>NC_133456.1:21487003-22737003 GCF_048565385.1 Saimiri boliviensis
GAAGAAAGCCTGACCCTCAGTACCAGTTTTTCCCTCTAGGCATTTGCCATTTCTTAAGCTCTGTAGAAGAGGAGACTGAGAAGTTAAGGAAAAAGCAATGGAAAAGCAGAGTGGGCGTTCTTCAGTCTCACAGCACTTACAAGAAAAAATTAGAGTTCAGAGCCCAGTAGGAAGGAGAGGCCCTAGTAAATATCCCAGGCTTTCAGTTGAGACCAGTGGGTGGGTGAACCAGAGGTAGAACAAGACTTATGAAAACTGCAACCCAGACTTGAATCAGCTCAGTCCATGATTAGATTTAGGTGAGAGGTTCTTACTTTATCTGCTGTCACAGGCAAGAGTAATCTTCTCTGGAGGAAGGTCACATCATGAAGATCTTCAATTTTTCATGCACAATAGCTGACATTAAATTTTTTAAAAAAACTTTTTTCCAGACACACCAATAAACAGAAACAAAATGAAAAAAAAAAAAATAGCCAGTGGAAATAGGCTCAAAGGTGACCCAGATATTAGTATTATCAGGCACGGACTTTAAATAACTGTGGATGGTATGTTCAAGAAAATGAAGCAAAATAGCAGATTTTATCAGAGAACTCAGGTCTTTAAGAAATAATCAATTGAATATTAAAGAACTGAAAGATATGATAATTGAAATCAAGAACTCACTAGATGAGTTTACACACAATCGGACACACTCAAAGAGGATTAGTGGATTGAAAGATGGATCAGTAAGCAGAAAAACATCTCAAGAATGAAGAGCATAAAATACAGCTGGACACAGTGGCTCACACCTGGTATTCTTACCACTTTGGGAGGCTGAGGCAAGAGGATGGCTTGAGCCCAGGGATTCAAGGCTGCAATGAGCTATGATCACGCTACTGCACTCCAGCCTGAGTGACAGAGCAAGGGCCCATCTCTTAAAAAATAATAATAATGACAGCAAAAATAATGGAAAATATAGGAAAGAGATATATGGTATCTCTTTTCCACCATCCCATTGGAAAAGGTCTAACACACACATAACTAGAGGCCCAATGGAGAGAACAAATAAAATACACAATATTTCTGATAATAATCAATAATTTTCCAAAATTGATAAAAATACATCAAATCACAGTTCCAATAAGCACTACAAGCCCTAAGCAGGATAAATATAAGACAAACCACACCTAAGCATATGCAAGTAAAGTTGCTAAAATTCAAAGGCAAAGAAATAAGAGCAATCAGAGGAAAAAAGACACATCATCTTCGAAAGATCGATAATAACACTGACAGCTAACTTCTTAATAGAAACGCTAGAAGACAATAGAACAACCTCAAAGACTGAAAGGAAACAACTACCAACCCCAAATTCTGTACTCAGAGAAAATATTCTTCAAACATGAAGACAAAATAAAGACACAGACAACTAAGAGAATTTTTACAAATTGACTCACACTGAAAGAAACACCATGGGGAGTTCTCCAAGTGGAAGGTAAAATAATCCCAGATGGAAACATGAACATGCAGAAGAGAATGAAGGGTAAATTTGGATTAAATCAAAATAAACTTGACTGTACAAAAAAAGCTATAATAATATCTTCTGTAGTTTAAAATATACGTAGAATTAAAATGCATGAGAACAATGGGAGAAGTGTAAATGAACTTAAAATAGTCTGAGATCTTAGCATTGTCTGTAATGTGACAAAAGTATGCATTTGCATTGGACTTTAACGAGTCAAAGATGCATGTTATAATATTGAGGGTTAACCACTAAATAAATTATCAAATGATGTAAAACTAACAAACAAACATGGGGGTAAATGAAATGGAGCCACCCAGGTATCGGGGGGAAATTAGTGCAAAGATGTCCCCAGAGATGACCAAAATCTGCAGATGCTCAAGTCCCTGATATGAAATGGGATAGTATCTGTATATAACCTGTGCTCATCTTCTCATATATGTTAAATCACTTTCAGATTACATATAATACCTAATAGAATGTGACTGCTATGCAAATAGTTGTTATACCGTATTTTTAGGGAATAATGTCAAGAATAAAGTCTGTACATGTTCAGTATAGAAGCAATTTTTAAAAATACTTTTGATCCACAGTTGGTTGAATTCACAATGCAGAAACCACATATATGAAGAGCAGACTGTATTAAAAAGTGCTTCTTGATTAATCCAAGATAAGGATAGAAGAAAAAAGGAGGAAACTAAACAGGTGGGACAGATAGAAAACAAATATTAATATACAAAAGAAACAATTCAATAAACATTCTTAGAGCACTTTTTAAGCACAAGGGACTGTGTTCCATGCAAGAGACACAGATCATTAAGGCACATTTCCTTCCACTGTATGATTTAGTAAAGATTTAAGGAGAGAGAAAAATCTGGTAGCATCCTGTTGAAATTCAAGTAAGGCTTCATGTTGAAGGTGGTATTGAAGCTGAGCCTTTAGAGATGGGCAAGATTTTCACAGGAGGTAGAGCTGGTCAGCTAGGAGGACATGTGAAACACAGGCCAGAGGGCAGGGGAAAGAAGGGGCCCTGAGGAACCAGAGGGAGAAGGGTTTGGACAGAGCAGAATATTTGCACACACACATCACAGGAGAGAGAGTAATGAAGCCCTATTGAGGCTAATGAGAAGTATACCTTATCTGTCAGCCGAAGAAGTAGGGACCACATCTCCAAATCATGAAAATAGAAGGAGCAGTGGAGTTCATCTACTCAACCCTCCCATTTTACAGACAAGTAAACTGAAATTTGTAAGCAAAAAGAAAATTATTTGGTATTGGCACAATATAGACTGATCTGGGCTTTAGAAACCTCACCCTGTGGACTTTGGGAAGATGGATGGGAAGGAGCAAGGCCAGTGGCAGGAAGACCAGTGTGGGCTGGTGTGATGGTCCCCGTGAAGGCAAGGAGGCCTGTCACTGGAGCAGTGATCATGGAGACAGCTGAAGAGGAGGCACACATGCATGACATTGTGTGATGTGGCCATGCTCAAGTGAAAAAACTGGTTGAAAACCTGTGGTATCTGTCAAAGGAAGAATGAAAACCTTCAAAAATTTGGAAAGGAGAGCTTTATTTCTCATAAAGGGTTGCAGCCTGTAGGTGGCCATTGTGACAGGCTGGGAAGCATAGCCTCTGGCCAGAAGCCGGAAACAGGCACTTTGAGATCAGAAGAATAAGACAGAGATTTATGCTGAATAGGGTGGCTGAATAAGCATACTCAATAAGCCATAGGCGGAGTCATGAATAGTTACAAAGAAGAAACACACACAGGCACAGTTGAGCCCCTTCAGGGGTTGTAGATACAAAAAAGGGTGGTATTAGCACGATCCCAGGGTGGGGTTTTCAGCCTTCTGATGTTAAAAGGTGAAGCAGAGGACACAAAAGCCCGCCCTGAGCATCCTCCAGATTCTGGCCAGAACCACTCTGTGGTCAGTGGTCTCTTATCAGGAAGGGATGCTGGCTGGTTATGTGTTGACACTGCAAAAGAGAAGGGTAGCTTTAGGCAGCTGGCTGCAATTAGTAGTACACTGAGTCCTTTGAAAGGGCTGGTTTCTGTGCAGCCCTTAGGGAAGAAAGCCTCATGGCGGTTAGCAAGGGAAAGCAGTAGAATGAAGTGGGTCTGATCTCCTATCACATCACAGCCAGGAACTCAATTTTTTTGGAGTCCTCTTAACCAAGAGGAGGTCCATTCAGTTGGTTGGGAGCTTAGGATCTTATTTTCACTTCTCACAGCCATAGACCCTTCCACCTAGCATGGTCACAAAGAGGCTGAGGCCCAAGCCTAAACCACACCATGTGGAAGTGTGCCTCAAAACTCAGGAGATGATGTCACGAACCTTTAGGGGAAAGAAACTAGCATTTATCAAACCCCTGTTTTTTGCCAGGCTTAGTACCATGGCTAAGCATTATCTCATTTAATGCTCACAATGACCCATAGAGGAAGGGCTTATGTTTTTTCCTTTAGAGATGGGGAAATTGAATCTCAGGTGGGATGACTTCACAAGGTCACACAGTGTGTATGGCAGAGGTAGAACCCAGACTTTAAGTTCAAAGCTTGCATTTTTCTCCTCAGCATAGGACTTGAGGGTCACAAATGATTCAACCCCAAGTGTATGAGTCATAGTAATGTTAGCTGCTAGGTCAAATGGATTTCCAAATGCATAATAGCTCCAATACAATAGATGTTTATTTCTCACTCATATAAAGTTCAAAGTCACCCCCTCCATGCAGAGATTCAGGGTTCCAGCTTCCCACATCTGTGACCCACTGTTTCAACATGATCATACACGTGAAGCCAATAGAAGGGGAAACAGGAGACATGATGGGGTTTGGGAGGTTTTCAGGGTCCAAATCTGGAAGTGCCTTATATCACATAAAAGACGTATGTTTAAAATGCATTGTCTTAGATTAGGTTCCCTGGAGGCAAAGCCTTAGACAGAGACTCTTACTCAAGTGTTTATCGAGGGAGAGCTCTTCGGAGAAACCACGCATGGAGGAAGTTTCAGGAAAAGTCCAGTCTCGCCCGACCCCATGGGAGCTCTGGAGCAAGAACCATACCAGAGAGGCTTTTTTTTTTTTTTTTTTTTGAGACAGAGTTTCGCTCTTGTTACCCAGCCTGGAGTGCAATGGCGCGATCTTGGCTCACCGCAACCTCTGCCTCCTGGGTTCAGGCAATTCTCCTGCCTCAGCCTCCTGAGTAGCTGGGATTACAGGCACACGCCACCATGCCCAGCTAATTTTTTGTATTTTTAGTAGAGACGGGGTTTCACCATGTTGACCAGGTTGGTCTCGATCTCTCGATCTCGTGATCCGCCCGCCTCGGCCTCCCAAAGTGCTGGGATTACAGGCTTGAGCCACCGTGCCCGGCCCAGAGAGGCTTTTCAACCATCCCACGGGAAAACGAAACTTCCCAGACATCCTCCTGGGAGGCTCCTGTCAGCCGAGGGCCACCTGCAGGAAAAACGTGCCGCTGTGAGATGTTCACAGCCAACACTCCCAGCGGCAGGGAGATAATGGGCACAGGATCTGGCATGGTGATCTAGGTGGGGCACCAACAGTATCCACTACAACAGGAGAGAAAAGGCAGGTTCCACAGAGGAGACAGCATGACTGGGTTGTGAGAGGTAGGGGGAGGGGCTTACAAGACCGGACATTAAAAGTTGACTTGGCACCTACTAGGTGTCAAGCACTTTCCTCATACCTGAGCTGGTTTTCTCCCCAGGGGCAGCCCTGTCACATTGTATGCTAATGAGCACACTGTCAGTCATGTGATCATTAACAGATGACCCTGGATCCACTTCAGTCTTCATCAGTGCCCCATTATCCAGCTCCATGCTGTGTGCCAGGCTGCAGGTGCCGGGATGTCTTAGATGAGGTCCCTACTTCCAAGGTGTAAGGGGCCAGCAATGGGCAGGAAGATGCAGGTAGATGGGTCAGCTTGAGACAGGACTGGCAGGAAAACTCTCCAAGGATGTTCTCAGCACCTGTCATTGGGGTGGTGCAGAAGAGCTGCGAAGTGTGTACTGGATGAAGGAGAAGAATCTCCCCACTAAAAGCACCTCCGGTCCCCCAAAGGCCTAGGCTGGTTCCCAGCATAGAGTAAGGTGCTCATGAAAAATGTGTGGAATGGATGTCCCTGGGGCTTGACTGGGGCTCACAAATGGCTGTACTTGCTAGCCACTCTAGAAGGTGGCGCTGGGGAATGTGTCTCTACGGACTCCCGAGCTGCCATCCTGTATGCAAGTCCCCATCCCCCTGGACAGGCCAGACCCACGCTGTTTTTTCCTCTCTCCCCTACCCTTCCTGGTGTCTTTGCAGGAACAGGATAGTAAGCACCCTGAGTGCTGCGATAAGAAACATGTACTTTAGTTCTTCATCCACAATGACCAGCTTCTATGTGACAGGACAGGGCATAAGGGTGAACAAGATGCGCAAAATCTTACCCCCATGGGGCTTCCATTCTAGCGGAAAACAGGGAGGAAAATGGGGGGAAAGCTTATGACTATGTGGAATAACTGATCCCAGACCATATGAACAAATGGGAGGTGAGGACAAAACGCAAAGGGGATGTGGCAGAGACGAAGTGGAATTGGCTACAGCAAGGGTAATCAGAGAAGGCCTCACTGAGGAGGTGGCATTTCAGCCAATTTAAGTGGAGGAGGAGGCGATCATGAGAGGGGTAAGAAGTGAGCATCTGGGCCCAGTGAATGTGCAAGGACAGAGGCACTGAGAGAGGAGCCACCTTAGTTCATTACTAAGTGAGGACCCCATGGCTGGAAGATTCAACAGGAATCAGACAGTGGTCAGAATTGAAGTTGGGAAAAATGGCAGGGACCAATCCCAAGGGCCTTCTAAGGTCCCAGTAAGAAGTTTGAATTTCATTCGAAGGGCAATAGAAAGCCATGGAAGGATTTTAAGCAGGATTTTAATCTGTCACAGTCAGATTTACATTTCTAAAAGTTGCCTTGGATTCTGGGTGGGGAATGGCCTGGAACGGGGATGAAAGTAGGGTGGAAGTTAGAGGTTGGATGAGGTCTAGAGTTGAGCTGGGGGTGGCTTGGGAATGCAGAGCCAGAGGGGGAGATTACACCCAGCAGTCTTCATTCTTCACCCCCTGCAGCCTCCTCTTTGCCTAAAAAAATTTAACTCCGTAGCAACCACACTCCATGCTGGGCTTGGCCTCATGATTTGCTTGATCAATAAAATACCAGCAGGTGTGACATCAGCAGAGACTGAGAGGGGCCTGTGCCCTAGGGGGCAGACTGGCTCTTGTGCCTCTGCCATCACTGGCCGTGGGGCTAGTCTGATGAAAGAGAAGAGACATGCAGAGTTGCCCCAGGCCAAGGCTAACCTACATCATCCCACAGCCGGCCAAACCCCAGACACATGTGCGAGCCCTGCAGAGATGAGCAGAGCTGTCTAGCTGACCCCAGACACATGAACAGATGCATATTGTTGCATACACTAAGGGTTGTAGTTTCTGGTTACACAGCAGCCTTGTCATGCCAGATAACCGATGGAGAAGGGAACAGACACACGTGGATGGTCTGTACGTGAGACGGACAGCACAGGAGGAGTCAAGAAGACTCCCAGGGTTCTGGGTGATCGGGGCACCCTACATCAGATGAGGAAGGGTCAGGAGGCTAGCAAGGGAACAGGTTTGGTGGAGAAAATCAAGAGTCCTCTTTTCTCTAAAGGATAACAGGGAGCCATTGAAGGCTCTTGAAGCAAGAAATTGACCTGGTCAACATGACGGTGATGAAAAGGGGTCTTGAACTGAATGCTCGCATCCACAAATGTGTTTTCTGCCTGGGGCTTTACCGGAAGGTTGAACTTACACAAATGTCTTTTGTCCATTCTATTCCCAGAGAGAAACAGGCTTCGTTTTCCCATTTTCCAGTTGCTAGGACACTAATCTGTCTGAGAAAGGCGTGGGAACATCTGGTTGGTGGGAACCCGCTTCTGGGAATTTCTTGTGTATCTGCGGTTCTATTGATTCTCCTGTCACTCCTGATGGCCAAGGCTCTCCAGCTGGAGAGGAGGCAGGTCCTGGCTGGTCACGTGGGCAGCTGTGCAGGAGAGCAGGCAGAGAGGAAGGGGACATGGTTAGTGAGCATCAACTAAATGCCAGGCCTATGCTCAACACAGGTGCATGGATTCCCTCATTCACCCCAGAGGGGCCAGTGCTCAGACAGTAAAGGAACTGCATGAGCCTTAGCATGTTTCTTTCTTCCAAAGAAAGATACTAGATTTGTTCCCATATAATCTGTCTCCCTCCTTAGAACACAAGCTCCATGCCACTGATTTTTTGTTTTGTTCGCTCCTGTACCCCTGTTACATAGAAAAAAATATGACACCTAGAAGTAGTACATAACATTTATGGAGTATTTGCTAGGCGCAGGGCACTTAGTGAGTTCTTTAGATATTACTAATACCTTAAAGCTTCAAAATGACCCTAAGAAGTGGGTATTAATTTTGTTTCCATTTTATAGATGAGGAAACCAAGGCACAGGGGAAGAAGTAATTTGCCCCAGGAAGGAACAGAACTGGGAATCCCAGGCAGCTTGACCCCAGAACCTGTGCTCAGAGAGATAAGCCCTCAGAGAACATGTTTTGAATGAATTAATGACCTTGCCCTGAATCCTACAGGGAAATGGGGTTTCAGACCCTGACAGTACTGACTCCAAAGCCCATGTTCTTTGAATTTCAATTTGAAATCAAATCAGCAGGCCTGGCGTGGTGGCTCACACCTCGAATCCCAGCACTTTGGGAGGCTGAAGTGGGTGGATCACTTGAGGTTAGGAGTTCAAGACCAGCCTGGCCAATGTGATAAAACCCCGTCTCTACTAAAAAAACGAAAATTAGCTAGATGGAGTGGCACACACCTGTAATCCCAGCTACTCAGGAGGCTGAGGCAGGAAAATTGCTTGAACCCAGGAGGTGGAGGTTGCAGTGAGCTGAGATCAGATCATACCACTGCATTCCAGCCTGGGCAACAAAGCGAGACTCTGTCTCAAAAAAAAAAAAAAAAAAGGAAAGAAAAGAAAAGAAAAAGAAATAAAATCAGCAGTTCTCCCTCAGGACCTGGATTGGATTCCAGGGATTGGATTCCAAAACCCAAAAGGCCAGACACAGGAAAATCTTGGTCTTGGAATTCAAAGTTCTGGCATTTGAAACTCAAAAATCTTGGCTTTTGAAACTCAAAGATTTCTGGCCCCCTGCCTGTCATGTTTCTGCCTTTCATTCTTTCCCTGAAACAATGAATGCCACTAGGAGATGGAGAGAGAGCAAAGGATTCAAGGAAAGGGCAGGTGTGTGTGTCTACATGCATGCACATGCACGTGTACTCACACATGTGGTGGAGGGAGGCCATCAGTAAATATTTGTGGATAAATGGTTAAGAAATGCTTTCTCCTTTTAAGAATAAATTTGACCTTGGGTTAACTTACCAGCTCTGTCAATCCTAGAACCACATAGAGGTTGAATGTCAGCTGTGTTGCCAGGCAATACTGTTTATATTAAAATGACCCTGGATTGGTGAATTAGATCTGAACTGGGAGGACCACGAAGGAATGACAAGTATCCGATGGAGATGTCATGATGCTTGGCTTTCCCATGTGCAGTGACTCTTGTAGCTGGGTATGTCCCTTGCAGGCACCCGGGGGCTTTGCACACAGAGCTGTTGTTATAAGCAGCGTTACCATCTATGGGCATGAGTCTTTAAGCTTACATTGCAATACAAGTGTGGCTCTCATCTCCTGGACCTCAGTGGTCATCTGGTGACCAAACATGATCAGCTCTCTGACTACTGCGAAGACTCTGGGATGGGAAGGGCTTACTGCCACCCTCAGGCAGGATGCTTTCTGGACTGTGTCCTGAGTGACAAGTGTGTCCCATGGTCATGTGTGGTCATTCATTTTCTAGTTGAATGCAAAGAAATCCCCAGGCATCATTCCCCATTAGCTTACTTCTTTGTTTCAGTTACTGCCAGGGAGGCATTAGCTGGAATGGTCTCTACAAAAGTGAGGAAGGCAAGTACCTACTGCATGCCCAGGGCTTCTGCATGCTGCACAGAGCTCATACCACCCCAAGCACTCTCTTCAGGTAAGAATAACCAGGCCCATTTCACAGATGAGGAGACTGAGGCTCCCAGAAGTAGACACTTGCTGAAGGTCATATAGCAAGCTGGTGGCAGAGCCTGGATTTGAACCTCAGTTGGTCTGGAAGACTTATATTCAAGTACTGGCTCTACCGGCTATAAGCTGGGAGACCTGTGTGCTGCACCAAACCCCGCTTTCTTCCCTAAAATAAACAAATGCAATCACACCACCATACAGGGAGGCTGTGAGGCTGGAGATAGTCTTCTTTCAGATGCCAGGCACTACAGTGCAGAAGAATCCAAAATCTCCCCCTCCCCCCACCCTGTCTGCTGCCAACCCACCCCAGGGGCTGTACTTCCTGACAAGTTTCTAGTTGCCATCAGCTATGTGGCAGATGTCCCCAGTTTGGCAGAACAGCATTTCCTTGGCACAGATTGTCCCAGGGCACAGCTGGGACAGAGGTTCTGGCTATGTCAGTGGTTAAATCTGATTTAAAATGGGGAGGCCGATTGCCAGCATTCCAGATCGTCCCTAGTAAATGCAAGTAAACAGAGCTGTTGTTAAAGCAGTTGGAGTGAGTCCGCTCATTCAGTAAATATTTCATGGACACCTACTTTGTGTCTGGCATCGTGGATACTGTTATCTGTGAGCACACATAATCTCTACTCTTAGGGTTTCAATCTCAGTGAAGACAGACACTAATCAAGGAACCACTCAAATTACTACATAGTTTTTAAAACCAGTAAATGTTACAAAGACAAATTACAGGGTACTATGAAACTTTGTAACTGGAGATCTGTTGTAAACTGCTGTTGTATTGCCCACTCAGCCTCATGTCCTCATCTTCTTAATTTTCCTTCAGGGGCATACTTTTTCTTTCCATCAGTCCATGTAACTCAGGTGGGGAGGAGTTTAGGGTGGGCACATGACCCCAACTCATGGGAACGCTCCATTCCTTGACCACTCCAATGACTGGTCAAAGATATGCATGTGACCTAAGTCAGGCCAATGAGATTCAACTCTGGGACTTTTGCAGGGACAACTGGAAGAGGGTTGTTCTCTCAACTGGGGTTTCTAAGCTGGAAGCTCAAATATCTGGAACTTACATAGGAGCCCCAGGGGAGAGCTTGCTTAAGCCTGGCACCTCACAGAGGAAAAGTGAGAGATTTGTCATTAAGCAGTTTCTGGCAATGTCATTTGAGATCCTAGATCTAACTATACCTGAAGCCAGATACTAGCTGGGCTTTTCCATTATCTGAACCAACAGTCACCCCTTTTTGACTTCAGTCACTTTAAGTTTGTTTTTCCACCACTTGCAATCAAGAGCTCTGCCTGATACAGGACTAAAGGGTTTTGGAAAGCTTCCTGAGAAGTGACATTCATGCTGAGTGCTGAAGGACAAGTAAGAGTAAACTAGGCAAAGAGGCCAAGTCTGAAGTCAGCAGTTTGGGGGCTTAAAAACCTTGAGAAATTTGGGAAAGGGAAGGGGCCTTCATCCTGCGTAGACAGAAAAAGAATTAATGAAGGGAGATCACCAGGGAGAAAAGGTAAGGCACAAATCACACTTAACACTTAAATCATTTGTTGTTTTTTACTTCAGTAAACATGGAAATATTCATCCCTATTCGCTTTTGGTGAGACCTGTATTATAATACGCTCCCTTTGCAGACAGAACATGCCCTTCCCTGCACCAGCCATTCCCAAGGGGGCGAGGCCCGAGCCTGCCTTCAAAAGCACCTCTGCTTCTGTCTTTGGGGCACTTTTAGAAGAAAGGAAGAAGGCAGGGGGAGGAAGAGAAGAAGGGAGGAGAAATAAGAAAGCAAGAAAGAACAATTAAAGCAAAAAGCAATAACAGACTGTGAATGGGACTTGCTTTTAAATGCAAATAACCACTTCATAATTTACTAGTTTTATGACATTGTGTAATTCTGTGTTTCAGATTTTTCTTAAATTTTAAGCGTTTTTTTTTTTTTTTCATTACAAAAGTAATATAACCACATTTTGGAATGTGTAGAAGAGAAACAATAACTCTTTCTAATCTCCTTGTTTTAATCCAACCAAAGTTAGTTTTTGGCATTTTTCTTCTTTTTGTTTGGCCAGCAGCACTACTTTTCAAGCTTCAGTGTGTATATGGGTCACTTAGAGATTTGTTAAAATGCAGATTCTGACCCAGGAGGTCTCGGGTAGGGCCCAGGATTCTGCATTTCTAATAATATTCCCAGCGATGTTAGTGCTGGTCCCAGACCACACATTGTGTCAGAAGGAGCTGAGGTCAACTCCAGGCTCTGTGACTTCAGGCAACCCATTCAGCATTTTAGTCCCAGTCCCTGAGTTTTAGGGGTCTCCTGTTGACCCCTGAACTAGATGAAGGGGACAGAGAGTCAGAAGGTATCTAAGGCACTAATGTCTAAGCCCTGCTAAAATGTCCCTGGGAGAACCATGTGGGTTTGAAAGCATAGCTTTGAGAAGCTACTGAGGTGGGGATGAGACCCTTGAAGAGGCTGTTCCACAGGGGACTCCACGGAGGGTGGGCCCCAGTTTCTTCTTCTTCTTTTTTTCTTTTTTTCTTTTTTTTTTTTGAGGTGGAGTCTCGCTCTGTCACCTGGCTAGAGTGCAGTGGTGCGATCTCGGCTCACTGCAACCTCTGCCTCCTGGGTTCAAGCAATTCTCCTGCCTCAGCCTCCTGAGTAGCTGGGACTACAGGCGCGCGCCACCACGCCCAGCTAATTTTTGTATTTTTAGTAGAGGAGGGGGTTTCACCATGTTGGCCAGGATAGTCTGATCTCTTGACCTTGTGATCTGCCTGCCTCGGCCTCCCAGGGTGCTGGGATTACAGGGATGAGCCACTGTGCCCCGCCAGCCCCAGCAACTTCTAAGAGGGTGGTGCAGTACCTGCAGCACTGCCTTACGGGGGTGGGCAAGGGGTGCAAGATTGGCACCTGAGTGCAATTGCCCAAGCAGTGGAGCAGAGGCCGAAACTGCTCCTCACATCTTCCTCTCCCCTTCCTTAGATAATACCACTCCTCTTCCACATAAATGATAAACACATATTTAATTAGATTTGGCTGTGTAGGTGGGCCAGATGATTAGCCTGTCCAGGTTACCTCAGACATCAGCTTTACCACGTGTTCACAGAACACATTCCCAGCTGAAATCTTAGGACATTAAGTCCTTAAGATGTCTGCTTGCAGGGGATGGGGAGATACTTTCTGCAGGAGACATTCATTAAGTCTCACGGCCCCAGCAAGGTCTGACTCACCCTCTTTTCTGCTTACCACATTCAGGCATCTGCCCTCCCCCTACTCCCACCCTCTCACCTAGCCCCCCAAACCTCTAACTCCCGCCCAGGCCTCCCACAGGAGAAAAGCCTCCTAGCCTAGCATTCAAGCTCCATGATCTGGCCCCTGCTCACACCCTTGCCTCATCTTCTGTATACCAGCCACACAGAAGCACTGCCAGTTTCCACCTCCACGCCCTTGTGTGCAATCTCCTCTCCCTCAAATGCCCTTCCCTGCTTTGGTCACCAAAGAACAAACTTCTTTTCAAGCCTCAAAGCCTAAAATCAGAGGCTCCCTTCCCCAGAAGGCTTCCCAGTCCCTTTCACGCAGTGCTAACCTCCTCCCCGTGCCTTCTTTGTGACTTATACAGACCTTACATAAGGCAAGAACTCTTGGGAGCAAATGGCTTGGGGGAAAAAAAGAAGGAGGAGGATTCACAGGCTCATGTAGTAGAAAAGTTCAGGTGTTAGACACAGGCTTGCAAGGCAGCTGAGGCGAAGGGTTAAACCGTGCCGCTGGGCCCCTGCCTCTAGCTGTCTATCCATCCTGCCTGCCTTCATGCGGGCTTCACTCTCAAGCAGCGCCCAGCAGCTCCTGCCTTTACCCTGCCTAAGTTCAGCAGACAGCTTCTCTCTCCCGGGAACCACGCAAGGTCCCAGAATTGATTCTCATCAGTCAGCGTGGGTCACATGCTGGTTCTTGAACCAATCACTGTGGCCTGGGGATCAATAGCTCTGATTGGCCCAGCCTGAGTCACATGGCCACCCATGGAGGGCCAGAAGGTCTGGAGTGGGCAGGGGCAGATTCTGGAAGGAAATGAGGGTCCCAGAACTGCCCTGTGGGGAAATCCTGCAGCCAAACCCCACAACTGCCCACCACCGACATCTCTTAGAGCTCTTTTCACAGTATACCATGTGCGCACCTGTAGTCCCAGCTACTCGGGAGACTGAGGCAGGAGAATCACTTGAACCTGGGAGGCAGAGATGCAGAAATTGCAGCCAGCTGAGATCGCACCGCTGCACTCCAGCCTGGTGACAGAGCAAGACTCCATCTCAAAAAAAAAAAAAAAAAAAAAAAGGAATCCACAGTGTACCATAATTTATGTCTCTCCTCCAGCTACATAGGGTACGAGCATTCGTCTAACTTATAACTCCAGAACATCATTCCAGCCCAGGGGAAGAGGAGTTTACAAAAGGATCATTAAATTGTACTTTTTAGGCATTTACTTGCTATGTGACCTACATAGCAAGTAAATCAGAACAGAGTCTGACAAGAATTTTTGTGACATGTGTATTAAGGTAATACTTCTTGACATCTTTAAAATCATAAATTGAGGTTTTGCTCAGTGTCCGTGTTTGTTCAGAGCGAGTCCATGTGTCTCTCCTTGAATCCTCATTACACAGCAGGAGGAGGGCTTCCTCCTTGACAAGTGACAAAACCGAAGCCCAGAGACCTTAAGTAGCTTATTGGAGGTGACACTGCTGGTGGGCAGAATTGCTGGAGGTTCTTCCCAGGTCAGCTGCCTCAAAAGCCGAGTGTTGTCTACTGCCCCTGTGCAGAGAGGGTGGCATGCCGGGACTTCCTGGTGGTTTGCTGAAGAGGTTCTCAATTCAGCGGGGGTAGGGAGGGGAGGATCTCAGAAGCACCTCTGTGCCTTGTTGAAAATATTCCTCTGTCTTGGTTCAGGCTCCCTCAGAGGCAGACCCTGAGGCAGGGATGCAAGTGCAGGCATTTTCCTGGGGAGGGGAGGCAGGATGCACTGCTAAGAGAGGGCCTAGTGAGACGGGGAGGGGAAGACAGCCCACCAAGAGAGTTCAGACGCCAGCCACCTCCACAGGCAACTGGAGCGGAAGGCCATGGAGATGTGCCAAGAGCCAGGGAGGACCAGAACTGTGTTGTATCTGAGGGGAAAAGGCCAGGCATGTTTACTCCCCTATCTTCATCCATTGGTCTGGGCTGCTCCCAGGGGCAGGAAGTTGCCAGCCCATCCAGCAGTGAGAAGGCGGCCTTGGGCACTGCCAGATGGACAGGGTGGTGTGGCCTGAAGAGGCTGGGACCTCCCGCAGAGCACAGACAGAGGCTGCCAGAAGCCTTTTCCTCCCAACCTGAGAACCACTCTTCACAGAAAACAGGCCCAAATACTGAAATCAGGGCATCACAGACCCTTACTGCTAGAGTGTCTCAGGCACCTGGTCTGCAAAGCCTGGGGCAGCCCCTGGCCAATGTGGCCGACTGGCCCCATTCTTGCCAGGATTGTTCCTTCTCTTTGCTTTTCCTTTCTTCCTCCTTGCTGTTTTCCTCAATCTTTATGAGTATTGCACAAAGATGCTCATAAAAAATATCCTGGGGACTCAAAATGTAGCATCTGTGGTTCGGTAAACAACACAAGGTAATTACGTTCCATTTCTTCTAAGAAAGTTATACAATTATAAAATATCCCAGACACACACAGAGGAGAAACAGTAATGCAATGAAAAAACACCCATGCATCTACCCCTAAGCTGAAGAACTAGGCCATTGCAAGCTGATTCCATCACTTCAGGAACCCCCAG
Organism: Saimiri boliviensis; assembly: GCF_048565385.1. Lineage (NCBI taxonomy): Eukaryota > Metazoa > Chordata > Mammalia > Primates > Cebidae > Saimiri > Saimiri boliviensis. Next base: position 21,502,429 of record NC_133456.1, read on the forward strand.
CTCCCAAGAGAGCGTGAGACACAGAGGCTGGAGCCTAAGGACTCTGCTCTGCCCCTTGCAGCTGTGGGCCTTGCACAGTTTTCTTCTTTGAGCCTCAGTTTCCTTATCTATGAAATGATAATGCTAGCACCTACCAGCAGGGGGAAAGTGAAGAAATCTGTAAACTGATAAAGTTAAGTAGCTGGTGCCTTCTCTTTGGGTCTCCTTGTGTCAGAGTCCCTCTGCAATGTGGCCTTGAAGCTCCTCCCATTAAAGAGAGAGTCTCTTTCCCTGTCACTTGAATGTGAGCTGACTTCCTGACTTGACTTGACCAGGGGAATGTGGCGGGGGTGACTGTGCGCCAGTTCTGAGCCCTGGCCTGACAAAGGCTTGCGTGCTTCCTCTCACTCTCATGCCATGAAAACAAACCTGACCTAGGCTGGGTGCAGTAGCCTACACCTGTAATCCCAGCACTTGGGGAAGCTGAGACAGGCAGATCACTTGAGGCCAGGAGTTGGAGACCAGCCTGGCCAACATAGCAAAACCCTGTCTCTACTAAAAAATATAAAAATTTGCTGGGTGTGGTGGCACATGCCTGTAATTCCAGCTAGTCAGGAGGCTGAGACAGAAGAATCGCTTGAACCCAGGAGGCAGAGGTTGAAATGAGCTGAGATCGCACCACTGCACTCCAGCCTAGGTGACAAAGGGAGACTCTGTCTCAAAAAACAAACAAACAAACAAACCAAAACCTGTTCTAGGCTAAAAATGACCAACATTTTCACTGAGTTTCCTGTTAAACTCAAAAACTCCTCTCCATCTCTTTCCCTCTGTCCATGGCTGCAATTTTTGCTGAGGAAGTTTCCATGGCAATAGAGTTCTCAGCAACAGCAAGGCTGGCCACGTCTCAACGTGTATCAGCAAACACAGATGCAAGGATACTCACTTCCTCCCACCCCAGCAGGGATCCAGTGAGCTCGTCAGTGCCAGGGAGCCTATTACATCAGCAGTGTTAGCGTATTTGCTTACACAGGTATCCCCATTGCTTATAGGGGAAAAAGATGTGCATGAACTTCATGTCAGTGAAGGCTGCCTCCTGACACATGTTTCTTGTTACATTTCTTTTTCCTGTCACAGTCATTTTTGGTCATTTTTATCCTGTTACCATAACATACAAATATCCTGACATTTCTTCAGAGATCCTTGGAAGTCCTATTTCCTCCTGACTGCCAAGAAGAAAAGGACAATGAGACCTTATATCTTAAGTCATCCTAAGTCACACCACTCCCACCCATCAAGAACTACTTCAGAAGTGTGTCAGTTAGCTGCTGCTGTGTAACAAACACTACAAACTCAATGGCTTGAAACAGTCAACGTTGCTTATGAGACAACAGGTCTACAGATCAGCCAGGTGATTCCTCTGGTCTAAGCTGGGCTCACGCAGATATCTGAGGTCAGCTGGGAGTCAGGTAGGCAGCTCTGCCAGTCTGCCCTGGGCTCTCTGCCTTGTTTGGAGGTCAGATGGCTGCAGACTAGTGCAGGATGTATGCTGGGACTCCTGGGCTCCCTCCCCTCCACGTGGTGCAGCACCCTCTGGCAGGCTACTGAGGATTTGTTCTCATGGCATGGGAGTGAGAGGAAGCATACTATCAGCACCTTTCAGGCCTGGGCTTAGTACTGGCACACAGTCACCCCTGCCACATTCTCCTGGCAAGTCAAGTCAGGAAGTCAGCTCACATTCAAGTGACAGGGAAACAGACTCCCCTTTTTGTTTTGTTTTTGTTTTTGTTTTTGTTTTTGAGACGGAGTTTCACTCTTGTTACCCAGGCTGGAGTGCAATGGCGCGATTTCGGCTCACCGCAACCTCCGCCTCCTGGGTTCAGGCAATTCTCCTGCCTCAGCCTCCTGAGTAGCTGGGATTACAGGCACGAGCCACCATGCCCAGCTAATTTTTGTATTTTTAGTAGAGACGGGGTTTCACCATGTTGACCAGGATGGTCTCGATCTCTTGACCTCGTGATCCACCCGCCTCGGCCTCCCAAAGTGCTGGGATTACAGGCGTGAGCCACCGCGCCCGGCCAGACTCCCCTTTTTATGCAAGGAACTGCCAGGTCATATTGCAGAGAGATGCAGACACAGAGAGGCCATTAATACAATCAATCTATTATAAAAGGGAAACGTTCTGGAATGGTTGGCTTGTCTCATCTGCCACTATCCACAGATGAGGCCTGCGATCTTCAAACTGGCAAGATTCAGCCTTGCTCCAGAGTGGAAGGGAGGGAGAGAAGAGGAAGGGAGGATTGGGATGTGGGCAATTCTCTGTTCCCTCCCTGTCTACTTACACCTTAGGGGCTGGGGAGGATTTGCTGAAATACTGTATGCTCCACACATCCAACTTGGAGCTCCTAATACTTAATAAGTCTCCAAGATAGTCCTGTGAGTTGGCTTATTAGGGCATTACTGTTACATAAACTAGCCACTAATTGTTAAACGTATTTACCCACATGTCAGAGCCATAAGATAAACACTCATGTTCTGGTGGCATCACTGCCTTGACAATCAGACTCATTTAATCCAGAGCTCCTTGCAAGAACTGCATGATGAAGGGGTGCTCCTTGCGTGAATTTGGAGGGACTCTATTAGAGAGATTCCAAGGAAGCTGTCCCCTTGTCACACCACCCGCCGGCCTGGACTTCAGAGCCTCCTCCATGCCATCTCCCCTGCAGCTGAGGTTTTGTTGCCCGGCTGGGCCCTTGACCACCCTCGCTCGTCTACCATGTGCTTTTCACTCATCTGCCTACTTGAGACAGACCATAGCCTTCAGAGTCAGGTGTGGCTTGGGACCTGGGCTCCATCACTTTCCTGAGTTGGTCTGGGATATTTAAAAAAATCTTCTCTATAATTCCATTTCCTCATCTGCAAAGTGGATGTCAGAAGATCAATATTGCTGTGAAAGTTTACTCAGAGTGAAAACCAAAGTCCTTACAAAGCTCTTAAAGGTTAAATAACCTGGCCTCTGTTCCCCCTCTGAACTCATCCTCTGTTCACCTCCCCTCACTCATTTACCTCCAGTGACATAGGCCTTCCCGCTCTTCCAGGCGCTCTGCTGCCTCGAGGCATTCACATATGCTGTTCCCTCTGCTGCAGTGCTCATCCCTCAATCGTCATGTGGCTCCCTCCCTTACCATCTGAAGGTACTTGCTGAAACTCACCTTCTGCCTCTCTGCCAGGCCTGTCTAAATGCAGCTGCCCTCCACAACACCCCACCTTCCGTCCCTGGTTGGCTTTCTCCTTATTTCTCAACATGGTTTAACTTACTGCACAGTTCATCGAATTCAGATGTCATCAGTAGCAAGATGAGCTGCTGGTTTATGCACCATGAAGAAAGAAAAAACATGCCAATTAAATGGCAGAATAAGACCAAGATACCATTGAATGTAGGACACACTCTGATTTCAGAAATGTTAAATGTCAGGGGGGAATCAGCATCATAGAATTGCTGAAGTCTGTGTATTTTACTTATTTATGTTGTTTACTTTCTGTTTTCCCCACTAGAATGGCAGCCCCACGAGGGCAGGTTCTTTGCCTGGTTTGCTCACTGCTCAGTGCCTAAGACAATTCATTGCATGTAGGAGGTACAGGACAGTTCCTTGCATGTAGGAGGTGCTTTTTTTTTTTTTTTTTTTTTTTGAGACGGAGTTTCGCTCTTGTTACCCAGGCTGGAGTGCAATGGCGCGATCTCGGCTCACCACAACCTCCGCCTCCTGGGTTCAGGCAATTCTCTTCCCTCAGCCTCCTGAGTAGCTGGGATTACAGGCATGTGCCACCATGCCCAGCTAATTTTTTGTATTTTTAGTAGAGACGGGGTTTCACCATGTTGACCAGGATGGTCTCGATCTCCTGACCTCGTGATCCACCCGCCTCAGCCTCCCAAAGTGCTGGGATTACAGGCTTGAGCCACCGTGCCAGGCCAATAGGAGGTGCTTTTTAAATATTGTTGAACATTGAATGATTTCTCTCTCTCCCAACAAGAAATTCCAAGACCTGGGACTTCCTTAGTACTGCTCAAATGGGCTATGTGAATATGCGACACAAGATAGGGCATGAACTTTCCTGGCATCAGAGCATCAGCACATAGTAAATGCTCAACAAATATTCATTCATTGGACGAGTGATTGAATAGTCTGAGATGCTGTCTTGGATCCAAAACTCAAGACAGACGTAGAGCTGCTAGAGAGCCTGAGACCAAGGGTTTGCCTCTGACGGGGCTGTCCCCGGGTCATTGCTACACACGGGTGGTGCCCCAGGGCTGCATGGCACATTGCTTGTGTCATGGGACCTGGCCACCCTGGCTTCATGCCTCCATGCCCTGGGGGCTGAACCCAGTGGGAAAGGGGGTGTGGGTGATGTGTCACCATGGGACAATGTGAGCATGGCAGCTCACAGGATCTGTCAGGGGCTGGGGAGTGGTAACTTGTCCCATCCTCCCATTCACAAGGGCCCTCACACATTTACTGGTGATGTTCCTGAGATGGAGGTTACATTTTATGTGAATTTGAGGCAGTGTTTTGTTAAAATGTTAACGAAGTCTCATTTTAAATACAAAACTGGAACTAATACAAATCTTCTTACATGCAATCTCCTGCCCTGCACACACACACACTAAGCAGTGGCAGGAAATTCAAGTGTCAGGTGACACTTTCATAGTGGGCAGGTTGGGACTGTGAGTTGGATTGCACTGTGGCCACACGGTGGCGCCAAACCAGCCTTAAGCAGAAGTCGCCGCTGTCTTGTCCATGTTGGTCTTGAATCACAAGTTGAGTTCTGCAAGGTCTTCAGGAACACATCCCTCACATACACTTTCTTGTGCCTCGGGGTTATGTTGTTAAAAGTCTTCATTCCCTCATTTGAACTGTTTAAAATATGCCACTTTGTGACATTATTTCTCCATGATTTATGGTATCAGAGCCTTCCCGATAAGGAAGTGGCCTAGTGTCTCTCGCCTCTTAGTTGACCCAGCAACCCCTCCTTGATGGAGCCTTCTCTGTGAACCCCCTCCCCAAGGGACAGTCAGCATCTCCTCCTGCCTCCACCCATCCCCATGGACTTCCCACACACAGTCATGAAGCAAATACTCTCAGCACCCTGTGTAGCAAGGTCTTGTGCTGGGAGCTGGATGTTGGAGATCAATCAGACAGGACTTCCAGCACCTAGGAGCCAGGGAAGGCATCAGACAGGAGTCCGGGGAGGTCTCCTGGAGGAGGTGATGCCTGAGCTGAGTCTTGACATTCTTTGGGTTGAGAGTGTGGACATGAACAAGAAATTATCAATTACCCATCAAGGCATTTGTCTCGTTTGTTGGACGACGATCTCCTTGAAGTTAGCAAATGCATGAGATTTATCTGTTTTCCTGCCTTTCTGCTTAATATTGGAAATGGTCAAGTGAGTTAAGTATGACAAAGGGCTTAGAACCATGCCTCATGTGTAGTAAAGATTATGTAAGTGTCAGCTGTTATTCTTGTTGTCATTGCTGCAATTGCTTTTATAATTATCCAGAATCAATGTATATAGAATAACTCAGGAAATGAAAGACTGAGGGATGTGGTGGAAAGAGACTCAGACCAGAGATCAAAAGCTTGGCCTTGAGTCCAGGGTTTGCCCACAATTAGCTGAGATCCTCGGTTCAACTTCTCTAAAGTGGGGATAATTAAACCATTCAGGCCTGGGTGGTACAATGGTTAGAGGAAATTACAGAGCACACATATGAAGCAATCAGCTTGGTAGATGCTCAGTGTGAATTCTGTTTACCTTTCTTGTTTATTGTGCCAAGGCACTTAGCACAGGACCATGTGCATGTATGTGCTCAATAGATACTTGTTAATGATTTGATAAGTAATATTCTCATTGTTTAAAGAATATTAATCACACGTTCACTGTCTCAGACAAACTCTTAGCCAGAAATGAGAAATACATGCTGTAGGAACCTCTGCTCCCCACTCAGTCACCCAAGGCAGACATTACTAATCAGCAGTGGCACTCTGTGTTAGTCAAGACTCTTTTTGTTGGAAATGGTGAACCAGCTTGAGCAAAAAGGGTTTTGTTATATGGATACTGGAGTAGCTCAGAAAATCAAAGAAGAAGCTGCAGGCAGCAGCATAGCCCCTGTGTCCTCCTGAGAAACTCACTGGACCCCTCTCTCTCTTCTTCATTTCTCCTCTGAGTATCTGCATGTTTGCAAGCATTCTCTCAGGCAGGGCTCCTGGGGACGGCAGCTGGTAGCTCTGAGGTTACCTCCTTCCCGGTTCATGATTCAGGGGTACAAGGGATAGCACGCTCCTCTTCCCCATCCTGAAAACTTCAGGGGAGGCCTCTGATTGGTCAGCTGGGCTCATATATTCAGTGGGGGACTCCTGGTTACCAGAATTGGTAGCCCAGAGAACCACATGAGTCAGAGAGGAGCCATGTTCCAGAATAAAGGAGAAAGATACGCTGGGAAAGCACCAGTGATGAAGGTCCACTCCTGATCACAGAGCTGGGATGGTGTGCCTCAGAATCCTCAACACAGTATGCAATCAGAATCAGCACTCAAGACAAAATCTATTTGAAATTTAGACTAAGCCTACACACAGGGAGGTTCATGGCATAATATGAACCTGCAGAGGATTTGACTAGAAACTAGCTGAGCCTGGGTCTGAATCTAGGCAAGTTGTTGCACCTCTCTGAGCCTCAGTTTCTTCATCTGGTACAATGGGCTGAATGCTTGTGTTCCCCAATAAATTCATATGTTGAAATCCTAATCCCCAAAGTGATGGCATTAGGAGATGAGGCCCTTGGGAAGTAATTAGATCATTAGGATAGAATCCTCATGGATGGGATTAGTGCCTTACAAAAAGACATAACAGAGCTTACTTTCTCTCTTTGTTCTCTGCCATGTGAGGACACAATAATAAGATGGCCATCTGCAAACCAGGATGCAGGCCCTCTCCAGACACTAAATCTGCTGCTGCCTTGATCTTGGACTTCCCAGCCTCTGGAGCTGTGAAACATAAATGTATGTTGCTTAAGCCAGCCAGTCCATGATAGTTTTTTTACAGCAACTTGAGCTGGCTAAGACCTCTGGTAAGTCAGTATAATAATGCCAAACTCAGAGGTTTTGTAAGGATAGATGAGACACTATGTAAACTTCAGCACAATCCCTGGAAGATAGTCAACATTCAATAAATGTTAACTCTTCTCTGAGTGTGGGTTCCCCTAGAAGCAGACTCTGACACTAAGATTTCCATGCAAGTGATTTAGTCGGTAGGTAATCCAGAAGCCAAGATAAACACACAGGGAAGTGAGAGAAAGCAATGATGGTACTAATGAGCAAGTTACCACTGTGGGCAACCGAGGTTCAATCCTGCTGGGGACTATTGAGAAGTTGTTCTTCACCAACCCTCATCCCATGAGGTAAGAGGGAGCTGGGGTATTTATGCACCAGCTGCCATCTCTGGTTGAGGGCTGCTCTGGATATTCACTCCCAGGCATTTCCAGCCTGCCCTTTGCCTGGGCTGAGCTTACTCCAGCAGCCAGAGAACCACCACAGGCAGAGTCACAGGTGTTTGCAATAAGAAGCCACCAGCAGGAGGGCACTGACAGTGGCAGAACCACTTCAGATGTTATCAAGGGAATCCATAAGCCTCACAGCTTGGCACACACAGAGGGGTGTTCTTACCAAAGTGTTTCTTCTAGGGGAGATGGAGTTAAATGGCATGGTCCTTCTTCAGTTCACAGATCCTGGTACCCCATTTTCTCCTCTGAGTTCCTGACCAATTTTTATCTTCCACACAGGAGTTTTATTCCTGGTACCAGAGTATGCCATTCTTCACCTCTGATCTAGGCAGAGCTCTAGCTCCCTGGAGAGCAGGAGTGTTCTTCATTGGGCAGGCTGGAGGTTAAAGTGCTGACTTCTGGAGCATCCATGCTGGGCTCTTGGAGGTCAAGTGCTGGACATTCAACCAATGCATAAACAGGGCATTTGTATAACAAATAAGGTCAGTCACAGATGCCATGCACCCCTTATGTTCTTACCCAGCCATTCATTTCTGGGCTGCTCCCTTCTAACCAACCTTCATCCACATGAACTAGGTCCTGCCTGGCTTCTTCCAGCTCCTCCCAGGACATCTAGTTTTTCTCTTTAATGTAGCATGTATTTAGAGACACTTAATACAAAATATAAGTCATAATTTTAAAGCGTAAACTTCAGTGGTTTTTAGTACACTAAGTATTTTGTGCAAATATCACCACTATCTAATTCCAGGACATATCCATGATCCCCAAAGAAATTCCATACCCTTTAGCAGTTAGCCCCAATTCTACTCTCCCATTCCCTGCAATCACTGATCTACTTTGTGTCTCTATGAATTTGCCTGTTCTGCATATTTTATATATGGAATCATATAACAAGTGGCCTTTTGTAACTGGTTTCTGTCACTTAATGCAATGTTTTCAAGGCTCATCCGTGTTGTAGCATGACTGGTAAGAACTTCATTCATTGTTAACAATGAACAATACTGCATTGTATGAATTTACCACACTTTCTTTATCCATTCACTCATCGAGGGACACTTGGGTTGTTTCTGGCTATTGTGAATAATGCTGCTATGAAAATTCATCCACTGTACAAGTTTTTGTGCAAGTATGTTTTCAGTTTGCTGTGGTTTAAATGTGTCCCCAAAGGGTCATGTCTTGGAAACTTAATTTCCAATGCAACAGTGTTGGGAGACGGAACCTAATGGGAGGTGTTAGGTTCTGAGGGCCCCGCCCTCATGAATGGATTAGTATCGTTACTGTGTGTTAGTTTTTGCAGGAGTATATTTGTTATAAAGGCGAGTTCAGCCCATCTTTCCCTGTCTTGCTTTCTCTTGCCCACGTGTTGCCTTCTGCTATGTTATGATGCAACACGAAGGCTCTCACCAGATACAGGCACTTGGTCTTGGACTTCCCAGCCTTCAGAACTGTGAGCCAAATAAATTTCTATTCATTATAAATTACACAGTCTGTGGTATTGTTATAGCAGCACAAAATGGACTAAGACACAGCTCTCTAGACTATCTAGGTTGGAGTGGAATTGCTGGCTCATATAGTTATTCTGTGTTTAACAGGTACACTGTGAAGAATTGCCACACTGTTTTCCAGAGTGATTACACCATTTTACATTCCCACCAGCAATGTATGAGAGTTCCAATTTCTTCACATTATTGCCAATATTTATCCTCTGTTTTTAAGGGTTTTTTCCATTCTAGCCATCCTAGTGGGCGTGAAGTGATATATCATTGTGATTTTGATTTGCATTTCTCTGATGGTTAATGATGTTGAGCATCTTTTCACAGAGCATCTAGTTTTGATCACCACCCAACATGAAGGGAAGCTCTTAGTCTTGGGCTTCAGTTTTTAGCATCTGTCAGACTCAAGCTTTGCCTCTCCTTGGCCATAAGCGGCTCCCTCATCTGCTCTCAAACCAAGCCTTGCCCTCAACTTCCTGGGAGCTTTGACCTTCTAGTCAAGGCAATGCCTTCTCCTAGTCAGGATTCTTTTGGTTGAAAGTGTTAGAAACCCAATTCACACTGGTTTGAACACAAAAGGGGATTTACTGCCTCACCCACTTAATAAATCCCAGGGCAATAATAGCTTTGGGCATGCCTGGATCTAGGTACCCAGTGAATGTTATCTAGAAGTTTTCTCTTGCTCCCAATCTGAGCTCTACTTTCATTTAGGTTAGCTTTATTCTGTGATGGGCTCTCTCCTCTTGGTGGCAAGAAGACTTCTGGAAGCCCCAGTCTCAACTCCTTGCGGATAGCAATATCAGTGGAAAGAAGCATTCTCTTTCTCAATAGCTCCAGCTAAGGTCCCAGGATTATCTCTAACTGGACTAACTTGGGTCATGTGCCCATCTTAAATTAATGATAGTGGCGAAGGCAATGGAATTTGCTGATTGGCTAGGCCTGGGTCAAATCTGCAACCTTAGAGCTAGATGTGGCATCAGCTCTTCCTAAGCCATGTAATCTGATACATGGTTTATGTATCTAGGCTTCCCAAAGTTGTGGATTCCCACAATAAATTGGGGTACTACTGCCAGAAGGGAGAATGGATACTGAACAGACAGAAACTTCAAGTCTCCACTGGACCTCTAGACCTGCCATCAAGGGCCTTGTCCCTATTCCTATTCCCCAGCAAGATACTCACTGTCTTGTCTTATTCCATGACAATGCAATAGATTAATGTCTGAGAACCTATCGCAGGTGAGGGCAGTCAGAGAGAGTGAAAAATTGGTCCTTCCAAGAGACCAGGGGAAGAAGAAACAGAAGCCATTGCAAAAACTCACACTTTTGCTTCTTGGTTTTGTTCACTTGGGCTGTGATAACAGCATACCTTCGGTTGAGTGGCTCATACGCAACAGAAACATATTTCTCACAGTTCTGAAGGTTGGGAAGTCCAAGGTCAAGATGCCAGCAGAATCGGTGTTTGGTGAGGGCCCATTTTCTGGTTCACAGATGGTGCCTTCTAGCTGTCGTCAAGTAGCAGAAAGAGTGAGGGAGCTCTCTGGGGCCTCCTTCATAAGGGATCTACCTGCTGATACCATCATGTTGGAATTTAGGATTCCAACATATGAATTTTGGGGGCACACAAACTGTCCATCTATAACATTTGTCCAGAATTGATTGTGAGAAACAGTCTTCTCTGTTGATTTGTTTACACAAAGAGAAATCCATTTTTTTAATGATAAAGTACTTCTCACACTAATGGATTCTCCCTAGAGCTTACAAGAGTTGGGGTTTGATTTGGGGTATTTTTGATTGTTTGTTTCCTCTAAATGACCAGAAGGACTTTTTTTTCTTCCAGTGGCAGGAAGCAGCATTCCACCTGAAGAAAAATCGTCATCATCATCCCTCGCTGTTCCTTGGCAGCCAATGGCTGACTCACTCCCTTGGCTCTGGGAGGCGTGGTTGCTCAGCTCTGATTGTGAAGTGTGTGCAGATAGTGTGCTCACATCCAAAATCATGCATGCACACACAACTCCTAAACACAACCTCATGTGTTCTCTGTGCCAGCCACGCAAACACACCATGCCTGAAGGGGGCGTGTCCTCCCCACACTGAGGTGCCGACAGAAGCGGTTCTGCAAAGGCTTGTTAATTCTTAGACAGTCGGGTGTGAATATCGTGCTGACATTTATAGCATGTCTTCACCACACTCTGTCTCGCCCACGCTGAACCACGCACCTGCAGGAGGGAATGCTGGTATCAACGCAGCAGATGTTGTGTGCCCTGGGAATGCTTAAATATGTACTCTCTACAGAAGGCGTGTGTTACCCAAACACAGACCTGAGGGAGGGGGAACAGGAGGGAGGAGAGAAGGGGAGATGTGGTCTGGCTTCCCCAAGCCTATCTCTGGGTGCCCTGGATGCCTGATATATTCCAGCCTTGGATGAAAACAAAAGGCTTTATCTTTTAAAACAAGTTTAGGAAGATGTTAAAATTTATTATATAGAAAAATATAAGGCTGGGTGCAGTGGCTCATGCCTGTAATCCCGGTACTTTGGGAGGCCGAGGCAGGTGGATCACCTGAGGTCAGGAGTTTGAGACCAGCCCAACCAACATGGTGAAATCCCATCCCTAGTAAAAATACAAAAATTAGCCGGGCATGGTGGCAGGCGCCTGTAATCTCAGCTACTCAGGAGGCTGAGGGAGGAGAAAAATTTCAACCTGGGAGGCAGAGGTTGCAGTGAGCCGAGATGGCGCCACTGCAGTCAGCCTGGGCGGCAGAGTGAAATTCCATCTCAAAGAAAAAAAGAAAAGAAAAAGAAAAAAATAACAAACAAAACATGGGCTGTGAAATCAGAGAAACTTGGTTTTAATTTAACAGTTACAGTTCTACAATTTAACAAGCTGCATGACCTTGAATCAATCACTTAGCCTCTCTGAGCCTCCTTCCCAGTAAAATGGAGCTCACAGAGGCAACTACTTCTCAGGTTTGTGGTCAAGGAAAGTTAGGTTAGTGATTCAAATGCTGGAATGTAACAAAATAAATACTTGTTTATTTGAACTTCTAAGTCAGGGGTGGCATGCCTGGGGTGACTGTGTCCTGATATGAGGATTACTAGGGTCCTTTTCTAGTTGCCCTGGGTGTCAGCATCCTGCCTCCAACCCTGGTATTCTCACGCCTACCAGGGGTGGGTCCATAGATCATCTCCTCTGCAGATTCAGCCCCTTCCCAGTTGACAAGCATCTTTGGGCTTGAGGGGAACATGTATTATGTTGCTTAACACTGTCCTGGTTGCAAGTGACAGACAATGGAAATTTATTGGTTTGTGTGGTTAGGAAGTTTGAGGATGAGTGGGTGCAGTGGCTCACACCTGTAATCCCAGCACTTTGTGAGGCCAAGGCAGGAGGATCACTTGAGGCCAAGAGCTCAACACCAGCCAGGGCAAGATAGTGAGACCTGTTTCTACAAAAAAAAAAAAAAAAAAAAAAAAAAAAAAAAAATTTTTTTAGTAGCCAGGCAGGCCACTAGCAGCATCAGGCTCATGCCCAGCTGAGAAAAGGCAAGTCTCTATCCCCTCATCCTTAGCAGCAACCCTGAGATAGGCTCTGGCTGAGCAGGTATAGTGCCTGGAGGAGTGCACCACACCCACTGGCTCAGACTTGGGTCATGTGCTAAACCTGAGTGGGAAGCCTCAGCTGGACAAACGGTCGGAGGCTAGCTCCCCAAACAAAAATTGGGGGTTCTTACTAGCAAAGGAGGGTTGGGATGCTGTCAAGACAAACCACAGCCATCTATTGCATGCGTCAGCTTCACATTGTGGCCCAGGGACCTCTGCATGGAGCCTGGTCCTGGGTGCTCTCACCTGGGACCCCATGTCCCTGCTCTGGCCACTGACCCCTTCTACAGATCAGTCTTGGAAGAATGGGTTTGATACCACCTGCTTGTGTGTTGTGAGCATTTATTGGTTATAAATGCTTAGTTCATTGTGCAGAGGCAAGTCTTTATGCCACCCAAACCATCTTCTCCTCCTGAATCTAGAAGACTCATTCCTTAGCCTCTCTTGCAAACAGCAGACAGGCTGGGGCCATGACACTGAGGTCTGGCCAGTGAAATGTGGACGGAAATAGTGTACACACTTGCTTCCAGACCTGGCTATCAAACAGCCCATGCCATCTTCCGTGGTATCTCCCCGGCCTGTGATATGGAAACAAAGGGCTCTGAGATGGTGGAGCCACCTGATGCAGTAAGTCTCAATACCTGGGTGCTGTGGTTTGAATAAGGTGACCTTCAAAACATACGTTGAAGTATAATTGCCATTGTAACAGTATTAAGAGGTGGGACCTGTAAGAGGAGATTAAGCCATGAAAGTAGGATTAATGCTGTCATAAAAGGGCAAATTCAGCCCCTTCTTGCTCTCTTTTGTCCTTCCATCTTCGACCCTGTGCAGAAAGATGTTCTTCCACCATATGGCAATGCAGCTAGAAGGCCCTCACTGGACACCAGGACCTTGATTTTGGACTTCCCAGCCTCCAGAACTGTGAAAAAAACATATTTCTGTTCACTATAAATTATCCAGACTGTGGTAAGACTGGAAAACAGTCTTCAACAGACTAAGAAATGTAGTCACTGTGTGCAGGAGAGCAACACAAACCTCGATATGTTAAGTCAGTGATTCTCCAAGAGGCAATGTCTGGAAATATTTTTGGTTGTCACTACTGGGAATGGGGTGGGGAGCTAGTACTGGAATCTAGTAGGGAGACACCAGGGATGTGGCTAAACATCCTGCAATGCACAGGACAGCCCCCACAACTAAGAATTATTCAGCCCCAAATGTCAGTAGTGCTGAAGTTCAGAATCCCTGCTCTAAAATGTGGGCATCTTTAGAGTAGAGACATTGCCATTGTCCCGCTGAAAACCCTCCCACGGCCTCTATCACATTCAGGATAGATTTCCAGTCCCACACTTTGATCCACAAAGCCCCACAGGACCTGGATCCTGCCCACCACCCCTCCTACCTCACATCCCACTTCTTTCTCTCACCAACTCTGGACTTCTTTCCAACCTAAGGATTTCATATTTGCTGTTAAATCCTTAAATACATTTCTCCCTGTTCTTCCAGGTATTCAGTTATGGCTTAAATATCACCTCCTCCAAAATGCCTCCCCTCGTTGCAGTATGTATTAGAGTCATTTCCACCTGTTGATTCTCTCTTATTGCACCACATTGCCATGATCCTTTCATGGCAATGACCGTGATGTAATGTGCCCTGCTGCCTTGTGGGGGTGGAGTAGAGGTGGTGTCTGCCTTCCCCCTGGAGTGTGGGAACATGAGGACCAGATAAATAATGGAAAGAGCCATCTTTGTAGTCGGATACCCTTGGATTTTAATTCTGGTTCCAGCACCATCTGTGAGTCCCCTCGCTCTCCCAGCCTCCATCTCCTCATCTGCAGAATGGGAATACAAATTCTCACAGGTTGCTATGAGGATTAAATGGGATAGTGTACAGAGAGCCCTTGGCCCAACTCCCAGCAAAGAACAGTCACTTGCAAGGTACGTTGACTATCAAATGCAGGAATAAAAGTGTAAGGACAGTCAAGTCCCTGCATGCATTGTTTTAGGGAGACCTCTTGGGAGGAAAGTGGAATGGGGGTGCCTGGGTAGAAGCTTCTTGGAATGGAAGGATGGAGAAGGTGTGTGCTCATGAACAGAGCTCAGTTTCCCCAGGCAGCTTCTGCATCTCCCTCTCTTGAAGACACAGCACCACAGAAGCTGGCAAGCTCTCATTCCTCCTTTAAAACTGTGACCCTAGCTCCTTTCCTTCAAGTCTCTGTCCCCAGGGCTGTTCTCCCTGATGCCTCTCTCTTGCAGGACCCAAGAGGGAGGCAGCCATCACCATTATGGTCCTTCTTTCGAATAGCACACCCCTCCTCCAAGAGCACCTCCCAGTACTGTCTCTCTCTGTGTCTGTCTAGACCAGGCAGGAAATTAAAGTGGGTATCAGGGCATTTACAATAAATAGCTCAGGTCCCAGACTGAGACCTGTGAGTGTCTACAAAAAGGAATGTGATTGAGGGACCTCTTTCAAGTACAGTCTTATATCAGACTGTTGGGGCCACAGAGAAACTTGGATTGTTTCCACTCTGCATGTGTGAAGGGTAAGGACAGCAGGGAGGATGCAGAGAAGGTGGCGAACCAGTGGGGACACAGGTCCAGGAGCCCTGTCTCCTGGGAGAGGCAGGGGACTGTGAGCTTAGGTGGTCCCACACCGCTGCGGGTAGGCCAGTGGACCTCCCACCTCCCTGAGCCTCCACTCCCTCATCTGTGAGGTGGACATGTTATCATACCTGCGGCTTACTTAGGCTGGAGTGAAACTTAAATGAGTTAAAATATGTAAAGCACTCTGATCTTTAAGATCATCCTTCTCCTGATTTCGGGCTTAGTTTGTTCTTTTCCTAATTCCTTGAGTTGTAATGTTAAGTTCCTTAATTGAGATCTTCCTCCTTTTTTGATGTAGGCACTTATTATAAATCTTTCTTCTTTTTGATGGAGGCACTTGTTCATTGCAGCATTATTCACAATAGCTAAGATATGAAAGCAGCCTGTGTCTATCAATACATGAGCGGATAAAGATAATGTGGTACCTATATGTATGCAACGGAAAATACTCAGCATTAAAAAGGGGGGAATCTGTCATTTTTGACAATGTGGATAAACCTGGAGGACATTATGCTGAGTTAAGTAAGCCAAGCACAGAAAGACAAATACCGCATGACTTTACTTACATGTGGAATCGAACAAAGTTGAACTCGCGGAAGCAGAGGGTAGGATGGTAGTTAGCAGAGGCTGTGCGAGGGGGTGGATGGGGAAAGGAGCTGTCGATCAAAGGGCATAAAGCCTCAGTTGGGACAGGAGGAATAAGCTTCAGCGAGTTACTGCACAGCACGGTGACTATAATAAATAATAATGCATTGTGTATTGCGAAATTGCTGAAAGGGTAAATTTTAAATGATTTAACCACAAAAAGGAGGGAGGTATGTACGTGAGGTGATGATTTGTTAATGAGCCCGACTGAATCATCCCACATTGTCACCATCTATCAAAACATCACTTGTACCCCATACGTATGTACAGTTATTATTTGTCAATTAAAAATACAATTTTAAAAACTATTTACAGCACCTCTGGAGAGTGGCCTGGTCTAAGTGACTTGCTTCCAAAACATAGAAAAGGAAAGTGGGGAAAAGTGACTTTGCAGTGGAGAGACCTGGCAGACACTACCTCGAGACGGTGAGTGAGGTCACTAACCGTGAAGTCTTTCAAGACACACACCTCTGATATGATGAGATGCGGGTGCCACTTCACCTCTGCGGTGCTCCTCCCCAAAACTCATAATCCCATGCAAAGGCTGAGAAAAATATCACATAAATCCAAATTGAGGCATATTCTATAAGATGCCTGTTCGGTATTGTTTAAAATGATCAAGGTCATCAGAAACAAGGAATGTCTGAGACTCTGTCACCAAGCAGAGGAGACTAGGAGACATGAGAGTTCGATTCAGTGTGGGGTCCTGCATGGGACCTTCATGTGGAGAACGACATTGGGAAAACTGGTGACATCCAGTAAAGGGTGGAGTTTAACTAACAGCATGTACCAAGATTGGTTTCTTAGTTTTGATGAATGGACAACAAAGTCAAGTAAGATGTTAGCAACGCAGGAAATGGTATGGGGTTTGTGAGAACTCTGCACCGTCTTCGCGACTTTTCTGTATGTATGAAAGTGTTTGAAAAATGTTAGAAGTTTATTCAAAGAAAAAAGATACATAACATACTTAGCAGAGTCGCTGGCACACAGTGGCTGCTATCTGAAGGCTCACAGCTGGTGGACATAGAGCATGTTCGGTTTGGTCTCTTAGGCAGACACCTGCCCTTAAAACAGAGGCATACTGTCACCTCCCTTGCTGTGTGTCTGTGGGAAGCCATGTTGAGTTGTTAATGTTAGGTTACTTATTTGAGACCTTTCTTCTTTTCTTTGATGTAGGCACTTGTTATAGGGAACTATTCTGGTTAAAATAGTCTCTTCCCAATCTGGCAGCCGCTGGGATCCTGTGAAGCCCTAAGCTGGGCCACAGCCCTTCTCTGCCTTGTGTCCTCCATGGCTCCCATTTCACACAAAGTAAACTCCAAGTCCCTATAAGTGGCCTGTGAAGCACCAGGAGATGTGAGCGCCTCCCTTCCATGTTCTCTGGCCTCCGTCCTATCCTGACTCCTTCAGCCATGTGAGGCTGCCGGCTTGGGCGCTGCTGGCATCTGACCATACTCCACCCAGATAGATCCATTCCCTGGAGCCCCTGCAAGGCAAGAAGGTCTCCTTCTCTGTGTGCCTCCCCAAATTCGAGTGCTCTCCTTTTCAGTGTTTAGCTCCTGCCTGTGCCCCACTGTGGTTCCAACCAAAGTTTGATTTCTCCTTCCTGCTGTGGGGAGTGAGGGTTGCTGCACCCCACTGACCAGCCTCACTGGCGGGAAAGGGCAGCTAGCTCCCCAGCAGCTGGGCCTGGATGCGGCATACACACAGAGTAGTTCCGTCCTGTCTCATCGCTGCTTCGGGCAGCCCCTGTGGCCACCCACCGCTGTCATTCCTTCATGACCCCTCCTTCTCAGCCAGTTTATAACCCCTGGCTCTCTAGGATGGATCTCAGGTCCCCAATCCCATCGGTACTGAGGGTCTCCGCTGGCCCTTTTCAAGACTGACACTGGGGCCTGTTCTGGGTTGAATTGTGCCCCGACCCTGAAAGAAGACCTGTTGAAGTCCTAACCCCCAGTACCTCAGAATGTGGCCTTATTTGGAAATAGGGTCATGACAGGTGGAATCAGTCAAGATGACATCACACTGGAGTACACTGGGCCTCTAACCTCATATAACCGGTGTCCTTGTAAGAAGAAAACCGTGTGAAGACAGGCACAGGTAGAAGGTCACATGAAGACAGGACTGGAGGGATGCATCTAGAAGCCAAAGAAAGCCAAGGACTGCCACCAGCATCAAAAGCTGGGAGGAGGCAAGGAAGGGTTCCCTGCAGGTTTCAGAGGGAACCTGGCCTTGTGACGCTGATTTAGGACTTCTAGCCTCTGCAACTGTGAGACGATAAATTACTGTTTCAAGCCATCTAGTCTGTGATATTTTGTTATGGTGGCCCTAGGAAACTAACACAGGGCCAAGAAGAAGGGTCGGGACCAGGGCTGCTTCTAGCTGTGATATTTCTCTGCTTTTCCCTACTTCTTGGGTTCAGCTGGGTCACCTTTGAGACCCACCCCCCAACCATGACATCACCAGGTGTCTGATTTGACCTCTGTTCCTCATCTTTGGAGTCACTCACTAGGCTTTAGGAGTTTAGAGAAATGTCCCTCCTGTCCCTCTCTATGAGGCCAACATCTCATAATGTGGATGGCTCTCTCTCCTACTTCCCTGCTGCCTCTCCAAATGGTAGCAGGGCCAGGTGGGTTTCAGCAGTGTAAAGCATCTTCTCCCACTCATAGTAAGCCACTGGGTTGAGGTTGGGGGTCAGCACTTGGGCTCCCATTAATAGTTTGAGGCTGCAGTTTTTAGAAACTCTTGTTTTTAGCCATGGCCTCAAGCACCCCAGGCTGCAGAAAAAGCCCCAAAGGCCATCCTGTTACTCCAGATTTGCAAGCTCAGCTGGGCTCTCCATGCTACCAAATAATCCTTGTCCAGTTCTAGCTTGCATGGGACAGGGCTCCTGGCATTCACTCCCTTAGTCATCTCTGCTTGCAGTGACCTACAGACAGGTCCCTCCTGCAAAAATGTTCTGGAGTAGCCCCTAATATTTCCCCTTTCCCCAATAGAGTTGAATCAATGAATGAGTGAATACAAAGCTAATATAGTCTCAGATCCAGTGAGGGAGGACAGGACAGTGTGGGAGTCCCAGAGCTAGGCTGCCTCAACTCGAATCCTAGGACCAAGACTGGCTGTGTGACCTTGGACAAGTTACTTACCTTCTCTGGGTCTCCGTTTTCTTCATCTACAAAATGAGAATAATAATAGCACCTGCCCCTGAGGTTGTTGCAGGAATTCAATGAGATAATGCCAGTGACAGATGTCATGTCTGATGCTAATAAAGCTTAGCTTATTTGTCATGCAGGGCACAAGTCCAGGTATCTTTATGCCTCATCCTATGCCCGTGCTCAGAAGCTAATTTTCCTAGGTCCAACCTAATCTTTTTTCACACATTGGACTCAGCTAATTCATTCACTGCTAATTTATTGTTAGAGCCATCAGTGCTGAAGATAGAACAAAGATTAAGATGCTTCAGGCTGGACACAAGGGGGAGAGACACATTTTTAGTTTGAGGAAGCGGAAAAACCATTTTCACAAGCTTAAAGGAGCCCGGGACTAAATTAAACCTCTTGACTTAACCGCTGATTAAAACATTACAATACCAGCACAGCCTACAGTCGGCGAGTCCAGCCTTATGAGGCTTCATGTTGGAAAATGACTGCAGATCATTCAAAGTAAGAGCATGATTTGGTGGCTGTGCTCAGGGGGAAATAATTGCTGTCTGCTTCAGAAGGTTTCCTCTCTCCCTCTTTGTTTAAAGTACCTAGGAGACTTGATAAACAATTAAAATCTAATGAGAGATGAGAAGGAAGAAATAATCGATCTCCCACCCAGTCCCACTCCCTTGGGACTCAATGGGGGTGAGGACAAACTGGAGGTCAAAACGCTGCAAAATATGCAGTGTCATAACAGACTGTTGGTGTACACACGCGGTGTGCTTCGAGAAAACTGGCACTGAGCAGAACTATCCTGCAAGTGATGCGTACACAGCATTTTCAGTTTGCAAACCATTTCTACACTCTTTATCTCCAACATTTTATGTGCCCAACTGGGCTCAGAGGGAAGATGGGAGGTGCACAACTTAACTAAAGGAAAGAATGTGGCTGGGACTGAGTGCTAGTGGCCTCGGAGGAAATCCTGTGCTCGTTTCACCAGACTAGGGTGTCCCTGCACTCTCTTTCTTCCAGGACAAACCCAAGTCCACGTGTTTAGAGGGTGACTGGGTAAAGAACATACTGGGCTGGGCTTCAATTTTTGTATTTGGTAGAGGAAGCAATTCTAGATAGACCCAGACGCTTGGAACCCATAAAGGAAGAGGAGAGTTTTAGGAAATGGGATCTGTGAGAAATCATTTGTATGCCAGGAGAGCATTCTGGTCAATGCAAGATTTAAGTTGTTTTGTGCTTTTGCAGCCCACAAAACGAGTGAGCCTGGGAATACAGAGGACTTGCTAGCATGCTCCTGGTCATTTAAGTGGCTTGGGAGGTGGTTGCCATCAGCTGGATGCCACTCTAGGGAGAATTTCTGACAAGGGTGACGGTGCAAACCTACATCGCTAAGACGGAGATGACAATCAAGGACCCTATCAGCCATTACGCAGAGAAAGCTAAATTCTCATGGTCTTCTGGAACATTCACAGGCAACTAGAATTACTTTTTTTTCTTTTTTCCAAGACGAAGTCTTATTCTGTTGCCCAGGCTGGAGTGCAGTGGCGTGATTCTTGGCTCACTGCAACCTCCACCTCCCAGGTTCAAGCAATTCTCTGCCTCAGCCTCCCAAGAAGCGAAGATTATAGGTGCTTGCCACCATGCCTGGCTATTTTTTTTTTTTTTTTTTTTTTTTTGTATTTTTAGTAGAGACAGGGTTTCACCATCTTGGTCAGGCTGGCCTTGAACTCTTGACCTAGTGATCCACCCATCTCAGCTTCCTAAAGTCCTGGGATTACAGGCTTGAGCCACTGTGCCCAGCCCAGAATTTCTAGCTTCTCAGGATCAGAACACTCACTGACCTCATTGCCAGGAGCTAGCTAGGCAAGAAAACCAACATTCACAGTTTAGAAGCTTCTATATAAATCGTTGCCTCACTTTCTGAGATGAAACCAGTCGTATTGGTTCTCCTCTTTACAAGTAAATAGCATGCAAATAATTTAACTCGGTCTTTGAGTTATTCTTTGACTGAAGGCTCCCTCACTTGCTAGCTGGGAAGTGACTTCTGGCATGCCATTTAAGCAACTGAGCCTCATTTTTCTTTTCCTTCTTTTAAAAAAAATTATTATTAATATGTTTAAATGTTTCACATTTTCTTTCAGAAGATTTGTAACAAAAACACATGGAATTTAGTATGTGTTTCAATAAAATGGTTAAATACAGAATCTGAACAAGACAAGCCTATAAGGCATAATCCTTCTTGTGGGGACAGAACATTCCACTCCACTAGGAAAAGAGAATCACAACATTATGAGGCCCTATTATCTTATATTGCTTACTGTTCTAATTTCAGAGACTGGCAGATTTGGAGAAATAAGCAAATGAAAAATAAATAAATAAGACTGAACACAGTCAGTCAACTGCCTCAATTCCCCTCTCCGTTTCCCTCTTCCCACTTTCTTCATACAGCCAGATGAGATGAGAGCGTGATGAGCTTCATTTTTCTCCTCTGCAATATGGGGGATAATAGTTCCACTTATAGGATTCTTGCAAGGATTATATAATATAATCTATGCAAAGAGTCACACACATTTACTAAATGCTACTGTTAACAATCATTATGATCACTTTCCTCTTACTGCGGCAACAAATTGCCACAAGTTTAGTGGCTTAGAACAACATAAATGTATTCTCCTAGAGTTCTGGAAGTCAGAAGTCTGAAATGAGTGTTACAGGGTAAAATCACCGTGTCAGCAATGCTGCATTCCTTCTGCAGACTCTGGAGGAGGGTCCATTTCTTTGCTTTTTTAGGGGCCTTCTGCACTCCTGGGCATGTGGTCCCACTCTCCCTTTTCAAAGCATCTCTAATCTCTCTTTCTAACCCTGGCCCTCCTGTCTCCCACTTATAAGGATGGTTGTGATGATAGGGGACCCACATGCACAATCACACAATCAAGGCTAGCTTCCCATCTCAATAGCTTTAATTTCATAATCTCTGCCAATTCCCTCTTGCTATATAAAGGTCACCATATATCCAGATTCTAGGGATTCCAAGGTAGACATCTGGGAGTGGGGGTGAGGGTGATTAGTCTGTCTACCATAATTATTAACATTTTTATCAAGACTAGCTCATTTAACTCATCTAATCCACACTGAAACCCATGAGGTAAATAAAATTATATCCCCCTTTGGAAACTGAGGCACAGGGAAGTTAAGTAACTTGCCCAAGGTCACATAGGCAGTAAGCGGTGAAGCTCTGGTTCACGTCCCTTTTTTTTTTTTTTTTTTTTTGGAGTTCACGTTAAGAGCTGAAATATCGAAAGTGGCACATAATAAGCACTATAGTAATGTTAGCTATTATTATTGATATTTCTGCTAAGATTAATATAATAATCCTTATCTCGTACGCTCTTGTAACAGCCAACTATTTAACGTGTGAAAAGTGCCAGACAGCAGGTCCTCGAATTGTTAGATTCTTCGGTTCTTTCCAAACCACGTTTTCCAAGACGCTCGAGTTCACTCACTCAAGTGTCAGCCTTCCCCAAGATGGCGTTATCTTTGTCCCCAATCCCACATCCGCCGCACCTAATATGGCGTCCATCACCATCAAAAGCTGTACTTGGCCCTTCTCAACATGGTGTCCAAGCTAATCCTTGCTACCTTCCGCCCTCAAGATGACCTTATTAGTTAGCGTCAACCTCCTCACACTCTGACCTTTCCAAAATGGTGGCAAACGTAATACGCATCACGCTCTGACCTTCTCAAGATGGCGTCGAGCTAAGAAACTCGCGTCGCAAACTCACGCAAACTCACTGTCGCTATCGAAGACACTTCCGGTTGCGACGGAGGTAGGCTTTCGAGGCCTGCGGAGGGTCGGAAGGGTCCTTTTTGGGCCGCGACACTCCGACACGACCATGGACCGGAGGAAAAAGCCTTTGGACGTCACAGCCTCCTCGGTGAGTGAGGGTATGTGGCAACGCCACGGGCTCCGGGTTCTCCGTGTCTCCATCAGACAAGAATGTCGACCTAGCTTGTCTGGGGACCCAGACACCTATCTCCTCAAACAGAAACCCCCGACCTGGATTATCTTCTCCGACGGGGATGCGGTTCAGTTTTCGTACTTACCGGATCCTGAACTGGGCTTCTCTCCTCTGACTTGCGCCCGGACCAAGCTTCACCCCTCAGACACGGATCTGAACCTGGTGTCCCGTGGGTTAGGAATCTCCGGGCCTCCCCTCTGCCGTGCCCGCAAGGCTGCGCCTCGCCAGCCTTCTCCCTTATAGTTGGGAGGAACCCTGGCTTCTTTTTGCTAGGCAGACATACCCCCTTCTAGGCGTCTCCTCCAATCCAGGAACCCCCAAAGTCCTTCCAGAACTTCAGAGTGTGACTTACTCCGCAGGACCCGGGAGTGCCCAGCGTATCCTACCCTGGAATTAAACAGTTGTTAATGCAGCCATAGGTACCTGTGAGGTCTGAAAGGATGTAAGCAGTTTTATTGAAGTAGCTACTCTAGAAAGAAAACTTGTTCTAAGTACATATTTTGTACCAGCACTTTATATGCACTATTTCATTGAACCCTCCCAATAGCTTTAGGAGGTAGGTGCTATTAATATCTCCGTTTTATAGATGACAAAATTGAGGACCAGAAAGATAAAGTAGCTTTCCCCAGCTTACATACAGAAATCTTAGCGATAGCCGGGCGCGGAGGCTCACGCCTGTAATAGCAGCACTTTGGGAGGCCGAGGTGGGCGGATCATCTGAGGTCGGGAGTCTGACCAACATGGAGAAAGAAACCCTGTCTCTACTTAAAATATAAAAAATTAGCCAGGTGTGGTGGCGCACACCTGTAATCCCAGCTACTCAGGAGGCTGAAGCAGGAGAATCGCTTGAACCTGGGAGGTGGAGGTTCCAGTGAGCTGAGATCGCGCTATTGCACTCCAGCCTGGGCAATAAGAGCGAAACTCCGTCTCAAAAAATCTAAGTGATAGACCCTTGATCACTCAGTCTAGCTGACTCCAAAGCTGCTTGCCTTTTCATCATCGGAGCCAATTGCCCAACCTTTGATTTAATCTTGAATTTACTGTGGCATTAGGACACAAAGGGAATACGAAGGAAAACATACAGGTGTTCCAATATTTGAGTCCCTTTCCTTGTCTAATACTGAAAGTTGGCACTGATTAGAAGATTGGGAACCAAAACCTATAAATATTAAAGCCAACCTATCCTGACAGTCTAAAATTAGCAATAATTGTAATAAGAATGTTATTTGAGAATTTACAATTTTTTGAGCATCTTTTAAAGTCAGGCAGTTGTAGAATAGGAAAATATGTGGCTGGAAAATTGGTGTGGTTAAGTAAGAAGAAAAAATAAGTTTTTCATTTATTTTTAAGAATTTACAATATTAGGGTCTGCAACGAAACTACCCTTTGCATTATTAAATGGTTACCTTTTAAATCAATTTCTTCCAGAATGGAAATTGAACTCAGCCATTTTCATTTTCCTTAAAAAATAAAGTGATTTTTAAAATATCTGATGATTAAGTCAGTGATTAATTGTCTGATTTACAAATGCCCAACCATAGAAGCAGCTGTACCTGGACCTTTAAAAAGGAAACTGTTACTATGTTCTTTTTTTGCTGCATAGGCAGGGGTGACTAATGTAGCTGAGGGAAAGGCACCAATATTCACCCAGCTGCCCCATTCCCTTTGCCTTGGCCTTCTTTGCTATTCTTGAACATGTGATTCAGCCAAACTTAGGGTTTTTGAAATGGATTAAGTAAAACGTGGAGCTGTTATAATTCTCCAACTCTGTTTTATTTCTAGCCGTTAAAATAATGTGTCTTTAAAGGCTCTGCTCAAAGCTTTCTCTGATCACCCTGCTCAGAAGGAAATGCTCTCTTATTTGAACTTGTGTGCTACTTTCTTCCAATCTAGAGTCATTTGTTACAGTTTACTGGTATTATAAATTACCTTCCTTGTTACATTGTAGGCTCTTTGAGGCAGGGAGAATGTCTAGATCATGTTTGTATCCTGCTCTTCAGTGTTAAGTGCCATGCACAAACTGAGTTGCTCAGATAGTGTTGGAGTAACAGCATTTACCTGTAGAAATAATAAGTTGTGATGATTAAATGAATGCAGTGCTATTCAGAGAGAAGGTACTTAATAATGCAAGTTTAATCTGAAACTAAAAGATGCACACTTCATTAATTTATTTTGCTTTATCACTTTCTTCTTGCCTAAGGAAAGCTTTGAGTGTTGAAAGTTAGAATAGAAATGCATTTGCGACAGAGGTAGAATGAAGCGTGACTTAGCTTAATTTTTGTACTGGATTCTATGTCTGAACATTTACTTTTGTAGCCATATTTGCCTCTTTGGAGGAACTTGAAATATTGCTTTGGAAATGATAATTAGCAATCCAGTCACCTGCAAGAATTTAATAAAATATTGTTGTTTACTTACTGCTTTTATTCTAGTTGGTAGATCTTAAGGCCGAACTCTTCCGAAAACAAGAAGAATTCAAACAAGAAAAACTTCTAAAAGATTCTGGTGTTTTTGGAAAACCAAAAACAACTAATAAGGTAAAAAATAAGATCTAATGATCTCCACTGATTCCAAATATGGGAGGTTTATATCATATTTAAGTGTTTTTAAATTGTTAGTTGTATCTATACACATAAATGTTAAGGAAAAATCTATCTTGTATTTGAATATCTGCATGAAATGTTATTAAAATAGAAATTAGTAAGATTATGTAAAAGTAGATGGTCATGTGCTAACTCTTTAGCACTTCTTTTGGAAAAATGTGAATTGTTTACATTTCTCATGGAAGGTTATCTGGTTATATAGGTGTTATGTATCCAGGTAGAGATAAATAATTAGATAATACAGGAATATAGCAGAAAATATTAGGGTGTTTGAGAGCTGGGAGTGATTTTTTTCAGTTTTGTAGGTAATAGTGTCTACTATTTGTATTACTAATTCTCTGTAGTATGTATATTTTCATTAATCTTGACTTAGGTTGTAATCATTCAGGAGGTAAAAGATAGTAGGAAGTGATTCTGCACTCATAAAGAAGTTCTTTAGGCTGGGCATGGTGGCTCACACCTCTAACCCCATCATTTTGGAAGGCTGAGCCAGGCAGATCACTGGAGCGCAGGAGTTCGAGACCAGCCTGAGCAACATAGCAAAACTCCATCTCTACAGAAAATTAGTTGGGTGTGGTGGTTCACACCTGTAATCCCAACTACTTGGGAAGCTGCAGAGGGAGGATCACTTGAGCCCAGGATGTTGAGGCTGCAGTGAGCTGAGATCACACCACCACACTCCAGCCTGGGTGACAGAGTGAGATCCTGTCTTAGAAAAATAAAAATAAAATAAAAAGTTTGTTATATAATTTAGGGCCCTTTTTTCAGCTCCCGCTTGCCATGTATAGTCAGCATCTTTGCAGGACACAGCTTATCTAGTTATCTCCATTGATTCATAAGATCTCATGATCACCTTTGGTTTTTGTTTTGTTTTGTTTTTCTTGATGCACAATTAGAGATTTTTTTGGCAATCATGTGGCTCTATTTTGTCTTCTAAAATTATTCTCCAGAAACCAAGTATCTGGAGCAAACAGAATGTAGGTGTTTCAAATCGAGCTGAGAAGGATGCTGAACAGAAGATTGAGGAACAGAAGACTTTAGACAAAGCAAGGTAAAGTTATAAGCTCTGGTGAATGTAGTTACCTCTGAGGCTACCCAGGCAAAGAAATGGAAGTTCAAATTTTGTTCAAGTTACAAATTTTATTTTTAACATCCTTCTAGCCCAGTACTCTGTAAGTACTCGAAAAATAATATAATTTGCAGATATATCTGTAGTCTTATAAAAAGATTAGACATAATCACAGTTTAAAAGGTGAAACATTCCTGCTTTCAGCCTTTGTTAGACACTAAGATTATCACAGATTTCTAAGAAGTGTGCCCATGGTGTGGTTCCCCATGGTGTGGGCTAGGTGGGATGACATTACAATCTAGAAACCCTTAATTTTTTCCCCTAGCCTTTTATTTTGAAAAACTTCAAGGGTACATTGAACATTCTAATATTCTTCACCTAAATTCCCCAGTTAACATCTTGTCAAATGTGCTTTCCCTCTGTCTCTCTCTGTCACACACACACACACACACACACACGTATAGAGAGAGACTTTCTTAAGCATCGTACTTTCCCTCTAAATCATTCAGCATGTATCTTCTGAGAACAAGAACATTTTCCTACATAACCACAATACCGCTATCATACCCAAGAAATTTAACACTGATAAAATAGTATTATCTATTTTATGGTCCATATTCAGGTTTCACCATTTGTCTCAGTATAATTATGTACGTTATAGATTTTTTTAAACATTTAATCCAGGATTCAAAGATTATATATACATTGTATGTAGTTGTCATATCTGTTTAGTCTTTTTTTTTTTTTTTTTTGAGAAAGAAAAAAAATAATAAGAAAACGAATAAAGAAGAGGAAGAAAGAGAAAGAGGAAGAGGGAGAGAGAATAGGGGTATTGCTTTGTTGCCCGGGCTAGAATGCAGTCTAAATATGGGTATGCCTATAATTATCCTTAATAATGGAGACATGAAAGAAAATGAGGGAAGAGAGTAACAAACAAGGAGCCAACCAACATTTCGTTTAAACTTCTAAGTTGATATGATGTGGTACTGATAAGAGTGTATATTTTGTGTAAAGTGGAGAGTTCTATAAATGTTAATTACGTTTACTTGTTCCAGATCTGAGTTCAAGTCCTGGATATCGTTGTTAATTTTCTGTCTCATTGATCTGTCTAATATTAATGTTGAAGTCTCCCACTATTATTGTGTGGGAGTCTAAGTCTCTTTATAAGTCTTGTTTGTCTGGGTATTCCTGTATTGAGTGCGTATATATTTAGGATCGTTAGCTCTTCTTGTTGTTGCATTGATCCTTTTATCATTATATAATGTTCTTCTTTGCTTCTTTTGATCTTTGTTGCTT
The DNA here is from genome assembly GCF_048565385.1 of Saimiri boliviensis. Lineage (NCBI taxonomy): Eukaryota > Metazoa > Chordata > Mammalia > Primates > Cebidae > Saimiri > Saimiri boliviensis. The sequence continues at coordinate 21,530,431 of NC_133456.1, forward strand.
TAACGACTATTTTATCAGAGGCAAAAATTGTAACTTCTGCTTTTTATTTATTTATTTTAGCTCTCTGTTTGGTTGGTAAATCTTTCTCCATCCCTTGTTTTGAGTCTTTGCGTATCCTTGAATGTGAGATGGATCTGGATGCAGCATACTGATGGGTTTTAGTTTTTTATCCAAATTGCCTGTCTGTCTTTGGATTGGGGGATTTAGTCAATTTAAATTTAGAATTAATAATGATATATGTGAGTTTAATACTGCCATTTAACATTAGCTGGCTATTTTGCCCATTAGTTGATGTAAATTCTTCATTATATTGATGCTTTTTACTTTTTGGTATTTTTTAGAAAGGCTGATACTGTTTGTTCCTTTCTATGTGTAGTGGTTCTTTCAGAAGCTCTTGTAAAGCAGGCCTGGTGGTGATGAAATCTCTGAGTGCTTGCTTATTCACAAAAAACTTTATCTTTCTTTCACTTATGAAGCTTAGTTTGGCTGGATGTGAAATTCTTCGTTGAAAGTTCTTTTCTTTAAGGATGTTGAATATTGGCCCCCACTCTCTTCTGGCTTGTAGGGTTTCTGCTGAGAGATCTGCTGTAAGTCTGATTAGGCTTCCCTTTATGGATAACCTAACCTTTCTCTCTGGCTGCCCTCAGTATTTTCTCCTTCATTTCAACCCTGGTGAATCTGACGATTATGTGCCTTGGAGTTGCTCTTCTTGAGGAATATCTTAGTAATGTTCTCTGTATTACCTGGAGTTGAATATTATCCTGCCTTACTAGGTTGGGAAAATTTTCCTGAATAATATCCTGAAGCGTATTTTCCAGCTTGGATTCATTCTCTTTGTCACATTCAGGTGCACCTATCAAGCGTAGATTAGGTCTTTTCACATAGTCCCATATTTCTTGGAGACTTTGCTCATTCCTTTTTATCCTTTTTTCTCTAATCTTGTCTTCTTGTTTTATTTCATTGAGTTGGTCTTCGACCTCTGATATCCTTTCTTCTGCTTGATCAATTCGGCCGTTAAAACTTGTGCATACTTCACATAGTTCTCGTATTGTGTTTTTCAGCTCCATCAATTCACTTATTTTCCTCTCTAAATTGTGTATTCTTGTTAACATTTCGTCAAACCTTTTTTCAAAGTTCTTAGTTTCTTTGGATTGGGTTAGAACAAGTTCTTTTAATTCACAGAAGTTTCTTATTATCCACATTTTGAAGCCTGCTTCTGTAATTGGAACACACTCGTTCTCCATCAAGCCTTGTTCCGTTGCTGATGAGGAACTGTGATCCCCTGCTGAGGGAGAGGCATTCTGATCTTGGGTATTCTCAGCCTTTTTTGGCTGTTTTCTTCCCTTCGTTGTAGATTTATCCATCTGTGGTCTTTATAATTACCGTCTTTGTAATTGGAGTTTCTGAGTGGACGTCCACCTTACTGATTCTCAGCGCCGAAATCTGAGCAACCCACTGTGCCGACTAAATCAGCGGCGTTAAGATTGATGGTGCTTTTCTGACTCTGCACCAAGAACCGACACTCTGAGACGCCGGCACAACCGCCTCGCCGGTCACAAGAGTTGCGCTGGCGACCCGTGGGGCTCCTCCGCTGGGAATCTCCTGGTGCCTGAGCAACAAGAATTCATGTGAAGGTGTGGCATCCTCTCGTTCTTTGCGCTTTCACTGGGAGCTACAATCCCGAGCTGCTAGTGATCAGCCATCTTGGATCTCTCTAGTCTTCTTTAAATTGGAACAGTTTCCTTACCTTTTGGTTGTCTGTTACGCCATTAACATTTTTAAAAGGTCCAGGCTAGTTATTTCTGCAGTGTCCCACTACCAATTAGAGTCACGTGAAATGTTTTTGGTAAGAATACTGCATGGGTGGTGGTGTGTCCTTCCCATTGAATCACATCAGGAGGCTCATAAGGTCAGTTTGAGTCATTATTGGTGATGATGAGTTTAATTACTTGGTTGAGGTATGTGTGCTTGGTTTCTCCATTTTAAAGGTGCCTCCCTTATTTGTAATTAATAGTAATCTGAAGTGGGAAATTTGGAGACTGTGTGAATATCCTGTTTACCAACTTGTTTTCTATGCCATGATCTGTCATCATTGATGAGCCTTGATAGTTACCAGTTATCACATTGATGGTTTCAGAATGATGATTTTTCTAATTCTGTCATTCCATCTTTATTATTTTCTAAAGAAAAGACAGCATCACCCTCAGAAAATCCCAAGTTACAATGTTTGGTGTGACTGCTACGTGTGCTTTTGGATATACGGAATAATAAAATTCCTGTAGTTGCAAACAGTAGTTGCCAAGGTTGCTTAGCAATCTTGGGTCTGAAAATAGGCAGAATATTAGCCTTTTGGGGGATTTTTTTTTCTTAGCATTTGACCTGTCTCCAGCAGACCTCAGGCTTTACTTAAAGATATGATCAGTTTTGAGACATATTTCCACTCTTGGACATATTCTCAGAATGTTAATTTTGTCCAAAGGTACCATGATCTTTTATTATTTTACTCTGTGTATCAAGAGTTTTTATTGGCACTTTGCTGTGCTTTTTCTGTGCAGTAACTTTCATGTAGCACTTTGGTTTTGCTGTGTTGTGGGAGCCAAGATATCTGCAGTACGTCTGCCTCCCTCCAGAGCTCAGAACATGCAAGCCCAGTCCCAGGCTTTTTTGAGGTGGAAGGCCTTGGGCAAGTTAGTTATCCATTAAGACTCTTTCTTTATCTGTGAAGTGAGGTGGTTAATATGTAGGTTATGAAGTCCTTTGGGGAATTAAAGGAGATACATAGTGTGTGGCACTTAGGGGTTGCAGGTAGTGTCCCTGCTCTCATGCTCTGAATTCCATCTTTCTAACTCAACAGAAGAAATTGTTCTTTAAAGTCACTAGTGACATCTTCATCTACTAAATCCAGTGGTCATTTCTCTGACACACTTCCTTGAACTCAATTATCCACTTGTAGACTGTTCCTGATCCCTGAAAACTGTTGCGACACTGCACCAAGCTTCGTATCCTTTCTCACGTGCCCTCATTGCTGCCTGTCTCTGTCTCTGTTTTGCACCATTCTCTCTTTCGTTCAGCACCCTCTGTTCTACTTGTCCCTCTTTCTTGAACATGTCAAGCTCATTCTCACTTAATCCTTCTTGTTTCTGACCTGCCTCCCCTGCCCGCAAATCCTCCTGTGGTTGGCTGCTTCTTGCTGTGGAAGCCATGGCCCAGTTGTCATGTTCAGAGAGGTTTCTCCTGACTGCCCCTCTCAGTTAGTGTCCCGCCCACTCACTCTAACCTGACGTTTGTTGCTTTGTGTTTTGTTTGACTGTAAATTTTGTTTGTTTGTTTGTTTTGTTTTCATTAAAACAGGAAGATCCTCTGATGACCCAGCTAGTTACATCAAGAGCCCTCCAAAACAGGGGTCTTAGAAGCCTGATAAGAGTGAGCTGGTCCACCACGCACTGCATTACTGCATGTCAAGGGGCCTCTCCTGGCATGCATCTGTTTGTTACACAGCTCTTCTTCTTACTGTCTCAGATCCTCCTTTTCATTGCTTTGTTTATTGTCCTTCTTCGTCTCTAGAATGGAAACTCCCAGAGAAGGTGGGCTTAGCTTTGGCAAGCTGGAGAAAGGTATCCTGCAGGGGTAGATTGGTGAGCAAACCAGCCAAGGATGGGCAGGGCCAGAGGTCAACAGAGTCACCTATCCTAACATGGCTGTGAGTCCTCAGTGCCTAAAACAGTGCTTGGCAGGTAGGAGGTATGCAATAAGTACTTGGTGAATGGATGTGTAAAATAAAAAAGGAATGTTTCTGACATGATTAAGAGTGATCATTCACAAGAGGACTCTCAGATGACCTCTTTGGGGCTTCTCTTTACCATCATTAAATATTTCCAGAATAAAGAATTGCTTACCCTCTCGTGGTCTGTGACCACTGAAAAATACACGTCGTCAGAATTACTGTGAGCAGAGAGGCTGCTTTGTTGGAATGCTGATGTTTGTTTTAAGTTGGCAGTGAATTTGTTGGAATCTTAAGTCAGTTTATTCACTTACTCATTCATCAAATATTGATTGAGAACCTACTGTGTGCCAGATATTATTTTAGGCCCTGGGACCCAGTGATAATTAAGAGAACATGGGCCATGCACTCACGAAGCTTGTGTTTTCCTTGGCAGAGCAGACATGGAGCAGGGTGGTCAGAGGGTCTCCTCAGGATGGTGTGGTCTGTGCTAGTTGTGGTCACCTTGACAGGCTGTGCCTAATGGACAGATGGCGCCTGTCAGGCAGGGAGTGAGGGGTCAACCAGGAGGGACAGTTATAAGACCATTTCTAATATTTGTATTTTTTTTTCTTCCTAGGGAAAAATTGGAAGAAAAAGCCAAATTATATGAAAAAATGACTAAAGGAGACTTTATAGGTAAATAAAGGATTTATTTCTACTTCACTTTCTGTAATTCATACAGCCCTTTGATATTACATTACTTGTTAAAATAACTGTAAAAGTAGACGGAAAATTTAGACATCAAAATTTTACTCTCTGTGGCTGCACAGAGACAAGAAAATCAGCAATATTTACCAATTGTCTGGTGGATGCCTGGCAGCATGTTAGGTGCCTAGAGGGGACAAACAAGTACTGGAAGCATATCCTCTGCCTCTGACCTCAAGGCAGGATCATCCAGTGGAGGAAAATGACACAGCACAAAGCAAAGTTAGGGAATAAGGTCTGAGTAGGTTGCAGTTACCTACAATTATAGCTGTGCTAAATCAGGGTGGGTGAGGCTGGGTGGAATTCTGGTTCTGTCAGGTTCTAGAGTTATGTTTCTTCTTTCCCTATTTTCCCTCTATTTTCTGTTTTGTTTTGTTTTCCTGTGATGTGCATATAATTGCTTTAAACTTGTTTGAGTGTAGTAGCTCACATCTGTAATTCCAGCACTTTGATAGGCCAAGATGGGTTGATCACCTGAGGCCAGGAGTTCGAAACCAGCCTGGGCAACATAGTGAGACTCTGTCTCTACAAAAAATAATTTAAAAATGAGCTGGACATGGTGGCTTATGCCTATAGTCCTACTACTTAGGAGCCTGAGGCTTAAGCCCAGGAGTTCAAGGTTATAGTGATCATGCCACCGCAGCCTGAGCTATGATCCAGCCTGGGTGACAGAGTGGGACCCTGTCTCTAAAAAACAAAAACAAAAAACCCTTTTCTCATACCCCCCCATAAAAATCCCAATCCAAAAACAGTAGAAGAGATTTTATGAGGCCGTGCCTATTTCATTGCTAAAAGGCAGGGAAAGTGAATATGTAATCAGGAAAGTTTTTTGGGAGAAGGTGGGCTTAGCTTTGGTAAGCTGGAGAAACGGATCCTGCAGGGGTAGATTGGTGGGCAGACCAGCCAAGGAAGGGCAGGGCCCAGAGGCCAACAGAGTCACCTAGCCTAGCATGGCTGGGGCCCAGGTGCAATAGGAAAGAGGCCAGGCTGACCCTAGGTCACTGGCCGCTTCTTCCCAGGCAGCAGGGGCACTTTCCCTGTGCAACAAGAGCCCAGCACAGGAAGGTCAGACACTCAGCAAAGCTAGGCACTGTGGGAGAGTCTTTGTCATCTTCCTGAAGAGGCAGCAGGATGGCCACCTACCAGGAGGCCTCGCTAGCCTATGGCCTGATAACTCAGACTACATCTCCCCTCCATTTCAGGTATTTTGTGGTTTTTAAAAATAAGTTTATTAAAGTCTTTTTCTCTTTTGACTCAAACTTTGCTTATATTGTTAATATAGAAATCAGGTCCAAAGGAGTGTGAGTGTAGAGACCTGATTTTGTCAAAGCCAGAAAGCCCACCTCCTGATAGATAGGTTAGACCTGCAAGTTTGGGCAAGTTATGTTCTGGAGCCTCAGTTTTTCTTCACCCTAAGGTGGGGAAAACACCACCGCTTGTAATAGGGAGCCTAATGTTGGTTCACTATAGCTTAATCTCTGTCCTTGGAAAAAAAGACTCAAATGACTGTCCTAAATCCAGTGTAGTGACACTTTAGGTATACATTATTTGTGCTACATGAGCTATCCTGGGTTAAATTAGGTAAGTCATGGATTGTTGTTTAACTTTCAGTGTGGGTTTTAGCTCAAGTGGACCATAAGCCTTGTGGGTAGAGGGTGTCTTTCATATCTGTATGCCATTCAGGGCCTGCTCCATGACTAGAATTAGTGTTCTTTGGCTTGACAAGAACTCAGATGACTTATTTTACCTGTATTATGATATTTAAAACACCATACCACAACAATGTAATCAGGGTTAGTGATCCAGCCCACATTTTAGACAGATATATAACACCTAAAGCAAGAAGTTCTGCTGTCCTGATCTGATGACATGGAAAATGCAGTTTTGCTTCTGTATGATATAGGTGTTTGGATGAATTACATAAAATCAGACTGTTGTGTTATCTTAAAATGACATTCTAAGATGATACTGTTCACTCAGGTAGTGTATTGATGAGGCAACAGAAAACTCTAGGCTTTTTCAAGATTTTTTTGTGTAGTATATGTCAATTCCCAAGGTGGCTTTGTGTTTTTGTAAATGTTTGGGGAATGGAGCTGTCGGGCCCCTGATAGGGCCACCAGGCAATGAATGTGACTGCTTCTTGTAAATTCCATGTGTGATTTTCCTCTTTGATGTCTGAAAATTGATTTTATGTCTTAGATGAAGAAGTGGAGGATATGTACCTTGTGGATTTCACGCAGAAGATCATAGACAAGCGCAAAGAAATGGAGGCATCTGGTGCCCGTAGAGATTCTCAAAAGACAGGAGAAAGAGAGGACGATGAGGAAAACCTTCCTGAGATAGAGATCCCTCCTCCCCAAGACCCCAGCGAAGAATGGTTGGTTATATCATGGATTAGCTCAGAGGAACATCCTCAGACTGACATTTTGGGAGTGATTTTGTTGGGTTGTTATCAAGCTATTTCTCTGTTATTCCTGGGTGTTCTTTCTTTTGAGACTTCCCTTTAAGTTAGGTTGGATTAGGTTATTATGGATGTAAAAACAGTAGCTCAAATGAAGACATAATTACAATAATTACAAATAATTATAACTACTGACTGGGCTCCTGCTGTGTGCCCAGCCCTGTGCCAGGCCCAAGGAGACTTTGTGCCTGGCAGACTTGGTTTGCCTGACTCACTAACATGAAGCAATGTGGGCAGAGCGCCTTCCTTTTGTACCTGTCCTGCTACCTTACACACGTCCTTGTTCTGACATGGTGGAGAGCCATCATCTAGGAGAAGGAAGCTGGCAGAGGTGGTGCAGTATGTCTTACTCTGGCTGTGACGTTGTTTGGCAGTGCGGTGTGGACTCATGGGCCTTGGATGGCTCCAGCCGCACTTTGTACTGGCTGTATGATCCTAATTAGGTTCCTCAGTCTTTGAGGCTCAGGATCTCCCCTTGTCAGATGGAGATTATAATGCCTTATTCCTTTGCTTTAAACTCCCTTCAAATAGTAAGAGTATTCTGGGCTACACAAGAAAGTGCTGCCTGTGGAGTATAAACAGGCATTTTTTAAACCTTTAATATTGACATTTTCCTGAATTTTGCCTATATGTAGGTGAAAACCAGTCTTTTTCTTAAAGAGACTTAATGTATCAATAAGTAGAGAGACCAGAATGGGAATTCTGTTGCAATGATTTTTTCTACCTAAGGTATTATTGTTTGGAAACTTGTTTGACAGTGCTTGAAATCGCTGAGAGCTCTACTGATGCTCTGACAGTTTCCTGGGAACCCACCCTGTTGCCTTTGGGATCCTATTCATCCTCCCTTTAAGGTGCACATATCTTCATCATGGTGGACATTTGTTAGGAACTGCTCAGGACTCTGCAGCGTACATTGATCTTTTGTCAGCATTTGACCCTGTGGGCAGTCATTGATGTGCTGAAGAGAGCAGTCCCAGGCACTGTGGATGGCAGAGAAACTGCATCTTCATTCTACTGAGGGTGTCCATGTTGGTTCAGAAATTAACATTCTCATTGGGATAAAACAGGTGTCTTCTTACCTACTTTCTTAAAAACTTATAGCTAAATAGTTTGATACCAATTGGAACAGGTGTCAGCCTGCAAGCTATAAGGAACCAAAAGAGAACATAGGAGTCTCTTCTGTTGATGCCTTTCTTCATCGTGTCTTTCTGTCTTTCTTATTTATTTATTTATGAGGCAGGGTCTCCACCCAGGTTTGAGTGCAGTGGCATGACCATGGCTCATTTTAGCCTTGACCTCCTGGGCTGACACAATCCTCCTGCCTCAGTTTTTTATTTTTATTTTTGTAGGAACAGGGTCTCACTATGTTACGCAGGCCCTTCTTGAACTCCTGGGCTCAAACAATCTTCCCACCTGGGCCGCAGAAAGTGCTGGGATTATAGATGTGAACCACTATCCCCGGCCTATCATTTCTAATCTCTAAGTGATTGCTCTCCCTCATCTGAAGTCAGGTAGCACTTACTACCTGCTCTTCAGGTATTACCTTTTATTATTGACACATACCAGGCCTCGTTATCAGAAAAAGATTTTAGCAAAATTTGGTAGTCTTTAGTGTACCCAGTGTTGTTAATAAGTGTTTAATGGGTGTGTGCCTTAACTTCCCCAGACCCTTGAAAGATGGCATGGCTGTTTGTCTGCCTGTATTACCCTCCTTGCCTGAGAAAAGCTTTGTTTGCCTGCAGGGGTTGCTTAGCAAGTGATTAGATGGAGCCGTGGCTGACTACTGTCTTGCCACTTCTATTTAATGGGATCTTTATGTTTTGGAGGCCTTCTCCAGAAACAGAATAGTCTATGATTGCTTTTCATAACAGAAATCTCATCTCCTTTGAAAGGTCTAATGTCTTTTTTAAAATTTTTGCTTATTAATGCCTGTGTGATTACAAGCAATTTTCCAGTGATTTGAAGAGTTTCGAGGGCAATTGAAGGTGTCACATGCCACCATATGGTGAAGGAAGACGCACTGCAAGCAGTTCTAACACTTTTTTTTTTTTTTTTTAAATTAAGCTCCAGAATTGCAGTTGCTCGTAAAATCCTTTTGGTAGTTAAATTCCAGGTGGTAGAAAATCTTTCCATAAAGATACTGTAAATAATTACACAGACCATCTGGCTAGATGGTTTTCTTCCCCCATCCATTTGGGGGGAAAATAAGAAAGAAAGAAACTGCTTGCTGCAGTTGGAGGTTTTATTTCTTGTGATAATCAGCTTCAGTACTAGAGTAAACACTCAGTTTTTAAATCACAACTAACAATTGAAATCAGCATTGCTTGAGAGGAAAAAAAATTGCTAACAAAAGCGAAGTCACATACCTGCCGAATTTGACCTTGAATTGGTCTGCCAGCTAGTATTTATTGGACCCTTACTGTGTGTTTAGTACCCTGCTAAAGGCTGTAAGAGATTATCAGCCCATAATTTAAAAAGTAAAATATCTGTTGAATCATAATGCAAATGAGATGTTTTTCATGAAAGTCTGTTCATATTTTCTATTGTAGAAAGTCAGAATATTTTGTTTTGCCTTGCTATCTGCCTGGCTTAGCTGTCTCACTACTGTCTAGTTTGAGCAGAGATGAGGAGAGAGGTGTTATGTTTGGCTTCCTCCTAATTAAAAAGAGTCCAACTCTGAAAAATACTGTGAATTTCTTAAATTAAGAGATTGCTAATACATTGGGTAGAATTATACTAATTAGAGGAAATAAGAGAAAGAATAAAAAGTCAGACTTGAAGACTGTGAGGAAATGGGCAAGTTGAGAATCTCAGGCACAAGACAAAGTTATTAAGATACTGATAAATATCTGGAATTGTCTCAGCTAGATTAAACTAAGTTCATAAATGATCAAAATTATTGTCAACAGTTTCTAAAACTAATGTTTAATAAAGGGCACAGTGAGCTTATTGTGTGTCAACTTTAAAAAGTATATTCCTATCAGTGGTAGTGGTCTCTTAGGTTGAGGGGCTCTTCTTGGTAGTGAGGTCTGTCTTCTCTTCACTGTTCACCAACTCCCTGACTTAGGGATTTGTATATGTGTACGAGTTCTTCATATCCTTTCACTTTCATTTCAGGGTGGATTATGTGGACTCTTTGGGACGTTCTCGGCGCTGTATGAGAAAGGATTTGCCAGATCTGCTGGAGATGGATAAAAATCTTCAGGGGAGACTGTAAGTGTGTGTGTATGCAGAGCTCTGCTCAGGTCTGAAATGCAGCCACAGGGATTGTTTTGTGAGGGGGCTCTTTTATAATTAATGACCTCTGTTGCTCCAGTAAGGAGATTTATATATACATACATCTATATATACATATACATACATATATGTACACACACGTATAAATATTAATATGTACACATATATACATACACATACACAAATGTATGTATACACACATATACATATATGTATATACGTGTGTGTGTGTGTGTGTATGTGAATATTTACTGAAGCACTTTTTAATGGTTAGCATGCCTGTACACACGTAATCCACACTTGGGGAACAGCCTGACGACTGGTGGATGAGTAGAAGCTGTCTCTTTCACGTGAAAGGATGTCTGACTGCAGAGTAACATGTATAGAAGAAGCCCGAACCGGCAAACCAACCTTTGTGGAGAAAGTGGTTTGGGAATATGCGCTTGATTATCCCACAAGCAAGTGGCTCCAGGGAGAGAGCTTATTCACTTTTTCTTTATGCATTGTTCCATTTTTGAGGTAAGGGCCTTATAACTAGATTTTTCAGCATGGCCAAAGACCTAAGAGATAACTCTAAAACACAAGACCTAAAGAGATAACTCTAAAACATCCAGGGGAATAAATTCCTCTTACCACAGGAACTTTTGGAGTTCCTGTGGTAAGTGTTGGGAGAAGCTCTACCTTGTCCAGGTCCTCCAGGTTCAGGCATTTTGCAGGTAGCCCTTGGCTTGGCACAAGAAAGGGAGAGTGGAAACCTTGAGCCTCTCAGGGCCCAGCTATCTGTAAGGACAGGAGGCACCACCCAGGCCACAGTGTTAAGCAGTTGTTCATGTCTCTGGATGGGAGACCATCCATAGGAGTCCCAGAGTTCCTCCCCCGACCTGGTCAGCCCGGGACCTCTGTGAAAGGAAAGTTTTTTTTCCTCAAGTGTTCAGGCAAGATTCTATCATGCTAATATAACAAGAATGGTGCTTGATTAAGAAAGTTGAAGGCTGGCCGGGTGAGGTGGCTCACACCTGTAATCCCAGCACTTTGGGAGGCCAAGGCAGACGGATCACTTGAGGTCAGCAGTTCAAGACCAGCGTAGCCAACATGGCAAAACCCTATCTCTATTAAAAATATAAAAATTAGCTTTATGTGTTGATGGGCACTTGTAATCCCAGCTAATCACGAGGCTGAGGCAGGAGAATTATTTGAACCTGAGAGGCGGAGGTTGCATTGAGCTGAGATTGAACCAAGATCGCACCACCGCACTCCAACCTGGGTGACAGAGCAAGACTAGTCCCAAAAAAAAAAAAAAAAAAAACAAAAACAAAAAAGGTGAAGGCTGTTTTACTGATTTTCCAGCAGTATTGTGGATCAGAAGCCTCTGTAGTTCCCTGGATTCTTTTCTCTTTTTTTTTTTTTTTTTTTTTTTTTTTGAGACAGAGCCTCATTTTGTCTCCAGGCACCAGGCTGGAGTGCAGTGGTGGCAATCTCAGCTCACTGCAATCTCCGTCTCCTGGGTTCAAGCAATTCTCGTGCCTCAGCCTTTCGAGTAGCTGGGACTACAGGCATGCACCACCATGCCCAGCTAATTTTTGTGTTTTTTAGTAGGGACGGGGTTTCGCAATGTTGGCCAGGATGGTCTCGATCTCTTGACCTTGTGATCTGCCCACCTCGGCCTCCCAAAGTCCTGGCATTACAGGCATGAGCCACTGCGCCTGGCCTAGTTCCCTGTATTCTTTATCAAATAGTATTACTTATCTGTGATCCAACTGACTGTACTTAAGAACTGATATCTCAGTCCTTATCTGAAGATAGTTTTGCTCTGTTTTCCTGCAGTTTTATTAGTCCTGCTAATGAAAAAACCCTGTTATCTGAAGATATGAGAAAAGAACTTCAGCGCCAGCAATGGGAGGAAGAAGAAAGGGAGGCCCTGAAGAGGCCCATGGGGCCCATACATTATGAAGACATTCGGGAAAATGGTATGACTATTTTCTTGCAGCTTTGCAAATCTTTTTTTTAATCTTAAACTGATGGCAAGCACAAAGGGAAGTATTCATAAAGCAACAGCTCTTACGTGAAAATTAAAGATCCTGCTTTGGAAATTGAAAATACCTCCTTTGTTCACTTTATAGCTTTTAAATACTCACATTGGGAATATCTTCCTGACAGAGGGTCTGGTAATCCAAGGGATTGTTCCCCAAGAGAAGTGGAGACAGCCCATGACTGAAAGCAAATGACCCTTTGTTGTGCTTCCCTAGGCAAACAGGATGAGAACTTGGTCTAACATTTGTGTTTCTTTGCTTTTTTGTTTTTTCGCTTAGCTGTTTTCTTTTTATTTTTAAAACTTGTGCCAAATATCACTGTGTTTCTTTTTGCTTTGGTAGGAAATGTGGCTTGAGTGTAGTTGAATATCAGGACAGTCTGATCTTTTGGGTAATTTGGACTTCTTTCAGAGGCCCGGCAGCTTGGCGTTGGTTATTTTGCCTTTGCCCGAGACAAAGAGTTGAGAAACAAGCAGATGAAGACCTTAGAGATGCTGCGTGAACAGGTACAGATAAATCCCAAGCAGATGTGAGCAGTTGGTTTCTTGCTGGACCATACTGCAGAAAAATTTAGTAAATTAATTAGAAATTAAAATTGATATTCAGAATTTCATAAAGGTAGTTACCATACTGTTTTTGCGTTTCAAACTTTATAACTGCTCACAAGTAAATCTGGTGCCAAATGTGGTACTTTTGGAGTGGTTTGGATGGGAAAATAGAAAGTTATTTAAGGGATTAAGGTGTAGGACAGAATGGGTTGGATTTCTTGAGTGTTAAGGCTTGCAAGATGCTCTGTGAACCCTTATGAAACTTTGTAAGACAGCAGAGCATTTGTTTGTATAAGAGTACTTCATAGGGCTTCATTGTGAGGATCTCAAGGATAGCTTCTTAGAGGTGACCTGAAGATGAATTAACTAGTCTATTTTTAGAAAATTTCATCTTTTTGAATGGGAATACTGCAAATTTGGTTTGAAGTAAATAATATTCTGATTTGCTGTTCAGACAACAGATCAGAGAACGAAACGAGAAAACATAAAGGAAAAGCGAAAGGCTATCTTAGAGGCAAGACTTGCCAAACTTCGACAAAAGAAGATGAAAAAATCAAAAGAAGGTGGAGCAGAAGAAGAAAACAGAGGTATATCACGACTATGTTGCTGAACTTCACAGGCGAAAATTTCAGTTCCATTGATGTCTTGCTGATAGGGCTGGCAATGTGAAGATTAGCCATTTAGTTTTGTATCTAAGCAAACAGTATACCTTTGAGGTACTGGCAGGAGCGATTTTTATAACCAAAATGATGCAGAATGACACTCAATATTTGTAGGCTTTAAACCAAGATATGAAGCAACAATACATTGTGTCACGTCTTAGAATGGCACGGTCTTGTAATTGAGACTTAGAAAAAACATATTTTAAGGTAAAGTTTAGTTGTGCGTATATATGTTTTAGACTTAAATTTTTTGCTATGGCTATAGTTTTTATTGGTTATATATATATTCAAAGAAATTTATATTCATAAAGTTACATAGTAAAAGAATTTAGAAATATGAATATCGACAGCTTGCCATAGCTTACCAAAGAACTGTGCTCCAGAAGTTAGTGATTTGGAACTTGGAGCACAGTTCCCCTTGGAAACACTATTACATGCTATGTCAGGCTAGCTTACTGTAGGAGTTGTGGTAGTATAGGCTAAATTGCCATAAATGTAGAGACTTCTACATAGAATGACTCCAACAAATAGAAATCTGTTTCTCTACTTAAGACCTTGGAGATGGGTCGGTGAGTCGGTATCCAGGGCAGGTGAGTAGCTCTCTCCCAGATGGTCATCTAGTCCCAGACTTTCTCCCATCTTGCCATTTCTTCCATTTCCTAGAGTATTGTTCTCTTCTGCACAGTCAAAGCTTGCTCCCCTGCTCACCTGTTCATGGTCCAGCCCAGGGGCAGGTAGGGAGACTGGGGAGGGGAGCCAGCTTTCTTTTTAGAGATGTGAGTGGGAAGTTACATACAACCTATACATTTACATCCTGCTGGCTAGAGCTCAGTCCTGTGGACCACACCTCACTGTAGGAGAAGCTGGGAGACGGCCACTCCAGCAAGGTGGCCCCATGCTCAGCTGAAGCCTGGGAGCATTCTATTACCCAAAGGAAAAGGGAGAGTGTGGTATGAAGGAACATAGAGCTGTCCACTCTCACAAAGCTTATGTGAAGACATGGGCCATTTCCTAATGTCTGAACAAAACAGACCAGAAACATTTAGGAATTTGAAAACCATCTGTTTAGTTGCAAATAAATGCTCTCTGTATAACATGTTAAGCCATGCAGATTGTTTCTGTAATTTTGCTCTATCTCCTGAACATCTGTCATGTCCAGAAAATGTGAAGCACCACCACAGTATTTTTTAAAAATCCATTTTCTTTTACATTTTAAAAATGTGGCCAAAATGAACAGCCTACACCAGACCCTAGCTCTTCATCCTGCTGGCTCTGCTTGTTTTGCCTGAAGTTGTGATGTTAGTTGAGTGATTTGGGGATTTCTGGTCCTGCGATTGCCAGTTTGGAGAAGCACAGTGGCATAGTGAGGGGCACAGAGACTGAAATCCATCCAGCCCAGCCCAGGATCCCAGCCCATATCACTTTCTACTTGTGTACCATTTCTGAGCTTAATTTCCTCCCTCTATAAAATGGGGATGACATGGAAATACTAAATTTATTAGGATTGTTATAAGAATTAGATGACCTGTTATATGCAAAAGACTTAATCTACTACCTGGGATATGATAGGTACTTCATAAATACTGATGGTTACTTTTACTTTCAGGATCAGTGTGTTCTGTATCTTTAAAAATAGCTTTAGGCTTTGTTATAACAGTGTCTTATTCCCCTACAAAAAATAGATGGAGATGTTATTGGGCCTTTGCCACCAGAGCCAGAGGCTGTGCTAACTTCACGTCCTGCTGCCCAGAGTAGCAAAGTGGAAGTCATTGTCCAGGAGAGGAAGGACACTAAGCCCGGAGTGCCACACGTCCGGGAGTGGGACCGCGGAAAAGGTAAGGGAAGTGGGCTTTAAGGTGTAAGACCTCTCCAGTGAATGGAAAATGTGTTTTTTTTGTTTTTTTTTTTTTTTTCCCAGAAGCACCTGGGGTAAGTTTTAACTTTGTGCTGCCTTGTGTGGTTTTACAGCTTTGGAATGCCATTTCTCAGGACCTGCCTTTAAAGTATTATGAAGGTTTGGTGTTCTCATGTGCTCTGTTTTTAGCAGCCTGGATTCTCGCACTGTTGTCCGGGCTGGAGTGCAGTGGCGCAATCTTGGCTCGCTGCAGCCTCCACCTACCAGGTTCAAGTGATTCTCCTGCCTCAGCCTCCTGAGTAGCTGGGATTACAGTCACCCATCACCATACCCAGCTAATTTTTTGTATTTTTAGTAGAGATGGGGTTTCACTATGTTGGCCAGGCTGGTCTCAAACTCCTGACCTCGTGATCCACCTGCCTCAACCACCCAAAGTGTTGGGATTACAGGTGCAGTGAGCCACCGCACCTGGCCTTTAGTGGCCTCTTTTATGTTCAGTTGAAAATGGTCTATGTGCCAGTGTGCTAACCTGGATTCACACATGGTTCTGTTGGACATTTTTTCTGTATGAAATACCTTCAATGTCATGTCAAACAGGTGATTTTTCTATATTTCTCTTTTTCTGTATTTCCCATCTGGAAGTAGTCACTCCCATTTCTTAGCCTGGTCTTTTATACTCTTTGTAGGTATTACTTATACCTTGTAATAGAGTTTTGCTGTTGCCATTCTTGTTCTCTGAATAATCTGTAGTGGCTTTTAAGGAATATATGAAAAATTAGCTAATAGTAACAATAAATTCGACTGATTCATCAGTCACTTCTAATAGTTTTCTTTCTTATTTTTACTAGAATTTTCCTTTGGATACTGGTCAAAGAGGCAGTCAGATCTCCGGGCTGAGAGAGATCCTGAGTTTGCCCCACCATCGGATTACTTTGTGGGTCAGAAGAGAACTGGTTTTTCCAGCAGCCAGACATGGAACAGGCCTGGGCCAGCGCAGAGTGACCCAGGGCAGTGCCCTGAGCAGAGCCATGGACCTAGCTCTGCACATGCATCACCCACTCCTGCCCCTGACAACCCACCACAAGCCCCCACAGTCACTTTTGAAACTTTGGATGACATGATTTCCTATTACAAACAAGTGACATGAGCTTTCAAAACACCTTGACTTGGGTTTGTACTTTGACAGTGCCTTTCTCTCCCAGAGGGGGAGAAATAAGTTTAGGAACTGAATTGTACCTTTGTCCTGTCCTTTCCCTAGGAGGCACAGACTTCAGGTTGGATTTGTCAGCAAGGAGAAAAGTCATGGAAACTTTGGCCACTTGGCTGTTCATTTTTTTCTAAGTGGAATAGAGACATACTACCTGTATTTACATGTGAACTGCCATAGAATAGAAATATTCTGTAAAATTTGGCACTGAGATGAGCTTATAACCCTATCTGTTTCATAACTACTCCCACGACTTACTCATATTTAAGGGTTCTTTTCCATTCCTTTTGCAAATACTAGCATGCAGGTGTCTTTATTCCAAGGGTTCAGCTTCCAGATCAGCCAATGGAACATAGGTCAGGAGGAATTTCTCCCTGTCAAGCAGTGGCAAATGAGGGGACACCGCATGGTAGGCAAAATGCTCTGGTCTCCCAGAGGACCTGGAAGTAATCATACAGGAAATGATAAGGAAGACCAGGAGGAGCTCTTCGTAGTCCAGAAAAGTAGAAGTGGGAGCTGTTTACTTACTTTTTCTGTAATACCATCCTATTACCCACACTCCTGTGTGCAGCAGGCATTTGATAAATGTGTGTTAAATGACTGGGATATACGTGGAAGCTGCTGGACCTTGTCAGAGACTGATGTGCCTCAGCAGCAATGGTTAGAGCTTTTCAGTGCATCCCACCTCCCTGTCACTCCCATGCTTGGCTTCCTCACATTCAGGAGCCTGGATCAGAGTTGGAGCTGCACAGTGGAGCAGGTGGGTCCCCATGTCATTAGTAACAAGGAGAGGGTTGGGGGTGGGCAGGGCTCCAGAAAGCAGGGTGCCTGGGCACTCACCGCGTCCTCTGCCTGCCACACCTCAGAGGGTTCCTACAGCTGCAGACAGGCAGTTGAAAGTTGATCACCAGGCCCACAAGGCTCCCACAGCTGGTTCTCAGGCCAGTGAATGCTGTGAGAATATGGTAGCGCAAGTCCTTGTTATGCCCTGAAGAGTAGGAAGGAGAGGAGTGAGTAAAGGAGCCTGGCTCCCCATGGTCCTCTGTGATGGCATTGTCTCTGTTCCCGCAGTGCTACAATGTGGCAGGGAGTGCCCCGTCCTCCTCACAGATGACACACTGGAGTGTGGAGAGGGTCAGTGACTTGGGCAGGGCCATATGGTATGGAAGGGGCAGATCTCAGACTCCAACACAATTGATGTCTAACCTCCAGACTCGGGTTTTCAGTACCCCGTGCTCAGTCTTGTTGCCCTAGTATCAAGCAATCTGAGACAAACATCCTCAATTCTTACAAACTTATCTTGAAACTCCTAGGGTAAAGTTGCCAGTCCTATTAATGGTCATTCTGTCAGCCTAATCAGGTAATTGTTGTTTTTTTTTTTTTAAATAAATATACATAAAAACCAACTAACCCAGCTTTTTTTGCAGAAATTGACAAGCTTATCTTAAAATTCGTATGGAAATGCAAGGAACCCAGAATAGGCAAAACAATCTAGAGGCAAAACCAAGAGGACTCACACTTCCTGATTTCAAGACTAACCACAAAGCTATAGTAATCTACACAGTGTGATAGCAGCTTAAGAATAGACACATAGGTCAGTGGAATAGAGGCAAGAGTCCAGAAGTAAAACATAACATCTGTGGTCAATTAATTTTTAACAGTAATGCCAGGACCATCCAGTGGGGAAAGAACAGTCTTTTCACCAATTGGTTCTGGGACAACTGAATATTCCATGCAAAAGAATGGATTTGGATTTCTGCCTCACACGACATCCAAAAAATCAACTCAGGATGAATCAAAGACCTAAATGTAAGAGCTAAAACTACAAAACCAACTAAAACAGCTTGTAGGACAAAGAGGGAGAAGACAAAAAGAAAAATTGGAATACTAAAAACAAAAATAGAATTATTAGGCATGCCAGAATCATGAGGAAAAATAGACAAAAGAAAGGGTAGACGAAGATGAGAAAGATGGAAAGGGTGTGTATGTAACAGGGCAGAAGGACTCAAGGCCCACTATGGAGTAGAAAGGAGAAGGGACAGGGCAAGGCAGGCAGCAGGAAGAGTTGTAGGTGTGGGAGCAAGCATCACAAAGGGCCCAGCCCAGGTGACTGTGGCCACGCCTGCAGGACCTAGGTGGATGGTGAAGCAGTGAAACAGTTGTGCTTGTTGGTTCATGGTCACTGTTATAACTGTAAGTCACATTTTCTCTGGCATTTCAAAGACTAAATCTATAATTCCCTCTTAACAATATAAATTTAGTTGAGTGTTTTGTGAGCCCTCTTTTGTTTCAGATCCAGTTCTTTGAGTACTGTCACACCATCACAGTCTTACTGTGTGACACGGACCTGTACCAGTTTATCCAGCAGAGGGCATTAGAGTTCTTAGATGTCAGCTGGGTACTCTAAAACACACCCTCCAACAGAGATAGAAAATAAGCCCTGGGTATCACTTTCAATTTTCTAGCAACCGTATTTAAAAAGTGAAATTAACTATAATATATTTCATTTAATTCAGCATATCTAAAATATATGTAATCAATATCTGTAAATTATTAGTGAGATCTCTTTTTCACACTAATTCAAAACTCACTGTGTATCCAGTTACAGCATATCTCAATTTGGATGCTAACTTTTCATCAGGAATACTTGATCTATATTTAGATTTTGTAAAATACACAGTTGAAAAACACAAATTCATATCCAAGTTGTTCCAAAGATATTTAAACACAGTTAAAAGTTTTCCAGTAACTGAATTGAATATCAAGTTGTTTTTTGGGTTTTTTTTTTTTTTTTTTTTTTTTTAGATAGAGTCTTGCTCTATCACCAGGCTGGAGTGCAGTGGCACGATCCTGGCTCACTGCAGCTTCCATTGTCCAGTTTCAAGCAATTCTCCTGCCTCAGCCTCCCAGGTAGCTGGGACTACAGGCACATACCACCACACCTGGCTAATTTTTTTTTGTATTTTTAGTAGAGACAGGGTTTCACCATGTTGGCCAGGATGGTCTCGATCTCTTGATCTCATGGTCCACCCGCCCTGGCCTCCCAAAGTGCTGGGATTCCAGGCGTGAGCCACTGTGCCCGGCATTGAATATAAAGTTTTAAGTTTAAAATAAAACTCAGTTTCTTAATTATGCTAACCTCTTTTCAGATGCTCAAAGGGCCCATGCATCTACTGCTACTGTCCTGGACAGTGCAGCTCTAAGTGATCTGTTTTTACACGCTTTATGATCCGATGATACATAATCCTCCCATTAGTAACTAAAGTATTGACCAATAAATTACTCCCAGGCATACATTAAACATTCACAATACTCTGCGGCCATGTTTAACTTGTGAGCAAGTAGTGGCAAAACCTATAGGAAAGCATGACCACATGATTCGTGCCTTTGTAGAGCTAAGCAAAATGCTTTAGATCAAAAATTGCCTTGAATTATTTACTTTCATTGTAATCTCTCCTCCAGGCCTTTCTGTGTTTTGATAGAGTTCGTTTGAATTGACTCAATAAATCATTTTGTTTGCTGCAGAATTCCCAAAGGAGAACATTCAGATCCATATACATGAGATTCCTGCTGCGTTTAGCCGTACATTTGCCAGACTTGTGGGGTCGTTTATTCCTTGTGAAAGCTCAAGTACAGCCTGCAGGGAGGTTTTCAGCTGACCTGGTCGTGTCGAGGTAATAGAATTTAGAACTTGGAATGGGGGTGGGTACTGGTCTTTACAGTTAACACAACCTAGAGTAGCCCATGCCACACTGGGTCCTTTTAAGTCGGTACATTGAGCTAAGTCGGTTATTTGGCAAGGAGTTCTTGTAAAAGACTACATGGCTAGGGTGAGTGATGATAATTGAAAGGAATTTGTTGACCGACTGAAAAGATGAGAGTAGATGAAACTACCGAAGTCATTCTGCCTGCCCCTGTTAGTTGGCTGGGTGAGGTGTTTTGCCCTGGTGGGCTGTGGACATTATCTTCATGTTTAAAGTGTGTGTATTGGGGACAAGAGGCCAGGGATGATGTCATTGGTGTAGGTCATTATCTAGGAAAACTAGAAAATGAAAATATTCAAAGGAAGTAAGGTGGTGTAGTCAAAACCTGTCACCCTGGCCTATTGATATTCTGTTACGGTGTTTCTTAATATGTCCCAGGCTATATCTGTATCATCACTCATAGTAAGTGTGTGTTTGTCCAGTGGTAGGAATGGCCTGAAATATTATATCTTTTCCACCCTCAATTGAAACAGCTACTTTCTCCACTACATTTCTTTTATTTTTGTTTTGTTTTTTATTTTGCTTTATTTTTTATTTGATTTATTTATTTTGAGATGGAGTCTTGCTCTGCTACCCAGGGGTAGAGCAAGAGAGTCTTGCCGTCACTACAACTTCTGCCCCTGGGTTCAAGCATTTCTTCTGCCTCAGCCTCCCAAGTAGCTGGGATTACAGGCACACACCACCACACCCAGCTAATTCTTGTATTTTTAGTAGAGATGGAGTTTCACCATATTGGCCAGGCTGGTCTCGAATTCCCGACCTCAGATCATCTGCCTGCCTCGTCCTCCCAAAGTGCTGGGATTACAGGCGTGAGCCACCGCACCCGGCCCTCCACTTCATTTCTAAATGCCACATTCTCCCTAACTCTGAAAGCTCATGTGCTTGGTAACAGTTTGGCCTGGTTTTAAGCATTTTCTCTGGGGTGGACTACATTCCTTCACCCTTCACTCCCCCTTTTGTTTTGGTCCTTATTCCCTAAGGTTGAACAGAGTGTCCACTTCTCCTCACCCTACCCTACCCCACCCTCTCCACACACAGCCATAGTTGTTCAGGGTTTTTGAGAACCAAAAAATACAAGAGTGGGCCTTGCTCCCAGCCCAGGTCTCCCAGGTCGCAAGTGAGCCTGATAACTGTGCAACTGTCTTTGCTGGGAACTCAGGTTTTATTGTCTTTCCAAAAATAATCACATTTTCCTTAAAAAGAAAAGGCTTTGTTTGTATCTCTATGTCCAACTTATGATCTGCGTAAGTTTTCATGGACTGTGTAATCAGTGTATACGCACCATTTGGTTCTTCTTTAACATTCTAAAACTGAGCTTCCTAGTTATTTTTAATTGTCAATAGTTATCAGATTAATGTACATCATTGTTAAACACTTTCTGATGGTTGGCTATCTGCATTATTTCAGTATTGGGAATGGAGTGGCTATAAGCATCTTTTAGTATGGTTTAACAAACACTGATCTTTATACAGATACCTTCCCTGACACGCCTTTCCCCATTTTGAAACTCCCTGAGGTGCCACTTTCATAAGTGGGATCGCTGGGTCAAAGAGATGGTCAGTTTTATGTTTCTTGATGTGTCTTGTCAGGAGACCCATCTCAATAAGGGCTCTTTGCTACCACAGTAAATCTCCTTGTGAATCCACTCCAGGATGGCCACAGTGAGATTTCAGTATCACATTAAACCTTGGCTTGGCATCAAGTTAAGCTCAATCTTATGAGCCGGCCCCTATCCTGCTCACCTTAAGATCCACTTCTCACTAGCAGAGCCCTTCTTTCCTTCTATCTGCCAAGAGAATTCAAGCATCCGTCCAGAATGCTGTTTTATATACTTAACAGTATAGAGAATAGCATCTATTACTTTTCCTAGGCCCACCTCCATTTCTTTTATGCATAGTGAGGGCTGATTCTCAGACTTGTCCTAGCCTAAAGCCATGCCTACTCACAAATTGTAGTCACGCGCTGACATCTGGTCTTGCTGCCCTCATCAGAAGTATTTCTGATTAAAACCAGAGAGCCAGAAACTAGAGAAAATAGCAAGGAACACCAGGACCAGATAACATGAGGAGGCTTAGTTTGATTTTCTTCTTAAGTATACAGCTGTCTGTACTTCTACTGAAAAATGTGTTCTGGATCAGTGCCAGTAAAGGGGTGGCAGTATACCCTCTCTCTGCTTTTAAATCTATGCTCATTTCCCCTTAGCTGTCTTCTAGTCAGGTGCGCTGGATTTTCCAGAAGCTCATTCAGAACTTTTTCTCTTTTTCTCACTGTCCTATTTTCGCACCACTATGTACCCCTGGTAGTTTGCTGGGTCTGTGCCTTTTTACACCCTTCCAGGTGCTCCTAGGACTGGGCATCCTTTTTTTTTTTTTTTTTTTTTTTTTTTTTTTTTTTTTTTTGTGACAGAGTTCCACTCTTGTTGCCCAGGCTGGAGTGCAATGGCACCATCTGCACTCACGGCAACCTCCGCCTCCCAGGTTTAAGTTATTCTCCTGCTTCAGTCTCCCAAGTAGCTGGGATTACAGGTGCCTGACACCACACCCAGCTAATTTTTGTATTTTTAGTAGAGATGGGGTTTCACCACGCTGGCCAGGCTGGTCTCAAACTCCTGACCTCAGGTGATCTGCCCACCTTGGCCTCCCAAAGTACTGGGATTACAGGTGTGAGCCACCACGCCGGCCTGGACATCCTTTTTGTTCATCAGCAGAAATAAGGGTGCTGTGGGTGCAGCTCATCTCCTTGGCTAACCCTGGCAGCAGCTGTCTATCTCGCACTCTCCCCACCACACTTCCCTCTGTGCTGCCAGCAGCAGAAGGAGCACCCTGTGATGCAGATACCTCCTTTGTTTGCCAACTTCAGTAGTTTCCCATCAGCTACAAGATCAAGATCAAGCTCCTCTCATCTGGCCCTGCCCACTCTGCCTCTACACTACCCTATAGTAGCATCCAGTTCCTTGCTGTTCCCCAAACTTCTCAGGGCTGTTTGGAGCCTTCAGCCTGTACAAGAGCTGTGCCCATCTCCTGGAATACAACCTTTGACCACTTCAAATAATGACCATTTTTCTAGTTAACATTTACTGAGCACTCAACTCTGCTGCGTGTGTGCCAACCCTTCACATGCACCACCTCACTAATTCTCACAGTCCTGGAAGGGGTGGACCAGGGTCACACATGGCCTTGGGAACATCACACAGATCAAGGGCTGGGCACAAGGTCACATCGCCTGAACACACATTCATGTGATGTGAGAATGTAACTCTTGGCCTCCCCGTGACACTTTCTTCTCTGGATTTTCATTCCACCTTGCAGAGAGCACTCTGACTTACTGTAGTCTTCTGTGTGTGCATCTCCCCTCTCTACTGTGAGCCCCTCAAGAGCAGGACCCATGCCTTTCCCATCCCTGTCCCAAAAGCTAACCAGGAACAGAAACATGTAGCAGATTGTTGACTGAAGAAGGTGCTGCATCCATGGTCATCCCTCATATCCTTTATAAATTTCTTACATATTTTATTTCTTTGTGGGAATTGCATCTTGAAGCTTTGTTTATAGCCATCTGTGTGGGTCCCTTAGGCTATGTGGCTGACTTTAATGCCACAGATATTTTTTTCATTTCTGGCATGTAGCAGCGCTAGGCTTAGCATTTTAGAGATTATTAAAGAGAAGGCACGGCCCCTGCCCTCCAATTGCAGAGATGAGACCATATGGGACACAGCCATTAAAAACAATACATTTCAGTATTTGCATGGAGAGTTTGATTATATAGCAGATGCACATTCTTTGGACTGACATACAAGGCCCTGCAAGATCTGAATCTAGGCCACTTTCTCAGTTTCATCTGCTCCTCTCCCATGGACCCCCCACACCGCAGCCATACCAAGGTGCGTGTAGTCCTTGCAGCCCACCGTGCTTCCAGTGCCACCATCTCTTTGTAGGTGCTGTTCCTTTTGCCTAGAATGCCTGTTTTCTTCCTATCTACCTGGCAGCTTCTTACTCATCTTTTAGAACACCATCTAGTGCCAGTTCTTTCCTTTTTTTTTTTTTTTTTCATGGCCTTTCCACATTTTTCTATAGTGTGACCCTTATCACATAAGTCGATTTTGTAAGTTTGCTCTGCCTGTTAGCTGTTAAGCTACTTGAGGTCAGAACCTGTGTCTCAGTGATGGAAAAATGAATGACAAAATAGAAATTGGATAAATGGAAAGGAAAGAGTGATGAGCTAACATGGCTGGGGGTCAGTCAGGAATCACTTTAAATGGCCAGAATAGAGAGCTGTATAAAGTGACTTAAAGGCATTAGCGGCTCATTCGCATGTGAAATAAGCTTGGAAGTGGATGGTTAAGTGTTGGTGTGGGTGCCACAATGTCATCAGGAGCCCGGGCTCTGCCACACAGCGTGACCACCTTTAATGCGAGGCTTCCCTCTTCAGGGTAACTTCATGGCTCAAAATGGTTGCTGGAGCTGCAGCCATCTTATCCATTCCAGGCAAGAAGGACTAGAGAGGTCAGTGGGTAAAGAAAAAATGTACTTTCCCTGAAGGCAGCCTCCTTCAAACAGATTTCTCAGGGTCCTTTACCCAGGAGCTTCATCTTCATCTCAGGCCAGGATGTAGTCACATGGTCACCTCTGAAGTCACATGGCTGAGTTCTGAAGAGAGATGTAAATATACGGTAATAAACATAGGTTATCTCCACATTTAATTTAAAATGACATTGCTTTTTAAAACAGATTTTAGATCTAAATACACATTTCTCAAAAAAAGATATAAAATGGCCAATAAGGGTATGAAAAGATGCTCAATATCATTAATCATTAGGGAAATACAAATCAGAACAATAAGACATAATTTCCCATCTACTAGGATAGCACTAGAGTCAGAAAGACATAATAACAAGTGCTGGCAAAGAGAGAAATTGTAACTCTCATAACACCACTGGTGGGACTGTGAAATGATACAGCACTCTGGAAGGCCCTCACAAAGTTAAACACTGAGTTACCATATAACCTAGCAATCTCACTTCAGGTATACACACACAAGAGAATAAAAACATACCCCCCACACAAAAGCTTATATATGCATATTCACAGCAGCACTATTCATAATAGCCAAAAAATAAAAATAACCAAAAAGTCCTCCATTAACAAACAAATGGATCAAGAAGTTGTGGTATATCCATACAGTGGAATATGATTCTGCCATAAAAAGGAATGAAGTACTGATACATGCTATAACATGGATGAATTTCAAAAACATTACAGCAAGTGAAAGAAGCCAGTCACAAGAAACACATAGTTGATGATCCTGTTTTTATGTAATGTCCAGAACAGGCAAATCCATAGAGACAGAAACTAGATGAATGGTTGCCTGAGGGTGAGGGGAAACAAGGAGTGACTGATGGTGGGTTTTGTGTGGGGGCAATAAAATGTTCTAAAATTAGATACTAATGGTTGCATAACTCTGAATATACTAAAAACCATTGTACACACATTAAAAAGTGTGGATTGTATGTGAATTATATCTCAATAAAGCTGTTCAGGAATTCAGCTTTTATCTCTAAAGCATATCTTCAAAATTAAACTCAAAAAGTGAACTGGGGGCAGGGGAGACAAGTTTCCCAAACCAGTTAATATTCAAGACTTGTATTAGTTATCTCCTTCTCATTTGAGTCCTGACTTTAAAAGAAAAAAATCTGCCCTTCACAGTCAGGGTCAGATCCCTCTGGCTGATCGCCCAGATGACTGGGATCTGAGTGGTTTCTTTGTCCTATGGACTTATCATTTCAAAAACAAAGCTCTTTTTCCCAGTCTGCAAAGCTGAGGAAGAGAGATGCTAGGGGGTCAACGAATAGTTGTAGGAAGCCACTTTATCTGCAGACCAGCAGGATGGTAGAAGGGTTTGCTCTACGAGGCTCATGTTCCTTAAAGATTTTGTTACTGATAGATGGGCAGAGGCAGGTCAGAGGTCATGGTGTTTGGAAAGTAGCGTAGTGTTTGGAAAGGCCTCAGTGCCAGAAGTCTGCATATGGGTGACTCCCAACCAAGAGCTCTGATTCCTCAGCAGAACAAGAAAGATGATAGCCTTCTCACCACTGGGTGGGCACACGTGCTCATGGCCATGAGCCTGCCCCATAAACACTGAATGTGGGCACCAAGCAGGCTGTCCTGGAATGGCAAACTTGGGGTGGCTCCAGTGGGGACAGTTTGAAAAGGGAAAGGGAGCATTGTCTAGTGGAAAAGAAGACATAGGTGTGTTGGTTGGAGTGGTTGTCAGGATAAAAGGTGGTTGAAGAGATAGTTGGATGGCTGCAGTCATTGACAAGTGTGGTCAGAAGCCTTGAGCCAGCAGCTCTTCTTGGTGAGTGGGCTGGTTAGAGCTGTTGGAGTTGGACAACAGGAACAGCCTGCTGCATCAAGATGCTGATGATGGCCATCAGCAGAGAGGACAGGCCCACCCGCCCGGCTCTAAGTCTCCCTCAGGTTGACCTTTGCTATGTGCTCTGGATTTTTGAGTCTTTCACGAAGGCTCACGCAGTCACAAAGTCCCTCGGGAATTACAAGAAACAAATTGTTTTTGTGTAGCATAAGATGTGACTAGTTTTAATTTGATATATTATTAAAGACTGCTATCAGTTCATTTTGATCAGAAAAATGAAACTTTTGGGATCTGGTTACAAACCCTGACAGTGCATTTACAGGTTTTTCTAGCCATTTTTGTGCTTGTTAAATTGTTCTTTATGCTTCATCTCTTCAACCAGTGGTCTATTTTTGGTATAAGTTAAGAAGGTAAGAATAAAACACAATGTAGAAATATGTCAGGGTGAAAATTACTGTAGTATTAAAGTGGAAAAATATTTATTGTAGTCCGTTGATTTTCAGGCATGTATTTTCCACACTAACATCTCTGAAATTGTGGTATGTCTTACAGTCAATGGCAGCTTACGTTCATTTTTCTCTTATAAGATGGTGCATCTTTTGATCAATAATGTCTTGGATTTGATGAAATCTGGCAAGTTATATTAATTATTGAGCTTTGAAAATGCATTGCCTCATTCTTTCCTGTCTGCCCTCAGATGTACGTGTTGGATAATTCCATGCCCATCCTGGCATTGCAACCAGGAGCTTCTGCATTCCTTGCCTCCAGAGAGAACCAGTGAAACATCTTTTTGTTCTTGCAGGTTCTTATCAATTGACCACAAGTAGATCTTCCACTCTCAGATCTCTAACTACAAAAGGTGCAATGGGACCTTTCTCTCTTCCCCATCCCTTGCATTACTACAGACCCCCAGGGTCCTATACCCAGTTTGTGTGACTGTCCTTGAAGCTTTCCTGGAACCATACTTACCACCAGACCCTTCCCAAAGTGACTCACTAACACTGGTTTCTCTGATAGTGTCTCTGGGTAGGTAAGGGAGGAGGGACATCCCCTTGCCCTACTGTGGAGAAAGTGGCTAACTCTTTTCTTGTCCTTTCCGGATAGGAACCACTGGCTCAATGACCTGTAAGGGCTATTTCAGCACGTCCATTCTGTTCATCTCCAAGCCTTCACCATAGGGAAGAACTTTTGCTCTTGGTCACCTCTCAGAGGGCTCTCTTTATAGCTGAAGGTCTCCCTCATGAGTTACGTCAAGAGTAACCGAGAACTATACCAACAATACACAGCCATGGCCCCCAAGCTGCTGGCCCGCATCTCCAGACTCCTCACAATCTGCCAGAATGCAGGCATTTCTATACCGAAGGGCATCAGAAACATCTTTGAGTTTACTTGGGAAGAGCTCATCAGCGATCCTTCAGTTCCTACCCCGTCTGACATCTTGGGCTTGGAGGTCAGCTTTGGAGCCCCCACGGTGGTGCTCATGGAACCCACCTTAGTACAGGTCCCCACAATGAAGAAGCCATTACCTCCACCACCAGCAGCAGCACCACGTCCAGTGCTGCCGGCAACCACTAGGGCAGCCAAGCGCTCCACCCGCTCTGCCACCACGGCCCATCAGGTGCCCACCCACCAGGAGATCCTGAACAGATTTCAGCAGCAGTCCATCCACCTGCTGACGGAACTTCTCAGCCTGAAGATGAAGGCCATGGTGGAGTCTATGTCGGGTAAGGCCCAGATGTTTGTGTGTGTGCCCACCACACCCACCACAGTCAGTCATCTCAGAGCCACGTGCTGGGAACATGTGGCAACTGTGGGTCTGCTGTGAGAATTGGATGCCTTCCCTCTATGGCTCCTGGAACCATCCTGTCCTCCCTGTTCTCCCATTTTTCCTGCTATTGCCCCAGCTTTGCAGAGCCCAGATTGGAAGGTTAGCAGTAGGAACGGTGCAAGGTCAGAGACACTGAGGGGTAGTGTTTGTGAGAATGATGCTGAGGTGGGGAGATAGCACCCAGGTCCAGGTGGCATGTGAAGTTTTCAAATGAGGAGGGCTAATTGGGAAGAAGGCAGACAAAGCACAGTAGAGTCAGAATGAGGAGGAGTTATAAGAACTGGATTCCCAGGCTGAGCACGGTGGCTCACAGCTGCAATCCCAGCACTTTGGGAGCCCAAGGCAGGATGATCATGAGGCCAGGAGCTCAAGATCAGCCTGGCCAATATGGTGAAACCCTGACTCTATTAAAAATACAAAAATCAGCCAGGCATGGTGGTGCATGCCTGTAATCCCAGCTACTCTGGAGCCTGAGGCAGGATAATCACTTGAACCCGGGAGGTCAAGGTTGCAATGAGCCAAGATTGTGCCACTGTACTCCAACCTGGGCAATAAAGGGAAACTCTGTCTCTAAATAAATAAATAAATAAATAAGAACCAGTCCCTTCAAGGCAAGGGCGTCATCCCAGGATCAAGGCCAGGACCTAGAGCAGCACCAGTAGTTGAGCCTTCTGTGTGCTGTGTCATTTCAGAAAGCAATAGCATCAGTACCCAGGCCTATGGGTAGGAAGAGAAACAGGCAAAAGGAGGAAAGCAAAGCAACACCTGAAGGGTCCCGAGAGCTTGAGAGCCTTTCACAGTAGCCCCCCCACACCCCTGCATACCCTAGCAATAGCAGTCTACTCCATCCTTCTTTCCTGGGCCATTTACAGACGTCCTTTTCAGGAAGCATTAACCCTGTGCTAAGAGGGACATGTGTTGCTTTCAATCATTGCTTTAGTGGGTGCCAACCCCTTGGATGTCACTAGGCGCTTTGTGGAGGCCAGCCAGCTCCTCCACCTCAACACCAAGGAGATGGCCTTCAACTGCCTGATGGGCACAGCCGGGAGAAGTGGCTACAGCGGTGGACAGCTGGGGAAAGGTGAGTACCTGAGCTTCAACCCTTAGGTGAGAAGTGGAAACAGTATCAATAAGAATGCAATGGAAAGGCAAAACACCCAATTTGAAGGTTTGACATTTCCAACAGTTGAGATGGATGTGGAACAACAGGGATTTTCAAATGCTGCAAGTGAGTGGGTGAATTGGTGCAATTCCTGTGGAGAGTGGTTTGTGGGTATCTACTGGCTGGACGAGGTCTGCACTTTACAATCCAGCAGTTCCTCATAGAGGTCGTTCCCTAGAGCTGTGCTCTCAAGCTACATGCAGTGAAGGACTCATGTTTAAAATTTCCAATCTGTTGTGGACCAACCCTTTTAAACACACGATAAATGTCACAACAGTGTCAAGTTGCTGCACAGGCCTCTCAGTGCCCACCTTCAGTTTTTGTGCTCACCTGGTCATGGCCTATGTGGGTCAGTGCCAGTCAACAGGCTGGACTCAAGTTACATAGCCCGAGGGAAGCTCACACACATATTCAAGAAGTCATACAAGAATGTTTATTGCAGGCAGACATAGTGGCTCATGCCTGTAATCCCAGCATTTTGGGAGGCCAAGGCAGTAGGATCCTTTGAGTCCAGGTGTTCAAGACCAGCTTGGGCAACATAGTGAGCCTCTATCTTTAAATTAAAAATAAAAAAAGAATGTTTATTGCAGAATTCCTTGGAATGGCAAAAAATTTATCAGAATTTTTATCAATAAGAGAAAAAGATATAAATTGTG
Source organism: Saimiri boliviensis (assembly GCF_048565385.1). Classification (NCBI taxonomy): domain Eukaryota; kingdom Metazoa; phylum Chordata; class Mammalia; order Primates; family Cebidae; genus Saimiri; species Saimiri boliviensis. The sequence continues at coordinate 21,560,678 of NC_133456.1, forward strand.
GCCCATTTAGAGAATGGGACATAATCAATCATGAAAATCAGTGAGGCACTAAAGCATACATATTCAGAGAGAGAAATCTCCAATAGTAGTATTAAGCAAAAAAAAAAAAAAGGAAGCTATGGGAGGATATTATTTTTCAAAGTTTAAAAGCATGTAAAGTAATAATATACCATTTATAGGTACATTACACAAAGTGCAAGTATAAAAGCATGAAGGGGGAGATTCGAGGAAGTGATCTCTGGGTGGCGAGAAGGGGAACAGGATCTGGAAGACAGCAAGCAGTTCAATTGTGTCTGTAATGTTCTTTTGTTGACATTTTGTCAGCCAGTAACACCTCTCCGTGCCTCTCTCTCTCTCTGTCTCTGTGTGTGTGTGTGTGTGTGTGTGTGTGTGTGTGTGTGTGTGGTGAGAACACAAGATTTACTCTGTGTGTGTAGTGAGAACATAAGATTTACTCCCTAAGCAAATTTCGAATGTACAATACAGTGATATTAACTGTAGTCACCATGCTATATATTAGTTCTTCAGAACACATTCCTCTTGTAACTGAAAGTTTGTACTCTTTGACTAAAATCTTCCCACTCCCCTGCTGCCACCTTCTAGTCCCCGCCAACCACCGTTCACTCTCTGCTTCTATGAGTTTGACCTTTTTAGATTCCTCATATAGGTGAGATCATACAGGATTTGTCTTTTTTTTTTTTCTGGCTTTTTTATTCAGCATGTAATGTACTCTAGGTTCACTCATGTTATAGCAAATGGCAGGATTTCTTTTCATAGCTGAATCATATTTCTCTCTCTCTCTCTCTCTCTCTCTGTCTGTGTGTGTGTATGTGTGTGTGTGTGACATTTTCTTTATTTCTTTCTTTTTTTTTTTTTTTTTTTTTGAGACGGAGTTTCACTCTTGTTACCCAGGCTGGAGTGCAATGGTATGATCTCGGCTCACCACAACCTCCACCTCCTGGGTTCAGGCAATTCTCCTGCCTCAGCCTCCTGAGTAGCTGGGATTACAGGCACGTGCCACCATGCCCAGCTAATTTTTTTTGTATTTTTAGTAGAGACGGGGTTTCACCATGTTGACCAGGATGGTCTCTATCTCTTGACCTCGTGATCCACCCGTCTTGGCCTCCCAAAGTGCTGGGATTACAGGCTTGAGCCACTGCGCCTGGCCATGTGTGACATTTTCTTTATCCATTTATCCTTTGATGAACACTTAGTTTGTTTCTATATCTTGGCTATTGTGAATAATACTGCAGTGAGCATAGGACTGAGGATATCTCTTTGAAATACTGATTTCTTTTATTTGGATAAATACCTAGAAGTTGAATTGCTTTATCATAAAGTAGTTCCATTTTTTAATTTCTGAGGAACTCCATACTGTTTTTCATAATGGCAGCACCAATCTACATTCCCACCAGCAGCACGCAGGGGTTTCCTTTTCTCCACACTCTTGCCAGCACTTAGCTTTTGCCACTTAGGTAATAGCCATTCTAACAGGTGTTACGTGGCACCTCACTGTGGTCTTGATTTGCATTTTTCTGATGATTACTGACATTGAGCATTTTTGTCATATACTTATTGGCCATTTGTGTCTCTTCTTTTGAGAAATGTCTATTTGGGTCCTTAATCCATTTTTAAATCAAGTTGCTTATTTTTTTGCTCTCTTAATGTTTTATATCTTAAGCTTGGTGAATACACAGGTGTTCATTCTGAATGCCTAAAACTTCTCACTGGTGAGAGATTTTATAGGGAAGCATGAAAAAATTATATCTCCCAACCATTTGCTCTCACCTGTAGAGTCAGTCCCCATTCAACCTCTCTCACTAACCACTGAGTCAGTATCTTTGTCAGGCTCCCCTGATGGTCAGATATTAAACATCTGATGGTATACACACACAGTACAAATAAATTGCATAGAAAAATTGCAGATCTTGGGGAAAAAAATGTAACATTTCATGCAGTCAATGAAAGTGATGCTGGAGAGCCGCAGAATGCCCCTCCACCGCCCCTGATGCCTGATGGGGTGGAGCGGTACTAGCCACCTGTCGCAGAAGGGAAAACCGAAGATGGCATCATGACTCCATGGAGAAAGGATGTTTGGGGTATCAAAGAGTTAAAAATAAAAAGCAGTAAAGCTCTTGAATAATTTTGCGAAAGGCAAACATGAAGGGACTTATGTTTTATTGCCATGATACAATCATTCAGGAAGAAACCACACTGCCTCGAAAAACCCAGCAGTCATTTTCATTTTCTTTATAAGACTTAATGTGTTCTTAAAGTATCAACTAATTTTTAAAAATACAAGATAAAAGGTTATTTTGATAATTTTGGATTTCTTTTCTAAGACAGAGTTGTGATAAAACACCCCTTTCCCCAGTGTTTATCATGAAATGAAGATCTCTGTTTTAGGGGGATTTCCGCTGTGCCTGTTTTGTTTGGGATCAGCTAGGCTTTGAGACCTCTAATTATGCTGTAATTATTTGTGCAGGTGGTGATCGCCAGACAAAGAGCTCAGTACCTTGCATGCTATTTTGGGGCTTAGAGATCTCCCTCATTTTGGGGCACACCTGCTAAGTAGTCTGTTGCACATGTATGAGAGTCCCATGACGGTTATCAGGGTAGCTCCAGCCCAACCCTGGGGCCTCACACCTGCCTGAGCCACTCCTACCTGAATAGTGTCCTCGCCTTTAAAAGGAAACCAGTCCTCACCACTAACACTCCTCGTAAAGCATTTCAGCATTCTTTAAGGATGAGGGAGTCAGAGTGGCTTCTGGCATCTCCTGTGGGCTGTGATTCATCTAATGGAGGAGAATAGGAAGAGAGCTAAGCTGAGCTGGGGGCAGGGAGCTTTTTGGGTGATCTTTGCATCTTGTCCTGCTGTGAGAGCACCCATCTGCATCACACTTTGTCCTGTGCTGTCCTTTGCTGAGAGCGCCCCTCTTCATCACACTCCCTAGCAAGCCTCCCTGTCTTGGCACTTGCCAGTGCAGATGCTTCCCTCTTTAAGCCTAGAGTTTAAAGACAAAAATGTAAGTAGCAAAACAAAAATGAAAGAGTGAGCCATTTCTTTTGGAGAAACATTCATTCATCCTAAAAGGACTTGACTTAGATAGCTCTCCTAGGGCATAAAAAAGAAGGGTCAAACTCTGATGATTTGTTTTGCATGAATTGTGTTTCTCTGGACCATCCTCTTATGTGAGGTAGACCAAAGCTATAACAGGTTTAGAGTATCCCTCTTTTAAAGTTGTGACCAGGCTGGGTGTGGTGGTTCATGACTGTAATCCCAGCATTTTGGGAGGCCAAGACAGGATTACTTGAGGCCAGGAGCTCAAGACCAGCCTGGCCAACATGGTAAAACCCTGTCAGAAAAAACAAAAACAAAACAAAACAAAAACCAGTTGGCCAGCCGTGGTGGCACATGCCTGTAGTCCCAGCTATTCAGGAGGCTGAGGCAAGAGAATTGCTTGAAGATGGGAAGCAGAGATTGCAGAGAGCCAAGAATGTGCCACTGCACTCCAGCCTGGATGGCAGAGTGAGACCGTCTCAAAAAAAAAAAAAAAGCTGTATCCAGAATATCCCCTGTGCTATTAGTCTTCCCTCATGTCCTGGTACCTACTAGCCCTGGCTTGTCACTGAAGAGAACCAGACAGACTGCTCCTTTATTTTTAGTTGATGACAATGTTATTAATAATGCAAAGAAGAGGGGAAGAGGGGCCAGGCACAGTGGCTCACGCCTGTAATCCCAGCATTTTGGGAGGCTGAGGTGAGCATATCATGAGGTCAAGAGATCAAGACCATCCTGGCCAACATGGTGAAACCTCGTCTGTACTAAAAATACAAAAATTAGCTGGGTGTGGTGGTGTGCATCTGTAGTCCCAGCTACTTGGGAGGCTGAGGCAGGAGAGTCACTTGACCCCAAGGAGGTGGAGATTACAGTGAGCGGAGATTCACGCTACTGCACTCCAGCCTGGTGACTGAGTAAGACTCTGTCTCAAAAAAAAAAAAAATGCAAAAAAGAGAAAGCCATCTTTACATAAGAGCTATTTTTCACCTTTGCAGTTTCCTTTGTGGTTCCTGTGCTCATATATGTATATATATATTTTAGGGTATTGCAATTTCTCTGTTTCTCAGTTCCTTTTACTTGAGTATAACTATTTTCCAACATGGCTATATGCTTAAATAATTGTCATTTTGAGTAAGTACAGATTCCATAACCAGTGAAATGACTATATTTGGGGAAAGAATAAACAAATGATTTGGTGAGGTTTGTGTAAGAATGAACAATATTTTCCACTAGCCATAAGGGTGCTACATTTTAATTCTTAAGTGGCCAGATATCTAATGATACTATACAAGATGGTGTGATTCTGCAAGAGACTGATATATTATTGAAGAAGCATCTGATTTCTGTAGCTTAGATAAGGGAGAATAGATTATTCTTAACTTCCTTCTTGCTGGCCCAAGGTTTATCCTCTCGACCTGGTGCAGCACTGATATCCATCCGCCTTTGCCCTTGGAGTAATATCACCTTTTGTGGTTGCTTGCTGTTCCTTGCTCCGAGTTGGAGAAGAAGGGCACTGCAGAGGAAAACTATAAAGATTACCCCTGATTGCTCTGAGCCTACTGATGGTTGTAAAATCTCCTTCTTCCAAGATCTAGGTGTTTTGTAATAACGCAGCTCTTTACAGTATCTGACCCACTGTACCACTAGAACAAGAAATCCATGTTACATTTTTGGCTGATAAAATAAACAATTGAAAGAAGAATCTCTCTCTCTCCCATTCCAGAATTTCTCACAAACATGTCTGCCATTGGGGTGAACTCACCTTACCAGCTGATCTACCAGTCTTCCACAGCCTGTCTGAGCTTTTCTCTCTCTACTGGAAAAGAAGTCAAGAAGAAAATAGGTAAAAATGGTTCCCAGCAAGACCTTGTGTCAAACCACTGGTGGTGGTGGTGGGTTAGGGAATAGAAGGTTTCCATCTAGCCTGTGTAGGTTGGTGGGATGGTTTGATTGGGTCTTCTGATTGGAAGGATACCTGGAGACTCTGCCTGGAGATCTGACAGCTGTCCACACAGATTTGCTCATGGAAATGTTGTCACAGCTCAGCCCCGTCACTGCATAGCATGGGCTCGTCATTTCAGTTTGTGCATGCCCTACATTCCCAGCGATATGGCGTCCCTCCCCGGGTCAACACCCCACCAAACCCATCTCTTCCACCCCCTGCAGTATCCCAAACTCACCCCTCTACTCAGAGAGCTTTGTCCAGTCACACAGCAAGTGGGGGAACTAGTATCTGAACAGAGGTATTTGGAGGCCAAACCTGGTAGACCTCAGTTGCACATTCCAAATTAGGCAAGTTTGTGTGGACAGAAAACAGACAAAGAAGATAACCCTTGTTGTACTGAGGAATACACACACAGGAGAGGCTTCAAGGAGAGAACAGGGGGCAGAAGAAGACAACCAGTGAAACAACACCTGCTCAAGAAGAAGTTCAGAGGAGAGACAGGCTGGGGCTGCAGAAAGCAGGGCAAGGCCTGGCAGAACTCCCAGGCCCACCCTGCTAGGCATGACAGCCAGGCTGTGGGGACAGGGTAGGTAGGAGAGGACTGTGTTCCTGAAGGTGGTGGGAGGGTGGATGTCAGGCAGGAATGCTCAAGCTGTCCAGCTGATTCCCACAGACACTGGAAGACTGGAGGCCAAGGAGCTTGGATTTTCTCCATGTCCCTGCCCCGGCTGGCTGTGTGACCCACCTTCCTAAGCCCTCACCTCTATGCTGATAAAAGGGGGATCGTTATCATGGGTGTGCCTTGTATTGCATTACTTACCATATCAAGCTGATCCTATACTCTTGCAGTGAACAAATGGCTACTGAACACTTGCTAACTGTCAGTCTCTATACCAAATGCTGGGGATACAGATATGGACTCTTAAGACAGAAAATGCCTTTAAGCAAGGAGCTGACCTCTGCTTCTGGGCACAGAGTAGCTTCAGCGGCCGCCTTTCTTTCCTGACTGCTTTACCTGTGTTGATGTGCTTCATCTCATTGTGGTGCAATAACCCACAGCACCATTGCCAGCCCCGCACTGCATGTGCACCTGGCTTAGTACTCCATTATCATGTGCCCCCCTGAGCTGGCCCTAGATCTGGCTCTGTAATCCCACAGTTAGTTTGAGGGAAAAGAAATTACCCTCAAGACCCATGGTGATTTAATGACTTTTTCGTCCTAGTGAACCTGAGGGTGATGTCTTGGGCGAGGTTGTTTTGAAGCAAAAGTTAAATACAGAAGTCCTCCTTATCCAGGGTTTTCCCTTTCTGTGGTTTCAGTTACCCATGGCCAACTGTGGTCCAAAAATATTAAGATATTTTGAGGCAGAGAGGCACATTCACATAAATTTTTTTAATTTAAAATTTTTGTGGATATAGTAGGTGTATATATTTATGGGTTACATGACATATTTTGATACAGGCACACAATAATCATATGAAGCTAAATGGGGTGTCTGTCACCTTAAGCATTTATCCTTTGTGTTTACAAACAATTCAATTGTACTTTTTTAGTTATTTAAAAATATATAATTAAATTATGTTTGACTATAATCACCCTGTGTGCTATCAAATACTAGGTTTTATTCATTCTTACTATTTTTTTGTACCCATTAACCTTCCCTAATCCACACTACCCTTCCCAGCCTCTGGTAACCATCTGCTGTCTATCTCCATAAGTTAATTGTTTTAATTTTTAGCTCTGATAAATTAGAACATATGACGTTTGCCTTTCTGTGTCTGGCTTAGTTCATTTAACATAATGATCTCCAGTTTCATTCATGTTGTTGGAAATGCCAAGATCTCATTCTCTTTTTATGACTAACTCTATTATGTATATGTATCACATTTTCTTCATTTGTCTCTTGTTGATGGACACTTAGGTTGCTTCCAAATCTTGGCTATTGTGAATGGTACAGCAATAAGCATGGGAGTGCAGAAATCTCTTAATTATACTGATTTCTCTTCTTTCTTTCCACCTAGGCGTGGAATTGCTGGATTGTATGGTCGCTCTATCTTTATTTTTTTGAGGAGCCTCCAAACTGTTCACCATAGTGGTTGTGCTAATTGACATTCCCACCGACAGTGTATGAGGGTTTCCTTTCCTCCGCATCCTCACCTGCATTTGTTGTTGCCTGTCTTCTAGACAAAAGCAATTTTAACTTGGTAAGATGATATCACCTTGTAGTTTTAATTTGCATTTCTCTGACTATCGATGTTGGGCACCTTTTCATATACCTATTTGCCATGTATATATCTTCTTTTGAGAAGCTCATTCTTCTTGGCATAAAAAGTAAGAGAAATACCTATTTAGATCTTTTACTCATTTTTCAGTCAGATTATTAGATTTCTTCCTATAGAGTTGTTTGAGCTCCTTATGTACGGTCATTAATCCTTTATCAAATGGGTAGTTTGCAAATATTTTCCCCCATTCTGTTGGTTGTCTCTTGACTTTGTTGATTGTTTTCTTTGCCGTGCAGAAGCTTTTTAACTTGATGTGATCTGGTTTGTTCATTTTTGGCTTTGGTTGCCTGTGCTTGTGGGGTATTACTCAAGAAATCTTTGCCCACTCCAATGTCCTGGAGAGTTTCCCTAATGTTTTCTATTAGTATTTAATAGTTTGTGGCCTGAGTCTTTAATCCATTTTTATTTTATTTTATATATGGCGAGAGATAGGGGTCTTTTGTTTAGAACTTTTTTCATTTTCTTCTTAATTTCTTCATTGACCCACTGGTCATTTAGGAGCATATTGTTTAATTTCCATGTATTTATATAGTGTCCAAAATTCATTTTGTGATTTCTAGTTTTATTCTATTGTGGTCAGTGAAGATGGCTGCTGTTATTTCAGGGGATTTTTTTTTTTTTTTTTTAATGTTTTAAGACTTGTTTTGTGACCTAACATATGATCTATCTTTGAGAATGATCCATGTGCTAAGGAAAAGAACGTGTACTTTGCAGCCATTGGATGAAATGTTCTGTAAGTATCTATTAGGTCCATTTAGTCTATAGTGCAGATTAAGTCTGATATTTCTTTGTTGATTTTCTGTCTGGAAGATCTGTCCAATGCTGAAAGTAGGGTGTTGATATCTCCAGATATTATTTTATTGGGGTATTTCTCTTTCTGTAGCTCTAATAATATTTGCTTTATATATCTGGGTGCTCCAGTGTTGGGTATATATGTACATATATATTTCCAATTGTTATATCTTTTTGGTGACTTCTTTATTATATAGTGACCTTCCTTGTCTCTTCCTGTAGTTTTTGTTTCAAAATCTATTTTGTCTAAGTATAGCTACTCCTGCTCTTTTTTGGTTTCCATTGGCATGTAATATCTTTTTTTCATTCCTTTATTTTTAGTCTATTTGCATCTTTATAAGTGAAGCATGCTTCTGATCATTTGTTCTTGTTTTTTTCATCCATCCAACAATTGTATGTCTTTTGACTGGAGAGTTTAGTCCATTTACATTTAATGTTATTATTGATAAGTAAGGATTTACTCCTGCCATTTTGTTATTTGTTTCTCTGGTATTTTGTTTTGTAGTCTTCTCATTCTTCTTTCCTTCCCTCCTGTCTTCCTTTTACTGAAAATGATTTTCTCTGGTGGTTATGATTACATTTCTTGTTTTTTATTTTTTGTGCATCCATTATGTTTTTTTTATTTGAGGTTACCATGAGGCTTGCAAATACTATCCTATAACTAATTATTTTAACCTGATAACAACTTCACACTGTTTGCATAAACAAAGAAACAAGCAAAAAGAAAACTAATAAAACTCTACACCTTAACTTCATCTCCCCACATTTTTATTGTTTCTATATTTATCTTACAGTACTATAGCTTGAAAAGTTGTTGTAGTTATTATTATTATTATTGTTATTATTTTTGAGATGGAGTCTTGCTCTATTGCCCAGGCTGTAGTGCAGTGACACATCTTGGCTAACTACAAGCTCCTCTTCCTGGGTTCATGCGATTCACCTGCCTCAGCCTCCCAAGTTGCTGGGACTACAGGTGCACGTCACAACACACAGCTAAGTTTTGTATTTTTAGTAGAGATGGGGTTTCATTATGTTGGCCAGGCTGTTCTCCAACTCCTGACCTCAAATGATCTGCTCGCCTCGGCCTCCCACAGTGCTGGGATTACAGGTGTGAGCCACCACACTGGCCTGTAGCTATTATTTTTGATCAGTTCATCTTTTAGTTTTTCTACTTGGGATAATAGCAGTTTACACACCTCAGTAACAATGTTGTAATAGTCTGGTTTTCTCTGTACTTACTATTACCAGTGAGTTTCATACTTTCAGATGATTTCTTATTGCTCATTAACACCTTTCTTTCTGATTGACCTACTCCCTTTAGAATTTCATGTAGGAGAGGTCTGGTGTTGATGTCTAGGAGAGTCTTTATTTCTTCATGTTTGAAGGATATTTTCACCAGATATACTATTCTAGGGTAAAAGGTTTTTTCCTTCAGCACTTTAAATATGTCATGCCACTTTCTCCTGGCCTGTAAGGTTTCTGCTGAAAATTCTGCTGAAAAGTATTGGAGCTCCATTGTATGTTATTTGTTTCTTTTCTCTTGCTACTTTTAATATCCTTTTTTAGAAATATTGACCTTTGGGAGTTTGGTTATTAAATGCCTTGAAGTAGTCTTCTTTGGGTTAAATCTGCTTAGTGTTCTATAACCTTCTTGTACTTGAATTTTGATATCTTTCTCTAAGTTTTGGATGTTCTCTGTTATTATTTCTTTGAATAAACTTTTACCCCATCTCTTTCTCTACCTCATCTTTAAGGCCAATAACTCTTAAATTTGCCCTTTTGAGGTTATTTTCTAGATCTTGTTGCCATGTTTCATTCTTTATTCTTTTTTCATTTGTCTCTGACTGCATATTTTCAAACAGCCTGTCTTCAAACTCACTAATTCTTTCTTCTGCTTATAAATTCTACTATTAAAATTCTGACTCATTCTTCAGTATGCCAATTGCATTTTAAATCCAGAATTTCTGATTGATTCTTTAAAATTATCTCAATCTCTTTGTTAAATGATAGAATTCCGAATTCTTTCTCTGTGTTATCTTTAATTTCTTTGAGTTTCCTCAAACCAGCTATTTTAAATTCTCTGTCTGAAAGGTAACATATCTGTTTCTCCAGGATTGGTCACTGGTGCTTTATGTAGTTCATTTAGTGAAATCATGTCTTCCTGGATGGTCTTGATGCTTGTGGATGTCCATCAGTGTCTGGGCATTGAAGAGTTAGGTATTTATTGTAGTCTTCACTGTCTGGGCTTGTTTGTACTTTATTTTCTTGGGAAGATTTTCCAGGTATTTTTTTTTTTTTTTGAGACGGAGTTTCGCTTTCGTTACCCAGGCTGGAGTGCAATGGCGCGATCTCGGCTCACCGCAACCTCCGCCTCCTGGGCTCAGGCAATTCTCCTGCCTCAGCCTCCTAAGTAGCTGGGATTACAGGCACGCACCACCATGCCCAGCTAGTTTTTTGTATTTTTAGTAGAGACGGGGTTTCACCATGTTGACCAGGATGGTCTCGATCTCTCGACCTCGTGATCCACCCACCTCGGCCTCCCAAAGTGCTGGGATTACAGGCTGAGCCACCGCGCCCGGCCGATTTTCCAGGTATTTGAAAAGGCTTGGGTGATGTGATCTAAGCCATATCTGCATTAGGAGGCACCCCAAGCCCAGTAACATTGTGGTTCTTGCAGACTCAGAGAGATACTGCCTTGGTGGTTGTGGATAGATCCAGAATTCTCTAGATCACCAGGCAGACTCTTGTTCTCTTCCTTTACTTTCTCCCAAACAAATGGAGCCTCTTTCTGTGCTGAGCCACCTGGAGCTGGGGATGGGATGATGAAGTACCCCTGTGACCACCACCACTGGGGCTGCACTGGGTCAAACCTGAAGCCAGCACAGCACTAGGTCTTGCACAAGCCCTGCTGTAACCACTACCTGACTACTGTCTGTGTTTGCTCAAGGCCCTAGGGATCTACAATCAGCAGGTGGTGAAGCCAGCCAGGTTTCTGTTCTCTCTTTTGGGCAGAGAGTTCTCTCAGGCCCCAGACAGGTCCAGAGATGCTGTCTGGGAGCCAGAACTAGAGTCAAAAATCTTAAAAATCTACCTGATGTTTTATTGTAACATATTGAGAGTGGCTGAGCTGGCACTGAAGCCATGAGACCGTCCCACTCTTCCCCCCCTCTTCCACAGGCAAAGGAGTCTCACCTTTTGGCCACCACCACCAGGTCCATGGGGATTACTGCCAGGCTACTCCCACTGTTCACTTAAGGTCCAAGGGCTCTTCAGTTAGTTGGTGATGAATGCTGTCAAGCCTGGGACTCCCCTCTGCCCCAGGACAGGTATAGAAATGCCATCTAAGAGCCAAGGCCTAGAATCAGGGACCCCAAGAGCCCCTTAGTGCTCTGCCCCCTCATTGCTGAGTTGGTAAATGAGGTGCAAGACAAAGTCCTCTTTACTTTTCCCTCTGCTTTTCTCAAGCAGAAGGAGTCCCTCACTGTGACCATCACATCTGAGAATGTGCTGAGTCTCGAACCTGAAGCCAGCATGTCTCAGAGTCTCACACAAGACCCACAGAATACTACCTCGATATCACTGCTGGTTATTCAGGGCTCAAGGGCTCTTCAGTCAGCAGATGATGGGTCCTGACAGGACTGGGTCCTTCCCTTCAAGGAAGTGGGTTCCCTTCTGGCCCAGGATATATCTAAAAATGTCCATCTGGGAGCTAGGGCCTAGAATGGGGGTCTCATGACACTGACTGGTACCCTATCCTACTATGACTAAACTGGTATTTAAGATGTGAAACAGAGTCCTTTTTACTCTTCCCTCTTCTCTCCTCAAGTGGAAGGTAGGGGTCTTTCTTGGAGCCATGAGCTACACCACTTGGGATTGGGAGAGGGGTATCGCAAGCACTCCCTTAGCTGCCCCAGCTGGTGTCTCAGTAGGTTGCATGCCCTCTAAATCCACTGGCTCTGAGCCCAGATCAGCACTAAGGCTTGCCTAGGAGTTGCAGTCCTTGTGGCTTAGGCTGCCTTTCAAGTTTAATTAGAACTCCAGAGCCCTTTAGCACACAGTGGACAGGCTTGCCAAACTCAAGATGCAACTGCTAGGATGGGTTATTTCCCTTTGGCTAGGGCAGGTCTAAATGCTCCCTCCATGAGTGGGCTTCAGCTGAGTTCAGCTTGGTTTTGCTTTCCACTGTGACAGGGAAGCACTGAGTTCAATGCAAAGTCTGACAATCCTTGCACTCTCCCTCTCCTGAAGGCATCGATTCTCTGTGCCATGCAGCTGCTGCTGGGGAAGGGGGGTGTCAGCAATTCAAGACTGTCTTTCCTACCTCTTCAGTGCCTCTTTCAGCAACGTGAAGTTAAAATCTGGTACCATGAGTGCTCACCTTGTTTTTGGTTGTTTTGAAGATGCTTTTTTTTGGTGTAAATAGTTGTAAAATTTGGTGTTCCTGTGGGGAGGACGATCAGTAGAGCCTTCTATTTGGCTGTCTATCCCCATCCCTCTACCTAACTTTTATTACAATATATTGTTTTAATTTTTCTATTTCATATTAGTTGTTGTTAATCTCTTAGGGTCCAATTTATCAGTTAAACTTTATAAGTGCATGTAAAAAGCATAGCATATGCAGGTTTGGTACTATCCATATTTTCAGGCATTTACTAGGGGTCCTGGAATGTATCCCTGAAGGATTGGGGGGACTGCTACATGTCTGTTGGCTTCCTTGTCTACGTGGCTGCTTTCCTTTGCCACCCAACTTTTGACCACCTTGTTGCCTCATTCACACTAGGATGTATATTCAGTAATGCTGCATTATAGGGTCTTAATCTTGATTAGGAATTAGGCTCACAGATGCATGCTAGCATGGGTGATTAACCTTGCCTCATAGCTTATAAGTGACTGTGGGTCCTAGCTAGCCCAGGAATGTCCCAGTTTATGCCTGTTGTCTGATGGCATATATATGAATGATGCCTGATTTCGCTATAGCCATTCTGGTTTGAAGTCACTTTGGATTTGGGGGTCTCCCCCATCCATTCCATGTCCACATGCTATTCCACCTCCCCTCCTGGCAGTTCTGGGACCAGACTGATTTTGAGCATCAGCTCCAGGAATTGGGCTTACTCCCTGAGGGGACAGCAGCTATTTCTGGAAGATGTCCAACATTACAAGAAGAGAACTGTTGATAGCATTACCTAGTCAGAGCATGAGGCTGTCACCTTTGAAAAGCCCAAGGCAGCCTGAGGCAGGCCAGACATGGAGGCTTAATCCAGGAGATGCTCCAGGTGGCCAGCCAGCAGGTAACTGAACCTCAGGCCCTAGGTTTGAGCTCAGGGTTCAGTCTCTGTCCGCTGTTGACAGAAGAAGTAGGAGAAGGACCAGGAACAACCCAGGGTGGCAGATACCAGAGACGGTCCTCAAGCACTGGCCAGAAACCCCCGAGCTTCCCCAGCAAGGAAGGCTCCATTCTTAGGTCCTCAAAGCTTCAGTTAGAGCCTGAGAAATGCCCTCACCCAAAGCCAGGTTTTCATCCCTCAAATCCAAGGTGAAGTTGAGCCTACATACTTCGAGGCTGCAGCTGGGTGGGAGTCAGAGGTTCAATGTGGGCAGGACCTGACACAAATGACTAAACAGATGACCCTGGTACCTACAGTGGGAGGATTGCCATCACAGCTCCACATGACCACATGTTCATACCACCTGACAACTGCCTGAGGACACCCTGGGAGACATGGCCAGTCTCATCACTTTGCACAAGTCAGTCCCTGACACATCCTTCATAGATGACTCCCAGTATGAGTAACATTTCTGTTTGATAACTGACCAATCAACAATTCCTGGGGAGCATCAGTGCTACCCCCAATATTCTGATACTTAAAGGATGCTGCTCTTCTGCTCTTCCCAGCTCTGTGTCCCCTGGTGAACACAATATCTTGAGAAAGCATTTTCTGAAACCCCTCCCGTATTAGTTTTCATGCTGCTAATAAAGACATATCTAAGACTTGGGAAAAAAAAGAGGTTTAATTGGACTTACAGTTCTACATGGCTGAGGAGGCCTCAGAATCATGGTGAGAAGTGAAAGGCACTTTCTACATGGTGGTGGCAAGAGAAAATGAGGAAGAAAAGCAGAAACACCTGATAAACACATCAGATCTCATGAGACTTATTCACTATCATGAGAATAACATGGGAAAAATCACCCCCATACTTCAGTTACCTTCCCCAGGTCTCTCCTACAACACATTGGAATTCTGAGAGACACAATTCAAATTAAGATTTGGGTGGGGACACAGCCAAACAATATCATTCTGCCCCTGGCTCCTCCAAATCTCATGTCCTCACATTTCTTTTCTTTTTTTCTTTTCTTTTTTTTTTTTAGATGGGAGTCTCACTCTGTTACCCAGGCTAGAGTACAGTGGTGTGATCTTGGTTCACTGCAACCTCCACCTCCCAGGTTCAAGAGGTTCCCCTGCCTCAGGCTCCTGAGTAGCTGGAACTATGTAGGTGCATACCAGCACACTCAGCTAATTTTTGTATTTTTAGTATAGATGGGGTTTCACCATGTTGGCCAGGCTGGTCTCAAACTCCTGACTTTAGGTGATCTGCCAACCTCAGCCTCCCAAAGTCCTGGGATTACAGGCACGAGCCTCTGTGCCTGACCATGTTCTCACATTTCAAAACCAATCATGCCTTCCCAACAGTCCTCGAAAGTCTTAACTTGTTTCAGTATTAACCCAAAAGTCCACAGTCCAAAGTCTCATCTGAGATGAGGCAAATTCCTTCCACCTATGAGCCTGTAAAATCAAAAGCAAGTTAGTTATTTCCTAGACACTGGGCGGGGGGTGGGGGTGTAGGTATTGGGTAAATACAGCCGTTCCAAATGGAAAAATTGGCCAAAACAAAGGGGTTACAGGGCCCATGCAGCTCTAAAATCCAGTGGGACAGATTTTAAAGCTCCAAAACGATCTCCTTTGACTCCAGGTCTCACATCCAGGTCACATTGATGCAAAAGGTGGGTTCCCATGGTCTTGGGCCGCTCCCTAACTTCTTCCCCTCCAACTACAGGCAAGTCTAGAACTGCAGAAGATATCAGCATGCTGCCCCTGCATCAAGGAGTGGGAACATCTGCCAACAACCTGGAGTTCAGCGACCCCTGCCCTGAAGCCCGGAAGAAACTGCAGGAGCTGTGTCGCCACATGTAAGCACCTCAGTGCTTGGGTCAGGGGAGGCAGAGGTTCTCAGAAAGCCCAGCCCCAGCTGGAAGCCCCTGCTTGTGTGTGAGTGGACAGTCACAGGAGTGTGAGACATGCTGCCTGGGAGCATGGGTTATGTGGTACTCACCACAATAGCCGCAGCAACCCTCACAGGCACGCACTCCTGTCCTTCCCTGCCTACCATCCTCCCTGCAACATCACTGCATCCATGCAAGGAAGACAGGATTGATGCCCATTTTGTGGATGGGGAAACTGAGGCAGCCTAAGCAGGTATGTGGGTAAGAAGTTGCCTGAGCTCATGCAGCTCGTGGCCTGCCTCCTGCCCCTGCCCAGAAATGCTCTCCGCCTCCTCAGCGCCTTGCTGGGGACATCCCTTTGTGTGGTTCCTTACAGTTAGGGCTCTTGTGACCTGACTGTTTCTTAATTTGCTAGATGTTCTACAAGACAAACAAAAACCTCTGAAAACAAGCCAAAAAGACCCTTGACATGGGTGATTAGTGGTTTTTATCATTCTGTGGGTCCATCCCGTAAGCCCTCACAATTTACTCAGTATTTCTCTAAGGGCCCAGGCCATTGTCTGTAAAGGATTTAAGCGCCTGTTCACATCTAACAGCTTAGTCATATACGTCTCCTGGGGTCAGGGGTCACTGGGCCAGCACATGGGGAGAGGACAGCCACTCAGTTTGCCTCCTCACTGTGACACTCTAGAAGGAAATTCTCTTCTCCAAAACCTCAGGAGCTAGGGTGAGCAAGGTCTTCAAAACCCCAGGATCCTCCCAACCCTCTGGCAACTTCCACACACAGTCCCACTCTATAGGTCCTCACCCCCAGGCTCAGGTGGAAATCAGGTAAGCGCTGTTCTTAGAGATGCAGTGGGAACTCCCAGTTCTTCCCAAAAACTATCTTTATGGACGAAGGAGCATGTGCTGGGGATGTGTACTTTGGGGACAGGGGAATGGGATGGGGGCTTGAGCACTAAAGAGGGGCTGTAGAGAGCATCCCTGGTGAGTGAGAACCAAGAGGCTGAAAATATGTTGGTCTCCTTCTCTGCAGAGAAGCCGAAAAGGCCACGTGGAAAGGGAAGAATATCTCCAACCCCATGATCTTACGAAACTACAAGGCAAAGATGCCCTCTCATCTAACGTCGCCCCGCAAAGGAGACTCTCAGACCCAGAGTTTACATTACCCTCCAACTGCGAGTGCTCAGACTCTCACCCCAACCCCTCAACCATCTTCTGCTCACCATCTTCTCTTTAGTCAGCAATCTCAAGAGGGGAAGGTGCCCAAGAAGGTCTTTAAATTGCATTACACCTTCTATGATGGCTCCTCTTTTGTTTAGTATCCTTTTATTTGGCGCCACCATTTCACCCCAGCTACTCAACCCCAGCAAAGTCCAGGACTTGACACAGCCTAAATGTGTCCTTAGGCTTTTTAGTTATCGGAGAAGCCTGGTGATGGGTCTTCTGGGTATTAGGAGTTTGTCTAGGTCATACTCGGGAGGTCAGAGGAGGATGTAACAAATTTAAGTTCAGTTCAGATCAACATGAACGTACCAAACCCTAGCTTCCTGTGAGAAGCTTGTTAGTGCAGGCTGGGAATGCAAAGTCCCTGCCTTTGAGGACCTCTCAGGTGAGATGAGGTTAAAGACACAAAACAAATCATCTCCAATGGAGAGGAGGGAGCTAGGAGGCCCTAAACAATTGGGAACCTTCATCCTTCTGTCCATGGCTCAGTGGTTAAGCTCTGTGGTCCTTGTGTAATTCACCCATCCGCATCCTTGGAGCCTGAGACCTCACCCCAAATGCGCTATTTGCTGGGCCATGACTGCTCTGCTGCTGAGGTCTGCCCAGGCTCATGAGCATAGTGTGAGCTGGGTCCCAAGCTTGGGTGGGGGAGCAACAAAAGGAAACACATTTTCTCTTTGAGAATCTGATGAGAGTTATAGACCTTCTCTCTAGAAATGAGCACTTATATACACATGCCTGTAAGGTGTTACGTGTGATTGCAGGGCATTTACCAACCTTCAAAGCCTATCTTTGGATCAGGGTTTGAAAAGACAAATATCTTTGGAGGGTGAACCCTGAGTACTGTGCATACCTAACAGTGATTTGAGTCCAGTTATTTTCTTCATTCAGAGATGTGTATCGAGTATCTATCATGTACAAGGAATTCAGATAATGAAGTGAATGGATCATTTGTACTTCAGAGGGAGCGACCTTTTTTTTTTTTTTTTTTTTAATTTAATTTTACTTTAGGTTCTGGGGTACAAGTGCAGGTCATGCAGGGTTGTTGCATAGGTGCATGCTATATCCAGCATTTCTCCCTATGTTATCCCTCCCCACCCTCCCTAGCCACCCCCGCCAACTGCTCCCAGTGTGTGATGCTCCTCTTCCTAAGATCACATGTTCTCATAGTTCAACACCTGCCTGTGAGTGAGAACATGCAGTGTTTGGTGTTCTGTTCTTGTGTCAGTTTGCTGAGAACGATGGTTTCTAGATTCACCCAAGTCCCTGCAAAGGACACAAACTCATAGTTTTTTTATGGCTGCATAGTATTCTATGGTGTATATATGCCACATTTTCTTTGTCCAGTCTATCATTGATGGGCATTTGGGTTGGTTCCAGGTCTTTGCTATTGTACACAGGGCTGCAGTGAACATATGTGTGCATGTGTCTTTATAGTAGAAAGATTTACAGTTCTTTGGGTATATGCCCAGTAATGGGATTGCTGGGTCAAATGGAATTTCTATTTCTAGATCCTTGAGAAATCACCACACTGTCTTCCACAGTGGTTGAATTAATTTACACTCCCACCAACTGTGTAAGAGTGTTCCTATTTCTCCACATCCTCTCCAGCATCTGTTGTCTCCAGATTTTTTAGTGATCACTATTCTAACTAGCATGAGATGGTATCTTTTTTTTTTTTTTTTGAGACGGAGTTTCGCTCTTGTTACCCAGGCTGGAGTGCAATGGCGCGATCTCGGCTCACCACAACCTCCGCCTCCTGGGTTCAGGCAATTCTCCTGCCTCAGCCTCCTGAGTAACTGGGATTACAGGCACACGCTACCATGCCCAGCTAATTTTTTGTATTTTTAGTAGAGACGGGGTTTCACTATGTTGACTAGGATGGTCTCGATCTCTTGACCTCGTGATCCACCCGCCTCGGCCTCCCAAAGTGCTGGGATTACAGGCTTGAGCCACCGCGCCCGGCCGAGATGGTATCTTGATGTGGTTTTGATTTGCATTTCTCTAATGACCAGTGATGATGAGCATTTTTTTCATATGTTTCTTGGCCTCATATATATTTTCTTTTGAAAAGTGTCTGTTCATATCCTTTGCCCACTTTTGAATAGGGTTGTTTGTTTTTTTCTTGTATATCTGTTTTAGTTCTTTGTAGATTCTGGATATTAGCCCTTTGTCAGATGTGTAGACTGCAAAATTTTTTTCACATTCTGTTGGTTGCTGGTTCACTCTAATGATGGTTTCTTTTGCTGTACAGAAGCTCTGAATTTTAATTAGGTCCCATTTGTCTATTTTGGCTTTCATTGCCATTGCTTTTGGTGTTTTATTCATGAAGTCCTTGCCTGTGCCTATGTCCTGGATGGTTTTGCCTATGTTTTCTTCTAGTGTTTTTATGGTGTTAGGTTTTATGTTTAAATATTTAATCCATCCAGAGTTAATTTTAGTGTAAGGTGTAAGGAAGGGGTCCAGTTTTAGCTTTCTGCACATGGTTAGCCCATTTTCCCAACACCATTTATTAAACATGGAGTCCTTTCCCCATTGCTTGTTTTTGTCAGGTTTGTCAAAGATCAGATGGTTGTGGATGTGTGGTGTTGCTTCTGAGGCCTCTGTTCTGTTCCATTGGTCTATGTCTCTGTTTTGGTACTGATACTGTGCTGTTTTGATTACCGTAGCCTTGTAGTATGGTTTGAAGTCTGGCAGTGTGATGCCTCCGGCTTTGTTCTTTTTGCTTAGGATTGTCTTGGCTACGTGGGCTCTCTTGTGATTCCATATGATGTTTAAAGCGTTTTTTTTTTTTCCAGTTCTGTGAAGAAGATAATTGGTAGCTTGATGGGGATAGGGTTGAATCTATAAATTACTTTGGGCAGTATGGCCATTTTCATGATATTGATTCTTCCTAACCATGAGCATGGAATGTTTTTCCATCTGTTCGTGTCCTCTCATTTTGTTGAGCAGTGGTTTGTAGTTCTCCTTGAAAAGGTCCTTTACATCCTTTGTTAGTTGTATTCCTAAGTATTTTATTCTCTTTGTAGCAATTGTGAATGGGAGTTTGTTCTTGATTTGGCTCTCTGTTTGTCTGTTATTGGTATATAGGAATGCTTGTGATGTCTGCACATTGATTTTGTATCCTGAGACTTTGCTGAAGTTGCTTATCAGTTTGAGAAAATTTTGAGCTGAGATGATGGGGTATCCTAAATATACAATTGTGTCCTCTGCAAATAGAGACAGTTTGACTTCCTCCTTTCCTAATTGAATACCCTTTATTTCTTTTTCTTGCCTGATTGCTCTGGCTAGAACTTCCAATACTATACTGAATAGGAGTGATGAGAGAGGACACCCTTGTCTAGTGCCTGATTTCAAAGGGAATTCTTCCAGCTTTTGCCCATTCAATATGATATTGGCTGTAGGTTTGTCATTGTAGCCAAATGAATGAGACATCTATGAGCTGGTCAAGCTCTAGAACATGTTGGGTTTGGGCAACAGGACCCCCACAGAAACACAGGATATAAGGTGACTTCCTACACAGACATTCTCTAAAGGGAGCCCTCTTTTGCTTTCACTACCCAAATTCAAACTCCTTCTCTTCACTTTAGAAGGAGCAATTAAAGTTGCTCCACAGAGGGAGCAATTAAAGTTCCCCTCTAGGGAGGAGCTAAAGTTAAAGTTCCCCTCTGGGGAGGAGCTGAAGTTAAAGTTCTCCTTCAGGGAGCAACTTTAATTGTTCCTTCTAAAGTGAAGAGGAGTTTGAATTTGGGCGGTGAAAGCAAAAGAGGGCTCCCTTTAGAGAATGTCTGGGTTAGAAGTCACCTTGTATCCTGTGTTTTTGTGGGGGTCCTGTTGCCCAAACCCAACATGTTCTAGAACTTGACCAGCTCACAGATGGCTCATTCATTAGGCCACAAGAACTCTAAGGCCAGAAAGGGCAAAGCACTTATTCCAGGTTATGTGGTCTAGAGTTATGTAAAATGTCATAGATGGGAGAAGTGGTCATTTGTTTCTGCCCCTTTGCTGTAGAAATGGGAAAACTGAGATCCAAAGGCATGATGTGATTGACTCTATGCCACAAAAGGAATTCTGTGTTTAAGCTAGGCCTGGGTTCAGGACCTCCTTGCCTCAATTTATGGTACCCTCTCTTGGGTACCATTTTTATACCTAAGGATTATTTTCTCCTGCAGAGAGCAGGGTAGAGGGTGATGCAAGTGGATCTTACTTTAATAATAAAATCACTGGGCACTCAAGATCCCCTGCTCCTCTTCTTGGAGGAGAGAACAGGTTTCTGGGCTGTTTCAACCACTTTCACAAAGGCCAGGCCCCACAACAAGGCTCCCCTGGCAGCAGCCCCCTTGCTTCCTTTGGCCTCATCTTGACTGAACTGGCAATTCAGGATTTAAGTGCTCTGTCAAAGAAGTCTTATTGTTTCTCAGACTGTAAATGAATCGATTCATCACACTCTGCTCGGCCCTGCCTGCAGCGCAACCTCCAGTATTGAACAACTGACTCCTTCAAGAGCAGCTGCTGCTTGCAATGGCTTGTGCCCCACCCCCACTTCTTTTCTGACTCTTCAATGCATTTAATAGGATGATCTCCCTGAGCTTCTCGTGAAGCTGTGTCTATGAATTAGTCTTCTATTGGGGCATCAGAAAGGAGGGTGGGCGTGTATATTATAAGAGCATAGTACCCTAGCCTGCAGGAATCTCTGTTCTCTCACTTGTCCCAGAATTCTGAGCACCCTCCCAACCCCCAACTTGTTTAAGAGAGCCCAGATGGTCTAAGAGACCCCCAAACTTTTGATCCATTGCTACTGGCAATTTTGACTCACACCTCAGCAATGATCACACCTTGGCAAATAATGCACTTCTCTTTGGGAGTCCTAAAAGACCAGGACTCTAGGCTCAGTTCTTTTTGGTGACCCTGCTCAAGTCACTTCATCTCTGTGTCTCACTTCCCTTGATTATAAGATGAGGAAGTTGAATCCAGTGATCTTTAAGGAGAAATTCTGTGTTACTGTGTTCAAATGGTCAGAACACATGTGCAGCTATCTGATCCCTTTCAAGTACAGAAAATATTTGGAAAACTCTTCTTTTACCTACTGTAAAAGTAGTGTTTATCTTCCATAAAACACTAGACTCAGCAGTCAACTCTGTTTTCATAGACATAGCTGGTCAAGCTCTCAGGCAAAAATGATACATCTGCCCTGGGAGTATCATAAAGCTCTAAGCTGTAATTGGTTTGCACTGGGCAGCTTCAGACCTCAGACCCATCTTAATGTTCAATTCATTCATTCATTCTACCGGATGTGAGTAGTATCTCACTATAGCTTTGACTTACATTTACCTAATTATGAATGGCGTGGAGCATCTTTTCGTGTGTGTGTGTGTGTGTGTGTGTGTGTGTCTGGTATATTTTCTTTGGAGAAATATGTATTGAAGTCCTTGATCTTGCTCATGTTTTCATTGAGTTGTCTTTTTTAAAACAAGTTGTAAGGGTTCTTTATGTATTGTGCATAGATACTAGATGCTTATCAAATATATGATTTGCAAGTATTTTTTCCTATACTGTTAGATGGATGTCTTCTCACTCTTAGTAGCACCATTTAACACATAAAAGCTTTTAAATTTTGATGAAGTGCATTTTTTTTCTACCTTTCTTTGCTGCTTATGCATTTGGCTTCATGTCTAAAAAACCATCACCAAATCCAAGGTTATTAAGATTTACGCCTGTGTTTTCTTTTTTTTTCTTTTTTTTTTTTTGAGATGGCGTTTCACTCTTGTTGCCCAGACTGGAATGCAGTGGCGCAATCTCGGCTCACCAAAACCTCTGTCTCCCAGGTTCAAGCGATTCTCCTGCCTCAGCCTCCCAAGTAGCTGGGATTACAGGCATGTACCACCAGGCCCAGCTAATTTTGTATTTTTAGTAGAGACGAGGTTTCTCCATGTTGGTCAGGCTGGTCTCAAACTCCTGACCTCAGGTGGTCTGCCCACCTCCACTCCCTAAGTGCTGGGATTATGGGAGTGAACCACCACACCCGGCCTCCTGTGTTTTCTTCTAAAAGGTTTATACTTATAGCTCTGTGGTCTTTGAAGCATTTTGAGTTAGTTTTTGCATGTGGTATAAGATAAGGTTCCAATTTCTTTCCTTTGCATGTGGATAGCTAATTGTTCCAGTACCATTTATTGAAGAGGCATTCCTTCCCCATTGAATGGTCATGGCATTGTTGTGAAAAATCAATTGACTATAGATGTATGGGTTTATTTTTGGACTGTCAATTCTAAGCGATTGACATATATGTCTGTCTTTATGCCAGTACCACACTGTTTTGGTTATATAATACTGTTTTGTAGTTTTATAGTACGTTTTGAAACAATGTAATGTGAGTCCTCCCACTTTTTACTCTTTTCAAGACTATTTTGGTTGCTTGGAGTCTCTTAAAATTTCATGTAAATTTTCAGGTCAGGTTTTCCATTTCTACAAAAAAAAAAAAAAAAAGCCAATAAGATTTTGATAGGCATTGCATTGATTCTGTAGATCACTTTAGGGAGTAATGCCATTAACAATTCTTTTTTTTTTTTTTTTTTTTTGAGACAGAGTCTTGCTTTGTCACCCAGCCTGGAGTGCAGTCGTCCCATCTCAGCTCACTGCAACCTCTACCTCACGGGTTCAAGCAATTCTCCTGCCTCAGCCTCCCAGATAGCTGGGACTGTGGGTGCACACCACCACTTCCAGCTAATTTTTGTGTTTTTAATAGAGAAGGGGTTTCGCCATGTTGGCCAGGCTGCTTTTGATCTCCTGACCTCAAGTGGCCCGTTTACCTTGGCCTTCCAAAGTGCTAGGATTATAGGATGAGCCACACCAGTCAACAATACTAATTTTTCCAACCCGTGAGCACTGGCAACAAGCAATACAAAATGCTGTATAACCGAGAACAAATAAATAACAAGGTGATACAGAACTTGTACACAGAAAACTACAAAACATTGCCAAATTAATTTAAAGAAGACCTAAATAAATGGAAAGACATCCTGTGTTCTTGAAGACAACTCTTCTGTGTATGTTGGTCTTATATCTGTAACTTTTCTAAATTTATTTGTTCTAGATTTTTGTGTGTGGACTCTTTAGAATTTTCTGTATATAAAATCATGTCATCTGCAAACAGAGGTAATTTTACTTCTTCCTTTTCAATTTTGAGTCTTTTTATTTCTTCTTGTTGCTAAGTGCTGTGGCCAGAACTTCCGGTACAATCTTGAATAGGAGTGGTGAAAGCAGGCCTGCTTGTCTTGTTCTTTATCTTAGAGGAAAAGTTTTCATTCTTTCACCATTGACTATGATGTTAGTTGTGAGTTTTTTTCATATATGGCTCTTAGTATGTTAAGGGAGTTCCCTTCTATTTTGAAGTTGTTGAGTGCTTTTTAATCATGAAAGGGTATTGAATTTTGTCAAATGCGTTTTCTTCATCAATTAAGATGATCATGATTCCCCTCCCCCCATTCTATTACTATGGTACCTTATATTGATTTTTGTATGTTGAACCATACTTGCATTCCTGAGATAAACCCCACTTGATCACAGTGTATAATCCTTTTGATGCTGCTGAATTTGGTTTGCTGGTATTTTGTTAATATATTTTATGTTTATGTTCATAAGAGATATGGGAAGTTTTCTTTTTATGTATTTGTCTGGCTTTGATATCAAGATAACCCTGGCCTAATAGAATGAGTTGGGAAGTGTTCAGATCTGCTCTTCTATTTATTGGAAGAGCTTGAGGAGGATTGGTATTCTTTAAATGTCTGGTAGAATTCACCAGTGAGTCTGTCTGGTCCTAGGCTTTTCTTTGTTGGGAGGTTTTTCATTAATGATTTAATCTCTTTACTTGCTATAGTTCTATTTAGATTTTTTTACTTTTTTTTTTTTTTTTTTGCATCACTTCTGGTAGTTTATGTGTTTCTAGGAATTTGTCCATCTAGTTTATCTAACTTTATGGTGTACAGTTGTTTGTATTATTGTATTAGGATATTTTTTATTTAAGGCCCAATTTCATTTCTGATTTTAGGAATTTAAGCCTTTCCCCGTTTTTTGGTTTTTGTTTTTAATTTGTCTACTAGAAGTTTGTGCTTTATCAATTTATCAAAGACCCCACTTTTAGTTTTGTTGGTTCTATTTTTCTGTTCTCTATTTTGTTTTTCTCCACTCTGATCTTTATTGTTTTCTTCCATCTGCTAGCTTTGCTTCACTTTGCTCTTCTAGTCCCTTAAGGTAGAAAATTGGGTTATTAATTTGAGAGGTTTCTTTTCTTTTAATGTTTGTATTTATAGCTATAAATTTCTGAGTGCTGCTTTGCCTTTCTTTGATAAGTTTTGATATACTGTTTTGTTTTTATTCATTTCAAAGTATTTTATAATTTTCCTTGTGATTTCTTTATCCACCTGTTGTTTTTGTGTTGTTTAATTTTCATGTATTTGTGAATCTTCCCCATTTTCTTTTGTTAGTGATTTCTAGTTTCATTCCATTGTGATCAAAGGAGATACTTTCTATGGTTTCAGTCTTTTAAAATTTATTGAGACCTGTTTTGTGGCCTAACATATTGTCTGTACTGGAGAATGATCCATGTGAATGTGAGAAGAATATGTGTTCTGCTGTTGTTGGATGGAATTCTGTATGTTCCTATTAGTTCTAGTTGGTTAGTAATGTTGTTCAAGTTCTCTATTTATTTCCTTCCTTCCTTCCTTCCTTCCTTCTTTCTCTCTGTCTTTCATTCTTTCTTTTTTTTTTTTTTTTTGAGCTGCAGTCTCACTCTTTCGCCCAGGCTGGAGTGCAGTGGTGCAATCTTGGCCCGCTGCAACCTCTGCCTCCCGGGTTCCAGTGATTCTCCTGCCTCAGCCTCCTGAGTAGCTGGGATTACAGGTGTGCACCACCATGTGCAGCTAATTTTTTTGTATTTTTTAGTAGAGACAGGGTTTCACCATGTTGGCCAGGCTGGTCTTGAACTCCTGACCTCAGGTAATCCAACTGCCTTGGTCTCCCAAAGTGCTGGGATTACAGGCATGAGCCACTGCATACAGCATAAGGCTTCTATTTCTTTATTGATCTTCTACCTAGTTGTTCTATGCATTATTGAACATGAGGTAGTGAAGTCTCCAACTATTTTTGTAGAACTATTTCTTCCTTTAATTCTGTCAGGTTTTTTATTTATGTATCTTGAGGCTCTTTTATTAGGTGTGTATATCTCTATAATTGTTACATATTCTTGAGGTATTCACCCTTTTCTCAATATGTAATGTCCTTCGTCACCTGTAAAAATGTTTAACTTAACATCTATTTTGCATGACATAGCATATTCACCCCTACTCTATTTTGGTTACAATTTGCATAGAATATCTTTTTCCATAATTTCACTTTCAACCAAGTTGTGTCTTTAGATCTAAAGTGAGTCTCTTAGACACAGCATATGTTGAATCATGTTTTGGTTTTTAAAAATTCATCCTGCCAGCCTTTTTTTTTTTTTTTTTTTTTTTTAATTTGAGACTGAGTCTTGCTCTATCTCCCAGGCTGGAGTTTAGTGGCATGATCTTGGCTTACTGCAGCCTCCACCTCCTGGGCTCAGGTGATTTTCATGCCTCAGCTCTGTACTTTTTGATTAGAGAGTTTAATCTACTTCTGTTTAAAGTAATTGCTGATACAGAAGGACTTAATTCTTTAATTTTTAAATTTGTTTTCTATATGTCTTACAGCATCTTTGTTTCTTGATTTCTTCATTACTTCCTCTTTTTGTGTCTGACTTTTTGTAGCATGCCATTTTGATTTACTTCTCATTTCCTTTTCTCCATATTTTTAAGTTATTTCCTTAGGGTTGTCTTGGTATAATGAGTTGAATGGTGTCTCCCAAAATTTGTATCCACATGGAACCTCAGAATATTACCACATTTGGAAATAGGGGCTCTGAAGATGTAATTTTTAAGATGCAGTCATATTGTTGGGGTGGGCCCTACTGCAGTGATTGGTATCCTTATAAGAAAAGAAAACAGAGACCCAGATACACGCAGACACACAGAAAAAAGCCATGTGATGACTGGAGCAGAGACTGAAATGATGCATGTACAATCCAAAGAATACCAAATGATTTCTGGCAACCACCAGAAACTATAAGGGGCAGGGAAGGATTCTTCCCCAGAGCCTTCCAAACTATAACCCTATTGACACCTTGATCTTGGATGTTTAGCCTCTGGAACTGTGCGATTATAAATTTATGTTGCTTTTAGCCATAGTACTTTGTTATGATAGACCTAGGAAACTAAGATACCTGGGTATTACAATTAACACTCTAGTTTGAATTAATA
This sequence comes from Saimiri boliviensis, assembly GCF_048565385.1. Lineage (NCBI taxonomy): Eukaryota > Metazoa > Chordata > Mammalia > Primates > Cebidae > Saimiri > Saimiri boliviensis. The sequence goes on from NC_133456.1 coordinate 21,587,532, forward strand.
ACTTAGACACAATAGTATATAAAACTCTGCTCCTATATAGTTCTATATGTCACCCTTTATGTTTTTATCAGAAATTATATTTCACAGATATATTGTATACCCATTAATATAGGTTTGCAATTATTATTTTATGGATTTATCTTTCAAATCGTAAAGAAAAAAAGAAAAAAATATATGTGAAAATAGAATACAGGATTTTATAATTACTTATATAGTTAATTTTACTAGTGTTCTTTTTTTCTTTGAGTTTGAGTCACTGTCTAGTGTCCTCTCATTTCAGGCTGAAGGATTCCCTTCAGCATTTTTTTTTTTTTTTTTTTTTTTTGTAGGGCAGGTCTACTAGTGATTAGCTTCCTCAATATTTATCTGGGAGTGTTTTAATTTCTTCATTTTTGAAGGATAATTTTGCTTGATATAGAATTGTTGGCCAACAGTTTTATTTTTTTCCTTTGAGGCCTTTAGATATTTCATATTGCTGCCTTCTAAACCTCACGGTTTTTCATGAGAAATCAGTCATGAATCTTATTGAAGATCTCTTATATATGAGGAGTCTTTTTTGTCTTGCTGCCTTCAAGATTCCTTCTTTGTCTTTTGACAATTGGATTATAATGTGTCTCAGTGAGAATATTTTTGAATTTTTCCTACTTGGAATTTGTTAAGCTTCTTAAACATGTGTATCATCAAATTTGGGGAGTTTTCAGCCATCATTTCTTCAAATATTCCTTGTACCTTCATTTTTCTCTCCTTCTGGGACTCCTATTATATATACGTTGATATGCTTGATGGCCTCCCATAGGTCCCTGAGAATCTTCATTTTTCTTTATTTCCTTTTCTTCTGCTTTCATTCTGAAATGCTTCTCTGTCTGGGGTACTGCTTGTGAACTTCTGGCACACAGGACAGTGGCTGCCCACACCATGTCTTTCTTAGTCAGGACCAGTGCTTCTTGGGCCCTCTTTACTAGAAAATGAACAAGGAGACACTACCTGTCCTCCTCGACTGGTCAGAAGTGGGAGCAGCCTGACAGCATCAGAAATACTGCTGGCCTCAACGATCAAATCCTGGCTCTGCCACTTCTTTGTGATGTGAAATGGGGCAGATAATTTTCTGCACCTTAGATTCCTCATCTATAGGGTGACCAACTCATCCTGGTTTACCTAGGACTTCTTAGGTTTTATACCGAAAGTTCCATGTATCAGAAAACCCATTAGACCCGGCGGGGACCCTGCTCACCTGTGAGAGGAAGATAATACTACCTACTTGCTACAAGGGGATTGTAAGAAAATAGAAAGAAGATACAGAAAAGCAGCTAGGGCATCGTTGGGTTCTATAATCATATAATTGTTGCTTATGCAAAATGCAAGGAGGGTGTTTGAAGATGGAGAATGATGCACCAAATAGCTAATGCTTTAACATGTGGACTTGCTTCAATGGGACACCTGAGAGCAGAACCAGGGAAATTTTTTGTTAGTTCTACCTGAACATTTCTGCCAGCTATCCCTCTGGAAATGTCGCTATATGTCAGATCCCCACATGCTGCAGAGGGAGAACCATCACCTACCTCTTTAATGACATACCTGGCTCCTCCTTGCTGGCCCTATTCAATGCTGAAGGTCAGGTCTATGTTCACTACAACCTAAAAACCAGGTAAGTGGACTGGGAGAATACTAGTTTCACGGAAGTACCTCTGAGAGTGATGGAGGGAGGACTGAGGTGGTGACTCTGAGTCCCTAGTTAAAGAAGAAGCCAAGCAGTATCTAGAGGTCTAATAAGGCAGTGAGGCAGGGCTGAGGCTATTTCTGTAGGGACATAGGAACTTTAAGGCTCAGCCCTTTCTTGCTGTATGTGTGTCACAGTCAATGATAAGGACAACTTCCCAAGTCCTATTCCGCTTTGTACCCCAGAGCACTAAGATCTTGACTGTTAGTTATATTAATGGAATAATTATTTAGTGGAAAAAAGTGTTTTATACCAGGAGTGGGTGAAGGAGAGGCATGAACACACTACTTCTGTGGCATCTTTTAAAAGAAATGCAGATTATTCCCAGCCAAAGATTGATACTGTCTGGCTTTTCTTTTTTGTTTTGTTTTTTTTTTTGAGACAGGGTCTTGTTCTCACTCTGTCACCCAGGTTGAAGCGCAGTGGCATGCTTATAGCTCACTGTAGCCTCGAACTCTTGGGTTCAAGTGATACTTCCACCTCAGCCTCCTGGGTTAGCTGAGACTACAGACATGTGCCATAATGCCTAGATAAGTTTTTAAATTTTTTGTAGAAACAAGGTTTCACTGTGTTGACCAGGATGATCTCAAACTCCTAGCCTCAAACGATCCTCCTGCCTCAGCCCCTCAAAGTGCTGAGATTACAGGCATGAGCCACCATGTCTGGATTTGCCTGGGTTTTCATAAGGAACTATTCTTGGAAGAAATGAGTTACTCTTACGTTATAGGTGTTCCATTTCCCTTCTTGGTGCCCATTATATAATCAGGCTACTAGGCAACAGAGCACAAATTCCATTTCTTCCCCTCTTGGGTTTGACCTGAGCCTTCATTATCTCTCTCAGACTTGGCTCCTCCAGTAGCATCAACAGCTGGTAAAGAGCCTCAGATCATAGCAGGTGGGGAAAGTGAGGCTGCCTGTAGGACTCCACCATTCCTACAGCCTGGACTGAGTCTTACAGACCTGCCTGCCCTTGCAGACCTGCCACAGCCTGCACTGATGAGAGCTTCCTTCAGGGGCCTGAGGGCAGCTACTCACTTCTGTATCTCTCCTAGTTGCCCGTATGTCTTAGTCTTGGATGAGGAAGGTGGGACCACCAATGACCAGCAGGGCTATGTAGTCCACAAATGGAGCTGGACTTCCAGGACGGAGACCCTGCTTTCCCTGGAATACAAGGTAAGGATGGGCAGTACAGCACAGTGGTGCTCACTGCCACAGGGAGGGCCTTGGCATCCTGCCATGCACTGCCTAGCATTAAAAGCCCAGGGCTATCTGTAAGAGAGAAATCCTGCCCTGAAGGAGCTTGTAATCTCATTCAGAGGTTCCCAAGTTGGGGGATGGTGGTCCAGGTTGGCTGAAAGGAACTTTTCACCAGCCTAAACTATTGGCTGCTTTACTGACATTTCTTGGTATTATCCTTCCAGTGTAATTTTTAATATTAATATCATTCTATTTTTCTGTTCAAATGTGTTTGATGAAGTAACAGTTATGGTAGTTGATAGCTTTATTTTTAATGCAGCAATAATAAAAATTAGCAGTTCTATGTTGGTCTCCCCAGTTTTGATATTTGTAACTTCGTTATCTATAAAATAAAACAATCTGGAAGTCAACAGTGGCTGATAGATACAAACTCTTTTTTCATTCATTTGGCTGTTCAGATAATAATTCACCAAAGATTTATTAAATAACATAATAAAGAGGGCTGAATTATTAATAATAAATTAATGAACTTATTAATAAAGCAATTAAGTGTGCTTGTCACTTTATCTATGACAGAGTTCCTTATCATTGACACTACTGACATTTTGGGATGGATACTTCTTTGGTATAACTGTGCATTGTAGGAAGTTTAGCATCCCACTAGATTCTGGTAGTATTGCCTTTCCCAGTTGTGACAACCAAAAATATCTTCAGGCATCACCAAATGTAGCCTCTGGAGGGCAAAACTGCCCCCAGGTGAGAATCGCCAATTGGGGGATGGAAGGAGAAACAAAACCCATCAAGGAACTCAAAAGTCTAAGAGAGTAATAAGAACACAGGGCAGACACAGATAAGAACTTCCAGAGAATGGCAAGTGTTGGAATTCAGAGGAAGATCACAGAACAGCTACTCAAGCAGGCCCCAGATGAAGAGCCCCACCATTAGGGTTGTGGACACAAGCACTCTTGGAGTGCATGGGAGGCCTCCAGCCCCTACCCTTAGTCTCCGGCCTCTTATCCTCTCAGTTCATCCTCTACACTGGCCACTGACTCTCCTCCTTATGCTCTGATTCCTCAGACCACACCTCTGCTCGGGAATATTCAATTCCTTGAACATGTCTCACCTTTCCTACTCCCTTGGCCTGAAATGCACCACTTCCTGTCTTTGCCAGTGCGACTGTCCTTCCAAATTCCTTCAGAGCCCTGCCCAAACTCCCTCCTTTGTGGCATCCCATCCCACACCCATTTCTGTCTTCCCCCAGTGCAAACACTTTGCATTAGTCACTTGGTAATTAATGTCAGGAACAGGTTCTCATCTCTGCCTGCATATGAGAATCACCTCTGGGACTTTTTATAAAATACAGATCCCAGTCACAGCCCCAGAGCAACCCCAGCTCAGTCGGTATGTTAGGAGTTTTGGATTTCTGTGGTTTTCACAGTATTTTTGAGGCTTGGCCAGGTCTGAGATCCCCAGTCTAGGGGTGTATTGTGTTGTTTCTTAATGTTTAACATTTCATAGCTATATGAAAAGTTTATAATCCCAAGATTAGAAATCAGCTGAAGGCAGGCATTGTAAGTTGTTTGTTACTGTGGCCAAGCAGAGAACTGTGATAAGAATCTGAAGAACTAAATACTAGGGCCAGGTTCGCCAGACTTTGGCTGTGCAACTTTGAAAACCTCTCAGCTTCTCTGAGTCTCAGTTGTGTCATCTATACAAAATGGGTCACTAGAACTGCCCTCCGGCCTCACGGTACTTTCATGAGAAGAAATGAAATAATGGAGGGGAAGGTGCTTTGACATCAATAAAGTGTTTTACCAATGTATTTTAGTTCATTGTTATATTCCTTGGAGCTGCATGAAGAAAAGCACAGTAGAGGCATGTGAAGTCAGGAGTGGCCTGGAAGAGAAGGTGGCCCTGGGGTTGTAGCATGGGGGTGAGTGTATATGATTCACATAGAGAGGAGGAAGAGGGAAAAGTTTCTGGGTAGTGGGAGCAGCATCTGCAAAGGTCGGAGTTGGGACTAAATGTGGTATTTTTAAGAGGTCACAAGTGCTTCTTGTGAAAGAAAGGTGGAGCAAGAGGTGTGTATGGTGTCAGATGGAGGCGGGAGGCCCTGGATGTCAGACTGGGGAGTTTGTATGCTGTCTTGGAGGCTGCAGGGGCCAATTTGTTTTTACCCAGCTGCTATTTCCAGTGTTCTTCCTTACTCTCTGAAGATCCAAGTTTCCCTCTGGTACCATTTCTCTTCAGCCTGAAGAACTTCCTTTGGCTTTCTTGAAGTGCATATCTTCTGGCAATGTATTCTCTGTTTTCTTTCACGAAGAAAAAAAAAAAATCTCTTTATTTAAGGATATTTTTGCTGGATATGATTCTGAGATTTTTTTTTTCTATCAGCATTTTAAAGATGTTGTTGCACTATGTCTGTCTTATAAACTTATAGTTTATAAGAAGTCTGTAGTTATTCAAGTTACTGTTTATTTTCTTTAGCTGCTTGCAAGATTTTCTCTTTTCTTTGGTTTTCTAAGTTTAACTGTGAGGTGTCTAGGTGTGGTTGTCTTCATATTTATTCCATTTACTGAACTTCTTGAGTCTGTAAATTCATTTAAATTTGGTTCACCAAATTTGGGGAATATTCTAAACCTTCTTTAGAAAAAAAAAAACAAAAAAAAAAAACTACTCCAATCTTTCTCCTTTTCTTCTGAGACTCCAATTATATCTATTTTATACTTTTTGATATTGTCCCAAGGGTTCCTAAGCTCTCTTATGTTGTTGTTATTCACATTTGTTTTCTCTTTGCTTTTGAGATTGGATAATTTCTCTTGATCTTCAAGTTCAAAAACTTTATTCTGTCATCTCCATCCTACTATTATGATAATGTAACAATTTAAAATTTCAGGCCAGGCGCGGTGGCTCAAGCCTGTAATCCCAGCACTTTGGGAGGCCGAGGCGGGTGGGTCACGAGGTCAAGAGATCGAGACCATCCCGGTCAACATGGTGAAACCCCATCTCTACTAAAAATACAAAAACTTAGCTGGGCATGGTGGCACGTGCCTGTAATCCCAGCTACTCAGGAGGCTGAGGCAGGAGAATTGCCTGAACCCTGGAGGCGGAGGTTGCGGTGAGCTGAGATCGCGCCATTGCACTCCAGCCTGGGTAACAAAAGCGAAACTCCGTCTCAAAAAAATAAATTAATTAATTAATTAAAAATAAAATTTCAGCGAGATACTTTTATATTCTCTATTTCTCTGCTGAGATTTCATATTTTGTAATTTCTTACAAGTACATTTTCCCTTACCTAATTTAGTGTAGTTAGATTAGTGCTTTAAAGGTCTTGTCTGAAAACTTCAATGTCTGGGTCTTATCAGACAGAGTTGACCTCTGTTGATTATCACTTGCAGAAGTTCACATCTCAGTTCAAGTTTTTATGTTTGTTGTTGTTTTCAACCATAAGGTGTCTTGAGTCTCCTCTGCTCATGGATGGTTCAAGGATCAGCCAGAGACATGGACAGTTTATACATAGAATTCTGGCCTCTCCTTCTCTTGTGCTATCCCTTCTGGAATTCTTTCCACATGTTCCTGTGACTGTGGTTGCTTCAGGTTCTGTCCTCTGGGTTCTTTAGGCCAGAAAGATGGTGGAGTTTGGCCTGCCTTCAGGCTAAAGCTGTAAAACAGCATTATCCCATGCTGATCCTTTCTTTTATATTTTGACTCCTCTTCAAAGTCTGCCTGCATTTGTTCACTCTTCATAGCCTTTGGGTCGTTGTTTTTTGTTTGTTTTTTCAAGTTTATAGTTATCTATGAGGAAGGCAGTCTGTCAGGCACTGACTCAGCTATACTGGAAGTAGAACCAACTGGTTGATTTTTAAGCTGAGGGCTGAAATGCTCAGTCTAGCATTTTTGGTTGACTGGAGAGAGACCAATGGATGGGCTCGTGGAGAGACCAGTTGGGGAGTTACTAGCCAGACCCAACATCATTACAAATGATGGCAATGTTTTTTAAAGGGATCATTTCAATAAAAGAACTCAATGATGCATGGGCATGGCCTTATACATGAAAGGAGGAGGGAATTGTAGATGACTCCATGATGGATTATGTGTCTGAGTGGAAACAGAATTTTCTGAGAGGATCAGTGACCAAAATGGTTTTAGACATGCTTATTTGGTTCAGTGGCCATATCTCTCTGGGCTGCTGTGATGTGGACTCTGACCTATTAGGGTGAGAGATTGGGGATAATGGATAAGATATAATGGGCTGGCTAATAAACTCTCAAGAAGACAAGTCTGTGGTTTGTAGAGCTGCCATACTTGGGAGGTTGGGGGAGATAAAGAGAAACAATCCAGTAAGCAAGGATAATAAATAAAAGCTGCACTGTGCTAAGCTGTGAAATCTGCTGAAATTTGCTAAGCATCCAATGAGAAAATTTCATGGGATAAAACTTTTTACTTTTACTTTACCTTTTACTGTTATTGTCCCCGGGCTCAGAGAAGCTAACCAATTTGTCTAAAATTGCCCAGCTGGTAAGGGACAATGCTGGGATTTGACACCTGCTCAAATCCTGTAGAAGGAGGACAAGAGAGAGGAAAGTTTCATTTAAGAGATAGTGATCAAGTTTGAAGATGTCAAAAGACTTGGCAAGTCATAGTTCAGTACTTTCAGGGTGCTAGAGGGAACCAGTCTTCAGACTGCAGGATATAAGAAAGAAACTCAAAGTAAATAATTTAAGTGTAGATCCCTCGGCAAGCAACTAGAATAGTAGAAGGAAATGGAAGGAGCAAAGCAGAGAGTGTTTTGTTTGTTTGTTTGTTTGTTTGTTGTTCTTTTGGTTCAGAGGCATCCTGGAGGTATTTGTAAGTGAGGGGATATTATAGGTCAGGGACATTGAAGACTAAGAGAAGCCCAGCAGTGCAGGGCTGTACACTCTGAGACTCTCAGGAAGGGTCCCTGTGTTTAAATTGTGCTCTGCACATGCAGTTTGTTCAGCAGCCTTAAATGTGAGTTGCTCTACCTTGTCCTGACAGTATCTGCTCATGCTGGACATAGGCCTTAATGGCTTACAAAACCACTTCCACCATTTTTATCTCATTTGATCCTGATAATAGCCTTTCAATGATTTCATGTGGAAGAAGTTGAGATTTAGTGAAGCTAAATGGCTTGTTATCAGGAGGCAGAGCTGGGACTCACCCATGGACCACAGAGCTCTCAGTAAGGAGTGAATTGTTTTAAGGGCAACTCACCCTCCCCAAGTTGCAGTCTGCTACTGCTTAAAGGAAATCCCACTCTTTTGGAAATGACGATAAAGAGTAGCTGCCCCTTTTTCCACCCATCTTTGGCTCCTCCTCAGGAAAAGAGTAGTGACATATTTGGTGACTTTAAGGGAAGGGACTGAGTATGTGTAGGCCAGGCCCTCCTGGGTACTCTTTGACATATTCCCCCCATCTGCAGAGGGCTTTCGGTGCTTCCTGCTATGTGTTCACCTTCCCACTGTTGTAGGACAAAAGTCGTAGTCAGACCTGGTGCCTGAGTGGGCACATCTCTCTGATTCAGGGATAAAGGATTACCCTCTGATTCAAGCTGCATTCTCAGTCCATTTTTACTGGAACTGAAGCTGACTCACCTGCCAGACACCTGTGTCTCTTTCACAGTGGGTTTCATGCTTGGTTTGGAAAGGAAAGGAGCAGGAATAAGGAAGCATCAGTTACTTTTTCAGCGGATCCCCCAGGGGAGCCTGGAATTTTTCTGTCTTCTCTGTGAAGCTAAATTCTGACACAAGAACCGGAAAGCTCTTACAAATCTTCAGCCCCAAGCCAACAGGGGCTTTGTGCTTTGTGGTGGGTCAGGAAAGGGTGGGTGGGACCGTAGAAGCAGGGATTCTCTGAGTACTGTTTCTTTGTCTACAGGTGAATGAGCAAATGAAGCTAAAGGTGCTGGGACAGGACTCCATCACGGTCACCTTTACCTCCCTGAATGACACAGTAACACTCAGTGTGTCAGCCAACAACTGTCCCCATGGAATGGCATATGAAAAACGGGTAAGGCAGGGCAGACCAGAGCTGACCCCTGGGCATCACAACGTGGGTTGCTGTTTCACATCTTAGGGCCTTTGCTCTTACTCCCCACCACCCTCCCATGCAAGGCCCTGCCTCTTTCTCTGCCATTATTCACTGCCTACTCTTAGCACAACGCTGTCTGTGAAACTTGGTATATCCATTAAGAGTCTTCTGATTATAAGTGACAGAATCAAGTATAGACTAGCTTAAGCATGAAAAGAGAATATAGTGGCTCAATAAATTGAGAAGTCTGTCAATATGCAGTTTCAGGCATGGCTGGATCCAGGCCCTGAAATGATTCCACCAGATCTTCCCATCTCTTGGCTCTGCTTTCTTCTTTGTTGACTTCGTTCTCAAGGAGTTTTTCTCTTGTTGATGACAAGATGACCATAAACATCTCTGGGCTATTATTATACCAGCTTTAGTGCTCCTGGAATAAGGAGGGCTTCTCTTTCCTAAACACTCCAGTAGAAATGCCAACATCAACACTCATTGGCCCTATTAACTGCCCATGCTTGAAACATTCCCTGTGGCCAGGAATATGTGTTGCGCCCACTGGCCAGGCTTGAGGCTGATATCCGTCCTGGGGGCCAATGTGTAAGATTAGCCTCAAATGAACCACCCAGGTAAAGGATAAGGCAGAAGAGTTTCCTAAAGGAAAATCAAGGTGCTGTTACCAGGAGAAGAAATGATGCTGAGTAGAGTAACTACCAGTGCCTGTTAATGACCCTCTCTACCACCCTCTTCCCATCCCAGGTAGAGTCTGTCTTTCCCTCTGCTCATCCCTCCTGGCTGTGACAACCTTCATTCTAGACTCCTTTATTTTCAAGTCTCTCTTCTCCACAAATTTTAAATTCCTTGTTGTTCCCGCTAATGTCTATTGTCCCAGGGCCCAGCATGAGGACTAGTTCAAATTAAGTCTTTACCAAATATTTTTTGGGTGGATGAGAATACAATGGGGATGGGGAGTCCAATTCTTCCATTCAGTGGGTCATCAGGGAGCCTACTGTGTATCTGGTGGTGTCAAGTCAACATCAGGGAGAGAGGTGGAGAGGATTAAAAGACACAGTCCCTGCACCCTGAGTTTATATCCTAAAAGAGAACAGTTGACCTCGAAATAAGATTGGGGTAATCACAGCTCAGGTAGGTTGAACACACTACTTGAGCTCCCCACAGGGGACTCTGCCCACTCAGGGAAGGCTCCTAGGAGCAAAAGCAGGGTGATCACACTTCCCAGTTTGCCCAGAGCCAGTTCCAGTTTATACTGGAGCGATTATACACCTGAAGTATATTTACATGATATTGTAAATACCATGCTGTATTTCCCTCAAATGTGTCCTGGTTTGGATGATAAATTATATGGTCGTCCTGAGCAAGAAGCTCTTAAGCTGTATGGACATTTGCCACTGTATGCCACAAGCTTACAGACTCTCAAAGCTGGCAGAGCCCAGCAAGGGCAGCCAACCCAATGTCCAATAAGGACGTAGGGGTGGGCATTTGTTAGGGGTCTCCTTTGTTACTCCTGGAGGAAAGCATTGCATCTGTTTCTTTTCCCACTACCTTTTGAGTCCAGCAGCATTTCACCTTCATTAACTCATTAACAAATTCAATAAACATTTATTAGCACCTGCAGCAGGCCAAGTTGGCTGCTGGAGAGGTAGAAATAAAGTCTTATTCCCTCTAAACTCTGAAATACTCTCAATCTAATGGAAGGGGCAAAAGCATGGGTACCAGTTATCATCTAGCTTGACTTGTGGTGCACCAGAGCGTCATGTGGAATCTGCTAGGGGATGAGGAGAGGAAGCACTGGAAAAACGCGGTTATCTGTGAATCCGGCATGCATGGGTTATGTCAAAGAGCAAACTACCTGCAAGAGTTTGAGTCTATCTGGGCTGAGATGAATGATCTTGATAATTGATGTATGTACCCTGTCAATTTGGTTCCATGCTCTCACTCTGAAAAGTGATTGGTTTTATTTTTTAATTTTATTTGATTGAGACCAAGTCTTGCTCTGTTGCCAAGTGCAGGCTGGAGTGCAGCGGTGCAATCTTGGCTGACGGCAGCCTCCGCCTCCCAGGTTCCAGTGATTTTGTGCCCTTAGCCTCCTAAGTAGCTGGGATTACAGGCCCATGCCACCACGCCCAGCTCATTTTTGTATTTTTAGTGGAGACAGGGTTTCACCATGTTGGCCAGGCTGGTCTCAAACTCCTGATCTCAGGTGATTTGCCCACCTCAGCCTCCCCAAAGTGCTGGGATTACAGGTGTGAGCCACTACACCCAGCCAGAAAAAGTTATTTTTAGGTGATTAAGTATGCACTGGGTATGAAGTCACCTATCTATGTTTCTTGAAAACTTTTTTAGAATGTGAGTCTACTTTTCTATCAAAGACAATGGATATTAGAAAATTATTCATTCTTATAAAACTGGGGCAGCTCTTTGTTTGGTTATCTCTGAAGCCTGGAATGCAGCTGAGAACCAAGATACAAGCAATTCAAGACCCCTATGAGTAGCTGAGAGAACTCAGTCTCAGTCTGTGTGCCCAACAAGCCCCTTAGGCCTAGGAAAGCCCCTCAGTAATTCGAGTCTTATTTTCGTACCTTAAAGCAACCTCCTCAAGCTGGCATTAGAAGTCTAGAGCTGTGCTGTCTGGTATTGTAGCCGTGAGTCACACACGGCGATTGAGCCCTTGAAATGTGACAAGTCCAAACGGAGATGGGCTCTGCATGGAAACACACACTGCATTTCAAAGACTTGGGAGGAATTGAGAATGTAAAATTTCTCATTAATAATTGGCTATTTTGATGATACATTGACATACCCTATTTTTGAGTTAAATCAATAGATAGAATGAATTTTCCCTTTAAAAATGTTTTTAATGTGGTTACTAGGATGTTTTCAACTGTGCGTGTAGCTCACATTACTTTTCTAGTGGATCATGCTGGGCTAGAGGGTAGAGTCTCTGTTAAGGGAAGCTTATCAAGGCATGGTTTGATAGTGCAGTAGAAGACTGAGAAGTTATTTAAAATGACACAGTAATTCAAAGAGCATAACTGTCTTAAGGAAATGTAACATAGGGATAAACAGACCAATACACTGAGACAGATTCCGAAAACAGTGCTGCATTATAGAAAGCAGAAGCAGATGTTGACCAAGAGTGACTTGCCAAAAAAGTGTTCCGATCATAACATCTCTTAGTTGAGAGTGTCAGCATGTGTACTACGTATGATAACTTTCTAACAAGATAAACAGAAACAATGAGTAAATATGCTTTCTTGTGGGTAATGGGATTTCTAAATGTTGACCTTAACCATGTGGTTAAGCATCTTGGGATATTTTACATGAAAATTAGCTCATCTTGGCTGGGCACAGTGGCTCACACCTGTAATCCCAGCACTTTGGGAGGCCGAGGCGGGCGGATCACAAGGTCAACAGATGAAGACCATCCTGGCCAACATGGTGAAACCCCGTCTCTACTAAAAAATACAAAAATTAGCTGGGCGTGGTGTTGTGCGCCTGTAGTCCCAGCTACTCAGGAGGCTGAGGCAGGAGAATCGCTTGAACCCAGGAGGTGGAGATTGCAGTGGGCAGAGATCGCACCACTGCACTCCAGTCTGGCGACAGAGCGAGACTCTATCTCAAAAAAAAAAAAAAAAAAAGAGAGAGAAAGAAAAGAAAATTAGCTTATTTTGGATTCTTGAACCTTGAGAGCTGCAAGGAGCTTCCAAGAAACTGTGCCAAGTATTGGGGCTGGCAGAGAGTTACAGCTAGGAAGAGGCCATAGGGCATTGGGCCAGTCCCTTGCCTGTCTGGGTCTCAGTTTCCTCATCTATGTAGTGATGCCTGAGGGCCCACCCAGCTTTAACACACTCCCATCCTGGGACTTTTACAGTCCTTCAGTTCCATCTGTGAGTGTTTGTTTGGGGTTGATGATGACTTATCAGTCCCCTTAAGGCTGGAGGTAGGGGTGGGAGCCGCCTCCTCCATCCAAGTCCCTGTCACTAAGAAGCTTATTAAATGACTTCCCCAGATACCCATTGTTCCAGAAAGAGCCACCCGTCAGAGAGACGGGCAGAATGGCCGTTCCAGCTTTTACAGCCCTGAGGCCTGGCTCCTGCTAAATATTTCCATCAAGGCAGCACTTGGGAAGCGAGACAATGGCCTCTGTTTAAATGCTTTATTAGCCCAGTGTGCCACCCCAGGTCTTTTTGGGAAGCAGGCTGGGTATAAATTTCAAATAAATAAATAAATAAATAAGCACAGGAGCAGCAACTGGGGCCACGAATCAGAAAGATGGTTGAGGCTTTGCCATTTGTCGGGACGTCCTTTACAGATTTCCTGCCTGTAGCATAAAGGACTCGTGGGCCGACTTCATTGTTCCTGAGGAAATCTGATACTGCCCACTCTACTCTTGCCACTTGAGGCTTAAATTTCACAGAAGAGAATTTTTTTCCTATCCTCTCTGTGTTACATGGGAGATGCAGAAATGATAGATTTTTCTCTCAAAGAGCTAACTGAATTTAGGGACAAAGGAAGTGAAAAAAAAAATGACCAGGACCCACAGCAGAAAGGACAGGAAGGGACATGTGTGAAAGTTCAGCAGAGGGAGCAATTGCTGTGAGCTGAGGAAATCAGGGAAGGCTTACTAGAGAAAAAGACCAAATATAACTAACTACCTCTGGAAACCGGGCCTGGTTTTGCAGTGCCACTGACATGCCCTAGTTGTTCAGAGCAGGTCTTAGGTTGGGTCTCCTGGGAAACAGACTGTGGGATGGAGCTAAGTATGCAGGAGTTTCCTGGGGACTGCTCTTGGGAATAGCCCCTTTGAGGGTCTGAAGGAAGGCAGAGGGAGAGGGCAGCCATGGCAGAGGCCTCAGTGATCCCAGAGGGAGCCCTGGAACCAGAATGATCCTTCAACATAATCTTGAATGGAAGCAAGAGGCCTGGGCCTTTGTGGCCTACAATGACCAGTCAACCTCTGTAACCTTGGCCAGAGGCAGGTTCTCAGCTGGGCACTGTCAGCAGCCACTGTTCTGGCAGCTGGAGGGATGAAGGGGCTCCTAGGGGATGCACCGCAGCATCCACTGCAGAGGGAAGCTGGCAGGGAAGGTTCTGCAAAGGGCTTTATCATCCACTTATGAATGCATTTACTGAGCACCTGCATGACAGACACTCAAACACACAGGAGACCAAGACTCAGTCCCTTCCCTCCAGGAGCTTACAGTCTAGTGGGGAGACAGGCTCAAACAGCTATCACTTCGCAAAGTGCTAGCTTCCATCTTCAAGCTGCACTGAGCGTGATGAGAGTCCAAGGCAAAAAGTAGTTCTGCCCACTTGAATCAGGGAAAACTCTCCAAGGAGGGGCCGTGAGTCAGGCCTGGGCCCATGTGCAAGAACTCACTGGGCTGAGAGGGAGAGAGGTGTGTTCCAGGTAGGGATGGGGGGGTAATAGCACATCCTCCGAACCAGAGCAAGTCTTAGTTATCCTGGGCTAGGCAGCTGGCTCCTTGAGGGGCCAGTGACACCTGCCCTCCCGCTTTGCCTCTCTCCAGCTGAACCACAAGATTAGCAACATGGACGACAAGGTGTATAAGATGAGCCGAGCCCTGGCTGAGATCAAGAAGCGGTTTCAGAAGACAGCGGCTCAGTTCATTAATTCTATCTTGCTGGCCGCAGGTAAGGAAGCTAAAAGGTGGGCGAAGGCCTATCTGCTGGCTTCCCCAGTCCTTTGACTCTGATAGGCCATCTCAAGGGACAGACCTTTCTTCAAGAACCACTCATTCCATCTCCAGGGAAGTAGGCAAGGTAGAGAAATTTCCCCATTTTAGGTGGGATCGTTGGGCTCAGGTCACTTAAGGACACACAGCTAAGAATAGTGACCTGGGCCCACTGGCATTCCTGAGCTCTCTCCCCATGCGTGTCCCCATGTGATTATCTTATTTTTCTGGGTCTCTCAGTGGCTAACTGTGTCCCTCTTTGTCTCTACCCCACACCTACATTCACCTTTCAGCTCCAACTCACAGATCACCCATCATCCATCTGGAGCCCCTGCTCCCTTCTTCTTTTTGTGGATCTCAGAAGAGAAAAAGCAGTTGCCTCTCCAGGCTCTCTCCTGCAGAGATCCCCCAAGGCCAGCATGGGTGGCCTCAAGATCCTTCCATGTCTGAGCTCCCCTCCTCACTGCTGATGGGCCTGGGAATGAGGAGACATTGACCGCTATTCTGTGCCACCTCCTGGCTGAGCATGGAGGGGCTGTGCTTTCTCCACTGCCTCTCTGGGGAGTTTCTCCTTGTCCCCAGAGACTTCAATTGACCCCTCCTCTGGGAAGCCTTCCTTGACTTCCCTAGCAGAATGGGTCACACCTCCTTTGGGCTCCCATAGCACTTAATTATTTATTTTTTCTTTTTTTTTCCCACACAAGTGAAAGAAAGGATCCCATAGCACTTTATACATGTTCTAGTTATACCTCTTACTACTTAGCATTGTGACTATGTCCCCTGTCCTGTTCCTCGGCTGGGAATTTCCAGTGGCTGGGAATTCTGTCTTGGGGTACCTCTGCATGCTCAGCACCCACATGCGAGAAATGCTGGTGAGTGAAGAGACAAGAGGTCTCTGGCCTTAGAAGTTTTCCAGTCTAGTAGAGAAAGCAAGACAAAAATATCAATAAATATAATACAACAAAGAAAAAGAAAGTAGATGGAATCAACTTACAGCTGGAGACACAGGGAATAGCATTGTCAAGGAAGGAACAGCGTGGACCAGGAATGCATTGTGTAGCTAGCCTCTACATTAGGCAATGGGGAGGACACAGACTGAATAGAAACAGGCTCCAGCCTGGGTGAGGAGAGTGAGATTGTAGCTAGGTGTCTTGAAGAATGAGTAGAAAGGAGATCTATTCATTCTTACGTTCTTAAAACCCACTGTTTGGCAGCATCACTGATGAATGACTGCCCTGGGACAGAGGCACTGTACTGGAAGCAGAGGGGAGGTGCTGAGAACCAGTGAGAGTGGAGGGGAGGCGATGGGGGTGAGCCGAGGTATGCTTTGATGTTTCCAGTCTGGGACTAGGGGCAGAAGAGTCCTGGCCATGAAGGGAAAATGACAGTGGCGTCTTCTGTTAACAGGTCTGTTCACCATTGAACATCCCACCAAAACAGAGGAGGCAGAATTTGTTCGGTTCAACATAAGATCTGGAACTCACCCCGAGCGGGTCCCCAACCTAGGTTTATACTCAGGAGAAAGCCTTTTACGATCTCAGTCAACCCAACCGGAATCCTTAATTGCAGAGACTTTGAAGGATGAGCCTGGGTCTTCTCCTGTGAGCCCAGTTCGGAAGAAGATCACCAGAATCCACACAACAGCCAGGGAAACATCCAGGTTTGCTTGGCACTTCATGTCTTCTGCAGCATCGGGTGTTGGGATGGGCAGTGGGCACAGGATAGTGAACCCAACAGATGGAGCCCCTCTCTTTTGGAGCTTAAATTCCAAGGGCAAGTAAAGCGAGGAGATAAACACATGAACAAATGAAATAATTTTAGGCAGTGATGTGGGCTAGGAAGAAAAGAATTGGAATAATAGGTTAGGGCAGGGGTTGGCTGTGGACCAAATTTGGACAAGCTGTTAATTTTTTGTGGGTGAGCTAAGAATGCTTTTTATATTTTTAAGTGCTTGAAGGGAAAAAAAATCAAAGGATTTCATGAAAGGCAAAATGATATAAAAATTTAAATGTCAGCTGGGCACAGTGGCTCACGCCTATAATCCTAGCACTTTGGGAAGCCAAGGATGGTGGATCACAAGGTCAGGAGTTTGAGGCCAGCCTGGCCAATATGGTGAAACCCCATCTCTACTAAAAATACAAAAATCAGCCGGGTCTGGTGGTGGGCGCCTGTAATCCAAGCTAGTTGGGAGGCTGAGGCAAGAGAATGGCTTGAACCTTGGAGGCAGAGGTTGCAGTAAGCCAATATTGCACCACTGTACTCCAGCCTGGGCAAAAGAGCAAAACTCCATCTCAAAAAGAAAAAAAATTTAAATGTTGGTAGCCATAAATAAGGTTTTCTGGGAATACAGCTATACCCACTCATTGCCCTATCATCCCTAGCTGCTTCCTCGTGACAGTGGGCACATTGAGGGTTTGGCCTGCAAAGCCTTGAGTATTTACTATCTGTCTCTCTTATAGAAAATGTTGCCTGGCATCTGGGATAGAAAGTGACTGGAAAGTGGGGTGGGATGGGCTATGGTAGAGGGTGAGGGAAGGCGTTTCTGAGGAGATGAAATTGAAACGGAGGTGCAAAGGATGAGAAACAGGTGGCCAGGAACAGACATGGGGAGGGAACACCAGGCAGAGGGCACAGCAAGTCCAAAGGCACTGAGACAGGAATGAGGTGGTATGTGCGGGACAGTAAGAAGGCCAGTGAGGCTGGAGTGTGGTGGAGAAGGGGACAACGATGTGAATTGAGGACTGAGATGTAGTCAGGAATTTGGTCATGTAGCCTTGATAGTGTTATAGAGGCCATTCCATAAAGAAGTGACATCACTGGATTTATCTTTATTTTTTTATTTTTTGAGACAGGATCTCGCTTTGTCACCCAGGGTGGAGTGCAGTAGTATGATATCAGCTCACTGCAACCTCTGACTCCTGGCTTCAAGCGATTCTCCTAATGTTAATTTTTTTCTGTATATAATACATGGCATGAATGGGCAAAATTTGTTTATCCATTTACCCACTGAAAGACATTTGGATTGTTTTCAGCTTTTTCTGATTATGATAAAACTCCTGTAAATCCTCATGAGCAGGCATACATGTGAGCATAAGTCTTCATTTCACTTGGGTAAATACTTAAGAGCTGGATTGCCTGGTTTTATAGTAAATGCGTGTTTAACTTTGTAAGAAACTGGCAGCTGTCTTCCCAAGTAGCTGTACCATTACACATGCCCACCAACAGTGTAGGAGCGTTCCAGTTGCTCCATATCTTTGTTAGCATTTGGTATTGTCAGGGTTTGGTTTCTGTTGTTTTTGTTTTTTTGCCATTCAATAGACAAGTAGTGATATCCCATTATCATTTTAATTTGCATTTCCCTAATAACTAAAGTTGTTAAGCATCTTTTCATGGCTTGTTTACCATTAATATATTTTCTGTGTTGAAGTATCCAAATCTTTTGCCCATTTCAAAGTTGGATTGTTTTTTTATTGTGAGTTTTGGGAGTTCTTTATTCTGGGTATAAGTCCTTCATCAGATATGTGACTTGAAATGTTTTCTTCCACCTGTGGCTTAATTTTTTATTCTCTTAACAGTGTGTTTGCAGAGTAAAATGTATTTGGATGAAGTCTAATTGATGTAGGTTTTTTCCTTTTTCTGAACTGTGATTTGTTATCATGTCTAAAAGCCCTTTGTTTTACCCAGTGAATCTCAGCCAGAGATGAGTTTGCCCCCCAGGGGACATTTGACAATGTTTGGAGATATTTTTTATTAACAGGACTAGAAAGTGGGTGCTACTGCCATCTAGTGAGTTGAGCCCAGAGATGCTGGTAAACATCCAGCAATGCACAAAACAGTTCTACATAACAAATCATTATGAAGTCCAAAATGTCAGTAGTGCCAAGATTGAGAATCCCTGGCCTAACTCAATGTAACAAAAATTTCTCCTAAGTTTTCTTCTAAAAGCTTATTATAGTTTATGTTTTATATTTAGGTCTATAATCCATTTTGAGTTAATTTTTATATAAGGTATAATGTATGAACTAAAGTTTGTTTGTTTTACATATGGATAGTCAATTGTTCCAACAGTTTTTTTTTTAAAGATCAATTTCTCCATTAAATTGTCTTTGTATCTTTGTAAAAAACCAATGGGCTGTATTTGTGTGGGTCTCTTTCTAGACTGTTTTGTTAATATGGTGAATTACACTGATTTCAAATGCTGAACCAGTCTTGCATTCCTGGGATAAACTCCACTTGATCATAATGTATTATTCTTTTTCAATATTGCTGGATTCAATTTGCTAGTATCTTGTTGAAGAGTTTTTCATTTCTACTCATGAGGGTCTGTAGTTTTCCTTTCTTGTAATGTTTTTTTCTGCTTTATCAGAAAAACGTTGGTCTAATGAGTTGGGAAGCATTCTCTTCTATTTTCTGTTGAATTGGTATTGTTTTCCTTAAATTTCTGGTAGCATTAGCCAGTGAAATCCTCTCACCTAGAGTTTTCTTTGTAGAATTTTTTTTTTTTTTTTTTAAGGTGGAGTCTCTGTCTGTCTCCCAGACTGGAGTGCAGTGGTGTGATCTCGGTTCACTGCAACCTCCGCCTCCTGGGTTCCAGCAATTCTCCTACCTCAGCCTCTTGAGTAGCTGGGATTACAGGCATGTGCCACTACACCTAGCTAATTTTTGTATTTTTAGTAGAGACAGGGTTTTGACATGTTGGCCAGCCTGGTCTCAAACTCCTGACCTCAGGTAATCTATCTGCCCACCTCAACCTCCCAGAGTGCTGGGATCACAGGCATGAGCCACCTCGCTCGACCTATAGAAAGCTTTTAAAAGCAAAATTACTTTAATAAATATAGGGTGGCTATTCAGGGTATCTGTTTATTTTTGAGTGAACTTTAGCAATTTGTGTCTTTAAAGGAACTGATCTATTTCATCTAAGTTATTGAAATTATATGTATGACGTTGTTGGTTGTTTTTCCATATTATCTTTTTAATGTCCGTAGGGCCTTTTGTGACATCCCTCTTTTATTTATGATCCTGGTGATTTGTGTCTTCTCTTTTTTTATCTTGGTCATTCTGACAATAGTTTCATCAATCATACTGATTCTTCCAAAGAATCAGCTTTTGAGTTCAATGATTTTTCTCTATTGCTTTTCTATTTTCCATTTCATTGACTTCTGCCCTTTATTTTTATCTTTTATCTGCTCATTTTATATTTAATTTGTGATTTTCTATTTGTAAGCTTAGATTATTGGCTTGAAGACTTGTTTTCTACTATGTAAATATTTAATCCTCTAAATTTTCTTCTAATCACTGCTCTACCTGCATCCCACAAGTTTTGATATGTTGGATTTTAAGTTTTATTCAGATTAAAATAATTTATAATTTTCCTGTTATTTTATCACTGATGCATGGGTTATCTAGAATTCTGATGCTTAAGTTCCAAATATTTGAGAACTTTTCAGATAACTTTCTGTCATTGATTTTTAGTTCATTTCTGGCACAATCTGAGAATATATTTTGTATGATATTCTTTCTTTTCAGTTTGCTAAAATTTGTTATTTGACTTCAGACTATGGTTGATCTTGGTATATGATATATGTGTACTTGAAAAGAAAATGTATTCTGTTCTTGTTAAGTGGATTATTCAATGAATGTCAATGACATCAAGTTGGTTGTTAGTGTTAAGGTCTTCTGTATTGTTGTTGATTTTTGTCTTCTTGTTTTATTGAGGAACATTCTTGATAAAGGAGTGTTACTATCTTCTACTATGATTGTGAATTTGTCTATTTTCTTTCAAGGTTTTTACCAGTTTTTTACTTCATACATTTTGGAGCTTTGTTGCTAGGTACAACACATTTAGGATTATTATGTCTTTTTGGTGAATTGACATTTTATCATTATGTAATGTCTTTCTTCGTACCTAGAAAGTTTTTTGTTCTGAAGTCTACTTTGATAATAATGTGTCATCTTCAGCTTTCTTTTGATTAGTATCTGCATTATATGACTTTTTCAGCTTTTACTTTTAATATGTCTATGTCATATTTAAAGTGAATTTCTTATAGCCAGTGTGTACAATAATTGTATTTTTATTCAATCTGACATGATGATGTCTTTTAATTAGTATATTTAGACCATTTATATTTAATGTAATTATTGAAATGATTGGATTTGTCTACCATTTTATTATTTTCTGTTTGTAGTCTCTGCTTTTTTGTTCCTCTCTTTCTCTGTTTTGAGTTTTTTTTAAATTTTTTGAATGTTTTTAGTATTCCATTTTAATTTATATATTGGCTTAAAAATTTTTTTTGTTCTTTAGGGTTTACATTCCATATACCTTAACTTTTACAGTCTTTAAGTTTAATATTTACCACTTCAAGAGAAATGTAGAAGCCTTGCAACCATGTAAGATTCTTTCCTCCCTTTACACTATTATTTGTCATATGTATTACATTTACGTATTTTGAAACACCTCAACAATGTTAGTCTTTGATTTCATTAGTCATACATATTTTTAAGAATTTAAGAAAAATCTATATACTCGTATATTTATCATTTGTATCATCTGTGGTTCTTCCTTAATTCCTGAAGTTCCAAATTTTCCTCTGGGATCGTTCCCCTTTAGCCTGAAGAATTTCTTCTAGAGCAGGTCTGCTGCTGATAAATGCTTTTAATTTTCCTTAATCTGAATACATATTTATCTTGCCTTAATTTCTAAAGGATATTTTCCACTGGATATTGAATTCTGGTTCTACAGATATTTTTGCTTTTTCTTCAGCATGCTAAGATTTTTGGGGAATGTTCTATGCATCATCAATTTGGTGTGAGTCCAGAACATATGGCGGTTTATACATGGAATTAGGAAATACCCCTCTCCTGTTCTCTTATCTGTAGGATTTCCCCTATACTCTCCAGCTCCTAGAGAAATTATTTATTTTATGGGAAAACAAAACAAAAAACAGGAATTCTCAGAGTTGTAACCATTGACACCTTCACACAATTCTCATGACTGGGCCTGCCCTTAGAGTGAAGTGGCAGTAGAAGAGAGATTTTTAAAATATTGGAAACTCTACCCAGACTCTGCATGCCATGGCCACTTTTACCAATTTCCTTTATCCAAGGGATAGGTTTTCTCTCAAAATTTGTAGATGCCAATGCCATTGCTGGCACTGCCATGATAGTGCAGTTCTGCTGCTTGGACTAACCTTGCAGCAGAAACAGAAGGGGAAGAGGAAATTAAAAGATCCTTTCAGGATCACAGAGGCATTTTTTCCAGGTCCTTTGGCTAAAAGGAGTCCTCAGTTTTTACTAGTCATTTGTACTGTTCAGTTCTCAGCTCATTCTTGAATCCATGCTAGGAGATATAGCAAGAAAAATAAAACCAGAAACTCACCACATTCATACTGATCATTCATGTTTTGACTCCTCACCCCTCCTTCCCACAGTCCACCTACTATTTACCTTTCAAGTCATCAGGTAGTTTTAAAAACTATCCTGGGTTTTTAGTTGTAATCAGTGGGAGAAATAAGCTGTGGTGTGCTTACTCCATCTTGGTCAGAACTGGAAGACATTGTTGATTTCTGTATATTGACGTTTTATCCAATAATGTTGATCAATTCATTAATTAATACTTTGTAAGTACATACTTTTGGACTTCTTACATATACACACTTGTTCTCTATAAGACTAATTTCTTCTTTCCAAATATACCTTTTGGTTTCTTTTCTTACCTACCTACACTGGTTAGGTCCTCCAATGCAATTTTGAATACGAGTGGTAATAATAGGCATTCTTGGTTCATTCCAATTTTAGGAGAAATTTTTCCCTATTTTACCATTATGCTGTTGATTTTATATAGAAACCCTTTATTAGATCGAGGAAATTTCCTTCTATTCCTAGTTCGCTAGGAGTATATATCATCAGTAGATTCTAAATTTTATCAAATAATTTTTCTGCATCTACTGAGATGAGCATATGATTTTCCTCCTTTATTATTGTGGTAAATTGTACTGATATTAATATGGATATATTTCAGATGTTCAACCAGTCTTACATTCCTGACATAAACTCAACTTGGGTATGATACATTTCCTTTTTAGGAATTTCTGGATTTGAATGTGCTAGTACTTTTAAGAGTTTTTGTATCTGTGTTTATAAGGCAGGCTGGTCAATAATGTTTCCTTTCTTGTCATGTTATGGTCAGAAGTATTTCTTCTTTAACTATTATCTGGTGGAGTTTGTGTACTTATGGATTATTTCTTTCCTAAATATTTGATAGAATTTGCCAGATAAGTCACCTCTTCCTGGGATTTTCTTTCAGTGAAAGTTTTTAACTAAAATTTTTATTTTTAGTAGAGATAGGGCTTACTCAGATTTATTTTTGTGTTTATTTTGATAAGTTAGATTTTTCTAGGAATTTACCATTTTATCTAAATGTTTAAATATGTTGAAGTCTTTAGAAATATTCTCTTGCAATATTTTAAATGACTATGGGATCTCTAGTGATACCCTCTTTTACAATACTAGTGTAATTTTTTTTTTTTTGCCATTTTTATTTTCTCCTTGAGCAGTCTTTCCAGGATTTATTGATTTATTAGTGTTTCCAAATAACCAAATTTTAATTGTGTTGATCTTCTCATACATTTATCTTATTATTTTATTAATTTTTACTCATGTTTATTATTTCCTTCTGTCTACTTTCTTTGGGTTTAATTTTGTATTATTCTTCTGACTTCTTGAGGTGAATGCTTAGATAATTGGGCTTTTTCTTTATCCTTTTTGAACATATACATATAATATTATGTATTTCCCTCAAAGTCCAGGTTTAGCTGTATCTCACAGGCTTTGATACACCATATGGTAATTATTAAGCTCAAAATACTTTATAATTTTCATTCTTGTTTCTTTCTTGTCCCATTGGATATTTAGAGTGTGTAACTTTATTATACCATTTGGAGATTGTCTATTTACCATTTTTTCTTTTTAATGTTAAATTGTGTTGTGGTCAGAGAAACAAACTACGTAATTTCAGTGCTCTGAAATTTGCTTAGACTTGTTTTATGGCCCAGCACATAGCCAATTTTGGTAAACGTTTCATGTGGAGTTAAAATGGTGCATATTCTGCAGTTTTTTTGAACACTATAAGGTCAAATTTATTTATTAATTATATTGCTTAAATCTTATATATATTCATAAATATTTTCTTATTTGTATCATTTACTGACAGAAGTGTGTTAATATCTCCACTATAATTTTGGAACTCTCTATTTCTCCTTTTATTTCTGTCAATTTTTGCTGTGTATATTTTGAAGCTATGTTATTAGACAAATACAAACAGAATTGTAAACATTGTGAATTTTCCATTTTATTATAAACTCGATCTCTAGAAATATTTTATGTAGTACATCCTGTGTTCTCTAGTATTAGTATAATTGTGTTAGTTTTCTTTTTTGTTATTTTTGTAATATATCTTCTTTTCATGTTTTAATTTTTTTTACTTTCACCCTTTCTGTTCCTTTATTTTAAGGTCTGTCTCTTTTAAGAATTATATATTTCTTGTTTTTAAATTAAATTTGATCTTTCAGTCTTTGTCTTTTAATTAGAGTATTTAATCTTTTTACATTAATATAATTACTTAAATATTTGGGCTTAAGTGTACAACCTTACTGTTTGTTATTTGACTCACTTGCTCTGTATTCTTCTTTCCTTTTTTTCCTGATTGTGTATTAATAAAAGTTTTTTGTTTTTTTTATTCTAAGTTCATCCATCTATTATTTAAATACTTAAACATTATCTTAGTGTTTATTTAGTGGTGACTCCAGAGACTATAACACAAATCCATAATTAATTACTAAAGTATAATATAATCTAGCATTTTTACCACTTTCCAGACTGCAGTGATCTTAGAATATTTTGTCCATTTACCTTGTTTTGCACTATTATTGTCATGTTTTAATTCTATACATATGTTATAAACCACCCCAAGAGATGCTATTAATGACTTTTTTTTTTTTCTGAGATGAAGTCTCACTCTGTCACCCAGGCTGGAGTGCAGTGGCATGATATCACAGTTCACTGCAACCTCCACCTCCTCATTTCAAGCTATTCTCCTGCCTCAGCTTCCCTAGTAGCTGGGATTACAGGTGCCTACCACCACGCCTGGCTCATTTTTTGTATTTTTATAATAGAGATGGGGTTTCATCCTGTTGGCCAGGCTGGTCTTGAACTCCTCACCTTAAATGATCCACCTGCCTCACCCTCCCAAAGTACTGGGATTACAGGTGTGAGCCACTGCACCCAGCCTACTATGAACAAATTTATATAGTTTATATTTAGATTTGCCCATATATTTACTTTTTTCATTGTTCTTTATTTTAATATACATAAGACTATTCAGATTTTTAATTTCCTTTTGTGTCTATTTTGGTAAGTCAGCTTTTTCTAGGAATTTATCCCTTTCATCTAAATGTTTAAATATGTTAAAATGAAGTTTTTCAAAATATCCTCTTGTGATATTTTAAATGACTGTAAGATCTGTGATGATACTCCTTTTCATATTAACTAGTATTAGGTATTTGTGCCTTTTCTTTTTTCTTCATGCTTCCATTTAGGATCATTTTCCTTCTGCCTGAATAGCTATCTTCAAATTCTTTTTAAGTATGCTGGAGTTTTTTGGGTTTTACCTATGTCTTTATTTTTATTAAAGATCTTTATTCACTCTTTTCTTTCTTTTCTCTTCTCTTATCTTCTTTTCTTTTCTTATTGAGACAGTCTCGCTTTATTGCCCAGGCTGGAGTGCAGTGGTGCAATCTCAGCTCGCTGCAACCTCTGCATCCTGGGTTCAAGCGATTCTCATGTGTCAGCTCATTTGCTGGGATTATAGGCATGTGCCACCATGCCTGGCTAATTTTTATATTTTTAGTAGAGATGGGGTTTCACCGTATTGGCCAGGCTGGACCTCAAGTGGTCCATCTGCCTTGACCTCCCAAAGTGCTAGGATTACAGGCATGAGCCACCATTTGAGATGGAGTCTCATATTGTCACCCAGGCTGGAGTGAAGTGGCATGATCTCGGCTCACTGCAACCTCCGCCCCCACCAGGTTCAAGTGATTCTCATGCCTCAGCCTCCTGAGTAGCTGGGACTACAGGCATGCGCCACCATACCCAGCTGATTTTTGTATTTTTAGTAGAGATGGGGTTTCACCATGTTGCCCAGGCTGGTCTCGAACTCCTGACTTCAAATGATCCACCTGGCTCAGCCTCCCAAAATGCTGGGATGACAGGTGTGAGCCACCGCACCTGGCCCATTTCAACTACACTTTGAATGATATTTTCTATGTTCTTATGGTTGGCAATTATTTTCTTTTAGCACCTTGAAGATGTTTTCCTGCTGTTTTCTGGCTTCTACCTTTTATTAAGGATTCAGCTGTTGGCCTTATTGTTGCTCTTTGAAGGTACTGCATCTTTTTTCCTCTGGATGCTTTTTCTCTCACCTTTAGTTAGTGACTTTTCTTTAAAGGCTTTTCTATGATGTGCCTAAATACGATTTTCATTGTACTTATCCTGTTTGTAGAACTTCTTGATATGACACTTTGATTATTTAGAAAACATTCTTAGCCATTATTTCATTAAATATTTCTTCTCTTTTCTCATTTTCTCCTCTTTTTTCTCTTTTTCTCCCTCCCTTCCTCCTTGTGACCTCCTTTCCTCCTTCCCCACCTTTCCACTTTTTCTTTCTTTTCTCTCTATCCAAGTACACCTTTTTACTAAGTTTCATGTACAGGCATACCTTGGAAATACTGTGGGTTTGGTTCCAGACCACTACAATAAAGCACATATTACAATAAAGCAAATCACACAAATTTTTTGGTTTCCCAGTACTTACAAAAGTTCTATTTATAGTATATTGTAGTCTATTAAGTGTGCAACAGCATTACCTCTAAAAACGCAATGTACATACCATAATTTTAAGATATATTTTTGCTGAAGATATGCTAGTACACATCTGAGACTTCAGCAAGTCCTAATCTTTTTGCTGGTGGAGGGTCTTGCCTTGATGTTGATGGCTGCTGACTGATTAGGGTAGTAGTTGCTGAAGGTTAGAGCGGCTATGGTAATTTCTTGAGAGAAGACAGCAGTAAAGTTTGCCTCATTAATTAACTTCTTTCACAAAAGATTTCTCTGTAACATTTGATGCTGTTTGATAGCATTCGCCCATGGAACTTTTTCAAAACTGGAGTTAGTCCTCTCAAACTCTGCTGCTGTTTTATCAACTAAATTTCTGTAGCGGTCTAAATCTTTTGTTATTTCATCAATGTTCATGGCATCTTCACCAGGAGTAGATTCTGTCTCAACAAACCACTTTCTTTGCTCATCCATAAGAAGCAACTTTTCATCTGTTCAAGTTTATTCATGAGATTGCAGCAATTCAGTCACATCTTCCACCTTCACTTATAATTCTAGCTCTGTTGCTATTTCTTTTCTTTCTTTCTTTCTTTCTTTTTTTGGTGGGGGGTGGGGAGACAAAGTCTCACTCTGTTGCCCAAGCAGTGGCACAATCTTGGTTCACTGCAACCTCTACCTCCAAGGTTCAAGCGATTCTCCTGCCTCAGCCTCCTGAATAGCTCAGACTACAGGTACACACCATCATGCCCAGCTAAATTTTGTATTTTTTTAAATTGTACTTTAGGTTCTGGGGTACATGTGCAGATCATGCAGGATCGTTGCATAGGTACATACATGGAAAGGTAGTTTGCTGCCTCCATCCCCCATCACCTATATCTGGCATTTCTCCCCGTGTTATCCCTCCTCCACCCGTGCTGTCCCTCCCCTAGCACCCACCAACAGACCTCAGTGTGTGATATTCCCCTCCCTGTGTCCATGTGTTCTCATTGGTCAACACCCACTTACAAGTGAGAACATGTGGTGTTTGGTTTTCTGTTCTTGTGTCAGTTTGCAGTGATGGTTTCTAGATTCATCCATGTCCCTACAAAGAACATGAGCTCATTGTTTTTTATGACTGCATAGTATTCCATGGTGTATATGTGCCACATTTTCTTTGTCCAGTCTATCATTGATGGGCATTTGGGTTGGTTCTAGGTCTTCGCTATTGTAAACAGTGCTGTAATGAACATATGTGTGCATGTGTCTTTATAATAGAACAATTTGTAATCCTTTGGGTATATACCCAGCAGTGGGATTGCTGGATCAAATGGAATTTCTATTTCTAGATCCTTGAGGAATTGCCACACTGTCTTCCACAAAGGTTGGACTAATTTACACTCCCACCAACAGTGTAAAAGTGTTCCTATTTCTCCACATCCTCTCCAGCATCTGTTGTCTCCTGATTTTTTAATGATCGCCATCCGAACTGGCATGAGATGGTGTCTCAATGTGGTTTTGATTTGCATTTCTCTAATGACCAGTGATGATGAGCATTTATGTTCGTTGGCCTCATGTCTTCTTTTGAAAAGTGTCTGTTCATATCTTTCACCCACTTTTGAATGGGTTTGTTTTTTTCTTGTAAATCTGCTTTAGTTCTTTGTAGATTCTGGATATTAGCCCTTTGTCAGATGGGTAGACTGCAACGTCCGCCTCCTGGGTTCAAGTGATTCTTCTGCCTCAGCCTCCTGAGTAGCTGGGATTACAGGCACCCACCACGCCCAGCTAATTTTTGTATTTTTAGTAGAGACAGGGTTTCACTTTGATGGCCAGGATGATCTTGATCTCCTGAGCTCGTGATCTGCTTGCATTGGCCTCCCAAAGTGCTGGGATTAACAGGCGTCAACCACCGTGCCTGGCCTGTTTGTTTGTTTAGAGATGGGGTATCACTATGTTGCCCAGGCTGGACTCAAACTCCTGGGCTCAAGAGATCCTCCTACCTCAGCCTACCAGGTAACTGAAACTACAGACACATGCTACTGCACACAGCTTTAGTTGTATGTTTGAATCTAAAATGCATCTCTTGTAGGAAGCATGTAATTGGATTACAGTTGGATTTCCATTCTGCCATCTAAGTTTTGTTTAAGACTTTAATCCATTTATGTTTAAAGTAATTACTGACTAGGAAGGACTTCTGCCGTCTTGCTGTTTTCTGGAAATCTTACCTGTTTTCCAGTTCCTCCATCATTGCCTTTTTTATGTTTAATTGATTTTTTTACAATCTAGTAAAAACAATCTAGTTTGAATTAATACCAACTTAGCTTTAGTAGCGTACAAAGTTCTCTGCTCCTGTACAGCTTCATTCCCATCCCTCCATTTTATGTTGACATGTTATAAATAACATCTTTATTAATTCTGTGCCCATTGACTTTACAATGATTGTTTTATGTATTTGTCTTTTAAATCATACAGAAAAAAAAAACAGAAAAGTTACAAACTGAAAAATATGACCATACTGCTTTTATGTTTACCTATGTAGTTACCTTTATCATTGTTATTTATTTCTTCATATAGCTTCAAGTTACTGTCTAGTATCTTTCCATTTTAACCTGGACTCAATGGCATGTTTTGTGGTACAGGCCTACCAGCAACAAACTCTCTTAGCTTGTGTTTATCTGGAAATGTCTTATTTTCTCCTTCAGTCTTGAAGGATAGCTTTGCTCAGTATAGAATTCTAGGTTGAGGCTGGGTGCAGTGGCTCATGCCTGTAATCTGAGCAGTTTGGGAGGCCTACACAGGCAGATTGCTTGAGTCCAGAAGCTTGAGACCAGCCTGGGCAACATGGTGAAAACCTGTCTTTGCAAAAAATACCCAACAGCCAGATGAAGTGTCATGCACCTGTTGTCCTAGCTACTCGGGAAGCTGAGATGGGAGAATCACTGGGCCCTGGAAGTCAAGGCTGCAGTGAGCTGTGATCATGCTACTGCATTCCAGCCCAGGTGACAGAATGAGACCCTATCTTAAAAAAAAAAAAAAAAAAAATTAGGTCGACAAGGGTTTTTTTGTTTGTTTGTTTGTTTCTGTTTCAGCACTTTAAATATGTCCACCCTCTCCCTTTCAGCCTCCATAATTTCTGATGAGTAATAGGCTATTAATCTTATTGAGGATCCCTTGAACTTGATGTGTTGCTTCTCTCATTGTTTTCAAGAGTTTTTCTTTGTCTTTTGATAATTTTATGATAATGTGTGTCAATGTGGACCTCTTTGAATTTATCCCACTTTGAATTTGTTGGGGGTTTTAGATATGTAGATTTAAATCTTTCATCAAATTTGGAGAGTTTTAGGCAATCATTTCTTCAGATATTCTTTCTGCTCCTTTCTCTCCTGTCCTTCTGGGACTCCCATTATGTGTCTTGGATATGTGTGATGCTGTCCCACAGGTATCTTAGGCTCTGTTAACTGTTCTTCATTCTTTTTTCATTCTGCTCCTCAAACTGAATAATATTAATTATCCTATCTTCAAGTTTGCTGACACTTTCTTCTGCCTGCTTAGATATACCACTGAATTTTTTTATTTTAGTTATTTTACTTTTTAACTCTAGAATTTCTGATTGATTACTTTTCATAATTTCTGTCTTTATTGATATTTTCTATTTGGTGAGATACTGTTATCCTGGTTTCCTTTAGTTGTTTTTCCATGGTTTCCTTTGGCTCTTTAAATATAGTTAAGCAGTTCATTTAAAGTCTTTGTCTAGTAATTCCAGTATCTGGGTTTCTCTGAGGACAGTTTCTGGTAAATTTTTTTCCTGTGTATTTTCCATACATTTTTGTTTCTTTGTATACTTCAGGATTTTCTTGTTGTTGAAAACTGAACATTTTAAATATTAGAATATGGTAACCGTGGAAATCAAATTTCCCCTTTTCCTTTGGATTTGTTGTTGCTGCTTGTTGTAGTTTGTAGCTGTTTGTTCTTTAGTTATTTTTCCAAACTATTTTTATAAAGACTGTACTATTTGTCATGTATAGTCTCCATTCAGTTAAATAAGTGATTTAACAGAGATCAGCTAGTGATTTGACAGAGATTATCTGGAGCCAAAAACAAAAACAGAACTCTTCCAGTCTTGCAGATTGACTCTGTGTTGAGGCATTCATTCAATGCTGTTAGCCAGGCTGTTCACATCAAGGCTAATCTGCATTAACCTTCACCTTCTACTTTCAAAAAGTCCAGTGATCAGCCAGAGGTGAAAGCTTAGGGTGTTCTCAGGCCTTTTCAAAACATGGTTCCAAACCTGGTATCTATATTCCTTGGTATGCATGTGAGCCTTTCAAAGCCTTATTCTCCTATATGCCTCCTTCCCCAGTCTCTTTCTTCCCAGGCTGTTTAGCCTACCTGTCTGTTGCCCCTTGCACCAGGAGGCTGTGTCTGGTATCTTTGTCTTGAAATGAACCTGACAGATGCTTCCCAGGAGGGACTCCTACATCCCTGAGAAAGTTGCAAGGCAGATAAAATAAAGTCAAGCCCTGAGCTGATCCCTCAGGGAACCTCCAGACATGTCAGCCCACAGAGCTACAATTCCTAGAGAACAAGGTTCATATTGTCCCCTCTGGTACTAGCAAGCTGCACCAGGAATAGGGGCTGTCATTCCATGGATGCTACTTAGCAGGGCCATGAGGGATGGCAGGGGAGTATGCTAAAAATGCTACAGTTCTCTCTTACCAAATTAAGCAGCATCTTTCTTAATTAAGCGTTCCCCTAGTTGTTGCAAGTTTTTTCTTTAAATTCCAGAAATCTGGACAGAGTTGTTTCTGACAGTGTTTGCCAGCTTCATTGTTGACCTAGTGAACGGATGTGGTTTTTGAGTTCCAAAATTAGAGTAATCACCATTTTTAGTGACTTTAATCCCTCTTTTTATGAGTTTATTTTTAAATTTTATTTTTATTTATTTTAGCGAAAGGGTCTTGTTCTGTCTGCCAGGCTGGAGTGCAGTGGTGTATTCATGGCTCACTGTAACCTCGAACTCCTGGGCTCCAGCATTCCTCCCACCTCAGCCTCCCAAGAAGCTGGAACTTCAGGCATGTGCCACCATGGCTGGCTAATTTTTTAGTTTTTAGTAGAGATGATGTCTTGCTATGTTTCCCAGGCTTATCTGGAACTTCTGGCCTCAAGTGATCCTCCTGCCTCAGTCTCCCAAGGTGCTGAGATTACAGGTGTGAGCTAATGTGCCCAGCCCTCCCTCCTTTACAATTTTTACAACCTGTATTCTTTTCTGTGAATTATTTGTTCACTACTTTTGTCCACATTTTATTGGGTTATTGACTTTTTCTAATTGACTTGTAGTATTTTACATAGTGGAGACATTGGCCACTGTTCTGTGATAAGAGTATCAGATGTGTTTCTCAGTTTGTTATTTGTCTTCCATCTTTGGTTATGATAGTTTTGGTTTGTGTGTGTGTGTGTGTGTGTGTGTGTGTGTGTGTGTATGTGTTTGTTTTTTTTAAACAGAGATTTTGGAGGCTTTTTTCTTTCACGTAGTTGACTTTATCAGACTTTTTCTATTATGACTTCTGGAGGGCTTTTTAGTCATAATTATAAAAAGCCTTCCCTGATCCAAAATTATAGAATAATTTCCCCATGTTTTCTAGTAGAAATGTTATGGCTTAATTGCCTCACATTTAAACCTTAGATTATTTTGAACTTATCCCTGGATAAGTTATAATTAATAGATCTAGTGTCCCCCACGCCCTCCTCTGCCCCAGATATGCAGGTTCTTGAATAAGAGATATTCTTAACAAGTTTGTTCAGCAAGTATTTATTAGCATTAATAGCCTCTGAGAAATAATGCTCACCTTGCATTGTACTTGTTTCATGATGCCCTGGTTTCTAATCCTAGCCCTTGCCACTTAACTACCGTATGAACTTGGGCACCCATTCACCTGGTGGGAATCATCCGTTCTGTGATCTGTAAATGGCAGTAAGAGTTTCTGTCCTGCTGATTGCATAGAGTTGTTATAAAATTAACCAAGACAATGTCTATTCCAAGACTGTGATGTTGGATAAATGTTAAATATGCTACTGCCTTTCATCAAGTTTAGCATTTTACAGCATCCGCAGTCTTATAATAGATATTGATACAGGTAGAACTGTAGCAGCACTTTCTGTGTGGATGGTGATTATTCCCATGTAACTGCCACAACCCTCACAACAACCCAGTACAGTGTTTGGAACATAGGCGGGGTCCAACAAACATTGGTTTGAATATTTATTAAATCTGTTGAATCTTTACTATTTTTCAAATGCTACGGTTTTATTCCGATGAATAAAACACTCGAACTTGCATTCTAATAGGACAGAGAAGTACAATAATAAAATTTAAAAGTACAAGATATGTTAGATAGCAAGCAATGCTAAGGAGGAGTATAAAACAGGGAAGGGAAAGAGTCTTGGCAGTAGAGGGATGCAACAGGGCAATCAGAAAATCTCGTTAAGAAGGTAACATTTGGACAGAGCCTTAAAGGAGTGAGAGAGTGAGATGGCTCTATGGGGGTAGAGCAAAGGCCAGGTATCCTCCAAGACTAAAGGACAGAGGCAGGCCAGTGTGGCCAAAGCCCAGTGAGCGAAGGTGAGAATGCTGGAAAGTAAGAGAGGTAAGGGGGCGTGATGCAGCGGCCAGATTCTTGCAGCCTTGAAGCACATGGCAGGGACTATAGCTTTTATTCTGTAAAAGGTAGAAAGCCACTGGAGGGTTTCGAGGAAAGTGGTGACATGACGTGAGCTAGGTTTTAACAGGATCCCTCGATCAGCTGTTTGGAGAACAGACTGAAGACAGGCCAAGGACGAAAGCACAGGATCCATTAGGAGGTATTTGCAGGCAGCCAGCCAAGAATGAAGGCGACCTGGACCACATCTGTCGGGGTGGAGGGCAGGAAAAGCAGTCAGATTATTGGTCTGTCTTGAGTGTAGAGAGGACAGGCTTGCTGACAGATTAGAGGGGATGTGTTGTGTGTGAGAGAAAGGAGTTAAGGATGACACCAAAGCATTAGTTGACCAAATGGGTGGGTGAAGGAATAAGTCATTAGTCTCATCTTGCACTTTAGAAAGAGGCCCAAAGAGGTTAGGGGATCTGACCAAGGTGATGCAGCACGTTGGCAGCAGGACCCAGACCAGAATCTGCCTGCAGCAGGGCCTTTGCTCATCAGAAGCCAGGAGGCTCTGGGAGTCAGGGACCACCACCACGTGCTGAGGGCTCCTGCGCACTGTGCTCCTCCTTGCAGAAGGAAGGCCCGCGAGGGACGTAGCCCCACCAGGTGGGTGGCCTCGCCCTTGGACTGCCCGCTGGTGCTGCGGAAGCTCATGCACAAGGAAGATGCCTGTGGCTTTTGCAAGTGCCTGGTGAAGGCGCCCCGGGTCTCTGACGTGGAGCTGGAGCGCTTCCTGTTGGTGCCTCGAGACCCCAGCCAAGTGCTGGTGTTTGGGATCATCACGAGCCAGAACTACACCAGCACTGCGCAGCTCCAGTGGCTGCTGGACACACTCTACAGTCACGAGCAGCGGGGCCGTGCCTCCCCCTGCATCCAGGTTGGTCTGAGCTCAGCGAGGAGGCCCTGGAGGCCAGGGATAGGGGTACCAGGGCAGTCCGAGAAGACCCCCGCTTGCTAGGGCTGGCTGAGCACCTGTCTGAGGGGCCATCCGCCTTCAGCTCCTTTCTCCTTAGGGCCTTTGCATGTACTCTCCCATCTGCAACATCGCCCCTCCTCCTGCTTCTCTCCTTCCCACTCATCCTCTAACCCAGGATGAATGCCATGGCATCAGGGCTAGGCTCTCCTCTGACCCTTGAGACAAAATCAGGACATTGTCCTTTCCTTCCAGTATGTGACTCTTTTTTGGTATGAATATTGAGAGCACCGGCTGTGCTCACCACTGAATCCTCAGAGCTTTGAAAATATTTGTAGACTGTCATGAGTACCCACTGTATGCTGGGCATGGGCCAGGCCCTGGGCACCCCGCAGGACTCAGATGCAAGCGGGGACCTGAAGGAGCTCCCAGTGTGGCAGCATCTCCAGCACCGCCAGCGAGGCTGTGAGAGGACAGCTCCGGGCACGCAAGAGCCTGGGAACATGTGCCTGCTGCCTCCCTCTGGGGGTCCAGAGGGCCTTCCAAGTTGAGTGGGGTTTTGGCAGGCGATGAATGTTCCTGGAAAAGGCAGCAGCCTGTGTAAAGGGGGACAGGAGAGAAGCACTGCTCAAGGTCCCGGTTGGTTTTATGGTTGAGGGCTAAAGGGGGTCTTCAGGCCCATGGAACGTACTCCCACCTACTCGCCTGTGCAATGGAGTTGTTCCCACATATCAGGCTTATGTAATCCTCCAAGTATGCAGTCATTCCCAGCAGCACTGGCACAATTTGAAGCCTGGCCCCCACCCCAGACCAACTGGAGCAAAGGATGGCACGTGAGCACATGAACTGGGTGTCCACATGGTGACTTCCTTCAAGCCTTCTGTGCCCTCCTGCCTCCTAGAATCCACCATCTCTGCCCGTTTCCCATTTGCCGCTGCAGAGTTCTGGGTTTTCAGGTACACCAGGGGTGGGAGTGTCTGCATGGATACCCTCCTTCCAGGAATGGCCCCTCCCTGACCCTGGCATTGCCTACCTTTGGGTCTATGCTCCAAACCTTCTGAGCAGATACCAGTAGCCTTTTGACCATCTCAGTCTAAGAGTATAGACTCAGCCACAGCCTTTTCACTCATCCCGTTCAACAAAGCCATGTTTGTTTTCCAGAGCCAACTTCCAATTTAATTCAATCCAGTGAGCAAGTATTGAGTTCCTTCTGTGTGTCTGTCCATGTAGAGACAGATAAAATCCCTGCCCATGGGGGAACTTAGAGTTGACTTTAGCTTATCATGGCACTAGTCATTGTTCATTAATAGTTGTCCCTAAGCAATCGGAGTGCTCAGGTGGCCAAGCCCAGCCATGGGCATGGCCTGAGGCAGTTGAAGCTCATAAAGGAGTGGGCAGCAGGCCTGGAGGACAGACTTGGAAGCTAGTGTCTAATTAGGATGTCTTTGGTGAATGCGCAGATGTTCCCTGACTTTCTGTTTACCTGACAGCTAGAACACTGGGTGTGGCTCTGTGTTTCATGTTGCAGATTGAAAGGATAGTTGGAGGCACCTGGAAATAAAGGCAGATAAAACAGGAAGATTGTATTGGCTGTATTAATAGATCTGAGGCATACAGAAAGAAGGAGGGGAGAGAGGCCAGCTTTCCCCTGAATTGCCCAAACCCTACTTGAGGTATGGGTTCAGTTCAGGTCCTCTCCCTGGATTTAGTGACTGGGAGGGTCCTGAGGGGCTTGCCAGCAGTGGGTAGGGAGTGGAGGAATTCTTTATGCTGCTGTAAAGTAGACTCAAAAGCCTGGAAACAGGTCCACCCAAGAACATGGTTCGCATCTTCAAACCTCTGCAGCACCATCCCCAGGGGAAGGGAGCAGTCACATTCTGCAGACCACAGAGGGCCAGGCTAGTAGGTGTCACATGTGGAGCAGCCATCTCGGAAATGGCCTTCTCCCATAGTGGGCTCTAAGCAGATCCAGGGACATCCTCCAGGGACAATCATGGGAGGTGTGCATGCAGGGTCAAGGGCCCCTGGGGTAGGAGGAGTTGGGGAGAGGGAGTTGTACAGGGCTCCAGGACTCAGGGGGAACCTCGCCTGGCTGGGAATGTGGCAATGCAGGTGCATCTTCTTGGAATGGGGTGACCAGTTCTTATATCTCTCTCCTGGTAGTGCCGGCATGACCCCTACCGCCTGCTGCAGTATGACCTGGACAGCCCCTTGCAGGAGGACCCTCCCCTGATGATGAAGAAGTACTCTGTGGTGCCGGGGATGATTCTGGTGAGCCAGCAGACTTGCCATCCACTGCCTGCCACCCCAGCAGCGGCCACCTCTGCCACTGCAGAATCACACATGTCAGAGGAGGAGCAGGAGGCAGGAGAGGAAGGGAAGGGCTGCGGGCTTTTCTCCCCACCCAGGCTGAGGCCCAGAGAGCAGGAAGACTGACCAAGAGTCCCCCAGCATACAGGGCTGGGGCTGGAGCCCAAGCCGACCCCATGTGTCCCCCATCCCAGAAGACTGAAGGGACCAGTGACATTCAACCTAGAAAATCAAATTCCCTTCATCTGTTTGTTTTTAAAGGGCTTTATCCTGAAAACAGTGTACTATAAATATTTACACATGTTCATTTTAGAAAACTTGGAAAATACAATTTAGAAAATAATGTCATCGGATCACCCAGAGTCTCCTTTGCTCATCCCACAGATACGTGCCTGGCATCGGCAAGGGCCACCGCATGCTAACATTTTGGTGTCTGACCTTTGAAGTCTTTTTCTGCATATATTCTTTGCAATTCTTCTTTTTAAATTAAAATACCATGAGCATTTCCCCATGTCCTTATATAGTTTGTAACACCTGATTTTTAACCACCACGTAAGAGTCCGTCATTTTATCTATTTGTGCTGGTTTTGTTGACATTTAAGTTATTTGTATTTTTCTGCCATAACAAATAATGCTGTGATGAATATTTTTGCACAGAAATCTTTGAATAGGTGTCTACTTGTTGGGGACCCACCTATGGGTGTAGGAGCCCTGCCCTCAAGTGGCTCCCATTCTGTGGGATGAGCTGAAAGGTGCGTATACAGTAAGGGAACACCTTTCTGGCCCCAGGGCTCTGTGGTGCTATATGTGAAATGCATTTGAGTTGGGTGACCAAGCAGGCAAAGGGGAAGGAGTGCTGCCCTCCCCGTGTTTCTCAGGGAGGTATGGCTGAGCCGAGTCCCTGCCCAGGCTGGGATGGTGGGGTTTCCCTTTGACTTGTGGGCCTGGGCAGGGGCTCGGCTCAGCCATACCTCCCTGAGCAACACGGGGAGGGCAGCACTCCTTCCCCAGCCACCCAAGGTCTGCCTCCCAGCGCAAGCTCTGAGAGGCCTGTGGCACCGCCCTAGTGAAATTCCAAACTCGCCTATCTTATCAGTGGACACTGCTGTGCTGATGTGCTGAGGGCCTCTCCTTGTTTCCTTCCTGTCAACAGATGTTTGCTGGGGGGAAGCTCCTTTTTGGGGGCTGTGTTTTGAATGGATACGGCCTCAGCAAGCAGAATCTGCTGAAACAGATCTTCCAGTCTCAACAGGATGGCAAAATGGGCTACTTCCTGCCAGAGAACTACAAATTCAAGTAAAACAGGAAGCATGCAGGATGAGGGGTGGGTCTGGGGAGGGATGGAAGGCAGAAACGAGACTTGGACTGTGAAAGGGGAACTGATGGGAGCAGGTGGGGCCAAAGGAATGGAGTTGGGAGAGGGTCTGGAGGTGGGAGGCTGCCACCCGTGGCACACATGGTAAAATACTGTGGCAGGAGGACTTTGCAGGTGGGCAGGGGAGGGATGGGAGGGGGTCCAGGGTGGGAGGGGATGTGTGAGCAAGGCCATGTTATCGGTTTCTTTGGGACGCAAGTGTGTAAAACGGGCCATCTTGGGGAAAGAGGGGCATGGGAATGCTTGCACAGTGCCTGTTTCTGTTGGAATAATGAAGACAGAGGATTGGTGGGCAGGAGCCTTGGCTACACCACAACTCTGTCCTGCCACACCCCACCATCACCTCATATGCAAGTTGGGCCCCGCTACTGCTTTGGTTTCTTATTTGTTGAAAGAGGGTCTCACTGTCGCACAGGCTGGAGTACTGTGACACGATCATAGCTCACTGCATCCTTGAATGGCTGGGCTCAAGTGATCCTCCTGCCTCAGCCTCCCTATATAGACAAAGTCTGTTCATGAAGTGATCCCAGGCCCCTGTAGCAGCAGGAGGTGCTGGCTTAAGTCTGCCTCTGGGCTTCTGAGCTTGGACTTTTCAACTAGGGATACCACTTTGTTGAGCACCTCCTGAGCCCAGCTCTCGCAAGATGATCTTCTTAGGTTGAGAGACCTAGCTTTGAGTGGCTCGAGAAGAATACAGCCTAGTCCAGGAAGGAGCCTGGGCTGCATGAAGTACCTGAAGACCGCATGAGGGGAACCTGAGCAGATCTGAGAATGCCTGGGCAGCACAGTGGAGTGAGAGACTCAGGATGAGGTTGGACCCCTGCTCCACTCTTTACTGGCTGGGTGACTGTGGCAAATCAGTTTACCTCCCTAATCCTCTGTTTCACCTTCAGAATGAGGAAATAATGCCCACCTTGAGAGGCTGTGAGGATCTCATGAAAGTGTGTTAAAGAGCTTTGTGAAATGTGAAGCAAATAATGGGGCAGTGGAAAGTGTTATTTATATGGAGACCTGGGGTATGCTGCCTTAAGTTCTGTGATTACACCCCCCAGCACCGAGTCTGGCCACCCCCACTCACACACAGGACCTTCAGTTTTCTAGAAGTCCTTACGCCCATCTCACTGCAGCAAGTTGAGTCTGGGCCTTGTCTGAGTGGGGGAACCCACCCCTGGAGGAACTGAGGAGGTCACACCAAGTGATCCCTGCAACTCAGAGCACTCAGTGGGGAAGGCAGGCCCGGGAGGAACCTGTGGATGTAGGAGGGGCAAATGCTGAAAGGTACAGACAGAAAAGTCGCTGAGATCCCACTGCCTGAGACTCAAAGAGGGAAAGGGCTTGTTGGTCCTTGAAGACCAATCATCAACAACCCTAGGGCAGGACAGGATGCAGGGACACCGTCAGGAAGGGCCCAGGCCGAAGATGAACTAAGGCTGCCTGGAAATGCCAAGAGGACCAGCAAGGGCATTTTCAGAAACATTCAGAAGGCTGGCCTGCTGTGGTGGACAGCAAGCAAATGTCTTAGCCTGTTAAACATTTATTTCCCCCTGTCTGGAGGCTGGTAAGTTCAACATCAAGACACCAATGGATTTGGTGTCTGGTGAGGCTGCTTCCTGGTTCATAGACAGCACCTTCTTGCTGTGTCCTCGTGTGGCAGGAAGGATGAGGGTCTCTCTGGGGCCTCTTATATAAGGGCACTAATCCCATTCATGAGGGTCCCACCCTCATGACTGCCTCACCTCCCAAAGGCCTTGCCTCCCAACACCATCACCTTGGTGATGAGGATTTCAGCATATCAGTTTGGGGGAACATAGACATGCAGACCATCACAGTGAGGAATGCCAGAAAGTAGATGCGAAGAGACATAGCTCTTATTTGGCTCTAGATGTCCTCAAAAGGAAGATTCTCTTTAGTAGGAAAGGACAGCTTAAGGAGTCCGGCCACCTTTCATAGCTGTGTGACCTGTTCAAAACACTCACCCACTCTGTGCACTGGCTTCTTTGTCTGTAAAGTGAGACTCACTGTATTGGGTTATAGGGATTAGAGGAGTCAGCACATGGGAAGTGCCAGCACATCACTCACATTTACTGAGACTACTACTACCTACCCTTGTTAGTGATATTATTATCATTAAAAATGAGCTCTCGTCTCCCAATTTGTTGTATCCAAGGATTCTGAAAGGGCTTAGTGGTGTGCTTACAACAGTCTTCAACAATTGT
Source organism: Saimiri boliviensis (assembly GCF_048565385.1). Lineage (NCBI taxonomy): Eukaryota > Metazoa > Chordata > Mammalia > Primates > Cebidae > Saimiri > Saimiri boliviensis. The sequence goes on from NC_133456.1 coordinate 21,627,582, forward strand.
CCAGTAATGGTGGAAAATAATCAGAAAACTAGACACACACACATACACACAAACTAGATACACACATATACAAACTATGTACATACAAACTATAAACACACATGTAAACTAGACACACATGTACACACATCAAATTTATGCACATACTAGATGTACAAACACACAAACTAGGTACAGAAGCATACACAAACTAGACATACAGACATATATATACACTATACGCACATATACACAAGCCAAGCACACACAAACTAGATACAAACATACATGCACACATACAAACTAGTAACATGCACACAAGATGGTCTAGGTTCTTGAAAATGGAAAGAGGCAGATTCACGAAACTATTAACCAGTAGGACTTCTCCTAATCCTAGAATAGCCAAGTAGGTTGATGGTTTAAGAACACTTAGGTGAAAAAAGGAAATGGAATCTTTAATCGAAAGGGTTGCCATAGCAATCGTTCCTATAATATCTGTGAAACAAACCACCCAAGCTTTACAGTATAAAACAACACAATCATTTATTATTATTATTATTCTGTCATGGTTCTGGTGCCAACTGGGCTCAGCTAAGTGGTTCTTGTTTGGCGGAGATGAGGGGGTCTGCCATACATTTGCAGTCAGAAGTTGTCTGGGGCTAAGTCATCTCCCAAGTCTTGCTCACTCCCATGCCTGGTGGTCAGTGTGGGCTGTCAGCCAGACCACTCACACACAGCCTCTCCAAGGGGCCTGGGCTTCCTCTCAACATGGAAGCTGAGTTCCAAGAGGGAGAGTCTCAGGAAAGGGCCAGTGAGAAGCTGCCTTGCCTTTCGTGCTGTAGCATCCTAAGTCATGCAGCATCACACATTCTACTGCACCCATATTCAAGGGAAGGAAATCAGACACTACTTCTTGATGTGGGAAGAGTGTTGAAGAATTTGTGGACATGTTTGAAAAGTATCCACCCCAGTTCCTCTTCCAGCAGGATGACTAGTTTAGTAGTGCAAGATATGCTTTTGACCTACATTATCTGGATTCCAGAAGATGTTCAGCGAAATCTCACAATGTCCTCATGGGCAAGGTGGATGCATGTGATTCAGATAGTAGCTTCTGCAGCCACACTGCAGTGAGTGAGGTTTAGCAGCAGCCCGAGGAGCAGACCTCTGTGATCAGCCTGTCCATTTATTTTCTAAATATCAACCAGGTTGAATACATAGAAAGCTTGCTGACCAGTTGTGCCCTTGAGGGAGAAGACATGGCTGAATCAAGGTCTCAGCAAGCTTAGCTGCTATGGGATGGTTTGAGGGGAAGAATAAATGTTCACCTTTAGGTTTGGAAGGCTGGTGGTCAGAGGCCATGGAACGTCTAGCCTGTTGGACTGTTACGCTGGAAACAGTCTCTGAAATCAGAAATATCCATGCCTAGAGCAAGGGAGCTGCAGTGCCAGAGGCTGACATTGCTTTCTGGGTCCTGTTTCCTGAGGAATGTTGGCCAACAGCTTTGCATCTAGAGTGCCAGAAAAGGGAGTCCCTCACTGTTGCTTGGTGGGAATCACATCTTCCTTACCCAGAGTAGACTTTTAATGGGCTTGGCTTTGCATAAGTGTAGAGGGAGTAATCCAGGAAATCCTTCTGTGGAGGCTGGGAGGTGGAAAGAAAAGCAGTAAGTAAGCAGATCTGATGCAGAGAGGCTGGGCTGGGAGCTGGGTCCAGTCAGGCTGGGGTGGCCACTGAGCCAGGGGCACTTCAGCCTTCTCTTTCCTCGGAGGAGCTGGCCACTGGGACAGTCTTCAGTGTGGGCCTGGCACCTATGAAGCCACCATGGAGAGGCAAGGGCCAGGAGCAGGCAAAGGAACCCACAAAGGAACCGGGCAGTGGGTGCTGGGGAGGAAAGGGTCCCCAGCTAGGGGCTAGGACCTGTCGGAGGCCAGAACTGTGTGAAGCTTGGAGCCTCCCTGTCTCCTACCCAGCGTGTGCCTTTTTTCCTTTCTTAAGTGGCAGATAGTGACCCCCTCCGCAGGGCAGCCCTGACCGGGGTGCTGGGTCCACATCTGGCTCGGCCCCTGTCTTTGCCAGTCTCTTCCCCTCTGGGTACCAGCACAGTAGGGATGGGGAGGCCAAGAGCTCATCCTCACTCCCACAGCTGCCAGTACACCAGATGGAGGGAACCAAGGGAGCTCTGACGCCTGGTAGGGCTCAGGAGGCTGCAGCTGCCGGGAAAGCTTTTGAGTGGCCAGCAGCAGCCAGGCGAAGAAGTACAGCACAGAACACACACAGAGCTCATGAGTCTGCACCATGTCCACCTGCACATTGACAGTCACTGGTCTCCCCTTGCCTCCCTCATCACCCTCAGGAGCAGCCGGCAGGGGGAAAGGGGGGGGGTCACAAAATAATCACTATTTGCAGATCCCTCTCTATGCCCACGAGCAGAGGTGCTGCCCTGCTGCGTTCACACAGCAGTGTGAATGAGGTACACAAGAGACCAGGACTGGACTTGTGACAGTGGTGATGGGCAGGAAGGGCCCACTAGGCAGGGAGGGCAGTCAGCCCTCTTAGCTGACCCTGCCAGCAGCCCGGGATGCAGAGAGTGGTCAGGTGAAGAGGCGGGGCGCCAGGGAAGCCGGAGGCCAGTTGCAGGCAGCCTCACCCCCAGCCAGGGTGGCTGTCTCCTTCCTGAGTGTGGCCAGAGCTGTGGGAGGCTTTGAGGAGTGTGGCTGGGCAGCTTTGTCAGGACGATGGCTCTGACTCATTGCGGAAGATGTCCTGGAGCACGCAAGACTAGCGAGGGCCGGGAGCCTCTGCTTTGTCCCTTCATTGTCACACCCTCCTGCTAGGACTCTCAGAAAGGCTGGTCTCCATCTACCCAGGACGAGCTAACTGGACAACTGTCTGACTCACCTGCTAGCCAGTTAGGTCCCCAGGATGGGAATGTGCCAGACCTGGTGTCCTGGAGCCCTCACAAGTGTCTGGGGTAGAGGTGCCTGGCAGTGCCCCTTTGTGGTGCTGCCCGTGGGCCTGGCATTGGGTGACAGGGAGAGCAGAGTGAAGCCCTGGGCTCCGAGCCCAGCTGCTAGGCAATGTGGGAGGCTGGTGGGTGAGCTTCCTGCAGAAAAGATGACCCTAGGCCCTAAGCGCCCATATTAGAAAAGGAAAAGTGAAGACCCAGCCAGGGTAAGGAGATGCCCTGGAGGGGTAGTGTGCCCAGGTGATGCCACAAACCTGGCCTTGCCCTTGCTGGGCCTCAGTCCCCTGCCTGTGGGATGGAGGTATAGTCTTTTCTGGACCGTTCTCAGAGGAGTGAGTTGAGAGGGTCAGAGGCTGTCAGAGATGACTGCACCTGTGATGACAAAGTGCTCCTTAAACTGTCATGTGCCCTGTGTAAACTTTAGTGCACCCAGTACACAGGTCCTTTGCAAACTGTCAGGAATTCTGTAAAAGACAAAATCCTTTTAAATGTAAATTGCCACATGCCCTCAACATCACAAAGGGCTTTGTGAGCGGCAGTGGGCCCTGTAAACTGGAAAACATCTACACTGCTCTGCGCCCTCACAGCCTGCTCTCCAGAACAGTAGAGCACTCGGTAAGCTACCACAAGCCCCATAAAGTGCCCTGTACACTTTAATGTGCCTCCTACCCTGCAAAGCACTTTGTAAACCATAAGACACTTTAGAAGGGACAAAGCACCATATAAACTGTCAAGTGCTCTGTGAAATGCAGACCATGCTACCAACTGGATAAAGACAGAGTGCTACAGAAACACCAGTGTGAGCCTCAAAAGGCTTTGTATACTGTAACATGCTATCCAGATGGGAGGGGAAGCTCTTCATAGCTGTGCCACTTGATAGCACCCCTGCCCCTTGGCCACCTCAGAAGAGGCAGGAAGAGGCTGGGTGGAGGCAGGAGGGTGGAGAGGGCACAGCATGAGGAGACCAGGTATCTTGTTGGATCAGCTGTGCAGGGGGCCCATACCCTCGTACACCGCAGGCACCAAAACCCCTCCAAGGATGGAGCTGTGGAGAGCAGGCCCCATGCTCAGTGAGGAGCCAGCCACCACCAGGTCCTCCCTCTGCAATGCTGCTCTGAGGAACAGCAATCCACCCTCATCAGCTGCTCATGCCAGCAACCCCACACCCCTCTCAGCCCAAGGAAGCCTCTTGGACAGGTAGGGGAAGGGCATGCAGACGTGGGCTTTGCTGATTTGATCCTAGAGGCAATGGGGAGCTCTTGTAAGTCCTTGAGCTGAGAGAGGCTTGATCAGAGTTGGGCTTTAGACTTGTGAACCTGGCAGACACTGGGTTGGGGCTAAGCAGGGTATCATGAACTTGTCACAGGAGCAGACAATAAGGATGGATGAAAATGGTGTTAAAACCACTTCTCTTCTGGACTGGGGCCTGAGGGGCACTGAGTAGAGAGAAGTTACCTTCCTGAAGTGGACCAGGGGCTCAGAAACAGTGGGCTAGCCACAACGCAGTGGGGAGGTGGGCTCCCCACCTGATAAGGGCCTGTTCTTGCCAACACTTTCCTTTTCACTGTGGCGAGTACAAAGGCTTTGAAATTCCTGGAAGGGCTGGCCTATTGCAAAGCCCCAGATGGTCTTTCTTGCTTATCCCTGAGCAAGGATGGTCTCAGAGCCAACCTCTAGATAAGTCTTCCAGAGAGGCACCTGGCCCACTGTCACCAGGGACAGGAGTGTTCCTGTCCCTCCAGGGGGACAGCTGTGTGGCTCTGCTGGCCTAGTTGCTCATGGTCCTCTGATGTCCCATCATTTGGTTCATGGGTTCGTTCACTCACTATGCCTGCTAAGATCCAGACACAGGAGGTCCCAAGGCGCTGAGACCAAATCCTCCCGAGGCACTTGCAGGGCAGAGTCACAGAGCTGTGAGCAATGCACCATAATAAGCACAGAAGCAGAGATGATGGTGGAGGAAATGTGGCCTTCTGTGACAGCTCAGAGGGCTTCACAGAGGAGGGGACCTGGGATGCTGGCCTTGAAGGATAAGAAAGCCCAGCAAAGGAGAAGTAAAGGCACTCAGGGAGGGGCTAGGGCAGCCAAGGGCGCAGTACAGCTTGAGGACCTGTGAGCACGAAGGCTGTGGGTTTAGGGGAGCTACAGAGACAGGCTGTTAGAAAAACATGCTCGTAGTTTGGGTCAGATTCTGACAGGCCCTGAGCCAGATATGCCAGCGGGCAGGGGGACGGGCGGCTAGAGCTTACCCTTGCAGGCATCAGGGAACCACAGACTGGCTTTAAGTGGGAGACACAAGGCCAGATCAAGGAGGACCAGCCCTCTGGTGGGGAGCAGGGTATGGCACTGGGTAGGAGAGGGTGAAGCTGCAGGCAGGGAGAACAGGGAGGAGGCCAGTGCCTAGGGTGGGGACGTTTCTGGACTGCGGGGACTGCAGGGCTGGCTGTGAACTCTAGGTATTTAGACCTAGAGCTGAGCTCAGGGAGGAGGTGCTCAAGAAATGCTCTGGGAAAGAGAGAGAGAGAGAGAGAGAGAGAGAGCGAGAGAGAGAGAGAGAGAGAGAGAGACAGAGAGAGAGAGAGAGTGCGCGCCAGCGAGCGAAGGGGGAAAAGAGAGAAAGAAAGGTCCAGATGAGGGGGACCATACTTCTTTCTGAGCCTTTTCCCCTGCACTCCCCAAGCACCCAACACCAAACAGTTACGGGGGCCTCCTTCCCATTCACCCTGGGCTAGGGCTCTGGGGGAGACCTGGAGGAGCCCACCAGCCTACCCTGAACCTCCTGCCCCCCACCCACCCTCTGAGAACGGCAGAGACTGGACACTAGCACCATGGGCCCAGAACACCTCTACAGTCCCCCTTCTCAAAGAGCCTCAGGCAGGCCTCCAAGTGAGGCCTTTGGTTTTGTGTGTGTGCTCCCTGGGAAGCGGGGTTGGAGGTGAGGAGCTAGAAAGAGGCGTTAACTTGCCAAATGTAATCATCGTGCATACACCCAGATTCTGAGGCCCTGTCTTGGCATTTCTTTGTGTTTAGTTTTTCTAGGGCCCTTGAAATGATGGGATAGGCTGTTGTTGTCTCCTCTTGTCTCTGAAAGGCCCTGGCCTTAAGCAAGTCACCTTTATTACCTTGCTTGATCTTTACAAACAAAAGAGACTTCGCCCATACACAGTTTCTTGCTCTAAACCTTGTGGATGGCCCCTGCCAGACAGTCCCTCCATACCCACTTCCTGTTCCCACCCCAGACTCACCCACATACCTCCAGAGCCTCCTCAGGCCCCCTCCCCAAGCCATGCCCCCTCCTTCAGCACCAGATGCTGCTACCCATGCCTCCCACCAGATTGCAAACTCCTCAGGGTCAGGCACATAGTAGAGGCTCAGTAAATACGACCAAGTGACTAGATGGTACATGCATAGGCCAGTCTTGTCTCTGCCATTGATTTACTGTGTGCCTGTGAACAAGCCTACTCACCTTTCTGGACTTCAGGAGCCTTTCAGGAAAATGGGACAAATGTCCCAGAGCTGCCTGCTTCCCAGGGCTGCTGTGAATCTCAAACATCCTGTAACTCAGAAACACTGACAGTGAACGGCTGCAGAGCTGTGAGGTGTAGCACAAAGGTGAGGAGTAGCCATGTATGTGTTTGCTGGAGCCGCTGTAACAGGGGGCTGTGGTCTGAAGTCTGTGTCTCCACAAAGTTCATGTATTGAAATCCTCACCTCCAAGGTGATTGTTTAGGAGGTGGAGGGATAGAGCCCTCATGAATGGGATTAGTACCCTTATAAAAGGCCCCGGGAAGACCCTTGCCCCTTTCTCTGTGTGAAGTTAGAATGAGAACACAGCCATCTATGACTCAGTGGGTCCTCAACTGGCACCAGATCTGCCAGTTCCTTGACAATGGGCCTTCCAGCCTTCAGAATAGAGAGGAACCTCAGTTGTTTCACAGCCACCTAGCCTACGGTATTTTGTAATAGCTGCTCGAACAGCCTAAGACACAAGGTGACCCAAACCGAGTGGCTGAAACAACAGAAATTCATCTTCTCACAGTTCTGGTTGCCAGAAGCTTGAGACCAACGTGTGGGCAGGGCCATGCTCTCCCAGAAGCTGCTAGTGAGGCTCCATTCCAGGCCTCCCTCCCTGGGGCTCCTGGTGGCTCCTTGGCTTATGGCCACAGAGCTGCAATCCTCATGTGGCATTCTCCCGGCATGCATGGGTGTCCAAATTTCCGCTTTGTAGAGGGACACCAGTCATGTTGGATCGGACCAACCCTTTTCCACTGTGGCTTCATCTTAACTAATGACATCTGCAATGACCCTGTTTCCAAATAAGGCCACGTTCTGGGGTCTCGGGGTTTAGGACTTCAACATATGTATTTTGGAGGGATGTGTTCAGCCCACAACACCACATGTGATGACGTTTCCTTGGCCGCCTGTCATCTCTTCTGTGGTCACTGACAGAGCCCTCCTGCCCCACTGCAGGCATTTGCTATGGTCAGTATTGTGGGTGGGAGTGGAGCAGCATGTGGGTTAGGGCCAATCTAGCCCAAAACAGAAGCTAGGGAAGCCAACCTGCGGCATGTCACTGGGTCCCCATGGAGGTCAGATTCTCTCTTTGCCACCCTCAGGAGAAGAAGCACTTGTGCCCTTGTCTCTCTAGGCTCCAGGAACATTGACGGGACAGTGTGCAGCATGCCCTGGGCCCTGAGCACTACCCTCCTACTCTACCTCCCTTGCAGCGTTCCAAACTCTGTCCTGAGCCTGGAGGATTCTGAATCAGCCAAGAAAGCCGAATTGGAAGATAACCAAGGAAGCTCCTCCTCATTGGCCCTGGGAGACTATGTGGAGAAGGAGATACCTCTGGAGGCTGAGAAGAAGTAGGTGGCCACCCCAGCTGTCAGAATGGGCGTGGCTCACAGCAGGCCACCTCGGGGCTGTTTGGCCTGGGGCGAGTCACTTCTCCCCAGGCCTAGGTCATCTCCAGCCATCCCTGACATCTAGCCCGTTTAATCAGCACAGTGTTGGGCAGGCATGCAGGCTGCCCTAGAGCTGCTTGCATTGGTCTGGGTGGTGCAGATGGAGGTCTTTTGTAGACTTTGCAGCAGAACCCCACAGCCCAGACCCATCAGTCTGAGAAGAGTGGAGACTGCCCCTCTTGTCTCCTTATAAGAAACTTGCTGCACCTGTTAAAAGCCACTGATGGCCGGGCACGGTGGCTCAAGCCTGTAATCCCAGCACTTTGGGAGGCTGAGGCGGGTGGATCACGAGGTCAAGAGATCGAGACCATCCTGGTCAACATGGTGAAACCCCGTCTCTACTAAAAATACAAAAAAAAAATTAGCTGGGCATGGTGGCGCGTGCCTGTAATCCCAGCTACTCAGGAGGCTGAGGCAGGAGAATTGCCTGAACCCAGGAGGCGGAGGTTGCGGTGAGCCGAGATCACGCCATTGCACTCCAGCCTGGGTAACAAGAGCGAAACTCCGTCTCAAAAAAAAAAAAAGCCACTGATTTGCTGCTGGTGATAACCATGAAATGAATCACGCATTCAGAATGACATGGAAATCACATATTTCTCATGAAGATAGAAAAGCAAATTTAGAAGCATGTAGAAAGATCACAGGTGCCACTGGGGCCCTCTGGTTGGAGCAGCATTCAGATAGCCTCACCTGTGCAAGGGAGAGGGCCTTATCTGTCCTGGCCCAACCGGGCCTGGACTCTGGGCACTGTGAAGAGCAGCCCTTCCCTCCTACCTGCCCCTCAGCAGCTGCTTTCTCTATTTTGATCTTTAGAGCAAGAGAGCCTGAAGTGGAACTACAGCCTCACAACAAACTCAGGAGGGACAGCAAGACAACCAGCTGGAAGAAGCAGGCCTCCAAGAAGTAAAGCCGTCCTGGTGGCAGCCAAGTGAGCCAGGCCCCAGTCCAGGGTGCTAGGGCTTCTTACCAGCCTGGCCCTGACTCCCTGGTCTCCCACCCTGTCCTTCAAGCCTCTGTAATAAACCAGCAGGCCTCCAGCATCAGGGTGAGACTCTGACGAAGGGCAGACCCAGCTTAGTCTGGCTTGTGTGGGGCTAGAGGCCGCCAACAAACTTGTTCCAGGTCAAGTCCTTGGAAACTCGGTTCCCCCAGTGCAGAGCTTCCTCTGTGGCCAGTTAAGTCAGCTGAGGCCTTCCCACACTCAAGGAAAGAAGGGTTTCCCTCCAAAGGGTAGCTTCAGGATAGGCGGCCCAGTAACCCTGGGATGCCCAGATGGGACCGAACTGGGCTTCCTACCCTTCCTGGGTGGGGGAGACTCAGCCTAGGGTCTGGGTGGAAAAGACAGCAAGAAGAGAACAGTGAAGAGGTGGGGAGAGAGAAAGACCAAAGACGGAAGAAGAGACGAAGGGAGAAATGGGAGGAGGAGCAAGGAGAGAGAGGAAGAAAGAAGTGAGGAAGGAGGAGAGGGGGAAAGAAGATGGCGGAGGGAGAAGGAGAGGAAGAGTTGGGGAATAAACAAGTAAGGAGGGAGGGTGCAGGGAGCAAGTAAGGACAGGAGGAGGGGAACAAGTGAGGAGGGAGGGAACAGAAAGAAGCGAGTGTGGAGTAAGGAGGGAGTGAAGAGGGTGGCGGGGGAAGAAATAGCTGAGGACAGATCTGAGAAAGCTGAGAATGGTGCAGGCTGGAAGACTTCATGACAGAGTGCTCACCCCTAGGAACCCTTCAGTGGCACCCGGAAAAGATCCTTGGGCCCCCGTAACCTTTGGGGGCAGACATCCCCGCTGAGCCCAGCCACAGTGCTGTTTGGTGAATTTGGGCTTCTTCCCTGAGCCACAGGCCTTAGAAATTCTTACCAGCATCAAGGGGTCCAACACAGTAGCCCCTCTGGGGTGCTAAGTTTCCCCATGCCCCTGAGGGTGCCTGTGAGGGGTGGAGAGAACCCCTGCTCCCGGCCCGCGACTGTGGGCTGTCTCATCCCAATACCTGCTTTGGGCCCACAGCTCTGGGCTGTCTTGTCCAAACCCCTGCTCCAGGCTCACAGCTCTAGACTGTCTCGTCCCAACCCCTGCTTCAGGCCCAAGGCGCTAGGCTGTCTTGTGTGGATTTGCTGGAGGAGGAGCTGAGGACTCCTGAAGGTCTGCCTTGTTTTCCCAGCCCAGAGCAGAGTCCAGGCCTTGAGCTGCAGGCAGCGGGTAGTGAGATGTTACACATAGAACTGCTTATGCTTCTTCTGTAATATAAGCTTTTTTAATCTGAAATTTTCAAGCTTTAATTTTTATCTTTTGTATCATTCAAAAATGTTTTTTGAATTATACATTTGTTTTTCTAGAAATGAATTTGAAATGACCTGCAGTATTTGTAAGCTTGTATCTTTGATATTTAAGGACCTTGATGTTTATTATGGGTCCCAGGGGCTCTAACCACTCTCCCCTCCTGAGCACAAGGACAGACAAGGATTGAAAAGCAAGGGAAAGAAAGTTCCACCTCTGCCCTTGCAGGCAGGCACCTTCCAGCCCCTAAGGCAAGACCTTGGTAAAGGCTGGAATGGACCTCAGCTCAGGCTAGAGCCTGAAACAAAGCCTCTCCCCTGCCACCCTAGACCTGCCCTGTGGACCATGTGCTCAGGCGTGCATCTGTGGGTATGCCAAGCAGTCTGCACATGCACATTGTTGGAAACAGATGCTCAGTGCTGCAAAGAAAAATCAGCACACTGAGACAAAGGAGCTCTCAGAAAGGCAATTTTACTTTCTGCAGAAAGGGTGCTTCCATTAGCCATCTTGCCCATTTGGGGTCATCCTTACTGCTGTGCTGCTCTTTGTTGGCTGGAGCCAGACCTCACAATCTGGCTAATAACTGATTGGCTAATAACTTAAAATGTTCTTGCATAGGTAAAAGCAATGGAGAACAAAAAGGAGTCCAAATCAGAAAGGGGCATAAGCTACGAGCTGGGACGTGTCTGTGAGCACATCCAGCACAGATATCTTGATTAAAGGACACAGAATGTACTATGTGCCTGTGAGCATGTCTAACAGCTACATAACAAAGAGCTACTAGCAAGAAGCCTTTGAAGAAAGTCTTTAAAAGAGACTATTATTTCTAAGATTATTATTATTATTAAACAAGAAAGGAAACTTGGAAGAGGAAATTTACTACTTCCCAAACTCCCTCCTCTTTTACTTTATAATTTTTCTCTTCAAACTTTTTTGACATGTTTTGGCTTAGTCGTTTTAACTGAGTCTCTAAAAGAGAAAACTTCTCTTGTTTTACGATGTCTTTTTCTTTTTCTGGTTGATGAAATGCCAGTGTAAAAGGGTTAGCCAAGTGAACTAGAACACAAGTACCACTTGAGTTATTTGTCAGAATGTCCAGTAAAGGTCTTCCACAACACCGCTATACATCTGCTCAGACTGATAGGTCATCTCTTGGAAGTGCCTGACTTCACTGTATCTTAATAAGTTTCCAGGGAACACTAAGTTCTCCCCCTGTCATGAGAGACATGAGGCAAACTTTGCCTTGGAAGATGGAGGCTGTATGGCCCTTGGGGGCTGACCCGCAGGGTGTTGAACTTCAGGAAGTAACAGAGAAAAGAGCTTGGCACAGTTCATTAGCCTAGGCCAGGCATCCCCAAACTTTTTACACAGGGGGCCAGTTCACTGTCCCTCAGACCGTTGGAGGGCCGCCACATACTGTGCTCCTCTCACTGACCACCAATGAAAGAGGTGCCCCTTTCCTGAAGTGCGGCAGGGGGCCGGATAAATGGCCTCAGGGGGCTGCAGTTTGGGGACGCCTGTCCTAGGCTGTGGGATTTTGGAAAAGAGATACTATACAGTCTGTGTTCTGAATAGAAGACTATCCAAGTGGAGAGGGTACAACCTAGGCCTTGGCCTGCTGTGCGCACAAGTGTACCAGTCGCTTTTATTTAGAGTGAAGATGGAACAAATCCATTCTAGCCAGGCATTTACATCTCAATACCCTGTCTCAATTGCTATGGTTTGCCTTAGGTCTTTTACTTCTACTACAGAGACTTTAGTTTTGTCACTGTATCTGGGAGGAGTGATTGATAAAGAGGTTGAAGGAGCAACAAAGCATATTTCAAAAATTCCTTTAGGATCCTTTCCTCAAATGTTAGCTCCTGTACTTATAAATACAACTTAATGAAGGGGAAGAGTTTTCCAATGTTGCTATAACAATAGTAAGCTATATAGGATTACATTGGTTATATTGACAGCTAGAAGGAGTAATTCCTTTGGTGAAATGGATATATGTTTTTAAGGCCTGACAAAGACCTGTAGAAGCAGTCCATCTTAAACTTTTAGTATTCTATAGGATATTAGACCAAGCAGAACATAGAGATTCTGTTTTAGAGGGACAAGAGTCTGATTCCTACCAATTAATACAGCTACTATTCCTTGGATTACTAGTATCCTTACAGGAACTCATTATGTCTTCTTAATCGGAGGAAATCCAAGAGGGACAGAGATATTTTTCTGAAGTAACAAGCTGTCTTTGATTATGTAACTCTCTACAAGGTATAACTAAACAGGCATCAAAAGTAATAACTTGAGGTGAGTTAGATCTAATTACATTAATAATAAGATGACGAGTAAAGGGAAGAAAAGAAAAAGAAAAGATAGATAGGCTAAGCTTTTCTTAGCTTTAATTTGGTAGGGCTTGATCCTGGAACAATGGCCTATGATTCTGATGGTGATGGTGCTCTCTTCACTAGGGCATGATATGTCCATCCCTTTTTTGTTGGGCAAACAGCAGTCTCAGTGGTTAGCAGCACGAGGTAGAGTGGTCTCCAGGCTGGTGCTGGTGTACTGGAAATTCTAGGAATGGTGCCTGCGCTAAGAGATCTTTTTTTTTTTTAATTGCATTTTAGGTTTTGGGGTACATGTGAAGAACATGTAAGATTGTTGCATAGGTACACACGTGGCAGTGTGATTTGCTGCCTTCCTCCCCTTCACCTGTATCTGGCATTTCTCCCCATGCTATCTCTCTCCAACTCACCACACCCTGCTGTCCCTCCCCTATTTCCCCCCAACAGACCCCAACATGTAATGCTCCCCTCCCTGTGTCCATGTGTTCTCATTGTTCAACACCCACCTATGAGTGAGAACGTGCAGTGTTTGATTTTCTGCTCTTGTGTCAGTTTGCTGAGAATGATGGTTTCCAGGTTCATCCATATCCCTACAAGGGACACAAACTCATCGTTTTTGATGGCTGCATAATATTCCATGGTGTATATGTGCCACATTTTCCCTGTCCAGTCTATCATCGATGGGCATTTGGGTTGGTTCCAGGTCTTTGCTATTGTATACTGTGCTGCAATGAACATTCGTGTGCACGTGTCCTTATAGTAGAATGATTTATAATCCTTTGGATATATACCCAGTAATGGGATTGCTGGGTCAAATGGAATTTCTATTTCTAGGTCCTTGAGGAATTGCCTCACTGTCTTCCACAATGGTTGAACTAATTTACACTCCCACCAACAGTGTAAAAGTGTTCCACATCCTCTACGGCATCTGTTGTCTCCAGATTTTTTTTTTTTTTTTTTTTTTTTTTTTTTTTTGAGACGGAGTTTCACTCTTGTTACCCAGGCTGGAGTGCAATGGCGCGATCTCGGCTCACCGCAACCTCTGCCTCCTGGGTTCAGGCAATTCTCCTGCCTCAGCTTTTGTATTTTTAGTAGAGACAGGGTTTCACCATGATGACCAGGATGGTCTCGATCTCTCGACCTCGTGATCCACCCGCCTCGGCCTCCCAAAGTGCTGGGATTACAGGCTTGAGCCACCGCGCCCGGCCCAGATTTTTTAATGATCACCATTCTAACTGGCGTGAGATAGTATCTCAATGTAGTTTTGATTTGCATTTCTCTAGTGACCAGTGATGATGAGCATTTTTTCATATGTTTGTTGGCCTCATGTATGTCTTCTTTTGTAAAGTGTCTGTTCATATCCTTTGCCCACTTTTGAATGGGCTTGTTTGTTTTTTTCTTGTAAGTCTGTTTTAGTTCTTTGTAAATTCTGGATATCAGCCTTTTGTCAGATGGGTGGACTGCATTTTGTTGGTTGCCGATTCACTCTAAAGACTGTTTCATGTGCCGTGCAGAAGCTGTGGAGTTTGATTAGGTCCCATTTGTCTATTTTGGCTTTTGTTGCCAATGCTTTTGGTGTTTTGGTCATGAAGTCCTTGCCTACACCTATGTCCTGAATGGTTTTGCCTAGATTTTCTTCTAGGGTTTTTATGGTGTTAGGTAAGAGATCTTTTATAATCTTTGTTAAAGAGCAGGTTAGTGCTTTAAGAAGAACCTGTTGTGCTTGTATTTTAATGTCCAATTTACAGAAAAATTGGATATCCTTTTAACTTTAGCCAGTATGCTTACATACAGAATTTCCTTTATGATTAACATTTCAAACTTGCTTAAACCTTCAAAGCAAAAATTATACGTTTCTTGCATAAATTCTCGTTTATAACATTTTTCACAACTTTTTGATACGCTTTAACTTTCTTTCTCTCCTTCTCTCTCTTTCTTTGCCTCTCCTTCTCTCTTTGCCTCGTTTCTTTCTCTCTTTCCCTCTGCCTCTCTGTCTCTCTCTTTGACTCTTTCTTTCTCTCTCTTTCCCCCCTCTTCTCCTTTTTCACTATCTCTTTCCTTAGTCTCACCTTCTGTGTCTTTCTCTGATCTCTGTTTCTTCTAGTCTCTCTTTCTCTCTGTCATCACCTGTTTCCTGTCTTCTTCACACTCAGTCTCTTCTTTCTCTCTCTCTCTCTCTCTCTCTGATTCTCCACATCTACCATTTCTTCCTCTTTTTCTTTTTGATTTCCTTTCTTTCTTTTTGAACATTTTGCTGGCCATAGTGGGGCTTGTCCTGGGCTGCTGTAGCCCCTGCTCATGCTGCTGGTCTCCTGGTGCGTGGGCTGCCTCCCCAGGGTGCATTCGGCCAGGCAGGGGGTGCTGCACCTGCCTGCCCCACGAGGTTCTCAGTGTGGGGCCCTGGACCATCCTACTGCAGCTATAGCTGCGTGCACTGTGCACACAGACCTGTCTCTGAAGGGTAGGCCCTGGCCCTGCCCATGGTGCTCACCACACTGAAAGGGGCAAAAATGAGCTGCCCATGAGTGGGACGCCACCCACTGGTGGAACAGGCTCAGCAAATATCCAGGGCTGCAGAATCAAATTGTATCTTAGGGAGGAGAGAGAAAAGGGGAAGCCTCTATCCTTGGAAACCCCAGGAGAGCAAGACAAGGCTTCACCACTCAGAGATTCCCCCGACAAACCAGGCACAATGGAAAGGTGCTCTATTAACTGAGAACTGAGTCATAAACTGTTGTTGGACTCTTCAGGCCCTTCTGTTATTGTTTTGGCTACAGGGAAGTCCAAGGCTTTCTAAGGAAAAAGGTGCAGCTCCATCAATGGACACTCTAGGGTGGCAAACACTGGCATATCTGCTGCTGCCTCACCCCCAGTCTTTGCAGGCAGCCCCTACCAACTACCTTCCCATCTTTTCCATCCATGGAGTAGCCCTTTCCTTTGGCCAGGACTCAGTTTTAGGAAGACTCCTTGGAGGAAGTGAGGGTGTAGCTAGAGCTAAAACCTACAGGGTGGGGTTTGTTAGGAGGTGTTATTGTGTGTGACCTGTGCCTGAGTAAGTGGCATCCCATTACTCACCTACCAGGTTATCGGCCCATCAGGGAGACATGGAATGGTCAGCAGCTCATGGCCTCTGGGAAATGGGGGCAGGGTCTCCCCTTATTACTAAGAATCCTTTCTTGTTCAGGCTGATCCAGTGGAAGACCCAGGAGAGGAGAAGACTACCCATGAATAAACTCATTGTCCAAGAAAACTAGGGCAAGGAGGAAGCCCAGGGATCATGGTATCTGACCCCTTGATCTGCAGGTGAACCCCAAAACTGGGGCTCAACTCAGGAGAATTTTTGGCTTTGCTTAGGAGGCAGCCCACAATGAAAGAAAGCAAGTTTATTACAGCAACAGCTACAGCAAAATAGCTATTCCATAGACAGAGCAGGGCTAGCTCTATTTATACCCACTCTTAATTATATGTTAAATAAGGGGTGGGTTATTTGTGAACTTTCTGGAAAAGAGGCGGGGAGTTCCAGGAACCATATAAGGTAATGTTCAGGGTGTTGCCATGGCATCATTCATAAACTATCATGGCACTTGTGAATGTCCTACGTAAATGTATTTATAATTAGCATCTATTGAGCAACAAGGGCAACTAGAGGTTGCTTTCTTTGCCATCATGGTCCTAGCTGGTTTGGGCCTTTTTTTGTGAGTTTTTTGTTGTTGCTGTTTTTTGGTGGTGTTAGAACCTGCTTTGATCAGCAGGATAGTGACCAAGGATTGGAAAACACATCCTGCTGATCTCCCACCTCACCCTCACTTTATAAAAAAGGGGACTGGACTGAGCGTGGTGTCTCATGCCTCTATTCCCAGCACTTTGGGAGACCGAGGCGGGCAGATCACCTGAGGCCAGGAGTTCAAGACTAGCCTGGCCAACGCGGTGAAACTCCATCTCTATTAAAAATACAAAAATTAGCTGGGCATGGTGGCATGCACCTGTAATCCCAGCTACCCAAAGGCTGAGGCAGGAGAATCACTAGAACCCAGGGGGCAGAGGCTACAGTGAGCCGAGATTGTGCCACTGCACTCCAGCCTGGGCTACAAAGCAAGACTCCATCTCAAAAAAAAAAAAAAAAAAAATACTGAGGCCCGGAGGAAGGATGGCAGTACAGTCAGCTCACAGCAGCAGCGGACAAGGTCTCCTCCCACCCCTTCCTGTGGAGGTGCACCCAGGGCCTAGAGGAGAGAGCTAAGAGTGAGACTTCTGTCTCTAGCAATACCATGGACTAAATGGTCTGAAAACACCATCTTGTTACAAAACACATAGAAATACTGGATAACATAAATACCCCTTTAATCGCATATGGGAACTCATAAGGTCATAGGGAAAATCCTCAGGGGCTCAATAACAAGAAGAAGAGGGGAAAACCAGGTAGTAAGCTCTTGTCTCATCAACATAAGTGACAAAGTGGTCTTTTCAAGGAATGGTGCTGGAACAATTAGACAGCTGTATGGAAAAATTTAATCAATCTTTACCTCATACCACTCAAAATAAATAATTCAAAATGGATCATAGGCCTGTACTTCAGAGCTGAAATTACAGCACTTCCAGAGGAAAATAGAAGGAAAACGTATGTGATTTTAAAGCAAAGATTTCCTAGGACAGTAAGAAAAAAATAATGAAAAGAAAAATAAAATGGACTGGACTTCACCTTAAAAACTTCTGCTCTTCTAAAAACACTTTTAAGAAAATATAAATGTGTACCACAAACTGGGAGAAAAATATGAATTTCTGGCATAAAGACCTCTTACAACTCAAGAAGGCACCCCCTTTTTTTTCTTTTAAAAAAGGACTGAATATTTGAACATACATTTTGTAAAAGTAAATATATAGATGGTTAAAAAAGAAAACATGACAAGATGTTCAATGTCATCAGTCTTTAAGGAAAGGCAAATTAAAACCACAAATGAGATACTACTAGAAACCTGTTAGAATGGCTAAAAAAAAAAATTTTTAACTGAAAATGCCAAGTACTAAAAAGTATGTGCAACAGCTAGAACTCCCATACATTGCTGGTGGGAGTGTAAAATGGTAAAAGTACTTTGGAAGAGTGTTTGATGGTTTCTTATTAGTCGTGCTTCTTATATGAGCAGCAGGAGGGCCCAGGATGAGGAACAGGTGGCAGACCCATTCTGTGAGGAGTGGCTGGAGGGCCTGGGCTGGCTCAGCCTGTACCTGAAGCCTGAGAGAGGCTCAGTCACTGTCCCTCATCACTGCAAGTCTGTCCCAGGGCCTGAGACTAGGAAAGTAAAATCATAGGCAGGTTTCAGCAATATCCTATTGAAATAAGATGGGGTTTTAGGCTGAACCCCAAAACCATAGTCAGAAATTTCCCCAAGAACCCTTGTGTCCAAAGATCAATAGGGCCAGAACCAGCAGGACGTCTGTTCTGGAAGATACAAACATCCACTGAGGGCAGCCTGGCTTTCACCCACCTGCCAAGCCGACATGAACTGCTTCCTCCTTCCCTGCATGTCAACCCCAGAGAAACTGAAGCAAGCATGGATACCAAGAACTAAATCCTTTAAGAAAAACCTGGAAGGCTAAATGTGTCTAAAACAGGTATGATTGGGATTCAGGGGAGATGTGGGTAGCTGCAGTCTGAGGAGGACGGGAGATGGGTGCAGTGGAAGAGCTTTGTATGAAATCTTCCCCAGCTCTACCCTGCCTTTCCTCAGCAGAGCCTTGGGGCAGTCTTCACCTGCCTCTTCACTGCAGCAACAGCAGCAGCCCGAGCCACAGGTGCATATGAAGGGGTTCATACTGAAGAACCACAAACTCTTTGCCATTAAGGTGTTGATGAAAGCAGGTGATAACTACCAGGTGCCTTTGACCATTTAAAAGTTCCATCTTGGCCAGGTGCGGTGGCTCACGCCTGTAATCCCAGTATTTTGGGAGGCCTAGGCAGGCGGTTCACCTGAGGTCAGGAGTTCAAGACCAGCCTAGCCAACATGGTGAAACCCCATCTCAACTAAAAATACAGAAAGCTTAACCAGGCATGGTGGCGCATGCTGTAATCCCAGCTACTCAGGAGGCTGAGGCAGGAGAATCGCTTTAACTCAGGAGGCGGAGGTTGCAGTGAACTAAGATCAAACCACTGCACTCCAGCCTGGGCAACAAGAGTGAAACTCCATCTCAATAAGTAAATAAATGCTCCATCTTCCCCCCGCCCCAAACTACTGATTACAAGGTCATGGAGGCCCCCTCTGATGGCAGGTGATGCTTCCCCCAGGGATTTTTAAGGTCATACTCTACCCAGGGGATTTGCCTAGAGGAGTGACAATAAATTCGAATAAGGAACAGAGATTCTGGGGTAAAGGGGCTCATCTGTTTACCAGCTCTGACATAGATTGGGATTCTTCCCCAAGGTATATAAGCAGAGCAGCTGATAAGAAACATCATACATATCAGACAAAAGCTGAAGAGCCAGTTAGTTAATAGGTTAAAAGACTATACTGTAGAATTCTCCCAGAATCAGGAAAGGTTAACTATATAAAAAATATGAAACAAGCTTGGGCAACATAGTGAGACCCTGTCTCTGCAAAAAAAATTAAAATTAGCCTGGTGCGCTGGTGTTCCTCTGGTCCCAGCTACTCAGGAGGCTGAGGGTGGGGGGAATTGCTTGAACCAGGGAGGACAAGGCTGCAGTAAGCTGTGATCACACCAGTGCACTCCAGCCAGGGTAACAGAGCAAGACCCCCATCAAATATATATATAACACTGAAAGATGTGGAGAAAAAAATAAATTACCAAAACCCAGATGGTAAGGGTCCTGGAGGGTAGAAAAATAAAAGTGTAGAGAAGAAACTACTATTTGAAAAAATAATGGAGATAATATGCCGTAATTATGAAAAATGAAAGACTTTATGTTAAAATTAATCAGAGTGCCAAACAGAAGAGTTAAGGAAAAACCCACACATGGACATATTACAGTGAAATCTAAGGAAAAAATCTCTAAAAGATACCAGAGAGAAGCAGACCACCTACAAAGAAACAAGGGTCAGACTGACATCAGATTTTTCTTAGCAATGAAAGAAGCAAGAAGAATGTAGTATCTTTAAAGAGTTGAAGGTAAAGTACCTAAACTGTAGGGGTGGGATTAGAGATGCTAAAGAGACATGGCAGTGTGAAAAAGTATTTATCTTGTTTAGGGGGAAAGTAGATACTGATAAGCATAAGAGTCTATAGCAGGCGTCCCCAGACTTTTTACACAGGGGGCCAGTTCACTGTCCCTCAGACCGTTGGAGAGCCGCCACATACTGTGCTCCTCTCACTGACCACCAATGAAAGAGGTGCCCCTTCCTGAAGTGCGGCGGGGGGGGGGCGGATAAATGGCCTCAGGGGGCCGCATGTGGCCTGCGGGCCATAATTTGGGGACGCCTGGTCTATAGAAATAAACAGGTATAAAACTGGTCTCAATGGCTATCACCATAAGACCAAAATAGAATATATAATTTTTCTTTTTTTTTTGAGACGGAGTTTTGCTCTTGTTACCCAGGCTGGAGTGCTGGAGTGCAGTGGCGCAATCTCAGCTCACCGCAACCTCCGCCTCCTGGGTTCAGGCAATTCTCCTGCCTCAGCCTCCTTAGTAGCTGGGATTACAGGCACGCGCCACCATGCCCAGCTAATTTTTTTGGTGTTTTTTTTTAGTAGAGATGGGGTTTCACCATGTTGACCAGGATGGTCTCAATCTCTTGACCTTGTGATCCACCCGCCTCGGCCTCCCAAAGTGCTAGGATTACAGGCTTGAGCCACCGCGCCTGGCCCGAATATATAATTTTTCAACTGCTCAAGAATACTCTGTCCAAGGGAAACAAATAGAGAGGAAAAAAAGAGTAAAAAAGTAATACCAAAACAAGTCTCAATATAAGGTTAGTATAATAAATATAAATGGGTTAAATTTGCCTATTAAAAAAGAGAGACTCTCACATACAAAAATTTGTACATGAATGTTCATTGAAGCATTATTCACAATAGTCATAAAGGGGAAGCAACTCAAATGTCCATCAGTTGATGAACAGATGAATAGATTATGGTATATACATAAAGTAGAATGTTATTCAGCAGTAAAAAGAATACAGTTCTGATTCATGTTACAACATGGGTGAACCTTGAAAATACTAGGCTAAGTCAAAGAAAACAGTCACAAAAGACCACATATTATATGATTTCATTTGTATGAAATATCCAGAATAGGCAAATTTGTAAAGTCAGAAACTAGAGTGATACTTGCCTAGGACTAGAGGGCAGAAGAAACAGGGAGTGATTTTTTAATGGATGTAGAATTTCTTTTGGGACTATGAAAATATTCTAAAATTGGACAGTGGCAATGGTTGCACGACTTTGTAAATATACTAAAAATCACTGAATTTTACATTTTAAAAGGGAAAACTGCATGGTATGCACTTTATATCTCAATAAAACTTTAATGTTCAAAAAGTAGGGATTCTCAGATTAGATTTAAAAATACAAGATATGACTCTATGTTGTCTCCTTCAGACAGTCAAAATAGAAAAGTACAAATATTGAAGATAAAGGAGTAGAAATATATACCAGGCAAATATGAACCTAAAAAGCTAGGGTAGCAATCCTAGTATCTGACAAAATATGATTTAAACCAAAAATATAGAGTATAGAAAAAGATGTTATATAGTGATAACAGAAACAATGGAACAAGAATGAAAATGCACCAGGATGTATGCAGTTTTAAAATACATCATGCAAAAATATATATATAATTAACTTAAAGTGAATTTCCTTTTTTTTTTTTTTTTTTTTTTTAAGAGATGGGGTCTTATTATATCACCCAGGCTGGTCTTGAACTCCTGGGCTTAGGTGATCCTCCTACCTCAGCCTCCTGAGTAGCTAGGACTATAGGCATACACCATTGCACCCAGCTAATGAGGTGAATATTTAAAAATACAACTCCCAGAAATTAATAATGCAGACAAAAAATAAGCAGAGATATCAAAGATCTGGATAATGCTATCAATGAGCTTGACTGCATGTATATGAATCTAGTAGCTAAAATAGAGAGAACTCACATTCCTTTTTGACCCCTGTGGAACTTTGTAAAAAATGTACCATGTATTAGATCATAAAGGAAGCCTCATTCAATCCACAGGAATTTACAGATTATATTCTCCAAGTAGGATGTAATGAAGGTAAAGACAAATAACAAGAATGTCTTCACACTCTAGGTTTTTGGTTAAAATTGAAGTCCTAAAGGAAATTCAGAAATATTTAGAATTGAATGATAATGAAAATACTCTAACGTCAGAATGTGTGATATGCAGCTAAAAGAGTATTTGGAAGTAAATGTAGAGCTTTAAGTTCATTTATTATTATTACTTGGCTATTTTTTTTTAGCCGAGAAAAGGCTAAAATTAAGACATGCAGATATTAATGAAATGGTAAAGACAAACAAACCCCCAAACTAGTCCTTTAAGTGGATTAATAAGATGGACCCCCAGAAAGATATATAACAACATGGTGAAAAAAGGGAAATAAATATCTTTTTTTTTTTTTTTTGAGATGGAGTTTTGCTGTTGTTACCCAGGCTGGAGTGCAATGGCACGATCTTGGCTCACCGCAACCTCCGCCTCCTGGGTTCAGGCAGTTCTTCTGCCTCAGCCTCCTGAGTAGCTGGGATTACAGGCATGTGCCACCATGCCCAGCTAATTTTTTTTTTTTTTTTTTTTTTTTGTATTTTTAGTAGAGACGGGGTTTCACCATGTTGACCAGGATGGTCTCGATCTCTTGACCTCGTGATCCACCCACCTCGGCCTCCCAAAGTGCTGGGATTACAGGCTTGAGCCACCATGCCCGGCCAATAAAGATCTTTTTAAAAATATTATTATAAACAATCAGACAACACTAAATGTGAAAATATAGATGAAACCTGTGGCAAAGCCTGCCATGTGTTCCCAAATGATTTCCCTTCCTTCTGGGCATGCAGCCCAGTTACACTTCCCATTCTCCCATGGATTCATCTGCAGCCGGGTGCCTAAGTTCTGGCTAATGAAATGTGGGTGGCAGTTAAGTTCACCACCTTCAGGCCCAGCCTGTAAAAGCTAACCCCACAGTGCCCCATGTTCTCCACAGGGAAGAATGCTAGATACAGAAGCACCAGAGGAGGACTCTGAGCTCCCAGTGCTCCTATGAGATGGGAGAGTTCTGGCTCTCAAAGCCCTTCCCTAGCCCACATTGGACAATGTCAAGAGTAGGAAATAAACTTCATTGTGTTAAGCCATGATATTTTGGGGTTTGATTGGTGTATCAGTTACCTCCCTAATGTAAAATGGATACATAAAAAAAATTTTTTTGAAATAATAATAAAAAATTTAAAAACCAATATTGTTACAAAAGAAATTGAAAACTGGAAAAAAAAAACAACCTGGAATTGTAAAGAAATTGAAACAGTAGTCAGTCTTATGCATGTACATGTGCACACACACACACCCCAAAACCCAGGTCCATATGGTTTTACAGGTGAGTTTAAAATAGCTCATGTGGCTTATGCCTGTAATCACAGCACTTTGGGAAGCTGAGGCAGCAGGATCACTTGAGCTCAGAAGTTCAAGACAAGCTGGTCAACATGGTAAAACCCATGGCTTACAGTCCCAACTACTCCAGAGGCTGACGGGGAAAGATAGCTTGAGCCTGGGAGGCAGAGGTTGCAGTGAGCTGAGATTGCACCACCGCACTCCAACTTAGAAGACAGAGCCAGATCCTGCCTAAAAAAAAAAAAAAAAGAAAAATAAGTTTTGTCAAATTTTTTCTACATAAATGTAGAAAAGTAAACAGTGTTTAAGCTCCATCTGAATGAGTTTCTCAAGGTAAACATACTACTATGATATAGTTTGGATGTTTGTCCCTGCCCAAATCTCATGTTGAATTGTAATCCCCAGTGTTGGAGGTGGGGCCTGGTGGGAGGTGTTTGGGTCATAGTGGGGGATCCCTCATAGCTTAGTGTTGTTCTCAAGACCGTGAGTTTTCTCACGAGAACAACGAGAATCTGGTTGTTGTAAAGCGTGGTGCCTCCCCACCCACTCTCTCTTGCTCCTGCTTTCACCATTCAAAGTGTCTGGTCCCCCTTCACCTTCCAACATGAGTAAAAGCTTCCTAGGGCCTCCCCAGAAGCTGAGCAGATGCTGGCATCATGCTTGTACAGTCTGTACAACCATGAGCCAATTAAACCTCTTTCCTTTACACATTACTCAGTCTCAGGTGTTTCTTTACAGCAGTGCAAGAACAGACGAACACAGCACATGACCAGAATCCAAAGCAGATCATCACCTGCCTTCCCCATAGGTTAGTTTTGCCTGTTTTTAAATTTTATTCAAATGGAATCACATAATTACTGCATACTCTTTTGTGTCTGGGTTCTTTTATATTCATCATGTTCATGAAATTCATCCATGTTGTGTGTGATTGAAGTTCATTCAATGTCATTGGTATATAGAATTTTACTGTACAGTTATACCACAATATATTTATCCATTCTCTTGTAGATGGGCAATTGGTTTGTTTCTGAGCCTAGTGCACCTCAAAATCAGATAAGGTCAATACAAAGAAGAGAAGATGAAAATCTCATGGCTTATTTCACTGATGAATATAGGTGCAAACATTCTAAATGAAAGATTAGCTAACTGAATCCAATGGTATATTTATTTTTTAAAGTAATGCATTATGTCAGGTAAGGTTTATCCTAGCAATGCAAAGACAGTTCAACATCAGAAAATAAATCAATATAATTTGCAGTATTAATAGACTAAAGAAGAAAAATCAAATTCTATCTCGACTGGTGAACAAAATTCATTAGGTAAAGTCTAGCAAGCTGGAAATAGAAGGTGACTTTCTTAACCTAGTGTATTTTATATAAGAAAAACCCACAACAAATATTTTTCTTAATTGAGACACCATTTTTTTATTATTATTTTTTAGACAGAGTTTCACTCTTGCTGCCCAGGCTAGAGTGCAATGGCACAATCTCGGCTCACTGCAACCTCTGCATTCTGGGTTCAAGCCATTCTCCTGCCTCAGCTTCCCAAGTAGCTGGGATCACAGGTGCCTGCCACGATGCCCAGCTAATTTTTGTAAGTTTAGTAGAGACAGAGTTTCACCACGTTGGCCAGACTGGTGTCGAACTCCCGATCTCAGGTGATCCGCCAGCCTCGGCCTCCCAAAGTGATGGGATTACAGGTGTCAGCCACTGCGCCCCACAACAGAAACACTTTAAATATTTTCATCTTCCCTGTAAAAAGACAATGATACTACTTCAACACCACTATGCAAAATATATTAGAGCTCTCCAACACACTACAGAAAGAACTTTAAATAAGAGGTACAAGGACGTAAGAGCCAACGATAAAATTGTCAGTATTTGAAGATAATTTAATCATCTACCTAGAAAAACCGACAGAATTAGCAGACAAACTATTAGAATTAACACAGATTTAGTAAGATGTCGGATGCAAGTGCAACCTATAAAGCTGGTTTCTCATCTTGGAAAGCAGTGGGCCAGGTTGCAGGCATAGCAACACAGGGTCTTCAACACACAGAGGAGGGATAAGGAGCAGTGGCATTAGATGCCAGGAATGGACTGAAGCAGGAAAAAAGAGTGTGCCTGAGAGGATGGGGCTCCTCTGTAGAGGGCCTGGGATGTCCTCCTAGGCCACGAAGATGCCGAATAGATCCGTAGTGGCAGGTTACTGAAAGCCCCAACACCCTTCACCCAGAACCCTCAAATATTTACCCCTTCAATAAATATTAATAACACCTGTTTCTCCCTGCGCTGCCCCGCCACCCTGGCCTTGAGGATATGGGCAAGCAACTTTAGTCTCTGGACTGCCACTTCCTGATCTATAAAATGGGATAATCCCAATAAGCAACTTCCCAGGGATATTGGTGGTTTATATATAATACAGAGAAAGGATTTAGCTCATGCTCAGGAAATGTAAGTGAGAATAACTGTTAATAAAATGCTTAAGGAGCTCCCCGTGCCTTCCATAATGCCAGCCTCTACTCCAGCGGGGCCCACCCAGCTGCATGCTGCCTCCAGTCTGCAGCTCCCTCAAGGGTTAAGGAGCTTGACTGCCTGCCAAGGAGCAGGAGCAGGAATAAGGCATCAGCCTCAGCAGCAGCATCTCCCTATCTGTGAGCAATCTCCTCTGGCCCCCAGCTCAGGCCTTGGGAAATGAAAGCCCATCCAGCTCCTGCAGGCTGCATCATAATGACTTTCCCCTTCCAGGAAAGAGATGGGTGGGCCTCCCCTCCCGCCTCTTTCTCCCTCCCCCAGGTCTAGGTGCTGGAGACCCCTGAGCTGCCCCAAAGCTGTCAGTTCACATGTGAGAAAGAGAGTAGATAGTTCCGGCTGCTGGCCCTGTGGTGCTGGTGGGAAGGACAGCAAGGAGGGGTCCTGGTGCTGAGGGGTGGGGAGTGGCAGGTAGGAGGTGCCCAGTTGGTATGCCCTTGGCATTCTGCATCTCAGCTTATCCTGCCTTGGGTCTGGACAGGATGTTTCAAACTGCAGCTTGTGACCCAGTAGTAAGTTGCAAAATCCATGTAGTGGATTGTGATATGCATTTTGAAAGAGAGAACTGCAGTGAGCCGAGATCGCGCCATGGCACTCCGGCCTGCGCAACAGAGCAAGACTCTATCTCAAAAAACCCAAAACAAAAAACACAAGCCCTGGAGCCCACCTGCCCAGCCACATGACCCCTGGCATGTTGTTTAATTCTCCAGGCCTCAGTTTCCTCATCTATTCATGGAGGGAAAACAGTATGACATGGGTTATTGTGAGAAGTGAAGGAGTGGTTCAGGAGCTGAGCTCAGGGAACATGCAAACGCTGGGAGTGGGCTCTTTCTTTATGTTCGCTGTGCAAAATGTATTTCTTCCTCAAGAAGGTAGTCAGGAAAGCTTGAAAGCCACTACATTTGGGGATTGGGTACAGGACCTGCTCATGGCAAGAATTCAGGGTACAGCCTTGGGCAGAGAGGTTACTGTTATCAAATTCAAAGGGAGGGGCCTGAGAGGAAGCAGAAAAGTGAGAGTTCCCGGAGGCGGATCTGCCTGTGCACAGCCCTCTACAGTGTAATACCACCTGCTGGCTTTCCTTCTCCTCCCTCACACAAGTGTCTTTACAAGAATCCTGACTTGCTGCTGGTCATTCAGTCAGCTGTTTTTTAATGAACGGCTACTACACACCAGGCCTTGGCCATTCAATGATGAAATGGAAGGCAGAGCCCGCCTCTCCCTGAGTGTATAGATGAGGAAATCATGGTGCTTGTCCTCCACCTACATGGGGCAGGCACTGAGCTGACCTGCTTTGCCTCATGTGATGCTCACCTTGGTGCCTCCCACACCCAGCAGTCCATTTTCAAATGGGAAGCGGAAGCTGGGAGTGAGGAAGGGCCTCGACCATGACCCCAACAGCCCATCTGTGGTAGAGCAGGATCTGATCAGGGACTCCATGCCCTGCAGCTGCCCGGCAGCCCTCAGCTATCCTTGCTGGGCTGGTGAGCCCTGGCTGCTCTCTGTGCAGCCAAAACATACATGAGCTCACCTTCCTCCTCCACTCTCCACTCCGCCCGCAGCCTTCTCTCTCCATCATGGTGTCCTTCGTTCTGTCCTTCAGACATGCTGAGATCCACCCCAACCTCAGGGCCTTGACACAGCTACTCCCTCTGCCTGGAAGGCTTGTTATCTGGATCTCCACATGGTCAGCAACTTACCATCAGTCAGGCTCAGCCCCTGCCCTCCCTGCTGGTGATGTCCATTTCCATCCCCAGACCCCTGCCAGCAGGTCACCTGTTTTATTTCCCTTTTGGGGCCTATTGCTACCTCATTTTGTTCGGTTATGCACTGTCAGTCTCTCTGATGCAAATGCAAGCTTTCAGGTTCTAGTCCTGCCCTACAAAGCAGAGCAACCTTGACTAAGTCACTTTCTCTCTCTCAGCCCCAGTTTCCTCATCTGTATAGTGGGGACACTAACATCTACCTTTCAGCATATTGGTGAAGATGCAATGTGACTATGACATAGTGCCCAGCACACAGTAGGTGCATATTACACAGAAGGTGGTTTAATGAAAGTGCACATGACAACCCAATTAAGAAATGGAGAAAGGCACTGAATAGACATTTCTCCAGAGATATATAAATGCTCAATAAATACATGAGAAGACATTGAGTATTGTTAGCCATTAGGGAAATACCAATTAAAACCATAATGCAATACCACTTCACACCCATTAAGATGGTTATCATCAAAAGACAAACAACAACCAGTGTTGGTGAGGATATGGGGAAACTAGAACCCTCATTCACTGTTGGAGGGAATGTCAATGGGGCAGCCACTTTGGAAACCAGCCTGGCAGTTCCTCAAGCAGTTAAACAGTTGCCAGAGGAATTGTTGAATTCCACTCAAGAGAAATGAAGACATAACCACACAAAAACTTGTACACAAATGGATAAGCAAATTTTGGTAAATCTATAGTAGGGAATATTATTTTCTAGCAAAAAGGAATTAAGTACTGATATATACTATAGTATGGATGAACCTGGAAAACATTTTGTTCAGTGGAAGAAGGCAGTCTCAAAAGGCCATTTGTGCTTTTGTTGTTGTTGTTTCTTTTCGTCTTTTGAGGCATTCTAGCTCTGTGGCCCAGGCTAGAGTACCATGGTGCAATCTCAGCTCACTGCAACCCCTGCCTCCTGGGTTCAAGCGATTCTGCTCCTTCAGCCTCCTAAGTAGCTGGGACTACAGGTATGTGCTACATTCAGCTGATTTTTTGTATTTTTAGTAGAGAAAGAGTTTCACCATATTGACCAGGCTGGTCTCAAACTCCTGACCTCAAGTGATCCACCTCCCAAAGTGCTGGGATTACAGGTGTGAGCCATCGTGCCCAGCCTTGAGTGATTTCACTTATATGAAATGGACAGAATAGGCAAATTTATAGAGACAGAATCTAGATGAGTGGCTGACTGGGCAGTGGAGAAGGGATGGAGTGTGACTGCCAGAGCATGTGGAGTTTCTTTTTCGGGTGATGAAAATGTTCTGAAATTGACAGTGGTGATTCATAGAATTGTACATTATCTGTGAACATACTAATAACCACTGAACTGTACACTTTCAATGGGTGAATTGTGTGATATGTTGAAAACAACCCTATCAGGTCAATTCTCTTACCATTTCACAGATAATTCAATTGAGGCATAGAGAAAAGACCACACAGCTAGGCAGTGGCAGGGTGGGGACTGGAGCCCAGGTGGTCTGGCTCCAGAGTGCACGTTCTTAACTGCTTGCACATCTGTCACCTAGAAACATACGGAATTCCTGGAATACCTGCTCTTATAATCTCTAACAAGCTGGTAATAAAAGCTACTATTTATTTAGTAGACAGACACATGCCTTGTCAGGCACTGGCCACAATTCTTCCCCTGAGATTAGCCGATCTAATCACTCCCGTTTTTCAGATGAGGAAATAGGCTCGGGGAAGCCCAGGAAGTTGTCAGAGGCCCCCCGGTAAGCAAGCAGCTGAGCTTGGCTGTGAACTCTTCCACCTGTCAGGGGAATCTTTGCCCTCTCTACTTCTTCTAACTGACTCTTGGAAAGGGTCATGGAGCCCGCCAGCTTCCTTTACAAATGGAGAAACTGAGGCTCCAAGCAGGCAAGTGCCTGGCCAAGGCGACCCAGTGCCTTGGGTCTCAGCTTCCCCACCAGTGAGACGAAGGTGGGAGTGGATTCCTGGTTCCTTCTTTCCCCTTCCAAGATTCAGTGGCTCTTTATATGGCAGGTTAATCTTGGGAAACAAATAAAAGCTTGCCTTGGTTCTCAGTCAGTGGGTGTCATGGGAATGGCCAGTTGGGATACTGAAACAAGAGGCAACTGGCCACAGGGCAGAACGATGTGGAGGCGGCTCCAGCCAGCAGGCAAACCCCTAGGTGAACTCTCAGAGCAGATGGGCTGAGGGGCTTTTCTAGGTGTGGGAAGAAGGGAAGGAGAAGCATTCTGAGTATCCTTGGTCAGTCCATCCTGAACACCCACTAAGCACTGAGACCCAAAGCAGGCATATTTATGGCCACTGTCCTCCTTAATCCTTATAATGTGTGCTAATAGCGCTCCCTTTCACAGATGGGGAAACCGAGGCCAGGGAATCCAAAGCCAGAGACAACTGAGTAGATTGCAGGGACCATGTCCTAGATGTGGCCAGGGAGGTGGTGAGATGGGCTGGGCTGGGCCGAGGTGGGGTCAGTTAGAACCTGCAAGGGGCTTCTTGCAGGGGGCATCACTGGTCTCTGGAAGTGGTGGCAGTAGGTGGTATTTACCTACCTGCAATGAGGGGGCCTGGGCTCTTTCCTGGCCTTCATCTTGGCCCACATCTGCAGACTCCCATAGTCTGGCTGTGGCCACAACAGCAGCAGCAGCTAGCTTCTCCAGTGAAAGGAGTGATGCTTCCAGCATCTGTATGTCAGTCTCAGGGAAGGCTCGGATTGGCTACTCCTCAAACCAGTCACTGTTGCTCGGAGGATAGAGAACTTGATTGGCCAGGCTGGGTCACATGCCTACCACCCATGGGTATCAGAGTTTGTTACCAAGAGAAAGTGGCCGGGAAAACTTACTGGGCAGTCAAAAACAGTAACTGCCACCGTCTGTTCCCTGCACTCTGTGTCCTGGATGGTGTCATGCCTCCTCTGAGCCTGTTTCCTCATCTGTAAAAATTCTGTTAGAGGCAAAAGGCGGCGAGGAGTCTCTGATGACTTCTCCTCCTTAAGCCTGCAGGTTCTGTAAATGTGCCACATTTTGAGAACCTGCAATGTGACTATGACACAGTACCCAGCACATAGTAGGTGCATATCACACAGATGGTGGTTTAATAAAAGTGCACATGACAAACAACCCAATTAAGAAATGGACAAAGCCACTGAATAGACATTTCTCCAAAGATACATAAATGCCCAATAAATACATGAGAAGACATTCAGTATAGAGATGGGGTTTCACCATGTTGGTCAGGCTGGTTTTGAAGTCCTGACCTCAAGTAATCTGCCTGCCTCAACCTCCCAAAGTGCTGGAATTACAGGCATGAGCCACTGCACCTGGCCGCACCTCTTTAGTATTTTTACGCATAAACTGCTTTATTTTAGGTGAAAGCACACAGGTACAGAGTGAGAAAAATATTCCTTCCTATTCTGTTCCCATCCTCCCACGTCATCAAGGAGTCTCAGGTGGTGCCACTTCACCTTTAACAGCTCTTTGATACTTGCCAATTTCCCTTTTTGTTTATTTGTTTTGTTTGCATTTGTTTTTGTTTGTTTTTGAGACAGAGTCTTGCTCTATTGTCCAGGCTGGAGTGCAGTGGCACAATCATAGCTCACTGCAGCCTCAAACTCCCAGGCTCAAGCAATCCTCCCACCTCAACCTCCCGAGTAGCTGGAACCACAAGTGTACCACTGTGCCCAGATAATTTTCTTTGTTTTGGTAGAGACAGCGTGGGATCTCACCATGTTGCTCAAACTGGTCCATTTTCCCCTTTTAACTAAGGTAGAGTGGGTCTCAAGCCCACAGCCTCGGGTAAGCAACAGTGTTTGGCTAGAATTTAACAGCATTGCTTTGTGTTCCATCTATCCATTTTATGGTGACCTTATATTTATGGCAAAGCAGGGCAGTGATTGGAGTTTCCTTTTTTTTTTCTAGACAGAGTCTGACTCTCTCGACAGGCTGAAGTGCAGTGGCCTGATCTTGGCCCATTGCAACCTCTGCCTCCCGGGTTCAAGCAATTCTTCTGCCTCAGCCTCCCAAGTAGCTGAGATTACAGGCACCCGCCACCACACCCAGCCAATTTTTGTATTTTTAGTAGAAACAAGGTTTCACCATGTTGACCAGGATGGTCTCAATCTCTTGATCTCCCCACCTTGGCCTCCCAGTTTCCTTTTTAAATCCACCTAAGTTGAAAATGTAGATGGATTTAGTGAAAGATATTCAATAAATAAGATGTGGCAAACATTCTTAAGATGATGTATATATACATCTCTGGCATGTGGGAAATGGCCCTGAATAAACACGTTTCCAGGGGTGCTGAGGTTTGGCTGGTGTGCTCCTTTCATTTCAGGGTGCTTGCTGTGTCTGTTGCCACTCTATGTGACATTCTGCTCCCCTCTCCTTTGTTCTCTGGGATGTAGGAATGAATGGGATCCAGCCTTTGTTCCATCCTTAGCCAGGTTCTGAGGACTCTTTTTTATGGAGCAGGGTCAGCGCTCCTGTCACCTTCAGTCCACAGGGGGGCGTCTCTGCACTGGCTGGACCCATCCTGCTTGCAGGGTCTGAATGAACTCACTGCCTTCTCACCTTTCACTTGGGTGCTTGGGCTTAGGAATAGCAGCAAGTTGTGCCCTCTGTCCACTGGGATGTTCCACAGCATGGCCACCGGCTCTGTGCACCATGTCCTCTGTCCCTCTCAGCAGCCCTGGAATGTGAGGAAACTGAGATGGTGAGGCTGGCTGAGGTTACTTGGCAAACCAGTGGCTGACCCGGGATGATATTGATGACAGGGATGCCGGCTGGGCATGTTGAGCTCCTACACTCCATGTGAGTGCCTGGGAAGGGGTGGGGTGGAGGAGCAGGGGATGAATGGAGGAAAGGGGGCCTCAGGGCTATGCCCCTTCCCAAACATGCAACTCAACCATGTGGCCAGTGGCTGTCCCTGCTACAGGCTTGGCCTATTAGGGAACAAGTCAGGCCCCCAGACCTTGGAGATTTTCTCTTCCCTCTGCAGGGCTTAAATTTGACCCCAGGGCTGGGCACGGCAGCTCACGCCTGTAATCCCAGCATTTTGGAAGGCCAAGGTGGGCAGATCACGAGGTCAGGAGTTCAAGACCAGCCTGGCCAAAATGGTAAAACCCCGTCTCTACTAAAAATACAAAAATTAACTGGACATGGTGGTGTGCGCCTGTAGTCCCAGCTACTCCGGAGGCTGAGGCAGGAGAATCGCTTGAACCCGGGAGGTGGAGGTTGCAGTGAGCTGAGATCATGCCACTACACTCCAGCCTGGGCAACAGTGCGAGACTCCATCTCAAAATAATAAATAAATAAATAAATATACAAACATTTATAGGTATTAACTTGGTTAGGAATAGCAGCAAGTTGTGCCCTTGGTGTTACCTCTTAACAGCCCTAAGATGTAAGTGCTTTTTATTATTCTCATTTTGAAGATGAGGACATTGAGGCAGAGAGAAGCAAAAGCCTTTTAGAAGGTCACACAGCAGGTTAGTGGCAGAGCTAGAAGTCAAGACCAGATGATTTTGCTCCACACTTATTAAAAGCCACAGGCCAGGCCAATGTGGGCAGAGGGACAAGGCTGCTGGAACGTCTGAGGTGGCTGGTGCAGAAGGGCCAGCCCCTCCTTGCCGGCCCCGGGGTGGCCACAGATGCAAGAGCCAGGAAGGGTCCTCTTGGCACCTGACCCTCACCTGGGACTGTCAGCCCTTGACTGCTTCCCCAGTGGGTGGGCATGCCACCTGTCTGTACCCTTCAGCGACCAGGGGTTCAGCAGTTTCTCTGGATGCCTGTGCCCTCCCTGCTCTGCCCTGCCTGGGCAGAATCTCCTCTAGCCCTTTGAATCCACCCCACAGTGGGATCTGGCACTGTCCTGTGGACCTCCAGCCCTGCCTGCTCCCCAGCTCTGGAACAACACCTGTGACTCCTTAAGTCTTCTTGGCTGTAGCCTCTCTGACCTCTACAGATCTAGTAGTTTTTCTGAAGTCCAAAATCTGTGGCTGTGGCCCAAGGGGCTCTAAGGGCAGTCTGAGGAATTAAAATGAGGACAGCCCTGCAGCCACCTGGGTATGTGTGTCAGTGCTGGCAGGGAAGCAGTGGCTTCGGGGCTCTGCTTCCATCCAGCCTCCCCACACCTTTGCCCCCATGGTGAGAGCAGCCTGGTGCACTGTTTCCAGGGTCTGGCCCTTTTAAATTTAGCTGCGGGAAAAAGCAGTTTGTGTGGCCCTGGAACTCGGAGACAATCAGCAA
Organism: Saimiri boliviensis; assembly: GCF_048565385.1. NCBI lineage: Eukaryota > Metazoa > Chordata > Mammalia > Primates > Cebidae > Saimiri > Saimiri boliviensis. Next base: position 21,661,164 of record NC_133456.1, read on the forward strand.
CAGGAAAAAGTCATCCGAGGGGAGATTTTAGTGAATTATGGAGGCATTGTTCCTGTGCCCAAGGAGCCAGGGCTGCTGGTCCAAACCTTGCTGACCCAGCCCAGGCCTTTTGGGCAAAACATTGCCTGGAGCTTCGTCAGGACAACACAACGTGGGCCTCTGAAGGCCAAAAGAAAAAAAAAAAAAACTGCTGGAGGAAGAAAAATACTGGAAATTCCCTGCATCCCAGTGATGGAAGAGACTTTCTTGAAAATCAACAGCAAGGGAAAGGTTGCTGCCCGCCCAGGCGGGGCCTCGGGGAGTGGTAGGAAGTCACAAGTGATATTTTGAGATATTTTCAGTCTGGTGTGATGCCGGTCGATTTTCCAAAACACAAGGGCCTCATGCTGGGGGGAGAGTTGAGGCTAGACTGAAGCTGACCAAGGGTGGGGCCGGGGTGCAGGATGGGCCAGGACAAGAACAGAAACAGAAGCTGACCCAGTTGGAGAGCTCCGGTGCTCCAGATGGCTGACTCACAGACCCTTGCCACCCTGGGAGGCCCAGGAGGGTCTCCCATTGACCCAAAGGCCCTTCCAGACCTCACCTAGGGGGGAAAACTGCAGGTGAATACCAGGATCCCCCTGCACAAAAAGCCTGCTAAGTGGCCAGGCAGATTCTGCTTGCTCGTCTCTCCTGATGGGGCACTCACTACCTATTCAGCAGCTCATCCCATTTCTGCACAGCTTTGAGTGGCAGAAACAATAAAAATGTTTGAGGAAGGGAACAAAACAAACTCCTTTCCTTGTGGAGCTGACACTCTAGTATGGAAACACAGTACACAAAATTAATAAAATGTAGGGTATGTTAGAAATTGCAAGCAAGGGAGAAGATAAAGCAAGAAAAGGGATAGGAGGCGGCATTTGGGATGCAATTCGGGTAATAGGCGGTTAAGGAAAAAGTTCCTCCTCACTCTCAGCCGGGACCCACCTCCTGGGATGTCTCATGGACCCCACTCTGCCCTCTGGGCACAGAGGTTCGTCTGCTCCCCCTAGGCAAGGACAGCCTTGCTCTGTTCCAGACTGAGCAGGGCCAACTCCTCATGGGAAAGGGGCTCTAGCCCTCTCACCCTTCTCTAGGGCCCCAGAATGAGCCCCTTTCACAGAGGTGGGAAGGACATTGTAAACCCTCTATCTCCATGAATGCATGCTAAGGTCCAGCTGTTTTAGCAGCTGCATCCCACTGTTACCTCCCACTGAACCCATCAACCTCTGATGTCATGAATGGTCAGCATACCCTGCCTCCTCCATCCAAGGATAGCATGAGCTTGCAGACCCAATAACTAGAATTTGCATTTATTCCTATTGTTTCATCTTGGAGCATTTTATCCACACAGAATTGCAGCTTGCAGAGATATTTTTGCAGCTTGCAAAGATCTTTTTGGCATAGAGGTGGACCACACATGAGATAGACAAAGGATTAATATTCTCAACATACAAAGAATACCTAAAAATTGATAAGAAAAATACAAAATAAAAATAAAGACACATGGACAAAGAATATGATCAGGCAACTCACAGATGCAGAAATGCAAATGGCCAATAAACAAATGAGAAAATGCTCAGCCTCTCAGGCAGTCATAGAAATGCAAATTAAAAGAATAACAAAATGCCAAATGCCATTTTTCTCCCATCAGATGGGGGAAAATGTTAAATATTGATGACATCCAGTGCCAGCCAGGTGGGGGCAGTTGAGTAGTTTTGATGTGGCTGGTGGGAGTATGAGCTGCCACAATCTTTTGGGACACTAATCTGTATTTGGGTTTAAAATGTGTATGCCCTTTGATCCAGCAATTCCACTTTGGAGAATTTATCCTGCAAAGCCATTTGGACACATAAGGTAATATGTACAAGAATGTTTTTTGCAAAAAGAAAAGAATGTACTAAATGTTGATCATTAAGGCAATGATTGAGTGAATTATGGGACATTTGTCCTATGAAATATTAAACAGCTAATAAAAATAATTAGATTGTGTGTGTGTGTGTGTGTGTGTGTGTGTGTGTGTGTGAGTTCCTATGTATGGACCTGAAATTGTGCTTATGATATATTAGACAAAAAAACAAGATGCAAAATCAGGTATATGATATGATCCTATTTTTGTAAACATATTTGAAAGAGCAAAGAGTAAACTGGAAAATAAACTTCCCTAAACTGCTAACATTGGTTATCCCAGAGGAAGAGAATCACTAGCGGCAAGATTATTAAAATTATTCGATCTCATATCTCTTTTGTTTGACTTTTGCAATATAGCTCTAATAATTTTGATAACAAACACTCTTTCTTAAAAGTTATTTTTAAACAGTTCTTATGGAGCTCTGCCCATCACGTCTTCATTATGAGCAAAGGCAGGAGTCAGCCCAAGGACTGGGACAGAAGGTGGTCCTCTTGCTGCTGATCTGAAGGTCCAGCTTACCATGAACTGCCTACTCTTGAGCTTCCCAAGGGATATTCAAGTGCCCACCCCGCTTCTCATCTTCATGCTAGCAGGAATTCCGCTGTCCACTGAGCCTTGTGGGTTTTCCCTGCCTCTGTTTCCCTTATCTTCCTCTTTTGTGCCTCATCCTACCTTCCCTGTTCTGTGAATAGTACTGCTTCCAGAAACATGCAGAAGGGACTGGGCTGGATTTCCTAATATTAGTCAAAGATTTGGAGGTGCAGAGTCTAGGCCCAGGGTAACAAACATTTCCTTCTTGCTTGCCAGCTCTGAGCAGTGGTAAAGGAGGTCAGGAGTGCTAAGCTGAAAGGGTTTCTAGGCTCCACCAGCAAGAGTGCTGGGATTGATTAGCAATGTCTGCTCTTGGCTAGGGACTGGTGAACAGGAACACCAAAGTTACTGCCTGGCCATGCTCCACCTCAGCAGGTGATTCCCAGACTGGAATAAGCACTGAAATCACCAGGGATTTTAGTAACATGCAGATTCTGGTACAGCTGGGCTGAGATGCTGTAGTTCTGGTCTGATAAGCCCTTAGGTGACATGGATGCTGCTGGTCTCAGGACCACCCTTTGAGGAACAAGGGGCCAAGATCTTTGCAATCTCCATTTATAGCCACCTCCTCCTCTCCCTCAACTCTTCACACATTTGCAAACCCTCCCCAAATGTCCAGCACCTCTTATATCTGTTGCATAGTTTGATTCTTGGAACAGCCCCGGTTATTATCTTTGACAGATGAGGAACTGGAAGGGAAAGAACTTGCCCAAGTTCCCCCAGCCAACTGATGGGCGGATCGATCGCCAACCTCCCCTGCCCCCGCTTCTCCTCTCCTGGAGCCAAAAACCAGTCAGAAAGACCCTGCTGCTACCCGACAGCACCGTGTTCACTGCCATAAATAAGGCCTCTGCCAAGCCACTCCTTCCTCCTTTCTCAGCAACATCTCACAGCAGGCTGGGGTGAGAGAAGCCAAGGAGGGATGTGAGGCTCAGCCGACAGCATGAGTTATGGGCTCGGGGAAGCCCATTAGTCACTAAAGCAAGAGAAGTTAACTCGGGCTTATTAACTCTAAACGTTTATTATTCACATTGATCACCACAGCAGACAGCACTCTCTCCCCCCCGCTGCCCCACAGTGCCGGCCAGCATGTTCAGATTGCAGGATGGGCTGAAGGGGCTCCCTGTGCTCCAGAAGCCCCAGGAAATGCAAGCAGGGTACACACGGGCCCCAAGGGGCTCTCCCTGAGCCAGAAGCTGGGGAGCTGTCAGTGGCACAATTAGACGTCATCTCCATCGTTATGGGCTGACCAGGAGGCTACCAGGCAGGCCGCGGAGGATGGGAGCCTGCCTCTGGATCTGCTTGACCCTTAGCAGCAGACGACTTTGCCTATAGGTCACATGACTTTGCAGAGACTCAATTTTGTCATCTGCAAACCAGGGACACATTCATTGATCCAACATTTACTGAGCACCCACTAAATGCCAGGCACTTCTAGGTCTGAAGGTACAATAAAGAACAAGAAAGCTCCCTGCCTTCATGGAGTTTATACTCTGAAGATGGAGACAGACAAAGCAACTGAATAAATGAACAAGCAGACTAATCTCAGGTCGTGAGTGGTAAGTGCAGTAGAGAAAACAAAGTCACACGCTGGAGAGTGACTTGGGCACTGGGAGGATGTCCACAGGGCCCCAGGGATGGGCTCTCAGGAGATGCACCTGAGGGGAGGCCTGAGGATGGAAGAGAGCCAACCATGGAAAGATCTGGGCAAAGAGGAGTGCAACAGAGGCGGCAGATGGGCAAGGGCAAGGCCGTGGGTCAGGCAAAGCGTGGCATGTGTGACGACCAGAGAGGCAGCAGGGTGGCTGGGAGGGCCATGGGGGAAGAGTGGAATGTGAAGAGGGAGGACAGCAGTGGGGCCACTAAGGACTGTGAATCTGACTCTCAGTGCAGTGGGAGCCTCTGAGGGGTTTTAGGTTAAAAAGGCCGTGAGGAGTAAAATCCCACCTGGCCTCCCTTGGTGGCTGTGAGGAAATGCAGTGGACACTGGGGGCCCTGCCTGGCTCTGCATGACCAGGTTGGGGCTGCGGTGGCCTTGGCTGCTAATGGCTGACAGCTGCCCCTTTCTCTTGAACATTGCCCTTGGTGGCCAGCAGGCACTCCCCTAGCACTGTGTCCCCTTCTCCAGGGTGAGTCACCCCCTCAAGGTGGGACTCACGCTGTGGGCCCTGTGTGCTCCAGAAGCCCTGGAGGTCAGGCCGAGGCCAGCGTCCAGCGGGGACACAGCATTGCGTGGTGTTTTCCTTGCCGCCCTGCATCCCTCACTCCCTGCTGAGAGCATTTCTTCAGGTTCTTCTGGGGAACCTGGCATAAAACATAAGGGTGAAACCAAATGGTGGCTCTGAAGGCTGAACCCAACACTTGCCACACAATTTGCCTAGAATGTTCTTGATTTTAGCACTGAAAGTCCTGCATCCCAGGAACATCCTAAGTCTCAGGAAAACTGGAAAGATTGGTCAGCCTTGGTAACTGCTTCATAAGTAAGATTCATTCATCCATTCATTGGCTCTCTCCTGGGCTTTCCTTGTACTGGATTCCATCGGTGAAGCCATGGCAGGGGTCCATCTCATGGAGCTCACAGTTCCACTGCAGCAGGCAGGCACCATCCTAAGATGGTCACTCAGGACTGCAGGTGAGGAGAACCGACACAGGGTGGTGAGGTGGGGGCTGTCCTTGAAGGAGAAGAAGAAGCTGCCCAATAAACGTGGCGGCGGGTGGAGGGGGACATTCTGGGCTAAGCACCCACCCTGGTGAGCTGATGACCAGGAGAGCCCTGGGCTCTGGATCTACAAATGCAGACAGAGATTGTGAGAGGTAGATTCAGGGTGCCCACTGGCCCATGCCCTTAGCTTCTCTAGTTTGCCTATCTGGGAAGGTCTCTCCAGCTCCAGCAGAAAGCCCAGAATAGCTACAAAGCAAAGAGCTCTTTGGGAGGAGCCCTCTGAAGTCACCAAAGTTCTTGGGTGACCATAAAGATGGTTAAGACCTCAGGGAACCTCCTGTGGACCAGCAGACACTATTCTGAAGCCCCAGGATAACCCAGATAAATAGGTCTTTTATTTCCATTTTTGTGACAAGGAAACTGAGGCTTAAAGAGAAGTAATTACCCACCCAAAGTCACATAGCCAGTGAGTGGTGAGCCATGTGGGGGTGTGGAGGTTCCCAGCGCTCTCAGGCTCACAGCCACTGGGTCACTTGATAAGTTCAAGGAGATAAAGAAGGTATTGTCACCTCCATTCTATTTATTATTTTATGCACCCCTTTTTTATCCACTCACCTACAATAGAGGGGAGTGGATAAAAGCACAGATTCCAGAGCCAGCCTGCCTGGGTTCAGACCCCTGCCCACCATGCAGAAGCCACAGGACTGAAGGCAAAAGACAGCCTCCCTGTGACTCGAATTCCTCATCTCTCAAAAAGGGGACCAAAACTGCACCTCTCTCCAGGGGTTGTTATGAAGATTAAATGAGTTAATATATTTAAGGCACTTATAGTCTGACATGCCATAAGTCTCAACTATGACTGTTTCTTTATTGCTATGACTCAGTCTTACACAAGTCGTTATAATAAAACATTGGCAACAACTTAAATGTTCAACAATAGGCGAGTTACTAAGTCTAGTATGTTGTATCCATTTCACTGGATACAACAGTAATTAATACAGGGTGGTCTTGGTAGCAAAGATCAACAAATAGGCCTGAGGAACAGAATGGAAAGTCCAGAACTAGCCCAACATGTGTAGAAGTGCCAGATTATTAACGAGAGACACAGAAGTATAGTGGGAAAAGGGTGCTTTAAATAAATGGTACTGGATCAACTGGACATTCACATGGGAATAAAGACTCTTGACCCCTTCCTCACACCATACACCCAATTCTGTTTCCATGATCTCTAAGTAGTCATTTAATGTGACCAGAATATTGGCTATGTGTATGTTCACTCAGCCCTGTGCATTTGAAAAAGGTAACATTATGAGCAAATGTCTAAACTTGAAATTATAAGGCCACTTCATGTGTGTGCACAGACTGACAAGGAAACCACGGTGAATTTCAGTGGTGTTGGTGGCTCCATGTGAATGAAATCTTTGGTGGTGATGTTTGTCCTTTTAGTAAAATAAAGAGCGTTCCTTTGTTTTGAAGTTATCTTACACATCTCATCCAATCCAAGATTATTGCGGAGAAGGAAGATGAATTTTAGGCAACAAGTAGTCAATAAGAAAGTTCCGATTTCCTTTGGAGAAAAAGGAAAACATGTTTTGTTGTCCCCCAACAGTGAGATGGAAAAAAAAAAATAACCAAGGGAAAAGTCACCCCACGCTTTCCTTGAGGCCATGGGCCCCCACCACTGTGGCGCCATGAGGAAGTTGAAGGTTGAGCGAGCAAAACATGTTTTCCTTCTGCAGGACGTCTGAAGGAACTGTTGGAATCAATTATTGGAAAAAACAAAAATAAAATAAACTCCAGCCCATGGTAAACACTACTCCTTCTTTCTGGGATCAGGAAAACAAAGGCCAGGATTGGGGTCAGCATGGAACAGTGGGCAAACATGGGTGGTAGGAGGAAGGGGCCTGGGCTTCGGGTAGAGCAGGATGAGTCTGGAACCTTCCTGAGGCTTGATTTACCCCTCTGCAAATTCAGGATCCTGAGTCCACCTCACAGAGTTTGGGATGAACATGCCATTTCACTCACTCAATAAACATGTATTTTGCTCCCAGTCTGTGCCAGGCTGTGAGACGGGGCCAGGCCACCTCCATGGCTATCCAACCAGTGCAGCCATGCCAGACCCCACACTGAGGAGGGCCCTGTGCTTGGCTCAGACCCCCGCATGCTGCAGTGACCTCTAGAAATTCTTAAGTTTTGAAGAAAAGGTATTGCATTTTCATTTTGCACCGGGCCCTACCAATTATGTATCTGATCCTCGGAGTGAGGCAAGAACACGTGTTGCTTTTAATTGCTTGTTGAATGCATCTGACCCCACTGTGTTCCCCCTAGTGTTTGGAGTAAAGAGGGTGCTGATAAATGGGGGTTAAAATGAAAGTGCAAGGAGAATCCAGAGGTATGAATATCACTTCACCACCCACCCAGGTGCACCAGGCCGCAAGGGGACCCCTTCACACCCTTGTAGGTGCTGCACCTGCCATTGTTTCAGGGGAAATTATCTCCTCCCATTGGTTGGGAGGGTCCTGAGTTAAAACCAGGTGTGCAGTCACAAATGACCTGGCATCAGACCTTTCCGCTGCTTGGCAGCTGTGTGTCTAAGCAAGTCTCTGTGCCTCAATTTCCTCATCTATGAAAAGGGTCATACATGCTCATACATGACATGCACATGTGCAGGGTGCTTATGGTACTGGGAGCACCACAGCCCAACCAACTTGAAGAGGCCCTGAGCTCTCACCTACGCAGACAGACAGGGAGTGTCTGGTTCCTGTGGGAGGTGTTTATAGCCAGTGGCAAATTCTCCTTGGACTTCCAATTTGAGAATTTGACTTGACTCTGGGATGCTGTCCCTGGACAGCGAGGGCTGGCTGTTGCTGCCTATTTATAGGTGAGAAGTGAACTAATGGTATTTATAAATGGTTAAACATTGGTCAGTGAGAAATGGCACATGGATTAGGTCTCCAAACACAATGTCCACCTGCTAAAAGATATGAAATCCGAATTCACTGCCTACTATGTGCCAGGAACTTTGTCAATAATACTCAGTAATAAAATCTAACATTGCTGACAGTTACCTGCATGCCAGTCACTGGGGTAAGGGCTTAGGGTCACTATCTTATTTCATCTTCCTAATGGGCATGTGCCATAGGTGCTAAAAAAGCCTCATTTTATAGATGAGGCGGATACCCAGAAGGAACAGGGACTTTCCAGGGGCTCGGGGCTGGCGAGTAGTAGGGCCAGGGCTCCATCCTAGCATGAGTGCCCACATTGTAGGAAACAATCAGCCCAATTCAGTGTGCGGCTCCTGCTGGGGGTGGAAGGTGCTTTCCCCAAACCCGCTCCCCTCATTAAAGACTCCCCTAAGCTATAGAGGACCGGGGCTTCAGCCTGGGGCCCCCCTGCTGGAAGGCAGCTTGGAGGCTGCTCCTGCAGGGACTGTGTGTGTTGACAACAACCTCTTCTTGAAGGACAGAGCCCCTGCAGCCACAGGGCAATGGACTGGCGCCCAGAGCAGTTGAGTATTTTAATGGTGTTGCTAGACTGGGCCTGATTCATTTCTCTAAGTGTCTGGGTTTTGGGTGGGGGGAAATGCACCCTCAGCGATTAATGATGTCTGTGACAGAGGTTCACACTTGCCTCCTGTATCTGTGCACACAAATGCACAAGTGCTCATTAGGCTAATTAATATGGCCTTTCCAGAGCCACTACCTCCCTCACCCTCTGCCACAGGGCCGGCAGAGAGAACGCAGGCTCCGCTCTGGAGCTCAAATGGGGAAAATAAATCAGGAGTCTGTCCTCGTGTCTCGTCAAAATGCCTCTCTTTAAACCACCACATTTCCTGGTGCATTGGGGAAGGTGACATTGCTACCTCTGTTCTGCAAAGCCATCCCACAAGGGAAGGGTCGGTCCTATAATGACTGAGCTTCCTGTCCCCTGAATTCAAGGACAGGTGGCTGCCAGAGGTAGGAAATTGGAGACAGTTGCTTTTCAGGGCCCTCCCGAACTGCCCCAGCTCCCTCGCTCAGCACAGCATGGCATCGGCAGGCCCTGGTCCTCAGACACTACCACTCATTGGGTGAAATATTAATGGCCAGGTTCTCCTCTGATGGCCTAGATGGGACTTCAGGCCCTTTGATGAGAAGGGAGTCCCTGTGTTCCTCTGACCCCAGACTTTTAACGGGGCCTAAAGAGCCTTAACTCCATATTTCTCCAAACGAAGAATTTCATCCCCGCTGCAGGGAATCTCACCTCACTGGACCTGGGGGAACCTTTGGATTAAAGCAGAAGAGCCCAAACGCTCTCATCCTCAGGCTGTGTTCTTGGTGCTGGAGATGGAGCAGCCACCAGGGAAGACCCAGCCCTGCCCTCCAGGGGTTGGCATTCTAATCTGGGAGACAGCACGCACATACACAGACAAATAAATGGGATGGTTTCAGATAGGAATGAGAGCAGGGAAGGAAGAGAACTGGATGACGGGATGGCAAGGGACTCAGGGAATGGTGTCAGAGGTGCCTCCGTGAGGGGGACATTTGAGACCTGAGAAATGAGAGGAGCCAGCCCAACCATATGAACATTTAGGAAGGAGTTTTCCAGGGGATGGAAATTGCAGGTGCATAGTTACTGGGGCTGGAAGGACTGAGCAGGGTCAGGGATGAAAAGGAAGGCCAGTGTGGCTGGAGCGAGTGAAAAGGGGGAGGTAGTGGGAGATGGGGTGGGGAAACGGGCCATGATGAGGTGGATGGGGTGCTGGGGATTAGGGGTTGTGGTAAGGAAGGAGGATGCTATTCCCAAAGCACCTGGTGAGCAGCTGCTGTGTCTGGCCACGATGCTGGGAGCTATGCTTGTGGCATCCTTACAGTGGCCACTGGGCGTGGTGGAGGGAAGGCTGGTGGCCAGTCATGGAGAAGGCTGGGCTCCTGAGTGATGGCCACATTTGGGTGCAGGCCACAGAGTCTCCAACCCTCCCCTGCCCCCCACAACAATAAATGACTACCTCTCCCCATGACTCAGGTCTCTCCAGGATTCTCAGGGCAAAGTCCCCCAGAAAAAACACCTTTCAGAGTCCCAAGTCCCTGTCACTCTGCACTGAATTCCACCAGCGCCCATGGCCAGAAGGAAATCTTATAAATTGTGGGTTAGAATCCATCCCTCCCCGCTTCACCTCCTCTGTGGCTCCACATTTTTGTTCAGAGAATGAAACCCAAAGTCCTTGCATTGTGTGGCCCAGATGGGGGCCAGCCTCTCCGCGCTTCTGAGTTCATTGCAGCGTTGCCCTCCGTCCAATGGGTATAACATCCAGACTTGCCTTTGCCTTGGAATGGTGGTGAGACTTGAGGGTCCTTGGGGGATGTGACCCCCTTGTCACCTGTATGGTGCCGCGCTCGGGAGGGGTTGGTGAGGAGTCTCTCAGCCAGGCCTGCCCTCAGAAGGGTTAATGTGGCCTCTTTGTCCCCCAGTTGCCATGGGGACAGTTCCTGCCCTTCAGGAAGCAGGGAGAGCAGTTTCCTGTTTTGAAGAAGGCTTGAGGGCTGTTTTCCTCCAATCCGCCTGCCCAGAGAGAGGCAGGAAGCCTAAGGCCAGCCGCCCCTGCTGTTGGGTGTGTGGCGGAGCCGTGCCCACGCCCAGCCAGCCAGGAGGGGCTGTTGTGGAAATGCAGCCTCGGGAAAAAGCCAAACAGGCCAGTGCAAGGAAAAAAAATGGCTGGCCGGAAGAGGGTGGCCGCTTCCTCCGCAGACCTTGAATCCCACCCAGTGATAAAAACTCGAAGCCGGCCCTGCCCAGCCTCTGACTCCCCTCCCCCAGAGCTCAGCCCTTTCTTGGAGAGCCAAAGGTCGGCTGGACCAAGACCTTGAGGCCCCTGCCTGTCCCTCTTGCCCAAATGCACTCCCACCCTGCATGCTGGATGCTCAGCTTCATCAGATTTGGCCCCCACTTCCCATCCCACCCCTGTCTGGAATGCTCTTGGCTCTGATGAGGATGCAGATCAAAGCCCATCTCCTCCTCAAAGGCTTCCAGCATGCACTGGAGCCCCTGGAGCCCCAGTGGGTCAGGAGCATTCATGCGTTTAGGTCTCATCTCCTCTCGTGGCACCCCAGCTCCTGCCTTCCAGCCTTCCCACCTCCAGGCTTGCCCCTGTGACTCACCCACCACTCCAGCTACCACATAGCTTTCTACCCCACAGGTCTGACCACGTTGCTCCCTCCCCCAGACTATGGCTCCCGTTCACCTGCAGGGTAAAGTTCAGACTCTTGGGCCCACCATCTGTCAGAGAGCTTTCACACACACGTCCTGTGCTGTGACCACAGACACTTCTCACCATGCCCGCCTGCCCTTCCTCTTCCACCCCTCCAGGTGCTTGCTCAGGCGATTCCCCTGTACCTCATAGGGCCATCCTGCTGCTGCACCTGGAAAATGCTGCCTGACCTTTCAGGCCCAGCCCAAATGTCACCTCCTCTCTCTAACCCCCTAAGCTTAATTCAATCCCTTGCTTTCAGCTCAGCTGCCCTGCATCACTGTTAGCTGATCCCAGGCCCTTCTCTCTGACCACACCATGAACTGTCTAAGGACAGGGAAGTGAAGAGAGAAGACAATTAAAATTCACTGAATCCTCACTTCAACCCAAGAGAGGTTTCATTATGCCCATTTTATAGAAGAGAAAAGTGAGGTGCGGAGAGGTAGAATGACTTGCCCAGGGCCACAGAACAAGTGCCTGGTGGGGTCGAGGAGTCTCCAGAGAAACTGCTTCTCTATCAGCCTGGGTGGGTGTGGCCAAGGCGGCAGGGGTCTGAGCCAAATTTATCTGATGTCCCCCAGCAATGTGTGTGGCGTGGGAAGGGAAGGGCGGTCTTGCTAAGATGCCATTCACCCCCCGCCCTCAAGCAGGTGTCTGCCTTAGATTTGTCCTCCCTGGAGCCAGGAAGGCAACTCAATTACTTTTCAGGGGAAGATAAGCCCCAGAGGCTGATGGTGTCACAGCTGTGGCACCGCAGGGTGAGCGGTCTGAGGCCACAGGGACCAAGAGGTCAGTAGCTGAAGAGGCTGCAGGGCCAGGGTAATTTCCTTCTTAATAGCATGCATTTTCTCCTAGGTGACAAAAGGTAGACCTCCTGGAAAATGGGAAACACAGGGGCCCCTGCCACAGAAGCGTGATGCAAAGGTGGCTGGCACGCAGTGGGAAAGCAAACCCTCAGGGTCACCCCCTTCTGCAAGGGGGCAGGAAGCAGAGCCCAGGCCGCCTCCACAGGCTCCCACACTGCCCTCCACCACCCCAACTCTGCTCATTCACCGGGTGCCCAATAAGTGCTCCTCCCTGGTCTTTTCATGCTCTGATTGTGGGGGTTGTGTGGCCTAGTTTCTGGTGAGTTGAGTTTGTTGTTTGTACACATTTATGGAGCACCAATTGTGTACTAGATATTTAAATAATGATCATTTATTAAGCACCTCCTGTATCCCCCTCCAGTACTGAATGCTTTAGATGAATGACCTCGTTTACTTAACAGGCACTATTATCATTTCCATTTGATTGGGAGTGGGGAGGAATGAGCTGATGTAGGGTCCCATGACCACCACTTACTAGTTGTGTATTCCTGGGCCAGTCTAAGGGCCTTAGCCTCTCTGCATGGTGGCAGTCTGTAGGGTTGTAGGGCCCCACAGGGTCGTGGGGTGTCCCTTATGTTGTCCTGAGGTGCAGGATCCGAGAAGAGACAGGACACTGGAGAACTGGTGAAGAACATCTGGACTCGGGGCGGGGGGGCACGCCACCTGTGAGCGGAGATTGGCTGGGGCCGCAAATGGCCAGAAGTGTCGGTATTTATTAGGTACAAGCAGGGGGCAGGGTCATAAGTGAGGTCATCATCTATAGGCTTAGTAATAGGGCATACATAATCAGGTGAGTCACAAACGAGGGGGGCCACCCCATTATGTAACCTGGGCAGAGAGGTGGGTCGTGCGCAGTAGGAGGCCACGCCACGCACAATAGTAGAGGGTTGTGTACAGAAAAGGAGTCCACCCCCATTAGGTCACCAAGGCAAGGAGATGGGCTGTGTGCAACAGGTGTCATGTGCAACATTTCTTGTCTGGGGGCTGGAGACTTCAAAGGATGTCTAATAGAAGGATACTGTAAGCCAATGCAGTGGGAGATGACAGACTTGTGCTCTTTTTTTTTTTTTTTTTAGACAGAGTTTCGCTCGTTACCCAGGCTGGAGTGCAATGGCGCGATCTCGGCTCACCGCAACCTCCGCCTCCTGGGTTCAGGCAATTCTCCTGCCTCAGCCTCCTGAGTAGCTGGGATTACAGGCACACACCACCATGCCCAGCTAATTTTTTTGTATTTTTAGTAGAGACGGGGTTTCACCATGTTAACCAGGATGGTCTTGATCTCTTGACCTTGTGATCCACCCACCTCGGCCTCCCAAAGTGCTGGGATTACAGGCTTGAGCCACCGCGCCTGGCCAGACTTGTGCTCTTAAGATATTTACGGGAGGATTCATTGAGCTAGCACAGAAGCAAGAAAAGACTGATGGGGTGTACAGCCGCCATGACTGGCCACACCAAAGGGGTTCTTCTCTCTTGGTTACTTCCAGGATCTCAGGCCTGAGACCTACTTTCCACAGGAACTGGATGCAAGGTACTACAACTCCTTTATCAGGAGGAGAGGCTCTTGCTCCAAGCCTGCCATGTCGAGTATGCCCTTTCAGGCAGGAACACCACCGCCAGGGTCTTCGGTTATTGTCCTGGTCTGGCTGTTTTCCCATGTACTGCTTCTGTTCTGTGACTGCTCTAGGCATTCCTCCTACCACGAACTACTATATGGTTATATAGAAGGATTCTATAAATCAGCACTAAATGTGTCAGTACGGCTCCAACTACATTCATTGTATGATTATATAGAACTAAGTATGATTATATATATATAAGCTAGATATAAGTAAGCAATGAGTTATACTTCAGGCACTAATTATATAAACTAATATATAATTACATATAAAGGATTATATAAAGGAAATAGCTGAGTAATAACACTATAAACTAATATTCTTCAGGCACTAATTGTGCCTGGGGTCTGGCCAGTTCTCCTTCCTCAATGCCCATGGTGGGTGTTACCCACAGCAGTCTCATCTATAACATGAGGGTGATAACAACACCTACCGCATGGGTTTGTTAGGAGGATTAAATGAGGTAATATACACAAAACATATATTGATTGCACAAATATAGCAGCATATAGCTCAGTAAGTATCAGCTAGTATGATTTGAAAATGGGGAAACGGGCTTAGTGACTCGCCAAGGTCGTGCCCAGGTTAATGTGGCTCCTGACCACCACGTCCCACTGCCGGGCTGGGAGGCTTGGTGATGGGCACTTTCACGTAGCTCACAGGGCCTGGGTGTTTTTGTTTCTGGAGAACAGGGCCACATCCAGCTTTGGAGCTGGCTTAACAAAGGCTTCAGGCCTGTGGGAACAGAGAGCTGGATTTCAGCAATTTGGAGCTGGGGCTGCCATAACCTGAGCCGTGTGCAAGGAGGTAGTCAGCCCCAGATTGTCCAAGGGCAGTAAAAAGATGGGAAGCATTTGCTCACTTGGAGAACGGTGCACTGCACACGTGCATGAGTGAGGGGTGTGTGGGATAGAGCTCTGTGTGTGGGGAGGGCCCTGGGGTCTTAAGGGGTGCAGTGAGGGGTGACTTTGTTTTTAGAAGCACCCAGGGAACCTGTCATCACCAGCTGGGGTCTAAGGCACCTGAGGGGTGGTGGTACCATAATGGGAACATTGCTTGGGAGTCAAGAGGTCTGTTTTCCCCATTAGTGCTCTCATTGGGCTGGTGGTTACTATACACTGCGTGGCCCTCCTCAGCTAGCCTAGGAGCTCTGGGAAGCACAGGGTGAGGCTGGGCTGTTTACCCAGAACCTGGCTGGGCACCTGGCACAAAGCAGGCACTCCATTCATTTTTGTTGAGTGAATGAATTAAAGAAAGGAAGAAATGCTCATGATGCTGGTCAAGATTCTGCCCTGGTGACCCTGGGCAGATGTGGTACATGGCAAACAGCACAGGCCCCGGAGACAGATGGACCTGGGTCTGACTCTACCATTGCCTCTGGGTCTTGAGGAAGTGTCTCACCCCTCTAACCCCCAGTTTTCTCACCTGTAAAATGGGGACAATGATAAAAATCACTTTACATTGTCATGAGATGTACGGAAAGGGTAGAGCACAGAGCCGACGCTCAGCAGGCGTCCACTATCAGCATTCGTTACCACTGCCATTGCTATGTCTGCCTGCTGTTAGTGCCACTGTCTCCTCACCTGGCTAATGCACTGGATGCCCAAGTTCCTTTGCTCCCAAGTTCCCCGGGCTCTGAGGCGGACACCTAGTGGGTCCTTGGATGTGGGGGGACCATGGCGATGGTCCCTTTGGCCCCCACTTCCAAGGCTCCCACTGCGTTTTCACTGTGAGGTTGCTGGCAGTTGCGGGCCATTCTGATCATCCAAAGTAGATAGGGCAAGATAGAAAGAGCAAAAAGAAGGGGAGAGAGGGAAAGCCTGCTCAGATGCCAACCCCACTGGCATCTGCCTTAGAGCTTCCTGTCCTTCACCTTCCAGGCTCCTCCAGAAAAGCACGAAGAGGCTCTTGCCTTCAAAAGGCAAAGCAATCATTCACAGAGTAGAAAATGGGTGAATGAGATGTGAGTCCTGGCTGGACTGTAAGCGTAAGTCACTCCCCCTCTCTGGCCCTCAGTTTTTCTATCTGGGAAATGGAGATATAATAACTCCTTTATAAAATTCATGGGATGAATACATATGTTAAAGGCTCAAGATAAGTAGCGATGATGTTCATCACCCCCACACATCATGTCTTTTGTGGGTATTTACAGTCATTCCCCCTGAATTCAGTGAGTGGCTATGGCTGAGTCCCATAAATACAACACCAGGATTGGCAATGGTTGTAAAGCCCACAGTCTTTCCCATCCATTTTCTCTTATTTGGAACAGCAAACAAAGGAATAAGCATTTCAACTTTACAGGCCATCACTCTACACTATTGCGTGGCTTCAGCTACACAAGTTCAGACCTGTGTTTTTCCCAGCTGGCCTTGGTTGCTATGATCTTTTTAAGCAGACGTTGCTTAGTGTCAAATCCCAAATTCAACAGTAGTGGAAAGAGCTTAGTAAAGCCTTGAGGTCTCTTTCTGTCCTCCCTTCTCCTTTGCACGGCCAACAGCGAAGAGTAACACTGGTGGTGAACTGAATAATCTGAGCCTCCCTCACCTGTTCCTGCCCTGGGGGTTGTAGAGTATTTTGCTTTTATTGGTCATCTCAGAAACAAGATCAACTTTAAAAAAAACATATTTTCTTTTGGCATCAAATATTGAAACGATTTATCCACTCACTCATTTGTACCCACATTTAAACACAGATATACCTGCCCACACCTTCTATACCACCAACTCTACCACCTCATTCAACTCCACCACCTACATCAACTCAATCCACTCCATCACCTGTCCCACCTCCATCACCTCAACTGTCTCTGCCACCTCCACTACCTGCTTCGCCTCCCTCAACTCCATCTCCACCACCACCACTCCTTCACGTCCTCCAGTTCCACCACCACATCCACACCATCTACCAATTCTACCACCTCCAACTCTTCCACTACCGCAAGGTCTATTACGTCCCTCAGCTATGCCGTGATTTCCACAAATATGCCCATCACCCTCTGCACCTCTCCCACCACCACCTGGACACCCTCTCCACCACCACTAGTTTCTACTACCACCTCTCCTGCCTTCACCTCCAATACCACCTTCCCCATCTCTGTTTCTGCTACTACTTACAACTTCCCCACCTCTACCACCTCCACCATCACCTCCACCTCCATCCCTGCCACACCTCCATGAATGGACCCATAAAATGTATCAAGAGCCAAATTCAGCCACAGATTTTTCTATTCAAGTCACAAGTATTTCTCCACAAAAGCCAGGAGAATTAAGGACTCTGTGGCAGCTCAGGGATGGAAAGGACTTTAAAAGGATCACATTCGGTTCCTAATTTTACAGCTGGGGAAATCAGATCCGCTTCCAGCACCACCTCTGCCACGCCAAAGCCCTGAGACTCCTCCAGCAGGCCAGGACTTCTCCCATCTCAGGGAAGTCTTTGCCCCTGTGATTCCCTCTACTGGGAAGGCCTCTCCTCTGGTTGAAGCCTCCCCACTGGGGGCCTCCTCTGAGCTCCCACAGGCTCCTGTGTGTTCCCATCACAGCATGAGCCTCAGGGTAGCAGAACTATCTGTCTGTGACTCTGTAGACAAGCAGACTGGGAACCCCTGGAGGGTGGAGGCTTGGTCTACTGGTCGCCCAGTACCAGGCAGGTACTGCGAGAGGCTGTGTGGTGTGTGCTGAGTGTATAAGGAAAGAAGGATCCTCATCAACCGGGTCTCCCTTCCAATGTCACCTCCTCAGAGAGGCCTTCCTTGACTACCCATTCTCTACTCCGGTGGTTCTCAAACCTGGAGGGTATGATAAAACACGGGGTTTCTGATTCACTGAGGCTGCGCGGCGCCCTCTGAGAGCCACCGCTCTGCCCCATTGCCCAGGTTTCCCTCCCTCGCTTTGAAATGGTGTCTCCAGAGGCTTCCTCCCGTCTAAGCTCCATGAGGGCAAGAATTTGGGGCTGTCTGTTCCGCGCTCGGTGCCAAGGCTGGAGCGGAACTGAACGAATGTCCAGAGTCAAAACTAAAGGGATAGATGGTTTGCTGGGCGAAGGAGCCAGGAACACCCCAGAAGCCCAACTCGTTGAGTTCTCGTCCCTCGAACCCTCAGCGCCTCCCGCGTTGCTCACGGCCACGGCCCCTTTAAATGCGCGCAGGGACGCCCCGACCCTCAGCTCCCTGGATCCCTGACCGAGCAGGAAAAAAAAAATCCTTCCTCTTCGGGAGCGGAGGAAATGTCTAGGAGGGGGCGGAGGCGCGGCTGCAGCGCAGGCAGAGGCGCAGGCGGAGACGCGGCGGCCAGAGCGCAGCGCGCCGGGAGCCCGGAGCGGACGCGACGCCCAGCGCAGCCCCAGCCGCCGCCCCCGCGCTCGCGCCCCCTCCCCCTCCCCCGGCCGCCCCAGCCCGGCGGCCCCGCCCCGGAGGCTCGCGCCTCGCGCCCCGCGCCCCCACTGCCCTGCGCGCCGCGCGGAGTTCGAGGCGCGCCGGGGGCCGGGCGGGCGCCAGGGGGTGCGGGCCCCGCGGGGCGGCCGCGGAGGGAGGTGGCGTGCGGAATCGCGGACTGACCGACGCGCCGACGGCGGCCCGGGCCGAGCGCGCTGAAGATGAACAGAGCAGGTAGGAGGCCCCACGACCTCCAGCGCGAGGCACACGCGCGAGGGGCTCCGGCCGGGCGTTCCAAGTTGGAGCTCCCGGGCGCCCGGGCGAGCTGCGCGAAATCCCCCGACCGACCTTCCGTGCCGCTCGGCCTCGGCCAAAGCCTGCGCGGCTCCGATGTCCACCCTCCGAGAGGCTGAGAATCGGGGGCCCCCGTCCGAAGCGTCCCGCCTCAGGCACCCTCTTGGCGAGGTCACGCCCTGGCCGTGCGCGCCAGTATCCCACTCCCACGGCGGTCCCCGGAGTGAGGGTCCCTTCCCCAACGAAGAAAGACTCCCCTTTTTCAAAAGCGACTTGGTTGGACCCCCAACCCTTTGCCCTCTATTCCCCAGCGTCCCGAACCAGTCCTTGCTGGCCTTTCAGGGGCCACACCTGACCCATGGAGCCGTCTGGGACTGTCCCCGACTCCGGGGCCCATTCTCAGTTATTCAGTACTCGGCACGCCGGTACGAGGATTCCTATTCCCTTCTCTCCCCCTAGACCCCGAGGTTTGGAGCTCATTCTCCAGATGAGACTAAAAAGCCCGAAATTAATCCCCTGTAACGCACCCCTCCCTCGCGGCGCCCTGGCCTCCATTGTGCCTCCCCTAGGGGACTCAACGCCTGGGGGACGGGGGACGTTTGTCGCCGCCGTGCTGAGCCTCTCCTGATTCCCCCACCCCCAGTCCGTCGCTTTCCTGCCCTGTGAATTTGACTCCCCCAGCTCATCTTTGCAGTTCAGAGATTCCGTGAAATCAAAATGTGTTTAAAATCTCAGGGATCCCTCCAGAGTAGTGCCATTTAATGGATTTAGAAAGTGAGACTCGGAGATGGGCGGTGCCTGGAACTCAGTCCTAGGGATTCCCAACTCCATCTACGGGGAGGGCAGAAAGTTCCCTTAAGATGAGAGTTTGCAAGGGAACAGTCCCAGCTAACTTCATCTGCCTGCCAAGAAGCCGTCGCCACTCTTCTTTTCTTTTTCTCACAGAATTTAGTAGAAGGCAGCCCCCTCCCCGACCAACACCCTTGTCCAAAGCCATGCTCCAAAACACATATCCCTAAAGAAACAGGAAGCCACCATTTTGGCTGTCTTGGAACCATATCCTGCTAGGGTGTATGTGTGTGTGTTTGTGTGTGTGTGTGTGTATGTGTGTCTGTAGGATTTTTTTTTTTTTATTTTAAAAATCTTTTTTAATGAAAAAAGTCATTGTTTTAGCAGTGAGGTGCAGGCTGGGCAGTTCAGGCAGTCTGGGAGTGTGGCAGCTGCCTCCCGTGTCCAGGCCCTGTTACTGCTGGGCATATAGGCACCTGGGCAGTTAGTGAGTGTGGGTCACAGAATTGGGGAGCAGGATCGGGGGTGCCACTTTGCGGGAGTGGAAGAAGGTGGAACAGAGACCCGGAGTCCAGCCAGCCACTGCCTGGAAAGGGGTTGCCTCCTGCCTGTGCTGGCATGGCCTGAACAGAACCAGGCTAGGTTTTCCTACACTCCTAATAAAACCAGCTTTATAACAATGGTGAGAGCGATTCCAGTTTTCCCACGTTTTCCTGCATAAGGCTTGGGCAGACCCTCCCTTCTCTGAGAATCTGGGGGATGGAGTGAGTCGGGATAAGCTTAGAGGCAGGTTTGGTCCCAGGAAATCTTAGCCGTTGTCACTCTTGGGTTCAGCCTTCCTGTAATTTGTCTCCAGTGTAAACCTGGTTCCTTTTTCAACATGATGATAATGATACCAGCCTCACATTCAGACTGTGAACCATGGTCTGAATTTCCTCATCACGTGGCATGGTGGTTCACAGACTCCATGGGACTGAATCTCAGAACCATCATATACTTAGTTATGTGACTTTAAGCAGGTTATTTAACCTCTCTACACCTCAGTTTCTTTATTTGAAAAATGGGGTTGGTAAGATTAAATAGAATAAAACATGTAAGGTGCCTAGAAAGAATGGTCTGTCACATAGCAACTAGTAAATATCAGCTAATATTTATTGGGTACTTGTTATGAATCGGTATTGCTTTTAGGTGTTTTACTTCTATCAGTTTATTTAGTTTTCACAGTCACCTTATGAGATGAGTACCATTGCTATTCCCATTTTATAGGTGGGAAAATTGAAATGCAGAGATTTTATGGTCACCAGCTTATTGAAGATTGAATTGAAAGACAAGCTTGAAGCGCAGACTGTCCAGCCTGAGAGCGGGCTTTTTTTATTCAGTGCTTAACACATAGTAGGGGTGTGGGAAATGTTTGTCAACTGGCAGCTACTTTTGTTAGGCATCATGTCTGCTATTTTCCTGAACTTCTCAGCAGCCCTATCAAAAAAAGGAGGTATTTCGTCATTTTACCAAAAAGGAAACTGAGGCTCAGAGAGACAAAATGATGTACAGCAGAGCTGGGAGGGGAGCCCAGCCTCCCTGGGCCTCAGCATGCTCTCCCCATGCTGGCGCTTGCTGCTTTCCCAGTAGTGCCCTGTCGTGGATCACTGGACCAGCCTAACAGCAGCCTAATTAGAAATCATCAGGCTTGGCCTGGACATTCCAGCAGGCACCCAGGAATGAAAGTTAAATTAAGATGTAATTGGAAGGTGAAATTGGAAGATAATTACTCTTGCAACATACGGTTGTGAGAGTTCCAGGGGGAGTATAGTGAACTGCAACTGACACAGACTTGGGAACTGAAGACGGGATGGCAGAAGATGTCTTAAGAAGAGCCAGAAGTTTAGAAGGCTGTAGTTGGCCAGAGCAAACCAGACTGACTGACTGGTCCTGTACCCTCACTCTACACATGGGGAAGCTGAGGCCCAGAATGGGAAAGGGACTTGCCCAAGATCACACCTCCAGTTAAGGCGGAGCCAGGAGTGAAGATCAGGGCTCCTGGCTCCCCATCCAGTGCTCCTCCCAATACCCCTGCCAATTGAACTTCTATATAGCCAACAAGGGAGCAGCAAGCATGAATGTGTGAGTGACAGATATTTAATTAAAATAGAGAGAAAATATAAACTGGTACCAGGAGGCTGGCTGGGGATGATTTCTATCACTAGAAGCTGTTAAAAATCTCTTCCTCCTGTCATTGTGGTTCCCCCACCCCCTAGTTAACCCTTGGCATCTTGGCTCAAAGGGTGTTTGGAGTTTGAGTTGCCCTCAGGCAGAGCAAATGGCCAGGAAGCCCCGGGCATTAGTAACTCAGGGTGGGGAAGGAACGACCCCCAGGCCCTGTGTTACAAGGAAAGAGACGGTTCACACCATAGCCTTCTCCAGAGGAACTCAAGAGAGCCCAGAGGGTCCACCAGCTACATCCATGCTGGGTTCTGGACAGTGAATCCAGAGGAGGAAACCCTAGCTCTGATTTAGTCTGTAGTTTCCCCCTACCATACCCTAAAGCTCAGCATACCCTAAAGCTCCCTGGCTTGCTCTGTCCAGGTGGAGCCGGTTTTTTAATTGTGAAAATCCTCCTGTCCTTCAACCTGCACTCAGTGCTCTCTCTTTCCTGAGTCTTCTCTAGGCAGAATTGCCCTTAGACCCAGATAACATGGTGCTGAGGTCAGGGACTCAATCTGGCTCCGTTTTGTGAGACAGGTGGGTAGGAGGGAGCAGAGGTGGATGCTCTGACACTCTTGATTTGTTTGCACCCTCCTCATCTCTGCTGGCTGGGGCCCCCAGAGCTCCCTCCTTGGCCCTGCCCTTTTCTCTGTCCACACTCATGCCCCTGGTGATCTCACCAGGCTTCTGCCTTAAATTCCATCTCTATGATGGTGACTTCCAGCCAGACCTCTTTTCAGAAACCAGAGCCTGATTGACACCTCCAGCTGCTTGACACCTCCACCGAGGTGTGTAGTAGGTGACTGGAGTTTGCAAACTGAAATTCTGGCTTTCCCTCCCCAGCACCAGCAGTCTTTCCCGTGCCAGTTGGCAGACTGCACCTTTCTAGTTGCACAGACGCAAAAGGATGATCTTGGTGTCATCCTTGACTTAGATTCTCTTTCTTTTACACCCCACCTTCAAATGGTCAGCAGATCCCCTCAGCTCTCCATTCCTGTTCAGAATCTGACCTCTTTTCACCTCAGCCTGCTCCAAGCCTCCATCATCTCTTGCTTGGAGAATTGCAGGAGCCTCCTCATTGGTCTCCCTGCTTCCTTCCTCACGGTTTCAGTTTATTTCAACACGTTAGCCAGAGTGTGCATGTGCTTCTGCCCAAAGCCCTGCAGTGACTTCCCACCTCACTCTGAGTCAAAGCCTGAGTCCTGCCATGGTCTACAAGGCCCTGCATTATCCGCTCCCTTCTGTGATTCTTCTGGCCTCGTCTGCTTCTCCTGCTGGATCACTCACTCCACTCTGGCTGTGGTAGCCTCTTTGCTGTTTCTTGGATGCCAAGTGAGTCCTGGCTTTCCTCACCACTTTCATGTCTTTGCTCACATGTCCTCTCAGTGAAGCCTAGGCTGGTTACTCTATTTAAAATCGAAAAAAAAAAAGTTACTCCTAATCATTTTCCATAGACTTTATCATTATGTAGCATACGACACGTAATGTACTTACCCTTTTTCTTGCATATCGCCCTCCACCTCTCAATACAGGGTCCCCGAGTCTGGGGGCTTTCCTACACTTATTGATGTATCTGAAGAATCTAGATGATGAAGACCTGGCACATAGTTGGTGCTCAATAAATATGTATTTAGTGGAATTAGACTGAGAGAAATGGGATGGGAACTAAAGCTGGTTGTTCACTTTCTGGTCAGTTAGTACTTCTGAGTCCTGGACCCAGCCTTCACATGCATTTCTTAACTTACCCAGCTGTTTCTGGTCACCCTGGCCTTAGTTTCCCTACGTTTTACCCTTCTCTGCCTCACTAGATGCTGGGACCCCCAAGTCTCCATCATAGAAGAAGCACTCTATGGCAAAAAGGTGAGAGCAGAGGGTCAGATGACGAGACCAGGAAGCAGGAAATGCAGGCTGTACCAGGGCCCTGCTCTGCACTCACTGGGTAGCCCCACACGGTCACCCACCCGCTCTGTGCCTCTGTTTCCTCATCCTTCAGTGAGGGTCAGATGAAGCCTTTCTGGTTTTGGCTTGCCTTGATCTCAGAGGGGATGTGGCTGAAGCACTCTGTGCCTGAGGCTGGGGGCACAGGACAGGCACTGTGTGCCTGCCATTCCCAGAGGCTCCTGTGGGGAAGGCATTTTCTTGCACAGTCACGCCTCAGACACCCACCATAACCTATCCCTAGGAGACAGTGCCTGCAGATCAATAGCTTGATTGGATGAAGAATGGGGTGGGAGGGGGGTGAGGTAGCCAAAGTGACGGTCATTTTTGATGGCCCACTTGTCCCTTTGTCGCATCTCATGGCACCCATGTGAAATACCCACCTGTTAGGGATGAGAAATGAGAGTCCCACCCCCAAAGAATAATTTCGTGCCAATGCCTGCCACCCGATGTTGAGAGTGTGAAGCTCATGTTACGTAGTGTATGAGTGCAGAGCAAGACTTCAACCAAGGGGAGATCTGGAGTAGGCAAAGATGGACTTTGTCTGAACAACAGCTACTGTTTATTATTTCTATGTGAAGGCCTGCTCTTGAGCCTTTTTGATATATAGGCTTTAATTTTTAAAACAGCCCATTGAGGCTAGGTGCTGTTTCACACCCATTTTTCAGATAAAGAAACTGAGGCTGAATTTCATAGCTGATAAGTAGCAAAGTCAGGATTTGACCTAGATCTGCCAGGCTCCAAAGGCTACCTCTGTTACCTCACACTGACCGAGGTAATAGCTGACACTTACCTTTTTGAGCTCTAATTTTTTGTTTTTTCACTAATTTGGATAGATATTTTTCTAAAATAGGATACCACTTGACTGTGTATGGGAGCTTGATAGTCACTTATTATTTCTAGAAGATTCTGGGTTATTGTATGGATGTCAGTGGCTGGCCTGGGCATTGATGTGGATGAAATGGTATGGATTAGGGGTTTGATGCAGTGGTGGTTTTAACCTTTAAACTCATTGGCACTGATACCAACTTTGGCTTCAGAAATACTGAAAATGAGGTGCCAGTGGGACAGTCCCATGGAGCTGTCTAAAATCAGTTAGAGCTGTGCTGGACAGTGCCATAGCCACCAGCCACATGTGCCTACTGAGCACGTAAAATGTAGCTAGTCTGAATTGAGATGTGCTGCGGCAAATGTAAAATGCATATTAGATTTGAAAGACTTAGTATGAAAAAAGAATTCCAACTACCTCATTAATACATTTTGTATATTGATTACATATTGAAATGATAATGTTTGGATATATTGAGTCCAGTAAAATGTACTGTTAAAATTACTTTACCCATTTTTTTTTTGAGGTGGAGTTTTGATCTTGTCCCCCAGGTTGGAGTGCAGTGGCTCAATCTTGATTCATTGCAGCCGCCTTCCAGGTTCAAGTTATTTGCCTTCCACAGCCTTCCGAGTAGCTGGGACTACAGGCCCCTGCCAGCACACCTGGTTAATTTTTGTGTTTTTAGTAGAGATAATGTTTTACCATGTCGGGCAGGCTGGTCTTGAACTCCCAACCTCAAGTAATCTGCACTCCTCAGCCTCTGAAAGTGCTGGGATTGCAGGTGTGAGCCACCACATTCAGCCTTACCCATTTTTTTTAATGTGCCTATAAGAAATTAAAAATTACCTATATAGTGATATAGGAGGCTCACATACCCTAGGGACAGCCCTGGATTAGAGATGCTTCAGGGACATAACTGGGCCTAACATGCATGGGAAGAGAAGAGTTTGCTGGGAGAGACCTCCGGGCAGTCTGCTTCATCTTCCCTCCCATCAGGAGCCAGGCTGTTGTTTTGAGCCACTTGTGTGGTACCCAAGCCTTAGTGGGGATGGAGCTGGGAGGTGAGACCATGTTGAAAGGGAAACATGGGAGTCCTAATCCATGGTTGGTGGGGATCCAGGCAGTGCTTTTGAAGCAGAGATATTTGGCTGGAGATGGATTCTATGCCCACAGTATTCAAGGGAGCTTGGAGGGCCAGGTAGGTGGCAGGGAAGCCAGGGAGGAGGCATGAGCAATCTTGTGGCAGAGAGATGCTGAGCTCGAAATTTGGCAACCACTCCCCTTCTCGAGATCGTTCCCGTCCTGCAAATCTTAGCTGAAATGTCACCTTCTTCAAGAGGTCTTCCTTGGCCACAGCAGCCCACGCCGCTCTCATTCCTGTTGCATTGTAGTCTGCACCACATATTTTATTCTGCCACGGTCGGTAGGTCCGCAGCATCCACAGGAAAGAGACTTTTTGCAGATATCCACGTTGGCAAGTACCATATACTTTCTCCGATGAAATCTGGGTGTAGGCCTGGCTGGACACAGTCCTGAAGCATGTGACCTCCAGCAGAAGCACACATCACTGTTTCAAACCTTTGGTGTGTCATTCATGAAGGGAAGAGATGTCAGCTGTTCACTCATAATGTTCCAAGGGTCCCCAGCTCTACCCTCCAGTTGTTCTAACTCAACTGTAAGTTCTCAGCAGAGGCTGTCTTCTCTTCTTGACCCTAGGACACCCTGTCATCTGCAGTGTAGCTAGTAGGTACCCAATGGAGTAGCTGTAGAAGGGGGAATGGAAGCTCCATGAGGGCAGCAGGGAGGGTGACGGCAGGTTCAGCCTTTTCTCACGGTTGCTGGCTCACAGCAAGTTTTTACCAGTAGCTGTTGGATGAATGAATGCACTGACCTGGAGACTTCATTTGAGGAGTGCAGGATTTCATTTGGTTGATTTCCGTTAGTTGGGCTACATGTAGAAGAAAGGTCTATTCATTTTGTTTACAGAATGAATCTTTAGTGGAAAATCAAGGGGTTTTAAAGATTCTGGTCGAGGGTATGAGCCTAACATAAAGCAGAGGAGGTGGGCTTCACATGGGCGGAGGGAACCATCTGCAGCTCCCCTGCCAGTGGTGTGTAGGAGACTCTGAATGAAAATAATTGTGCTTTTTCTCTTTTCTCCACTATTGTTCTTTAGATTCACCAAAACCACCTGTTGCTCCTAAACCGAAGACTACCAGTCCACTAACGCCGGTGACCGCACCCAAATTCCCTTCCTCACCCAGGCCCGACAGTCTTCACAGTCCAAACTCCATGTTCAGGGGTCCGAAGCCCCCCATCGCTCCCAAGCCCAGGCTGGCTGCCCCAAATGAGTGGAGAGCCAGTGTGTACCTGAATGACAGCTTGAACAAATGCAGCAATGGACGGCTGCTCTGTGTAGACAGGGAGCTTGACGAGGGGTCCCGGTCCATCCCGAAGTGCTCAGAGTCAGAGACAGACGAGGATTACATTGTGGTCCCCAGGGCTCTGCTGAGGGAAGACGAACCCACGGATGGGGGCAGTGTGGGGAACACAGCCCTGGTGTCTCCGGAGGCCTCTGGAGAAGAGGAAGAGGAGCATGAGGAGGGAGGCGAGGCATGTGTCGTGGATGGGACGGGAGCTGGTGAGGACTCGGCAGCCCCCGCTGCCCTGGCTGCAGGAGCACTGAGCAGGGAGGGTGAGGAAGGCACAGAGCTTGCTCCTGAGGACGAAGGGGAGGGCTACGCTGACGAGCCAGGGTCACAGGAGCAGGTGGCCAGAAGTGAGGAGGAAGAGAAACTGGTGCAGCCACACAAGGAGTGCAGCCTGGAGGACGGTGGGCCTTGGGCTGGAGAGGGGGTCTTGCAGACTGACCTCCTCCTGCCCCATGACCATGGAGAGGAGCACGAGTCCCCCAACACCCCTGGGGAGGCAGAGGAGGATGGTGAGGAAGGCTGGGCCAGCGCAGACCCAGCAGGTGCAGATGAGGGTGCAGGTCCTGACAGCCCCACCGAGGACGTGGGACAGGGTGCTGAGGATGCCAGTGAGGAGCCCCCTCAGGAGGAGGAGCCGGCCACAGGGGTCCAGGAGGCAGAGATGGCCATGGACTGCCCTGAGCTTCTTGAGGAGGGATGTGAAGAGGCCGTGGGCATCACAGGTAGGGAACAGGTTGACCTTGATGAACCACCTGACCATGAGGAGAAAACCAGCCAAGAAGTGGCAGCCGCCACCCTGGAGGACTGCACCCAGGATGAGCCTGCCGAGGAGAGCTGCCAGATCGTCCCTTTTGAGAACGACTGCATGGAGGACTTTGTGACGTCCCTCACGGGAAGCCCCTACGAGTTCTTCCCAACAGAGAGCACCTCTTTTTGCAGCGAGAGCTGCTCTCCTCTTTCTGAGTCAGCGAAAGGCTTAGAATCAGAGCAGGCACCAAAGTTGGGGCTGTGTGCGGAGGAGGACTCCGTGGCAGGGGCGTTGTGTGGCCAGTGTGGTTCCCTGCAGGGTGGAGCAGCAGAGGGTCTCGCAGCCCCTGAGGTGGTGGTCGTGTCGGAGGAGGAGGCGTTGGATGATGCATTGGCCAACCCTTACGTGATGGGAGTGAACCTGCCGGGTCGGGCGGCCCCTGGAGAAGGAGGGCAGGCTGCATCGGACGCCCTGGGTGGTTATGGCTCAAAAGAAGAAATGAACAGTGAGGCAGAGGGTGGCCTGGTCCCCGGGGACAGGAAGAACACTAGCACGAGGGCCCGGCCCCACTCTGGGAAGGTGGCCGGCTATGTCCCAGAAACTGTCCCGGAAGAAACCGGATCTGAGGCAGGCCCGTCAGCCCCTGGCACTGGAGGTATCACAGAGGACGCAGGAAAGACGCTTTTGTCGTTGGAGGGGAAGCCCCTGGAAGTCAGCAGGGCCTTGCCGGCAAAGCCCAGGGCCTTCACGCTATACCCTCGGTCGTTCTCTGTGGAAGGCCGAGAGATTCCAGTCTCCGTGTACCAGGAGACTGAGGGGCCAGGTTTAGACGATCACAGGATAAAGAGGAAAGAGGACAACCTCTCTCTGTCATGCGTGATTGGCTCCTCTGGGAGTTTCTCCCAGAGAAACCACCTTCCATCCAGCGGCACCTCCACGCCTTCTTCCATGGTCGACATCCCACCCCCTTTTGACCTGGCCTGCATCACCAAGAAGCCCATCACAAAGAGCTCTCCCTCGCTCCTGATCGAGAGCGACTCCCCGGACAAGTACAAGAAGAAGAAGTCATCCTTTAAGCGGTTCTTGGCGCTGACGTTTAAGAAGAAGACAGAGAACAAGTTGCACGTGGATGTGAACGTGTCTTCCTCTAGGTCCTCTTCAGAATCCAGCTACCACGGGCCTTCCCGGATTCTGGAAGTTGACCGGAGAAGCCTCAGTAACTCCCCTCAGCTTAAGTCTCGGACTGGAAAGCTCCGGGCCTCTGAATCCCCCTCTTCCCTCATCTTTTATAGAGATGGCAGGAGGAAAGGCGTCCCCTTCAGCAGGACTGTGTCCAGAGTGGAGTCCTTCGAAGACCGCTCCCGGCCGCCCTTCCTGCCCTTGCCACTGACCAAGCCACGGTCCATCTCCTTCCCCAGCGCTGACACTTCGGACTATGAGAACATTCCAGCCATGAACTCGGACTATGAGAATATCCAGATTCCGCCCCAGAGGCCTGCCAGGGCTGGTGCGTTCACGAAGCTGTTTGAAGATCAGAGCAGAGCCCTGTCCACAGCAAATGAGAACGATGGCTACGTGGACATGAGCAGCTTCAATGCCTTTGAAAGCAAACAGCAGAGCACAGACCAGGATGCGGAAAGGTACCTAACGTTCTATTCCTTTTTTGTTTGGCAGCTGTAACCAACCGAGAGGCGGCATGCGTGGTGGGGACAGATGGACTTCCTTGCAGCCTCAGGCTCTGTTTCTTACTAGCTGTGTTGAGTAGGGGTGAGTGGCTTTACATGTCTGAGCCTCAGTTACTTCATCTGTGAAATGGGTCTCATGCTACCTCACAGCAGAGGGTTTAAGAAAATCAGAGTAGATAGTCTATGTGAAGGCAGTGTATCAAATACGGTACATGTGAGAGCATTTTTGTTTACATTATTTGTGGACAGTTCTCGTATCTCCTAGGTAGATGGCTTTGCTGCTCCCCTTGAGTCATCAAGAGAGAAGGTTCTGGAATCTTGCTAAACTAAATATCTTTCACATTAGGAAAATACCCTAAATTGAGATTGATACCTTTTTATTGGGTAAATACACAGTGTATTCAATAGGGAACTAGAAAAGACTAAGTTGTTTAAAGAACTGATGGTGCCCTGAGCTAAGTTTCTGAATGGAAGTCTTTAAGAGCTACATCCAAGCTGATTTTTTAAAAAAATGATTCGCTTTGGAAGTGAGAGACACTGTAGTTATTGAACAACAGTGGGGGTATTCTGACCCCACCTTCCCAAGACTGACTGAATGCCCCTCATTGATCATCACAAGTGAATAACTGCCAAATCTAGCCATTCCTTGTGGAATTGTGGACGCAACTTAAAGGTGATGCAGTTCACCCTGTACCATCCACACTGTTTAGGGGCGCCTGATCTGAATTAATGAAAAAACAAAACAGTTGTGAGTTTAAGAGAACCCCTCTGATTCTTCTTCCTCATGTGCAGGAACTTAAACCAGTCCTACACAGCTGTTGCTGCTAGGGATTCCTAGGGGACCCGAAGTCTTGCCTAGATAAGGGTGATTTGCAATTAGCATTAGCTGTTGTTGGAGTAGAGCTGCCAGGAAGTGTTCGTGTGGATAATTCTCTCCAGTATTCTGCGTGGTTCCCCGTCCCGGCTCCATCTTCTCCCTACCCCGAGTCTGGGTAAGGCTATTTATTTATTGGTTCTTTCTAGGATGAAAGGATGTGTTTGCCAGAGCAAAGGTAAACACCAGCATGGCCCGGGAGACTGAGTTTAATTTGGGGAATGTGGACTTGTGCAAGCTGCAGCAGGGGTAGAGAGGCAGAACCGACAAGCCCATTGCATTAATAACTGTCGGCAGGTGTGGACAATACCCAGGCCTCGTGGCACGGGGGAAGGCCGAACCAAGCTTTACAACAATAAACTCTCCACGCTGGAAGAGACCGCCCACCTCTAACAGGTGCTTACCCAGTATACTTGAAATCCTCCAGCCACGGGGAGCCCATCGCTCCCGGAGCTGCCTCTTCGGTGCTGGGTGTGCTGATCATGAGGAAGAGTTTATTGCTGAACGAGGCATAAACTGTTCCCCTCTAATATCCCTCCTCAACTCATGGTTCTTCTCTCTCAAGCCAGGTGAGGAAGCTTATTTGATGTTTTGTACAGCAGCCCTTCAAAAATTGAAATTGGTTCTGTAGAATTACAGAATTTTATAGCTGGAGGAAACTTCAGACACAAGTCCTGTTACAAAAGAGGAAACTGTGGCAGAGAGAGAGAAAGGGACTTGCTTAAGATCTCTCAGTAAGTTACTGGAGAAATCAGTGTCCAAACTCAGACTTCTTGACTTCTGGATCAGGAATTTGTAGTGACTTAGATGAAGGGATATCAGGTCTGGTTGTGCAGGCTGCGCACTGTACAATCCCAAGAGCAACTCCTTCACCTTTTGGTCTATGTATGGTGCCACCTGGGGTGTGCAGGGCACAGGCTGCTTGGCTGTATGTGAACGACCTGTTGCCTTGGTCTGTAGTTTGTCCAAAAAACAAAACAAAAAGGCCTTTTCATCCCGACTAATATGACAATAGGGAGTAAGATGTCTAAGGCAATGCTAAAGCTGCTGGATTGTGACTGTTTAC
The DNA here is from genome assembly GCF_048565385.1 of Saimiri boliviensis. Classification (NCBI taxonomy): domain Eukaryota; kingdom Metazoa; phylum Chordata; class Mammalia; order Primates; family Cebidae; genus Saimiri; species Saimiri boliviensis. The sequence goes on from NC_133456.1 coordinate 21,692,281, forward strand.
TGTGTGCCAAGCACTGTGCTAGATGCTTTCTTCGCATTAGCTCACTTTTGATGCTATAGCCTAGGGCCTTGGTTGAGTGGCTTGAACCATCAGACTCTGAATTTCAAAAGCACAGTTGCACCACTCTGATGCTATTTTGCCAAAGGCCAGACTGACTGGGATAAATCTCCCATGCAGGAACCACATCCTCTTGAACATCAATCAGTGAGCAAAGCTTTCTTCTGATTTCCTGCATGAAATAGATGAAAGCAGAGCGGGAGAAAAATCCCCACTTTGGGCTGGAGCAGGTCTGGGCAAGGGAGGTTTGAGATGCATAACGCTGAGAGGCATGAGTGACTGCTGTGGGGCAGGTGGGGGGGCTGCTTATTTGCCTGAATGGGGTCTTTGAGTACAGAGTGGAGGGGGTGCCGCTGATCTGAGGCCTGTGTACAGAGGTGCTTGGGTTGGAAGGGACGAGAAGGTTAGGAGGCAGTTCCTTCCTCCTACTTGTCCTGCTCCATACCTTGCTTTAGTATGAGGATTAGAGGCAGAAGCCAAAATAAATACCCACAGCCCTGACTCAGGGCAGGACGGTGCACCAGACATGGATTCAAAGCCTAAGGTCCCAGGACTTGTTATGGGACCTTGGAAGAGGCTGGTCTGCAGTTTGCTCATCTGAAAAATGAGATTGGAGCAGCTGTGTATTCTTTCTCAACCGTTTGCCTTTCCTGGACTGCATTTATCATCTCCCTTATGCTGCGTATACTTTGCCTTATTTTTCTTTAAATCAGCCCATCGTTTTTATTTAGAAAAATATAACGGAAAGTTTTTGTCACTATTGGGAAACGGAAAAACAGTATCAGTTGCTATAAATAGAAGGCAATTGTAAAAGTAAGATACAACAGTAAAATAACATGGGTAAAGACTAGCTCGAGGTGATTCCTTGCCAAGGCTGGGAGCTGAAAGCCTGGTCTCTTTGTTAAACAGGGAGAGTGTTAAAGATGTGCTTGCACCACGCAGACTTTCTACCTGGCAAAACCGGAAGAATCCAAAAGGACTAGGAAGGGGAGTAACTCTCTGGTGGTGTGATTCAGTGCTTATTTCAATCCAAGTCCTTTTTCTACTGAAAGTATCCCCCTTCAAAAAACTGTGTGTAATAGAATTCAGAGAGCCCTTAGCAACCCTGAAACTGGGTGAGCAGCAGCTCAGGGTCTAATGGGTGATAAGTTTCTTCTGTGTGGTTACTTCCTTTGAGATTTGCATAGACAGGAGCATGTTAGTAGCTATAGTAGTATTATTAACAGTCTTTTATTTTATAAAATTGTTACCTATGCCCATTTTCTCAATGGTATACCAAAAAAGGTTTTATCATTCTTTAAAATGTATACCTGGGCCGAGTGCAGTAGCTCACACTTGTAATCCCAGTGCTTTGGGAGGCCAAGGTAGGAGGATCACTTGAAGCTGGAAGTTTGAGACCAGCCTAGGCAACATAGTGAGACTCCCATCTCCACATAATATACACTTCCATCTCTACAAACACACACATACACAAACACACACACGCATAACCAGGCATGGTGATGCACACCCGTAGTTCCAGCTACTCAGGAGGCTGAGCTGGGAGGATGACTTCAGCCAGGAATTCCAGGCTGCAGTGAGCTGTCATCATGACACTGCACTGCAGCCTGGGTGACAGAGCAGACCCGGATTGAAAAGGAAAATTTAAAAAGTAAATGAAGTGTATCCCTGAAACATTCCTTTTTTTCCTGTGTTGGTTATTAAAAAAAAAAAAAAAAAAGTTGTCACTAGAGATCTAGTCCAACACCCTTAGTTTCCCTATAGATAGGATGTCTTATGTCCTAAGTCACTGACCGCTAGTCTTGGCTAGGGGAACCCAGTCTTCCCTTCTGAAGAGGCTATAGCACCTGGATATGTTGATTACACACTAGAAGCTTAATAAATGTATATGGATAAGTTGGTGATTTTGAGCTTCACAAGGGAAAAGAAATATTACTTATTAAATAACTTTCAGCAACACAGTGCTGGGTGCTTTGTATACAGTTATTACATACCTGTTTTATGCAAAACATGACACAAACTGGCTTGTCCTAAATGTCTCATTTAAATCGCCATCATCACGTTTGTGTTTTGCGTGATGGTGGTCAGCATTATACATCAGCACAGCTCCCTGAAGCCACTCTTCCCCAACATTTCAAACTTCTTTTGTTTTTTCTTTTTTTTTGAGACGGAGTTTCGCTCTTGTTGCCCAGGCTGGAGTGCAATGGCGCGATCTCGGCTCACCGCAACCTCCGCCTCCTGGCTTCAGGCAATTCTCCTGCCTCAGCCTCCTGAGTAGCTGGGATTACAGGCATGTACCACCATGCCCAGCTAATTTTTTTGTATTTTTAGTAGAGACGGGGTTCCACCATGTTGACCAGGATGATCTCGATCTCTTGACCTCGTGATCCACCCGCCTCAGCCTCCCAAAGTGCTGGGATTACAGGCTTGAGCCATCGCACCCGGCCATTTCAAACTTCTTGAAAAGTTAAGAGTGTTAGAGTGAATGCCCATGTGCCCAGCACCCAGGTTATACCATGCACTTGTTGCTGCACTGGCTGCTTCTGTGTGTGTGTGTGTGTGTGTGTGTGTCTCTCCCTCCGTCCCTCCCTCTCCATTCCATCCCTCCCCTGCCCTCCCCATATCTCCCCCTATTTCCCCCATCTCTCTCTCCCTCTCTCTTCTCTGCTTTTCTTCCTCTCTCCCTCTCCTGTACGTCCCCTCTCCCTGTCTGCCCCTCTCCCCCTTGCCCTCATCCATTGGTGCATATTGTTCTTGACACATTTATGGTAGCTTTTTCTGTTTACAGATGAGGACACTGTGGCTCAGGAGGAGCCTGTGAAAGCGCCATGGCTAAGCACATAGACTTTGGAGCCAAGCTACCTGGATATTGGTCTACACTTGCTGTCTGTGTGACCTCTCTGTACCTCAGTGTCCTTATCTGTAAAAGGAGATGATCACTGTACCTGCCTTGGAATGTCATTAAGACTACAGGCGTTAATCCAGCACGTGGTACAATGATCAGTAAGCATCAGCTGTTATTAAGTGACATGACTGAGGTCACATAGTGGTGGATGCAGTATTTGAATTTGATTTCAGAGGTGTGAAATCTGGGAGGGAGAATCTGGTTCCTTTTGTTGTATATTTATTTATTTCTCTCTCTCTCGCGTGCACACACACGCACACACACGCACACACACGACTGTTCTATATATGTTTAACTTAGTGTTTAGGGCTTCACAGTAAAACCAGGATCATGAATCTGCAAGCTTTTGCCATGGGATGTGACATGAACTGTACCTCTGACTTCCTGTGAGTTGGGTTCAGGACTGCGGGCAACATCTGAGCAATATTGATTTGGAGGCGTTAGCTGTCTCGTACACCAAAGACAGCAAGGCTAGGGGTTTTATGATTCCATAATCATAATAAAACTGCCTGTCTCTATTATTATGACTGAAGTTGTTATTTCATTTATAACTTATAGTTAGGTAGGGATTTCCAGTTTCCATTTTCCAGGTGAGAAAACAGGCTTGGTGAAATGATATGAACTATCTTCTGTCACATAGATGGTAAGTGGCCAAACGAGATCAGAACCCAGGTCTTTCTGACATTCAATCCAGTGTTGTTTCCAGTACTACCCGTTTTCTGTGGTCGAAAATTTCCGTATTTTCTGGTATTCTTAATCCAAACCTGTTGAGTGTCCTGCTTGCAAGAGACAGGTGGCACAGCTCCCCCCAAAATGTTAACATTGCTTATGGGTCCAAGAGACGCAAGGAGAAGTGAAAGGACACCTTGCTTTTCTGCTTGCTGGCGAGTTTGTAGCTCTGTTGGCAACTCATCAATAACAGGAGCTTTCCTGGAACTTGCTAATGAGGTACTCGGATGTCTTTCCCTCCCGCAGGCCACAGTGGGGACCCCTGCCCTTGCACGGCCAGCTGTGCCCAAGGAACAACCAGGTGTTCTTGGTTTGGAGCATGCCATCTGTTTGGGATGGAATACTCATTAGGAGAACCTCAGATGATTCCACCCACCCAGGGGCGGCAGCTCATGAGTGCTTGTGCATTGCAGACAGAGCAGTTCAGATTCTCCTCTGCCAGCCCAGGGTTGTTGCAGAGCTGCTTATGGTTGAACTGCAGCTCGAATTACATGCCTAGGAGTTTGTGGATAGGCCAAGTTGTGCAACACGTGTATGAGGAAAGGGAACGGGAAGACCCAGGAAAGTGAATGTGTTGGCTAACTGGTGATGGCCGTTTGTGAAATGACTTACTTTAGGCAAGGATTGCATGGAGTGACATGTGGAAGGAGAGAGAGGAGGACCAGGTACCACTGCTGGCCTTAGTGGACTGAAAGTCTGGGGGTAGGAAGAGGACTTAGATGCAAGTCACTGAAGTGCAAGGTAAAAAAGGCTCAGGACCCAAAGAATAGGAGTCCAGAGGTGGGCAGGATGGCTTCATGGACAAAGTGGCACTTGAGTATACACTGCAGGAAAAGTAGGCTTTTGATATGGAGGCAGGAGACAGGGGAGAGAATGTACAAGAACTGGGACTCCAGTGAACGTGTCTTCGTTCATTCAGAAGTTACTTTGATACCTTTATTCTGGAAATAGTTCACATCATCTGTAGACAGGGAGGATGATTATATGGAGGAGATGGGGTTGAAAGGCATAAGGACTAAACACAAACACCATCTCTCCCTCATTTCTGAGTGTAACAGTAGAACATTGTGAGTGAGCCCAGCTAGCTCCCTCACTCAGTCGGCTAGCATTCCCCGAGAATCTGCTGACTGGTCATGCTGTTCTAGGTAGTAGAGGTACGAAGATCTGTGCCCTCGGGTGCTTTTAGTCTGGCTGAGGAGAAAGATGGATAGTGAGGCAATTAGAGCCTAGGGTGATAAAGTGATAAAGCTTGGTTAGTGGTACATCCAGCTGGCTATGGAGGGAGCAGTGGGGGAACCTTCAGTATCTGGAGGACGTTTGAGTTGGGTCTTCTTTTTTTCTTTTCTTTTCCTTCCTTCCTTCCTTCCTTCCTTCCTTCCTTCCTTCCTTCCTTCCTTCCTTCCTTCCTTCCTTCTTTCAGACGGACTCTCACTCTCTTGCCCAGGCTGGAGCGCAGTGGCACAATCTTGGCTCACTGCCTCCCAGGTTCATGTGGGGGATTATAAGCGCCCACCACCATAATGGCTAATTTCTGTATTTTTAGTAGAGATGGGGTTTCACCATGTTGGCCAGGCTGGTCTCCAACTCCTGACCTCAGGTGATCCGCCTGCCTGAGCCTCCCAAAGTGTTGCCACCATGCCTGGTCAAGGTGGGTCTTGATGGGGAGCAGGAGTTCATGATGGAGATGGTCCAGGAAGAGAAAAAGCCTGCACGTGAGTCTGGAGGGGAGAAAGGACCTTGAAGTGTTCAGCTGGAGCTCGGGTGCATGGAGTTGCAAAGGCAGGGTGGGCCCAACTGAGAACATCTTGTGTATCCATGTGATGGGTGTGTATGCCATCCCCTGGGCAGTGGGGAGTCCCTAGTGATTCTCAGTAGGGAAGCACTGTCATGGGGATGGTGCACTGTCTGGGTACTTTGCTGGCAGGGTGGAGATTGGAGGGAATGGAGGGATGAGAAGCCGGGAGATTTATGAAGAGATGGTTGTAGTGGTCCCCTCAAGAGAGGGTGACCAACCCCTGGGGCTGTGGCTGCAGCTAGGGGAGGAGTGGTGTTCTGCCTCCAGGATGTACACAATAACCTTAGTTATCCAGCGTTGATGAACTCCAGGGCTAGATTGCATCTGCCTTTGCATTTCTTCTCGTTCTTTTGTCTTTTACAGTCTGGCCCCAAATAAATAAAAAATTTGAGTTGGTTTTCAATAAAGGACATAGCAAGAAATAATAAGAAGTCATTCTTAAAGAGTAAAGGAGACAAGCCAAATCATGAAGTTGGGGGAGGCCATTGTATGGGCCATCCAGACTGAGGATAGCGACTGTAATTGCAGTTCTGGAATCTAGCACAAAGTCTAGCATAAGCATCCCCCCCTTCCTCCTCCCCACCTGTCAGTACACTCTCAGAATCCTTAGAATGCATAAATATTTTGCTGAAGTGATTCTCTAAGAGGGAAACCTGACTTTTATATATTTTTTACTACTGTAGACAGTGCTACAGCAACAAATAACACATCATTGTAAAACCAAGGTGATTTACAGCCTCAGCTATCAATCCTCGGTGGGAATGTGACAGAGTTGCAGCTAGGCCTCCTGCTGACTGGTTCCATTGGTGCTGAGAGCCGCGTGGCTGGATTTTTGGCATATCCTATCTGTGGTATTCATTGGTATCTTTATATCAGCCTGTAAGCCAGGAGCCTTCCTATTATTATGTTTTTGACAAATGAACTCATGCAGAGCTTTCATTAAGTTTCATTGAAAGGACCTAGAAATGCCATGAAAATTATTATAATCTCAAAACCATCACATCCTAATGCATATGGCTGTGCTGCTTCTTGAAATTGACTGATGAGAATACTCAGTTTTTAATTTTCTGGCTTAAAATAAGACCATCTGCAGCTGTTTCTTTTAGCAATAATTTTTAATTAAATGCAATAAAAATTTACAAGGAAGGACCCTAATAAGAAAATCGTGTCAGGAACACACTCATTGTAACATTGCTAGCATGATATTGAGACCCCCAACTATTTTTTTTTTTTTTTTTACCTTGCAGAGCTGTAATGTAGACGAGATCTTGATTAAGTGTTAATCACAATGTGCTTTTACCTTCATAAAATCAAGGTTTCTCCCTGTAGGAGGTGTGAATATAATTCTCGCTAATAGAAGCGAGTCTTATTGTTGGAGTTCCTTGGTGAAATGTCAGCAGCAGGTCTCCTTGACCAGCTGAGCCCCAGAAGAGGAGGGAAGTCTTTGTTCCAGCTTGAGGATTTCCTTGATGTATTTGGGCCCCCTTTCCCCCAGCTTTCCAAATGGAGATGAGGCTGTCAGGCATAGGATGCAGCCAAAGAGGAAAGTCGTGTTGGTATTCCAGGCATTCCTTGTGTGCAGATGTGTATCAGGCACCTCTTCTGAGCCGGGTGCTGCTCTCTGAGCTTCACGCACAGCAGTGAGCAGACTCCTTGCACTGGGCAGAGACAGACAGTAAACAGACTAATAATTAAACATGATAGTTGTTTATGGAAAAGAAGAATAGAAAAAGCAAATGTGATACAAAGTGGCTGGCGGAAGACACCCTTTAAACAGGGTGAGCAGGGAAGGCTTCTTTGAGGAGGTGAACTTGAGTGAAATGTGAAGGGTGATGAAACACCCCAAGGGGAAGGGCATTCCAGGCAGAGGGAACAGCAGGGACAAAGGCCCTTTGTGCTGAGGCTGGAGGCCTTTGTGGGGTTTGTGGAGAGGCAGGGAGGCCAGTGTGGGTGGAGTGCAGAAGGCGATGGGAGATCGGGTAGGCAGGGGCCTTGTGAAAGATTTGGATTTTACTAGAAAGAGATGCCATTGGAGTGAAGTGTTACGATCCAAAGATATTTGAATTATCTGAACACTTCAGATCATTTCTCTGGACTTGTATGTTTAGGGTGAGGTCAGCAAGTAGTTCAAAACTGGAACTAAGGGTATTTGCCCTTCTGAGTGGTTCTCAGGGTGTAGAGAAGCTTGGATTTACATCCCAGGTCTTCACTGAGCTCTGTGATTTTAAGCAGCTGAGTCTCAGGCTGCTCTCCCATGACTGCTCTGGAGTGGTTTGGAACCAGTGGTGCTGAGGTTCCCCATCTAAGCGCTCTTCCTAGAAGACCATGCTAGTCCAGGGAACCAAGAGGGGACTGGCCCTGCCACACCAGAGGGAGGGTAGGAGGGAAAAGCCTGGGAAGGCTCTTGAAAAGGTGTGTATTGAATTCGGATTTGTACCACGATATGAACTGATTTGGTCTGTGAGCAGTAGGGAGCTATTGAAAGTTTTAGAGCAAGGGGCAGGAGGTGCCAAGATCAGCTAGTACTCTAGTACGATGATTGTCAGCTGTGTAGGGGGAAGAAGCCACTACAGAAAGGTGTCTAAACATCCAGGGGTCAAGGCATGACAGCAGACTTAGCTGCTGCTTCGTCTGTGTAGTGTGGTGGCCTTCCAACTGTGGCTATAGCACAGTGGCTCAGGGCAGAATAAGCCAGAGCTCTGGCTAGTCTGGAACTTCCTAGCATCAGGGTTCTCAGGGTGGTCAGTGGCGTTTGGTAGGTGCAGATGGCAGAACCAGAGAGGCAGCATGGCACGGCAAGAAGCAAGAATGAGCTCAAGTTCACCTCCACCCTGACCTTGCCCTCTGATCTGAGCCCTGGTTTTCTTGTACAAGTGGTGGCGATGGTCTTTTCATCACTGAGAACTGTGAGAGTCTGGGAGATAATGCACACCCCAGGCCTGAGTCAGGTTTTCAAAAAGAATATTGTCAATCTTAACACTTTGTGCTGGGAGCTGAGGCAAATAGACACTGCTGCATAAGAGGCTTCATAAAGCTCCACTGACACCAGGTGCTGTCACAGACCCTTCGTATGTGTTCACTCATCTGAAAAACCACTTGGAGACATAGATACTATTTTTTTTTGTCTGAACTCAGCAGCTCAGGAAACTAGGGTACAAAGAGGTTAAGGTGAGGACTTAAGGTCACACAGCTGGTCAGCAGCAGAGCAAGAGTTTTTAACCCAGGCAGTTTCCAGCACCCAGGCTCTCAGCTCTACTGTGTGGTTCCTTCTTTATGTGCTTCATTGCGTGCAAGTTGCTGAACATCCCTTTGAGCACAGTTACCCAGTTTTATTTTTTTAATAGAAGAGAAAACTGAGGTTCAGAGTGGTGGCATGACCTTTAAGCCAATAAGAATGGTGGAGCTAGGACCAGAGTGGGGATGTCTATATAGGTAATGGTTCTTGCCTCTTTCTAGTTCATCCCTTTGAGAGCTTCCTGACTCTCCAGGGATCAACTAAAGATACACAGTGGAGTATGAATCTTCAGGATGGAAATGATCTTAATGCAGATGTTCAGAATTGGACAGCCTACAGTGACTGTCCACTTGCCTGGGTCCACATGGCCAGGGAATGATGAAAAACCGTAGAGAGAAAGAACAGCACACACTATTGCAGTAACAAAGGGACGATCCTATGCAGAAGGTTTATGCTTCCTTAGATTGCCTGGCTATGCTCAGGAATGGCCCTTGGAGAATTTATTATCCATGCCTACAGTACTTTGGGTCAGCAGGACCAAAAACTCATAATAATTTGAGTGACGAATTAATATGTTTCATCTGGTTCCCTGAGAGTGCCCCAAGACTGTCCAGCCTTCCAGAGATAAAGGCAGCCACTGAGCCATGTGTCGGGGAATTCTGGGCTTGCAGCTAAGAATCGTGGTGCTTCCCTGTGTTGGAGAGGCCTGATCTTTGGCTGTTGTTCTGGCAAGATGAGCGTCTCCGAGTTGACGTTGTTTTTCGGGATGATGTGGCCAGTCTCTATGTAAACAGACCCATTCTCTGCATTCACAGGGTTGGGTTAGAGCCCTGGATAGGGCCCAAAGGAAGTTTCTCCAGATCAAATCATGACCCAACAACTTGAAATCTGAGGCTTGCTTGTAAGATTTTAATTAAGAAAACAATATACACACACTACATACACACATACACACACACACACACTCTCTCTCTCTCTCTCTCTCTCTCTCTCTCTTAAAACATTCAGTCTCACAGAGTCTGCTCAGGAACCTTCGGTTCTGCTCCTCTGTTACAGTTAGACTTTCTCGGCACTGAGAGAGGTGTCCAGCAGGGCTGTCTTGTAAGGTAGTGAGCTCCCCACATGATCAATAATTAAGCACAAGTGGAAAGGATACCAGAATCTTTCACAAGACTTGCACGGGCCAGGAAATTTGAGCTCGTGGGGTCACTTTTGGCTGGCAGATAGCATCCTGAGGAAGCAGGTGGTCTGTTATAGATACTGCCTCCATGGCCCCTGAAAGGTTTCCAGACCCCAAGGCCAGAGAGGCCCGAGGAGACCAGAGGAAGGTCCAGTACTGGCTCCGAGTCCAGTTCCAAAATGCCCTTCCTGGTGCAGGGAAACAGGGTTTTCATGAAGGATGCCCACTTCATCCGGATCCTCTGATATGCTGGAAGACCCACCTGCCGACAAGGCAGCCGCAGAAGGCAGCAGCCTCTGCGCTTCAGGCTGCCTGGGAGGGTGTGAAGTCCTGCCTGAGTCAAGGGCCTGCCCAGGTTGCAGGGGTGGGAAGGGTGGTTATGCGGTCCTCCTTGGGGTTCCCTCCCATACTTAGTCTTGGTGGTTTTCTCAGTTTGTGTTGCAGCTGGATCCTTTTCAAATAAAATCTTACTTGGAACCCCAACGTAGAAGGCAAGGGTCTGCTATTATAATTCCCTTTTGTAAGTTCAAGATTTTAATAACAAATGGGATGTCAATGAGCTTGTCATGGTGAATAGAAATCTTGAAAATTGAGAGTTATGGATTACAGTGCTGCTGGAAGAGCCTGCTGAGGGGCGATGATTCTATGAAGTAATGTATTAGAGGAGAATGCATTCTCTAGACTCAGATGGCTGAGTTCAGATCCCAGCCCTGCCACTTACTAGCTGTGTGTCCTTGGGCAAATTACCTAACCTCTCTATGCCTCAGTCTTTTCATCTGTTAGAAGATGGGAAATGACACTAGCTAGCTACCTCCAGGAGTTGTGAGGATTGAATGAGTTAATGCTTGCAAAGAATTTCGCAAGAGCCTAGCGGTTTGCAAGTGCCTTCTGCACTGGAGCCGTTATTACTAACACTATAGCACTGTCTGTATCCATGAGACTCAAGCTAGACATTCGTGATTCCTCACTTACAGGAGCGTTGGGTTTCTAAGGAATGCAGAAATACCCCACATCATCTCAGATAGTCTGGGCTATTAATAAGAGCTATCTGTCAGGTATACATATTTATAAGTCTTTTTTACCGATAATTTAATCAGACATTTGCAGAACCCTGTGCCACACACAGTAGGGAAGGCAGAAAATGGCTCCTGTTCATCTTTTGTTCTGTTGAGGGAGAGAAGCCACAGGCAGGGCAGGTAAGAAGCAATTTAAGGGGCAAATAGCTTTGGGATCATACATTCCTGGATTGTATTTTGCCCCTTGCCTTCTATTTTACAAGGACGGAAATGAAGTTAACAATGTAAATGGTGAAAGAAGCAACCTTCAGCAGGTCCTGCGATCTGTCACTGCGTTATATGTGATATCATTAATCCTCCCAACTACCTGCAAGACCAGAATCATCAGCCCTATTTTACAGGCGGGATAACTGAGACATCACATGGGAGAGGAGACAAACAGACAGTCCGAGACCCCAGAGCACAGAGCAGGCCCTGCAAGGCACGTGCAAGGACCAAGCAGGGCTTTCTCCTGGCAAGTGTTGCCCCGGCTTTAGGAGATGGCAAGCCACCGTTGCAGTGGGTGTGCACAGGGGGGCCAGGTGAGCAGGGAGGCTGTCCTTCTGTGGGTCAGAAAGCTGGACAACAGGCTGGGCATGGTGGCTCATGCCTGTAATCCCAGCACTTTGGGAGGCCAAGGCAGACAGATCACCTGAGGTCGGGAGTTCAAGACCAGCCTGGCCAACATGGTGAAAACCTGTCTCTACTAAAAATTCAAAATAATTAACCAGGCTTGGTGGTGCACGCCTATAGTTCCAGCTGCTTGGGAGGCTGAGGCACAATAATTGCTTGAACCTGGGAGGCACAGGTTGCAGTGAGCCGAGATCACGCTACTGCACTCCAGGCTAGACGATAGAGCAAGACTTTGTCTCCAGAAAAGAGAAAGAGAGAAGAAAGCTGCACTACAAAACCCAGAAAGTTCAGGAGGTCACAAATCCTTAGTGTAGCAGACGCATACTTGTGTACTGCACTTCACAGCTTACAAAGCTTTTTTATGCGTGTTAGCTCCATTGATTCTCCCAATAAGCACTCTTTGGAAAAGGGAAGGCACCAGTTACAAGCAAAATTTAAGCAAAGACCTGAAGAACAGGGAATTTGGGCAGTTATTTTCTGTGCAAGGCCATGGGTGAGATGTTTTCCAGAATACCTTTCAGTTCCTTGACTATCAAATGGAGATGACAGGTGGCGATGAGCGTGCAGTGGCTGAGAACCCACGCCAGGTGCTTGCTGCAGGGTCTGGCCTGGGGAAGGTTCTCAGTGAAAGTTCTCGGTAATTGTTGTTATTTTGATTGTAGTTGATATGAAGAAGGGATCAGAGGAGGGCAGGAAAAGGGGCCTCTGAAAGACTAAGGGTCTAGGAAATACCAGGGAAGGGGCAGAAATGAAGAGCAGAAAGGAACTGGAGGCGTCATAATGCTGTACAGGATCATGTAGCTAGCAAGTGGCAGACTCAGACTCAGAACCCAGGGGCATCTGCCGTGAAGCCTCCATGCCACGTGTTCCACAAGGAGCCATGGTGAGACCGTGGAGACCCTGGGGCTGACCTGGGACAGGGTGTGGCAGGCCATGACCCCAGCCCTGCCCTGAGGGATAACAAGAGAGAAGGGTGATGTCATGCGACGAGGGATTGTTCTGGGCCACACTCCCCCGCCCGGGAAGCTCCTTGTAGATGCTGCATCTGGTTTCCAGGGAGGTCCCTGGTCCAAGCCCAAGTTTGCTTGCCAGCTGGAGGCCAGAGGTCAAGGCTGGGTTCAGAGTTGCAGAGTGAGTCAGTGGCTTAGCGGCATCAGAGTGCTTAGGCAGCTGCTCAGCCTCTGGGGTGAGGAGACCTGCCTGGTCCCCAAACCCAAGTGATCTCTAGACTCCAGGAGGCCCTGAGGTCTCCATTCAGCAGCACCCTGAGTGAGGAGAGTTCATGCTTTGCCAGCCTTTGCCTGACTTTGGAGTTTTCTTTGACTCTCCTCTGTTCCTCAGTCTTGAAGGTGGGAGGTTCAGGATTCCACCCAATCCTGTCTGAATCCCGTCATTTACAGAGAAGAAACCTGAGGCTGAGAGGGGAAGAGAGACGTGCTGGGACTTGGTTCCTTGCGTAGCCAACCTGCCACCCTCAGAAAGGCCCAGGAGAGAGATGGAGAGGCAGACCCCGGTTGCCGATGAGTGTGATTAGAATAAGTACAATAGGAAAATTAGCAATATTCTGGCAGCACAGAAGGAGTCGCCATGTGTTTTGAAGAAAAGTCTTCCCTGAGGCTCTCGCAGGGTTAACATGGACATTTGAGCAGAGCTCAAAGGTCGAGTAAGAATCTGCAAACTGAAGAAGGGAAGGAAGGACATTCCAAATGGAAGGGACGACGGGGGCCACATGCACAGAAGCACCCAGGCGTAAAAGACCTGGGGTGCACCGAGACCTAGGACGCGCGCGCGGCAGCCAGACTGTGTGCAGCAGGGAGGCACAGAAAGAAGGTGAGGGTCCAAGCCCCAAGCTTGCGGATCTGATGTGCAGAGAGTCGATGCAGAGGCTGAGAGTGCTGGTCAGTGAGTCAGTGGTGGGGTCAGAACTCCCAGCCTGGGGCCCTGTGTGTCCTTGCCATCATTATTGGCCTGTCCCTGACTTCTTCAGCCGTCATCGAAACCGTAAGGTTAAATAGGAGTCTCCTGTTCCCATGGCGGGAGCAGGGAAAAGTGCGAGTGTAACAGGGTCTTTTGAGGCTGGGTCTGCTGTGCCTGTAATCCCAGGAGGGGCGATGGCTCAGTTCATGGACCTGTCATTTATTCTCCAGTTGCTTCTAATCCACCATTCCTTGGTGACGGGCAGAAATTAGTTTCCTCTGAATCCACGAATTAGAGCTAACAGCTGTGGGGGATATATTTGGATGGCATTGGCTGGAGGAGTAGGCTTCTCTAGGTTTTGTGGCTTTTCAGAATCCTGCATCTGTCCTTGCTCTTTGGCCTGAGGACCAGCTGGCTTTTGTATAAAGCCCAGCTCTATGTGAACCCTGCTTCTACCACAGAGAGGGGGATAGGCTAGGAAGTATTTTCAGGCTTTCTGAGTCAGCAGTGATTCATTATGCTCATCCACAAAAGTGCTCACAGGGTTCCACAGTTTGGTTTTGGTTACAAGGCCTGGGTCTCTAAGAGCGGACACTGGCCCAGAAAAGGCCATTTGCTCTCTGCCTCTTGCTATGTAGCCTTTTTCTTGTGTTCCTCTTTCTGGGCCTCAGTTTCCCCAGAATGAAGTGATGAGCTAAGTTGTTTCATAGGACTGTTCTGAGTCTGACATGACATACTCATTTTCTGTTGCTACCATGGCAATTTGCCATAAATTTAGTGGCTTAAGACAATATCCGTTTTTCGTCTCCCAGTTCTGTAGGTCAGCAGTCCTCTGTCGTGGGCTCAGCAGCCTCTTCAGTGGGCTCAGCCAGGTCCTCTATTGAGGGTCTCAGGAGTCCAAAGTCAGGGTGTGGGCTGGCCTGGGCCCTCATCTGGAGACTGTGGGGAGACTCCAGGCCACACCCGTTCAGGTCACTAGCTGACGTCCACTCCTGTGGGACTGAGGGCCCCGCTTCCCTGCTGGCTGTCATGGGGCTGGTCTTTGCCCTGGCTGCCCTCTTCCTCCTGTTTTCCGCGTGGGCTTCTCCAGCAATGGCGAGTTGTGAGTTGACTCTGTCTTGCACTCTGCATCTGACTCCAGGCAGCACAGGTTCTCTGCTTCTAAGGACCTGTGTGATTAGATTGGGCCCACCCAGATAACCAAGGGTAATCCCCGCGAGATAACCTTCATAACGTTAAGTACATCTGCAAAGTCCCTTTTGCTAAGTGATGCAGAATATTTGTAGGTTCCAGGATGAAGGGGTGGACGTTTTGAGAGCTGTGATTCTGCCTATCACAGTCTACCCTCTGAACCCCTAGTGATTCGGGTCTATCCCAAATGCAGAATACATTCATTCCATCCCAAGATCCCCAAAGCTCTCATCCTGTGACAACATCAGCTCAACAAATCTTATTTGAAGCTTGTCAGCTCAAAGTCCTAAGTCCCATTATCTATATTGTTTGAATCCAGGATTGGGTGAGGTTCTGGGTATGACCCATTCAGGCATAATTCCTCTCTATCTGTGACCCTGGGAAACTTAAGAAATGAGTTATCTGCTCTAAAAATACAATGGGACCAGTTATAGACTTCCAGTCCAAACAGGGAGGAAATGGAAGGTAAAACAAAGTCAGACGACATTGCTGGGGCCTCACATCCATCTCTCCCAAAACTATAGGGAAAAAATGCCATAGAACCAGTTTCCTAGTCCCTCTGCCCCCTCCTTACCTCTGCAGGCATTCACTGGCTACAAGTCCACCCATGTTATTATGGCCCTGCCTTTGGGGTCTTAGGAAGACACAGTTGCACAGCTTTGTACTAGTGGGTTAGAAACAACAGGGGGTTTAGTTGAAATGCAGCAGAAAGGATCTAGGTTAAAAGGGTAGTATTTGATTTGAAAGGGTTTTGTTAGCACCAAGAAAGGAAAAGCACATGCTTCTGGCACCTTCTCTCCCTCAACACCAGGAAGTGAGAAATGTACAGGCTTCTGTAGAACTGGGGAATTCATTTCACCTCCCTGAGCCTCAGCCTCCTCGGCTGTAACATGGAAATGCTGCTGGGTGCCTCACAGAGCTGTCGTGAAGGTCATGTTATGTGAAGAGTGCTTTTTAGACCATAGCCAGTGTACAAATCATAGCTCTGTTTGTGGACTGGGACCTGCTGTGCCACCTGGTGAGGGTGGGGGTGTCCCAGAAGGTTTGGTTGTCGTCAGACCTTCCCCTCCCACTGCTTTGGAATGACTCTCACCTCCCCAAGATAATCCAATTAACTAGTGAGTGTTTAGAGGACCAGAGGCAGAGGAGCCTGCCCCAGGGGCACAGCTCAGGGCACAGAGGTCTCAACAGTGCAGAGCTCTGCTGCAGAGGAGGATATGGTGCTACTGGGACAGTCCAGAGAGAGAAATTTGACAGTCCATTTTGGTTCACAACCCTTTCTTAAAAACGTTTTACAAAAAGCCACAGGCACTCCCAAAATTCAGATCTGCAGGGAAGAGTCAAATCTCACATTGTGAAGTCCTGGTTCTCCATCCCCCTGCCTAGTTACTGCACCCATGTGCAGACGTGCACAGGGAACACAAACATTTATGTCTGCATTTCTTTTTTCTTTTCTTTTTTTTTTTTTGAGATGGAGTGTCACTCTGTTGCCCGGGCTAGAGTGTGCAGTGGCTCGATCTCAGCTCACTGCAACCTGAGCCTCCCAGGTTCAAGCAGTTCTCTTGCCTCAGCCTCCCGAGTAGCTGAGACTACAGGCGTGTGCTTCCACACCTGGCTAATATTTGTATTTTTAGTTAGACGCAGGGTTTCACCATGTTGGCCAGGCTGGTCTTGAACTCCTGATCTCGAGTGATCTGCCCACCTTGGCCTCCCAAAGTGCTGGGATTACAGGCATGAGCCACCACACCTGGCCTACGTTTATATTTCTATCACCCTCCCCCAACCCTCTACTTTTTCTAGACATAGATGGAAGCATAGTGAACATACTCTTCTGGATCTTGCTTTTGTTACTTTACAGATTGTTCCCTGTCAAGGCAGGCAGATTCACTCCCATTCTTTTTAATGACTATAAGGAATTCCAATATCTAGTCACCTATTGGAAGATAACTGAGTTATTTCCAGCCTTCTGCTACTCTAAAAATGGTGCAGTCAGTAGCTGTATCCATATTTACACACATTTATGAACATATCTAAAGGTAAAAACAAAAACCAACCAACCTACCCCACTACTGTGACATAATCATGAAGTGAAGTCTGGGGTGTGCTTTTGTCCTGAAAAAGCATCCCAGCTTGGGCAGCTGCAGCTTTCTGGGACCCAGCGAAATAGAACTACACGTTGGGTTGTGTTTTCTTGCCATGTGTGAGTGTATGTAGGGTGTGTTTTTGTGTGGGTGTGTCCTGTCATGCCCAAGATCTCTTGCTTGTTTTATTTAATTGTGTATCATAAATGTTTGCCTATATTTTAAAATAATTTACTAGATTAATAAAAGTTACTCTCGGGCAGTCTGCGGTAGGCTCAGCAGACAGCAGTAGCAGGTGACTGCGAATATTCCATTGAATGGTTGTGCCCCGATCAGTGTGCTCCTGTCCTTTCATGATGTATTTAGAGTGCTTGCGATATTTGGCTGTTTTGTAAAGAACACTCAAGTGCACCTATTTGTAAATTGAAGCTTTTCCAGCATTTGGGTGTATTTCCATGGGAGAGATGGCAGGGTCAGAAAGGTGCTGTGTGTTGCCAAAGTGCTCTGCAGTGGGGCTGCCCGGCCATTCTGCTCGGCTGGACCCATCTAAGATGGTAACTATGCTGTCACCCAGAGGTGGTGAGGAATCATCATGAAAACGATTCATACAAGTGAAGATAGAGGGAGTTACTGTCTTAAAGTGTTACGTGCAGGATAAGCATTTACTGTTTCTGAGCCACCTCTGTTCAGATGAGGTTGTCATGTGCCTAGGAACGTTGGGGGCCACTGGGATAAATGCCGCCCTGCCCCGGTTTGTATCAAATTATGGAGGATTGATGAGTGAAGACGGGTCTGTGTGAATAATTCAAGATTCTGAGACACAGAATGGGTTACTGGAGAGAGGAGGGAGATGAATAGCCTCAGTTAAGGATCAGGCTTTTTTTTTTTTTTTTTTAGCATAAGATTTCAGAAAAGATACAAGAAAAGTCACAGCTACAGGGTATGGGTGTAACTGACAATTGTCCTTTCTTCCCCGTCTAGGAAGGACACCGGTGGGGGCAGGGCTTTGGAGCAGTCTGCCAGGCTGGCATCTGGGTGCGAAGGGAACAGTGTGAGTGAGGGTGGGGTGCACGCCCCCAGAACACCCCTCTCTTGCCTGCTTCTTGCACATTTCCACTCACTCCTTCAAGAGTGCTTTCTCCTGGGGTTTAGAAGTCCCCCACCTACTCTCCCAGAGTGCAGGGTCCTGGGCACTGGCCCTCGGCAGTCCTTTCTTTCCAGCAAGGACTCAGGCAGCTGCTGAGATCCAGATGTTTGGCTTCCATCTCTGCTCGGCACAGTGCTCTGCCTGAGAGTGAAGTCTGGGGTGTGCTTTTGTCCTGAAAAGGCATCCTAACTTGGGCAGCTGCAGCTTTCTGGGACCCAGAGAAATAGAACTACACGTCCTCATGTTGAAATGCCAAGTTGTCCTCAGACCAACTCAGGGGTGTTTTCAGCCAGGCCCTTCCACCATTTCCCTCTGAGGAGTCCAAGGGGAGCTTCTCCTTAAACCTCAGGCCTCAGGACCAGAGCCACGTCCCTCACTCCCTCAACGTGTGGCCAGTGCCTGGTGGCTGGAAGTGACTTTGCTAGGGGACCAGTGTCTAAACCCCCCAATGGATCCCCACCCCAGTGCATCTCAGGCTTGGAGGGTACACACTGCCTTCCCTCAATGCCAGCTCTCCTGGGCAGGGTTCAGAGCCCACCTCAGAGCCTCCCACGCTGGCCAGGACCCATTCTTTAGCTTCCCTCTGTTCTCCTCGGCATGCCCTTGGCTGTCCCTTCGCTCTTTCTGCATGTTCAGATCTTCCCCAGGGCACACCCTCTCCCTGAAGCCTTTGTGCTGTCTGTGGGCAGGTGGTGATAGCTTGGATGTTGCCTGGATTTTTCCAGCAGCTTCCTTGTTCTTCTCGGATAGCTTTTGGAACCCTCTGCCATCCTCCCTGTTGGGGCTGTGTGTATTTTCCTGTTGCAGTTCCTGCTAGACTATATTCTGGGGAGCAGAGACTTGTCTTCCTCACTCCTTCACAGTCTAGCAAGTGTCTCGCCTCTTGGATACTGTGTGTGAGGTGTAAGAATGGGTGGGTGGTGGGTGACAGAGAGGTGGGTCTCAAACACTGGCCCCTCTGTCTGTGGGGCCACCTTGTCTAAGCTAGATTGCTGCAATGAGACCTTGGAGCTGGGCCTCCTCCTTACTGTTGCAATAGAAAACAGAAGTGTATTTTTAAGAGTTTGTTATATTTATCAAATGAAGTCTTACATTTCTTCTTAATTTTAAAATCCCAAGAGTTGAATACTTGATACTTCTTCAAGAAAAAGAGAATCTAAATTGAGTTGCTTTTTTCTCATGTTTGACATTTTGCTTGATTTATCTTTTTCTTTTTTAGACTGTGGCTCTTGATGAAAGGAAGGGTCCCCATTCCAAACCTGGCACAGTATTTGGCACATAGCAGGGTCTCTCTATATATAGTGAACGGAGTTGCACTGCAATCCACAGCATGAGAGCCCCCTGGGTCTCTGCAGCTTGGAGAGTGTCTTGACCTTGCTGGCTACATCGACCCCCTAACTCATTTTGCTCTGAAGAGTTTAGGTTAAAACTACTGAAGTTACTCACTTTGAGGTTGGAAGGGACCTTTAGTGATAGGCGTGCCCTGCCCCTCCCCAGATGTTTCAGTTCTCAGTAAGCCAGTGTTTGAATACTTCCAGGGCCAGGGTTCTTGCTCCCGATGTAAGGCTGTTGTATTGTTGCAGTTTTAGTTTTCAGTTCCTCTCCCTACTCTGAAAGGTTAAGAAATTTCTCTGAACGAAGGAGTCTGGGAACAGGTGATGCAGGCACGATGAAGGTAGCGGGACTCCATCTACTGAGACTGGGATGTGGGAGAGTTTATCAAGACAGAGACCCAGACCCTGGAGCCTAATTACACTTGAAGGTGGACTTCGCATCAGAAACAAGATCTCCAGCACTGGGCTTTGTAGTCTTCCCCCCTCAGGTCTGGAGTGGTGCTCACTGCACCATGTTTTGTTTTATAGAGCTTTACAGTTTGAAAACTGCCTCGTTAACATTTTATGTGTAGACCCTGGATTACAGAATAAAGTTCCCCGGGTCTTCCCTGACTAGCAGCAGAATTAATTTCAGAATTGGGAGAGGGGCTGTGACTGAAGTTGGGGGACAGGTGACCCAGCAGGTAGACATGAAGGACTCAGGCCGAGGTGTGTACTGCCTAGAGGCTGGGTTTGGGACTGGGTGTAAGTACAGGAATGAGAACTCACACTCACCAAGCCCTGTGGTTTATTGACCTAAAGTGACTGATTCTTAGAAAACCTCTTTCCTATTTGATGAAACTTCAACCTTGTTTTACGCCACAATTCTTTCCCGAGTCACTAACTAGGGGCACAACCTGTCATGTTAATTGAACCTGGGTGCCTGGTGCCATCTTCACATGCAAGAAGTAAATGCTTGAAATGTGGGGGAGGTGTGTGTGGTTTGCGGGCTCAGGGGCTTCTTTGGGCAGGTGAAAAATTGTACTGGTGAGGATGGGCTGAGGGAGGAGGGCGTCATCCTCAAAGCTTTGATTTTTCAGCCCATTGACTCTCTCCCAGTGCTTTCTTTCGTCCCAAGCCAGCGTCATCTGTAGAGCGGGTGGTTTTCCCAGCTTTCTGTTGTCGTGGTCTCTGTCCTGGCATGTGGGGGAAAGACTGTGCCAGCTAGCACCGCAGCCAAACTCTCAGAACCCATATTTCAAAGCAATTACTGACCAAAAAAGCAGGCTTAGTTGCATAGCTCGTAAGTACTTCCAGACACTCAGCCACAGGCCTCAGAAACTGCTCACAGGGCATCCCAGGTCCACAGAGAGTCGCCTGGCATGCCCCTGTGCTGGATCCAGAGTCAAGAGCCACTGTCCGGGTCCTCTGTGTTTCGTGTAGGAGATGGGGAAGCGTTGTTGTACAAAGGTGAGACTTCCCAACTGTGGGGCTAGAGACCCCATTTCTACTGTGGGACCCAGGCGGTCACTCAGCCCCCCGGGCTGTGCTTGCTTCTCTTTGTTGGAGGTGATGATGCCTACCGTACATCTTTGTGGGAAGCATCAACCATGATGAGACATGTGGAGGTGTTTGTAGACCCTAAAGTGCTATGCAGATCTTAGCTGGGCTGTAAAGAAATCCTGTTCAGCCTGTCCTTAGAGCTGAAGGCAACAGGTTTAAGACAAAGAAGAAACAAAAAAAATCAAAAAGAAAAGACAAAAAATAAACAACAACAACAACAACAAAAATCAAAAAGAAAAGACAAAAAATCAAAAATCAAAAAGAAAAGACAAAAAAAAAAAAAAGACAAATCAAAGAAGGCTGAACTTAGAGGTCCACCTCCATCCCTCTGTTTTGTCATCTGTGATATGGGAATGCTGACCGCCAGCTGGGAGAGTTCTGAGGAGTGAATGAGATCCTGCTGGTAAGCACTTGGCCAGAACACGAAGCTCCCAGTGTAGCCAGGTTATTAACACCGCACTGACAAAGACTTTTAGAGTTTATCCTCGAAGATGAGTTTCTATGACGATTTGTTTAAAAATGCCGACCTCTACCTTAAACACCTAACGTATCAACTAGAACTTTTTTTTTTTTTTTTTTGAGACAGTCTCGCTCTGTCACCAGTTTGGAGTGCGGTGGTGCTATCTTCGCTCACTGCAACCTCTGCCTCCTGGGTTGAAGTGATTCTTCTGCCTCAGCCTCCCAGATAGCTGGGACTATAGCCACCTGCCACCGCGCCCAACTAATTTTTGTATTTTAAATAGAGATGGGGTTTCACCACGTTGGCCAGGATGGTCTCGATCTCTTGACCTCGTGATCTGCCCGCCTCGGCCTCCCAAAGTGCTGGGATTACAAGCGTGAGCCACCACACTCGGCCTCAACTGCTTTTCTGTCTGTTCTCTCACTTCACTTCCTGGCCACCCATGAAGTAGAGCAGGGTTTTAGTCTGCATTTTACAGCTGAGGAAACTGAGGCACAGAGGAGGGAAGTGTTTTTGTCCGAGATCGTAGGATGAGTTACTGGTAGAGCAAGAGTCTCCTGACTTCCAGAACAGTGCTTCTAACCTTGAACTGCTTTGAAGTTGGAAAGCTGAGCCCAAAAGGCATCCCTGGTAGGATGGAGACCCGGAAACCCCAGAGTCTGTCTTGGTTGGAGCTTTTGGTAAGCATTAAAAACAGAAACAGCAACATAGCTCTGTGTGTTCTCAGAGTTTTATATGTATGTCACTTTGCTAAATCTTCACAGCAACCTAGCGAGGTCTGTATTGTTATTATCCCTGCTTTACTGAGGAGAAAACTGAGGCACAGAAAACTTGCCCAGGGTTGTATAGCTGGTAAGTGGCAGAGAACCAAGTTTTGGAGACCTAGGCAGGCTGGCTGGAGTCTGAGCCCCTCCGGGGTATTCTCGCCTTCGAGCGCTCAGTGTGTCATGGTCAGGAGATGAGGCACTGAGGTATAGGGATGAGCAAGTCATAACCCTCCTTTGGCTTCAGACTTGCTGTGTAGCCCGGGACAAACGCCTCCCCTCCTCTCTGAGCCTGTGTTGTCCATCCGTGGTATGGGGGCAGCTCTAGGAAAGGGCAGCCTTTCTCTGGGTCCCTGGGAAGGCCTGGGCTGTGGAACGGCTAGCTGGAGGCCCAGGCCAGCCATTGCTGCTGCCGGGGTTCTGTCAGCCGCGGGCTGTGGCCCCAACACTGCCAGGCCCTCCGCAGGGAGGAAGTGTCAGTGTTCACAGGACATGCAGGACAAGGCCTGGGAGGTGGGGGGGGAGGGGTGGCCGGCCACTGTGAGCTCTGGTGGGGCCAAGGGCGGGTGCCTCTCTTCTCACCCTCTGGATGAGGCTTTTCGTTGTTGTGGAATGAAAAAGTCCCACTTCCCGGGCAGCCCTGCCCTTCCTGCCCTTCCCGCCCTTCCCCACACCTCTTCCCTCCAAGACTGCCACACCCCAAATGCCTGAACCCCAGGACAGCTGACCCCTTCTGCCAGGAGGCACCTGAGAGCCGTGGAAATCTGCTCTGCTTTCTCATCCTTCCCTCTGGCCCTCACTGTCCCCACCTGTTAAGTAGGTAGCTTACCGCAGCTCTAACTAACACCGCAAGGCTCACCGCCCTTGTGGAGTGCAGAACCCAGATGGGAGAACCAAGAGGCAAAAAGGCCAGGCCAGCCCCGTGCAGCCCTGGAACCCACGGGGTACAGGTTAGGCACCTCACTTACACCACTTCTTAAGAAGTGTGTGAAAATTAAAATCTTGTAAGAAATGGGCTCTATGTTGATTATTACTGATAGTATATAGGTTATTTTTTTAAATTTATGCAAATAAAAAAGACTATAAATTAACCCATAGAACCTTGAAAGGTACCTACCCATGCAAGTGTAGGACCTAAGGCTTAAGCCTCATTAGCTTAACTAGTGGTCAGGGAGGGGTTCCTGGAGTAGGAAGTAAGGGTTGAGCTGGCCCTGGAAAGGAGGGGACCCTGAGCCCTGGCTGGTTTGAGAAGTCAGATCAGCTCAGGTCAGCAAATGATTCCCAGGCATCCATTCTCAGCTGGGCTCTAGGGACCAGCAGAATCAGACACAGCCCCTGCCCTCAGGAGCAGAGTGGATTTATAGGGTCTTAGAGCCCTTGGCAAAGGTTGGCAGCCTCTGAAAATGCTGCTTCTGTGCTTGAAGCAAAGGAGGCAGATAGAGTTGGGGAGGACCATACAAGTGACTTGACAGGAGCAGGTGTGCACTATCGCGTGTCTGGGTTCAAGCACGAGGCTCTTGCCTCAGTGTGTCCATCTCTGTCTGGCCCTGTGCAGTGAATTCCCTCTGCATTCCCCATCCAGGCATCCTACTCAGGCCACAAGTGACACTCTTGTTCATGTGTGTCAAAATGCCTGTGCCCACCTGCCCTCCAGGTGCTCTACGGACACCCCTCTGTGTCCTGGCACCTCTCACACATTTTCATGCCTTGTGGGCTGGGAGTACCTGCTCTGCCCTGGTACTGCCCAGCACAGAGGAGGCGACAGTGAACCAAATGAATGAATGTGTCCAATGTGTGGGTCTAGCCGTGGGCCATCTGCTTATGGTTTTGTCTGAGAGAGAGGTTGATAGAAGGGGAATATAGCAGAGCAGACCTCGGGTGGGTCATTTAACCTCATGGGTTCATTTCTCCCAATGAAAGATGAGTATAATAATAGTGCTTACCTCACTAAGTGATCGAAAGGATCAAATGAGAGAGCCCCTGGGATGTGCTCAGCTCAGTACTCAATAAATGAATAAATACAGTAGAGGTTGCACAGACTCGTGGTTACAGGGGGAGCTCTGAAACCACATTCCCTGTGTTCAGATCCCGGCCTTGAACATAGCCTCTCTGCACCTGTTTCTCCATCTGTAAAATGGAGGTGTTAATGTCTACAGGATACAGCGGTTGGGAAGAAGCCATAGAACACCTGGCACCTAGTAAACCCTAAAAAATGTTGGCTTCTGTGTCTGCTGTTGCTGCTACTGTTATTATTCGCTGGCTGTGTCTGTGTGGAAGGAAGGGGTAGGAGACGGGGATTGTTATTCAGACCACCACACTCAGAAACCACAGGCTGCCCCTCTCATAGCTCCTGGCAGCTTCAGATGTGGTATGTGGTGATTAAATCATAGTGTCCTCCATGAATCACCAGCCGCCGCATCCCCCCCAGCTGCCCGAGGCAGGAGCAGAGACTCCCCGGCCCTCCCTGCTTCGCCTGTGGTCTGGGTTCCTCTGAATCCCAGAGCATGGGTGGCAGGAGAAAGATGCGTCTTGAGTTTCCTCCTGCTTTGGGCTGGAGTTAGGTGCTCAAGACCTACCGCTGTAGAGCTCATCTTGTAGATGAGGAAACCAAGGCAGTCCCCACCACCCCTCCTTCAGCGTCAGCAGAACCTGTGGGAGAACCAGATCCAGCCCATGGGGTGCACTCCCTCTCCACCCCCGGCCATATTCCTAGTCATTTAAAAGCATGGCCTGGTGACGAAGGAAGTTCGTTTGTCTCCTAAGACTCGTCTGGCCACAGCGTTCTCAGCAGTGGCAGCACCTGTGATGCCATTTCAGTGAGCCAGGCACTATGTTGTGTGTGTGCACACAGAGACACATGCCCTCGCTTGGGGGCTGGTGGGGGGAAGTCACCTCCGTCAGGTGGGATGAGATGGGGAAGCTGGGATAGGGCAGTCGTTTTGGGGCACCTACTGTGTGTGCTGTGGAGGTCACAGAAATGCGTGGTAAGCCCATGACTGCTACCTTCAAGGAACTTCAGTATAGGAACATAAATAACTGTAGTCTCGTTGTAGCAAACTGCAACGGGAGCCCCTCCTCCTGGAGAGACAGAAGACTTCTTGGAAGAGGTGGTGTTTGGGTTGGACCTTGGCTGGGGTGTGAGAGGGATGGTGTTGGGTAAGTGGAGGAGAGGGCGGGAAGGAATTTGGGAACAGTCTTGGAAGGAGCATAGATGGGACAGTGCATTTGCGTGTGTGCATGGGCCAGGGAGATGGTTTGGCCGCATAGGATGGTCGATAATGCCAAAGATGTGGCAGGAATCGCTCCAGCCACATTCCACAGCTTTGGACATAAAGCCGCAGGACATAATGGTGGGAAGGGCTCTGGAGGTCCTCTGGCTCTCTTACTTTACAGATGGGCAAACAAAGGCCCTTGGAGGGGGAGGGGCACACACTGGTGACAGGTGGAACCGGAACCCAGGTCTCTAAGTTTTGAGGAGCTCTGCCTGATGAATTCAGACTGGCCTTTAGCTCAGATGGATTCTAGTAAAATAAAACCAGCAGGTACTATGTTACACAGGTTGTGTACCTCATTTATAGACATCATCTCATCTGATACCCACATAGACCCTGGGAATGTAAGGACTGAAATCATCTCCATTTTGCAGATGAGAAAACTGAGGCAGGCAGGTTAAGCAACTTAACCTTAAGGACACGGGGCTGCTAAGTGGCAGAACTGGGTCTTGGCATCAGTCAGATCTCAAAATGTGTGTTCTTTACCACTGTCCTCTACTGCAGTCCCAGAGATGACCAAAAGTTAGGGCCAGTGGTCATGGTTAGGCCAGGCCTGTGAACCAACAGTGTGGCAGAAAAGCAGGCTCCAGCCTCTCTGCCCACATGACTACTCCAGGTTGTCCAAGGCACTTCCGGTGTCCCAAAGCCAGATCCTGAGACACCATTGCACTGGGAGGTTTGTGGCTCTGGCTTGCTCATTTTTTCTAATGTTACCTCTTTATGTTATAATTTTATGAGGTTCCTGAAGATCTAAAAGTTAACATTTCCCACCCCCCAATAGCCAGACTTCTGAGCCTCACTTGATGATCCGAAAATAAAGTCTTCATGGTCACAGTTATGTTTCCCTTTTTCTCTTTGGCAAGGAAAAATAGTGTTTGCTTGGGTTGGGAGGAAGCCAAGATGGAATCAGAAAAAACAGAATTATTCCTATAATAATTCCTATAAAGCCACTTCAAACCCACTAGGATGGCTAAGATAAAAAAAAAAAAAAGACAGACAATAACAAGTGTTGGCAAGGCTGTAGAGAAATTAGAAGCTTCACACACTGCTGGTGGGAATGCGAAATGATGCAGCCTCTATGGAAGACAGTCTGGTAGTTCTTGAAACATTAAATAAAGATTTATTATATGACCCAGCAATTCCACTTCTAGGTATATACCCAAGAGAAAGGAAAATATGTCTGTATAAAAATGTGTACGTAGATATTCACAGCAGCATTATTATAATAGCCAAAAAGAAATAATTCAAACATCTATCAGTCGAATAAACAGTATGATCTATCCATACTTTGGAATATTATTCAGTCATGAAAAGGAATGAAGAGCTGACACATGCTACAAATTGGATGGACCTGGAAAACACACTAAGTGAAATAATCCAGCACAAAAGGTCTCGTATTGTATGATTTTATATAATGAAATGTTTAGAGTAGGCAAATCCAGAGAGACAGGAAGTAGACTAGTGGTTGCCAGGGGCTGAGGGGCCTAGAGGTGAATGAGAGTGATTTCTAAAGGGCATGAAGTTTCTTTCTGGAGTGATGAAAATGTTCTAAAATTAGATAATGGTGTTGGTCTCGCAACTCTTTTAATATACCAAAAAGCACTGAATTGCATTTTAAAGGGGTAAATGTTGTGGTATGTGACTCATATCTCATTAATGCTGTTATAAAAAGAAAAATCCTTTTGAAACCATTGATGCTGCTGCATTTTAAGAGGAGGGTTGGGGATGTCTCAGGTCAGAAAACAAGGATGAACTTTTGTTTTTACTTAGTGAGAAATGGAAATTGAATTTTTTTTAAAGTCGCTCCTTCGGTCATGTTTCTGGGAACCATTAGAAGGCTATCCCTTGGCTGACCCTGGGTGCAGAATGCATTCTCTCCTAGAGGCGTGAAGGGGCCTTCACTTCAGGCATGAGGAGGCACCAGGCAGGCAGCTGCTCTCAGGGCCTGGCCCCCAGGCTGTGGGGTGCGTGCGTCTGGTATCAGCAGTTTCATATCTCTGGGTGTTTTGTGCTTTGACCCATGAGTGCAGCCTCCGCCTCAGATTTATAGATGTTGAAACTGAGGCCCACCCAGGACAGCCACGACGTAACCCAGATGATGCACGGGTTACTGGGTATCTCCACAGCATCACATTTGTGCTGTGCCTTGCCACTGGTGCTCCCAGTTACAGTGCAAATGATAGCTCCATCTGCAGAGATCACAATGTCCCTGTGAGGAAGTAGACAAGGAAACATCAGAGCAGAAGGAGCCACCAGGGGAAGTCCTGGAGGGGCTGTTTAGTACTAGGGAGGTGCTGGGGTACAGAGGGGTGAAGGATTCAACAACGGAATGGAGCAAATGTGTGAGGGTTTAGAAATCCCTTAATCCCATATTCAGCCCTCCCCTCTGTCCACTTACAAGCTCTTTCAGCTATTCTCCTAATTGGGATACTCATTCTCGCCAGCCTGTCTCCTCCATCTCAAACTTTCCAGCTCCCGGAGAGCTCAGCCCCGAAGCCTCCTTCCCCTCCCTGCTGGACTGGTGAGCTTCAGAAAGGTCCCAGCCTGTCTCAGAGGGGCTGGGAGAAGTTATGTCTGCAATCTGGCCCCGTTCACGTGAATCTCTGCACCAGTGAGGATAGAATTTGATGCTGGAGCACCCACTGAGATTCCCAGGGGGGAAAACATTCCTTTTTTTTTTTTTTTTTCTTTTTTTCTTTTTTTTTCCTTCAAGTTATCAGGCCCTTTTGGCTGTGTTCAGAGTCATGGCTCCCAACGAGTGTTCCAGAGGATGGAATTAAATGGTCAGGGTTGGACAGCGCCAGGCTGTGTTACATAGCGTTCGTCTCCCCACATGGAGGCACATGTCCTTTATAACTCTAGGCTGCTGAAAAGGACTAGGCTCATTTGGAGGGTCATTTAAGGTAACAGGCTCTGGGCAGCTTTAATTGATGTTCCCTTTACAGCACAAATGGACTTTGAGGGTGGATACAGCCCCAGGGAGACTAGGCGGGGGTTTAGAACTTGGCCCTTCTGCAGGCTCTTCAGAGCTGGCCAGAAAGGACCTGCTATATGTCAGGCTGTGGCCGCTTTCACCATCGTGTTCTCATTGACTCCCACAGTGAACCTCCATAGTTATCACCACTTTATAGGTCAGAAACAGAGAGGTTGAGTGGCTTGCCTAAGGTCACACAGTGACTCTTCTGTCTGATGCCAACATTCTAGGCTACTTGGTCACTAAGTTTGCAATGCCTGATCACATGGCCATTTTCCTGTTTTCCCAGAATGTGACTCCCCAGGTAAACTTCTTGAGTGGTGGCACCATATTACCCCTGTAATGACCACATGACTAGAATTTCCTGGAAAGATCCCATTCAAGGTAAAATAGACCATTGGCCCTTTATTTTTTGTTTCATTCATTCATTCATTCATTCATTTGAGACAGGAGCTTACTCTGTCACCCAGGCTGGACTGCAGTGGCATGATCATCTCTCACTGCAGCCTCGACCTCCTGAGCTCAAGTGATCCTCCTGCCCCAGCCTACTGAGTAGCTACAGGTGTACACCACTGCACCCAGCTAGTTTTTAAATTTTTTGTAGAGCTGGGAGGTCTTGCTGTGTGGCTAGGGCTAATCTTGAGGACTCCTGGGCTCAAGCAATCCTCCTGCCTCAGCCTTCCAAAGAGCTAGGATTACAAGTGTGAGCCACCAGACCTGGCCCTCTTTTATTTTTAAATTGGCAAATAATAATCATACATATGCATTAGGTCCATAGTGATGTTTTGATATATGTAATTTACAGATCAGGTCAGGGTAGTTAGCATACCATCATCTCAAACATTGACCATTTCTTTGTGTTGGGAACATTCAGTATCCTCCTTCTAGCTATTTGAAACGATATAATCTGTGATCGATAACTGTAGTCCTCCTACAGTGCTATAGAACCCTGGAACTTACTCCTCTTACCTGGCTCTAACTTTATATTCTTTAACAGATCTCTCCCTTTCCCCACCTTACTCCTACCCTTCCCAGCCTCTAGTATACTCTGTTCCACTTTTTACTTCTATGAGATCAGCTTTTTTTTTAAGTTTCCATGTATGAGTGAGAACATGCAATATTTAACTTTCTGTTCCTGGCTTATTTCACTTAACATAATGTCCTCCCATCCCATCCGTGTTGCCACAAATGACAGGATTTCTTTCTTTTTTATGGGTGAATAGTGTTCCGTTGTGTACGTATACCACATTTTCATTATCCACTCATCTGTTGTTAGATACCTAGGTTGATTTCATTATCTTGGCTACTGTGAGTAGTGCTGCAGTAAAGATAGGGGTGCAGATGTCTCCTTTTCTTTGGCTATATACTGATTTCCTTTTCTTTGGATAAATATCCAGTAGTAGGATCACTGGATCACGTGGTAGTTCTATTTGTAGTTTTTTGAGGAATCGCCACACTGTTCTCCATAATGGCTCTACTGATTTACGTTCCCATCAGCAATGCAGAAGAGTTCCCTTTTCTCCACATCCATGCCAGCATTTGTTATCTTGTGTTTTTTTGATAATAGCCATTCAACAGATGTGAGATATTTCATTGTGGTTTTGATTTGCCTTCCCTGGTGATTAGTGATGTGAGCATTTAAAAAATATGCTTGTTGGCCATTTGTATGTTTTCTTTCGAGAAATGTCTGTTCAGATCATTTACCCATCTTTTTAATCAGATTTTTTTTTCTGTTAAGACATTTGAGTTTCTAATCTATTCTGAATATTTATCCCTTGTCAGATGAGTAGTTTGCAGATATTTTCTCCCATTCTGTAGATTGTTTTTTTCATTCTGTTGATGGTTTCCTTTGTTGTGCATATGCTTTGTAGTTTGATACAATCCTATTTGCCTATTTTTCCTTTTGTTGCCTGTTTTTGAGGTCTTAGTCATAAAATATTTTCCCAGACCAATGTCCTGAATCATTTCTCCTATATTTTCTTCTGCTAGCTTTATAGTTTTGAGTCTTACATTTAGGTCTTTGATCCCTTTTGAGTTGATTTTTTTTATAGCATGAGAGATGAGAAGATCTAGTTTCATTCCTCTTCATATGGATATTCAGTTTTCCCAGCACCGTTTATTGAAAAGGCCACCTTTTTTCCAATGAGTGTTCTTGGCACTTTTGTCAAAACACTAGCTGTCTGTAAATACATGGATTAATTTCTAGGTTTTCTGTTCTGGTTCTCTTGGTCTGTGTGTCCATTTTTATACCATGCCATGCTTTTTTGGTTACTGTAGCTTTGTAGTATATTTTGAAATCTGGTAATGTGATGCCCCCAGCTTTATTCTTTTGGCTCAGGATTGCTTTGACTATTTGGGTCTTTTGTGGCTCCATGTAAATTTCAGAATTTTAATTTGTTTCTGTGAAGAATGTCATTAGTATTTTGATGGGGATTATGTTGAATCTGTAAATTGCTTTGGGTAAGTATTGTCATTTTTTTTGACTATTACAAAAGTTTATTTAACAAAAAGTCTAATGTGAAAATATACACGACCTAATTTTTACCTCATAGTAAAACAGGCCCAGTGGAGAGAGGACATGGGTTTCTCCACTGAACAGCCATTGTTTATCCTCGTTCCAAGGCTTCTAACATGATGATACTATTTCCTTGTATTACCACCATTCCAATATTGTTCTGTTGTCTGCTAGTCGCTATCTCCACGCATTCATCTATCACAAGATTCTTAAAGGGATCAAATCCCCGCAGTATTCCTTGGACATGTCTGCCACCATTTAATTTCAATGATAACTTCTTGTCCATAAATTTTTTCAACTCGGGAGGGTAAGCTTTGCTCATGATGGCTACTCCGAGGGCACACAGAGGCCTTCAAGTATTGTCATTTTTACAATAGTAATTCTTCTGATCCATGAGCATCGAATGACTTTCTATTTGTTGGTATCCTCTTTGATTTTTTTTTTAATCATCAGTGTTTTATGGTTTTTCTTGTAGAAGTCTTTCACCTTCTTAGTTAAATTTATTCCTAGATTGGGGTTTTCTTGTAGCTATTGTAAATGTAGTATTGTGAATTTTTTTGTAGCTCTTGAAAAATCATTCTCAGGTAGATTATTGTTCATACATGGAAACGCTACTGATTTTTTTTGTATTGATTATGTATCCTGCAACTTTACTGAATTTGTCAGCTCAAAGAGGTTTTTGGTAGAATATTTAGGATTTTCCATATATAACATTATGTCATCTGCAAACAGGGACAATTTGACTTCTTTGCCAATTTGGATGCCTTTTATTTCTTTCTCTTGCCTTATTGCTCTGGCTAGGACTCCCAGTACTCTGTTGAAGAATGGTGGTGAGAGTGAACACCCTTATTTTGCTTTGGCTCTTAGATGAAAAGCTGGAAGCTAACAGTAAGATGTCAGCTGTGGGTTTATCATATATGGCCATTATTATGTTGAGGTACTTTCCTTCTACACCTGATTTATTGAGAGTTTTTTATCATGAAGGGATATTGACTAGTATCAAATGATTTTTCTGTCCTTTAAACCATTAAAATAATGCTTAGAAATGTCATCCTTTTTTTTTCATCTAGAGACAGGGCCTTCCTCTGTCACCCAGGCTGCTAGAGTGCAGTGGTATGACCAGCAGCCTCAGCCCCCCAGGCTCAAGCACTTCCCCTGCCTCAGCCTCCCAAGAAGCTGAGGCTAATAGCTATAGGCATGAACCACCACAGTCAGCTAATTTTTAATTTTTTTTTTAATTTTAGAAACGGGAATCTCACTTTGTTGCCAAGGGAGGTCTCGAACTCCTGGCTTCAAGCGATCTTCCTGCTTCAGCTTCCCAAAGTGTTGGGTTTACAGGCTTGAACTACTGTGCTTTACTGAAATTTCATCCTTTTGGCCTCCAAACTGTATCTCTGAGATGTCCTTCCTCACTTACCATCCAGTAAAGTTTCGGATCCTGGGTCCTGGTTTGGGGCTTAAGAAAACATAGGCACTGAGCCCTGGGTAACTGGGAGACCTCAGCACGGAAACAGATATGAAGGTGCCTGTAAGTTGTAAGGTACTATAGAGATCGGGGCCTTTCTACTGGTTCTAAACCACGCTTAGTGTCAGCCAGAGAGCAGAAAGAGACCAGCTGATGGAACGAGGGGGCAGTCTGCATTTTCATCCTTTTGATGGGTTATTCTGATAAACTTATTTTATCTGATGCCGTCAGGCTATGGAAACAACACCATTAGCTAATACCTAATGAAGACCTTCTTTGTGCTACTTCTGAGTGCCTTTGTTGCATTGTTTGAGTGAATCCTCTAAATCAGGCATCCCCAAACTACAGCCCGAAGGACGCATGCGGCCCCCTGAGGCCATTTATCCGGCCCCCCCCCCGCTGCATTTCAGGAAGGGTCACCTCTTTCATTGGTGGTCAGTGAGAGAAGCACAGTATGTGGCGGCCCTCCAACGGTCTGAGGGACAGTGAACTGGCCCCCTGTGTAAAAAGTTTGTGGATGCCTGCTCTAAATAATCTATACCTGTATTACTATCACCCCTGTTTTATGGATGAAACTGGAAAAAAAAAAAAAGCTGAGACATGAAGGGGTTAAGAAACTTGCTTGAAGTGGCACAGCTGAGGTTCCACCCAGGCAGCCTGATTTCTGAGCCCACCTCTGAGACCAGAGAGTACAGTAAAGCACCGAGAGTACGGTGCAGTGTGCTGTTGAAGAGGGTAGGCTCCAAAGACTGCACTGTACTCTCTCTGGGTTCAGAAGTAATTTTCACTGTACTCTCTCTGAGGCCAGAGAAAATACTTTAGTCATCTTTGATCCCTCCATGTGTTAGTTCCATGAAGCAGGTGCTGAGCCGTATTTGGTGAGTGAGTGTGAGGGGATGGGTAGGTAGAAGGATGGCTGGCTGGATGGCTGAGTGAGTAGATGGAAGGATGGCTGGAAAGGTGAGTGGATGGTCGGATGGATGGATGGATGGATGGATGGATGGGTGGGTAGGTGGGTGGGTAGGTGGGTGGGTAGGTGGGTGGGTAGGTAGGTGGGTGGTTAGGTGGGTGGGTAGGTGGGTGGGTGGGTGGATGGTCAGATGGATGGATGGATGGATGGGTGGATGGATGGATGGATGGATGGATGGATGGATGGGTGGGTGGGTGGATGGATGGATGGGTGGGTGGATGGATGGATGGATGGATGGATGGATAGATGAATGTATGGGTGGGTGAATGATTGGCTAGGCAGATGGTTGGGTTAGAGAGCTTTTTCATATGTAATATACTGGTAGGCTCAAAGAATCCATCTGAAGATAACACCTCACCTAGTTATTACTATAATGGGCATTTTGACTAGAAAGGCTGTAGACACTGTACCCTTAGTATCTGTAGTACAGAATCTACAACAGAGGGCTCTTAATAGGAATTTTTTTTTGAATGGATGAAAAACCAAGCAGGCACCAGATAGCTGAAAATATAGAGCCTTACAGGCTTCCTTTGACCATACTGAGCAAAGCACTCATCTCAGAGGTTTCTGTTGACAGACTGGGGAGATAAATATGATGTATAAGTGTTCCAGTCTTTTTCCCCAAGGGAAGACATGGTTACTTGCCCACGTCACAGGTTCTGCCTGAGTCTGTCAGAGCATTTGGGAAGCAGTTAACATCTCTCAGAGGTGTTTCCTTGCCCTGATATGATCAACCTGGTAGCACTACCAGCGCACTTTGGAGCAGCTGTGTTGATAGTCTTTGTTGTAGTATTGGAATGTTTTGATTTGCGTATTTTACTGCTGTGACTTCTGTTTAAGATGGGGTCTGTTGCTGTAACTTTTTCATTGACTCTGCAAAGGCATTAAATCATACTTGCTCTTTCATGTTGTGAAAGCATATTTTAAAGATGTTTCTAGACCTTTAAAATGTATTACTATTATTTTTGATTGACAAATCATAATCTTATACATTTATGGGGTACAATGTGATATTTTAGTATATGTATACAATGTGGCATAATTAAATCAAGGTAATTAACATATCCATCACCTTATCATTTTTTATGGTGAGACATTTGAAAGTTACTCTTAGTTGGCCAGGCGCAGTGGCTTGTGCCTTTAATCCTGGCACTTTGGGAGGCCAAGGCAGGCAGATCTCTTGAGGTCAGGAGTTTGAGACCAGCCTGGTCAACATGGTGAAACCCCATCTCTACTAAAAAATACAAAACTTAGCCAGGCATGATGGCGTGTACCTGTAATCTCAGCAACTTGGGAGGTGGAGACTCGAAAATCGCTTGAACCTGGGAGGCAGAGGTTGCAGTTAACAGATCGTATCACTGCACTCCAGCCTGGGTGACAGAGTGAGACTCTTACTCAAAAAAAAAAAAAACAGAAAAAAATTACTCTTGGTTATTTTGAAATATATAATACTTATTATTGACTGTAGTCACCCTGCTGTGCGGTAGTCTCAAAACCCATTCCTCATGCCTGTTTGAAA
The DNA here is from genome assembly GCF_048565385.1 of Saimiri boliviensis. NCBI lineage: Eukaryota > Metazoa > Chordata > Mammalia > Primates > Cebidae > Saimiri > Saimiri boliviensis. Next base: position 21,727,021 of record NC_133456.1, read on the forward strand.
CTTGACACCCCTTGCTCAAGAGTGAAAGCACTTTTCATTTCTTTTTTTTTTTTTTTTTTTTTTTTTTTTGAGATGGAGTCTCGCTCTGTTGCCCATGCTGGAGTACAGTGGTGCGATCTTGGCTCACTGCAACCTCTGCCTCCCAGGTTCAAGTGATTCTCCTGCGTCAGCCTCCCAAGTAGCTGGAATTATAGGCACCCGCCACCACGCCCAGCTAATTTTTGTATTTTGTATTTTTGTATTTTTAGTAGAGACTGTGTTTCACCATGTTGGCCAGGATGGCCTCTCTGTTGACCTCATGATCCACCTCAGCCTCCCAAAGTGCTGGGATTACAGGAGTAAACCACTGTGCCTGGCCAAAAGCACTCTCCCCCTTCCCCTCCCCCTCCCTGTTCCCCTCTTCCCTTCCTCTCCCTGCTTCCCCTCTCCCCTTCCCCTTCCCTCTTCCCAGCACAGGGTACAAGAGTTTATTTAATATCTGAATTTAGTTCTATTATGTTGACCCCATGTTACAAGTTCCATGTGGGTCCATTACATCTCGAACCACTCCTGCCAAAAAGGGAAAGAAACTTAAAAAAGAAAATCCACAACTTTTTCCATGTCGTTAAATATATTCATATTTATACTAACAATAATATATTAGTATGCATTGGAAAGGAACACCGACCCAAACAGTACATCATGGTCACAACTAAACATTTACAATTCTGAGTGAACAGAAATTCAGAACACAGTAGGGGGTTAAGGGAGGAGGGGAAGTGCATTCCGGAGCAGGGAATGGGAGGAAACGTCCAATGACAGGAGTGGGACTGGTTTGGCTTTTGGCAGGGGGCAAGGCCCCACAAGTACACATTTTGATACCCCTAGGTATGCCGTGGCTGTGGCCCACATGAATGTCTTATCCGTGGACCGTGGCCCAGTGACCCCATCAGCGAGTCTGGTGTGTCCACTCTCTGGCCTTCGAGGGAGCCTCCTTTAAGTGTTGAGAGCCTAAACCTCTTTCACTTCCCCGAAAGCAGGAACCAGCACCTTTCTAATGGTGACTTATCCCCATCTGTTGTACTCATAATTCCTAAATAGGACAGTGAAATAAAAGAGCCAGAAATATCATCAGAGCATCTGAAACTTTGCCCCGGACATCTCTTTTAGTGATCTTTCTGAAAAGCAGAATCAGAGAAAGAAGTAGAATAAAAAGAGCGCCGTCTGCATGGGCTCCATGACTGCCATGACTGAGGCTGAGTTAACCAGGTCCTTCTGTGAGGTCTGTGCACCTCCAATGTGAGCAGGATAACTTTAGTCAGACACATTATTATAATTTAATAATTATATGGTTTATTTTAAAGTGTTGAAAGAGGGTCTGGGTGTGATGGCATATGCCTATAATCCTAGCTACTGGGGATGCTGAGGTGGGAGGATTGCTTGAACCCAGGAGTTAGAATCCAGTGTGGCAAATATAGTGAGACCACTTTTTTTACAAAAAATATGAAAAAATTAGCTGAACATGGTGGTGTGGGCCCATAGTCCTTAGCTACTGGAGTGGCTGAGGCAGGAGGATTGCTTGAGTCCAGGAGGTCGAGGTTGCAGTGATCATACCAGTACACCCCAGCTCAGTCAACATTGCAAGACCTGTATTTAAAAATAGTAGTAATAATAATAAATTTAAAAATACATTGTTAAAAGAATACAGCATATGACCTCATGGGTAATATTACTTAGGATGAGACCAGAGTCAGTAGCAAGTGTTATAAATGAGTTGACTTAAAGAAAACATGAGGCAAATGATAGAACAGCTGGAGGCAGGAGGGTCACTGTGAAGATGGGGGAGTGGCTCAGGTTTGGGAACCACAAAGATGGGAAGGGACAGGAGAATACAGAGCTGATCATGAAGAAAGCTGACGGTTATGAAGTTGTCATGTGTTGGGCACCGTCCTGAGTGTCTTACCTTATGTAACTCACTGTGAATTAGGCGCTGCTGAGGCTTGGAGAGGTTAAACATAGCTAACAAAAAATAGCCAAGCCAGGATGTGAACCCAGGCAGCCTAACTCAAGAGCATGAACTCTCATCTCTGCACTCCGCTGACTTTCCAAAATAAAATAACAACAAAAGCCAAGGCCCACCCAAGACCCAGCTCCACATATCAGTGCACTGACAGTCCCCGACCGCGTCTGCTTTCAGGTTTCTAAAAGGGACCAAACATGGAGAGAGGCACCTTCAGAGGCAGTGTGTGTTGGCTCGGATTTGCTGTATGACCTTGAGCTATCTCCTTCCCTCTCCGTGGGTTTGGCTTCTGTGAGTCCTCTCCCTGAGATCACCCGTGGCTCTACTCCACGGAAACCACCCCTTGCTTGGCTTGAGGCAGAGGCCCCAGGTTCTGTAATGCCCAGCAGCTTCTGATACTAGGGAGACTTCACAGTAGTAGCAGCAGGAGCTGAGGGTGCCCACCTTGCCCTCCCCAGGTCCTGCAGGCTTTCTGGGCAGGCTGAGCTCTTGGGACCAAATCCCAGCAGCCCCGGAATGGCCCTGAAGAAGTTAAGCCAGGAGACAGCACAATCAGATTGGGGTTTGAGAGGATTACTCTGGCCAATGAGCGGAGAACAGATTGGGCAGCAGCCAGGGTGAAGTCGGAGAGTTCAGGAAGGTACCAGTTACGGCTGTTTACGCAGGAGGTGTCCTAGCCTGCAGAGGCTGTGATAGAGCTGTCTTGCATGTGTGGTCGGGCAGTATTTGAAGGTAAGCCTGGGAGGAACATGCTGCTCACGTAGCAGCTGTGCTAGGAGACGCTCGGGTTTCTGGCTTGCTGCCTGGCATGCACCTTCCTTTTGGGTGAGGAGGAGGCGTGGTAGGAGCACTGCTAACTGTTGCGTCCCTCATTCTTACTGCTTATCCTGGATAGAGCCCCACAGGCTTCTGCTGACCGAGGCGGCTGTTCCTCTTCAAGAGAGGGCAGGACTCCACTCCAAGTCTTCTGGAAAAAGGATTGCAGGTTGATGCAGGCTGCTCTGGAGGGAGGGGAGTGAGGGCTCTGTGAGACCGGTCCATGCAGCCACTTTGCTGAGCCTCCTCTGAGCTCTGCTGAGCAAGTGAGTTGTCCCTGACCTTTAGGCTGGGAACCGCTTCTCAGTGGCGGGAGTTGGCAGCCCTTGGCAGCGTGGTGACTGGCAGCGGAGGTGAAGGTGGCCCTGGGATGGAAGGAGGCTTTGGCATACCTCAGCAAGCTAGCAGGGGCTCTTTCTTTGTATACCTTGGCGATAGGTGTATTGCTTGTTGCAAAATACATTGTTTTCTCTCATCATTTGAAAGAAAAGGCCAAAAAGCAATGTTTTTGGAAAGGAAGAAGAAATAAATCTGACCAGAGGGCAGCCTGTTGGGTAGTTAGTTAGGTAGTGGCTCAGCCTTGGTGAGGACTGGGTTTGCCTCTGCACACAAGTGCACAGCTGCAGTCCCCACCCTCAACCCATTATGTCAGTGGAGGCCCCGGCAGAGACAGGCCACCTTGTCCCTGCTCTGTCTGGCCCTGTAGCTGCTTGTGGAGCAGGGGACCCTACTCTGGCCTTGGCAGAGACCCCACACTGCTTGGGCTGTGGGTGCTCTGGGGATAGGTACCTGCAGTTCTGGCTCCCAGGAAAGGTACTTAAGGAGCTCCAGGATAGGTTCCTAGCCCAGGCTCTGTTTCTCCTCCCCTGATGTCCCCCACCCGCCTCACTTCCCCCTGCCTGGGCCAGGGCCTGAGGAAAGGCCAGTGTGCACTGCCTGCCTGAGTTCTGGGCTACACTTGGCCCAGGCAGTCCGGGAAGTAGCTGCTCCCTTCCGTCCTGCCATCCATCTGTCATTCCAGTGTCTCATCCAGGCATTCCCGGAGGGTAGGAATAAGTATTTTTGGTAAGGATTTAATAAGACCAGATTTCGAGTAGCAAGAGAGATTTGTGAGTTGTCTGGGGCCACACTGGCAATAGCAAGAGGGAGCCACTGAAGGTCTTTGAGCAGGAGAAGGGCACAGTCTCTTGTGGAATAATCAGTCTGCTGTGGAGAGGAGGGCTGAGAGCCAGGAGTAGGGCAAGGAGGCTGCTCTGATGGGGCCAGAGCCTCTGCTGTGGGGATCACAGTTTGTGATTGTGCATGAGTTGTTGACATTTGAGGACAGGGACCATGTCTGCTTCACTCACCAGTGTTTTACCCAATGCCTAGCCTGTGCCTACTCAAAGCAGACAATAAGTAAATATGTACTGAATGCTGTGTTCATTTTTTTTTCCTTTTTTCTTGCTGTGTTCATTATTTACTGGCAATGCCTATGGTGTAGTCACAGGCATAGAGATATGAGACTGTCACGCCTAGATGAGCTCTATTGCTCACAGCACCTGCCAGGAAGGTGAGACAGGAATCCTCTTCACCGTGCAGCTGAGTGGGAACTGATGCCCCGAGCAATGTCTTGTCTGCGATCTTGCTGATGACAAGGCTGGGACTAGGGGCTGGAACACACATCCTGGATTCTGTCCACTGTATCATTGCCTCCCTTACTCAGGCCCAGAACATATGGCCACCTTAAGGACTAACCCTGCTGTCTGAGCAGGCCAGTCCACACCCCAGACCACTCAGACTCAGCGTCTCCTGCCTGCATCGTGAGTTATTCAGGCCTTCCTTTGGCGTGGGAGCCTGCCAGGGAAGCAAGTCTGTCTTAACATGTGCAAAGGCACTGGGCGGCAAGGGCCTGGTGTGTTCAGGGCTCTAAATGGAGGCCAGTGTGGCTGGGGGTGGGGAAGTAGGAGGTTTGTGCCTGAAACTTACTACTCATTTCCTGTCCCCATGGCGTGAACAGGACCACTGGTAGGTTCACTTTGCCTCTGCTAAACAAAAAGCTCTAACCCTTCTTTCCCCTGCTCTGACCTAGCACCTACACAGAGCCCTACAAAGTCTGTCCCATCTCATCGGCAGCCCCTAAAGAGGACCTCACATCGGATGAAGAGCAGAGAAGCTCAGAGGAGGAGGATAGTGCTTCAAGAGACCCCAGCCTCACCCACAAGGTAGGGAACCCCACAGGTGGGCCATGGCATCGGAGATGTGGACGTGGAGAGATGGCTGTAACAGATCTGCTCCTTCTCTTGGTGCAGAGGAAGCTGTTTGCAGACAGCCGGCCCCAGCTGGATGCAAGGGCTGAGACACTCAGCATTGGGGTTCTAGGAAGCATTGCCTTCCGGGGGCCTGCCTCGGTGATGCTGGGGCCATGGTTCCTGCCAGTATACACTGGAGTCTGATGAAGTTTGGGGCTTTCTGGAACCTTTGTGGATGATGTGGAATAGAGCTGCCTGGTTTGAATGAAGACCAGCCTAGATTCTAATGACCCTGGACACCCTGGGCCTCAATTTCCTCATCTGTGAAGTGGAAATCATGAGGGTGAGACGTGTTAAAGGCTGTAAGGGAGTTTTGTGAACTGAAAACAGATGAAAGCTGGTTTCCCTGGCCCTGCAGCAGTGCTGCGAGGGGACAGAGCTGCTGGAGGGAGGTTGTTGTCTAGAGGCTGATGGTGAGTTGGGGCCACTTCAGAGTGAAGACCCAGACCTCACTGCTGGGCACAAGTGCATCAGTGCTGATGGGGGTGATATGTGCTCTCTGTTGGCCACTCACAGTGAGCTGTCCTTCACCACTCACTGACAAAGTCCCAGCCTTTCCATAAACCCCTTCTAGAAGTCATGAATCCCTTCCCACAGTGTACATTTGCAGAAATGGGCAAGGTGAAGAACTGGCCTAGGGCATAAGGCTGGCAGGTGGCATCCCACGAAACATCACGGGGTGATATGGGGCTCAGGCATTTGCTATGCAGGGAACAGGACCACTGCAGGGGAACGGGCTAGGAAGGGTGAAATGCCCCCACCCCACCCCACCCATCTTCTAGGCCATGCCTGCATGTTGAGGGGTGACTAGAGAGGCAGAGAGCGCAGTGCTCCCTTCCCCGCTTCCCAACAGATCTCAGTACCTTTTCCTGTACCTGCCTCCCACTCCCCATCATCCTCCCCTTCCAAACCTAGGTTAGTTTTGCCACATTGATTAAAGACCGTCGTAAGTGGATGCACTCAGCACAGGTGCCTGACACTTATCAAGCACTGGCCAAATGAGATGTCTCATTTTCTTTCCACAGAGGTGATTTGTTTTAAAAACCCACTGATCTCTCTGGACTGTATTTTCATAAAGTTATCTACCAAGTGCTACAGAAACCCTGAAGGGGTAGTTACTCCGCTCCTTTCCTACCTCTTCTCCCGCAGCCCCTTCTCCCTCCAGCTGCTCCTTCACACCCTCCCTGTCCACTCCCCTCTCACTTGTCTCCCTGCCGCCTCTTCCTCTCTAGGTGCTGAGCCACGTGTCTGGCACTGTCCTGAGTCTGTACACGTCTGTCATCTCTTTCACTCCATACAACTTCAGAGTTGGCACCATTGTCCCTGGTTTTGCAGTTGAGGACACAGAGGTTCTGAGAGGTTAAGTAACTTGCCCAAGGCCACACAGCTAGTGAATGAAGGGGTCAGGTCTCAAGCACAGCTCTGGCTGGCTCCAAGTCCAGTGTTGCTCGTCTGTTACTGGAGGCCTTCTCCGATCTCCCCACCTCTCCTCTCTCTCAAGAAGGAATGTTGTCTCCTTGTGGGGAAGGGAGGAGAGCCTTGAGTTAGTGGTGCCCATTTAGAAATGATTTTGGCTTTTCTGGGCATCCCTGAGGTCATGGAATCTTGGAGCAGAAAGAGATAGTTGCCATCAGGGATTTGGTCCCCACCCTGAAACCAGGAATCGAGTACCAGCCGTGAGAACGTTGGAGGGCTGATGGAGCAGTGGAGCCCACCATGTGCAACTCTCTGTACCTCAGGGTCCCTGCCTTGTGATGTACCCCACCACCGTCACCGAGTTATCTGTGAAACCCTCCTCTGGGATGCCCCGCACCTCTTCCTCTGGCTGTCACTGCAGGCCAGTCATTCCCCATCTCTGAAATGAGAGCACTAGTAGTCACTGTGGGGCTCTGGGAGGGTTGAATGAGAGCACAAATGTGAGAGCACCAGCCATGTGGCAGGGGTGTCATAATTATCTATTGTTTCTGAATTGGAGAGGCAGAGGGGGAGTATAGGAAGAGAGGGCCTGTCATGCTGGAGGACCATTGTGTGGGTCTGAATGCACAGCTCTGGGGCCCTGGATGTTGCTGTTACCCAGGATCTGGTCTCCAGGCCCCTGCTTAGACATCCCCAGGAATGAGGAGCTGGCAAGAGGTACAGCAGCCTAGGGACTAAGAAGTTCCCACCCAGCTTTGCCCCTTGCTGGCTGAGTGACTTGGGCAACTTCCTGACCATTCTGCTCCTAGGTTGCCCCATCTGTAAGGTCACGATAGCAGTAATAGTACCTGCTTCAGGGTAGTTACAAAGGTAAAGGAGTCTCAGGAGACCTAGAACAATGCTTGCCACTCAGTAAAAGAGCATACAAAGGTCAGAGCTTTTGATTGAGACTGGGAACCTGAACAGGGAGGCAGCCTGCGCAAGTTCATCTGGGACTCAGCAGAGACAGTGACGTGCTGAGGTCACAAGGCTGAGGCAGCCCAGCCTTGGACAGAGACTTCATGGGTCCTGCAGGGGCCAGAGCCAGGCAGAGCCTGTGGCCAGCCAGAGCAGGGCCAGAGTCAGAGGCAGGAGCATCCAGTCGTCCCAAGAGCAGGAGAGAGGGTGTGCAGGTCTAGTCTCATCTTTCCAGCAGGTCAGTCCACTCTCCAGAGTCCAGACTTCTCATCTGCCATAGGATTGGATATCCCTGCCCTCCTCCCCCTCATTCTTCTTTATGAAGCTTGCGTTATATATCAGAGTTGAAGTCAAAACCTACACTTTCATTGCACAAGGCATGCTCTAACAGGCGTCCCCAAACTTTTTACACAGGAGGCCAGTTCACTGTCCCTCAGATGGTTGGAGGGCCGCCACATACTGTGCTCCTCTCACTGACCACCAATGAAAGAGCTGCCTCTTCCTGAAGTGCAGTGGGGGGCCGGATAAATGGCCTCAGGGGGCCACATGCGGCCCGCGGGCCATAGTTTGGGGATGCCTGCCTACCAGATTCTCCTTGGAACATGTAAATCATTGCAGATGAGGGTGAAAGTCCCGCTGGACTCTCATTCCTGTTCCTAGTTCCTTTAAACACACAGTGTATTGTTTTGTGGATTTATTTGTACATATGTGACATCAAACTATGAGAAACCTGGAGTAACTTAGTTGGGTTCCTTCAGTAATATCCCAGAGATATTCCCACATTGGCACATAGAGTTCTAAGTTAAATGTTTTTCTGGCTGCATAGTATTCCATTTTCCAGATGTGCTGCAGTTTATTTAGCCATTTCCTCATTGCAGGACTCTTCCAGTGTTTGTAGTTCCATCAGCATTGCAGTGACCTTGTTCACACAGCTCCTTATGTACATAAAAGATTTTCTAGAGGGTAGATCCCGGAAGGCAATCAGTGGACCAGAGAGCAGGCACATTTTAAATCTCCATATCCACTGCCATGTAGCCCCCAGGAGGCCGTGACGGCAGACTCCCTGGCCACCTTTGGTGCCCAGAGCTCCCCAACCACTGAACCATTGTGGAGATGGGAAGGGAGGTTTCCCAAGTGAGTGATCTTCCCCACCTCTTTCCCGCAGGAGGATTTTTGGTAGGGTGGGGGTGGGGAGAAGGTCGTTTCTCCATCCTCATTGGTCCTCTACTGTAGCTGAGAATTCAGTTTCTCCAAAAGGCAAAGACCTCTCATCTCCATGCCTCAGTCACATTGTGTGGGATATGGGAGCAATTTTCCATCTCCGCCACCTCAGAAGAGCAGACCAGGGAAGGTGTGAGTGAGGAGTGGTATCACCCTGTGGGCCCTGGGAGGTGCGTTTGGGGGTGCAGTGGTAAGCCCTACCATTCCTGGATGTTTTGGGGCAGCCAAGTCAGGACAGGAGAGGTTTGGGGAGCAGGACAGGAGACTGAGCCCCGCTGGTCCACCCACATGTCTGACCTTTCCTCATTCCCACTCACAGACACAAAGGCCGTAGGTGGAAGGAAAGAGGGAGGGAGAGAAGGAAAGTGAGAAGGACTTAAAAATAGCACTCCTTGTGAAAGGAGACATTCAGAGACTGGCTGGCATGTTGGTCCTCCCTGACAATGAGCCTAGTGGGGATATTTCAAGCTAAATACCAGCTCCTCTGAGACCAGCTCAGCAGCCAGCGGCCCCTCCTAGGGACCCCCCTCCCTCGCCTGAGTCTCGTGGCCACATTTGTTTCCCAGTCTGGCCTGTCTGTGGAACAGACCCTTCCTGTTGTCATGCCCTCTGTGGCAGGTCTGCTCCTGCCCAGCCAGGCCCCCATGCCCAGAGCTCTGTGCTTGCCAGGCTGGCCAACCCGTGTCACCAGTCCTTGCACCTGCAGCCTCACCTTGACCATCTGCCCCCAATTAAAGGGTCCTCCTGAGACTTGGTTGTTGCCATTGGGCCAGTCCCCAGCTGGGGTTAAACACCACCATGCACTTTCTCTGTGCTATGGACTTCTAGACCGAGGAGCACAGCTGCATGCTGCACGCTGGCTTCACTGCAAATATTTGCTTCTCCTTGGCCCCGGGGAAGGGGCTCTGAACCACAGCCTGTACTTCCCACTCCCAGAAAACAGTACTTGTCTCCTAGTGAACATGAACTTTCTCTACTGCCTGCCTCTCTTCTCTCTGTATCTTCGCTCAGTTACTCCCAGTCCCTCCTTTTCTTCCACAGAAACTTATGTGTTCAGTAAGTATGTACTGAGCATCTACTCTGTGTCTACACCCTTTCAAGGGCTGAAGATACAGCAGTGACCAGTCAGACCAGGTCCCTGCCTACCCTGCTGGAGTTCCACATTCTAGAGAAGGGGATGGAAGATCCCTTAACTGCACTGCACACTTAAAAATGGTTACAGTGGTGCAATTTATGTTATGCGTCTTTTCCCACAATTTTTTAAAAATGGAAAAATGAGGGTGCTCTGTGTTTAGGATGCCCCCACCCCAATCCCAGGAGCTCTGTTCCCCGCAATAGCCAGTTTGTTTTTATAGAACTCGTTACCACCTAATCCCATCTTAGGAGTTTTCTGGTTTAAGTCTGCAGTGCTGGGGCATGAAGCACATAACATGGCCGTGCAGCCATCACCACCATTCATTTCCAGAGCTTTTTCCTCTTCCCAAACTGAAACTCTGTCCCCTTCAGACACTAACTCCCCATTCCTCTTCCCCTAGCCCCTGGCAGCCACCATTCAGCTTTCTGTCTATGAATTCAGCTGTTCTACTCCAGGGACTTCATATGAGTGGAATCCTGCAGTATTTGTTCTTTCGTGAGTGGCTTATTCACTTAGCATAATGTCCTCAAGGACATTCCACTCTGTAGCATGGGTCGGAATTCCTTCCCCTTTAAGATTGACTTTGATTCCATCGTATGGGTAAACTACATTTTGTTTGTCCATTTATTCATTGACAGACATGTGGGTTGCTTTCACCTCTTGGCTGTTGTGAATGGTACTGCTATGAATGTGGGTGCACAGATCTCTCCAAGAACTTGCTTTCAGTTCTTGTAAGTATATGCCCTGAAGTGGGATTGCTGGATCATATGGCGATTCTGTGTTTAGTTTTTTGAGGAACCGCCATACAGTTTTCCACAGCAGCCACACCCTTTTACATTCCTACCCATAGTGCAGAAGGGCTCCAGTTCCCAGGGAAGGGCTCTTGGATGAGGAGGACACATCTGTGTGGTAGCGGAATGGTGTGAGGGAGCCTTTACTGCCAAGCTCTAGGGCAGAGCCTTCCAGGCAGAGGGGAGCAGTGCAAGGGCAGAAGGGTGGGGATGAGTGTGCGAGCCAGAGCCTGGGAGGCCAGCGTGGCTGGAGCAAGGTGGTTGGGGAAAGAAGGGGGAGCAGGGCTGGAGAGATGGGTCAGGTCTTCCCTCAGGCCACGGCCATATTGAAGCCTACCCCACTCTTTCACCTCCCTTGCTGTTGTCACTGGTGCTGAACAACCCTCCTGACATCCAGGAGCCAGGACCCCTTTCGCCGTCCACTTCAGAGCCCTCTTGCACGAACCCTGAGCCTCAGCCTGGTGGCCTCGCCTCCTTGGGAACATCCTCTTCCCTGGCTTCCCTGACACTGTCCTCTCCTGGTTTCTTCCTTTTCTGACTGTGCACCTCCGTCAGCTCCACTGTCCTAGGCATTTCCCAAGGCTCCACCGCCCCCAGCCCCTATCCCTCATTCTGCGCCCTCTTCACAGGCAGTTCGTTCCAGCCACGGCCAGCGCTATGCAGGTGGCATCCCAGAGCACACCCTCTGGCCTGACCACTGACACAGCTTCCTGGTGCCCTTTAGGAACCTCCTTGAAAGTCCTACAGACACCTAGGACTTAACACATCCCACACCGCGTTCATCCTATCCCCAGACCCTGCCCGCCCGCCTCGTGTGTTTGCTATTCTGGATGTTAGCACCAGATATGAAAGATCTGAGTTCCTGACATGTCATCTTATTGCCATGTCTTAATCGTAGCTCAAAGAAAATTCAGTGGACACCTAGTTCTCTGACCAGACATCATGCAGGGTACAAAATCACTTCCATCTTCCCCTTAAACCCACCTCAGGGCCTTTGCCCTTGGAGTTTCCTCCACCAGTAATGGACTCCCTGCCCTTTGCCTGGCTGGCTACAGGTCTCAGTTTGAATGTCACCTCCTCAGAGAGGGCTCCCAGATCTTCTGCCATGTTCTGTCACAGCATTCCTGGCTATTTCCTTCTGCTGTAGTCTTGTTTTTTATTTTTCTGCTTTCTTGCACATAATTTGCCTTTCCCTGGCGGTTGTTCCAGGAGGGGCAGACACCATGTTTATCCTGTTCATGGGCGTGTCTTTGCTGCCTAGTACATTAAGATGTAATCAATGAACATCTTCAAATACATAAATAAATGAATACATGAGAACAGTTCCTGCATTTACATAAGGAAAACAAACTTGAATGCATGACAGTTTAATAAAATGAAAACACTTGTTTGGCCCTGTGGAACTCACTCTGCACAGTGAGTGGCGGAGCTGGGAGTTCAACCTGCATCTTTAATACACCTGTTACTTCACCCTGGCTCCCCCATAACCATGCAGAGAGTGCTGCATTTCAGTACGGTAACACAAGAGACATGGCAAGGTGGGTGACAGGAGGGGGAGAGAGGCAGACACAACTCAGAGGAGACAGGAGAGAAGAGGGGCTCTGAGATTCTGGAAGGCGTCCTAGGTACATGTGTGCCTCATATGCCTCGCTGAGGGCCTTGGGGGACTTGAAGGCAGCCAGGACCAAAGGGCTGGGCAGGTTAGGATGCCCTGGCCCTGGGAGAGCTTGTTCTGTGACTGAGTGTTTGGGATGTGGGCCACCGGGTGATACTCACCCTTGCTTTCTCCTTTCTGACTTGGTGGTGGTCACTCTGTCTCTCTCAATGGCCTGTGGCCAAAATGCCACATGTGGACCAACAGCACCCTAGCACCCGGGGACTCATTAGAAACACAGCATCCCAGGTCTCACCCCAGACTTGCTGAACCCAGGTCTGCCTGTTGACAAGATCCTCAGTGACTCACGTGTGCTCACTGAAGTCTGAACTCTGGCCCATGTGCAGCAATCACACAGTCTGTGTGGAGCACTCATGGTGCCCTCAGCTCTGGGAGAGGCCACCGAAGAAGCTACGGGGTCCCAACCTTGGGGAACTTACACTTGAGTTGGAGAATGAAAAAGCGACTTACATGATGACCTCTAAACTTTATATTCATATTTTATATACTTCTCTGACTGTTGTATGTCATACTTAAAAAAATAAACCAAGGCTGCACATGAGATGGAAGGTTATGGGATTTAACTGAAAAATGATAAGATCTATAAATTTGGAGAGGAGTCTTTATTTCTTATAAAGGGTTACAGTCTGTAAGGTGGCCGTTCTCATGGGCTGGGAAGTGTAGCTTCTGGCCAAAGCCTTTAGCAGGTGCTCAGAGCAAGTACTCAAAGCACCTGCTTTGAGTGAGGGAGGAGTAAGACAGGAATTTGTGCTGAAGGGGTTGCACAAGTATACATATTCAGCAGGTTATAGGAGGAGCTGTGAATATTCCTAAAAGAAGGCAGTGTGCATGTCTGATAAGCAAGCATGCATGTTGCATGTATCCCATGTTCACCTTGGGGTCGAGACTTAACATTTAAATGTATTACAGTTAGGCCTTATATGTGAAAAGACGAAGCAGGGGCACTAAGTGCACAATCTCTGCAAACCAGCCAGAGCCAGTCCATGGTTGGTAGTCTCTTATTAGGAGAAAGCCACAGGAATCAGTCTCTTGTCCAATCAAAGCTACACCTTGGCTGGTAGAACAGGGGGTTTAGTCAGTGTCTGATGGTGGCTGAGCCACAATTGTTTCAACATTGCTTGAGGCCAGTACTTGTTTACCTGCTGGTGAAAAAGGAAAACCCTGTGGCAGTGAGAACAGAATTCATTCTTTAAGTCTGCGGTATGTGGCTGAACCCTTGCCTGGCATGACCTTAGGTCTTGTTTATAATTTGATATCCTATTGACACAGAGTCCATTCTGTCAGTCTTATGATCTCTATTTTAACATTAGTGCTGGTCGGATGTTGTGTCTAAACTCAAAGAGGGAAGGAGTATGATGATGTGTGTCCGACCTCCCATCGCATCGTGACTGGGAACTGAATCTTTAAGGTTTTTCTGGGATCTCCTTGGTCAAGAGGGGGTCTGTTCAGTCAGTTAAGGGGTTTAGGATTTTATCTTTAGGTTCAGGGGCAACCCCCACGCTGGGCTACGTGAACAAAACCACAAGCAGTGGAAGGGTTCTACGTTATAAGACTCAGAACAGTTGGGGCCAGGCACAGTGGCTCACGCCTGTAATTTCAGCACTTTGGGAGGCTGAGGCAGGTAGATCACGAGGTCAGGAGTTCAAGACAAGTTTGGCCAACATGGTGAAACCACATCTCTACTAAAAATACAAAAAAATTAGCCGGGCATGGTGGTGGGCACCTATAATCCCAGCTACTTGGGAGGTTGAGGCAGGAGAATTGTTTGAACCTGGGAGGTGGAGGTTGCAGTGAGCCAAGATCACGCCATTGCACTCCAGCCCAGGTGACAGTGTGAGACTCCATGTCAAAAAAAAAAAAAAAAAAGAAAAGAAAAGAAAAAAAAGAGAGCAGTCAGGAAGGCTTCCAGGAAGTGGTGAAGCCTAAGTGCTTCTTGGAAGGGAGCAGGATCAGTAGAAAGGGGGAGGAAGGTTCATAGGAGGCAAGAACAGATGGGACGAAGGCATAGAATCCAGCCATTAGCCAGTGGTTTGAAGTCATGGCTGGACCTTTCTGGAATTAAGTGAGGTGGGGAGGGCTGTTTCTTGTTTGAGCCAGCACTGGCCCTTTCCTGCCATCAAACATAGGGAGCTGCTAATCGCAATCACAGCTGCTCTCTTAGGATTCCAGAAGGTGAGAGAACTGAGAGACCACTGTTTCTCTTCACTGTGGCAAGAACATTTAATGTAAGATTTACACTATCTATCTATCTATCTATCTATCTATCTATCTATCTATCGAGATGGAGTCTTGCTCTGTCGTCCAGGCTGGTGTACAGTGGTTTGATCTCAGCTCACTGCAACCTATCCGCCTCCTGGGCTCAAGCGATCCTCTTATCTCAGTCTCCTGAGTAGCTAGGACTATAAGCGCATGCCACTATGCCCAGCTAATTTTTATATTTTTAATAGAGATGGGGTTTTACCATATTTGTCAGGCTGGTCTTGAACTCCTGACCTCAAGTGATCCACCTGTCTTGACTTCCCAAAGTGCTGGGATTACAGGTATGAGCCACCACACCTGGCCAGATCTATATTCTTAATGCCCATCTGTGGATGAGTGGATAAGGAAAATGTGGTTTGTATATGCAGTGGAATATTATTCAGACATAAAAAGGAAGGGAATCCTGCCATTCGCAGCAATGTGAATGAACTTGGAGGACTTGATCCTAAATGAAAGAAGCCAGTCACAGATGGACACATACTGCATGATTCCACTTACATGAGGTGTCTAAAATATAGGGCCAGACATGGTGGCTCACGTCTGTGTTCCCAGCTACTCAGGAACTCAGTAGGCTGAGGCAGGGGGATCACTTGAGGCCAGGAGTTGGAGACCAGCCTGGGCAGCATGCTGAGACCTCGTCTTTATACAAAATGTTGAAATTATCTGGATGTGATGCATGTGGACCACATGCCTGTGGTCCCAGCTACTCAGGAGGCTGAGGCTAAAGGATCACTTGAGCCTAAGTGCCACTGCACTCCAGCCTGGGTGACAGAGTGAGATCCCTAAGTCTCTAAAAAATAAAATTGCTCAATTCACAGAAGCAGGGAGTAGAATGGTGGTTGCGGGGGGTGGAGGGAGGGAGAGGTGGCGAGCTGCTGTTCACTGAAGTTTCAGTGATGCAGGGGATCACTGGGAGGAAAACTGAAGCCTGTCATTTGCTCCTTGCTCAGGGTTATTCTGCAGGTTGGAAGCCGAGTCAAGAGTGAAAGTCAGGCCTCCTAATGCCTCATTCAGGGCATTCCAAGATAGATGCTGCTTCTACAAATTTATTACAAACTGAAACCAGAACCAAACATCTCTCCAAATTTAAAGGTCTTTTAAGTAGCTGGGCCAAACCCACACTCACACGAGCCTATCTTCAGGAACTAGAAGCTGACCTGCTGGTCCTGGGGAAGCCAGGGAGCCACTGTTGGGTCCCTCCTCCTCCTCTCGCTTGTCCTAGTAGGTGTTCACTCTCCTCTGCCTCTTCTTCCCGTTGTGTTGCTGCCAGGAACACAGGTGACAGCTGGGATAAAGAGTGAGCCACCTCTCCCTGAGTGCCGTCTCTGAGTTTTCCAGCGGCTATTGAAGGCTGTGCTGGAAATCCCAACCTGTGTTCTCTGCCTGCCTGGTGGTGCCCAGGGCACTTGGAGACTGTGTTCTACTGGAGCCTGGTACCCCATGTATCTGGGTTTCTGAGCACTCTCCCTTTTCCAGATGTGACTTCAGAATACTCAAGCAGGCCCCTTCACTGGGACTCCCAATACATGGAAGGCTCACAAAGAAAAACTCCCCAGGGCTTGAAATAGCCATTGGAAGGTGGCCTTTCCCTGTGTGTGGAGGTGGGTTATTTTAGGGAGTTGCATGGCTGAGGAGGCTGGCGCATAGGTACTTCAGGTGTAGCTGGTGACCTAGAAATGTTTATTGAGGCTGTGTGGGGATCCTGGGCACAGGAAACTGAGCCAAACACACCCAGAAGCAGGACAAAATAGGGTGGATTTAAGGGATCACCTGGAGCTCCATGTGGCATGGAGGAGTGGTGGAAGGGACTGGGAATGGCCCCAGGCTGAGCCATAGGGGCCCCTTTCTGTAAGCACTGGAGCCTCTGCAGCCTCTCCAGGGTGCAGGTGATGGAAAAAGGAGGCTGTGGGAATGGCTGGGAGGCTGGAGCCTGGAGTGAGTGAGAGACAGGTCAGTCAGTCAAGGGTGCAGGGAGGGTCAGGAGCTTGGGTACAAGATGAGGGGTGGGAAGCTCGGACTTCAGAGGCAGAGCAGTGTGGAATATGGGCAAGGCCCAGGCTGCGGGGGAGTGGAGGGAGATGCTGCTGAGAGACATCTGAGGAGGAGCTCTCAGGGAGGTGAGGATGAGGCATTCATATTGGAGTGCGCAGTGACCACAGGTGCAGGGGGACAGGTGCGGACTGTTGGGGGCGTGTGCCCAGCCAGACGCAGAGGCCTTGGGGACATGGCGCTTGGCAAGGGTTTGGCGGAGACCAGTAAAAGAAAGAAGTGGCTGTTAACATCAGGATGTGCTATCTTAAAGGTGGAGCAGGGGACTCGTGGATCCCCTTCCACAAACACTCCCTTCATGGAAGCCGTCTTTCTCTCTCCTGGATTTCCCCTCTGGAGGCCCCTCCACACTCTCTCGTGGAAGCCTGTCTTCCCCTCCTAAACTCCACCTCTCTCTATTCCCTTCCACTCAGTGTGGACGCTGCTTTCCTCTCCCGGATTCCATCTTTCTGGACTCTCTAACTTAGTGTGAGTTAGCTGTTTCTTCCTCTCTCCTTCTCCTGTTTCTCTCTCTCTCTCTCCCTCTCTCTCTCTCTCTCTCCTCTCTCTCTCTCTAAATAAACCATTTTCTACAAACACTTTAAAATTAAAAAAAAAAAAAAGGTGGAGCACATGTGGACCCAGGAGGCCTGTACGCAGAGAGGGGAGGTGGCAAGACAGGCATCTTGAGGTTGTTCCTTCCTTTCCCACAGGTAGGACGTTGTAGGGAAAGATTGTGTGGGCCCTGGGCATACTTGGGGACCGTCCTGAGTGACAGGCCATAGGGCCTGGGGTTCCTTGGCTCCTGTAATAATATAGTGACGCAAATGCCTCACTTCCCTGTAGCTCTTTACTGATTACGAAGAGCTTTTCCATCCACAAACCTTTGCTGTCTTTGTGTGACAACCTCTGAAACAGTCGTTCTCAAAACGGTTTGGTCTCAGACTCACTTCCCCTCTTAAAAATGATTGAGGGCCCAAAGAGTTTTTGTTTCTATGAATCACATCTCTTCAATGTTTACCACGTTAGAAAGTAAATCAGAAAATTTTGAAACATTTTTAATGCATTTTAAAATAACAATAAATCCATTACATGTTAATATAAGTTGCACTTTTATGCCAAAAAAACTCCCTATTTTCTAAAACAAGCAAGAAAAAACAGTGAGAAGAGTGACATTTTTGCAAATATTCATGTCTGGCTGAACAGAAGGTAGCTGGATTCACCTGTCCACGTCTGCATTTGGTTGGAATTGTTTTGGTTATTTAAATGAATAACGTTCAGGCTCACACAGATACGTAGTTCGAAAAGAGAGGAACTTACAGACCCTCAGAGGTTGTCCGACTGTATTTTGGAAACTGATGTCCTAGGAGGAGGCTGAGCACCCAGTTTTACAGCTGGAAAAACTAAGACATGGAGACAGAGGACCAGGATTCCTGACTCTCTGTGTGACCCACTGTTTAACGCTGAGGTTCCCTGGAGAAAGAACTATCCCTCCCGACCTGCCTGGGTCCCAGAATAGCTAAGTGTTGAACTAACTAGTTTGCTGGGGACCAGGGAGGAGGCCGGTGGCCCTGGGGACAGCCTCAGGCAGGGGCAGGCAGCCTAACATTACACCCGTAGCTTCAGCCTGAGAAATGCCATAGCCATAGCATGGGCCCTGGCATCCCAACCCCCACGCTCCTGGGAGGAGCCCTGTTCCCAGAAGCCTGTCCCTGGACGCTGCCGTCAGCCTCGGAGTTCATTTCCTGGTTAAACAAACATCTATATTAAATGGCCCAGTTGGGCAACGCCCAAAAGCAGCTTCTGCATGCCTCGGGCACACAGCCTGCCAGGCCTCCCTGTTAGCCGCCTGGCGAAGACACATCCATCATCGCAGAGTCACTGAAGCAGGACTGCCCCGTGCGTCCCACCCAGAGTCTGCGTGTCTGGCAGGAGGAGCTGGGTGGGACGTGCAGAGGGGCCCGTGCCTGGACCCTACCAGAAGCCTGTCCTTGATAGCTTGGAGATTGTAACAATGGTAATGATGGCAACTCCAGAAATTTGGGTATGTTGTGACGGCTGCCATCCATCATCTCATCCCATCTCATCCTGGCAGGGTAGGGATGCTCACCTGTTTGCCAGATGAGGAAACGGAGGCATGTGAGAGGGGCTTGCCCACGGTCACACAGCCACCCGTGGCCTTGTTTTGGGGGAGGATCCAGGCGTCTTGACTTCCAGCATATTTGTCTTTGTGGCATTGTGCTCACGTTTGGAGGATCTGGAGTGAGGAAGGCTGAGTGCAGAGGGGCGAGCCTAGGCTGCTCCTGGGGTGCAAGACTCCCGCTGGCCTGCCCTGTGCAGGCAAAGGACGGTGTTCCCCAGTATCATGCCCCCGTCTAGGAGGAGTGCACGTGTCAGGCACGCTGCTGAGTGCTGGAACACTGGAGCCAAACTACCTAGGTATGAATCTTGGCCCTACCACTTAGTAGCATTGACCTTGGGCAAAGGGTGGGACTTATGTGTGCCTCAGTTTCCTCATCTGTAAAGTAGAAATAATAGTAGTACCTACTTCATAGGTTATTGAGAGGGTTCAGTGAGATAAAACACATAAAAAGCTTAGAGCCGTGCTTAACACACACTGAGTGTTCAGTAATGCTAGCTACTATATTATAAAGTAGGTATTATTATTATTATTATTCCTGCTTTACAGATGAGGCTCAGAGAAGAGAACTAACTTGTCCAAGGGCATAAGGACAGTCAGGGCTGGAGGCCAGGATTTGAACCCAGGTCTTCAGATACCAGAGCACTGGCTCTCAACACCATTACCCATGACAAGTAGGCTTGACTCACGGGCCACTGGAAGGCTGGATGTGTTCTTGGCTCCTGTCTTCATTTTCTGGGGGAAGAAACTAAGCTTCAGATCTCCTGACCTCTGTTCTCTCCATATAAAATAATCCTCTTTATGGAAGCTTTGCCATTGGGTTTCTTAAGCAGTTGAGGCCTGTCCTGACAGAATACATCTTTTCTCTTGAGACTTTCTACACGTGGGCTCTGTAGAGGCCCTGTATTGGGAGTGCACTTCTCCTGTCCACATAGCCACATGCCAGCCCTGCAAATGCGGAAGACACATGGTGGGTCAAGATTCAGTGCCTGTGAGAGGGCAGGAGGCCTCAGCAACCCTCAACATTTTCCCCTCTGCTCCTTGGCTGCTGTGACACGCCAGCCAAGGAGGCCACAGCAAGATGCAGAGGCTGACTGCCTGCAGGCCTGAGTTCTGCCCTGTTAGGATAGCCTCAGAGGGACTATAGTCTCCAAAAAACACTTTGCTTAACAGTCAGGAAATATTAGGGATGGACCAGATAGAGAAGGGAATTTATTAGCACCTACTCTATGCCAGGCACCGCGTCTCATTTCACTAATTGATGGGATGTCTCTTGAGCGTCATCTGTGTAATGACGTTAGGTAGTGTGTCTGCTCTTAAGAAAAGCACAGCAGGATAAAGATGGGAGAGGGGCTCTTAACCAGGGGGGACGTTTTGCACCACCCCAAGCCCTAGGACATTTGGCAGTGTCTAAAGACGTTTTTGTTTGTCACAGTGGGGGATGAGGGAGTGGAGGCTATTGGTGTCCAGTGGGTAGAAGCCAGGGATGTTGTTAGTTATCCTCTAATACATAAGAACAGTTCCTACAGCAAAAACTATTCTCCAAAATGTCAGTAGTCCAAGAGGGAGGAACCCTGGGGTGGACAATGATTTGGGGAGTTCTTTAGGGCAGGCAGTCATGGATGACTGTGCTGAGGTGACTCTGGAGCAGAGACCTGAAAGAACCAGTAAGTACGAGTGAGAAGATCTGGGGAAGAGCGTTGCGAGAAGAGGGAACAGCACGTGCATTGGCCCTGAGTCAGGAGCACGTCCTCAGGAAGCCAGTGTGTGAGACCAGGTTGGTTATTCTCTACCAGATCTCAGACGAAAGCACTGAGGCTCAGAGAAAGGGGCTCACCAGAGCCATACTGTGAAACAGTGCTGGAGCTGGGTTTGCACTGGATGTAAGTGATTGCAGGGTCCATTTGCTTTCCACCGTCTCTGCTGCTAGTGTCAGAGGAGTGGCCCAGCCTTCATTTACAGTTAAGGCCTTTCCCCTACTCGACTCTGTAATTTTTTTTTTTCTTATTTTGTCCGTGGTTACTTGGTTTTGTTCCTGGCACCACCTTAATGACAAAAACAAGGATAATGATGGCCAGTAATGCCATAGTGCTTGCCGCATGCCAGGCACAGTTCCAAGTGTGAGAGATCCTCTGTACGACACTCATCTGATCCTCATGAGATGCATGTGTGCTGGATACTACTCTCCTACTGTGCCCATTTCACAGGTAAGGAAATCGAGGCACAGAGTTAAATGACTTGTTCAACAAATAAGATTCAGAGGCAGGAAACTGCCTAGTTCTAGACCCCAGGCTTTTAACCACAACACTATGCAGTGACTTTCTCAGCCGTGATTTTCTCATCACTAGAGTAGATTGCTCACTTGATGAGTGGCTCCTCAAGTTTAGTAATACACAAGGTTAGAAGTTAGCTTGACCACATATGGGGAAACCGAGGCTTGACCTTGAAAGTGACTTGTGCAGAGTGGTACCAGGAGTCAGGTGTTCCCAGCTGACTGCCTTCTGCTCTGTCACAGGCTACCCACTGCCAGCCATGCCTGCACATTCACAGCCACCCCCATCTGTTGCATCAGGTCGCTACAACATGTCTTTGCATCTCTGGATCCCAGCCACTAGTCGTGTCTGATATCCGGCAGGTTTGGGGCCACCCAGCAGGAGCCTTCTTGTGGCAGAATGCCCAGGCATCTGTCTCAGCCCTGCTCATCCTTCCTGTTTATAGAAATAATCTCAGTCTATTTCCAAATCATAGAAGTATAGACACTGGGGCTCAAATGGGTTAAATAGCTTACCATCTGAGGTCAGCCTGCAGAGTTAGTGTTTCCCAAGGGGAATGAATGTGCATTCACTCACTCACTCTTTCATTCAACAAAGGGAACTACCACACTTACTTATTCTTTCAGTCAACAAAGAGAGATACCATACGCTAAGCACTGGTCATGCAGGGGTGGAAGTTCCTGGTCCCTGCCCTCCTGGAGAGATGTAATTGTTTACAGTAATGATAAGTGCCAAGAGAGGAGGATGCTCAGAAAGGATACCTAACCCAGCCAGTTGAGGGAGGAGGATCAGGAGAGGATTCTTGGAGGAGGTGCTGCCATGGCTAAGTCTTACAAGATGACTGGGAGTTGGCCAGGTAGAGAAGGGGGTAAGTACGCTAAGGGAACAGCATGTACAAAAGCAAGAGAAAAGAGAATTCCTCAGTACAGGGAAACACAGGTTGCTCAAGATTGGTGGGATCATGAAGTGGGATGTAAAGGTCATGCCATTATGGCCATTGATTGAGCATTTACTATATAGCAGGTGCCATGCTGGGCATTAGCTCAACAACCTTCAGAGTTAGATGCTGTTAAAATCTGCATTTACAGTTGGGCTCAGTGGCTCACACCTATAATCTCAGCACTTTGGGAGGCCAAGGTGGGCGGATTGCTTGAGCCCAGGAGTTCAAGACCAGCCTTGAACTGGTCACTGTAGTGAGACCCTGTCTCTACAAAAAAAATTTAAAAACTAGCCAGGTGTGTGAACACAGCTGTAGTCCCCGCTACTTGGGAGGCTGAGGTAGGAGAATCGCTTGAGCCTGAGAGTTTGAGTCTGCAGGGAGCTGAGATCACGCCACTGCACTCCAGCCTGGGCGACAAGCAAGACCTTATCTCAAATAAAATAAAATCCACATTTACAGATGAGGAAACTGAGGTGCAGAGAGGTTAAATAACTTGTTGAAGAACATATAGTTAATGAGTGCCAGAAAATGGGCTGAGAAATGCTTGGAACTTGCCTCCAGCAGCATGATGGTCTCCTCTAGAAACCGCTGATGCCTGCCCCGCCTGATGGCTTTCTTTCTACCCACAGGTGGAAGGACAGTCCAGAGCCCTTGTCATCGCACAGGAACTGCTATCTTCAGAGAAAGCGTGAGTCCCCAAGGAGCTGCCTGTGGCCTTGAGCTTATAAACAAAACGTCACCCTCCTGGGCTTATACAGGATGGGGATTAATGCAGCCTCAACCCTTTTTCCCTCTGCAGATACATGGAGATGCTCCAGCACTTACATCTGGTGAGTTAATCATTTTAATTGTCCAAAACTAATTGCCCTTTTACAAGTCTGTGATATAAGAGGCAGGAAAGCAATGAGGAGACAGAGGTGATTTCCATTAACAGAGGCCTGGCAGCAGGCAAGCACTCACCGAGGCTTTTCAGGGAAGTCCGTCTCCTGATTAATGTGCTTCCGGGGGCAGACAGTGGGTATGCCTCCTTGCTCAGGGATGGATTGCGTAGGGGCATGGGCTGAGGCTTTGGGCAGGGTGTTTAAGGTTTCCTTAGCCCTCTTGCTGAGAAAGGCAGGAAGAGGACAGTGGAGTGTTTCTGGGCATTGCTGTATGTGAGTTTGTGTGTGTGTGAGTGTATGTGATATTTAGGTTTGGATGAAGAAGGTGTCTGCCTGGTGACGGAGCAGCTGAGGGTATCGAGAGGCTTCCTCAGTCTCCCTAGCATCAAGGCAGTAGTGCCTAAGCTGGTGGTGAGGGACTCCTTTGGGCCAGACTTGGAGACAGCCTGAATATCAGGCACCACCACGCTTCACAACTCACAGGACAGCTGTAGAGTGCCCCTTTGCAGTCAGCTCAATTCAGTTCAGCAGACATTTTCTTGAACTCTCACTGCATGACGGGAACTGGAGAATGGGAAGACAGGTCAGACAGGGCCCTTCCCCAGGAGCTCTCTGGCCAGCAAAGGGGACAGATGAAGGGGCTGACCAACAGCTTAGGCAGCTTCCCTGAGAAGGTGATGTTTGGGGCTAGGCCATAGGAAAGGGTGAGAACAGGGTACAGCAAAGACTCAGAAAGTGGGGGACCATGGTGGACTCAGGATTCCTGCTCCTTTGAGCTCTCTCTGGGCCGTTTGCAGTCTGACGGTGGTTGAGCATTGGGTTCTGTGGTGCTTTGAATCATTCACCATCTCTAAGAATGTCAGAGCTGGGAATGTGTACCTAAACGTTTTGTAGGTGGTGATGCGGAAGGCCTAGAGGAGGTGATGTTGCCCACATCACATAATGGTGGAGCCAGGACAAGTGCCAGGTCTCCTGGCTCCCCGGCCGCTGCTCTTGCATTCACTCTGCATCCCTGGCTGCCTTCGGAGCTCCACGGGGCAGGGACCATCTCTGGGTTTACCAGAGCACTCAACACCAAGCCAGGCCTCTTGCTGAACCCTGTTGAGGTCCCTGCCAGCAATGTCACCCTGGCATCACATCCCCACATGAGCTGACAGCAGCCAGGCCCCCTGGGGGTGCTGTGGGGATGAGCACTGCTCTGGTCTGGTGCTCTTGGCCCCTCATTTCTGCCTCCTCAGGATGAAAGTTTGTGTACACTATTGAATTCAAAAGCCCTCAAGTATGAAATGTACCAGCCCCCATCTGGCTTTACACCTAAAAGATCTATTCGGCAAAGGCTGGGAGGGTCAGTTTTCTGTTTGTTTGTTTTTTTAATTTTTTTCCCTTCTCTCTAACTGATTTCTGGGCTGGCAGCATGACAGAAGGGCTGAGCGTTTTTGTGACTTGTTAAGAGGGTTTTAACTGGAAAACGTGCATCTGTGTTTGCTCTGCTTCCTGCCAGTTGAAAAGACATTGACGCTTCTGGTAGTCCATGATAATATCCTAAGGATGGGGTGAGGGGAGAACCCATAAAAGTCACCACTCAGGGCCAGGCACAGTGGTTCACAATCCCAGCACTTTGGGAGGCCGAGGTGGGCAGATCACCTGAGGTCAGGAGTTCAAGACCAGCCTGGACAATATGATGAAACCCCGTCTCTACTAAAACTACAAAAATTAGCCCGACATGGTGGCAGGTGCCTGTAATCCCAGCTACTTGGGAGGCTGAGGTTGCAATGAGCCGAGATTGGGCCACTGCACTCCAGAGCGAGACCCCATCTTAAAAAAAAAAAGTCACCACTCAGAAGCTGGTTGCAAGAAGTTGTGGTCTAGACCTGTATTTTATTATGTCAGTGCTTATGGGGATAGAGGGGGCAGACATCTCCCAGTGTGACTCCAGGTCCTAGCCAGGGACATGAGTCTTAAAGGACCTATAGACTTTGGGGCATTCTCCACCACTCCCCAGCTTTGATTCTATCCCTGGTTGCTAAGCTTGGCATGTTCTTCAGAATTTTGACTTAAGAAATTGATGCTGTTAAATTCCCAAGGCTGCCCAGTGATGAGGAGGGGCTGATGGTACCTCCCAAATCTCCCCAGCAGGAAAGGTCCTGGCTTCACTGTGCTATTGTTGTTGGGTGTGGGGGTGGCCTTCTGTGTTGGGGGTGCAGCTTTGTGCTTGTCACATGGTAGCTACAGCTAACTCAGCAGCTGCCATGAATTCTAGTCATCCTGATGGCCATGGTCCTGCGTTTGTGAAGCCTATGGGCTCCATAGGCATGGAGCTTACGTTTTTAAACATTTGTGAAAAAAGACAAAGGAGAATATGTGACTGAGACCATACATGGGTCACAAAGCTTAAAGTATTTATCATCTGGCCCCTTGCAGAAAAAGGTTACTGACTTCTGGTTTAAAGGCTGCCTTGCATCCTTCCAGGAACCCAGTCATAAAAACATTCCTCACCTGCCCATCTGTCAGTCTCTACCCACTCACCTATCCAGCCAGCCTTTCACCCACTCATCTGTCCTTTCACCTATTCATGCACCAAGTGACACAACCATGCACCCATTCACTCCTAGTTAATCTACCCAGATGTCCACCCACCCATCTAACCATCCATTCCTCATCTGCCCATCCAACCATTAATCCAGCCATCCATTCATCTGTCCATCTGAATTGTCTGTTCATTCTCGAATCATCACAGGATGTTTACTGTAGGAACTGAAATAGGCCTTGGAGCCCCAAAGCTGAATAAGGCTCACAACCTGCCCTTGAGTAGTTTTCGTTTTGCAGGGTAAGACGGTGGAGGTGGGAGGAGAAATCAATATGTGAACAGGCAATTTACATTACTCTGTGTAAGTATAATTTGCAGAACTGTAGTTTTGTGCAGAATCTGTAGGGGATTGAGGGAGGGAGAGACATATTCACTTTGAGATATGCAGGAAGGTTTGCAGAAGAGGTGCCATTGAGATGGACTCAGGGAGTTCCCCAGGCCAGAGTAGTGGTGGAAGAGGGCACATAAAGCAAGGGAGTCAGCATGAGTGAATGCTCACAAGCTCCTGGTATGTTTGGAGAGTGCCACATCATCGCACGTGGTTAGAACATAGAAAATTGTGGAAAGATAGGTAGGAGGCAGAATCAGGGGTCAAGTAATGGGTCCCCAAATAAGGCTAGGACTAGATCAAGAAGTACCAAAATGCTGGGCTAAGGACTTTATTATGCCTTTTCTTTTCTTTCTTTCTTTCTTTTTTTTGAGATGGAGTCTTGCTCTGTCACCAGGCTGGAATGCAGTGGCGCGATCCCAGCTCAGTGCAACTTCCGTTTTCTGGTTTCAAGCAATTCTCCTGCCTCAGCCTCCCAAGTAGCTGGGACTATAGGCACACACCACCACACCCAGCTAATTTTCTGTATTTTTAGTAGAGACGGAGTTTCACTGTGTTGGCCGGGCTGGTCTCGAACTCCTGACCTCATGACCTGCCCGCGTTGGCAACCCAAAGTGTTGGTATTACAGGCGTGAGCCACCGCGCCCAGCCATATGCCCAGCTGTGTATGGTGAACAGCTAGAGATTTTGAACAGGTATGGTCCCTGGATACCTGTCCTCTGTTTTTTTTTTTTAAATCTAAAACAAGTCTCTCTCCTAGAAAAAGACAAAAAGAATCCTACCAAGGCTCCCTCCTTTGGGCTAAGGCATTGAAGGCCTGTTCAGAAGCCAGTCTGCTGACTGGAAGAGAACTCTGGAGGTTGTCACCATCCTGCCCCTGGAGAGGTTCCCTCACACAGGAGGCCCACATGACCTGGCCCCCGTCCACCTCTCTGGCAGTACCTCCTTTACTGTTTTCTTCATCACTGCCTTCAGCCACACTGGCCTTCTTACTGTTCTTCAAATACTACAAATGCATTCACATGTCAGTGTTGCTCTTCCCTCTACTGGAGTGTCCTACCCCTGATCTTCCCATTCAGGTCTCAGCTCAAGTGTTACCACTTCAAACTAGTGGTGCCCCAAAACTTAGTGGCATAAGACAACCACGTTATGCTCACAGATTCTCTGGACTAGAAATTTGGACAGGGCATGGTGGTAGGAGTTGGTCTGTGTTCCATGATGTCTGGGGCCTCAGCTGGAAGACTCAAAGACTGGGGGTGACCTGATGGCTCGGAGCTGGGATCAGCTGGAGGTGTCTTCACTCACACATCACGTGGTTGAGGTTGGCTTTTGTCTGGGACTTAAGCTGGGAGGTTGGCCAGAACACTTATCTGGCCTCTCCACGTGGTCTCTGACTACACGAGTTTGGACTTCGTACAGCACGGTGGCTGGGTTCTAAGAGTAAGCGTCCCAAGAGAGCAGGAAGAGGTGCATGGCATTTGTATGATCTGGCCTTGGAAGTCCTATAGCCCCACTTCCACCATACTCTATGAGTTAGGACAGTCACAGAGGTCTACCCAGCTTCAACGGGAAGGGACATAGTCTCCCCAATTCAGTGGGAGGAATTTCAAGCTCACATGGCATAAAGACCATTGAGATAGGGGATATTGTTGTGGCTGTTTTTGGAAAATACAGTCTACCATAGAAGTTTTCTCTAAGCATTCTGTGTCAGTTAGGGATTGTGTTTGACTGCTAGTAACAAAAACCCAATTATGATGGCTTAAATCATTTACGGATTCTTCTCCCATGTAAAATAGATCCAGAAGCAGGAGATCAGGTCAAATTTGGCAACTCCACACAGTATCGAGGACTAAAGTTCCATCTGCAGCAGCCGCTTCCAGGGTTTCTCATGAACACAGAATGGCTACCGCAGTTCTAAGCATGGCATCTATATCCCAGGCAGGAAGAAGGAGGAAAATAGAAAAGAGACAGGTCATGCCTCCCAGCTGGGTTAGTCCCCTTGAAAGCTTGAAGCTTTCCTCAAAGCTTCTCTTGTCAAGCTTCTCCTTTCATATCCTTGGGCATTCCTAGTTGCAGAGGAAGCTGAGTCAAAGCTGGGCTCATCTTGGTGGCTCTGCTTCTGGGGCCTAAGCTGAAGGGGCAGCTGGTACCCTGGGAAGTTCTCATGGCAAATGGCAGGAGAAACAGCAGAGGGCTTCTCAGAGGCAAGTTCACAACTGGCAGATTATCCTTTCCACCCACACCCCATGGCAGCAGCAGGCCCAAAGGCATAAGGGGCAGGGGACATGCTCTCCCTACGATGAGGCTGTGGCAAGGATGTAGACGTGGGGAGGTGACACACTGTGGGTGTACGTCCCTCCTCTGCATGCCACCTTTCACTGTTTGAAATTACCTACTTTATGTATTTGTTACTGGTTATATTGTGTTTTCATTTTCATGCAGCTCATAATACTTTGTATTAATAATTCCTTTGTGATTTCTCCTTTGACCCATGGGTTATTTAGAACACTGTCGTAACTTCCAAGTATTTGTGCATTTCCCACATCTTCTGCTGCTGATTTCTAATTTATCCTTCTGCTAATCCCGTTGTGGTTGGAAAACATACTTTGTATGGCTTCAGTCCTGTTAACTTTATTGAAATGTGTTTTATAGCCCAGCATATACTCTAGTGTACCTGGAGAATCTTCTGTGTGTATTTGAGAAGGATGGAACTTCTGCTCTTGTTGGGTGTTCTGTGGATGCTGCATAGGTCAGGCCGATGGATCCTGTTGAGTCTTCTGCATCCTCACTTTCTGTTCACTGATGAGAGAGGTGCACTGACATCTCAGCTATGATTATTGGGTTCTGTGTCTCTCCATCAGTTGTCAGGTTTTGCTTCATGTTTAGAGGCTGTTTTTAGGTGTTTGTTTGCTATCTGCCTTCATCACTAAACCCTGAGCTCCTTGAGGGCAAAGAGCTGGACTCTACCCTTGTTCACAGTGACTTGTGATGCCTGGTACACAGCTGGTGCTCAGCATGTATCTAATGAATGAGTGATGGTAGAGCAAGTTCTCCTAGCAGTCCCATCCTCTCTTCAGTCAAAAAAGACTTCCTGCCAGGCGTGCGGTGCATGCCTATAGTCCTAGCTACTTGGGAGGCTGAAGCAGGAGAACCGCTTAAGCCCACGTTGAAGTGTACCTTGATTGTACCTGTGAATAGCCACTGAACTCCAGCCTGGGCAACATAGCAAGACCCCATCCCTAAAAAAAAAAAAAAAAAAATTAAAATAAGAAACTTCCTGAGCACCCTGTTTTGGTGACGTATGAATGAGTGATGGCAGGGAAAATCTCCGCCCTCAAAGGACTGATGATCTAGAGGGAGAGACTGACATGAAAAAGAATAATAGTAATGCAGTGGTGGGGGGCATATGAGGTTTGGGGGCTCAGAGGAGGCATCCAGCCCAGTCTTCTTGGAGTTAGAGAGGGATGTCCAGAGAAAAATGTGTTGAATAGCCAGGTGGGGGTGCAGTGAAGAAGGCTGCGCCTGGCAATGGGATCAACGTTTGCAAAGGCTCAGAGGCCAGTTAAGAATTTAGGCCAGATATGGTGGCTCACACCTGTAATCCCAACGCTTTGGGAGACCAAGGCAGGAAGATTGCTTTAGGCCAGGAGTTTGAGACCAGCCTGGGAAGCATAGTGAGACTCTGTCACTACAAAAAAAAAAAAAAAAAAAAAAATTTTTTTAATTAGCCAGAGGTGGTAGTTCATACCTGTAATCCCAGCTACTTGGGAAGCTGAGGTGGGAGGATCACTTGAGCTTAGGAGTTTGAGGCTGCAGTGAGCTATGAGCATACCACCGCACTCCAGCCTGGGTGACAGAGAGTGAGATCCTCCCACAAAAAAAAAAAAAAAAAAAAAAAAAAATACAGATGCTCAGGTTTTGCCCTCAGGGATTTTTACTTAAATGATCTGTAATCATTGATGTAGCAGACATAAAGCGCTGTGGGTAAAGCCGAGCAAATCTGAGGGTGAAAACAAGTGAATGAGGCACACTACTCTCTCTCATTTGCAGGGGAGGTAACAGAAGCATGCAGGATACGTGAATAGTCTGACAGTGCAATGTTTTGTAAAAGCTGTTGCTTTTTCAGACTGACATACGTGTAACCCAGCCCCAGCTGTGCACAGGTGCCCAGGAGGGCTAAAGACCTCTGGCTAAACATGGCATATTTTCTAAGAACCTCCATTTTGCTCCAGATACATAATTTTAAATAAATTAAACTAGATGTGGATCTGTTTCAAAGGCTAATGTAAAATGTACATTTTTTTAAGTTAAAATAATAGACTTCAAAGACATTTCTGAGATTAGGGTAGCTTCCTTCAGGCTCTGACCCCAGATTTCTGGAGCAGGATACTTGAGAGGCCCATAGACTGACTGCTGATGTAACTCAAGAGGGCCTCATGAAGGAGGCGGCCTTTGAAATAGCTTTGAAAGATCAGCAAGATGTATATTGGATCATGGACGTGCAGAACAGATGCAGAGGCTGGAGAAGAGGATTCATAGAAAGCAGTGGTTCTCAAAGCATGGTCTTCAGACCACCTTCAGATCAGCATCACCTGGGAAACTGTGAAAAATGAAAATTATTCAGCCCCAGCCCAGACCTGCTAAGTGGAAACTCAGGCAGAATGGAGGGTGGGCAGCAATCTGTGTTTTCCTAAGCCTGGCAGGTAATTTGGGTGCACACTTAACTTGGAGAAGCACTGTTACACAGAAGGGAGCAGGAAGCTGCAGAGGTGGCTGCACCAGCTCCCGCAGGGACGTGGCCACCAGGCCAAGGAATTTAACCTGGTGCTGAGGGCAGGAGGGGCCGTGAGGAGTTTGGAGGAGGGGCAAAATAAATGGGGAGCCCTGGCTTGTCCTCCCTCTCCCAGGGGCGTGTGTTTGCACACTTGTAACTCCTGCCTGGATAGAGCGTTTCCGTCATCCCAGAAGATTCCTGTCATAGCCTCCCCGAGGTTACCACTGTTTTGCTTTCTGTCACATGAGATTGGTTTAGCCTGTACTTGAACCTCACAGGAATGGGATCATAAATTATGTACTCTTAAATAAATCAGGCTGCTTTAGCTCAACCGTCTGTGAGGTTCAGACAGCTGTTCATGGGTATCAGAGTTCTTTGGTAGGGGTAGTCCACAGCTGGGTTGTCTGCGCTCCTGTGCACGAACGTGTGGGTGGCTTCCCATTCGGGCTATTAGAAAGCTGCCGTGAATGTCACCATAAACACCTGCAGTCATTTCTCCTTGGTATTTACCCAGGAGAGGAACTGCAGGGTCACAGGGTAAGCATAGACATAGCTTTACTAGCAACTGCCAGATAGGTTAACAAAGAGGTTAAAACAATATATGTTCCCCCTCCAGTATATGAGAACATTTATTCCACACTCTTGCCAGCATCTTGGTGTCCTTGTCGGCCCCTGTACTCGTGGCCATTCTGGCAATTGTGTAGTGGTGTCTCCCTGTGTCTCAGTTTGCATTTCCCTGATGATTAAAACAATTGAATCCTTCATTCTGTTTGTTAGCCATTGGGAACGCTCTTTTGAATGTTTCCTTTGCTTTTTTTTTTTTTTTTAATTGAGATATCTTTTTCATATTGTTCTTAGTAGCTCTTCAAGTATTCTGGACACAAGTCCACCTTCAGATCTGAGCATTGTGCGTATTTTCTCAATCTGTGACTTCCCTAACCTACTTTTTCTTAATAGCTTTATTGAGATACAAATCTCATGCAGTACATTTCAGTCCTTCAAAGTGTAAAATTTCATGGTTTTCAGTTGAGCGATCATTGCACACACAGTCACACACTACACCCAAACCATACTCCACCCCTCAGCTCCTCTTTTACCTCAGGGCCTTTGCACCTGCGGTCCCTTCTGTCTGGAACACTCGCCTCTTGTCTCAGTGTAGGCACTGCCTCCTTAGAAGGCTTTCCCATGGCCGAGCCAGGTCTCCCTTCTCTGGTTTGCTGGTTCCTATGGTTTTCCCCATCACAACACTTAAGCTCCTGTGTTGAAATGGTCTTTTTACTCACAGCTTTGGAACAGTTACCCAGATCGCCTACTCTCTGAGGGCAGAAGTGCACCTCTCTATGCCCCCACTGTCTCCTCAGGGCTTGGTGCAAAGCAGGCACTTGGGATATTTGCTGATTGAATAAAGGAATGAGGGCCAGGTGCCTCCTACCCGCTTCCTCCCTCTCAGATGGCTGCCAGGACACTGAGGTGTGATGGTGGACCCAAGTTGATGAGACAGCAGAACCCTTTCAGGGAGTGAGGGATGGTGAGGCTGACACTGAGCACTTCCAGCCAGTGCACGAGTTTTAAGAACGGATGTTTGTGGCAATTCTGATTACGCTCCAGTTTTTGAAGTGAGTCATGTTGGTGATGGCCGTCCTGCCCATTGGGACTAAGTCGATCAGTGAGAATTAATTACGGATGAGAAACCAGCTTGCAGAGCAATTAATATTTAAGCTCCCTGGAGAGTGGTGCAAATACAGCCGGTCATGTCTTTGCCTGTTCTTCCTTTTCTCTCCCGGCACTGTACAATTGACAAAGCAGTTGTAATCATTAGGAAGAGCCTCTCTGCAGCCTCCTGCTATACTTTGTGGTACTGATCCCCATTTTAGGGGTGAGGAAACTGAGGCTCAGACAGGTGACAACTTGCCTAGTTGTTCAGTACCCTGTGGCGTGTTTGGGCTTGAGCCCAGTCCAGAACAAATGAGAGTGTGTTGAAAGCCCTCTGTCAGCCAGTGCCCATGCAAAAGGGATCATTGCCCTCATCAGGATACAGAGCTGTTTTTCTTCCTTTTCCTGGGATGCCAGGGCTGAGAAAAGCCTGCAGGGCTGGAAGCTGGGTCCTAAACATGGAGAATCACAGGGAAAGAGTTGCGGAGTCCTCCTGCCCCAGGTCAGCAGGGAAACCTCCACCCCAGGCTCAGAATGACCCCAGTACCCCAGAGCCAATTGTAGCAGAAGTCTGAATTACCAACGACCTCCATCCAGCTGCCCTCTGCACCTGCTGCCCTCCTCTCCACCCTCGTCTTCTGTGTATTCTGAAACATGCTTTCAGGAAAGGCTCTGATAGCTCCTGTACAAGGACATTCAGTTTCTCTTTTTTTTTTTTTTTTTTTTTGAGACAGAGTTTCGCTCTTGTTACCCAGGCTGGAGTGCAATGGCACGATCTCGGCTCACCGCAACCTCCGCTTCCTGGGTTCAGGCAATTCTCCTGCCTCAGCCTCCTGAGTAGCTGGGATTACAGGCACGTGCCACCATGCCCAGCTAATTTTTTGTATTTTTAGTAGAGACGGGGTTTCACCATGTTGACCGGGATGGTCTCGATCTCTTGACCTCGTGATCCACCCGCCTCGGCCTCCCAAAGTGCTGGGATTACAGGCTTGAGCCACCGCGCCCGGCCTTAGTTTCTCTTTACAGCTCAGGCATGCAGCCTCCTCACAGGAACACATATGCCTTCATCCCAGAGAGTCCATTTGTTAGTTCAAGACTCAGCCCCTTAAGGGTTTCTGACCTTCATGTTGGGGCTGGAGGTTTCCTGAGACCTTGAATTGTGCTGGACTGAGGCTGGCCAGTCTCGGGCAGGAACCAGCTCATCCTCCCTCCTTGGGACTGTAAGCCAGGGTGGGCCGCCCTCTGTGTGCCCTTCCCGTAGTTCTGGCCAGAGCAGGTCACAGCAGCAGGAGGTCAGCACCAGGCAGGGTGAGGTGTTCCGGAAGCACAGACCTTTGGAAACTCCACATCTGCCCTCCCTGTCTGATGGTGCAGGCACGCGCCTATGGGTAGATGTTGGAGGCACGGTGCGAGGGGATCTCCCAGCCTCTATGTCTCACCTTGGAGCCCCCCTTTCTTCTCCCTTCGTGTCCCCTCCCTTCTTCCCTTCTCCTCTTTCTCCCCTTCTCCCCTTTTTTCTCTCTCTCCTTCTCTGCCCTCCTCTTTCTCCTTCTCCCCCCGCCATGCTTGTATACTGGCTCTGCTTCCTTGGTTTTCTCTCTCTCTCTCTCTCTCTCTCCCCATTTCCCCTCTCTGTCCCATCCCACCTCCCTGTCCTCTTTTCTACCCCTTGCTGTTCCCCTGCAAGGAGGGGTAGAAAAGCTTCTGGCCTTCACTTGGGGAGAGAAGGCCACAAAGGCTTCCTGGAGGAAAGGCCGACCATCCTCTCTCAGGCACTTTCCACTTTTAGATCCTTATGTAAAAAAGACCTTTATTGATTTTATTTTTTGATACAGGGTCTAGTTCTATCACCCAGGCTGGAGTGCAGTGACACCATCACAACTCACTGCAGTGTCAACCTCTCAGATTCAAGTGATCCTCCCACCTCAGTATCCCAAGTAGCCGGAAATATAGACAAGCACCACCATGCCTGGAGAATGTTTAAATTTTTTGCAGAGTCTTGCCATGCTGCCCTGGCTGGTGTCCATCCAACTCTTGGGCTCAAGCGATCCTCCTGCCTCGGCCTTTGAAGATGCTGGGATTACAGATGTGAGCCACTGCATCTGGCCTAAAGAAGACTTTCCAGCAGTAGAAGCTGTCCAGCAAGTCAGGCTTGGTGGCTCATGCCTGTAATCCCAACACTTTGGGAGGCCGAGCTGAGCAGATCACCTGAGGTTAAGAGTTCAAGAGCAGCCTGGCCAACATGGTGAAACCCTGTCTCTACTAAAAACACATAAAATTAGCTGAGCATGGCAGTGGGTGCTTGTAATCTCAGCTATTCAGAAGGCTGAGGCAGGAGAATCACTTGGACCTGAGAGGCGGAGGTTTCAGTGAGCCCAGATTGTGCTATTGCACTCCAGACTGGGCAACAAGAGCGAAACTCCATCTCAAAAATAGAAACTGTCCAGCAGTGGGGTGAGATGTCTTGCCCCATAGGGAGCTCCCCATCAGGGAGACATTCCAACAAGGCAGAGGAATAATCTTTCCTGAGTGTTCAGGCTGATTTGAACTTCTCCATTTGGGCAAGAGTGCACTATCTCTGACCCTGGGATTTTCCCAATATGCATTGCTCCCCAGCTCAAGGTGGTTTCAGGATTCCTACCCTCACCCCTAGCTGTGGATTTAAAATTGTAGAGCTGGGCCTCATGCAAGAGCAAATGTATTTGAAGATAAAATATTTTTCTTGTGAGAAATATATTCTTTATAAATTTTTGTTCTTTATTAAAAAATCTATAATAGATGTACATAGTTTCAGGGTATGTGATAATTTAATATGTTTATATAATCTGTAAAGAGCAAATCAGTGTACTTGGAATATGTATCACCCTAAATATTTGTCTTTATGCTGGAAACATTGAAATTATTCACTTCTAGTTATTTGTTTGGTTATTTATTTGCATATTTTTAGAGGCAGAGTCTTACTCTGTCACCCAGGTTGAAGTGCAGCGATGCGACCATAGCTCACTGTAGCCTGGAACTCCTAGGATCAGGCCATCTTCCCACTTCACCAAGTAGTACTTGGAACTACAGTGATGCTCCAGCAAGCCCAGCTAACCTTTTAAATTTTTTGTAAACACAGGGTCTCACTATATTGCCCAGGCTGGTCTTGAGCTCCTGACTTCATAGTCCTCCTGCCTTGGCTTCCCAAAATGCTGAGATTATAGATGTGAGCCACCATGCCTGGGCTCTTCTAGCTATTTTGAAATGTACAATCCATTATTGTAACCTACAGTCACCATACTGATTTATCTAATACTGGGTCTTATTTTTTTCTTTCTTTTCTTTTCTTTTCTTTTCTTTTTCTTTTTATTTATTTATTTTTTTTTTTGGTTGTTGTTGTTGTTATTGTTGTTGTTGTTGTTTGAGACAGATTCTCACTCTGTCACCCAGGCTGGAGTGCAGTGGTGCAGTCTTGCTCACTGCAACTTCTGCCTCCCAGGTTCAGGTGACCCTCTTGCCTCAGCCTCCTGAGTAGCTGGGATTACAGGCGCCCACCATCATGTCTGGCTAATTTTTGTATTTTTAGTAGAGACAGGGTTTCACCATGTTGGCCAGGTTGGTCTCGAACTCCTGACCTCAGGTGATCTACCTGCCTCTGCCTCCCAAAGTACTGGGATTACAGGTGTGAGCCACCGCACCTGCCCTTATTTCTTCTACCAAAATGTATATCTGTGGCCATTAATCATCTGCTCTTCATTGCCACCCCCTTCCCTCCTCTGGTAACTACCAGCCTATTTTCTGTCTTCATGAAATCCACTTTTTTCGCTCCCATACATGAGTGAGAATATGCAATATTTGTCTTTCTGTGCTTGGTTTATTTCACTTAACATAATGATCTCCTGCTCCATCTGTGTTGCCACAAATGATAGTATTTCATTCTTTTTTATGGCTGAATACTATTCCATTGTGTATATATGCCACATTTTCTTTATCTATTCATCTGTTGAAGTGCACTTAGGTTGAATCTATACTTTAGTTATTGTGTATAGTGCTGCAAAAAACAAGGGCTGCAGATATCTTTTTGATATATTTGGTTTTCTTTTAAATATCTATTCAGTAGCAGAATTACTAGAGCAATTGGTCCTTCTTCTTTTTTTTTAATCTTTTTTTTTTTTTTTTTTTTTGAGGCAGGGTCTCACTCTGTCACCCAGGTTAGAGTGCAGTGACGCAGTCATGGCTCACTGCAGGATTGACCTCTTGGGCTCAAGCAGTCCTCCTGCCTCAGCTTCCTAAGTAGCTGAGACTACAGGTGCAGGCCCAGCTAATTTTTTTTAAATGAGGTCTTGCTATATTGCCTAGGCTGGTCTCAAACTCTTGGCCTCAAGTGATCCTCCCAGTGGTTCTATTTTTAATGTTTTAGGAACCTTCATACTGTTCTCTGTAGTGGCTGTACTATTTTACATTCTCGCTAACAAGTGTTCCCCTTTCTCAGCATCTTCGCCAACATCTGTTATGGCCTGTATTTTTGATAAAAGCCATTTTAACAGGGGTAAGATGATACCTTGTTGTAGTTTTGATTTGCATGTCTGATGATCGTGATGTTGAGCTTTTTTTCGTATACCTATTGACCATTTGCATGTCTTCTTTAGAGAAATATCTGTTCAAATCTTTTGCCCATTTTTAAGTCAGATAATGTGGGCTTTTTTGCTGTTTGAGTTGTGTGAGCTCCTTATATAGTTTGGTTGTTAATCCTTTATCAGGTGAATAGGTTGTATGTGTCTTCTCTCATTCTGGGGTTGTGTCTTTACTTCGCTGATTGTTTTCTTGGCTGTGCAGAAGCTTTTTAGATTGATGCAGTCCCATTTGTCTATGTTTGCTTTGGTTGCCAATGCTTTTGAGGTCTTGTGCAGAAAATCTTCACCTAGTCTCATGTTCTAGGGTATTTCTCCAACATTTTCTTCTAGTGCTTCATAGTTGGAGGTCTTAGATTTAAGTCTTTCATCTGTTTTGATTTGGCTTTTGTGTAGAATGTTAGATAGGGATCTAGTTTCATTCTTCTGCATATAGTTGTTCAGTTTTCCCAGCACCATTTATGAAAGAGACTGTCCTTTCCCCAGTGTATGTTCTTGGCACCTTTGTCAAAGATGAGTTGGCTGTAATTGTGTGGATTTATACCTGGGTTCACAGTCAACAAGATTTTTTTTTTTTTTTTTTTAAGACAGGATCTTGCTCTGTCACCCAGGCTGGAGTACAGTGGTGCAATCAGAGTTTACTGCAGGCTTGACCTCCCAAGCTCAGGTGACCCTCCCAGCCTCCCGAGTAGCTGTGACCACAGATGCCTGCCACCCCATCCAGCTAATTTTCATATTTTTTTGTAAAGATGGGCTTTTCCCCCGTTGCCCAGGCTGGTCTTGAACTCCTGGGTACAAGTGATCCCCCAGCCTTGGCCCTAAGTGCTGATATTAAAGGCATGAGCTACTGCACCCAGCTGACAAGATCTTATACTCAGAAAAAACAAATATTCCACTAAGAAACTATTAGAACTGATAAACAAATTCAGCAAAGTTGCAGGATACAAAGTCAGCATACAAAAATCAGCAGCATTTCTATATACCAACAGTGAACAATCTGAAAAAGAAACAAGAAAGCAATCCCATTTATGATAACTACAAAGGATATAAAATACCTAGGAATCAATTTAACCAAAGAAGTGAAAGATCTATACAAGGAAAACCATAAAACATTGATGAAAGAAATTGAAGAGGACACACACAAAAAAGATGTTCCATGCTCATGGATTAGATGAACTAATATTGCTAAAATGACAGTGCTACCCAAAGCAATTTATAGATCCAGTACAATCCCTATCAAAATTCCAATGACATTCTTCACAAAAATAGAAAATAAGTCCTAAGATTTACCTGGATCCACAAAAGACCTAACAGCCAAAGCAATCCCGAACAAAAAGGACAAAGCTGGGAGCATCACACTATCTGACTTCAAAATTTACTGCGAAGTTTTAGTCACCAAATGAGCACAGTACTTGCATTAAAAACAGGATACATGGAACAGACTAGGGAACCCAGATATAATTCTTATATTTATTAAATTGATTTTAGTTGTAGAAGTACATTAATCATGATAGATTTTGGAAAACAGAGACAAGAAGATGAACAGTCATTCCTAACTCTGTACTCCTGACGCGGCCACTGTTTGTACGTTGTCCTGTCCTAGCTTTCTCCTCTGCTCACTTTTTACACTGTGACGTCAGGTGTGGAAACAGCTCTGCATCCCTTCTTGATTGCTGGACGCTATGATGTGAATATTTCTACGTAGCCACCACCTTTATCATTTTTAGTGACTGCTTAATACACCATAGGGTGGATGCCTATTATTTCCTTAGATTTTGTTTTGAAACAATGTAGCACATGAACCTCTTCAAAGATGGATAATGAGAAAGCAAAAACCTTCACGCTTTTTTTTTTTTTTTTTTTTTTTGAGATAGAGTCTCACTCTGTCACCCAGGCTGGAGTGCAATGTCGTGATCTCAGCTCACTGCAGCCTTGGCCTCCTGGGTTCAAGCGATTCTCC
Organism: Saimiri boliviensis; assembly: GCF_048565385.1. NCBI lineage: Eukaryota > Metazoa > Chordata > Mammalia > Primates > Cebidae > Saimiri > Saimiri boliviensis. The sequence continues at coordinate 21,765,755 of NC_133456.1, forward strand.
TGCCTCAGCCTCCTGAGTAGCTGGGACTACAGGCATGTGCCACCACACCCGGCTAATTTTTTGTATTTTTGATAAAGACGGGGTTTCACTTTGTTAGCCAGGATAATCTCGATCTCCTGACCTCGTGATCCATCTGCCTTGGCCACCCAAAGTGCTGGGATTATAGGCATGAACCACCATGCCCATTCTAACCTTCTGCTTCTTTAAAAAAGGAATTACACAATCTCTCTCCCATCTTATAAAGGAAATGTGTTCACCAAGTGGCCACAGGAGAGGAGAGCGAGCGTGTGTTGAGCCCTGCTCTGTGGTAGGTGTTGGGTTGGGTGTCAGTTCAGGTAGTCCTATGGTCACCAGGTGCATGTGGCCATCTGTGTTTTGTAGGTGAGACCATTGGGTCTAGAGACACTGGCTTAAGGTCTCACAGCTGTCTTCACGTACGGCAGGGCTCCAAAGCCCCAGGGGAAATCTGCCAAGGAGGGCTTGTGCTCGGTCCTATCAACCTGTGGGTAACAGGCCTTTTGGCGTTTCAGGATTTCCATGGAGCTGTCATGAGGGCCTTGGATGACATGGACCATGAAGGCAGAGACACATTGGCCCGGGAGGAGCTGAGGCAGGGCCTGAGTGAACTCCCAGCCATTTACGAACTTCACCAAGGCATCCTGGAGGAGCTGGAGGAAAGGCTGTCAAATTGGTGAGCAGTCCCTGGACCCCAAGGCCCCACTTTTGTTGCACTGGGAGAATGGAGAGGGATAAAAACACCACCGTATGAAATGGTATCTCCATTTGATGGATGAGAAAGCCAAACTCAGAAGTGTTAAGTCATTTACTCAAAGTAAAACAACTATGCGAGGGTTGAGCTGGGATCTGCACCCAGGGATATGACTCCAGGCCCCCGCTTCTAACCCTCTGTTGGTTACAAGGCTGAGTGCTCAGCGTCCCATCCCCCTCCCCCCGACTGCAGGGAGAGCCAGCAGAAGGTAGCTGACGTCTTCCTGACCCGGGAGCAGGGGTTTGATCACCATGCCACTCACATCCTGCAGTTCGACAGGTACCTAGGTCTGCTCAGTGAGAATTGCCTCCACTCTCCCCGGCTGGCAGCTGCTGTCCGTGAATTTGAGGTGGGTCACTTGATCCTCTGAGACCCTGCCGTAAGGATGTAGGGGTTGGGCGAAGGGCTTAATGCAAATCAGTGGGACATCTTGGTCGGTCTGGGGCTGGGGAGCAGACAGGGAAGACCTGGCCAGAAGGATGAGAGTGTGACCTATTCGGAAGGAGAACCCAGAACATCCCCTGTTGGGCAGTAGATGACAGTGCAGTGAGTGCTACCCACAGGAAGGGTCTCAGGGGTAGTTTTCTTGTCCCAGTTGAAAAGCACCAACCAAGCTAGTGCCCCAGCCATTGGAGTGTTCAAGGAAATTCTCAGTACTAGCCACAAACTGGGGATCCAGTTTTCCTGGGCAGAAAAAGAGGGAGCTTTCCTCCGTTGCTAAGATTTAAGAGGGAAGCAGGGACTCAGAGAGGCTTGATACGGAGTATAGCACCAACTGGTAACATGATGGAGTGAGCAATTAGTTACAGCAGGGCCGGGCTAATCCAGAAGGGCTTCCTGCAGGAGGAGAACCTGGTTTTGGAGATGAGGGAGAAGCTCATCTGGGCAGGAAGAGGTGTGGATGGGATGGTATATGTGGGCTGCTGTAAGCCTGGTGCCCTCGGGAGGAATTTCTGATAAGGTTTTTCCTCCCCTCTCTTGAGAGCAGCAGAATGTACGAGGAGGCGGCCAGACTGCAAAGCATCGGCTGCTGCGGGTGGTTCAGCGCCTCTTCCAGTACCAAGTGCTCCTCACAGGTGGGCCCCACAGGAGCTCACGGGGGACTGAGGTGGACGGGCAGGGAAGGCCTCTGAGAAGGGGTGGAGGCGACTGTGGCAGGCAGGTGTTGGGGAAGGAAGAACTCGTAAGAAAAATAAAACAGGTTAAGGAGACAGAGGGAACAGGGCTGCTGTGTTAGACTCAGTGATCAGGGAAGACCTCTCTGAGGAGGCAGCATTGGACAGAGATCTCAGTAGCGTGAAGACATGAGCTATACGAAGATCTGAAGAGAGTGCCAGGCAGAGGGAACAGCAAGTGCAAAGGCCCTGGGGTAGGAACAAGCTTGGCACATTCAAGAAAGCCAGCATGGCCAGAACAGAATGAGCAGATGGAAGAGCAGTCACAGGGAGGGGCTGGAGGACGCAGAGCCTGGAGAGCATGGATGAACTACAGGTTCCACAGCACTCTGCTGGGTTGATATCTACATCTGTCTCCACTAGTGGACTGTGTGCTTCTTAAAGATGGATTCACCTTGTTGTGTCTGTCTCCAAGACATGGCCCAGTGCCAGGCACACAGCAGGCGCTCAGTGGGTGTCTCTTGGATAAGTGAGTGACAAGCAGCTGTGGCAACAATGCTGACGGTGGTCCTGGGGGCCTGGTTCTGTGCTAGCATGGTATTGTGATGGGACCAGCAGGGGAGAGAGGGTATATGCCTCATTATTCTTGAACCTCCAGCTCTGGCAAGAGAGGGGTCACAGTTGTGGGCAGGAGGGGCTGACGTCGCCAGTAGCTGACTCCTGGCTCTCATCCTACCAACAGACTATTTAAACAACCTTTGCCCGGACTCCGCCGAGTACGACAACACACTGGGTGAGTCCCGCATGAACGCAGAGAGAGGTACTCGAGCCTGCTCTGCCTCCTTGCCCCAAAACCTGGACCCTGCCCCAGTTCCGAGGCCCAGGACATAGTCCCCTCCCCACCAGCTGGGTGGGTTCTGCATATGACATGTCCAGGACTTCTGTGAGAACCCCAGCTCTTCTGAGATGGATCCCCCCTCACCTCAGCTGTGGGGACATCCTAGGATGGGAGGATATCCCATCAGAGGGGGATGGGGGTCACCAGAATTTGGCGATAGGAGGGGTGTGCCAGGTCTGAAAAGCTTACCACAGTCTCCCTGTTTCCTCCCAATTCGATGTGGCTGTCCCTTTGTATCACCTGCCGGGGTGGTCCCTATTATAACATATTCAGTTTACAGCCAGGGAAACTGAGGCATGCCTGAGCGTGGTCAAATCACTGTCAAGGTCACTTAGGCAGTAGTGGCCAAGCTGGAGTTGAGGCCTGTGACCTGACACTAGAGTGGGGTGGGGAGAATTGATGCCCCTCCTGCAGTGGCCCAACTCCTGCTCTGCCTCCCTTCCCAGGTGCACTGAGCCTCATCTCCAAAGTCACAGACCGTGCCAACGACAGCATGGAGCAAGGGGTGAGTGCAGCCTGGCGGTCCCATTCCTCAGACACAGGTTCCAGGCACCTCCCTGCCCGCTCTGGTCAGCCTTCTGATGCTCCACTCCTAGGGGCTGCAGGCAACTATCTCTCTTGTGGGGCTCTACAGAGAGCCTTGGGTTCTGGCTCTGACCCTTGATGTGTGACCTCAGGTACTGTGTGCCCCTTTCTGGGCCTCCGGTTCACCATTCAGGCAATGAGAGGGGCTGCAGACTTGTGGAGACCTGATAAGCAATGCCCCACTGTGGTCCGAGGCCACCCATATCAGCACCTGTGGTGCTTTGTAAACTCCTAGTTCCTGGGCACACCTTAGATCCTCCCAGTCAGAGCTGCTGCATGCAGGATCTAGAGATCTGCATTTTTAACAAGCACTCTGGGTAAATGTTAGGACTACAAAAGTTTGAGAATCACTAGTCCACTAGAATACGTGGCTTGAAGCACAGATCTGATTCTGACTGTGTGTGTCTGTCTGTTAGACGCTGATCAGGTGTTTGCTGGGTTTCTGCCAAAGAGGGCAGAGTTGACTCTGCATCGCAGCTCCATTCAAGTGACCACCAGGGTTACTTGCGTCCACATGCTCACTGCCCTGCTAAGCTGCAGGCATGCTAGCGCTCTGTGTTGAGAATGGTTCCAAGCCCGAGTCCTAGATCACTGGAAAAGAGTTCAGTGACCGGCTGGCTAGTCATGGCTTCTGCAGGCACAGAAGGGAGATGAGCTGTGCCAAGGAGGTGCTACGCTTTGCTGTGGCACACAAATAGGGCGTGCATACAGTGAGTCATCCACAGGCAGAAGAGGAGGGGAAGTTGCATTTATTGGACACCTGCTATGTGTCAGACTTTGTACTGTTTTGGGGACTGGAGATACAAGGTGGTAAGACATGAATCCCAGCCCTTGAGGAAACCTATGTTTAGTGAAGTAGTAAATATGTGGATGCAGATGACCGTGATAGACATCATGGGAGAGAATGCCACAGGGTGCAGAAAAGGGACGCGGCCCTTCCAGCTGAGGCTGCCAGAAGAGATGATACAGGCCAGGCGCAGTGGCTCATGCCTGTAATTCCAGCACTTTAGGAGGCCAAGGCAGGTGGATCACTTGAGGTCAGGAGTTCAAGACCAGCCTGGCCAACATGGTGAAGCCTGTCCCTATTAAAAATATAAAACTTACCTGGGTATGGTAGCATGCGCCTGTAGTCCTAGCTATTCAGGAGTCTGAGGCTAGAGAATCGCTTGAACCTGGGAGGTAGAGGTTGCAGTGAGCTGAAATCACGGTACTGCACTCCAGCCTGGGCAACAGAGTGAGACTCCATCTTTAAAAAAAAAAAAAAAAAAAAAAAAAAGGAAAAGATAATATCGAGGTGCCCTCATAAGGAGGGATTTGCACACATGCCAGGAAAGCAGAGGGAGAAAAAGGGGTGCCAGGAAGAGGGCTGGCCTGGGCAAAGGCATGGAGGTGGGATGGTACTTGCTGGAGTTCAGAGAGCCACCTACCATGGCTGGGAGACAGGGACAGGATGGCAGGGTAGGAACCAGAGTCCAGGGAGAGAGGTCGGGCTGGCCGTTGAGGGGTGGACTGACACTGGAGGCTGAGCCAGCTGGGTATGAATTACACAGGCCAGTTTCCATGTGGGTCACACATGCCCTTTTCTTTCTTTTTTTTAAATTATACTTTAAATTCTGGGGTACATGTGCAGATTGCCCAGGTTCGTTACACAGATTAAACACATGCTGTGTGGTTTGCTGCCTCCATCCCCCTGTCATTTACATTAGGTATTTCTCCTAAAGTTATCCCTCCCCAGTCCCCTCCCACCCTGCTATGCCTCCCCTAGCTCCCCAACCCCTCCACAGGCTCCAGTGTATGTTCCCCCCACCATGTCCATGTGTTCTCATTGTTAAACACCCACTTATGAGTGAGAACACGTAGTGTTTGGTTTTCTGTTCTTGTGTCAGTTTGCTGAGAATGATAGTTTCTAGCTTCATCCATGTCCCTGCAAAGAACATGAACTCATCCTTTTTTATGGCTACCTAGTATTCCACCTGCCATATTTTCTTTATCCAGTCTATCATTGATGGGCATTTGAGTTGGTTCCAAGTCTTTGCTATTGTAAACAATGCCACAGTAAACATATGTGTGCAAGACATGGCCTTTTCATCTGGCCCTCTCTCTCACTCTGCTCTGCACTGACCTCCCTGCTCCTCATCATTTTGGCATCCTTTATATAAAGTGAGAGTCTCTCGATGCAACCAAAAAGTAGAGGTGCTTTGGGATCCAGCGCCCTGTAGAGGAATAGCAGCAGATGGGCTGGGATCTCCACATTTCCCTTTAGCCAGGCTGCGTCTGCTTCCAGAGAGAAAAACTAGGTCCGGCAGGGATACGTCTTCCCTCCTACAGGAGAGCTTGCACACGCGGTCCCACCCAGAGGAGGAAGCAGAGTAGCCAATAACCAGATACCCTCCTGGCTTTCTCCAAGGCTGAAGTTGGATGCTGTGCTGGGAAGCAGGGGCCAGCTGTGGACAGCTGCACCAGGCCTGCTCTGGACCAGAGGTCCCCTAGCCCATGCCTGCTTGCATTGGGTGGGACTGTGCCTGGGACATTTACTTTTGCAGTTCGGTGGTGTGAAGCACATTCACATTGTGTGCAGCTGTCACACCATTCAACTTCAGAACTTTTCCTCTTCCCAGACTGAAACTCTCTCCCTGTTAAACTCTAATTCCCCATTTCAGTCCCCTCCCCGGCCCCTGGTAACCACCATCTGCTTTCTGAGTGGATTTTATTTTTTAAAAACAATGTTAAATTTACAGAAAAGTTTGAGAAGATAGTACAGAGAGTCTCCAGGTCTCCCACACACAGGGTTCTCTGTTATGAACATCTTATATTAGTTTGCTACGTTTGTTACATTCAAGCACATATTGATACAGGATTATTAACTGAAGACCCTAGTTCATTCAGATTCCCTTAGTTTTGCCTGGTATCTTGTTCCAGAGTCCCATCCAGGATCCCACATGCTATTTAGTGGCCCTGTTTACTGGTCAGGTATGTGGTGGGTGCCCTTCTGGTGGATGGTGGAAATGTCTGATGTTTTTCTCCTGATTAGACTGGCTGTATGTTTATCTGGGAAGAGGCTCACAGAGGAGCACCTTTAATCCCATCATATGAAGGACACATACTAGCAACAGGATTTACCACTGTTGGTGTTGACCTTGGTCACCTGGCCGAAGTCACCCAGTGGCAGGTTTCTCCACTGTGGAGCTGCTCTCTCTCACCCCTCCCTTTTCCATGCCCTTTAAAGTCAGTTTATACAGCCTACACTTAGGAGTGGGTGTTATGCTCCCTCCCTTTGAGGGCACCACATCTATCTAGGTTATGTGGAATTCTACCTGGGAGATTTGTCTCTTCTCCCTCATTGGCTAATGTATCTAGTCATTATATATAAAGAAGTCATTTATATCAGTATGGACTCATGGATATTTATTTTACACTTTGGGTTATAATCCAGTACTTCCTTCCTTATTTATTTTATTTTTGAATTGTTTCAGCTTTAGCTGTTGGGAGTGTTTTCAGTTGATTTCTGTGCCCTTTTCATGTGGCACCAACAATATAGATTTTGAGGGGGTGTGTGTGTGTGTGTGTGTGTGTTTTGAGCACTTCTTTACTTTCTGGCAGTGCAAGGTGCTCCAGGATCTCATCTTATACATTTCCTGGTGCTCCAGTCTTCGAATCAGTCATTTCTCCATGGAGCCCTGGTTGCATTAATTGGATAATCGTATTAGAAGCCAACATACAGGCATTAAGCACACTCACTGCTAACGCAGTATCATTTCTTTTAAGCCTCCTTAGCTGACAGCAAAGAAATGTATGTGTATACCAACCCTTGCATATGCCCATATCTGTAGATATTTCCATATATAACCATCTGTATCTGAAAGTAAACTAACCATGAGTTTTATTTTTTGTAGAGATGGAGGGCCTACTATATTGCCCAGGCTGGTGCCAAGCAATCCTCTTGCCTCAGCCTTCCCAAGTGCTGGGATTATAGGCATGAGCCACCAGGGCCAGCCTTAATTTATTTTTATTGTATTGTATTTTGTGTGTTTGTTTTTTACCATGAGTTTTTACCAGTGTTTCTCATTCTGATCATGACCACACTAGCCTCCTCCCCTTGCTTATCTATAAATTCTCACTCCAACAGCGAGAACCTGGTTCCCACCACTCATAAAATTAATGGCTCAACTTACCTTGAACAATTTGTGAAAGGTATTTTTCCTGGGTATAGAAATCTGGATTGACAGTTTTTCTTTGATGCCACTTTACTGTCTTCTGGCTTACATCATTTCTGGCATAAAGACTGCTGTGATGCTCATGAGCATCTGTCTTTGTGTAATGTGTCCCTTTTTTCCGGCTGCCTTTAAGATCTTCTCTTTTGATTTGATTTTGGGAAGTTTGGCTGTGATGTGTCTGTGTGTGTTTTGTGGAGGATGGGGTGCTCTTTATCCAGTTGTGATTCTTGAGCTTCTTGGATCTGTGGTTTGTTGTCATTCATTAATTTTGGGAAATCCTCCTGGATGCTCTGTTCTTTTTCCCCACTCTTTGTGTTTCAGTGTAGGTCATCCCCACTAGTCTATCTTCAGGCTCATGGAGTCTTTCCTCAGCTGTGTTCCATTTTGCTGCTAAGCCTGTCAAAGGAATTATTTATTTCTTTTTTTTATGGTGAAAAGATATACATATATTTAGAATTAGCCAGCTGGACTCCATTTAGATGATCCCAATTTTGTTGGCAACATCCAAAGCATCGTAATCAGGAGCCAGTTGAACATAAGCTGCCTTCTCTCCATCAGGGCGAATCAGGGTGTCGACCTTGGCCACATCAATGTCATAGAGCTTCTTCACAGCCTGTTTGATCTGGTGCTTGTTGGCTTTAACATCCACAATGAACACAAGTGTGTTGTTGTCTCCTGTCTTCTTCATGGCAGACTCAGTGGTCAACAGAAATTTGATGATAGCATAGTGGTCAAGTTTGTTTCTCCCGGGGGCGCTCTTCCGAGGATATTTGGGCTGCCTCCGGAGTCGCAGTGTCTTGGGCCGCCGGAAGGTGGGTGACGTGCAGATCTTTTTTTTGTGGCTGTGGACACCTTTCAACACTGCCTTCTTGGCCTTTAAAGCCTTCGCTTTGGCTTCGGCTTTAGGCGGGGCAGGAGCTTCCTTCTTCACTTTCTGTGCCATCTTGTGAAAAGGGAAATTCTTTATTTCTGATATTGATTTTTTACTTCTAAAATTTCTGCTGGACTTTTCTGCATGGTTTTCATCTCTGCGAAAATCCTCCATCTGCTCATAGGCGGTATTCACCTTTCCTGCCAGGTCTTTTACCCCCCAATCAGAGCTACTTTAAGGTCTGATGGCTCTGATACCTGTGTCCCTTCTCACCCTGGTTTGTGGAATGCTTCCTCCTCTTGAAAATGAGTTGGGGTTGGGGAGTTTTTTGCTTGCTTTTTGTGTTCCTCATAATTTGTTATTGAAAGCCAGGCATTATGTGTAGAGACTGAGATAAATCATACTTAACCCCCCAAGGTGGGCAAGCCTTTTTTGGTCATGCTGTTCACGGTGGGGGACAGGGCAGTCAGGTCAGTCCAGTTGGCACCTGAGCTGGGTTTGGGTTTTGCTGCCATGTCATCAACCTTCAGTGCCTGCCAGGCTTCACGCTTCTCCAGCAGGGGCTGCTGTGACCTGAGGGGTGGGTCAAAGAGCTTTTTTCTCATTCTGCTCCATATTCAGCTTTTAGCCTTCCCTGCACCACAGGAAGGCCCTCTCTCCATGCTCTGGTCCTTCCCAGAGTCAGGCTACTGCCGTGTTACTCAGCACTGGGCTTATGGTGGGCACATGCCTCCATCTGAAGCAGAGCCTGTGAGCCAGGCTCACCCTTCCGTGGCAGCTGAGCTCTGTGGCTCTGTGGCTGGCCTTAGACAGGTTTCTGGCTTTCCCCCAGCAAGGCATTAATGCATAGTACTGGGTCCAAGGGGTTACCGCCCCGCTCCTGTGGTGCAGCTTTTGCTGTCTTTCCCTAGAGCAGCAGATCTTTGCCTGGGCTCTGGGGATGGGCGGTCTCCTGGTCTCCCCCGGGAGCTGAATGAAGCCTTGCATGAGAGAGGGCCTGAGGAAGTGGGCAGGGTTTTGTATGTGGCCGTGCCCTACCCTGGTCTTCCTTGTGGGCAGAGACTTGTGAATGAGCGCTTTCGAGTAAGAACAGATGCCCTCGGTCTGCAGCTCCCCATTACTCTAAACTGGCACCAGTCCACATTTCTCCTTTAAGAATTTATTGACATTTTTCTCTGCTCTCTTCTTACCTTCCTTTAACCAGCCCCCTTTGCCTCCTGTGTGGCGCCAGGGGTGCGGCAGTCCCTGCGTCTCATTCCTCTGTGGATGGGCTTGCCAGGCAGAACCCAGCGCACTCGGTTGCCTTGTGACCCCCGCTCTCCCACAGGCTGAAGCAGAGTTATGATTTTTGAAGGTCATCTGGCTTTTTCTCACTGCAATGAGAGCAGTGTTCTCTTGTACTTCCTACATCATAAGCAGAAATGGAACCACAGTTACTCATTTTATACTACATAAAATTTTACACCCGAAACCATAGATAATGGAAAGGACTTTTCAGGGTAGATGATCTACCCACAGTGCTCACCTCATGCCTTTAGAACCTGCCCTGTGTAAGGTTCAAGGAGCACCTGCCCACAGTGCGGGGGTGGGCGCTTGTATCTAGGATTGTGGGGTGCTGTGCAGAGGAGACAGGGCTGTCACTTTACATTTTGTGGCTAACCCAGTGAGGTACTGACAGGGCACACTTATTTTTCTAACCATGAGGCTTCACAGAGTGTGGACCCCGTTTCCTCCACAGGTGCTGTGTTTTTGGGCTGCAAGCCAGGAAAGCCTGAGGCCAGCTTTGGGTCTGGTGAAGTTCTCATGCTCCAGGCCTCTTGAGGGACGTTGGATTAGAGAGAGTAGGAACTGTTGTCCAGAGAAGAACAGGGATGTTGGGCAGCACAGCAAGGCCAGGCAGCTGCCTCCACAGCTCACACAGTGATGGTGGTGGTGCCCTGCAGACCCAGGCTTGGGTCCCAGTCCTGCCTCGTACAGGAGGTTGGATTTGGGGCAGGCCTTTCCGGGCTTCATTTTTGTCTGAAACAGAAGCAATGCCATGCCTTACAGAGGAGATAAGACGCCTGGAAAGGGCCCTGACCATCTCCCCCTCGCCCCATTCCCACCCACAGGAAAACCTGCAGAAGCTGGTCCACATTGAGCACAGCGTCCGGGGCCAAGGGGATCTCCTCCAGCCAGGAAGGGTGAGTGCCGCTGCCGTGGGCAGGGGCAGAGGGTGGCTGGGTGAGGCTCCGATAAGTCCCATTGTTCACTGGGTTGGCCCCAGACAGGCCTGGCTGCAGGTGCTGTCTACCGTGGAGGGCAGGCAGGCGGGTGGGTGTGGGCTCACTGAGCTCTCCTGGCTGCGGCCCTGGGCTGCCTTCCCTGGGGTTCCCCACCCCATGTGTTTCCCCCAGGGCAGTTAAAGACTCAGAGCCTATTTTTTTTTGTGTGCCCTGTGGCTCTCCTCACCTCCAAGAAGAGGAAGCACCAAGTATTTTTAGTGCAGAGTTGCTGGGAAAACAGAAAATGATCTCCCAAGAGCAAGCTCCTAGAAAATTTCTTAAAAATAACATTCTTGAAGAGAGAAATTCATTCTCTTTAAAGCTTCCAAATGGAAAACATAAAACTCAGCTTAAAAGTAGTTAAAAAATATGTTTATTACCAGTGATGCTCCGTAAAGGACAAGAGACAAAGGAGTGAAAGCGCGTGCGCCGAGGACTTTTACTCACGATTAGCAGGGGTCTCACGGGTCTGAGGTTCTGTGAAGTTACATTTAGTGTTTTGACCAGGATCGTAAGTTTGGTAAATTATTTCTTAAATGTCTATTTGTATATCCAGAATTAAGGGGGTTATAGCAGCTGTTCCCAGGTATTCATCTGTTTTAATAGACCTTCAGAGGCTCTGTTCTTGAATGGACTCCTCGTGGGTACAGACCAAGGGGGGAGTCATGGCGTGGACCACCCAGAATCCTGAAAGACACAGTCTTGAGTATCATGATCCCAAATGTTGAAATCCCAAAAATATAATTCTGGAAAAAATAATTTAGAAACATATTTAAAAGATATTTATATTTTTAAAAAGGGAATTTAAGAAACATAAAAACACAACCGGGCCGGGCGCGGTGGCTCACGCCTGTGATCCCAACACTTTGGGAGGCCGAGGCGGGTGAATCACAAAGTCGAGAGATTGAGACCATCCTGGCCAACATGGTGAAACCTTGTCTATACTAAAAATATGAAAATTAGCTGGGCGTGGTGGCATGCACCTGTAGTCTCAGTTACTTGGGAGACTAAGGCAGGAGAATCACTTGAACCCGGGAAACGAAGGTTGCTGTGAGCCAAGATCGTGCCACTGTGCTCCAGCCTGGCGACAGAGCAAGACTCCATCTCAAAACAAAACCAAAAAAGAAACATAAAAACACAACAGAACACTTCACAGGCCACTTTATACAATAAAATTGGCACTAAGAATATACATAATTTCGTAAGCATAAATGTTGCTGTATGCTAACAATAGTTTCATGGGTCAAACAGTGATGAGCACACAAACTTTATTCATAAAAAAGTCAAACAGGAAAATTTATCCGTGTGTGTCACTATGGTTAGTACTTGCGTGCACCAGCCTTATAATTCTGGTCATCAGAAGTACCATGACAAATCACTGAAGTCTTTTGATGAGCTCAGTTAAAATCCGTGATGGGTCGCTATGGTATATGCAGCCACCCACAGAACTAAGATCTCAAGAAAAATTGTCTTTCACAGAAGCAAGGGTTATCTCTATTCATTGAGGAAGTTGGTGTTTTTAAGTATATACACAATGCTTAAACACAAATTCAACATTGTGATAATGTACTTTTCCTGAAGTCAAATTTGCACCAAAAAAATGCATAAAATGAATTAGAGCTCTGTAAAAGTTTGTACACGGTTTATACCTCCAGTATTGGAAATGATACAGAATGTAATACAGAGCATGGCAAAGTGCTTTCCCAGGTTTCCAGCATTCCTGAGTCCAGTCAGGCTGATGCCTCACAGTTAACCATCACAGATCCACCCCTTGTCAACTTGGCACCCGCGTGCGTCCTCTTAAGTCACACTTAATTTTCAAACAAAGACAGTAACAGGGTAATAATTCCACCTAACATGGTGTAGTTCTTCTGTGATTGCAATTTTCAGAATTTTGTGAGTGTTTTTATTTTGTTTTGTTTGTTTTGTTTTGTTTTGTTTTTGAGACAGGGTCTTAGTAAGTTGTCCAGGTTGTGGTCTTAAGACTCCCGGGCTCAGGTGATCCTTTCAAGTAGCTGAGACTACGGGCACACACCATGACGCCCAGCCTGATTTTTGGAATTTTTGATGTTAAGGATGTTAGACTTTGGGGATTTAGACTTTAGGAACTGGCATTCAGGGTGGTGCCTTTCAGGACTACGATCCAGGTCCTGCTCTAGCATCTACGGCACCTCTCGTGAGCAGGGATTTATCTGCGAGCTGCCCTTGGGTTCTCTGGGAGGCTTTATGATTTAAGTTTCCACTCAGGCCTCCCTACACCCTTGTCTGGGATTAAGGGGGCATCAGCCTGACTGCCAAGGTCTGCTTCTCTCCCCACAGGAGTTTCTGAAGGAAGGAACGCTGATGAAAGTAACAGGGAAAAACAGACGTCCCCGGCACCTATTTCTGGTAAGTGCCCGTTCCGCAAGCCGAGCTCTGGAACTGCCAAGTTGATGAGGTTTTCTGGGGCCATTATGCAAGGACAAGTGGAAGTGGGTGGGAGGAGAGTAGAAAAGAGCAGAAATTTGGGGGTGAGGATCATTCCAGGCAGCTGAGAGCTTCACCCTTGGAGACCACAGCCCACAGGACATTTGTTATTTGAATGATTTTGAGTGGAATGTTGGCAAAATGTAGTTGCCCACATCCCCACCTCAAATATCTGTCAACCACCTTATCTAATGCTCAGAGAACTGAGGTCCAGAAAGGAAAGTCACTGTGGCCGGGCCTCCTGGCAGGATGGTGGCAGAGGCCCAGGAGGGAGCCAGGGGTTGTGACCCAAGTACAGCATTTTCTTTACTGTGTAGGAGATGGGCCATAATTGAACATTTTTGCTTGGACGGCTATAGTCTTGCCTACCAGGGAGTGTCCAGGTCTAGGCTGTAGCTGTATCAGTGCCAGTGGCTGTTGAGCGCGCCAATCATGGGACCCCCAAGTGGCCATGCCTTTTAAGCCCTCTGCTGGGCAGTTTTCCTCTTGCTCCTGCACTTCTGCTCTCATGCCTTGTTCCTGTCCGCCACAGCTGCCTCTCCCAGCCTCCTTGTACTTCGTTAGAGCATCGTGTGCAGTGGGAGGGACAGGCCGTGGTAAGAGCCTATGAGCTTGCTCTGTTCCAGGCGTTGACTGAGCACCTCGTATGTGCTGTTGCTAGAAACAAAGAAAAATCTCAGATCTCGCCTTCAGCCTTCAGAGTCCAATGGGAGGGAGAAGTCCATTGTAAATGCAGAGTTTGGAGCATGATATGGAAGATCTCGGGCGCTGTGGAAGCAAAGAGGATTAAGGAGGGCCGGGGGTGAAGAGAAGAGGAGGCACAGCCACGGCGGCACTGCCGTGTGGGGAGTGTCTGCTGGGCGCGCATGCTGTGCTCAGTGTTTCCTGAAGAACGTTCTACCCGAATTCAGCCCTGGAGGAAGGATGGGAGTTTGGCAGGTGCACCAAAGGAGGACATTTCAGGAGAGGGAAGTGCCTAGGCCAAGGCTGGAGGCGTGAGGAGTGTGGTGTGTTGGAGGAGCTCCGTGAGCCTCAAGAAGTCCTCGTCTGCAGCCAGACCCTTCCACTCCTAATGGGGCTTTCCCCATGCCCTGAATAGGTCCCACCCATAGAGGGGCCACTTGAGGGCTGACCTCCAGAGAGTGCTGGTGGTGCTGGTGGAGAAATCCTGAGCCTGGCCAGAAAGTGTGGAGCCTGCGGGGCCAGCAGTGTGTGCTGATCCCCGATGGCTGGTGTCCTCAGGCTCTGCATGAGGCACTAGGTGACCCGAGTCCAGAGTCTTCCTCCTTTCTCTCCCTCCTAAGAGCTATTTCTTCCCTCCCATGAGAACCCTTCACTCTGGCTGGCCGTTGCTGCAGTGGGCGATATTTAGCTGCAGGCAAGAGGAGAATGGACCCCCGGGGCGATTTTGAGAGGGATCTGAGAGCCAAGCAGTCAGTACGTAGCTGAGATTTAGGTTCTCAGAAGGATCCAAAAGCCCCTAGAGATGTTTGAGTCCTTTTCTCTAGGTCGTTTTTTTGTTTGTTGGTTGGTTGGTTGTTTTACCTCCGCTTACACACCTCCAGTGTTGGGGTGCTCACTGCCTGCTTAAATTCATTCATTCTGCAGCTTATTATCCATCTCTTCTGCGTGCCATGATCTGTGCTGGTGTGTAGACATAGCCTCTGCCCTGCTATGGGTCTTGGAGTCCAGTGGTGGAAGCCATTTTTTATTCCATGTTAGACAAGTCTAAATTTTAAAAATTGTCTTCATTGAGGAGAAATCCTTGCCCCTGAATGTAGGGAGGTAATGAGCCAGAGGAGCTAGTTAGATCCTGCCCCGTGGGACTCTTACTTCCTTTGTAATCCTTAGACAACTCAGACACATGTGCAGGCCTCAAGTTTCCCACCAGGAAAGTAGAAAGACTGGGTGGTTTTGAGAATTAAATGCCTGGCATTTAAGTATGTGCCTGTTAGGTAGAAGCCATTTATCTGATAGTAGTCACGACAGTTTCTCCCTTCCCGCTGACAGCTGTTCATGGGACACAGGTCCTCCCTCTCTAACTAGAGCTACAGATCTCATCAGCTCCCTGCCCCAGCACAGCTCTGCAGGGAGTTGGTGCCCACAACTGGGTTTCTGTGAATTTCCCTCTCTTCAGGACGCAAAAGGGGGAGGCCATATAGGATGGCAGTGGGGATGCAGACCCCAGATGCAGGCCCCAGCTCTGACAGTGACTGGTGTGAGATCCCGTGGGCACACCCCCAAGCTCAGTGCCCTAATCTTTAAAACAAGGGAAGCAGTGAAGCTGCAGCTGGAAAAGAGAGGAGCTCTGTCATGGCCCCTCAGCTGTTTGCATCCGGCCACCTCCTCTGGCCACACCCCCAATCTCTGCACTTTCCCAAGGATCCTGAATGCCAGGAACAGACACAGCAGCCTGGCTTTTCCCAGTCTGTCCTCACCCCGTCCTCTGCCTCATTTGTCCCCGGTCTTGGCTCACTGGCCCTCAGACACTTTGAGGCTCTTTGAGAAGGGTGCCAGCTCCTCCCCTTCAAGCCATGCTCAGATGGCACCTTCTGTCAAAGCCTAAGCACTGCCCCTGCTTCCCCCGCTCTTCCTCCTCAGGCCCTGCTTCTCTCCCCTACACTCTCCCCATCTGGCATGGCCCTTTATCAGAACATCTCTCTCCCTCAGGGATAGGCCCACGTCCCTCTGGTGCCCTTGCTGTGATTAGGCCATAAGCCCCTGCAGTCTGAACCTGGGTTCTTTGTTCCTCTGGCTCAGCACAGCCCTTCTACTGAGCAGTGTTGATAACTCTCTAATGGAGGGGTACATGGGAGGAGGGTGGCCCAAAAGGTGCTCGAGCCAGGGAGTGCCATGGTGAACAAACACATTTAGGAAGAATTTTTCTTCCTCAAAGGTGCCAGTTTCAGAAAATAATCTGAACTGCAGAACAGAGTTGGGGCATCTGGGCACCTGCGCCCAGCAAGGCAGAGTGCAGGTTCACCGTGAGAGCAGCGCTGACATCCTCTCCCGAGCACACTGGAGGAGCACTCGTCAAGCTATACCCCTGACTTCACTGCCTGCTAGCTGTGACCTCAGGCATGACCTCTGGCCTCTCTGGGCCTCAGTTTCTCCCTCTGGGAAATGGGAATGATGATTATGGTGCCTGCATATTAGGATTGTGAGAGTGAAGTGAGAACGCTCATGTTAGGGGCTTGGCCCAGCATCTGGTGCAGAATCAGTGTCACTGCGGTATAGAGCCTGTCACTCTTAGAAGGCAGGGCAAGAACAGGGCTTCACAAACTAGAGCTGCAGGCCAATGCCAGTAGGACGCCAATTTTTGTTGATAAACTTCTGTTGGAACACAGCCACACCTATTCCATTATGGGTCATCTGTGGTTGCTTTGAATAGCAGCGAAGTTGAGGGGTGGAGACAGAGGCCTGAAACATTCAATACCTGGCCCTTACAGGAAAGTGCGCCAACCCCCACCTATTCCAACTCTACTGGAAGACATCAAGGTCCAGAGAGAGGGAGGTGTTCCTGAGGTCCAATAGGGGATCAGTATTGGGCCAGGTCTCCTGCACTGCCATGGCTAGAACCGTGGAGTCTCGAGAAGAGCTGACTGTGGGAAACCTCATGCATTCTGTTCCCTCAGCAGGCTATCAGGGGAAAAGAAGTATTCATTCTGCCTTTTCTTTTCTTTTTTCTTTTTCTTTTTCTTTTTCTTTTTCTTTTTTTTTTTTTTTTTTTTTTTTTTTTTTTTTTTTTTTTTTTTTTTTTTTGAGACGGAGTTTCGCTCTTGTTACCCAGGCTGGAGTGCAATGGCACGATCTCGGCTCACTGCAACCTCCGCCTCCTGGGTTCCAGCAATTCTCCTGCCTCAGCCTGCCGAGTAGCTGGGATTACAGGCACGCGCCACCATGCCCAGCTAATTTTTTGTATTTTTAGTAGAGACGGGGTTTCACCATGTTGACCAGGATGGTCTCGATCTGTCGACCTCGTGATCTACCCGCCTCGGCCTCCCAAAGTGCTGGAATTACAGGCTTGAGCCACCGCGCCCGGCCTTCATTCTGCCTTTTCACACGTGTTGCCTTGGTCCGTCCCCACACACCCCTACTTCGTTTTCCTCCATGCCTGCGGGGCTCTCCTTGCTTCACGTCAGCACCATGTGTAGAGGGCTTGCCTTGGTTCACATTGGTGCCATGTGTCCAGGACTTATCCTGGTTCACGTTGGTGCCATATGGCCAGGGCTCACTCTGGTTTATGTTGGCACCATGTGGAGAGGGCTCTCCCTGGTTCATGTTGGCCCATGTGTCCAGGGCTCTCCCTGGTTCGTGTTGGCACCATGTGGAGAGGGCTTTCCCTGGTTCATGTTGGCTTCATGTTTAGTGGGCTTATTCTGGTTCATTTGGCCCCATGTGAAGAGGGCTCACCCCAGGTTCATATTGGCCACTTACGGAGAGGGCATTCTCTCTGTTTCCATGATAAGGTAATGGTAGTGGTTTTTCCCATTTCCGAGAGGAAGCTGAGACTCAGCCAAGGAAAGGGCTTGGTCAAGTCTCAACGCTGGACCATAACATGGTCAGGATTTACAACCCTGAGTGTGATGACATCTTCTCACACCTGAAACCATTTAGCTAACCAGAAATACTCTCTCCTAAGGAGATAAAGTGACTTTCATTAAGTCTGTCTGCCCTGATGTCGGGGGAGCTTTAGTTGCTCATTCAGTAAATATTAATTGAGCACCTACTCTGTACAGGGGACTGGAAGTATAGCAGCAAGCAGGGCCCACCACTTCCTTCTCCTCAAGGTGTCTTCTCCACCCTTCCTTAGTTTTGACTCCCCACCCTTCCTTAGCTTTCACTCCTTCTACTTTATGGAGCTTTAATTTTTATAGAGTGAAATGTATCAATCTTAAGCATACGTGTTAGTTGGTACTGACAAGTGTATATCACATTGTAACCACCACCTGGGTCAAGATAGGGAACATTTCCAGCCACCAGAAAGTTCCTCTGTGCCTGTTTGCAGTTGATTTCTCCCAACCCCGAGGGCCCCCATCACTCACTGGCCTGACTTCTATCCCTATTTAGATTAGCTCTGCCTGTTCTGGAATGTCACAGAAATGTCTTCAAACAGCATATACTCTCTTGTGCCTGGCTTCTTCATTCAGCATGATTTTGAGATGTATCCATGTGGTGGTGTGCATTGGCAGGGTGCTCCTTCCCGTTGCTAGAAGGCATTCTGTGGTATGGATAGACCAGTTTGTTTATCCATCCACCCGCAGATAGATATTGGAATTGTCCCCACTTTTTAGCTGTTACAAATAAAGCCACTGTGAACATTCTCACACCTGACTTGAGAATATGTGTATGCATTCCTCTTGAGCATCAAACTAGGAGTGGAATGGCAGGGAAGGGGCTCACATTTTCGCCACAATGTTTTTGCTCACCTGTGAGGTTAACTGAGGAATGCAAGATGCCTGTGCACACCGGAGCTCAGGGATCTTTTGACAGAAGCCTGGCAGAGCCTTCTGGGGCCAGGGCCTCTAACAGTGTTTCTCTCTCTCTCTAGATGAACGATGTGCTCCTGTACACCTATCCCCAGAAGGACGGGAAGTACCGGCTGAAGAACACATTGGCTGTGGCCAACATGAAGGTAAATGTCTGGTGCTAGGCACCCTGGGGTTGGGGGACAGGGAGACTCCAGGAGAGAAGGGGACAGCATCCTGCTCTTAGGAACACCCAGACCAGGTGGAAGAGGGAGGCCTGCGGACAGAGTTGAGCTACAGCAGGTTTGTGCTGTAAGTTGCCCAGGGAGAGGGGAGGGGGATGGAGGGCTTCCAGGAGGAGGGGACTGAACCCAGAGTGGTTAATATTTGGTTGGATCAGAAAGGGAGGGAGGGAGGAGCATCCTATGAGGAGGATATTGCATAAGGAAGAGCCTGGGTTGGAGGAACAAGTAGGTGTTTGTTAATTTTTAAATTGTGGTAAAATACACACACCATTTTAAAAGTAACCATTTTAAAATGTACAGTTCTGTGGCACTGAGCATATTTACACTGCTGTGCATCCAGCACCACCATCCATATCAGAACTCTTTCCTCTCCTTTCCAGACTGAAACTGCCCACATTCAACACTGACTCCCCATTCCTCTCTCCTTCCCAGCCCCTGGCACCCACCCTTCCATTCTGTCTCCATGAATTTGACTATTCGGTACCTCAAATGAATGGAGTAACACAGTATTGATCCTAGACTTGTTTCACTTAGCACAGTGTCCTCAAGATTGATCCCTGTTGTCTGTAGCATGGGTCATAGTTTCCTTCTGTTGTGTCGATAGGCCACATGGTGTTTATCTGTTCCCATGTCAGTGGACACTGGGTGGTTTCCACCTTTTGGCTGTTGTAATGCTGCTGTGAACACAGGTGTATGTGTGGGGCTTAGCTCCGTGTAACTTGGTCCCAAATATGGAAATGCTTGGGTGGTATTGGGGACTTTGAGGAGCAGGAGATTTTAGGAAGTTAATTCTGGTGCGGCAGCGGGCTTCAGGTGGGAGGGAAACACAGGTGGAACAGTGGAGCCGCAGGTAGTTGTCATTGTCAAGGGCAGAAGCAGGGATGGCCAGGAGAGCTATAAGAGGCACTGTGCCATCTCTCTTGATCCTGTAGGTGCTTTGCTATGGGGAAGGGGAAGGAGGAAGCCCTTTCTCAGCATGGAGGTTCCTTCCCTTCTGGAACCAAAAGCTCCGCCAAGGAGACAGTTAGAAAAAGCCATGGGAGGCCGGGCGCGGTGGCTCAAGCCTGTAATCCCAGCACTTTGGGAGGCCAAGGCGGGTGGATCACAAGGTCAAGAGATCGAGACCATCTTGGTCAACATGGTGAAACCCCGTCTCTACTAAAAATACAAAAAAAATAGCTGGGCATGGTGGTGCGTGCCTGTAATCCCAGCTACTCAGGAGGCTGAGGCAGGAGAATTGCCTGAACCCAGGAGGCGGAGGTTGCGGTGAGCCAAGATCGCGCCATTGCACTCCAGCCTGGGTAACAAGAGCGAAACTCCGTCTCAAAAAAAAAAAAAAAAAAGAAAAGAAAAAGCCATGGGAGACATGGTTACTGGGCAGGTACTTGTCCAACATGACACTACACCTGGGGTTGCCCAGGCTGGGCCTTGACTATGATGCTCTGTGGCCTTCCCAGCGGTGGGTGAGTGGCCAAGGATGATGAAGCTGACAGCCAGGCCCCTGACACGGCACCTGCCACCACAGAAATGTATGCCCTGAAGCTAGAGAATGGCAGAAGGTAGGCGTGGTCCCGCTGTCATCTGCTGTCAGGAGAAGCCAGTCTACACTTGCCCCTCCCTGAAGGAGGCTGCTGTTGGTTTTCCAGGTCAGCCGCCCTGTGATGGAGAAAGTGCCCTATGCTCTAAAGATCGAGACTTCTGAGTCCTGCCTGATGCTGTCTGCGAGGTACGGGCAGGGGAGGGAGGATGGCACACAAGGCAGAGAGATGAGCATGGGAACATTCAGAACAACAGATGAGGATGTGCTGTTTTTATTTTGGTATCCTTCTGGATCAAAGGACTTTTTTTTCTTTTCAGTGTCTTTTAACCATTTTGGGGAAATTGATAAGCACTTCTCTCTCACAGAAAAATTACATACTCATAAAATTTTATATGTAACTCCAGGGGTTTCTAGAGTCCATTGCTTAAATAAGGCAAAATGTCTTATGTTTGTGGAGCTCTTTTTGGATGATCAGGTCTTTACAGTAATACGAAAAGTTAAGGCAAGTACAAAGTGTATTGTGTGCGGCTGTTCATAAAGTGGCCTTTTTGCTTTCCCATCTAGGTGAGAGAAAAAAGTAAGTGAGCTTTCATCACGTATCTTGTCCTGTCTGGAGGTTGTCTTAGTCCATTCAGGCCACTATAACAAAAATACCATAAACTAGGTAGCTTAGAAACAACAGAAATTTCTCAAGGTTGGAAGTCAGGAAGCCCAAGGTCAAGCCACTGGCAGATTCGGTGTCTAGCAGGATTCTGCTTTCTGGTTCATAGACAGTGCCTTCTCACATAGATGATACCACCTCATATGGTGGGAGGGGCAGGGGTCTCTCTGGGGCTTCTTATATAAGAGCACTAATCTCATTCATGAGGGCTTCACACTCATGACTACATCACCTTTCAAAGGCCCTGCCTCCCAACACCATCACCTTTAGTAAGAGGATTTCAGCATTTGAATATGGGGGGACACAAACATTCACTACAGCAGGGGACATGGCCTTTCTATCAAAAAGGTCTGCATTTTCTCCAGGCCCTCGGGTTGCCTGGGATCCTGATCTCCAGCTTCAGACCATGACCTTAAGCATCCCCCTTTCCTTCTCTCAGGGCAAGGTAAGCTCGAGCTCTCTGGGGTTTGGAAACCAGAAAGGTGTGGCTCCAGTCAAGGGCAGCTCTTCAGCCAGGGACGGGCATGGCAGGGGTCAGCAAAGCTTCCAGGGCTTGGGTGTCTGCCCACAGCAAGCATGTGAGCCTGAGATGGCAGTGGTGCCCATCATGTGGGGGTTTATCCTGAATTGGGGTGGTTCTGAGTGTGAAATGGGATATAAATCCACTCATGCACGTGAACTCATGAACTCTCATAGATGCATTTTCTTATTAAAAGCATTTATTAGGTGGGGCATGGTGACTTATACCTGTAAGCCTATCACTCTGGGAGGCTGAGGCTCGAGGATTACTTGAGGCTAGGAGTTTGGGACCAGCCTGGGCAACATAGTAAGACCCTCTCTAAAAAAAAAAAAAAAGCATTTATTAGCCACACCTCAGTACCAGGTCCAGGGCTGCAAACACAAACAATTTAGCCCTTGTTGCGCTCTCCAGGAGGCTGCATTAGAGGCAGGGGAGTTGACTGGCCCCAGGTACCGCCCGTGATCCTTATCACCACCCTGAGAGTTGGGGTTTGCAGCCCCTTCCATGCATAGGGAGTTGAGGCCTGCCAAAGGGTCACACAGCCAGGAGATGTGGAACTGGAGTTTGAACCCAGCACTGTGTAGCCCACAACTCTTGTCTATTACAGTCTATGGCATAAGGGAAAGGAAGAGGGCTTGGAAAGCCAAAGGAGGGACTGCCCCATCTGGAGGAGTGAGGGAAGGCTTTCTGGAGGTGATAATGCCTGGATGGGGATTGTGGCCTCGCCTCTCCTTGTGACAAAATTGAGGGCAGGAAGCAGCCCAGGGTATAGTTTCCACTGGTCCAGCCATGACGTGAAGGTGGTGATGATCCACATGTGGGCCTTCACGTGGGGCTGCTCAAGTCACCTTCCTGCTAGTTCAGACCCTCCACACTGAAGCTCCCAGGGACAGTACGACCCATTCATCGCCTTTTAGGGACATGGTATCTTGCTGCCCACAATGCTGATTCAGCCTCTGCACCGCAGCCCTGCTCCTGCCAAGGCTGGCAGCTCTTCTGCCTGCTTTCCAGGGCAGGCTGCACACTTACCTGTGGTGTAGGCACGGCACCTAGTGGACACTGTGTGAACTCCACTCAGCTACTGGGTACACAGCCCAGGCATAGCTCATGACACCCAGGAAGCCCTCCCCTGGTGCAGAGCAGGGACTTGGAAACTGCCTGCTGGATGACTGTCTGAGAAACTATATGGGGGATGAGGAAGGTGGGAGACAGAGATGTTTACCTTTGCCAACTCCCACTTACCTCTTGTCCTCCACAGGTACCCAGCCCTCTGTCCCCTGCCAGCCCATTCCTCCTAAAGTATGGGACCCTCTGGGCCTTCCTAATGTCTCTTGCTTTTGCATGGTGCTTTGCTGTTTGACAGTGTGGTTCCATGTCCCACATCTCCCTTTATCCCCGCAACAGCCCTGGGCGTTAGGGGAATATTGTTGTTATTCCAGTGTAAGAAGATGCAGGCCCAAGGACAGCTAATGGACTGGTGGTCTGCTAGTAAACCGTTATCTGGCAGGTGATCTGTTCTTTAGTGGTAGTTCTGGGCAGTGTGAGAGGCCCAGGCTCAAGGAAGAAGAATGGAGCAGCTGAGTGAGGACCTCATCCATGCTGAGATGGAGGGTGGGAGGCAGAGCCACTCCTGCCTTTGCTTACTTCAGCCCATGCCTGCAGCTCCTGTGCAGACAGGGACGAGTGGTATGGCTGTCTGAGCAGAGCTCTTCCTGAGGACTACAAGGCCCAGGCTCTGGCTGCGTTCCACCACAGCGTGGAGGTGAGTAGGTGGGCAGGGTCCACAGGCCTTAGAGACCTGGGGTTCCCTGGGTGGACATTGCTGTCACCACTCACACCCACATGAACGTGTGGCTCCTGCCCTTGGGGCACTGGCTCCCCCCAACCCCTGCCATGCTCCCACCCTAGTCAGGGGCGGCCTCCATGCAACCAAGGAGAACAGTACCCCCAGCCCTGTTCTCACAGTCTGGCTGTTTCCTACCCAAGGGTGAGCATCCTGGAGGGTGCAGGAGAGGCCTTTAGCATCAGACCCATTCACCTGCACGAAGAAGCAGGGCAGGGCTCACTGGGCCATGCATATAGCTGGTCTCCTGGCCACATTCCACCTTACTCAGCCAATTCTGTTGTTGCAGATACGAGAGAGGCTGGGGGTTAGCCTCGGGGAGAGGCCTCCCACCCTGGTGCCTGTCACACACGTCATGATGTGCATGAATTGCGGCTGTGACTTCTCTCTCACACTGCGGCGTCATCACTGTCATGCCTGTGGCAAGGTGAGTCGCTCCATCTGGGGTGTGTGCATGGGGGTGGGGTGGGGGAAGGGCATGTCCCTGTCCAGCCAGGGGTTCAGGGATGTCCAGCAGCTACTGCAGGCCCCAGAGTGAGGCATGTTCACACCAACCCGAGAGGTACAGATTGCTAATTCTCATTTTATAGATCATCAAACCAGAGCTCCAAGTCTCAGGCCCCTTCCACACCACCACATTTTCAACAGAAAACTGTAGTATATGTGGCTACTGTGCTTGGAGAAAAAAGTATCATGTAGTGGTTAATTGCACAGGCTTATCAGAAAAGCAAATAGGCACTGGTCCAGAAACATGATATAGCCTTGCTGGAAAAATAGGGGACATTCACAGCTCCACGATCAGAACCTGGGGTCCCTAGGGGCACTCGTAGGCAGATTAGCAGAGGGGAAGGGTGCGGGTCTGCTTTGCACGCACTGAGAGGAGTGAGAATCTTCCCACCTGGGCCTGCAGATTGTGTGCCGGAACTGTTCACGGAACAAGTACCCGCTGAAGTACCTGAAGGACAGGATGGCCAAGGTCTGCGATGGCTGCTTTGGGGAGCTGAAGAAGCGTGGCAGGGCTGTCCCAGGCCTGATGAGAGGTAACTTGGGGACCACTTGCCTTCTTCCAAGTAGCCTGGTGGCTTCTCCCCAGGCTGCAGTGGCTTCTCTGTGATGATGGTTCATGCCTGAAACTGCTTTCCCTGGGAAGGAGTTACTCACTCCGTGGAGGGAGGAAACAGAGGCTTGAGCTCACACCAAGGCACCATTTCCAAGATGTGGGTTCCATGGAAAATTGACCGGTGTCCCCAGAAGAAGAGTTCTGTGGGTAGCTAAGCTTAGGAGTCAGTGTGTCTTGTAAGGGGACAGAGGCAAGGAACTCCTGTGTCCTTTACCGTAGAGGCCCTCTTGTCAAGTGTCATATAGGCCTGTGTCCAGTGAGACCTTTCTAGGACTGAGGACTCTGAGCCTGGCAGTAGAGGAGCTGGGGCCAGGGAGGGCCGAGGCTGTTCCACACAGGAGTCTTGGGAATCTGAGCTGGTCCTTTAGAGACCTGGTCCATGCTAAAGGGACAGGCCTTGCCCAAGCAGGGTCAAGTTCCCAGGGAGGAGAACAGGTGTATCTTGGGCCTAAAACTAAAGCCTTTCCCTGACGTCTACTCCATGGGGCTAGATCGAGGTCATCAGAGAAGACAGCCCAGTCCCTGCCACCTAGAGGCCTGGAGGTGAAGGGCTGTCCATCACCTTGGAAAGCGTCCCCTCCCAGCCCCCATAACCTTTGTCTGTTCTGCGGGAGGGAGAGTGCTTGACTTTCAGGTCCCACTTAACCCCCACGGTGAGGCTGGCTCACATCCCTAGAAGGATTTTAACTAGTATCAGCATTCTGTAGACAAGCCACAGTCATGCCTGACTCTCACCTCCCTTCCCCACGGCTTCTTTTGGTTACAGAGCGGCCTGTGAGCATGAGCTTCCCACTGTCTGCACCCCGCTTCTCAGGCAGTGCCTTCTCATCCGTCTTCCACAGCATCAACCCCTCAACCTTCAAGAAGCAGAAGAAAGTCCCTTCGGCCCTGACAGAGGTAAGGCAGGTAGAACTACCCACGTGGGAAGGAGGGGATTTACAAGGCTCATGGTCCTCCTGGGTAGATGGGGTCAGACCCTGCCCTGTCCTAGCCTGACTAGTCTCTTCTGGACAGAGCATTCCTAATGGAAGCATCCCAGCTACAAGGACCAACTCGTAGGTGAAAAGAGCAGTGCCTTCTGATAGTGCTAGAAGATGTCTTTCCCACCCCTTCTCTCTAACTCTCCCCTTCCTCCTCTTTTCTCTCCTTTTTCTCCTGCCCCATAGCCTAGATCAAGTACCCAAGGAGACTGCACAGATCATGGGGGCTTTTCAGTCTAAAGGAACCAAAGTCCTGGGTTGGTCCTTCCATGTCAGGCCTCTGAGCTGTACCAGCCCCTCAACCTGAGGGTCCCAGCCCTACTCAGGTGGTGATGCCCTTGGAGGCCATGGGCTCTGCAGGAAACTTCAGAATTGGCTAAACTCCATTCTGTCCCGCAAATGGGACCAGATTATATGTTTGTGTTTCCAATCACAACCACAGACCAATGTGTGTGTGTGAATACACAAGCTGTTCACAAGTGTGATCAGCTGCTTCCAAGTCAGTCCATTAGTATTCATTATCAAGTAGCAGGTAGCAAGTGTTTAAAAAAAGTCTTAGGGAATGGAAAATTTAAATAGGTACAGTTTTATCCATTAACTTGTTCCTTTTGCAAATTAAAAATCTTAGAAATAGTTTAACCATGCATGGTTAAACATTTTTCCAAAAAAAGTACGAAACAGCACTTATGATGAAAAGTGAGTTTCTCATCGTTCCCAGCCTCCCTCAATCCCACTGCCATCTTCTTATGGATCCTTCTAGAAATTTTCGTACACATACATAGTACAGATGTACATTCATAGATCTTTTTCTACCCAAAAGACATGTTATACAGAATCTCGTTTTCTCCACTTAATTTGTCTTAGAGATCATTTCATAATCACATGTATGTATAAAGCTCACATTTTTTTACATTGTATTTCTCTTTTACTAGTAAGGAAATTGAGACTTAAGAGGAAGTCAGCAAATTGCTCAGCATTAACCACCTAGTAATTGGTAGAGCCTGGAGGGGAAATCCCAGGTCGGTATTACTTCAAGCCTGTGTTGTTCACCACATAAAGCCTATAGGCAGAATACTGCTACCCCCTGACACTATAACCAGTAGTAATAATAATAAAGGGATTTAATGCTGCACACACCCCACTAGGCAGGAGACTATAAAACCTTTTAAGCAACAATACAAACAGGATCCCTCCCTAAATGGGAAGAAGAGATAAGTTGCGAGTAATTTTAGAAGAATCTTTTACCCAAGTACCTGCCGTTTCTTGAGAGGCTGAGGTTGGGAGAGGGAACCAAGAACGTGAAACACCACTAGGGGGAAGCATCAGCATTCCCAAAGTCATGTGGGTCCATTCATTAAATCCTGTTTCTCAGATCATTAAGTACTATCTTGCTGACTTTGGTACTGGATGGATCCTGAGATCTTATCCAATGTCAAAGCAGTATAGGTAGTCTGCCAACTGGTTTGCACTGTCATTTTGAAGTATGCTGTGTTTGAACTGTGCTCAACCATCAGGGTGGCCTGACTGCTCTGCTTCCCTCCTGCCAGGTGACTGCCTCTGGAGAGGGCTCTGCCATCAGCGGCTATCTCAGCCGATGTAAGAGGGGCAAGCGGCACTGGAAGAAGCTCTGGTTTGTCATCAAAGGCAAAGTTCTCTACACCTACCTGGCCAGTGAGGTAGTGGTGATCGGCACTCTCTCCCCTCTCCTCTCTCCTGTGAAATGACCCCCTGGGGCCTGCACACATCCTGTCACCTGCAAGGCTGTCTTCGTCCTGGCTGCTGCTGAGCCAGGTCTCGTAGCAGTCAAGTCTTTAGTGAGCAATGCCATGTGCTTAATGTTGCTGTGGCTACACAATCACACACCATTTCAGAATCTAAAGAATGTACAGTTTCTTTGTGGAGGTAAGAAGGTACAGACAGGCCAACTTGTGGCACAAAGTGTTTAAATGTCACAGGCCCAAAATCTAGGACAAAGATGGAACAAGCCAGCCATGCCACAAAAGAAAACTCATTCCTACTCTCTACTTAGATTGCTCGGGGCAAAATTCAGCAGTGTAGAAGCTACTCCCTTTTTGTCCATTTCTTTTATAGGGTAACTCTGGTAACTCTTCTAAAGGAAACTGAAATCTGTATTTTATAGAACATCTTCTTTTAGGCGAGAGGGCCTTGGATATCAAGCTTACTTCCAGAGTAGACAGATGTATGGCCGTGGTTGTATAGCAGGGTGCTGTCTGTCCCTGACCCAGGCTCAACCTGTTGGATGTGAAGCATTTCCATCTCCACACACCACCAGCAGGTGGCTTCTAGGTGGTCAGGCAGTTTCAGCTTTGAAAATGGGAGTTAAATGTATTCTGAGGAGGTGCAGAAGTGCTTTGCCTCACTGGGATGTGCATGTCCCTAATAACTAATGATATTAAACACATGATTGCTTTCATGTGCTTGTTGGCCACTCATATATTCCATTTGAGATGTGTCTATTCAGATCTCTTGCCCATTTTTTTTTTTTAAGTTGGCTGTGTCTGTGATTGAGTTATAAGAGTTCTTTCTGTATCCTGTGTACCAGGCTTTTGTCAGATAAATGTTTTACAAATATTCTCTCCCTGTCTTTGGCTTGCCTGTTCATTTTCTAATCAATGAATGAATGAACCTTTTGGTGAACAGCAGTTTATAACTTTGAGGAAGTCTACTTTATTAGTGTTTCCTTTTATGACTGTTGCTTTCCGTGTGCTAAGACATTTTTGTCTACTGGAAGCTACAAATTATTTTCTTGTATTGTTTTCTGAAATCATTAATGTTTTAGCTTTTACATCTATGTCATCTCAAATTAACTTTTGTGTATGGTACGACATGGGAGTTGAGGTTTCCCTTTTTCATTATGGATATCCAGTTGTTCCAGCACTATTTGTTGAAAAGACTTGCCTCTCTCCATCTTGGATTGCTTCGATATCTTTGTTAAATCTCAAACGATTGAGTAAGTAGAGATGTATTTCTGGGCTTTCCATTGTGTTCCATTAATATATTTTCCAATCCTTATGCTAGTATCAAACTGTCTCAAATGCTTTATAGTAACTTTTGAAGTCAGGTTGTTTAAGTCCTCCAACCTAGTTCTTTTTTAAGACTGTTTCAAGGCTAGCAAGGTGCCTACGCCTGTAATCCCAGCACTTGGGAGACCAAGGCAGGTAGATCACTTGAGGCCAGGAGTTCAAGACCAGCCTGGCCAACACAATGAAACCCCAACTCTACTAAAAATAGAAAAAATTAGGGGGGGTGTGGTGGTGCATACTTGTAATTCCAGCTACTTTGGAGGCTGAGGAATCAGAATCACTTGAATATGGGAAGCAGAGGTTGCAGCAGTGAGCAGAGATTATATCACTGTACTCTAGCCAGACATTTTTTTCCCAGACTCTGTCTCAAAAAAAAAAAAAAAAATTGTTTTGGGCATTCTAGATCTTTTGTGTTTTCATATAAACTTATTAATTTTTATGATAGGGATTATGGAATCTATAGACCAATTTGGAGAGAACTGACAATGTAATATTAAATCTTTCAATCCATGAACAAACCTTGAATTCCCTTTTAATGTTTTATAGTTTTTAGTGTAGACATCTTATACTTGTATTAACATATTGCTAAGTTATTTTCTTTTTTGGATGCTATTTTGAATGGAGTTTATTTTCTAGTTGTTTGCTGGTACTATATACACACAAAAATTGTCCTATGACTTTTCTAAATTGATTTTTAGTTCTAGTAGTTGTTCTGTGTTCTTTGCAAGCACAAATAGTTCTACTTTTCTGATCTTTATGTCTTTATTTTTCTTTTCTTAATAGGGCCTCCAGTTAAATTGAATTGGTGAGAGTGAACACTGCTCTTGTTTCCAATTTTAAGGGAAAAGCATTTGGTGTTTCACTGTTAAGTATGATGTTAGCTGCAGATATTTTATAGATGCCCTTTGTTAGTTAATGAAGTTCCCTGCTACTCGTTTGCTAAGAATTTTTTGTTTTTGTTTTTACCATGAATGGATATTAAATTTTGCCAAAGGCTTTTTCTGATCTAGCAATCTTTGAGAATTGACTCCCTTTATTTTTTTTCATTTTTATTTTTTTATTATTTTAATTGCATTTTAGGTTTTGGGGTACATGCGAAGAACATGCAGGGTTGTTGCATAGGTACACACATGGCAGTGTGATTTGCTGCCTTCCTCCCCATCACCTGTATCTGGCATTTCTCCCCATGCTATCTCTACCCAATTTCCCACCCCACGCTGTCCCTCCCCTACTTCCCCCTGTAAGGCCCCAGTGTGTGATGCTCCCCCCTCTCTGTCCATGTGTTCTCATTGTTCAACACCCGCCCAAGTGAGACCATGTAGTTCTCACTCCCTTTATTTTAAATTTTATTTTTTTGAGACAGAATTTTGCTCTCATTGCCCAGGCTGGAGTGCAATGGTGCGATCTCGGCTCACTGCAACTTCCACCTCCAGGGTTCAAGCACTTTTCCTGCCTCAGCCTCCCAAGTAGCTGGGATTACAGGCATGCACCACCATGCCCAACTAATTTTTTATTTATTTTTAGTAGAGATGAGGTTTCTCCACGTTGGTCAGGCTGGTCTTGAACTGCTGACCTCAGGTGATCCACCTACCTCAGCCTCCCAAAGTACTGGGGATCACAGGTGTGAGCCACCGTGCCCAGCCAAAACATTTTTTTCTTAGTTTCCTGGGGGTGTTTTTAGGGATGGGGGTCTCACTGTGTTGTTCAGGCTACACTCAAATTCTTGGCCTCAAGCAGTCCTCCTGCCTTGGCCTCCAGAGTAGCTGGGTCTATAGGTACATGCCACTGTGCCCAGCTTGATTCTCTTCTATACACAAACTCTACTCCCCTTCTTCCTCGCACCATCATTTTAATATGCTTAATTAAATCTCTTTGTGTTTTTACAAAGTCTGTATTGTTTTTGAATACGTATCTTTTTACATAGCTATGTATAAAAATGTCTTATATAAAACAATTTTTCCATTGCGCACTCTGTGTATAAGATTCATCTGTGTTCTTTGGGTACATCTCATCAAGTTGTTAGCAACTTTATAGCATAGACATGAGTGCTCCATACTGAAATACTGTAAATGAGGTTTTTGAGGAAGGGGACAGAATATGTGATCAGAAGTAACTGCAAAACTGAGTCACTGAACAAAACCCATGAAAAGAATGTGGGGTTAGAAGGTAATCATGAGTGCAAATTCTGGATCTGCTTCTTACTGGATGTGTGATCTTAGGGAATTACCTTTTTGAGCCTTGGTTTCTCCTTAGAATGGGAGTGATACCTTTTATGATTGTTGTGAAAATTAAAAGATAATGAAAATATAACTGTCCAGTCCCTGAGTATATCACAATATGTTGAGTTGTTTTTTTTTTTTTTTTCCTTTTTTATTGGTAGGGGAGATGGAGTCTTGCTCTGTTCCCCAGGCTGGAGTGTAGTGGCACGATCTTGGCTCACTGCAACCTCTGCTCCCTGGGTTCAAGCCATTCTCCTGCCTCAGACTCCCAACTAGCTGGCCCACCACCACACCCAGCTAATTTTTATATTTTTGGTAGAGACAGAGTTTCACCACGTTGGCCAAGGCTGATCCTTAACTCCTGACCTCAGGTGATCCACCTGCCTCAGCCTCCCGATGTACTGGGGGAGGACAGGCACGTGAGCCACTGTGCCCAGACAATGTTGAGTTTCTTTCTTTCCTCAGGGCTGGTCCTGAGGCGAAGTTAAGGTCAGCAGTTGGGGTGTGGTGAGCCCAAAGGTGCCAAAGCACACCCCACACAGAAGCACTCTTCACACATCTCAGATTGGAGATAACAGGAAATGACTATGCATGGTACAGTGTTTAATGTCAGTTTTTCCTTCTGTCCTCTGCAGGACAAAGTGGCCATGGAGAGTATGCCTCTGCTAGGTTTCACCATTGCTCCAGAAAAGGAAGAGAGCAGCAGCGAAGTAGGACCTATTTTTCACCTTTACCACAAGAAAACCCTATTTTATAGCTTCAAAGCAGAAGATACCAATTCAGCTCAGAGGTACCAAAATAACTAGTCTTACATATTTTTGTTCTCTCAGAAGGAAACAAGTTATTTCTTGGGGCTTTGGCTTCTGTTCTGCTCCATTCATCCTAACCCATTAGGTCCCTTTGGGCCATAGCAAAACTGCAGAACCACCTCTTGTCACAATAATGTTTAGACTGTTTTGATTCATGAATCAAGCATGTATTGATTCAGTAAACTTTTGCACTGTGTTCCAGGCCTTTTGCTAAATATGGAAAATGTGTGAGAAACAAATAGGAATACGACATGGTCCTTGACTTCAAACTAAGAGGAATCTAGTCCAGTCATTTCTAGGTTCTGTGACCAGAGTCACAGGCAGAGCCACAAAACCAAATGTCCTCTCCATTCTGTTTTATAGGTGGATTGAGGCCATGGAAGATGCGAGTGTGTTATAGCAGTTATCAAGCATGTGGACTTGTAACAAATTCTTAGGTCAATATGTGAATGCTTCTAGAAGCTAAGCTGTGGCTCACTCATCCGGACACACACCTGGATTCAGCAATGAGGCCCGACCTTTTTTTGCTATAATCTCCCCAACACTCCCCTGCCCGCGCCAACATCTTCATGAGTGGAGCCCTTAAAGGATATTTATGGACCTCTCCTTTTCTGTGTTTTTCCACCCCCACCCCCACCTGCCACCCGGTAATAAACTATCTCCTTACCCTGCAGTGAGTTAAAATTTAGTAAGATGAAGACGTGGAAGCCAATCTAAAAGTACATTTAGAAATGCAGGCTTTTTAGTAGAAAGAAGCTCTTACAGTTTTTACTTATGATAAATCTTATCACCTTTCAAAAATTGATTGTGGTGCCTCAGGTGAAATGAGAAGCTATCAGTAACAGCTATCTCATTGAAAGCACTTTATTTTACTGAGCTGCAACCTCCAATTTTGTGTTTTCTAAGTGATTTGCTGAAGTCAATAACAGATGGAATCCTGTGGACTAACGTGCCACCAGTCTTCTAACGAGGGTGTACATAAAATTGATTTGTGCAGACCTGGCTGTGGCTTGCCGGTGTGCAAGCACACATCACTTATGAGGGGCTGTGTCCCACCAGATAGGAAGGGGAGGGTTTTCTCCTCCAGTCGACCTTGCAACCTGTGTACTAATGTAACTTATTAAAGGAGGGGTCCCTCTTCCCCAGGGCAGTCCTCAACACTATGTCAGTGCTGGAAACACAGCCACTGGCAGATCTGGCCCCCCAGAGATCACCACAGAGCCTCTGAAGAGTCAGGGTCTGCTTTAATTTATTGTGTGCCTTCCTGTGTTTACCTCATTCAAGCTGACAGCATTGTTTATGGGAATCTTTCCTTCTTTTAGACACACGGTAGTTCTTGGTCTGTATTACTGAAGTCTTTTTGTTTTTTGAGAGGTGAAAAAAAGAGAGAACAAGTTATATTCCGAAAATGAATTCCTGGTCTTGGCAGATGGCTCTGGGCACAGTGAGGGAGCATGAAGTCGTGGCCTGAGCCTGTTCTCCAGGCACTTGGGGCTAAATCACCTCCTGGGGGTGACTAGAGCTCATTCTGCTGGACAGGGTTTTACATAAAGCAAAGGGCATGTGAGGGGTGGGATTCCTTGTTACTCTTATTGCAATAAAAATCAATTGACTGACAGCCTGTCCCCATTCTGTTGTTGCCCTGTCCCCTACAAAAAAGAACGTTTGCTGACAAACCTTTTGTAAAAAGCAACATCTCCAGGACTTAATTGCATTAAATATTTTCAGGGGAAATTTTTTTCCAGTTTGCAGTTCTTCTTTTAAAATGTTTGCATTAAATATATAACTAATGATTCAAATTAAGTGATTAGACAGTTGTTTTTGTTAATTTTTGAGGGCTTAGTTCCAACTGAATCATTTTCATCATCAGACACTGAAATGGGATTCCTAGAGCCGTTGAGCAGAGCAGAACTTCAATACCAGGCAGGGAGTTTCCCTAGTGTGCTCAGGTCACTACCCATGGTCAGTTTCTGAGTGCTAGATAGAATTACGGGCCTGAAAGCCATCAGAAGGCCTCTTTCACTTTATAGCATCCTATTTTAGAGGCTGTGTAAGGAGGTAACAGGGCTTTTATTTCTCAGTGAATAGTTATCCTAATAAAAATGTCTGGGTTATAGATCACACTGGATGGGTTTTATAAAAGAAAACTGGCAGGAGCTTATCTGTGACTGAATAAGGACCTTTTACCTGGACTTTGTATTACCTGTCCTTCCTGTGGCTGTGTACTCATTTCAGGCTAATTTCTACTACCTTTTCCACTGGCGATGAAGCCATCCTACCTGGTCAGAGGGTGCTCCTTCCCACTGGGCCCAGATGCTAGGGAAATGACCAGCCATGACACCATGCAGATGCTGCTCAAAGTCCCCCATAACACCTGCTCTGTCCCTCTGCTCCCTGGACACAGAGCAGCCCCTCTACTGTGCACCCCCAGCAAAGGCCATGTTTATCAGGAAGAAGCAGCACTGTGCTTGAGCCGTAGACGAGTCACTTACTTAATTGCTCTGAGCTTTGGTGTCTTCTTCTATTACATGGAGATCATTCTAGCTTCTCCCACATGTTCAGGGGAAAAGGCACAGATGGAATGTTTGTGGAAGTGGTCTGAAACTGGTAACAGAGCAGAGCCCATAACTTTATTTTTATTTTGTATGGTAACACCATGCCCTTCCCCACTGGTTTATCAGTCATAGGCCCTGTTCTTTAACAGTACAAAATGAAGACGACACACAGAAGACCTTTTTCCTTATCCATAAAAATTAGGGCCAGCTGTGGTGGCTCATGCCTGTAATCCCAGCACTTTGGAAGGCTGAGGCAGTACTGTTTGAGCCAAGGAGTTCTAGACCAGCCTGGGCAATATGCTGAGACCCCATCTTTACGAAAATTAAAAATCACCCAGGCATAGTGGCTCATGTCTATAGTCCTAGCTACTCAGGAGGCTGAGACAGGAGGATTACTTGAGCCCAGGAGATTGAGACTACAGTGAGTTATGATCATGACACTACATACCACCCTAGGTGACAGAGTGAGACTGTGTCTCAAAAAAGATAAAAGAGAATGGCAAAGGAGAGAAACCCTAACACCTAACACAAGATGACTGAACTCTGGTCACGGAATATGATCTCCCCTCTCTTTCATTTTAATCACCTCAGGAAAGCATAGATTTTTGTAGGGATGGCCTCTGCCTGCTTTTCAGAATCAATAAAACTTTATAATAAAACTTAAAAGTTTTACTGAAAACAAGCATCATGTATTTCACAAGAATACTGGCTTCAAACTTAACCTGCAGATTAAATGTGTTTCTTCAGTCTGGGTTGGTCTTAGTAAGGAGGAAGACTTCTGTTCCTCAATACAAAGCACACCAGAAACATACACGGTAGTGTATGTTCCTGGGTCCTAGTAATAATCTTTCGGCTGAACACAGTGGTTCACACCTATAATCCCAGCACTTTCGGAGGCCAAGGCAGGTGGATTGCTTGTGCCCAGGGGTTCAAGACCAGCCTGGGCAACATGGCGAAACTCTTGTCTCTGCTAAAAATACAAAAAGTAGTCAGGTGTGGTGATGCGTGCCTGTAGTCTCAGCTACTTGGGAGGCTGAGGCAAGATCATTTGAGCCTTGAAGGTCGACGCTACAGTGAGCCATGACCATGTGACTGCTCTCCAGCCTGGGCAACAGAGCAAGTCCCTGTCTCTAACAATAATTCCTTTACACATCAGAAATATGCCTTCAATTTTTCTGATCAGGCTAATAGACTCATTCTCTCTTTTATGCAGCCCGGTTCTGGGAAAACCTGTGGACTGAGGGGCTGATGCTCTGTCTGATCTTTGGGCGTGCACAATGCAGGCCAGTGCTATGGATCCCAGCAGCCCTGTTGCAGCAGTTGAAGGGTGACAAAGAGTCTATTCTTCCTCTAGCCCAGCCTTTTGTTTGCTGTTTTCAGCAACAGTGTACCTGTCATTACTGAAACACAGAAGCAAGCCCTGTGCTCCTTAGAACTCCTAAGTAATAGGTATAAGCAGGAGACCAGGATGTTCAAGAATTGTCATCTTGTCTGTGGCCCTTCAAATCCAGTGGCCTGTACTTACTAGCCCTTAACAATGCTGCACTAGAATTCATGAATGTGTAATGGAGCTATGCTGTTGTGAGCAGCAGCCAAGAGAAAATAAATTACTTCTTGAAGGCTACAGTAATTGGCTATGCTCTGAAGCATGAGACTTGATTATTCCAAAATATATAATTATGACAGTTATTAAAAGCATAAAATTAGACAGCTCTTTTAAAAATGCAGCTATAGTACTACTCAATGTGACCCTGAATCTTATTTTGTGGGGCAAGGTGAAAAATAACCATTGGTTTTCACTACAATAATTTCACTAATTTCTCTTAGATCTTAACCTTTCACCTATTCAACAAAGAGCCTCCATTTTTACAATTATCAGGACATTATTAACTCATCATATGAGTCATATATCCCTTGCTACACAGGATAAGAAACAGATCTTCTCCTAATGTAAAGGTGAAGAAAATGGTCTTTTAAAAACTTGGGGGGGGAAAAAAAAAGCAGCCAGGTGAGGTGGCTCATACCTGTAATCCCAGCATTTTAGGAGGTCAAGTGGGTGGATCACAAGGTCATGAGATCAAGAGCATCCTGGCCAACATGGCGGAAACCCCATCTCTACTAAAAATACAAAAATTAGCTGGGCGTGGTGGCACACACCTGCAGTCCCAGCTACTTGGGAGGCTGAGACAGGAGAATCACTTGAACCTGGAAGGCAGAGGTTGTAGTGAGCCGAGATCGAACCACGGCACTCCAGCCTGGCAACAGAGACTCCATCTCAAAAAAAAAAAAAAAAAAAAGGCATGCTCCTGCATATGTCCCTCAACATACTGTTGCTAAGCTCTCCTCTTGACAAATATTAAGAGATAAATCTTTTTTCTCTTTAGGAAAGCTATAGGAATAGAACTTCTAATAAGACATACAAGATAGTGTTTCTTGCTAAGTTCACTTTTGGTGAAAAAAATCAATAGATGAAACATTTGCTAAATAGCAGATTTCAAATTTTCATTTTTGAAATAAGTTTAAAAGTGAAACACAGAGTTGCATATCTATGTAAATTAAGATTCTTGATTCAGGGGTCAGCTTTTGAGCTTCAGCTGCATTTGTGAATGACTTAGTTTACCTCTTACAAAAGCACTTCCACAGGCTTCCTTCTACCCTCAATCACCCTTCAAGGTGGTACAGCCACGACTGAACTCAGAGCAGACAGACTGGGGTAGATCTCGTCAGAAGCCCCGCAATTGGTAATGGCAAACCTGGAATGTGGCTGAACAGCCAGAGTGCTTGCTGCTTGGCCACTGCCACTCCTCGGCTGACAGGTTAATTTTCACTTATTCTGGACACTCACTTAACTGAAACTCTATTAGAGAAATATTGACATTCTTAACATAAAAAAGCAGATTATATACCTATATCAAACTATAAACGTTATGTTGGTACATATTTTTGTATTTAAGTTTGTACATAAATTTAATGGAAACCTGAACCTTGAGAAACACATTGATATTTATGTCCAGGATCAGTTAGCTAGAAAGCATGGTTAATATGATTGAGATTGTTTCTTGGAGCTAGAAATTTTCAGTCAACTATGTTAGAATAAGAGGATGAGGAAGTAGCTGAATGTTTATGTAAGTCTAAGAGAATTCTAAGGAGCTGTGGAATACTGAAACTGTTTCAACAGTGATGCCAGGCTTGGCATAATACTATGCACTAGACACATGGTTATTTACTTCAAGTCAGATATAAACATTTAATTCTCTATGGTTAGAAGCACAAGAAAGCTAAAACGTTCTGGGAAAAAGGATCAAGGAATGGATTGTGCTTGAGGGAAATTAGGAGTGTTTTTTTTTTTTTTAAGATGGAGTTTCGCTCTTGTTACCCAGGCTGGAGTGCAATGGCGCGATCTCGGCTCACCGCAACCTCCACCTCCTGGGTTCAGGCGATTCTCCTGCCTCAGCCTCCTGAGTCGCTGGGATTACAGGCACACGCCACCATGCCCAGCTGATTTTTTGTATTTTTAGTAGAGACGGGGTTTCACCATGTTGACCAGTATGGTCTCGAACTCTCGACCTCGTGATCCACCCGCCTCGGCCTCCCAAAGTGCTGGGATTACAGGCTTGAGCCACCGCGCCCGGCCTAGGAGTGTTCTTGAGAATGACTTCTGAGTTGGAGCTTGACATATGAGGAAGAGGTCACCTTACAGAGAAAGAAGGTTGGAGAGGTCCCTGGAAGTAGGGAGCGGAGTAAGGTGTGTAATAACGAAGACACCAAGTAGCATGTTTGGGGAATGGGTT
This sequence comes from Saimiri boliviensis, assembly GCF_048565385.1. NCBI lineage: Eukaryota > Metazoa > Chordata > Mammalia > Primates > Cebidae > Saimiri > Saimiri boliviensis. The sequence goes on from NC_133456.1 coordinate 21,803,732, forward strand.
AGTTCAGAATTGCCAGAGTGCAGAGAGGAAGTCACAAAAATGGATGACATAAGAAAGGCTGTTTGGGTCATGCTGGTGGCTCACACCAGTAGTCTCAGCTACTTAGGATGGGAGGAATGCCTGAGCCCGAGAGATGGAGGCTGCAGTGAGCTGTGATCATGCCACTGCACTCCAGCCTGGGAGACAGAATGACACCCTATTTCTAAAAATATAGTAATAATGACATTTTTAACAGGCTGTTTGGAGCCAAGTCATTCATGGCCACTGAATTTATCCTACGTACTGAGAGACAGTAGGAGCCTTCAGACGCTCTAAAGTAGGTAGGTGATAAGAACAGATCTAAGTTTCAGTCCACTTTAGTCTTCCATTTAAAGACCAATTGAACATATATGTAGTAGATTCCATCAAAGCTGGCCACCACCATAGATCCCCTCCTACACGTTCTTACAATACAGCTAGCATTCCTCTCATGATGTGGTGGAGTATATATCCCCTTCCCTTGAACCTGGACATACTTCGGTGATGGCCTCAACAAGTAATGAATAGAGAAAGTAACTCTATGTGTCTTCTGGTGCTGTCATAAAAATATCACTGTTTTTTTTTTTGTGACATTCCCTCTTAGGATGCATCCACCATGCTGTGAGGAAGCCCAAGCCACGGGTAGGTGTTCACGCTGACAGCCAAGTACCAACCCCAGATGTATAAGGGAGTCTTTCAGATGACTCCAGCTATGTGACCATGAGGGATGCCAAGACAGACACCTAAAGCCCCTAGAATTTAAGTATTTTCTTTCTTTTTTTTTTTTTAAAGTAACTGTTGGTCTTTAGGCCACTGAGTTTGGGTGTGATTAATTACGCAATAGATGACTAGAAAACATGCATTTCTTAGCTCCCTCCTCAAACCCAGTAAAGCCAGTAAATGAATAAGAAGATATAACCCAAAGGATAGAGTTCCAGAGGAGACACAGGGTATAGAAAATGTCCACCCATCTTTGGAAGATATAACATGCAGGCACAGAGAAAATAAGAAAATGCCTCAGATGGGGATGCCAGCGAAGACACAAAAGGGTTTCTGCCCCTGGAGGCTTGCAAATCGGAGGCACAGGTATCTTGGAAGGCCAGGGTGGGACTGAAGACAGCAGGATCAGTTGGGAATCTGTGAGGCATCATGAGATCCTCAGATTTCCCAGACCCGTGCTAGCAGAAAATAAATTTCCTTTCTGGTGGGGGCAAGGAGGGGTGGTTGAGGGGAACAAAACAGAACTAGAAGAGGCTGGGGGACTCAGGGACACATGCATGGCTAAGACCAAGGGTATGATACTTAACTGAAAACAAATGGCTAAAAGTCTATATGCTCACCAGTAGAACTCTCTTCCACCCGATATCCTTAAAATTGACACAGGCAGTTCCTAGTTAGGTAACATTTAAAAAACAAAAAATATCCCTTGGAACAACACATACTCTAAAACAAGGATCAAGGGTCAGTGCATTTTTCTGAGAATATTAACTTTCCATCCGATTCTCAAGGGAGTTCATGCCTCTCTCAAAAAAGACAGAGCTACTGCTCTAAGATACTTGAGCGAAGTACAACCTGGAAATAACACTTTTTCAAGGCCCAGGCAGCCCCAGAGACTAAAGGGGTCTCAGAATAAGTCTCAGAAAAGCAATTCAAGAAGAGGCTAGGAAATGCACTCTTGGTGTCCCTGTGTTCTCATACCATTAATCCACCACAGAGAAAAAGTCTTTCTCTAGTCTCCTCTTGGGAAGAACAAGGGACATTTACATAGAGGTTGAGGCCTCACCAAATAGCCTGATAGGCTGTGCTAGAGCATGACTTTGACAGACCATAGAGGTGGGTAGAAGAGTTTTCTTCCTCTCAGAGTCCTCAAGGACAGAAGAGTAGAAACAGTTATTAATAAATGTTCCACCCCTTCTGGCCATGCAACTTTGGAGAAGTCATCCTCTCTGTTAGGTCTCAGCCTATTTAGCTGTAAAAACAGGGTAATACCATCTACTTCACAAGGTTACTGTAAATTAAACAGGATAAAGTGTTAAATGAAAGTATTATACAATCTGGTATTCAGAGAGTTTATCTTATCTGCCCAGATTCCACACTGCTTTTGTTTTTATTTTGAGACTGGGTCTTGCTGTCACCCAAACTAGAGTGCAGTGGCACGATCATGGCTCACTGCAGCCTTGACCTCCCTAGGCTCAAGCAATCCTCCTATCTCAGCCTCCAGTAGCTGAGACTACAGGCATGCACCACCACACCCAGCTAATTTTTGTATTTTTACTGGAGATGGTGTTTTACCACGTTGCCCACGCTGGTCTCAAGCTCAAGCAATCTACCTGCCTCAGTCTCCCAAAGCACTGGGATTATAGGAGTGAGCCACCATACCTCGCTCAGATTCCACAATTAAACAAAGTGGGTGGGGGGTGGGTGGCTAACAGCAAACAAATTTATATTACAACCAGGTAATTGTACAAACGATATAAACAGAAGTCAGATAAAATTATTAGTATGCATATAGTAATAAAGCATAAGCTATTATATAGAAAATGTGATACAAAGTTGTACATAAATATTTATAAAAGCAATTAATCTTCCCTAGTCTATGGGAATACAAAAAGTTGCCAGTAATTAATTTACATTACAAAAAAGGAAAACCATTATTTATGCTATCACAAAAGCAACACCCTTACAAGTAAAAACAATCTCTGCTTGATATTAGTAATTTGAAAAACCTGGGCACACCTTCAAATATTGTTTAATCAAAACTTCATTTTCATTGACTCAACATTTATCACTTAAATAAAGATGTAAAATAACCTTGCATGGCAAATGTTTACTCTATACTAATGAAACTATGAAACGGTTCCTGCTCTCAAGTACAGACAAGTCAATCAATGACAGACTGCAGAACAGACTGGTGAGTGTTACAAAAAACTGCCCAGGGAACCACTAGGGGTGGAGGAAGAACTCCTGGGTCTCGCCATTGGGCACTTAATGCTTTCACTTTCATCTGTAAACCAGGGGACAATTATATGAATATTGTATGAATACACTGCTATGGGGAAAAGCATTCATTCAACAGATGCACACTACATACTCTGTACCAGCAATTGTGTTAAGAGCTGAAACAGGGACGGACAAGACACATCCTACCAGGGTTCCCAATATAGCAGGTACTGAGCTAATGCACACACAAGCGTTGGGTACTGCCAGATATCACCACTCTGGAGCAAGCACCTGTCTCTCTGAATGAATAATCTCTAGCATGGTAAGAGTTAACTGTATTTCAAAAGGTGAAACAAAACTTTTTTGCTTTGTTATGATGCACGTTTCAAATTGGATCAGTGGTTCAGGCCTGAAGTATGCAACAGAATAATCTGTGAAGCTCAGTAAAAGGGCTGATGCCAGGGCCCACCGAAAGCTTACTGCTTCAGAACCACTGGGGGCCTGGCAGTTCTGAGGTGCACACCTAGTTAAGAATCCCTTTTTTTTTTTTTTTTTTTTTTGAGACGGAGTTTCGCTCTTGTTACACAGGCTGGAGTGCAATGGCGCAATCTCAGCTCACCGCAACCTCCGCCTCCTGGGTTCAAGCAATTCTCCTGCCTCAGCCTCCTCAGTAGCTGGGATTACAGGCACGTGCCACCATGCCCAGCTAATTTTTTTTGTATTTTTAGTAGAGACGGGGTTTCACCATGTTGACCAGGATGGTCTCGATCTCTTGACCTCGTGATCCACCCACCTTAGCCTCCCAAAGTGCTGGGATTACAGGCTTGAGCCACCGCGTCCGGCTTAAGAATCCTTTAAAGGCTGATAAAGCAATCTTGAAACCACTGTCAATGCAAAAGTAGATGCTCCTCATTAATAAGAACTCAAAAATAAAGTAGCGCTAGTATAATACTTTTGTGGTTTTTTGTGCCTATAAAACCCATCCAAGTGTTAGAAAGCTACTTTCTAATTAAAAGACTTGCAGTCAAAAAACCAGAGCCCCACTCCCCTGAAAAAAGGCACCATAACATTGCTGACCTCAATGTGCAAAGGCCTGTTATGTGCCGTTACTGTATGCGGTATGCATGTGTACATACGCATCTGTTTTCAGGGGAAGAAAAGCTGTTAAAGCCAATTAAGGTTATGAATTCTTGCTACTACTTTAATATTAAATTAACCTTTAAGTGAAAAATTATTCAACACTATTACAAATGTGGCAAACTGACATAAATGGTTTACTACACAAGCTTTAATGTCAAAGGGACTAGATCATAGCCCCAGTCTCACTTATTGGACCTGTAACATTGTGCAAGTCTCTTATCTGGGCCACAGTCCTACACCTCAGGAAAATGGAAGTAACTGCTTCATTTACAGAGCTATTAAATGAAAGAAGTGAGAAAACTATAAACCAACATCAAAGCCTGAATTATTGCTTAGTATTTACTTTAAAATCTAGTACAATTGCAATGTTTTTAATTAAAAACTCTGGTACATGAATTTTTACAATGTATCTAAAAGCATCATTTAACACTAAAAACTTAATTTTTGAAAGAGTACACAACCAGGCGGGGTACAGTGGCTCACACCTGTAATGCTAACACTTTGAGAGGTCGAGATGGGAGGTTCACTTGAGGCCAGGAGTTCCAGACCAGCCTGGTCAACAAAGTGAGACCCCATCCAGCCTGGTCAACAAAGTGAGACCCCATCTTTTTTTTTTTTTTTTTTTTTTTGGAGAGAGTTTTGCTCGTCGCCCAGGCTGGAGTTCAAGGACACGATCTCAGCTCACTGCAACCTCCACCTCAAGTGATTCTCCTGCCTCAGCCTCCCAAAGTAGCTAGGATTACAGGCCCTTGCAACCAACGCCTAGCTCATTTCTTTGTTTTTAGTAGAAACAGGGTTTCACCATGTTGGCCAGGCTGGTCTTGAACTACTGACCTCAGGTGATCCACCTGTCTCAGCCTCCCAAGGTGCAGGGATTACAGGCAACTGTGCCCAGCCAACCCCATCTAATAAAAAGAGTACACAACCACAAAGCACTGGGCCAAGTGCATGGTTTCCGTGTTTGCAAGGATTTACCATTGAAATACTAGGTTGACGCAAAAGTTAATTTCCGGACTGTGAATTTTAAATCATTGTAACTAGGTTCAAACATATCTTTATTAATCGAAATAGGAACCATTACAATCAACACGTTTGCCAATGAGAAAGAAATTTATACCTGTAGCATAAAAATGCATGGTTCAGGATTCAGTGAACTCTTGGAAAGCATTTTCTGCGTCCTGCTGAAGCGTTTTCCCTGCAAAAAGTTGTCAAGATGCCAGAAGTGGTGGTTGGTTGGCCAGAGGTCAGGTGTATATGGTGGATGAGGCAAAACTTTGTGGCCCAATTCCTTCAACTTTTGAAGTGTTCGTTGTGTGACATGCAGTCAAGTGTTGTCATGGAGAAAAACTAGGCCCTTTCTGTTGACCAATGCCAGCTGCAGGCGTTGTAGTTTTTGGCGCATCTTATGGATTTGCTGAGCATATTTCTCAGCTGTAATGGTTTTGCCAGGATTCAGAAAGCTGTAGTGGATCAGACTGGCAGCTGATTACCAAACAGTGACTATGACCTTTTTCTTGGTGCAAGTTTGGTATTGGGAACTGCTTTGGAGCTGCTTCTTGGTCCAACCACTGAGCTGGTTGCTGTATAAAATCCACTTTTCGTTGCACGTCACAATCCCATTGAGAAATGGTTTGCTGTTCTTGCGTGGGATAAAAAGACACTTCAAAAGAACAGTATTTTTTATTTTTGCTCAGCTCATGAGGCACCCACTTATCAAGCTTTTTCACCTTTCCAATTTGCATTAAATTCCAAACGACCCAAATGACTGTAGATAGTGAATGCGGATTCTTCTGAAATTTTTCATGTAGTTTGATGATTGCTCTTGATTGGTCATTGTCAGCCTCCGGTTGCCAGCCACCAGGCTCCTCCTCTTCAAGGCTCTCTTCTCCTTTGCAAAACTTCTTGAGCCACCACTGCACTGTATGTTCCTTAGCAGTTCCTGGGCCAAATGTGTTACTGATGTTTTGAGTTGTCTCTGCTGCTTTATGACCCATTTTGAACTCAAACAAGAAAATTGCTCCAATTTCCTTTTTGTCTAACATCATTAGACATCTGGTTCTCACCCACCTCACCTCTAAATTTTTTTCTGCCAGAAAAAAATTTGACATTCTCTTAAGGCCTTTTCCAATTTCAAGATGTATGCTTCACCATGACTAAACGAACCTAGCTTTTCCCCCCTTTGCAAAGTGAAAGCAAGAAGACAGGGAAATAGGTATATCTAAAACATTTTTTATCAAATAAAAATATTATTAGATAATGGGAAAAAAATACTTAAGTTAGAATCATCCTAATAAAAGCCCAAATGGGTACTGTGTAAAAAAAAAAGTTAACCCATCCATTCTAGACTCAGTATTTCCCCTTAAGAAGCAAGAAAACTGAAGAAAAAAAACCACTTAGTACAAGACCTACAACCTGTAGTCTCAACACTTCAGGGTAGTTAGGATAAATAAGCACCTGCACCTTCCCAGGCAAGTCAAAACCACAAGAGAAGAGAGAGAAATATGTAACGAAAACTTACAGCCCAAGAGTTTAAGATCAAGCCAGGCCATTTTCTTCATATAAATTTAAGCAATGCTGCTAAAAGCTGCTTTACACATTCCTACCTACTACCATTTACTACTTTCATATCTCGGGGAGGGCATGGAAATACACAAGATCTGGATCGTATGTTCATTAAGAAAAAATTAGAGATTCTAGGGCGTTTCAACACTTCACCTGCGATGGTCAGAGCGGACGCATCTCTGGACCTTTAAAACCTAAATTTAAAACTATCTGTACCGAGGAAGGCCAGATGAGCTCAATTCCCACCCAGTACAACCCCCACTTCAGACCTACAGGCGCCCTACTGAGCGGCTGGGCGAATCCGTCGCGTTAAGTCAGGGCCCCGCTTCTTCCATCAACAGAGACTTTGCGAGCCTCCCAGAAGCTTCGGCTAGGCGGGAGGCCTGGGTGGAGACCGCCACTGCGAGGATGGTACCCACCCAGCCACGAGGACTTCGCGGTTCCCCAGAGGGGCGGGCCAGATCCCGGGTAACCGTGCGCGACATCCACGAGTTTTCAGGACCTCTAGCTTCTCGGCCTTTAGGCCCCGGCGCCTGCGCCATTTAAGCCACAGATACGCCCGCCCCGCCGCGACCGAGCCCGGCAGCCGCCACAACCGCCGCCCGGGGCCCCGTAGCCAAAGGGCCGGATGGACCAAGCGCCGGCCGCGGCGTTCCGGTGCGCGCGCGCGCCTCAGCCAATCGCGTGCTCGCCCGCCCCCCGCCGCCGCGGCGAGGCTGGCGCAGGGAAGAGGAAGAAGAACATTCGCCCTCCTCCTACCAGCGCGCGGGCGGCGGCGGCGGCGGCACCGGGGTCACGAACTCTGACCTTTCACTGACAAAAACAATAACAAACCCCCCCTTCCCCGCGACCCCGGCGGCGCCCCCGGGCCCGTCCCCGCCACCCCGCTCCCACCTCGGCATCTCGTCTCTCGCCCGCTGCCCCGCGAGCCCGCGGCCCCCGGGCTCCCGCCATCCGCCGACGCCGGGAGCCGGGGCTCCCCGCGCCCTGCCCTCCGCGCCGGGGGCCGCCCGCCGCAGACACGGGACCCGCTTCGAGGCCGCTTTGGCGCCAAACCCTAAGGTAAAATTGAAAGAGGGTCGGGCGGGCTCGGGCCGGCGGCGGAGGGGGCGGGCCTGGCGCGCGGACATGGAGGCGCCGCAGCGGCGGCTGAACCCGACCCTTTTACCTTTGCCACGGGGCGGCGGCGGCGGCGCCCGGCGCTTTGCATAGTGGGCCGGGCCGCTCCCCTCCCCTCCCCGCCCGCGGCCGGACGAAGCGAGCGGGTTCCCCCTGACCGGCCAGGCCGGCGCAAGGGTGGGGGCGGAGGGGGAATGGCCGCGGCCCCGCCTCACAGTTGGCCCTCCGCCAGCGCCGCCATTTTGTTCTCGACGGAGATGGCTCGGGCTGGTCGGGCTCCCTTCCTCCTTATCCTCCTCCGCCCTCCTGCAGTTTCTTGTTCCCTCTCTCCTGGGCTCTTTGCCCCTCCGCCTCTAGTCCGCTTTTGGCGGCCGCCGCGGCCCAACCGCCGTTTTTTCTAAAGGGGAGGGTAAAGGGAAAGGAGGAAGGCGGGTGCGAGGCACCACCTCGTGAGCGACGGGTAGGCCGACCAATTGGCGCCCGGATAGGAGGGTCGGGTCCTGTGGCTCCGCCCCCATAAGCTTTGTTGATTGGGTGAGGCCGAAGAGGGCGGTCCCTATGGGGCGCAGGAGCCCTGGCGGGGCGGGAGTAGAGGCCGGGGCGCGGAGTGGGGCCGGGTCGCCGGGGGCGGGGGCGGGGCCGGGGGCGGGGCGCAAGGGGCGCGGCCGGGTGGAGAGGCCGGCGCCCGCCCCTGGGCCCTGGGGTGGGCGGCTTTCCTCCGCCTGGGACGCGTCCAGAATGAGTACTAAGAACAATAGTATTAAAGGTGATGCACTTCGAGTCCACGATGAGGTCTCTAGGGAAGAGGTTTTCGGAACGCGGACGGACCCGTTTCAGGGCTCCTGCTCGTTATTTCGGAGCGGCCATGGCTAATCCCCAATTGAGGCTCAGTTTTATCCATTGTAAAATGGGGAGCATGCTCATTCTTTCCAGGCTGGACCTCCCTTTTCAGCATTATTTTTGGGGCTGTACTCAGAAAATGAGTCAAGTCTGCTTTGCTAGCCTCAAAGTCACTTGAAAATGATGTTACTGTTAAAAATGGGATTACAGCCACAGGGAGAGGCAAGCTTAAGGGTATTAAGGGCTTGAGAGAGCACAATTCGGGGTGATTCTCTTCTCATTCTTTCGCTGAATACATGTTTACTTAGTTTTAGGCATTGGGGATACATCTGGAGAACCAGCCGGACGAGACCCCTGCCCTCACTAGAGTTGGGGGCTGGGGGGTGAATAGACAAAGAAGTAATTCCAGAGAGTGTGGTAAGTTCTGTGAAAGGAAAGAAACCAAATGACCTGAAGAAGAGCTCAGGCACTAATTTAGTTGGAATGGTCAGGGTGGCCTCTCTGAGGAAATGATGTTTGAACAGAGGAACCCAAGGAAGGAATGGCATTCCAGACAGGACAGCCTGTGTAAGGGCCCCGGAGGAAGAGCATTTGATGTGATTGAGAACTAGCTACTTGTGGCTGGAGAGTTGGTTGGAACTACTTAATTGTCCATTATCCCACTCCAGGCCAAAGGCTGTGAAATATAGCAACGGTAGTGAGGAACAAATCTTCAATGTAATAATAAAGTCGAGGAAAATACGGCCTTCATACGAATTGCTGGTGAATACATGACTTGGGAGGAGGGCATCGGAAACTCACTTTACTTCCATATTCAAATCTTTGTCAGCCTCTTATATACATCTTGAATTCTTCAAATATTTCCTGAATGCCACAAATACTCCAAGCACTATGTGCTAGGCTGAGAGTACAAAAATGACTAAGACACTGGTGCTCAAACATGTGAACAAGATTTTTTTTTTTTTTTTTTTGAGACCAGGGTCTTGCTCTATCACCCAGGCTGAAGTTGAATATAATTATCTGTGTACAAGTTCTACACGCACGCGCGCTCTCGTTCTCTCGCTCTCTCTGGCTCTCTCGCTCTCTCGCGCGCGCGCTCTCTCATGCTCGCGCTCTCTCTCTCTCTCTCTCTCTCTCTCTCTCTCTCTCTCTGTCTCTCTGTCTCTCTCTGTTTTTCTTTCTCTGGACCTAAAGAGAGATTTATACACATGCATACACAGACATAAAATGTTTCAGTGTTGTGATTAGCAACTCCCAGCTTTTACTAGCAGTGTGATTTTGTGTAAGTTACCTTTCCTAGCCTCACTAACCTCGTCTGGACAATAATAGAACCTTCCTTCTAGAACTGAAGATTAAGTGAGTTAATGTAAATAATAGAGCTTAGTAAAGTGCCTGACATATAGTAAATACTCTATAAATAATTAGCGTTATTGTCATTATGAAGTACTGCTATAGACATTGGACTAGTTGAGTGATAGAAACAATGAAATTTTTAGGCAGTGTAGTGTAGGGGCAAAAACAAGAGATTGATGTTCTGAAATTCTAGTTTTGGCCCTATGCTTTCAACTAGTTACTTGGCATCCAGGACAAACATTTAGAAAATAAAATAGTGGAACTAAATAGTACTAACCAAAGTATAGGGTGCTTTATGATTTACAAAACTCTTTTACAGGCAGTATGTTGTTCAGGCTCCCCTAGAACCTACATAGTGGCAGAGGCTCTTTTCCTGCTTTGTGTTTAAAAAGCATTCCAAGGCTTTTCATTATTTTCTTATCTGTGTACCCCTAACTCCCTGTGCTCTGGACACACTGGCCTACCTTCAACTTTCTTGACCAGTGTAGCTTACCTTCCCACTCTATGCCCTTTCACAGGCTGTTCCCTCAGCCGGATATTTTCAAATGTCTGTCCCCTACCCCTGTGTCCCCCCAACCCTACCTCAGATATTGGCTCAAGCATCGCTTCTTCAAGGGAAGTCCACCCTAATTCCCATTGCTAATCTAGATCAGATTCTTTTTATTGTGTTTCTTTATAACCTTTATTTCACTTTGTAATTACACGCTCCATTATGTGATTATTTGATTAATGTCTGTCCTTACCACACTGTAAGCCAGGAGAGCAGGAATATATTTTGTTCACTATTACTTACCCTGCACTTAGAAGAGTGCCTGGCAGTATTTGTTGAATGAATTGTTGATAATTTATGATGTCATTGATAACTAAGTTGCTCTGCATTGATGGGTACCTTTTATGTGAGCCTCTTTGGCAATTCAGATAATACTGCCAGCAATAAAAAGCCTATTAAGGTATTTGGTTGTATTTAGGACGTGATTTCTGTCAGGTATGCCGCTGCCTTGAGACATAAAAACTGGATAAAATGACCTGTTTCAATCATTTTCCCCACTATATTGATATTTTTATGATTGAATTACAGATTTAATTACATGAAAGTAAGTTCATATGTGAAGAAATAAATAGCCCAAACATCCTTAAGTTATTTAACCGAAGAAACAAAGCACCAAATTAACATAATTTTCTTGATATCAAATATTCTGATTTTTGTTTCACTATCACAGGGAATTGGAGAGCAAGGAAGAAGCCTCCAGGGGGTTCACAGGGAGTTGGGAGTTGAAAATCTCTGTAGCCATTACTTTGGGATATTTATCCTTCCAGAGATAAATGTATTCATTTAATGAAATTATTGAAAATCATCTTTTAATTGCTTTACCAAGGCTAAAAGCAAATTTTGTAAAGCGTATGTCATTTCTACTCCAAAGTGTGATAAAGAGAACATTTGTATTGACTTATTTTATATTGTAAAACTTTTTTTTAAAGTAGTCTGCCTATTGGTTTATTTATTTATTTATTTATTTATTTATTTATTTTTGAGAAAGAAAGAATAAGAAAAAGAATAAAGAAGAGGAAGAAAGAGAGGAAGAGGGAGAGAGAATGGGGGTATTGCTTTATTGCCCAGGCTAGAATGCAGTCTAAATATGGGTATGCCTATAATTGTCTTTAATAATGGAGACATAAAAGAAAATGAGGGAAGAGAATAACAAACAAGGAGCCAACAACATTTCGTTTAAACTTCTAAGTTGATATGATGTGGTACTGCTAAGAGTGTATATTTTGTGTGTTTAAAGTGGAGAGTTCTATAAATGTTAATTACGTTTACTTGTTTTAGATCTGAGTTCAAGTCCTGGATATCATTGTTAATTTTCTGTCTCATTGATCTGTCTAATATTAATGTTGAAGTCTCCCACTATTATTGTGTGGGAGTCTAAGTCTCTTTATTAGTCTTGTATGTCTGGGTATTCCTGTATTGAGTGCGTATATATTTAGGATCTTTAGCTCTTCTTGTTGTTGCATTGATCCTTTTATCATTATATAATGTCCTTCTTTGCTTCTTTTGATCTTTGTTGCTTTAATGACTATTTTATCAGAGGCAAAAATTGTAACTTCTGCTTTTTGTTTATTTATCTTAGCTCTCTGGTTGGTTGGTAAATCTTTCTCCATCCCTTGTTTTGAGTCTTTGCATATCCTTGAATGTGAGATGGATCTGGATGCAGCATACTGATGGGTTTTAGTTTTTTATCCAAATTGCCTGTCTGTCTTTGGATTGGGGGATTTAGTCAATTTAAATTTAGAATTAATAATGATATATGTGAATTTAATACTGCCATTTAATATTAGCTGGCTATTTTGCCCATTAGTTGATGTAAATTCTTCATTATATTGATGCTTTTTACTTTTTGGTATTTTTTAGAAAGGCTGATACTGTTTGTTCCTTTCTATGTGTAGTGGTTCTTTCAGAAGCTCTTGTAAAGCAGGCCTGGTGGTGATGAAATCTCTGAGTGCTTGCTTGTTCACAAAAAACTTTATTTTTCCTTCACTTATGAAGCTTAGTTTGGCTGGATGTGAAATTCTTGGTTGAAAGTTCTTTTCTTTAAGGATGTTGAATATTGGCCCCCACTCTCTTCTGGCTTGTAGGGTTTCTGCTGAGAGATCTGCTGTAAGTCTGATTAGGCTTCCCTTTGTGGGTAACCTGACCTTTCTCTCTGGCTGCCCTCAGTATTTACTCCTTCATTTCAACCCTGGTGAATCTGATGATTATGTGCCTTGGAGTTGCTCTTCTTGAGGAATATCTTTGTGGTGTTCTCTGTATTACCTGGAGTTGAATATTATCCTGCCTTACTAGGTTGGGAAAATTTTCCTGAATAATATCCTGAAGCGTATTTTCCAGCTTGGATTCATTCTCTTCGTCACATTCAGGTATACCTATCAAGTGTAGATTAGGTCTTTTCACATAGTCCCATATTTCTTGGAGACTTTGCTCGTTCCTTTTTATCCTTTTTTCTCTAATCTTGTTTTCTTGTTTTATTTCATTGAGTTGGTCTTCGACCTCTGATATCCTTTCTTCTGCTTGATCAATTCGGCCATTAAAACTTGTGCATACTTCACGTAGTTCTCGTATTGTGTTTTTCAGCTCCATCAATTCACTTATTTTCCTCTCTAAATTGTGTATTCTTGTTAACATTTCGTCAAACCTTTTTTCAAAGTTCTTAGTTTCTTTGGATTGGGTTAGAACAAGTTCTTTTAATTCACAGAAGTTTCTTATTATCCACATTTTGAAGCCTGCTTCTGTAATTGGAACACACTCGTTCTCCATCAAGCCTTGTTTCATTGCTGATGAGGAACTGTGATCCCCTGCTGAGGGAGAGGCATTCTGATCTTGGGTATTCTCAGCCTTTTTTAGCTGTTTTCTTCCCTTCGTTGTAGATTTATCCATCTGTGGTCTTTATAATTACCGTCTTTGTAATTGGAGTTTCTGAGTGGACGTCCACCTTACTGATTCTCAGCGCCGAAATCTGAGCAACCCACTGACTAAATCAGCGGCGTTAAGACTGATGGTGCTTTTCTGACTCTGTACCAAGAACCGACACTCTGAGACGCCAGCAAAACCGCCTCGCCGGTCACAAGAGTTGCGCTGGTGACCCGTGGGGCTCCTCCGCTGGGAATCTCCTGGTGCCTGAGCAACAAGAATTCATGTGAAGGTGTGGCATCCTCTCGTTCTTTGCGCTTTCACTGTTACCTACAATCCCGAGCTGCTAGTGATCAGCCATCTTGGATCTCTCTCCATTGTAAAACTTTTAAAATAAGATACCGTTAGGGTATTTTCAAAATAACAGTAGTTTATTATTGGATTTCTTTTTTTTCTGTCTTGCTCAAGGATTTCTGGTATCACTTGTTCAATTCAACACTTGATTCATTGAGCTAATTACTCAGGGTAACCGAAGAACTGATAGTTTAGTAAAACAGCTATATGTTTTCTTACACCATTAAGTTACTCATTTATCGCTTTCAGTAGCTATATTCACAGTGACCTTGAAGTTTTGTTTTCATGATCATTCCTTTATAGAAGAAAAATATCTATGTGTAACAACCTTCTTACTTTATGAAGTTGGCTGGGAAGCTTTAGCATCTGTCTCCAAGGAGTCATGTGGCAGGGCAGTGCAGTAACAAAGAGTTTGGGGTATGAAGGCAGAAAGACCTGGCTTCAGAACCTGGAGTTTGTAGATTCTCTGAGGCGTGTAATTCCCATTTGTCAAACAGGGAGGTGGTAGCCAGCGTTGAGATAGGGGCCAGAAGTAGAGGACACTTGTTGTCTGAATGACCTTTTGAGAACAAGGGAGGTGAGTCTGTGGAGCAGCCCTGTTTTCAGCCAGGGCACTGAGCCACTGGCCTCCTGTGTCAGTTGCCTGAGTGTCTCCACATATTGAGGGCCTTCCATTGGGATTTTTATTGTTGAGTTCTCTTACCTATGAGCCATATGCTCCTTTAGTCCCAAAGCATCTCCTATACAAGTATCACCTTAATAAATACCACATTGGGAGTCTGTGAAGGAATCCTAGAATCTCAGAATTGGAAGTGGCCTTAGACCTCAAGTTCAGCCTCATACTTGATGCAAGAATCCCCTGCTGGATTTTTGTTTACCTCTTTTTACTTTATTGTTAACTATGAGGGCCTTAAATGATACTGACTTTTTTCTTCCCTGTGTGATCATCATCTTTAACCTATTAGATACATTTGTGCCCCATCACACATTGTAAAAGATAATGTTCTTCCTTATTTGTTGGAGGTTTGCTTGCCTTCAGCCTAACATACCAGAGGCTGAGATACTCTGTCATTCTCTCCCATCCTGCCATTCTTTTCCCCAGATCCCACTACTGCTACCCCAGATAGCAGGCCTGCTCCCTATGCTCACTTCAGGTCCTGAGTGCTAGAGAGTAAAGCAGCAGGAGCTCGATACCAAAAGGAAGAACTGCCCGGGAACAACAGCTTGACTAGCATAGCTCACAATGATGAGGAGGGGGAGTGAGTAGAGGGATGAAACCCCAGATCAGTGCATTAGCATAGGTATTTGTTAAGGGGACAAGAAATGCAGATGCAGACCCCTGGTACCTGGAAGTCTTAGAATAGAGATGGGAGGTGAATTGTTAGGACAGAAAGGGAATAGGCTAGCTCAGACACTTGACTGTTCTTTCTGAGTTACCCTTAGATTCCAGGTGGCCTGTAATGACGAAAGTCAGCCTCGGGCAAAACGTGATTTTTAGGGGCAATAAAAAGTACCTCCTACACTGTAATAAGAGTCCTGAAGTCCTTTAATAGGAGGTGAAACTTTCTTTTCCATAATTATTAACAGTAACCCCAAAGATTTTAATCCACAAAATGTTAACATATAGATGGAGAGGTATTTCATTCCAAGAGTCCAAGTGTAAAAGGATGTTTCCCCCTGTTTGGGTTAGTGAGAGGTGTGAGAAAAGATCTTGGGGCCTGAATAGTGGGGTGACTGCTACTGAAAAGTAAAGAGGAGAAATGAGAGACTGGTGGGGCTAGACTCAAGCTTTGAAGGCTTCCTGTTTTACAGGGAGGCACTTTATTTACCTTTGTTGTTCGTATATTAATAAAAGCTATGCAGGAGAAAAAAAGTTTCCTACCTGACTGCCCACCCATGTTTCTTAAAAAGAAAGATAAACAACCGAGGCTGGGTGGCTCTTGAGAAGTTACACAATACTAGCAGGCTTCATGCTGCGTTTCCCCCAGTGGTGTTGTACAGTGAATCTGATTAGCTATTATTTGTAGAACACTTTGGAAATGTCATTTGTACCACCCTGGTTCTTGTCCCCTGTCCCCTCACTATGGTGTCTGTAATAATACATCTTTTTATTAGGTTGATAAGATGACTAGCCCTGGAATTATTGAAAATTCATCTTTTAATTGATTGCTTTACCAAGGCTAAAAGCAGATGTCACAAAGTATATATCAGCTCTTAACTGGAAAGGCTAATAATTAGAATGTGTTGTTGACTTAATATAATACAGATTTTTAAAATAAAATTTAAATTTGTAATATATCTTTTTTCTAAATAAGTAAACAATGTACTTACGAAAGTAAAAATTAAAAAAAGAAGTTAAACATAGTTAATTTTTTAAAACAGTAAAATTTTCAAACAAAAGATAGTGCATCAAAAGGCATGTGTAAAAATGTTCATAGGATCAGATGTAATCGTTTCGCCAGGATTTAAAAAAAAAGTTCAGAGGAGCACTAATCATAAGGGCTCCAAACTAGAAACAACCTAAGTGTCCATCAGCTATAGCATGGAGAAATAAATTGGGCATAATCATACATTAGATTACTATACAACAGTGAAAATGGATTCACTACTCATGGTTATTATAAAAATAATGTTGGGCAAAAAAAGCCAGGAACACCAAAAAGTGTATTGTAAGCAGTGCAATAGTATTGTAAAGTAATACCAAT
This sequence comes from Saimiri boliviensis, assembly GCF_048565385.1. Lineage (NCBI taxonomy): Eukaryota > Metazoa > Chordata > Mammalia > Primates > Cebidae > Saimiri > Saimiri boliviensis. The sequence goes on from NC_133456.1 coordinate 21,820,169, forward strand.
ATTATAAACGTCAGGAGAGGGAAGAGAAGTTAATGACTATGGGAGGGGTGTGAGAGGAACTTTTGGGGTACTGGTAATGTCCTGTTTTCTGATCTGAATGGCACTTACATGTCTATTCTGTGTGTTCAGTTAGTGAAAATTCATCAAACTGTTCATTTATGATTTGTGCCCCTTTTTTTTTTTTTTTTTTGAGATGGAGTCTCCCTCTGCCACCTAGGCCAGAGTGCAGTGGTGCGATCTCGGTTCATTGCAATCTCCACCTCCCAGGTTCAAAAGATTCTTGTCCCTCAGCTTCTTGAGTAGCTGAGACTACAGGTGTGGGCCATCATGCCCAACAAATTGTTTGTATTTTAATAGAGACAGAGTTTCACCATGTTGCCCAGGCTGGTCTCGAACTTCTGAGCTCAGGCAGTCCACTCACTTTGGCCTCCCAAAGTGCTAGGATTACAGGTGGGAGCCACTGCACCTGGCTGATTTGTGCTCTTTTGTATTTGCATGTTGTAGTTAAGCAAAAAATTTTACTTAAGATAGTAAAATTATTTTCACTATTTTAATTAATGTGACTATTGTTTAGGTTAAGTTTTAAGGGAAGAATGTGTTCAGAGTTCTAAAACTGCCATGGTTCTACCTGGGTGGAGCAGCCTCAGAAGTTTCTGTTAGCAGTACTGAAACGTAACTTACATATTAGGAATTAGTGGTTGTGTATATTATTAAATGATCTAGCTTATTGATGTAAGCAATTTGTTCCCTTAATTTTTTCTGTCACTTTTTTTTCCATCTCTCCTTGACTTCCTTTTTTCTAGGAAATTATTTTGAAGGACACTGTGATCTAGAGCAACTATTGGGATTTTAGAGTCAAAGAGTCCTGAGTTGGAATCCTAACTTACTAGCTGGATGAGTTGTAACTGCTGAATCTCAGGTTTTTCCATTTGCATTGGTGGACATAATACTACATATTCAGAAAGTGTGCTAAGGATTAAATCACGCCTAGTTTGATTTAAAGCACATCATGGATGTCCAGAGAATTCATCCTGCTTTTTTAAATCCATCTACCCTGGCTTGCACTAATAGATATGAAGAAAGTCCATATAACCCTTATACCTGGGCTCTTGGTAAGATGACAAAAAAATCATCCACAGTATACAATGACTTTTTTAGGGAAAGTATCCACACAGAAAATTGTAGCACTGCCCTGGTACTGTTAATACATAGGAACCCCATTTAGGTGAAAGCCACTTCTCTTTCCTGCTAGTCACTCACCTCACCTTGCTACTCCCAGCATGTACATAGGCCCTTTTTTATAGTCTAGACTTTGAATATGGAAGAAACACCTTTCCAATGGAGGGGCACAATGGACAAGAAATTACCTGATGCTAAAGCTAAGTAAACTTTGAGTCTAAATAATAGCTGGCTTTCCGTTGACAGGAAGTATACCTAAACTTGACCTTAGGGGCATCCCAGTGAGTATCTTTACTGTTGTTGCACGTTTGTATTACACTAAACCTGCCACTTGAATTTCATTTTTTGCTTTCAAGTCTTGATCTATGATTGCAAGTTCAAGCTATGTATTTCTTATTTTTTATCCTCTCTCAGGCTATCTAAATCCTTCTGTTTTTATTTTCCCGTGAATATGGACAGACTTCTGACAATCAGAATAATTAAACTTATACTGAATACCTTGTACCTATTAAGAGCTCTGTGCCCAGTAGTATTTTGCAAGTAGTTATTAGGCATTGGTTTATTTTAAAATATTTGTAAGATTTTATTCTAATTTATCCCCTTCATTTTGCCCAGTTGTACAGTTTAACAGGGTGAATTACAAATACTTTGTGCATTAGTTTATTTTATTTTATTTTTCGTTTTTAAATTTTTTTTTTTTTTTTTTTTTTTTTTTTGAGACGGAGTTTCGCTCTTGTTGCCCAGGCTGGAGTGCAATGGCGCGATCTCGGCTCACCGCAACCTCCGCCTCCTGGGTTCAGGCAATTCTCCTGCCTCAGCCTCCTCAGTAGCTGGGATTACAGGCACACGCCACCATGCCCAGCTAATTTTTAGTATTTTTAGTAGAGATGGGGTTTCACCATGTTGACCAGGATGGTCTCGATCTCTTGACCTCGTGATCCACCCACCTCGGCCTCCCAAAGTGCTGGGATTACAGGCTTGAGCCACCGCGCCCGGCCGTTTTTAAATTTTTAATTATTTTTTTGAGACGGAGTTTCACTCCTGTTGCCCAGGCTGGAGTGCAAATGGATCAATCTCAGCTCATTGCAACCTCTGCCTCCTGGGTTCAAGCAGTTTTCCAGTCTCAGCCTCCTAAGTAGCTGGGATTACAGGCACCTGCCACCATGCCCGGCTAATTTTGTATTTTTAGTAGAGATGGGGTTTCACCACGTTGTCCACGCTGATCTCGAACTCCTTACGAGAGTCCTGGGATTACAGGCATGAGCCACTGTGCCTAGCTGCATATGTGTTTTAATATTTCCATGTGTATATAGTTAAATCTCATGTGAGCCTTATGTGAAAATTAGAGACTTATTCCTAATCATAATACAGATTTTACAGTTTGAGTTACTTTCAAATTTCTTGGAGAAAGTAAAAGTGACACCATCACTTTTCACCAGTAATGCTACCATATATTGCATTTCTACTGTGTCCCAAGCACAGTGAGTACACATTTAAGATGTAATCTTCGCAGTAACCTCATATGCTCAGTATCAGAGAGATCAACTTAGTGCCTGAGCCTTAGAACCTGATATAGTTGTTTATTAAAGAAATACCAAGACAGTAGATACTTTGCATGTTATATAATTATAAACCATATAACAAATATAGATGATATGAATCAGTTGATTGTGGAGGGAAAGACAGGCTCACTCATTCCTGTTAATGAAGGCAGAGCCTCCTTGTCCCAGGACTTACTGTTATCTGAAACTGGAGATTCAGGTGTTTCCAGAGCCCAGCTTTGCACTGCAGTGAAGTCTTCGCCCTACTTCACTGAAGAAATTCTGGTTGCAAGGTTTAGCTGTCAATTTGTGAGCCTAGAAGAGCTAATTGAAAGTCATCGTTGTGTTCTCTGCTTCTTTGTTGTTGATGGGGTGGTATTGATCTACTTGGATTTGAAAGAATTTCTTATAAAACCTGTCACATGAGGCCAACCAGTTATTACTTACTTCCATCTTTCTGTGGTCTGTATTACAATTTGTTATTTTTTTAAAGGATGTCTCACAATGTTGCCCAGGCTGGATACGAAACAGTTTTTATATACTGTGCCCTGTTGTCATTTGTGTGCTATCCAGGAAAAACACACTACTTTAAGAATCTGCTTTCATCGGTAGACTTTACTGTTGATAGCACTTCCTAACTGGCCTCCCATCTACAGTTTCTGTCTTTTCTATCATTTCCATGCTGCAGTCTAAATTTTTTTTAAGCTCCAGATATGAATGCATCATTTTTCTACCAAACTCCTGATAATTCTACATTGTCTACAATGTCAGCCTCCCTTTTTCCCCAGTCTCTGTAATAATTCCACACCACAGGCCAGGCGCCGTAGCTCACATCTATAATTCCAGCACTTCGGGAGGCCGAGGCTGGTGGATCACAAGGTCAAGAGAACGAAACCATTTTGGTCAACATGGTGAAACCCTGTCTCTACTAAAAATACAAAAAAATTAGCTGGGCATGGTGGCACGCGCCTGTAGTCCCAGTTACTCGGGAGGTTGAGGCAGGAGAATTGCTTGAATCCAGGAGACAGAGGTTGCGCCAAGCCGAGATTGCGCCATTGCACTCCAGCCTGGGTAACGAGCGAAACTTCGTCTCAAAAAAAACCAAAAACAAACAAAAATTCCACACGACATTGCCTGCCATTGCTCAAATATGCCATTCTTCCTCATACCTGCCAGTTTTGTAAGAGCTGTCCTCTCTGCTTAGAACTCTCTCCTCATCCACCTGTCTTTCTTGGCTGAATTTCCATTCTTCCTTCAAGACTTACTTTAAATAATTCCTCTTCTGTAATGTTTTCATTGGTTCTCACAGGCAGAGAGAAATACTTCTTCCCTGGGAAATACTTCTTCCCTGGGACACTCGTAGCATTTACTTTACATAGATACTTCCGTCTGTTTCCTTCATAAGTTCGTCAAGGACAAGGACTGTTTATTCTCCTCTTCCTCTTTGTTGTTGTTAATTCTCAGCAGTCAGTTCATTGCCCAGTTCATAGCAGTTACTTAATAAGAATTGATGGAGGGGTTGGACTTGATTGGTAAAATCACCAGAGGAAGATCTTCTGTAGCACTTTTTTTTTTTTTTTTAAACTTAATGTACTCAGTTTTATAGCTCTTTTGGTAGCTAATCAGGTTCTTTCCCCTAAACATTATGTGGGGTTGGGAGGCAACCTTGCAAGGTTAATAAGCTGAATGGTTCAAGTACTAGCCTTTAAGACTCAAGTTTATACACCAAGAGCAAGTTTAGTGTTCTGTTCACAGTGCTTATTATTAATACAATGTCTTGTGTATAGTAACCACTTAGTGTTGGTTACTGCTGTTAGTGTTATGCTTGGCTCCACCAGCCAAGAAAGTTGTTTTTAAAAGCTGTACTTTGTAGTATCAAAACAGTAGGATTTTTTTCCAGTTTTAATTAAAAAATTATATTGTGCTAGTGAAGATAGTTTTTCAAACTACATATAACCACAACTTGCTGTTACTTGGAGCCTCTTATTCTAGAGGGACATCTCCTAATTGATAACCATTGCCTGGTAGTACTTTTCTAAAGATGTTTGACCTTCCTTCTCACTGTGTGATCTTTCTGTCTCTAGGACCGCCTATGGCTGCGGTAGCAGTGAGAGAAGCTCTCAGGTGAGAGTCTTATCCCCTGATGTTACCTTTTTTTTCTGGGTGCATTTTAGTTAAATGTTCACCCTGCCCCACTTCCTGACATCACTTGAAGATTTTGTTTTACTTTTTACATTGCGATATCCTGGAAGAAAAAGTGTGTATCTTCCTTTTTTATATATGAGAATAGGATATGGTTTGTGACTTATTTTCAAAAGTAATAGAGAATATATTTTGAAACTACTTCTCACCTCCTCTGACTGGATTTAAATCTTTATTGAAAGCGCTTGCTTTAACATAGTTTCTCTTTCAATTTCTCTCTTACTCTTAGTCTCATTTTTTGTCTCTGCTTGTTTTTCCAGAAGGTGCACATTCCTCCTTGTTCATTTTTAGCAGCTTCCAAAGCTGCTGTTGATGATGCCTGACGATGCTTTGAAGGCAGAAAACCAACAGTGAGATCAAGAGTTGTAAGAATTCAAGTGTATAAAGAAAGGTTGCTGCTCAATTCAAGTGTATAAAGAGAGGTGTTTAAGATGATCCAGGAAGTTGGTGTGGGAGAAAAAGGTGGGGGGCACTCGTCTTATCACATAGCAAGACTTATGCTAACACTGCAGTAAAAAAAAAAAAAGAGAGAGAGAGACAGGGACAAAGAGAACAATAGTGGAATAGAATAGAGAACCTATAGTTATATCCACATATATAGGAAAAAGAGGGATATGGCAGAGATTGCATTGCAGATCAATAGCAAAAAGGATAGATTTTCCCCATGTAGATAATCCATTTTCCAGAACTATTTCTCGAACAGAAAATGGAAAATGGATTATCTACATGGGAAAAAAACTAGTTGGATTCTTACTTCTCATCAGATTCAAGAATCAACTTGCAGATGGATTGAGGACTTAAATATGAGGGGGCAAAACTTAAACATTTCTAAGAAAATATGTACAATTTTATTTACAATCCTGGGATAGGAAACAATTTTCATAAATTAAAGTACAAACTATGAAAGAAAATGTGGATGAATTTAACCTTACTAAATTTAAGGACTTCTGTTCATCAACAAACACCTTAAAGAAAGTAAACAGATGAGCCGGGTTTGATGGCTCACGCCTGTAATTCTAGCACTTTGGGAGGCCAAGGCGGGAAGAGGCAGGAGAATCGCTTGAACCCGGGAGGCGGAGGTTGCAATGAGCTGAGGTAGCATAATTGCACTCCAGCCTAGGCAACAAGAGTGAAACAGCATCTCAAAAACAAACAAAAACAGATGAACCACAGAGTGGAAGAAGTTATTTATAACTTATCAACAAAGGATTAATATCCAGAATACTTAGCTTTTCTACACTTAAACAGATTTACTGCTTCTTCTTTGTGACTTAATGTTTATAGTCACTCATTGTTAGATTTATCTTAGGATCCCAAGCTCTATCTGAAGTTGATTGATCTGCAAATTTATTGTTAAAGTGAATTATTACAGAAAGTTTTCTGTACTAGGCCTCCATTAAATCAGTTTGTCATCTATAAAATCCACTTGGACTCAAAATTTGATGGCTCAAGCCACCTCTTTTAGGGAACCTAGTAGAAAAGATATGCCTTTCTAGTACCCTGTTGTTTTTATACTATTCAGTAATGTTTTCCTAACAATATTTCTCTAATAATTCAAATTCACATATTTCTTACATTGAACTATGGTTAATAACAGAGGAGAAATTCTGTTAACATCTAAAAGTGATAAAAATATTAGTTGCAGCCACATGTTTAGATTTTAGTTTTTAGTGTATAGTACTTACTAGCTATCTGTTTCTTAGAAAATTCCTATTTTCTGTTTTGAGAAAGAATGGAACTCTAGACTTTCACATGCAATAATTTTGTTTTTAACAAGTCAGTTGACTTTCCTGGCATATTTAAAGATGCTTTTTCCTTCCATCTCCATTAGTTGTAATCAAATTGTAGCAAGAGAAAAAGACCAACATGTTTCTTTGTGTTTTTTTCCTTCTGGAAACAAAAGTTAAGTTTTTACCACCTGTTAAAAGAATAAACATTACCTCCTCAGTTTCAGACCTAATGGTATTTTGTGAAAATGAATCAGACACTGGTGGTCTGGTATCATTGTAGTAGTTGGTGCAATACCTACTGTCACAGGATTTTGACTCCTTCAAGATAGGAGCCAGGTCTTTTATATTTGTCAGTAACAGGTTCATCCTCCTGTTTCTTTCTCTTAGCATTTTGGCAATAAAATATGTGAATTAGAATTATCATAATAGAGGTGGCTATCTAATAATAAATAGAATGATATAGAAAGTTACCAGAGAGTTAAAAAGCTTCATAGAGATGAGTGATTATAATACTTTAGATAGGAATTGCAGAAAAGTATTTTGTAAAATTGCATTTTGAGATAATCCGCTTTGTGATTGAGGGAGGGCAGGCAAATGAACTCTGTTCATGTGTATTGCGCACACAGTACAATATAGTTTATGTATGTAAGTCCTGAAAATAGATTTGAGCTTTGTTCTGTGGATCATGGGGCCTGTACAGTCAATAGTGAATTGTTCAGGAACTGGGTCCAGATTATCCTGAATTCTTTGTGGTAGAGCCTTTGAAAGGGCTTAGGAAATATTCAGGAGAGCTGTTTCATGACCAGAAGAGACCAGGAGTCTGCTTCTGCAGCAGTGCTGGTACTCAAATAATCCTGACCCAGGAGACTAGCACACTCTTTGATCTTTAGATGATCTTTCTCCATTTTTATAAATAATGACATCAAATCTATTTTTACTAATAGTAGAAAGCTGAATTATCTGGTTTTGTAATTTAATGAGGACTTAATATAGTTATGGGTACCATATTTTGTTAGCACACTTTAGTAATGCAGTCTCCTTGCTTCTTGCTTTCTTAGGGATAGTATTTGCTTTTCAGCCTATGAATGAGGTTTGTTAGCACCAAACAGGGTGTTGCTTCTCACTTTGCCACTAGTAAAAGAGGTGTGGTTGATGATAGCTATCTAGGCTTTATCCAAAGTTGATCTCACAGCTTTCTCAGATAGCTACCTTCTTTTTCAGCATACTGTGACAAGGGAGCTATCCAAAGAAGTGTGATTCCCACCTCCCTGAGAGGTAAACCAAGCTGTTACAACCCAGGAGACCTGATAATTAAATTTCTGAATTCATCTTTCTTTATGTTTGCCAGTGGAAGTTTCTAAATTGAAATGTTTCTACAAATTAGTTTTGGTACCTGTAACTGAAGGAGCTGGTGCAGTATATACAGATATGTCTAGCCTGCCAGGTCTGCCTACTATATATAGAGGGCAAAGTCTACACAAGACAGTACCAAAGATGAATTTTGATTACTAATATTTTTCAAGTAGCCTGGTTTTTCCCCACCTGATAGAAGTTGCTACATCTTTCCAAACAGGTTCTCTAATGATCTTGCTTCACCATGGCTACAAATATGGAGGGGCTGGTTCAGCACAGAGTGGGGACCCAGCAGGTGGCTGAGGTGAGTGATAGGGGCTAGCTAGCACAGTAGCTGGCACCCTCACTTCTGAAAGGAAAAAAAAAATTAGTGTGCTCAGTTTTTTCAAAACAATCCCAAGGAGGTCAGCATGTGATATGTCCTAGTGTGCTGTTACAGAAGAAAAAAAATGACAAGAACATTTATTTGTAACTTATTTTTTTTTTCTTCTTTTTTGTGCATGAGTAGGGTGGCCTATCTGAATTTAATTAAGGTGACTTGAACGTTTACCTTGAACCAAAAACTGGTAAAATCTGATTCTTATTGAACCTTGTGGGTATAGTTTTAACTCCAAGTGTCTGTCTTAATTTCTCATTCTTTGTTAATACTGTGGAATAGCCGGGCGCGGTGGCTCACGCCTGTAATCCCAGCACTTTGGGAGGCCGAGGCGGGTGGATCACGAGGTCAAGAGATCGAGGCCATCCTGGTCAACATAGTGAAACCCCGTCTCTACTAAAATACAAAAATTAGCTGGGCATGGTGGTGCGTGCCTGTAATCCCAGCTACCCAGGAGGCTGAGGCAGGAGAATTGCCTGAACCCAGGAGGCGGAGGTTGTGGTGAGCCAAGATCGTGCCATTGCACTCCAGCCTGGGTAACAAGAGCGAACTCCGTCTCAAAAAAAAAAAAAAAAAATACTGTGGAATAGTAGAAAGTCTGATTATGTGCATTCAGCAGTTGTTGACAATTTACCATGGACCAGGGATCTTACTAAGTGCTGAGATGTATGGAGGTGAATGAGTCATGGATTGTTCCCTTTAGCGATCTCGAGGCCTGATAACGGAGTTGTTATGAAACAGGTTGAGAAGTATAATTTCACGTGAGGGATTTGATTCTGGAGGTGGTTCTTTAATTATGAGTAAGCATTTGTTAAGACAGACCCAAGTAAGTGGGGTGGGGATCTTTGTGGCAGATTCTGGCGAGAGCATCCTAAGTCAGAAACCTATGTAAAAGGACATAGGCATTAAGTAGCTTTGCATCTTCGGGCAACTTGACATGACACACACATTAAAGCTGTCATCACTAATAGCATACTTTGAGCATTCACTCTGTACCAGGCCCTATGCAAGGGCTTTAACCCTCACAGTAACTTTCTGAAGTTGGTGCTGTCAGTATTCCCATTTTGTAGGTAAGGAAACCAAGTAGCAAAGAATAAGTAATTAGCCAGAGGCACACTAGCAAGACAAGATGCTGACCCAGGTCTCGCCTCCAATTAACCATGGGTCCTACTGCAGCCAGAAGCCAAAAGGTTGAGATTCACATTTTTTCAATAATGCTCCTATTTCTAGGGCAAAGACACAAATTTGCATTCAAAGAGGATTTTTTAAAAACAAAAACAGAGTATACATATGCCAGTTTAACCAGTAAAAATGATGAGCAGATTTTTCAGATTTTTAGATCAACCCTTAACTTAAAGGCAACAATATAACTAGTTACCTACCTCCCCTTCCCACCCAGCAAATAATGGTTAATAGTAACTGAAAATGAAAGAAGATAGATTTCACAAATATTTTAGTATTGTATTTTTCAATGGACTATCAGAGTTATAGAAGTATTGGGATTATATGTTTGTGCAACAAGTCATTTAACGTCATCGGTGGGTTCTTGGAAACCAGCTTTTTGTTAATTGATATAAACAAGCATTAAGTTCCTATGGCATATTTCTAGTCAAAAAAAATCACCACATTTCTAAATAAAGATACAGAACACCTGCAGTATTAAATATTGAAATAAATGTGAGGTCTACATATATTTAAGATTAAAGACTATAAAAACAGGAAAATTATTTGTTTAATTTTTGGTGAATCAGTGAGTGACGGCAGTCATAGTGTGGTGGGCTATATTAAGGAATAATTGTTTGCAAAGCAAAAGTTGTCAGGAGTTCCTCCTACCTGTATGCAGTCAATCACAAGTATGGCAGGCTCACTGAATGATTTCTTAATGCATAGTTTATTGTCGTGCATTTGTATGATTACTGTAGACTTTATGAATTTTTATTTTACGATAATTTGTATTCATTCATTCATTTCCCAACCCACTTATTCCAGTTCAGGGTGATAGGTGGCTGGATCCTGTCCTGGCAGCTCAAGCCACAAGGCAGAAACACTCCTGGCCAGGACACCATCCCATCATAGGATGTACTCACACACATATCCCCACTTACTCAGACTGGGATAATTTAGACACACCAAGTCACCCCACATGCACATCCTTGGCATGTGGTGGGCGAAGCTGGAGTACCTGCAGAGAACCCATGCAGACATGGGGAGAACATACAGACTTCCCACAGACAGCGGAATCACTTTTTTCCTCATCAGCAAACATGATAACAAAACAACATTATTTGAGGACTCCTGTATTTATTTGTTGCTTTGTTTTGTGATAGGAATAATTACCTTGAAAATAATTGTTAATTTTTCAGATATCTGTGTTTCCACTTTGGGCTGATTTGGAGACTACTATATGGATTGCTGCCCTTAGAGGCCATCATTAATTCTTTATCTTTCTGTAGCATAAGTCATCAAGCAACATCACTAATTGTTTAGGAAAGAGGTTAATACAGGCTAATATAAGTTCTTTGTATGCATTCAAAAAGTTTGCTAGCTAAAATTTTCTGCCAGATAGCTTATTTCCTTCAGGTAGTGGAATTTCATATATTAACTTACTTCAACTGTTGTTTTCCATGACAAAAAAAAAAAAAAGCATTTTTAGAGACTCAGAATAATGAAAGGCAGTTTCAATTTTGAATGCAAAAATAATCTATTTAAAATATTTTCTAGATTTCCTTGCTGTTTTTTTGCTTGTTTGTTTTTGAGAAGGAGTTTCGCTCCTGTTGCCCAGGTTGGAGTGCAATGGCATGATCTCAGCTCACTGCAACCCTTGCCTCCCAAGTTCAAGCGATTCTGTGCCTCAGCCTCCTTAGTAGCTGGGATTACAGGCGCACACCACCGTACCTGGCTAGTTTTTTGTATTTTTAGTAGAGACAGGATTTCACCTTGTTGACCAGGCTGGTCTTGAACTCCTGACCTCAGGTGACCAAAGTGCTGGGATTACATGAGCCACCACACCTGCCCCCTTGCTGTTATTTTAAGGAATAAGTATGTATTTGTGTCCTTTGAATTTTGGGGCTTAGTAATTTCAAACTCCATATAATAACTATATATGATATTTGATTAGCTAAATGAGTAAGAGGGCCTACAGTTCATGGTAGGTATGTATATGCACTACTTTTAATGCTAAGCAGTAATGGGGTGGGGATAAAGTATCCAAACTTAGAGATAATAAACAGTTTTGGATAATTGCTTATTCAGTCAGCAATTGAGTTCATAATTACGGAACATACCTGTTCACTTCCCATAGGCCAGGGATATTACTCTCGTGGGTAATAGGACGGGGCTTTTGCTCTCCCAGAGCTCTCTAAGGGCATAAGCCTGAGATGGGCTACAGTAGAGGGATGAATAGGAAAGACAGAATCTTGGTACAAAGAGACTCTATCAAGTGAGATTGTGAGCCATGAGATCAGACAGATTGGAGTTTAAATCATTGTCTCTATTAAACAATCAAAACTTTTAGCTGGATATGATGTTGCCTGCCTGTGGTCTCAGCTACTGTGGAAGCTGAGGTTGGAGGATCACTTAATCCCAGGAGTTCAAGGCTACAGTCAGTGAACTATGATCATACCATTTTACTCCCGCCTGGATGACAGAGTGAGGCCCTATCTTTAAAACAAGTTTTTCTAGAAACAAGCTTTAGTAAGTGCCATGCTTTTTTGCTTCATGAAATAACAGCAACATGTGGATTATGTAAATGATATTTTTTATAGTAGAGTCCTCTTTCAGCCTTTTTCTCCGTAGACTACCTAAGTGGCAAATACCAAGATAAACTGCAAAAGTTGGGTGATACAAAATAACAATTTGATGTCCTATAATATACCTCAAATTTAGATAAACTGCAAAATTTGGGTGATACAAAATAACAATTTGATATCCTATAATGTACCTCAAATTTAGTTATTCAGAGAGACAGTTGAATATAGTGGTCAATAGTGCAGACTCTTGGAGCCTGATTGCTTAGATTTAAATCCTGGCCCTGCCACTTGTAAGCACTGTAACCTCTCTGATTTTTGGAATTGTTTATGAATAATTAGTATTAACTTTTCTACTAAAATCTGGTAGAAGTAGCAGAGAAGCCATCTGGGCCTGGACTTTTCAGGTAATTTTTGGATTACTAATTCAGTCTTTACTTGTTACCGGTCTGTTCATATTGTCCATTTATTCTTGAGTCAGTTTCAGTAATTTGTCTTTTTGGGTCTTTGTTTATTTCATTTAAGTTATCTAATTTGTTGGTGTACAGTTCTTCTGGCATTCCTTTATAATCCTTTTCTGTAAGTCAATGGTAATTTATCCTCTTTCATTTGTGATTCTAGTAATTTGAGTCTGCCCTCTTTTTCTTGGTCAATCAGCTAAAGGTTTGTCAACTTACTTATTTTTTTTTTTTTTTTTAACAAACCAGCTTTTTGGTTTAATTGATTTTCTCTATTGTTTTTCTGTTTTCTGTTTCATTAATTTTCATTCAAAACCACAGATAGACTATGTCACATCCACTAGAATGGGTAGAATATAAAAATCAGATAGTAAACATTGGCAAGGAAGTGGGAAAATTGGAAACCTCATACATTGCTGGTGGGAATGTCAGTCAAATGTCCATTAACAATGAAATGACTGGAACTTGATTTTAAAAACAATATGCTTTATTTAAAAAAAAAATAGCCGAGAAAACCGGGCGCGGTGGCTCAAGCCTGTAATCCCAGCACTTTGGGAGGCCGAGGCGGGTGGATCACGAGGTCAAGAGATCGAGACCATCCTGGTCAACATGGTGAAACCCCGTCTCTACTAAAAATACAAAAAATTAGCTGGGCATGGTGGCACGTGCCTGTAATCCCAGCTACTCAGGAGGCTGAGGCAGGAGAATTGCCTGAGTCCAGGAGGCGGAGGTTGCGGTGAGCCGAGATCGCGCCATTGCACTCCAGCCTGGGTAACAAGAGTGAAACTCCGCCTCAAAAATAAAAAAAATAAAAAATAAAAAAAATAAAAATAAAAAAAATAAAAAATAGCTGAGAATGGGAGAGATGAGATGGCAGATGATAATTGGTAACCAAAGCAGTGAGAGCTTGAATCATATCAAACACTGGAATTAATTTTGCTTTTCATATATTAAAGGAATGAAATTTTCTAAAGGGGCTTCAGAATTTTTTAAGCATTTAAGAGTTTCCTCTGTAACTGGAAATTTAAAGCAGACATATAGATACACATACTGCATGTTTCTTCATTGTCTAAATAAAAATACTTTTTAAGCTTCATAAGATACTTTGAATTAGGAGAAATTTAGGAGTTAACTTGCTGAGGTATTTTGAGTGCTTACTGATTGGCAGAAAAGAAATCACTCCTACACCTAAACTGTAAGTTGTATGCATGTTTATGCAATAGAAGTGAGGTGACTGTACAAATCTTTTCCCTCATCTCTGGGCTATCTAAGGGGCTCTCAGCCATCACATAAGGTCCTGCCACAGCTGAGAAAATAGCCAAATTCTTATGACCCTATTATTATATTTATCATCAGGATTTACATCATCACTGCAGAAAACTTACACTAACATTTCCATGTAAGGGAATGTTTAAAAACATAGAGCTCTCCCAGTTCTTGGACAAAATGCAATGTTAGCAAGGTCACATCCTCAAGGGGGAGAAAGCAAAGTCAGGTTCAGTGTCCTGGAATGCTTAGTTCTCTAGGACTAAATTTGATTGATCCTGCCCTCTAACTGGGTGTTTAAATTTTCATTTTCATTTTTCTTTTCTCTTTTTTTTTTTTTTTTTTTGAGATGGAGTCTCATACTTTCACCTAGGCTGGAGTGCAGTGGCACATCTCTTCTCACTGCAACCTCCACCTCCTGGGTTCAAGGGCTTCTCCTGCCTTAGCCTCCTCCTGAGTAGTTGGGACTACAGGCATGCGCCACCATGCCCAGCTAATTTTTTGTGCTTTTAGTAGAGACAGGGTTTCACCTTATTGGCTAGGTTAGTCTTGAACTCCTGATTTCATGATCCGCCCACCTTGGCCTCCCAAAGTGCTGGGATTACAGGCATGAGCCACCATACCTGGCCTAAATTTTCATTTTCTTGTCAAAGTAGTGCATATACATATCTTTAAAAGTTAACCAATACAATGTTAGGCTTGAAGCAGAAATCAGCAGGTTTCTGAACCACTCTTACTCTTGATCACCAAGTCTCCTCTAAATTTGATTTTTTTCTGGTATTTAACTTCATGCTTTAAAAAATGTCCTTACCCCACTATTTCTAAATCTTGATTTATCAGGCTTAGATACTGTCTTTTTTGGAGGTCAGGGTAGTGAGGTTTTTGTTTTTGTTTTTAATTGTGGCAAAATATAAAATTTACTATTTTAAAGTGTGGAGTTCTTTGGCATTAAGTGCTGGTCACATTGTTCTGTAACCATCACCACCATCCATTTCTAGAACTTTTTCTTCTTCCCAGAGTGAAACTGTACCCATGTAGCACCAACTGCCAATCCTCCTCATTCCCCCTAGCCTTTGGCAACCACCTTTATTTTTTTTTTATTTTTTATTTTTTTTTTGAGATGGAGTCCCGCTCTGTTGGCCAGGCTGGAGTGTAGTGGCACAATCTCAGCTCACTGCAACCTCCACCTCCTGGGTTCATAGGATTCTTCTACCTCAGCCTCCCAAGTAGCTGAGCCTACAGGCGCGTGCCGCCACATCCAGTTAATTTTGTTATTTTTAGTAGAGGCAGGGTTTCGCCATGTTGGCCTGGATGGTCTCAAGCTCTTGACCTTGTTATCCACCCACCTCAACCTCCCAAAGTGCTGGGATTACAGGCATGAGCCACCGCTCCCAGCCTAGCAACCTCTATTCTTTCTGTGTCTCTGAATTTGACTCCCCTAGGTACCTTGTATAAGTAGAATTATGTAATTGTCATTCATCCCTGGGCTTATTTCCCTTAGTATAATGTCTTCAAGGTTAATTCATGTTGTAGCATGTGTCACATGTTATAGCATATGTCAGAGTTTCCTTAAGACTAAATAATATGCTACTTATGTATCACATTTTATCTGTTCATCTGTCAGTGGACATTTGGGTTGCTTCAGCCTCTTATGAATGCAGGTATACAAGTATCTGAGTCCCTACTTTCAGTTATTTTGGGTTTGCAGTTGGTACCCAACTTATGATGGTTCAATTTATAATTTTTTTGACTTCCCAATGATGCAGAAGCCATAAGCCATTATACATTCAGTAGAAGCCATACTTCAAGTACCTATACAACCATTCTGTTTTTCATTTTCAATACAGTATTTAATAAATTACTTGAGAAATTCAACAGTTTATTATAAGCTTTGTGTTAGATAATTTTGTTCAGCAGTATGCTAGTGTACTTGTTCTGAGCATGTAAGATAGATTAGACTAAGCTATGCCATTTGATAGGCTAAGTATATTAAACACATTTTTGACTTAATGAAATTTTCAGCTTACAATGGTTTATCAGAACATAACTTCATCATAAGGAATGTCTGTATACCCAGAAGTGGAATTACTGAATCTTACGGTAATTCTGTATTTGATTTTTGAGAAACTGCTATATTGTTTTCCACAGAGGCTGCAACCATTTTACATTCTTAGCAGTGCACAAGGGTTCCAGTTTCTCCACATCCTCAACAACATGTTATTTTTGTTTGTTTGTTTTTGATAAAAGCCATCCTAATGGATGTAAAGTGATAGCTCATTGTGGTTTTGACTTGCACTTCCCTAATGATTAGTGATGTGGAACAGCTTTTCTTTTTTTGTTGTTTATATTGAAAAACTAATTTTACATAAATTCCTTTTTATTTATTTTTTTGAGACAGAGTTTCGCTCTTGTTGCCTAGGTTGGAGTCCAATGGTGCTATCTGCACTCATCACCACCTCCGCCTCCCGGGTTCAACCGATTGTCCTACCTCAGCCTTCTGAGTACCTGGGATTACAGGCATATGCCACTGCAGCTGGCTAATTTTTGTATTTTTACTAGAGACTGGGTTTAGCTCGAACTCCTGACCTCAGGTGATCCTCCTGCCTCGGCCTCCAAAAGTTCTGGGATTACAGACATGAGCCACTGTGCCCAGCCATAAATTTCTTTTAATTAAGGAAACAATGTTATTCTCTTTTTTTCAGACAGTGTCTGATTCTGTCACTCAGGCTGGAATGCAGTGGTGCCATTTTGAATCACTACAACCTCCGCCTCCTGGGTTCCAGCAATTCTTGTGCCTCAGCCACCTGAATAGCTGGGATTACAGATGCACACTACCACACCTGGCTAATTTTTGTATTTTTAGTAGAGACAGTGTTTCACCATGTTAGCCAGGCTGACCTCAAAGTGATTCACCTGGCTGAGCAGCTTTTTATGTGCTAGTTGGCTATTCATATATTTTTGGAGAATGTCTATTCAAGTACTTTCCCATTTTTTTAATTGGGTAGTTTGAGGTTTTTTTGTTGTCGAGTTGTAGAAATCCTTTACGTATTCTGGATATTAAGCCCTTACTAGATTGTATTCTTGCATTGCTATAAAGAAATACTTGAGGCTGGGTAATTTATAAAGAAGAGAGATTTAATTGGCTGATGGTTCCACAAGCTGTACAGAGAGCACGGCAGCATCTGCTTCTGGGGAGGTCTCAGAGGGCTTTACTCTTGGTGGTAGGCAGAGCAGGAGCAGGTATCTTACATGGCAGGGGCAAGACCAAGAGAGAGAGGGGAGGGACTTCACACTTTTAAACAATCAGTTCTCGTGATAACTCTATTCCCATGATCCAGTCACCTCCCATCAGGCCCCATCTGCAGCACTGGGGATTACAGTTTGACATGAGATTGGTTGGGGACACAGATCCAAACCATATCACAGATACATGATTTGCAAGTATTTTCTTCCATTCTGTGGGCTGCCTTTCCAGTCTCTTGATGGTGTCCTTTGATGCAGAAAAGTTTTAATTTTGATGAAGTATAATTTATGTTTTTCTTTTTATTATTTTTATTTTATGTTTTTGTTATTTGTACTTTTAGTGTCAGTCAAGAAATTATTGCCAAGTTATCCAATGTCATGAACCCTTTCCTCTGTGATTTTTTTTTTTTTTTTAAGCAGGATCTTAGCCTGTCACCCAGGCTGGAATGCAGTGGCACAAACATAGCTCACTCTAGCATAAAACTCTTGGGCTCAAGTAGTCCTCCTACCTCAGCCTCCTGAGTACTGCTGGGACTACAGGTATACACTACCATGCCAGGCAGGCTAATTAAAAAAATTTTTTTGTGTGAAGATAGGGCCTTGCTATCCTGCCCAGGCTGGTCTTGAACTCCTGGGCTCAAGTGATCTTCCCACCTTGACCTACCAAAGTGCCAGGATTATAGGCATGAGCCACTGTGCCTGACTCCTTGTAATTTTAGAGTTTTAGCTCTAAATTTAGTACTAAATTTTAAAGTTTTAGCTCTAAATTTAGTACTAAATTTTAGAGTTTAGGTCTATGATCTAGTTATATGATGTTATATAAGGGATCTGACTTCATTCCTTTACATGTGGATATCTAGTTGTTCCAGAACCATTTGTTAAAAAGACCGTCCTTTCCTCATTGAATGGTCTTGGCATCCTTGTCAACAGTCATTTGACATATATTCAGTGATTTATTTCTGGCTCTCCTTTTTTTCCCCTCTAGTATTGGTAAAACCACATAACATAAAATTTACCATCTTAACCATTTTTTTTAGTACAGACGTTCCTTGGTTTACAAGGGGCTGCATCCAGGTAAATCCATCAAAAGTCAAAAACATCACAAGTCTAAAATATATTTTATACCCAGTAAACCAATGGTAAAGTCAAAAATTATAAGTCAGATTATCATTAAGTCAGAGACCATCTCTATATACAGTTCAGTAGTTTAAGTATATTTACACTGTTGTACAATGGATCTCCACAGTTTTTTCATCTTGCTAAAACTGAAACTCTGTAATCATTAAAACAGCAACTCCCCAATGACCCCTTCCCTGACCCTGATAACTGCTCTTCTACTTTCTGTGAATTTGGCTACTTTTGATAACTGCTGTAAGAATCATACAGAGTCTGTCTTTTTGTGACTGGTTTATTTCATTAAGCATAATGTCTTCACAGTTCAGGCTATCTGTCTGTGTGTCTGTGTTTATGCCAGTACCACACTGTTTGGATTACTGTAGCTTTGTAGTAAGTTTTGAAATCATGAAGTGTGAGACATCTAACTTTGTTCTTTTTCAAGATTATTTTGGCTGTTCAGGGTCCCTTGAGATTCCATATGAAGGTTAGCATGGATTTTTCTATTTCTATAAAATACGTCATTGGGGTTTTGATAGGGAATACATTGACTTTTGTAGATGGCTTTGGTAGTATTGACATTATAACTATTATGTCTTTTAATCCATGAACACAGGTTGTTTTTCTATTTATTTATTTTGTCTTTAATTTCTTTCTGTGGCATTTTATAGTTTTCATCATATACTTACGGGTTTTTTTTGGTTGGTATTTTTTGAGAAGGAGTCTCACTCTTTCACCCAGCTGGAGTGCAGTGGCACAATCTTGGCTCACTGCAACCTCTGCTTCCTGGGTTCAAGCAATTCTTCTGCCTCAGCTTCTCAAGTAGCTGGGATTACAGGTATGTGCCACCATGCCCAGCTAATTTTTGTATTTTTAGTAGAGACAGGGTTTCACCATGTTCACCAGGCTGGTCTCGAACTCCTGACCTCAAGTAATCTGCCCACCTTGGCCTCGCAAAGTGCGAGGATTACAGGTGTGAGCCACCGTGGCCAATCAGTGTTTCCTTAAGTATTTTGCTTCCTTGGTTAAATTTAATCCTAAACATTTTATTCCTTTTTATGCTATGCATTGTTAATGTATAGACGTGTAACTGAATCTTGTGTGTAATAACATGCAGTTTTGCTGAATTCGTTTCTTCGAAAAGTTTTTGGTCATCTTTAGAGTTTTGCACATAAGGTTCTGTCATCTGTGAATGAGGAAAATTTTTTTCTTTCCTATATGGATGCCTTTTATTTTTCTTGATTAATTGCTCTGTCTAGGACTTCTAGTACAAGTGGAAAAATTAGCCTTTCTTGTCTTGTTCCTATCTTAGAGGAAAAATGTTCAATCTTTCGTGGATGAGTGTGATGTTAGCTCATTAATGAAACAGGTGGTTTTCAAATATGGCCTTTATTATGTTGAGGTAACTTCCTTCTATTTCTATTTTACTACATGTTTTAATGATGAAAGGCTGTTGAATTTTGTCAAGTGCTTTTTTTCTATCTGTTGAGAGGATCACATTTTTTTCCTTTTATTCTCCTAATGAGAGGTACTTTACATTGATCAGTTTTCATATGCTGATCCCCTCTTGCATTCCTTGGACAAACCTCTCTTGGTAATGGTTTGCATTTTTTAATATGCTACTGAATTCAGTTTGCTAGTTTTTTTTTTTTCTTTTTTTCTTCTCTTTTCTGTTTGCTAGTATTTTATTGAGGATTTTTGCATCAGTGTCCACAGGAAAGAGAGTAGTCCATAGTTTTCATTAGGTGTCTTTGACTTTGGTATCAGCATGATTACTGGTCTCATGGGAGTTTGGAAATGTTCCCTCCTCTTCATGGGAGTTTGGAAATGTTCCTTCCTCTTCATTGTTTCTAAAAGAAGTTTAAAAAGGATTCATGTTATTTCTTCTAATGTTTGGTAGAAAGCAATTGAAGCTCATGTAGTCCAGGACTTTTCTATTTTGGAAGGTTTTTGATTACTTCTGTCTTCTTACTGGTACAGGTCTATTTAGATTTTGTTTCTTTTTTAAAATATAATTTGTATTTTATTTTTTTTAGAGGCAGGGTTTCGCCATGTTGCCCAGGCTAATCTCTAATTCCTGGGCTCAGGCACTTCTCTCACCTCCGACTTCCAAAGTGCTGGGATTACAGGCATGAGCCACCACACCTGGCCCACATTTTCTGTTTCTAAATGATGCAGTCCTGGTACCTTGTGTGTTTCTGATAATTTGTTAGTTTCATCTAGGCTATCCAGTGTGTCAGTGTATAACTGTTTATGGTACTCGTTTGTAATCCCTTCTTATTTCTGTAACATTTCTAATACCCCGACTTTTTATTTCCCATTAGATGAAGAGACTTTAGCATTCATTCAGTGCCATATAGTCCCACATCTCCTCTCCCAGTAAAATCATATCCTGTTTGTATAAGTCAGTGTTCTGTGTTATATAATTATGATACTATTAGAGCTCCTTCCTAGTGTCTCCAGAATAGTTGTAAAACACTCCAGATACTATTTTCTATACAAATCAGAAGAATTTTTAGTTTTCTTTTTTTTTTTTCCTGTGAAAACATTTCTTCTAAAAACCTCTGACCTCCTGCTCCAGTCCATAGTGATTGCTCTTTGAACTTACTGTGCACAGTAAGTTCATCCTTTACTTCTCTCCTGTTTGGATTCTTTGTTTTCTTGAGTCTGTGTTTTTTCCTTTCTTTTTTCTTTTTCGATGGACAGCATACTGTATTCGTTTCCTAGGAAAAGGTCCGTCATAGGTGATATTCAAAAATCTTACGTATCTAAACATGTTTTTATTTACATGTACATGGCTAATTGATAGTTCAACTAGGAGTAGAAATCTAAGTTGAAAATAATTTTACCTCAGAATTTTGAAAACATTACTTTATTGTCTTCCATCTTCTAGTGTGGCTTTTGTGTATAATAGTCAGTGCCATTGTCGTTCCTTATCTACATGGGTGACCTCTCTCTTTCTCTGCCTCCCACTCTGGTTGTCAAGATCTTTTCTATTCTGTTCTGAAATTCACTTTCATGTCCCTTGGTGTATATATTTTTTCATAAATGATACGGGCACTCAGCGTTCTTTCAGTCAAAATTCATGTCCTCCTGTTCCAGGAAATTGCTTTATGCCAGTTCTTAGATAATTTCTTCCCTCAGCTTTTTCTAGTCTCTTTTCAGAAGAACTAATTAGTTCGATGTTGGGTCTCTTGAACTAATCCTTTCATTTCCTCTCATTTTTTCTCATGTTTCCATCTGCCTCCAGCTTCTACTTTTAGGGAGAATTTCTGACTTAGAATCTGCCTTCATCACTGACTAGTGCTTGAGCAAGTTACTTAATGTCTGCGTTAGTTTCTCCAACTGTAGGGTTAATTACTGAACTCATTTTGGAGGATTATTGTGAGAATTAAATGATTTACTGCATGTAAAGCATAGCACATAGCAAGTGATACATTGTGGCAGATGGCTTTCAGCTCTGGGTGTTATTGCTTCAATTTTATTTTCATTTTTGATATCTTTTAATTTTGGGAACTCTTTTTCTTCTCTTCATCTTTTATAGCAACTTTTTCTTCATGGATGCAGTAGCTTGTTGTAATTCTCTGAGGGTACTAATTATAGATTTTTATTTTGTTTAGTTTTCTTCTTATGTAGTTGCTTTTATCTAAATTCATTTTTGTTTCTTTTAGTTCCTTTCCTACAGAAGCTTTCCTCGAGTGGTTAATGATCCTTGTTGTTGGTCGATATTTAAGAAGAATACAGCCTGGGGCACAGTGTCTCATACCTATAATCTTAGCACTTTTGGAGGCCAAAGAAGGCAGATTGCCTGAGCTCAGGAGTTCAAAACCAGCCTGGGCAACATGGTTGTTGCCTGTCTCTACTAAAATACAAAAAATTAGCCAGGCGTCGTGGTATGTGCCTGTAGTCCCAGCTACTCAGAAGGTTGAGGCACAAAATTGCTTGAACCCGGGAGGTGGAGGTTACAGTAAGCTGAGGTCGCACACTGTACTCCAGCCTGGATGACAGTGAGACTCTGTTTCCAAAAAAAAAAGAATAACAGACTTCCGCTCAGCTTCAGGGAACTGTGATCACGCCACTGCACTCCAACCTGAGCGACAGCAAGAAATAAAAGAAAAAATACATTAAAAAAGGAATGAAGGACTTAAAACTGAAAACAAAGATCTCAAAAAAGTGTTTTTGTACATGTGTAAGCCTCATCAGCTAGCTTGATTTTACTGTGGATTCATTAGATAAGACATCCACACCCTGAAGTTCAGTACAGATGTTTCTTAACTTGCAGTGGGGTTATACCCCAATAAACTCATCACAGCTTGAAAATCCGTTTAATGCACCTAACCTACAGAACATAATAGCTTAGTCTAGCATCCCTTAAAGGTAAATCATCTAATGCAAAGCCTAGTTTATAATAGCTGTTGAATATCTCATGTAATATATTAGTATTAAATACTGTTCTGAAAGCCAAAACCAGAATGGTCATATAGGTATTTAAAGCATGGTTTCTACTGAATGTGTATTGCTTTTGTACCATCATAAAGTAAGTTGAACCATTGTAAGTTGGGGACTGTGTGTCCATAGGTTTCCTTTCTGGGGCCATTCCGTTTTTTCCAGCAAAAAATTCTTCTGTTTCCTGTCTGCAGGGTACATACCTCGTTGTCCATCTTTTTATTCTTGTTTCTTTTTAAACTATGGCATAGGGGATAGGTTGGCAGCATGGGGGTTGGAGGTTCGCCTTGCAATACTTACACTTTCACTTGGTTTAATTCTGTGAAAACTGAAGAATAGGGCCGCCCTCCTTCATCTGAAGATGTGTGTGATGTCTCAGAGTCTGGGACCTCTTTGGTTCAGGTTATCCACAGACTATACCTCCTTTTTTCTGCAGTGGAATGAGAGGCGATGCTGGTGGTGACTTTACCTGGCTGTACCACATTCAGCCAGTCCTCTGGTTTTAGCCTGCTTCTCAGCTCAGGTTTCTGTGGGACTAAGGGCTAAGCCTTTGCAAGGTTCCAGGGTGAAAATTAGCTTGCTTCTCATTAATATCCCCCCGTAGTCATTTGGGGTTCAGCTTTGTATATTTTCCTTAGTTTCCACTTCATAAGCTGCCTTCCATCCTCCGAAAGTATGTCAGCATCTATGATTCACTGTCATCTCCTTGACTATTCTTTTTGTCCTTGTGAGTTTGTTTATTTTTATTATTATTCCTGTACTCAGTTTAATGTGGCTTGCTTGGTAAAGGGATAGAGATAAATGCATGAGTATTTTCTATTCTTAACTGGAATTCAGGGAAAGTATTATTAGTAGTAAATCAAATGGAAATTGTTCATTGATGGACTGCAGGATACTCCAGAAATACTCATTTATCTATTCAGCAACTGTTTAAGGACTGCTTACTGTGTGCTAGGAGTTATTATAGTTTTCAAGATAAATATTCTGTTCATATGAAGCTTTTATTCTATCGGGAAACAGACAATAAGCATCTAAACAAAAATAAAATGTCAAGAGAGCAGTAAATGCTATAAAGAAAAGGGAAGAGATCAGAAGTGACAGGAATTACTGTTTAAGCACATTCAGGGAAAGACTTTTCCAGATGGTAACATTTAAACAGAAACCTGAATGAAGTAAGACAATTATTTGTGTGAGTATCTGGGGTAGGGGTTACAGAGGTGGGGAACTCTCCAGACAGGGAAGAAGTGGGGGAGCATGCTTAGTACAATAAAGCAATAACGAAGAGCCTTGTGTGGCAGCAGTGCAGGGAGGGAGGAAGAAGGTGATAGGAGATGAGGTAGGGCCAGATCATTGTGGCTATTAAAGGCCATGGTCAAGAGTTTATATTTCACATAAAATACATTTTGGGGAGGCATTGGAGAGTTTTCAGCAAGAGAATGACCTCTCTTTGGGGGTTGAATCACAAGCCTACTGATAATGCAAATTGCTACCATTGGTTCCTGCCCTGACAGACCAAGCTCTCTTCCTTGATGGTGGGCAGATTTGGGGTTGCTCCCTATTTTTAAACCATTTCCACCCATAGTCCCCAATGTCAGATTTCCCTAGGGGGCTATATTAGACACTATGTGAACCCTGGCTTTCTTGGTTATATGCCTGATGGGCTGAGTTGTTCTACCTGTGAGGGGCAGGGGAGCAGTGTTAGAGAACAGGGTCTCACTCTGTTACCTAGGCTGGAGAGCAGTGGGCTGGAGAGCAGTGGCATGATCACAGCTCACTATAACTTTGAACTCCTGGGCTCAAGCATTCCTCCCGCCTCAGCCTCTCAAGAAGCTAGAATTACAGGTGTGTACCACCACACCCAGCTAATTAAAAAAAATTTTTTTTTGGTAAAGACAGGATCTCGCTATGTTGTCCAGGCTGGTCTCGAACTGCTAGCCTCAAGCCATTTTTCTGCCTTAGCCTTTCAAAACACTAGATTATAGGTGTGAGCTGTTGTGCCCAGCCTAAAATATCTCATCGTAAGAATTGAAAAGCAAGTGCTTCTACTATCATGTGATAGATGCATTTCTGAAAAATCTTGTGTTCTGCCCACTAAAAATAACAAAACCTTTATGGAAAAATAGGGTTTCGAGTAGACCAGAGAACTAACAAAAATAATATCAATCCTAATAAAAATACTTACCATTAGTTGGTTTTTTACTATTAAAAAAGGGTACAAATTAAACAAAAGCAACAAAAGAAAATACTTACCTAGTTAAAAAAACATGTTAAATTCCTAATAAATATTAGAGTACATACCGGTTTCGTCTTAAAAATGAAGTGAAAGTAGCTTTATGGCAGGGAATGTAAAGGAAGATTAACAATGCCAAATAATTGCATAAATGCATAAAGCTTTGGGAGAAATGCATAAGATAGAGAGGAACCACGCAATGAACATTTCCAAGACAGGACATGGCCAGACTGAAAACCTGGTTGAATAGGCATCATGTATGACATAGTGCCATGTAGTTTTCTGGCCAGTATACTTCGCATTCTGTGGCTGTTACTTGCTGATACAAAGCATTAAGGAATTCGGAGCGATCACTTGTGAATCAGACTGATTTCTATTGTTATACTGGCATATTGTCTCTATTGACAATTTTATAGAATCAAATTCACATTACAGAACTAACTTTGCAACAAATTATACAATACGAACAATAATAGCTGTTAAACTTTGTGCCTAGGCACTGCTAAGGACAGTGCATGTATATCATCCTGTTTAGTCTTAACATAAAGCCACAGGGTGCAGTGGCTCACACCTGTAATTCCAGCAGTTTGGGAGGCTGAGGCAGATGGATCTCCTGAGCCCAGGAGTTTAAGACCAGACCAAACAACATGGTGAAATCCTGTCTCTACAAAAAAAGTAAAAGGTTAGCCAGGTATGGTAGCATGTACCTGTGGTCCCAGCTACCCAGGAGACTGAGATAAGAAGATCGCTTGAGCCCAGGAAGTCAAGGTTGCAGTGAGCCAAGATGGCACCACTGCACTGGGCGACAGAATGAGACCCCATTTCGGAAAAAAAAAAAAAGCCTATGAAATGGTACTATAATTTTTCATAATTAAGGAACCTAGGGCACAGGTGAGGGTTAAAATACTTGTCTACTCATCACATAGTTTAGCAGTAGGTGGCACTGGACACTGAAGTTGTAAGATCATATGGATCAGGGCTTGAGTTGATACCCTATATAACAGGCGTCCCCAAACTACGGCCCACAGGCCGCATGCGGCCCCCTGAGGCCATTTATCTGGCCCCCAGCCGCACTTCAGGAAGGGGCACCTCTTTCATTGGTGGTCAGTGAGAGGAGCACAGTATGTGGCGGCCCTCCAACAGTCTGAGGGACAGTGAACTAGCCCCCTGTGTAAAAAGTCTGGGGATATCTGCTATATAAGTTCAAATTGTTGGGGAACATAGAAGCAAGGAAAACTAGTCTTGAGAGAAAACCCGGAAAGTAACCAGACTCTCAGAAGAAAGCAAAGAGAAGTTTCTGGGACCATGTGACCCCAGAAAGAGATGGAGAGAGAAGCTGCCTGACAAGTTCTCTAGTTCCCATATAGCCTGGTTATATATATTATGATTGGGTTCTGTGAGTATCCTTCCAACAAATCTCGTTTCACTTGAGCAAGTTTGAGTGTCATTTGTTTCCAAACAATCACTAACAAAAGCACTCAGACCCTTCCAAGTTCTAATATTTGTTATGTATCTGGCTTGTCACATTTCAGGGATGTAAACATCAATTTTCAAATAAGTAGATAAGTTTAACTCCTTTTTCCTATGAAATTGAATAAATTACCTGTTGAAGTTCAAGCCCATGGCTCTCATCTGCATATGGATTGGATAGGGGTGTACAGGGTCCTCTGAAGATAGGGAAAAAGGACCAGAGAGACAGGTGAATTAGCTCTAATGTTTAGTTTCTCGTATTCTTTAGTAACAGTGTGTCACCATTTTGCTGAATTTTCTTGAACTTTTTTTTTGTTTGTTTGTTTGTTTGTTTGTTTGTTTGTTTTTTTGAGACGGAGTTTCGCACTTGTTACCCAGGCTGGAGTGCAATGGTGCGATCTCGGCTCACCGCAACCTCCGCCTCCTGGGTTCAGGCAATTCTCCTGTCTCAGCCTCCTGAGTAGCTAGATTACAGGCACGCGCCACCACGCCCAGCTAGTTTTTTGTATTTTTAGTAGAGACGGGGTTTCACCATGTTGACCGGGATGGTCTCGATCTCTTGACCTCGTGATCCACCCGCCTCGGCCTCCCAAAGTGCTGGGATTACAGGCTTGAGCCACCGCGCCCGGCTGAACTTTTTTTTTTTTTTTTGCTTTCATGCATGACTTTTACTACCTGTGTGTATATTCCGAAATGATACATATTTTTTAATTGAAACTTTAAAAGTAATTCTTTTATATGTATTCTTCTCTATGGCTTATATCTTTAGTTCAGCATTGTGTTTTTAAGGTTTATCCATGTTGACATATCAATCTACAGTTGATTTATTTTCACTAGGAATAGTTTTCTGTTATGTGAATATACCATCAGGTATTGATTCTGTTACTGATGGACGTTTGGATTATTCATCTGTTCTTTTGTGTGGGTGACAAGATGAGGGTGATATTAGGAATAGTGCTTCAGGAGACATTCCTGTACATGTCTCTCGGTATGTTTGTGCAAGAGCTTCTTTTAGGATGTATATATAGCTAATGGAGGGATACTTGATTGTAAGGGATGTACATGTTCAACATTAATAATGCCAAACTGTTTCCAAAGTAATTATACCACTGTCTGTTCCCATCAGTGCTGGACGGATAAGAGTTACTGATGTTCCATATTCTTGCTAATACATTGTGTGATCTCACTTTTGGTTTTTTGCCCATCAGGTGGTTATGAAATTGTTGCTAAATAGGGTTTTCATTTACATTTCCTTATTTATTAATGACATTGGGCGTGCTTTTGTATTTTATGGACTGTTTGTGCCTCCTTACTTATGAAATTATGTTCTTAAAGCTGTTTTTGTTTTGGTTTTTTTTTTTCTCATTACTTAGAAGTTTTATATATTTGTGTGGCTATTTGCTTGTCGTATGCTTTGCAAATATCTTCTTTTTTTTTTTTTTTTTTTTTTTTGAGATGGAGTCTCGCTCTGTTGCTCAGGCTGGAGTGCAGTGGTGTGACCTCAGCTCATTGCAACCTTTGCCTCCCAGGTTCAAGCGATTCTGTTGCCTCAGCCTCCTGAGTAGCTGGAATTACAGACATGCGCTATTGCGCCCAGCTGTTTTTTGTGTTTTTAGTAGAGACGGGGTTTCAACATCTTAGCCAGGCTGATGTCAGCCAGTCTGCTGGGCTGCAAATATCTTCTCTTTTATAGCTTATTGTTTCACTCTGTGATACTTTATATTTATTAATCATTTATTTTGTAGTTTGCACTGTCTGTATCTTGTTTCAGAAACCCTCATGGTTATAATTTTTTTTTTTTTTCCGAGACAGGGTCTTGCTCTGTCATCCACGCTGGAGTGGAGTGCAGTGGTGAGATACAACTACAAACTCTACCTGCCCTGCTGGGCTCAAGCAATTTTTCCACCTAAGCCTCCCAAGTGGCTGAGACCACAGGCACACCCACCATGCCTGGCTCATTTTTGTATTTTTACTAGAGATGGGGTCTTGCCGTGTTGCCCAGCTGATTTCGAACTGCTGAGCTCATGCAATCCACCCGCCTTGGCCTCAAAGTGCTAGGATTACAGGCATGAATCACTGTGCTTATCCTTTCAGGGTTGTCATTCTTAAATTGTCTTCTAAAAGTTTTAAAGTTTTAGCTTTAGGCCTTTTGGCCTCCTGGAATTGATACTTGAATATGAGATGAGGATTTATAATAAGGTTGAGTTTCCCTAACTTAATTCTTCAGCTTTAAGAGTGTCTTGAATACTGTTGGTCCAAGGATCTTCAATACAAATTTTTATTTATTTGCCCTTTTTTTTTTTAAGAGACAGGGTCTGTATTTGGGTTCTCTGTAGGGACAGGACTAATAGGATAGATGTATGTATGAAAGGAAGTTTGTTAAGGAGTATTGACTCACGCAGTCACTAGGTGAAGTCCCACAGTAGGCCGTCTGCAAGCAAGGAAGCCAGTCCAAGTCCTAAAATCTCAAAAGCATGGAGGCCAGCACTGCAGCCTTTAGTGTGTGGCCAAAGACCTGAGAGCCCCTGGCAAGCCACTGGTGTAGGCCCAAGAGTCTAAAAGCTGAAGAACTTGGATTTCAGTGTTCAAGGGCAGGAAGCATCCAGCGTGGGAGAAAGATGGAGGCTAGAAGATGTAGCCAGTCTAGTCCTTCCATGTTCCTCTGCCTGCTTTTATCCTAGCTGTGCTGGCATCTAATTAGATGGTGCTCACCCAGATTGAGGGTTGGTCTGCCTCTCCTAGTCCACTGACCAAATGTTAATCTCCTTTGGCAACATCCTCACATACCCACCCAGGAACAATAGTTTACATTCTTTAATCCAATCAAGTTGGCAAAATCAACTGTCACACTGTCACCCAGGCTGTAGTACAAATAACAGGGTTGTAGCTCACTGCAGCCTCAAACTCTTGGGCTCAAGCAGCCCTCCCATCTCACCCCAAGTAGCTAGGACTTCAGGAGTGTGCTACCATACCCAGCTATCTATCTATCTATCTATCTATCTGTTTTGTATTGTAGAGATGAGTTCTTGCTGTGTTGCCCAGACTGGTCTGGAATTCCTGGGCTCAAGCAGTTGTGAGCCACTGTGCCTATTCCAAAACTTTTCTTTAACTTGTTAGGGTATACACATAGAGAAACAAAAGCCTGCTGACTTTTTAAAGTTTGAATTGCAAATACTTAAATGAATAAATTTAGAGAGAATTGACATCTTCATAATATTGAATCCGTCATGGAAAGTCTTTCAATTTATTTAAATTTTCTTTACTTTTTCTGCAAAAGTTTAGCACATCTTTAATTCCCAGTGTTTTATGTTCTATGATACTATTGTAAATGTCTTATTAACATTTTATTTTCTAACTTTCACTGGTATATAGAAGTGTAAATGATTTTGTTTATAGATATTTTTTAACAATCTTACTCTTACAAATTTTAATAAATTCATTTAGATTTTTGTCTTATCTGTGATTTAATGACAGTCTTTTTCTTTCCAATCCTTATGCTTTTGTCTTGCCTTATTCTGGCTGAGATCTCCAGTACAATGTTAAATGGTTAAGTGCTGATAGCAGGCATCCTTGCCTTGTTCCTTATCTTAAAAGGAATGAGTTCAACAATTTGCTAGGGGCCTTTATTCTTTATTAGATTAGGGACATTGGGATACAAGTTGTTGTATTCAGCAAATACTGAATTTTATCAAACGCTATTTAAAAATTTTTTTTTAATTTTTAATTTTGTGAATACATAATAGGTGTATATATTTGTAGGAGGCATGAGATATTTTGGTACAAGTATACAATGCATAATAATTATATCAGGGTAGATGGGGTATCCATTACCTCAAGCATTCATCATTTTTTTGTGTTATGAACATTGCAATTTTACTCCCTCAGTTATACTGAAATGTAGAACAGCTTATTGTCCACTGTTATTACATTAGTGCTGTCAAACACTAGATCTCATTCATTGTGTCTAACTATATTTTTGTACCCATTAACAATCCCCCCACTACCCTTCTTACCCTCTGATACCCATCATTTCACTCTCTATCTCCAGGAGTTCAATTGTCAAGATGCTCTTTTTTTCCATGATCTTCTGAGATACGATTTCTCTTTTTTGATCAGTTAATGTGAATTAGTTGACTTTGTGATAGTAAACCCATCTTATATTCTGGAGTTAATCTCAACTTGATAGTTTAATCTAGATTATGTTGTTATACACACACACACACACACGTTCTTCGTTTGCTAACCTTTTTTTTTTTTTTTGGAATTTTGCATCTATGTTCGTAAGTGACATTAACTTTTAATTTTTCTTAAGTTTACGCTAACCTCATAAAATGAGTTGGAAGAAGCTTCCCTTGTTTCTCACCTTCTGTAAGAATGTATATAAAATCAGAATTACTTGGTCCTTGAATGCTTATCCAATACACCAGCAAAACTGTTGGTGCTTGGAAAGATTTTTAACTACTGATTTTATTGCTTTAATAGTTAAGACTATTCGGATTTTTTAGTAGTAATTGACTCAGTTTTAATAAGTTATGCCTTTTTCAAAGAATTTGTCCATTTTGTCTAAGTTTTCAAATTTATTGGCATATAGTTTTTAGAACATCCTTGTTTTGTATTTTTAATTTTTGAAGTATCTCCAGTTATAGTCTCCTTTGCAATCCTAATATTATTTGTCATCTCTTTTTTCCCTTAATCATTTTCACGGGAATTGTTTTATCTCTGGTTAATTTGTCTTTATTATTTTTTTCCTTCTACTTTCTTTGCACCTATTTTGCTATTCTTTTTGTAAATTCTTAGGATAGATACTTACTGATTTCTAAGCCTTTCTTCTTGTGTAATGTAAGCATTAGGCTTGTCTTCTAGAGTATAGCTCTAGCCACATCTATTTCCCGGCAACCACCGATCTTCCAATTATTTTAGATGGATTTGCATTTTCTAGGATTTTTTATTAAATCATACGATGTGTCCACTTTTTTGTCTTGCTTTTTTTTTAGCTTAAGTATTTTGAGACTCATCCATATTGTTGTATGTACCAGTATTCCATTCCTTTTTACACTGTATCCATTGTATAGATATGCTTAATCTATTTACTTGTTGATGGACATCTGGGTTACTTCTAGTGTTTGACTATGACAACTAAAGTTGCTGTGAATATTTGTGTATGTCTTTGTGAGAACATACGCTTTTCTTTTTCTTGGGTGGATAGCTAAGAGTGAAATCACTGAATCATGTGCTGTTGTTTTTTTTAAGATACTGCCAAATTGTTTTCCAAAGTTGTCGTATGAGTTTATATTTTTACCAACAGTGCAGAAGAGTTCTAGTCACTCTACATCCTTGCCAGCTCTTAGTATTTTTACTCTTTGGCATTCTAATAGATGTGTACTAGTTCTTCGTTGTGATTTTAATTTGCATTTCTCTAATAACTAATAATATTGAACATCTTTTCATGTGTCTGTTTGCCATCCATATATCATCTTTGATGAAGTATCTTTTCCAGTCTTTTGCCTGTTATTAAAATTGAGTTATTTCTTATTGAGTTTGGGAGTTTTTTATATATTCTGGATAAGATACATGTCCTATATGAGATTATATGGTTGGCAAATATTTTCTTCCAATCTGTGGTTTATATTTTCATTATCTTGGCAGAGTCTCTTGAAGATTAGTATTTTTTATTTTGGTGTTTATTGATTTTTTTAAAAATTTTTATGAATCATGCTTTTAATGTCATATTTTAAAATCTTTACCTAATTCAAGGTCACATTTTTCTCCTGTGTTCACTAAAAGTTTTATAGCCCTAGGTTTTACATTTGCGATTATCTTTAATTATCTGTTTGTTACGTTTTAACTTAATCACGATGTAATCAGAGGATCTGGTCTATATTCTTTGAAATTGATTTAATTTATTTTCAGTTTATGTTTTCTTCCAGAATTTTTTTAAGTGTTTACATCCATGTTTATGTAACTATAGAAATATGTTTTTATAATTTAAACTAAATGGAATCACACTGGTCATGACATTCTGAAAGCTGGTTTTTTAACTGTCTCAGATTTAGAGATACACATTACACATAATTGTTTTTACTATCATACAATATTTTATAGATTAGACCTCTAGCCACTACTAAGACACCTGTTTAAGTTTGCACATTGAAGTGTTTTCTAATTAGATGCACGTTTAAGTTTTTTTCCAGATTTTCTCAAGCATAAATAGTGCTGTGATGAACATCTTTATATATGCTTCCTTGGGCTCCTATGTGGGAGTATCTCTCTAGACTAGAAGAAGAATTTGAAATTAAAAGCTATCTGGGTCAAAATATGTCTTGCAAGGTTTTTTTTTTTTTTCCCAACAATTTTTTAGCAATCTCATAACTTCAAGAGGTAGGTGAGCCATTAACTGACTCATTATTAATTCAACAGGTATGCATCAAGTACATACTGTGGGATCCTTCCTTTTAGGAGTTTCCAATTTCTTCAGATTCAGTGCCCCCTTTTTAAACAGAATTTTTTTTTAAATCCTTTTACTGTACCAAGGTGATATTCATAGAAAATATAACCATTCATATGCAAATAAAATCAACATGTAATAATTATATTTAGGAGAAATAAAAGGAAAGCAACTTATGAAATAATGCATGTTTCATGTAAATGCTCAGGCATAACTACCAAAGATGATATAATAGAGAAGTCACACACTTCTTAAGTATGATTGCACATACTTAAATAAGGGTACTAAGAAGATAAAACTGTTTCGTAAATGAAATGTAGAGAGTCAACTGGAATGTTAAATGGAATTGATGTTAGAATAAGTGAGACGAGGCTTACTTGTAATATGATAAAAACAGTTGACAGGAAGAATTATTAAAAAGAGAAAAATGAGGAAGCCTGATGCCCTTAGAAAAAAATCTGTATCTTATTTAGAAGTGTTGTGCCAAAATGATTTCCTATGGTATGTCTTGCCACAGAATAATGACATTCTGTCATAGAGAGCATCTCCTTTCTTGAAATGTCACTGCGTGTGAGATACACCATTAGTGTGTGATACTTTTGAAAAGACCTTGGAAAAGCATATCCTTTTGTTGGCCACAGAAAATGGAGAATTTGAGAATGAAACCATTTTGTCTACCTAAACAAAATATCAAAAATTAGCATGTGTAGTGGGATAAGTTAACATCTTATTCAGGGTCACAGGTTGAGCACTGCACTTAATTTCTCCAGGGAAATTTTAAGAGGAGTGCAACCCAAACAGGTATGTAATTCTAAGCGTAGTGTGTTTCCATGTGGCTGCCCACCAGGATGATTCAGGTTAGCTTTGTAGTTGCAGAAGCAGCTTAGTTTTAAAAAATCTTTAATAGGCAAGTAGACTGATAATTACATTTCACAGTAGACTTTATACCTCATTTTACCAAGAAAAGAAGTTTCCGTGTTATTTCTTAGATGGATAAGAAGAGTTTTTACTTATTTTATTTGAGGCAGGGTCTTACCCTGCCACCCAGGCTGGAGTGCAATGGCAGGAACACAACTCAGTGCAGTTTCAATCTCCTGGGCTCAAGCAGTCCTCCTGCTTCAGCCTCCCAAGTACCTGGGACTACAGGCAC
This sequence comes from Saimiri boliviensis, assembly GCF_048565385.1. Classification (NCBI taxonomy): domain Eukaryota; kingdom Metazoa; phylum Chordata; class Mammalia; order Primates; family Cebidae; genus Saimiri; species Saimiri boliviensis. The sequence goes on from NC_133456.1 coordinate 21,854,117, forward strand.
ATGCTACCACACCCAACTAATTTTTTTTATTTTTTGTAGAGACGAGGTTTCTCTATGTTACCTAGGTTGGTCTTGAACTCCGAGGCTCAAGCAGTCCTCCCACTTTGGCCTCCCAACGTGCTGGGATTACAGGCATGAGCCACCATGCCCTGGCAAGTTTTTCTTTTTAAAATGAAGAAAAATATGAAGAACACTAATAATTTCAGATGTGGGGTGGAAAATAAGATCATTCATACTGCCAATTTGAAGCAATATTTGCTGGTTTTAAAAGGGAGCATTGTATTAGAAAGGTTTTTTGTTTGTTTGTTTGTTTGTTTTTTGAGACAGAGTTTCGCTCTTATTACCCAGGCTGGAGTGCAATGGCGCGATCTCGGCTCACCACAACCTCCGCCTCCTGGGTTCAGGCAATTCTTCTGCCTCAGCCTCCTGAGTAGCTGGGATTACAGGCTCGCGCCGCCATGCCCAGCTAATGTTTTGTATTTTTAGTAGAGACGGGGTTTCACCATGTTGACCAGGATGGTCTCGATCTCTTGACCTTGTGATCCACCCACCTCGGCCTCCCAAAGTGCTGGGATTACAGGCTTGAGCCACCACGCCCGGCCTAGAAAGGCGCGGTGACTCACACCTGAGAGTACTCAGCACTTTGGGAGGCCGAGGCAGGCAGATCACCTGAGGTTGAGAGTTCAAGACCAGCCTGACCAACATGGAGAAACCCTGTCTCTACTAAAAATACAAAATTAGCTGGGCTTGGTGGCACTCACCTGTAATCCCAGCTACTTGGGAGGCTAAGGCAAGAGAATCCCTTGAACCTGGGAGGCAGAGATTGCAGTGAGCTGAGTTCGTGCCATTGCACTCCAGCCTGGGCAACAAGAGTGAAACTCTGTCTCAAGAAAATAAATCAATAAAATAAAAATTTTTAAGTAGTATAATTTCATTACCACACTATGTAAAATAATAATTTCTACCTCGTTCTCTGTCACTTCTTAATCTCCTTACACATATTTGCCTTTCTCCATAATGCTTCTCATTATCTATAAACATATATACTTAATTTGTTTCATCTTTTCCCTAGGTTGCCACATAACCTGCTTTGATCATTTATTTTTCATAATAATACTATATCAAGGAAGCATAGCATAATTTACTAACCCGTCTCCTAGTTTGGGACATATAAATTGTTTTTGATCTTTCTCTATTGTAAATTAATTGTATATTCATGTGATTATGAAAGGAGGGACAGACAGATGTATATATAGACAGACAGATAAGGATTATAGTGGGAGAACTGGAGAAATAGCTCTGCAGTTCAGAACGACACTCAGAATCACAGTGCAGAGCCACTCTGGTGACGCTATGGCTGTACAATCAGTACCATAAAGGCTGGAGATGGACCTCCAGCTTCCAGTACCCTACCCTCCTCCAAGGGAAGCAGGACTGCAAATATCTGGCATTGTCTGCTTCTACAGGTGGAAAGAGGAACTGCCTCACCCAAACCTCTGAAAGAGGGAATTCTTATATTTCTTAGAAAAAAAATTTGGGACCACACACTGATAAAGCTATTTCTGTATTTAGGATAATTTGTATAAGATGGATTCCCACAAGTGTAATTATCAGGTCAGAGGGCATGAGCAAATTCTGCTGATGAGAGGACCAGACCTCTTGACCTCAATGGTTTAGTCTTGGAACTTTTTGCTTCCTTGTATTAATCTTTCCTTTGATACACCATTTGTTGACTATATTTATTCACTTACTATTGAATACGGTATTGTGTTTCTTAGAACTTTAAATAGTTGTTGAGATGAAGGGTCTTCTAATCTACCTTCTCAGAAAGGAAAATCATCTCTTTTTTCTCCCTCTTGATTAATTTTTTTCCCTTTTGGATAGTGGTGCCTGGGTTTGTGCTAGAATCTGAAAAACAGTTAATATATTGATTTACCCATAAATTGTTTTAAGTTAGTACACATCACAAACTTCTGGAATGGAAATTCATTTATAGCAGCGTGAATTCTCAAATTTTTCTCTTTCAACCTCCTCCTCTACCCTATGTAAAAGTAAGTGTCCATACACCTCTTTCATCATACTCTTTCTCTAGACTTTTGTTTTCTTTGTTTGTTTTTGCTGATTGGTCAGCAGTCACTTCTTATCAGTTGTTGAGGTATAAAAACAGTAGTGAGTCCCTATGTCAAACGGGGCTACAGCCTGCCTTAGTGGCAGGTGCTCTTGTCTCAAAGTCAGAGAATCTAGGTGTTAGTTTCAGTGTCACCACTAATGCACTGTGACTTCAGAAGCTCCCTCCCCTCAGTGGCTTTGGGGGAAGGGTGGGACTTAGACTTCAAGTCATTACACGGACCTATTACAGTGTTCTTCATTTGTTCTGACTACACATGCCCATCTTCCTGCTAGAATGGGAGGCTTCTGAGTCCAGAACTCAGTCCTGTATTCACATACCTGGCACATACTGGGTGGATATGGTTAAATGAGCCCAGTTTTGTTATTCTTCGCTGTTTTTGTATGTGTTGCAGTCCATATATTCTTGTCTACACTTTAAGTAAAAGAGGAACTTGCAAAGACTTCCTGTCTTTAAGAATATTAGGGCCAGGCGTGGTAGCTCACACCTGTAATCTCAGGGCTTTGGGAGGCCCAGGTGGAAGGATCACATGAGTTCGAGTATCAGCCTGGGCAACATAGTAAGACCCTGTCTGTACAAAAACTAAAAGAAAAAATTTGGCCGGGCACAGTGGCTAATGCCTGTAATTCCAGCACTTCAGGAGGCTGAGGCAGGCAGATCACCTGAGGTCAGGAGTTAGAAACCAGCCTGGCCAAAATGGCAAAACCCCGTCTCTACTAAAAATACAAAATTAGCAGGGTGTGGTGGCAGGCATTTGTAATCTCAGCTGCTGGGGAGGTGAATGTAGGAGAATCACTTGAAGGCAGGAGGCAGAGGTTGCAGTGAGCTGAGCACCATTGCAGTCCAGCCTGGGTGACAAGAGCAAGACTCCATCTCAAAAAAAAGAAAAAGATTATTGAGTATGGTGGCACGTCACTGTAGTCCTGGCTACTATGAGAGGCTGAGGCAGGAGGGTCACTTCAGCCCAGGAAGTCAAGGCTGCAGTGAGCCACGATTGCACTAGGGGCACTGCAGCCTGAGTGACAAAGCCAGACTTTGTCTTCATTTAATAAAAAGAAGAAGATTAGATTACTGCACTGTTAAATTGAAGATGCAATATGCAGAACGTGGTGTTTCTGGGCTTTCCAAGTCTTCCCTCTTCTCCTTAAAGGTTTAAAAATGTTTTGAGTTGATTGGACTCCATGGTAACATTCCTGTGAACTTTCAGTTGAGGAAAGGTGATCTTTAAGGGGAAGGAGGTAGAGGGAGAGAAAGTTTAATAATGGCAACAGTCTAGGTGAAGGGAGAACTTTGTAAAGCAGAGTACATCTTTCCTAGAAGCAATTAGTCATATTAGACAAACTGTTTCAGCAGCTGGCAAAATAGCAGGAACCTGTCGATTTTGCTTCCTTGGTTACAGGCAGTGATAGTGTATTTGACCTTCCGCAGAGCCGGGTCAGAGAGAGGGCATCTTTAAACAGCCCTGTCTGGTTTTGGTGAATGGAATCTGCACTGGCAGGGTTTGAAAGCAAATGCCTGTGAGTTCCCTTAACCAACCCCTGGCCTTTTGGGTTGGACTCTTTTTGGCCTGGAAGGTTGCTGAGGAAAAATAAATAAAGCTGCAGGGAGCCATTGGCGTGGTAAGTGTGAGTGTCCTAAAGAAAACAACACTGCAGTATTGAGGTCTGTCCTCTTTCCCTGTGTTTCTGGGAGAAGCCTCCTTTAATGCAGTGTATTTCAATAGACACTTGTTTTTGCAGGAGTTAGTATAATAGCAGTGGATTTAGACACCTATTAGGTATTTGAAGAAATTGCTCTGCTAAGCTCCTAGCAAATTGTTTCTTCATAGGAACTTGTATTTAAATATGCTGGGTAAATTCAGGTGGGGCAAAAGTTGTTTGTTGTTTTTGGCAGGTTAATCATCCTGTGAATAGTTTATGAACCATATTCCTCTTAAACATCTCATTGTTTTACATAATTATGAGAAATGGTTGTTTACTTGGGATTTTTGTTGTTTGTGTGACAAGAAATTCAGTACTTTTATCTTTTTAAAATCTGTATTACCAACTGTAAAATTTAAACCTGGTTAATCAATTCTGATATGAATGATGCTGGTTTATAATGTTTAGGTTTCATTCCTTCATTGGCTACACTGTAAAGAAGAGCTAGATGTGTATGTCATCAAGAAAAGTAGTTCTTACCAACACTTTTATTGTAAGGTTCCAGTCCTTTGGATGAGGACTGGAACTGAGCATAAAGGTCAGCAGCCTCCTATTGATTCTTCTCAATGATGCAAGTTGCTGCACAAAGGGGGTTAACCTCTTTGCCCATTGGCCTTTGAACACACTTACTATTTAATGATCCTTTGAAATAAACTAAAGGAGGATAGGTGGGTACTCAGATAGTGTTGATGGCTTTGAAACTTTCTTGCAACTAGAGTAAGGACCTGAACCAACGTTTGGCCTGTTATTCTGCTAGTCAAGAATTCTCAATATAGTCGCAAACCAAATGTGAACCGCATAATGACGTTTCTGTCAGTGCTGGAGTGCATATAGGAAGGAAGGTGGTCCTATAAGATTAAAAGTATATTTTTACTGTACCTTTTCCATGTTTAGATACACAGATACTTACCATTGTATTACAGTTGTCTATAGTATTCACCACAGTTGCATGCTGTACAGTTTTGTAGCCTAAGGGCAATAGACCATACTGGATAGCCTAAATGTGTAGTAGGCTATGCCATCTAGGTTTGTTAAGTACACACTGTCATGTTTGCACAATGAAATAATGTAATGACACATTTCTTAGAACATATTCCTGTCTTTAAGCAACATATAACTGTATCTGATACTGGCAGAATTAACTTGCAGACTAATAGACTAAACCAAAATTCTACATGTTCTTTATTAAAGGATTCAATGAATATGTGCCAGTAAAATGTTTGGCCAGCCTTTTTAGTTACAAACAAACAGAACTAGCAGTTGTGTGTACATGAATCCTGGGAGACATACCTTGTAGAATCTCAGCCTCACCATACCTCCAATAAAATGGTTGTGCTTATCCTGCCTGTTTCTTAGCTAAGAGAAGCTGATCCATATTTTTTAAGCTAAAAGTCACTGTAAAAATACTGGATTTTGTTGACTTCATTATAGCGAATCTGTTTATTAAAATTTATGCTTACAAAAGAAAAAAATTTAATAGCCTGCAATGGATTAATTGATATATTTTATTAAATTGAGATATAATTAATACACCATAAAATTCATTCTTTTAAAATATACCACTTAGTGGGTTTTAGTACATTGACAAGAGTATGCAGCCATCACCACTATGGAAATCTGGAATATTTTCATTATGCCCCACTAAAAAACTCGCATCTCTTAGCAATTACTCTTGCTTCTCTCATTTCCCTATCCCCTGGCAACCACTAATCTACTTTGTGTCCCCATGGATTTACCTATTCTGGACATTTTAATTAAATGGAATCATACAATACATGGTGGTCTTTTGTGGCTGATTCATCCATGTTGTAGCATGTATCAGCACTTCATGCTTTTTATTGCCGTATAATACTCCATTACATGTTTTATTTATCCATTTATCATTTGAGAGATATTTGAGTTGTTTCTACTTTTTGCCTATTATCACTAATGCTGCTGTGAACACTTTTATAGAAGATTTTGTGTGGACATAATGTTTTTCTTTGTCTTGAGTATGTACCTAGGAGCGAAATTATGGGTCATATGGCAACTCTCTGTGTTTACCCTTTGAGGAACAAAGTGACTGTACCATTCTACATTACTACCAGCAATGTATGAAGGTTCCCATCTCCACATTTTCACCAATACTTGTTACTGTCCATCTTTTATATTGTAGCTATCCTATGAATATGAAGTGGTATCTCTTCTTGGTCTTGATTTGCGTTTCCCTAATAACTAATGATCTTGGAACATCTTTTCCTGTGCTTATTGGCTATTTGTATATCTTCTAGGAGAAATGTCTGTTTAACTCTTTGCCCACTTTTAAATTGGGGTTTTAAGTTGTGATGATAGAATGATACATGATTTACAATTTTTTTTTCCATTTTGTAGGTTGTCTTTTCACTTTCTTGATGTCTTTTGAAACACAAAAGTTATTAATTTGGGTTCAGGTAGGCTGGCTCACACCTGTAATCCCAACACTTCGGGAGGCCAAGGAGGAAGGATTGCTTGAGCCAGGAGTTGGAGACAAGTCTGGGCAACATAGGGAGACCGCATCTCTGCAAAAAAAATTAAAATTGGCTGGGTACGGTGTTTCACACCTGTAATCTTAGCACTTCAGGAGGCCAAGGTGGGTGGATCACCAGGTCAGGAGTTTGAGACCAGCCTGGCCAACATAGTGAAACCTAATCTCTACTAAAAATACAAAAAATTAGCTGGGCGTGATGGCAGGGGCCTGTAATCTCAGCTACTCAGGAGGTTGAGGCAGGAGAATCACTTGAACCCGAAGGTGGAGGTTGCAGTGAGCCAAGATCATGCCACTGCACTCCAGCCTGGTGACAGAGCAAGACACCATCTCCAAAAAAAAAAAAAAAATTAGGTGGTACACATCCATAGTCCCAGCTACTTGGGGAAGCTGAGGTGGGCAGACTCTTGAGCCAGGGAGGTTAAAGCTGCAGTGAGCCAAGATTGTGCCCCTGCACTCTGGCCTGGGCATCTGAGAGTAAGGCCCTGTCTAAAAAAAAAAAAAAAATTTAGTCCAGCATGGTGGCACACACCTTTGATCCTAGCTACTCAGGAAGCTGAGGTGGGAGGGAGGATTGCTTGGGCCCAGGAGGAGGAGGCTGCAGTGAGCCATAATTGTGCTACTACACTCCAACCCAGGTGACAGAGTAAAAGATCTTGTCTCAAACAAAAAAAAAAAAAAACTTTCTAGTTTTGATGATCATTTTATAATTTCTCTTGTGCTGCTTGTTCATATTTAAACAAGCCTGCATTCCTGAGATTTTTTTTTTATATGAGATAATGTTATTTGCAAACAGAGGTAGTTTTCTTCTTTTGTATTTTTCTTTTGCTTTTGGTATCATCTAAGAAACTGTCACCTAATTCAAGTTCACAAAGATTTACACCTGGGCCGGGCGCGGTGGCTCAAGCCTGTAATCCCAGCACTTTGAGAGGCCGAGGCGGGTGGATCACGAGGTCGAGAGATCGAGACCATCCTGGTCAACATGGTGAAACCCCGTCTCCACTAAAAATACAAAAAACTAGCTGGGCGTTGTGGCACATGCCTGTAATCCCAGCGACTTAGGAGGCTGAGACAGGAGAATTGCCTGAGCCCAGGAGGCGGAGGTTGCAGTGAGCCGAGATCGCGCCATTGCACTCCAGCGTGGGTAACAGGAGTGAAACTCCGTCTCAAAAAAAAAAAAAAAAGATTTACACCTGTATTTTCTAAGAGTTTTATGCTTTGACCTCTTAGATTTAGATATTTGATCCATTTTGATTTTTTTTTTTTTTGTAATAATGCAAGGTAAGTGTCCAGATTTGTTCCCCTGCATTTAATTTCCAGTTGTCCCATCACCATTTGTCGAAGACTGTTCTTTGCCTATTGAATTATCATGGCACCTTTATCAAATTTGAACATACAACATATATGTGAGAGTTTATTTCTGGGTTCTCTGTTATAGTCCGTTGATCCATATGTCTGTCTGTATGCCAGTACTGCAGTGGTTTTTTTAAAGTCACTGATTGATAGTTTATAATTGCATATATTTACAGTACAAAATGACGTTATGATCTGTGACTACAATGTGTAAAAATTAAATCAAGCTTATTAACATATCCATCACCTCAAATACTTAACTTTGCTATGAGAATATTTGAAATTTACTCTTTTTTTTTTTTTTTTTTTTGAGACGGAGTTTCGCTCTTGTTACCCAGGCTGGAGTGCAATGGCGCGATCTCGGCTCACCGCAGTCTCCGCCTCCTGGGTTCAGGCAATTCTTCTGCCTCAGCCTCCTGAGTAGCTGAGATTACAGGCATGCACCACCATGCCTAGCTAATTTTTTGTATTTTTAGTAGAGACGGGGTTTCACCATGTTGACCAGGATGGTCTCGATCGCTTGACCTCATGATCCACCCGCCTCGGCCTCCCAGAGTGCTGGGATTCCAGGCTTGAGCCACCGTGCCTGGCCTTGAAATTTACTCTTACCAATTTTGAAATGTACAATAAGCTGTTAATAACTGTATTTGCCATGCTGTGCAGTAGATCTAAAAAAAGAAAAGTATTCCTCCTAAGATTTTGTACCTTTTGACCTGACTTTCATCTCCCCATTTCCGCTGCCCCTCAGCCTCTGTAACTACCAATTTACTCTGTTTTTATGAGTTTGATTCTTTTAGATTCCACATGTAAGTGAGAACATATGGCATTTGTCTTTCTGTGCCTGGCTTATTTCACTTACCATAATGTTTTCCAGTTCATCCATGTTGTCAGAAATGACAGAATTTCCTTCTTCTTAAAGGCTGAATAGTATTCCATTGTGTATATATACCATGTTTTCTTATTCATTCATCTGTTGATGGACACGTTAGTTGAATATATAACTTGGCTGTTGCAAACAGTGCTGCAAAGAACATGGGAGTTCAGACATCTCTTCGACAAACTGATTTCAGATATTTTGGGTAAATACCCAGAAGTCTGATTGCTGGATTCCACACTGTTTTAATTACTGTAGCTTTGCAAATACATTTCGAAATCAGGAAGTGCGAGTCCTCCAATTTTGTTCTTTTTCAAGATTGTTTTGGATATTCTGGGTCCCTTGTATTTCCGTATGAATTTTAGGATCAACTTGTCAATTTATGCAAAAAAACACTTTACATTCTGATAGAGAATACATTGAATCTGTAAATCAGTTTGGGGAATATCATTATCTTAACAATATAAATACAAATGACTTCATTTATTTAGATGTTTTAAATTTCTAATAGCAATATTTTATGGTTTTCAATATACGAATCTTGAATTTCTTTTGTTAAATTGATTTATTTCTAAATATCCTTTTTGATGCATGGTCAGTGGGATTACTTTCTTAATTTAATTTTCAGGTTGCTCATTACTAATATATAAAAATACAATTGATTATTGTGTTTTTGTTCTTTTTTTTTTTTTTTAAGACAGTGTTTTGCTCTTGTCACCCAGGCTGGAGTACAATGGCACAATCTTGGCTCACTGCAACTTCCGCCTCCTGGGTTCAAGCAATTCTCCTCTCTCAGCCTCCTGAGTAGCTGGGATTACAGGTACCCACCACCACGCCCAGCTGATTTTTGTATTTTTTAGTAGAAATGGGACTTTATCATGTTGGCCAGGCTGGTCCTGAACTCCTGACCTCAAGTAATTCACCTGCCTCGGCCTCCCAAAGTGCCGGGATTATAGGCGTGAGCCAGTGTGTCCAGCCTTGTTTTTTATTTTTAAGGCAGACTCTTGCCCAGGCTATATAGTAACGATCATGGCTCACTGCAGCCTAGAACTTCTGGGCTCAAGTGATCCTCCAAGTACCTGGGACTTAGCCTCCTGAGTACCAGGGACTTACAGGCTTGCACCATCACACACAGCTAAGTTTTTAATTTTTTTGTAGAGACAGGGGTCTTGCTTTGTTGTCTGGACTGGTCTCAAACTCCTGGCCTCAAGTGGTTCTTCCTCTTCGGTCTCCCAAAGTGCTGAGGTTACAGCTTGAGCCACAGTACCCGGCCAATTTTTTATTTTGATCTTGTATCTTGAAACCCCTCTACTAGATCTGATGGTTTTGGTTTTTTTGTGTGTCTGTGTGTGTGGATTCCGTGGGATTTTTTGTATATGAGATAATGTTATTTGGAAACAGAGACAGTTTTCTTCTTTTGTATTCTGAATGTTTTTATTCTTTTTCTTTGCTAATTGCCCTGGCTAGAACCTCTAGTGAAATGTTGAGTAGAAGTAGAGAGAGCAGAGGTCCTCATCTTGTTCCTAACCTTAGAAGGAAAGCTTTTAGTCTTTTACCACTAAGTATACTGTGAGCTGTAAGTATTTTATAGAGACCCTTTATCAGATTGAGAACTTTCCTTTTGTATCTTGTTTATTGAGTGTTTTCATCATGAATTTTATCATGAGTTGGATTTTGTTTAATGCTTTTTCTCCATCAGTTGAAATAATTGTGTGGCTTCTGTCCTTTATGCCTTTAATGTGATGTATAGAACTGTTTGATTTTCATATTTGAACAAGCCTGCATTCCTGAGATTAAAGTAAACCCCACTTATTCATGGTGTGTAATCCTTTATATACCACTGGATTCAGTTTGCTAGTGTTCTGTAGACGATTGTTTGTGACTCTTTTTCATAAGAGGGATGGGTCTGTAGTTTTCTTTTCCTGTGATGTCTTTGGTTTCAGTATCAGGTAATATTGGCCTCACAGAATTAGGAAGTGTTTTCTTCTAATTTTAGGAAGAGTTTATAAAGTATCGGTTCACAGTACACTTTTTTTTAGTTGGAATTTCGCTCTTGTTGCCCAGGCTGGAGTGCAATGGCACAATCTTGGTTCACTGCAACCTCTGCCTCCTGGGTTTGAGCAATTCTCCTGCCTCAGCCTCCCAAGTAGCTGGGATTACAGGCACACACCACCACAACTGGCTAATTTTGTATTTTTAGTAGAGACAGGGTTTTACCATGTTAGGCTGATCTCTAACTCCTGACCTCCAGTGATCCACCTGCCTCAGCCTCCCCAAAGTATTGAGTTTACAGGCGTGAGCCACCACACCCAGCCCACAATATACTTTTTTTTTTCTGTTGCCCAGGCTGGAGTGCAGTGGCATGATCTCTGCTCACTGCAACCTCTGCCTCCCTAGTTCAAGTGATTTTCCTGCATCAGCCACATGAGTAGCTGGGATTACAGGTGCACCACTATGCCCAGCTTTTTTTTTTTTTTTTTTTTTTGTATGTGGAAATGAGGTTTTACCATTTTGGCCGGCAGGTCTCAAACTCCTGACCTCAAGTGATCCGCCTACCTTGGCCTTGAGTGCTGGGATTACAGGTATGAGCCACCACAACCAGCCACAATATGCTTTCTATCAAGAAAAAAATATATCTGCCCTCTTCAAATACCCAGATGGTCATTCAGCACCTTGAACCTTGCCTTTGATATAGGTATTGACTAAATTTCAGACCCTATGGTCCTGACAGGCTTTTCCCAGCTCCATCCCACTGGGGCTGAGAAATTATCAGAACCCTTTCATCAGTACTAATTCCAGTAGTTTTCAGTGTAATGTTGGTTTTGTTTGTCATCCCCTGCTGTGTTGTGAGAGCCTTTCTTAGGAAACCATCATCTTAAAGGAGTGTTTTACAGGTGGCTTTGGAGACAGGGATAACATTCAAAGATCATCTATAAAATGTTATTTTGGTAGGTTTTTACTTTATTAAAGTGTGCAGAGCAGAACTGCAAATTCCTTAGGTTTCTTCTTGCATTTCCAACGTTAGAAACAGCTGTTTTAAGGTTGTATTTTCCTGGGGGCATCCTGTAGCAACATCTCATTGATTCCTTTGTCATCCTTCTGGGTCCATACCTCAGAACCACACAAGTTTATCATCCCAGGCCACAGTGAAAGCAAGAGGTATGGTCTTCAGGCCACCACTGAGCATTATTCTGAACCCCCTTGTGATCCAGCCCACTTCTCGCCCACAGGTAACACGTACACAGACCTCTCGGCCAGAATCTCCAGGGATGACCAGCCCCTCCCCACGCATCCAGATAATCTCCACCGACTCTGCTGTAGCCTCACCTCAGCGCATTCAGGTACCTGCACCAGTCCCACTTGGTTCCAGCTACCTGCCAAAGGCAACCCTTCCTTTCCTGAACCCTTTCCAAAAACAAACCTGCCTAAGGGTTTCACTAAGGAGTTGTGCCTCTTTGACATCAAATATAGTACAGCCTCATCGATTCTTTAAAAAATTAAAGAAACACTTAGGTTTATTTAACTAACTTACATTTAAAGCAAAAGCCTGAACTGTTGTTTCAGACTATTGGGATGAAGTACCATTTTATTACTTGCTTCCAAATTGAGAGGCAGTATATCTTAATATGTAATTAACAGGAAGGGCCACCACTTGAAGTCAAATCCAGTGCCCCACTTAGCTTTTTTGACCTTGGCCAATTAACTTTTTAATGCCTCACTTTCTTTATTTGGAAAATACATGTAATAGTAGTACCTGCCTGACAGAGTTATTATGAAGGATCAAAGGGATATTGCTTATAAAGTGCTTAGAACGATGCCTGGCACATAATAATGTTCAGTATGTACTAATGATATAATTATTATTAATAGTATTGTCATTATTAACTAATCAATATTCACTTATGGGAAGTTGTATTCCCCAGGGCTCTGAACCTGCCTCTGGCCCATTGAGTGTTTTCACCTCTTTGAACAAAGAGAAGGTAGGTGTATCAAGCTTGTAGACAAAAAGCTGGGAGGAAGGGATAAGATATTGTTGACAAAGGTTTATTGTTATCTTAACAAGCTGAATCAAAAAGCCAATAATAACTGTTGATTTCTCTGTTTTTCTCCTTGCAGTTCTATCAGTTTTTGCCTTGTTATATCTTTTTGGAGAATTGACCCCTTGCTATTTATTTATTTATTTAACAGGATCTCACTATGTTGCCCAGGTTGGTCTTGAACTCCTAGTCTCAAGCAATCCTACTGCCTCTGCTTCCCAAAGTGCTGGGATTACAAGCATGAGCCACCATGCCCAGCTGCCCCTTTCTTATTATGTAGTACCTCCCTTTATAAGTTTATTTTCCTTGTTCTGAAGTCTGCTTTGTCTGAAATTGCTATTGTTCCTCCAGCTTTCTTTTTATTAGTGTTAGCTGCTAGCACAGTATAACTTTCTCTATGCTTTGACTTTTTCTTTCTTTCTTTTCTTTTTTTTTTGAGACAGGATCTCACTCTGTTACCCAGACTGGAGTGCAGTGGCATAAACACAGCTCACTGCAGCCTCTACCTCACAGGCTCAAGCCATCCTCCCATCTCCACTTCCCGAGTAGCTGGGACTACAGGCACATACCACCATGCCTGGACACACACACACACTTTTTTTTTTTTTTTCCCCTGTGTAAGTGCGGTCTCACCGTGTTGCCAAGGCTAGTCTCAAACTCCTGAGCTCAAGCAATCCACCTGCCTCAGCCTCCCAAAGTGCTGGGACTACAGGTGTGAGCCACTGTGCCTGGTCGACTTTTTTTTTTTTTTTAAAGAGAGTCTTGCTGTGTTGCCCAGGCTGAAGGGCACTTACATTTACTATTCACAGACAGGGTTGTAGGGCACTACAACCTCAAACTCCTGAGCCCAAGCTATCATCCTGCCTCAGCCTCTCAAGTAGTGGGGACTACAGATGTGCACCACTGGCAGCTATTCCATCCCTTTATTTTGCATCTGTCTGTGTCTGTATACATAAAATGGGTCTCCTGTAGGCAGTATATATTGGGGGAGCTTGATTTTTTCCTTTTTTTTTTTTTCCTATTTTCTATATAATTTCACAAGGGTCTTGTATTTTTACCCAGCTGACAATCTGTCTTTTCATTGGTGCATATGGATCATTCACATTTAAAGTGATTATTGATATATTTGGATTAATATCCTCCATCTAGGCCGGGCACCGTGGCTCATAACTGTAATCTCATCACTTTGGAAGGTTGTAGAAGGCTGATCACTTGAGCCCAGGAGTTTGAGACCAGCCTGGGAAACAGTGAGATTCTGTCTCTACAAAAAAAAACTAAAAATTAGCCAGACATGGTGATGCATTCGTGTAGTGCCTATTTGGGAGGCTTTGGTGGAAGGATTGCTTGAGTCCAGGAGGTTGAGGCAGCAGTGAGCTGTGATCATGCTGCTGTACTCCATCCTGGGCCACAGAGCGAGACCCTGCCTCAAAAGAACAAATAAAATAATAATTCAAAGCTATTCATACCTGCTAAAATTTATACTTAAGCAAAAGATTTGTTTATCTTTTTGCAAAGGTCAGGACTTGTTTACATTTTTACAAACCTTTTTTAAAGAAAGTTTCTTTTACCCTTTTTATTTTTAGTCAGTCTCTTTGCTATTATCTTTTGGTATGCTCAAATATACTCCGACCTATCTTATAAACTTTATATAGATTCTATATGTAAATTCTATATATACTATAGGAAATTGTGTTTATGTATATGAGTGGATAGGTGGGTGGGTGTGTATATTTAAATAGTGTAGGAAATCCGAAGAGCTGGTTTTGGGTGGGCAGACGAAACCTTGAAGGGATTCTCCCTGTACTCAGAAAGAAATCCCAACATGGAACAGGGTCGTCCCACCTCCCTCTCAAGGCTCCTGGGCCATGCTGGTCGTCCATGGGCCTGATAGCAGTTCCCAAGAGTTTGTTCCTCCCAGGGCTTTCCATATGCCAGAAAATTTCTCTTGGCTTGGAAGACTAAAATTTATTTGGCTGCTATCTTCTCAGCCTTGTCTAGTCTTTTTTTTTTTTTTTTTTTTTTTTTTGAGATGGAGTTTGACTCTTGTCACCTTTTTTTTTTTTTTTTGAGATGGAGTTTGACTCTTGTCACCTAGGCTGGAGTACAGTGGCACAGTTATCAGCTCACTGCAACTTCTGCCTCCCAAGTTCAAGTGATTCATCTGCCTCAGCCTCCCAAGTAGCTAGGATTACAGACATGCGCCACCACACCTGGCTAATTTTGTAATTTTTTTTTTAGTAGAGACAGGGTTTCATCATGTTGGACAGGCTGGTCTCGAACTCCTGACCTCAGGTGATCTGCCCTCCTCAGCCTCCCAGAGTGCTGGGATTACAGGCGTAAGCCACCATGCCACCCAGCCCAAATCTTGTCTTAACTTACTTACCTTGTCACAGAGGTTTTCCCTGACCTGTCTTTCTAAAGTTAAGTACTTTTGTTAACCATGCCACCCAGCCCAAATCTTGTCTTAACTTACTTACCTTGTCACAGAGGTTTTCCCTGACCTGTCTTTCTAAAGTTAAGTACTTTTGTTATTCAAGGTTAACCCAACCTGATCTTTTTCCTCATAACATGTACCATAGGTTGAAATTGTTTACTGACTGGTTTGTTTCCTTGTTTATTGCCAGTCTCTTCCACTGAACTAAAAGCTTCATGAGGGCAGGAGCCATCTTCATATGCCACTGTCTAGCACACTGCCTGACAAAGTAGACCCTCAGTAAATATTTGAGGAATGAATGAAAGAGTGAGTAAGCCATGGTAAAAAGTCTTGACTTTTTCAATGGGAGCAATTTGATAAGATGAAAAGGTTAAGACAAGGCTGAATGAGGAAAGGAATATGTCAGAGTTTAGAGGGAAGAAATACTTTACCACGGTCCTGTCATGTTCTGGGCAGTGTACCAAGCAGTTTCACACATGTATCATTTCACTTTCCTAATCATCTTTTTCATAGATATATAAATGGAGCTCAAGGGCTTATGTAACTGCTTCAAGTTGACACAGCTGGGAAGTAGTAAAGCAAGCATTCTGTTCATGTCTGTAGCCACCAAGCCCTGTCTCGGGTGTTTACAGTGAAAGAGGTGGCAAGGTGAAGATAGGGGTGGACCTTAGCTTAGTAAAGTCAGTTCCGCTATAATGTGACATGTGTGTTCCTGAAAATTCCCACTCTTTGCCAAGACTGGAGAGAGTGCCTCATCTAAAGGGGTAGCCAACCCACACCCAGCTCCAGCCACCTGGCACCATGGGGAGAACTTGAGCCCAAGATGACGTGAGCTTCCAGTTTGTCAAGAGAACTATAAATCTGATTGTTACAGGAAATACTCAGTTTTTAGATGTTAGCAACTAGTTTTTTAAAAAAAATTTAGGAGGCTGGGCGCAGTGGCTCACACCTGTAATCCCAGCACTTTGGAGGCTGAGGTAGGTGAATCAGTTGAGCTCAGGAGTTCAAGATCAGCCTGGGCAACATAGTGAGACGTCATCTCTACAAAAAAATGCAAATATTTGTTGGGCATGGTGACACGAGCTTGTAGTCAAAGTTACTTGGGAGATTGAAGTGAGGATCACTTGAGGCTGAGAGGTGGAGGTTGTAAAGAGACAATATCGTGATACTGCACTCCAGCCTGGGTGACAGAGCAAGACCTGATTTCAAGAAAAAAAATTTTTTTTTGGATAGTCAAACAGAAATTATCAAGTGGCTGGTTTTTGCCTTCAGGCCATTTGTTGGCAGGCTCTTCTTTACAACAGAGATGTTAAGCTGGCTGGAACAGAGTGGGTAACATGGGGGAGAATGGTGGTGTGTCAGATCATTCCAAGGTCCTTTGGGATTAGAACTAGAGAGGACCTTAGCTTAGTAAAGTCAGTCCTGCTATAATGTGACATGTGTGTTCCTGAAAATTCCCACACTTTGCCAGGATTGTGTAGTGAAAACCACAGGACTATTGGGGAAAAATGAGATTAGTGGCACAATACTCAAAAAGTTTGCCAGTAACACATTAAAAAACAGATAGTGAATCTAATAAAACCTGCAAGTGGTTAAATACATAGTGACTAATAAATACGGCACTTTACCTTGAAAAAACCCTGCAGTTTCTTTGTGGAGGTAGGTATAGGGAGGATTGCATCTCATGAGTTACTGTGAATTGTGGACACAGGATGACCTGAAATCACCAGATGGATTAAATGTGACTCATACCATGTGTACTGAGTATTCCTGCATGGATCACTTCAGCTAAATGTTGTTTTCTGTTTACCTAGTGTTACTCATGGAAGAAACCACGCATAAACACAAAACCTGCGTTATATGCAAATTATTCACTAATCTATCAATCTTGCTCAATAAATTCACCTTTTCACAGGCATTATAGCAGCTCTGTATAGGTAGGCTATTGGGGGCCTTAAAAATCACAGAAAACATGACATTACTTCCTTTCCCCCAAGTTGTTACAGTTTACACTCAGGAAGTTAAGAACTTTTTTTTTTTAAAGACAGAGTATTGCTCTCTTGCCAGGCTGGAGTGTGTAGTGGCACAATCTTGGCTCACTGCAACCTCTGTCTCCTGGGTTCAAGCAATTCTCCTGCCTCAGCCTCCCGAGTAGCTGGGACTACAGGCATGTGCCACCATGCCCAACTAATTTTTGTATTTTTAGTAGAGACAAGGGTTTCACCATGTTGGCCAGGATGGTCTCAATCTCTTGACCTTGTGATCCACCCACCTTAGCCTCCCAAAGTACTGGGATTACAGGCCTGAGCCACAGTGCTCAGCCTGGAAGTTAAGAACTTTTTTTGCAAGTAAAAAAATTAAATACAATTTGTTTCTTGTATTCATTTCCTAGGCGGTCACAATAAATTACCACAAACTTGGTGGCTTAACACAATAGAAACTCATTTTTCCCAACCTTCTGGTGGCAAGAAGTCTGGAATCAAGGTATTGGCAGGGCCATGCTCTCTCAAGATTCTAGGAGAGTGTCCTTCCTTGCCTCTTCCTAGCTTCTGGTGGGTCCCAGCAGTCCTTGGTATTCCTTGCTTGCTTGCAGCTGCATCACTCCAATCTCTGCCTCCGTGGCCACATGGACTTGTTAAAAGGACACCAGTCACTGAATTAGGGCCTACCCTAATGTAGTATGACCTCATCTTATCCCGATAACATTTGCAAAGGCCGTACTTCCAAGTAAGATCACATTAATAGATACTGGGAATTCTGGCTGCAATATATCTTTTCATGGGGTACAGTTCTATACACAGTACCTCTCCTCCACAGCTGACTTAAATTTTAATGAGCTTGGATATATCCTTGCATTGTTTCCTCTAGGTCATTAAATAGGAATCTGTCTGTTAGTGTTTGTTAACAAGGTCTTGCCTAATCACCTTTGTGTTCCAGTAGGGTGTTCGGGAGATTTCTTTTTCTGCCTGCATTTTAAGATTTTTCATGGAAGTGATCTCTCTAAATGAAGGATACAAATGTCTTAGAAGGGTGAAGATTAAGAAACACAAGAATTGGCCGGGTGCGGTGGCTCACGCCTGTAATCCCAGCACTTTGGGAGGCTGAGGCGGGTGGATCATGAGGTTAAGAGATCAAGACCATCCTGGCCAATTTGGTGAAACCCCGTCTCTACTAAAAAATATAAAACAGCTGGGCGTGGTGGCGCGTGCCTGTAGTCCCAGCTGCTCAGGAGGCTGAGGCAGGAGAATTGCTTGAACCCAGGAGGCGGAGATTGCAGTGAGCCGAGATTGTGCCACTGCACTCCAGCCTGGTGACAGAGCAAAACTCTGTCCCAAAAAAAAAAAAAAAGAAAGACAAAAATTGGCCAGGCTCAGTGGCTCACGCCTGTAATCCCAGTACTTTGGGAAGCTGAGGTGGGTGGATCACGAGATCAGGAGATTGAGACCATCCCGGCCAAAATGGTGAAACCCCATCTCTACTAAAAATACAAAAAAGTTAGCTGGGCATGGTGGCACATGCCTATAATCCTAGCTACTCGAGAGACTGAGGGAGGAGAATCACTTGAACCAGGGAGTTGGAGGTTGCAGTGAGCTGAGAATGCACCACTGCACTCCAGCCTGGATGACAGAGAGAGACTCTGTCTCAAAGGAAAAAAAAGATAAGAAACCCAAAAATTATAAGTAATTCATTGAATTTTTATGAGTGTGAGTCTTTGAGAAAAAAAGAAAATAATAATCTAGCCAGGTGCATTGGTTCTCACCTATAATCCCAATACTTTGGGAGACAGAGCACAAGGATCACTTGAGCCCAGATGTCTAAGACCAGCTTAGGCAACATAGTGAGACCACATCTCTACAGAACAGCAACAACAAAAATTGCCAGGCGTGATAGTGCTTACCTTTAGTCCCAGCTACCCTAGAGGCTGATATGGGAAGATTGCTTGAGCCCGGGAGGTCACGGTTGCAGTGAGCCAGGATCGTGCCACTGCACTCCAACGTGGGTAACAGAACAACACCCTCTCTCAAAAAAAACAATATTCTGAGCCTTTGGAGTATGTTATATACAGCCACTAAGAGCTGCTGTCCCTGTCTGGAACCAGTCACTTCTGCCTCCCAACACCATACCCTGGCCCCATACCTGCCATACCTCAACCATAGTGACTGGAGAAGAGCATAAAAGGAAATGACATGCTAGTTACCTGTGTGTGCTCAGGCACAGCATGGGGTCATCTCTGAACACACAAGGGCAGAGGATTTACTAGTGTTGCCTTGGTTTTAGTTGGTAATTGAAGACCCTGTCAATCACATAACTATTTCATTTCTTAACAGGGAAAACAGTTTAGGAAGGAAGTAAGAATTGAGAGACATGAGCCGGTATTGGTGGCTCATGACCGAAATCCCAGCACTTTGGGAGGCCAAAGCAGAAGGATCGCTTGATCCCAGGAATTTGAGGCCAGCCTGGGCAACAAAATGAGACTTAATCTCTACAAAAAAAGTTTCTAAAACAATTAGCTGGATGTGGTAGCACGTGCCTGTGGTCCTACCTACATGGAAGGCTGAGGCAAAAGAATTGCTTGGGCCCAGGCGGTTGAGACTGCAGTGAGTCATTTTCATCCCACTCCACTCCAGTGTGGGTGACAAAGCAAGACTCTGTCTCAAAAAAAAAAAAAAAATTGATAGCCATTTGACTCAGAGCTCAAGGTTATGAGGGCTTCCAAAGGCCAACTTGTTTATCTAAGGCAAGAACCCCTTCTGTGGCAGCTGAGACTGTGTCAACTAGCTCGTGTCTACAATCTTCCAGTTGAGCCTTGGGTAGGAAAGTTTTTTTAAAGATAATTCTTTTTACAAGGTTTTCTGTCTCATGTTTTATGTGTCTGGGGGACTCTGGGCATGCCACAGGTTGTAACAATGAAAGATTCTTCCTTTTATTCCCTCCAAATCTGTTCTCCTTGAGCCTTAAAGATCTTTAGCCCCTTTAGTTGGAAATGATGATATACTGGGGTTTGTCCCACAATCAGCTGAGAATTCATTCTTGCATCTGTCGTCCTATTATGCTGTCCTCTCTGGTCTTGCCCTCAGCTGTGTCCTGTAGCTTTGCCACATTTTTGCACAATTTCCTCTTGTGTTTCATTCAAGTCTTTGCTCAGTGTCACTCACTCGGAGAGGTCTTTCCTCCTAAAGATGCATCGCAGCCTTCTTCCCAATGTCATGCTTTCTCTGATGATTATTTTTGTTTTCTCCAGGGCATTTACACTGACTGATATTCTTTATTCATATTCAGTGTTCACAATCTGTTTCCCCCACTAGAAGTTTAGTTTCATGAGGGTGGGACCTTTTTTTTTGTTCACGTCCCTATTCCTAGTACCTAGAACAGTGCTTGACTCATAGTGGGTGCTCAGTAAACATTTAAGTGATTGAATCTTTTCTTGCCTGTGTCATTTTATTTTGAGCCAGTCAACACTGTCTTACTTTCCATATTGCAATTAGCAAAACTATTGTGTTAGACTATGAGTTTGTTGTCTCAGCCTTGGAGTTCCATTTCTTTCTTTTTTTTTTTTTTTTTTCTTTTTGAGGTGGAGTTTCCCTCTTGTTGCTCAGGCTGGAGTGCAGTGGTGAGATAGCGGCTCACTGCAACCTCCACCTCCCGGGTTCAAGCGATTGTCCAGCCTCAGCCTCCTTAGTAGCTGGGACTATAGGCAACCACCACTACGCCCAGCTAATTTTTGTATTTTTAGTAAAGACGGAGTTTTACCGTGTTGACCATGCTGGTCTTGAGCTCATGACCTCAGGTGATCCTCCCACCTCAGCCTCACAAAGTGCTGGGATTACAGGCATAAGCCACCATGCTTGGCCAGAGTTCCATTTCAAAAGTCTGTCAAGAGGTGGTACAGATGCTAGATCTGCCCATAAATGTGCTGTGCTGTGCTGTAGGAAACTGAGTTCCAGCCAGCAACATAGCACGTTTCCTCTCGCCCAGCACAGCAGCAGCAGCAGCTCAAGAGTCCTCTGCAGTAAGGGTCTGCTGGTTTCTTGAGGGAGAGGTGGCAGTGCTGCAAGCCAGGAACACCTGTCCTAGGAGAGAGGCAAGATGGGGATTAGAACAACTTCAAAGAACTTCATGAGCAAGAATAAGAGAGTCATTCTTGTCATAGCAACTATTATTTGTGGCGACTGATGAAATTAGACAAGGACTGTGTGAAGAGCAAGGCTTTTGATGAGTGAGAACTCCCAGAGGAATAAGGGTCAGCATCCTATAGTCTTTTATTGTCTTCTTTCCACGTGCTGGCCCTTGTGCTGGCCCTGGGGATGTAGCAGTGAATCAGATGTAGTCGCTATTCTTAAAGACCTCAGAGTCAGAAAGTGGGAGTGAAGGAGGTAGGTGAGTTGAGTGTGTTTCAGCAACGGTCTCCCTCTAATTCTCTCAACTTAAGGCAGTATTATTTACAGGACCTTTTCGAAAGAGGCCATCTTTGAAGCAATCATTTCCAGGTTTTTGGATTTTGCAGATCAGTAGCATTTCAAAAGAATGAGGATTGCCTACATTTTTTATTAAGTGAATACAAGGACTTTTCAAAAAGTTAAACCTATCATCTACTACTTATTATTGCCTTCATTTCATAAAAGAAAAGGCATTTTAATTCTACAAACAATGGAAAAGATATAGTCCTAGACTAAAATTCACTTTATAAAAATTTGTTTCTGAAACGCTCACTATTATGTTTTGTTTTTCTCAGTTCACCATGAATTGGTGAAACTGCATGTTAGACAGCATTAATTCAAGGGCTGGTGTTTGGCAGTCGCCACTTTGAGCATCACCTGCAAATGCATGAGTCTGTGACACACCATGAGAGCAGCCTCCATGTTGTGTCTTACAGATTGTCACAGACCAGCAGACAGGACAGAAGATCCAGATAGTCACCGCAGTGGACGCCTCTGGATCCCCCAAACAGCAGTTCATCCTGACCAGCCCAGATGGAGCTGGAACTGGGAAGGTGATCCTGGCTTCCCCAGAGACATCCAGTGCCAAGCAACTCATATTCACCACCTCAGACAACCTCGTCCCTGGCAGGATCCAGGTAAGGCCTTTGAACAGGTATTTGTTTCAGCATTTCTGCTGTTGAACTTGTTCTTACATCTGCTTTGGAAGCCAAATCTATCCGTGGAAGGTTCTGTGGGGACCTGCAAACATGGCAAGTTGCTGCTTCGGCCAGAGTAATAAACCAACAAACCAGTGGCAAGGCCCAGAAGACAGTGAACTGTAACACTCAGGATGGAAGTACAACCAGGAAATCAGTGGCCACAGGAGACTAGCTTGAGAAAGCTGGCACTGAGGCCACTGGAGAATTTGTCTTACCTAAGGCCATCAAGTGGCAGCCCCTGATATTTTAAAGGTACCACCTAGGGCTGACTACAGCCAGCGAAGAACTGACTTGTCCAGATCATCAGGTCTGTGGTGCCAGCTTTTCATTCTGTCTTTACGTGCCACTCTGTACTAATTTCTCTGGGACCCTGAATTCTTCTCTCTATCTCTGCCCTGGTTCTTTCTGCTCTGTCAAGGTAGGATGGGGTTGAGGACAGTCTGTATCAAGGAAAACAACAAGCATTGAAGGAAAGCAGGGTTGTTTCTCAGCATGAGGCTGGGAAGCATAGAATCTCCATACCCAACACCTAGAGAACAGAGACTCAAGGTCAGTATCCCATGATGGCCAAACACGGAACATGCTTTGTCAGGGTTGTGTTTAATTTTTTTTTTCATTTTTCATAAAATGTGCATAACATAAAACTTACCATCTTAACCAACTTTAGGTGTACAGTTTCGTGACATTAAGTAGATTGACATTGTTGTGCCATTATCCAGCTCTGTAACTCTTTTTATCTTCCTAAGCTGAAACTCTGTACTCATTAAACAGTACCTCTCCCCCTCCTCCAGCCCCTGGTAACCACCATTCTGCTTTCTGCCTTCATGAATTTGACTACTCTGGGTACCTCATATAAGTGAAATCAGCCTTTTTGTGGCTGGTTTGTTTCACCCAGCATAAAGGTGAAGCTTCATCCATGTTGTAGCATGTGTCAGAATTTCATCCCTTTTAAAGGCTGGTCTATATATACAGTGCAGCCTTTCATCGCTTTTAAAGGCTCCACTGTATATATAGACCACGTTTTTTTTATCTCTTCATCATCTGTTGGTGGACATGTAAGTTGCTTCCACATTTTGGCTATTGAATTAATGCCACTAAGAATCTGTTTTGGGTGGGGATGTTCTATGAAGAAACTTAAGGAAGGGAAGAATTTTTTAATATGTTCAGCTTTTAGATCTGTTCTTTTAGACACCTTACACTGCGCTTAGTAAATACTGTCTCATCCTTCCTTTCCCAGAGTACATTGTGATAATCTGCAATCAGAATTCCTTCCTCCTTCTTTAGAGTACTCCTTGTCTGTGAAAGAATTTATAATTAAACATCACTTTGCTTAGTGATCTGGTTTTTTTGTTTTTTTTGAGACGAGGTCTCACGTTGTGGCTCAAGCTGGAGTACAATGATGCAATCTTGGCTCACTGCAACCTCTACCTCCCAGGTTCAAGTGGTTCTCCTGCCTCAGCCTCCCAAATAGCTGGGATTACAGGCGCATGCCACCACACCCAGCTAATTTTGTATTTTTAGTGGAGACGGTGTTTTACCGTGTTAGTCAGGCTAGTCTTGAACTCCCAACCTCAGGTGATCCATCCACCTCAGCCTCCCAAAGTGCTGGGGATTACGGGCATGAGCCACCACATCCGGCAGTGATCTGGTTTTTAATTGGCACCCCCCTTTATTTTCTGGTTTCTCTCAGATTGTCACGGATTCTGCCTCTGTGGAGCGTTTACTGGGGAAGACGGACGTCCAGCGGCCCCAGGTGGTAGAGTACTGTGTGGTCTGTGGCGACAAAGCCTCCGGTATGTAATTCCGGGTTATGATGGCACTTACCATGGGCCAATAACATGAAGTAACAGTTGTGAGGTGGGGTGGTAGTTAATTTAGAAAGATCATTTTCTGTAGGTTTGTAGGTTTGAAATATAAATTCCACTGTTCTTACTGGGGTAATGATGTAAATAAATAAGGCAGTTTGTCAGATAATTAGACATCAAAAGGAAAAGTCAAGAAATAATTTCTATGATTTGTAAATCTTGGTTGAGTGTGTAGTATGTATGTGCTGCTAAGAACATATTCTTTAATCTCATTAACATTTGTACAGCAGTTTGCTATTTTACAAGATACATAATTTGTATAATCACCCTTCATCCTAACTGTAACTATCTCTGTCGTCCCCTCACTATAACCCACTATAAATACTGCTGTAATGAAGCAGGAGGAGGCATGTGATTCCAGCTAGAATCTCAGGACCAGGAAAGGCCCCACAGAGGCTGTCACATCTGGGAGCCTTAGTGATTATGTACACAGTGGTTGAAGCAGGAGGAGGGCATTTCAGCTAGTAGAAACAGGGCCTAGAGTTTAAGGTTTATATCCATGGTGTCCTTGGGAGAGACCTTGTAGGGTTCTGTGATTACAATTGGGTAAAGTAAGACTGAAGAAGACACCTGGCCCAAAAATTCAAGTGTTGGCCTGCTTATACTAGGTGGGGATCCATAGAAGGTTAGTGAGGCAGACAGGAAGGAATGGAGAAGTATTTGATAAGAACACAGTATCAGGGCACAGGTGTGTGTTCTATGGCTATTTGGTTCCACTTTATTCTCTGGTCACAAAATTCACAGGAATGTTGGACACTTTTTAGTCCTAGTTTTTTGTTTGCTTCTGTTTTGTTTTTTAAAAAGGAGATTGGACCAAGCCTATTAGTAAGACAGTCCCAGGCAAGCATCTATAGAAGATCAGAAGCTCCAATTTCCCTTCCACGTGGTGGTGACACCATTTTTCTGCCAGTGGTGCCTGCCTCTGTTCCCACCCTTTGTCTTGGTAAACCCAGCCCATCCTACCCCTTCTCTGAAGCCCTCACCTACCCTAGTAGGCAGATAGACAGTGCAGCCTCTGATTCAGATTTCCCTTTCCTACAGATTTCTCTAATCACTTGTTGCATACTCATATAATTCACTCTTTAGAGGCCTGTCTTCCCTATCAGAATGTCAGAGCAAAAACCATGTCTTACCATCTATCTCTGTATTCCTGTCTTCTTACTCAGCAAGGAAAGGCACTCTGCAAAGTTTTGAACAAATAAATGAAGCATGAACATAACAAAAGGGCCACAGAATCTGCTTGACTTCCCCATTTGTCAGTCTTCTTCTTAGCTTAAAGGAAAGGCCTAGTCACAGGGTCTTGGTGCCAGTCTCCTGATAATTAATGTCACTCAAAGGGATAGAGAACTCAAGGAAATACACTGCAAAGAAAGAAAAAAACAATATTACAGAAGGCACTTTACCACAACTATTCTTAAAATAATAAGACTGTTACTCCAATTGCACACTTGGAAAATGGTTTTGCATACTAGAGCTTAGAACAATGGAATTCTCTGTGGCCACCGTAAATGGTAATCCTGTGACATGTATCCTCCTTGGCAATGTAGCTATGAAATTGGATTATACAAACAAGACAGAATCAAAAGAGCATGTCCGGGGTCAGTCTCAGCTGGAAACAAATGAGAAATAATGTATGTGAAAGTACTTTCTGAATAGCAAAACTAAACTGAAGGTGGGGGCACTTTTTTTGTTGTTTGTTTGAGACAGAGTCTCACTCTGTCACCCAGGCTGGAGTGCAGTGGCACAATTTCAACTTACTGCAGCCTTCACCTCCTGGGTTCAAATGATTCTCCTGCCTTAGCCTCCCGAGTAGCTGGGACTACAGGCGCCTACCACCATGCCTGGCTAATTTTTGTAGTTTTAGTAGAGACAGGGTTTCACCATATTGGCCAGGCTGGTCTCAAACTCCTGACCTTGTGATCTGCCCACCTTGGCCTCCCAGAGTGCTGGGATTATAGGCATGAACCACTGCACCCAGCTGGTGGTACTTTTTAATGTCATTGATAGTTAAAAGTTGGAGATACCATGCAGACTGTACACATGACAAGGGGTTAATATCCAGAATATATAAGGAACTTAACAGCAAAAAAAAAAAATTTAAAAATGGGCAAAATATCTTAATAGACATTTCTCAAAATAAGATATACAAATGGCCAATTGTTATATGAAAAAATGTTCAACATCACTAATCCTCAAGGAAATGCAAATTGGAGTGAGGTACCACCTCACTCCAATTAGGATATCTATAATCAGTCTAGGCTTGGTGGCTCATCCCTATAATTCCAGAACTTTGGCAGGCCGAGGCGGGCAGATCACATGAGGCCAGGAGTTTGAGACCAACCTGGACAATGTGGCAAAACCCCATCTCTACTAATTTTTGTATTTTTATAAAATAGTATCTTTTGGCAGGGTGCAGTGGCTCACGTCTATAATCCCAGCACTTTGGG
The DNA here is from genome assembly GCF_048565385.1 of Saimiri boliviensis. NCBI lineage: Eukaryota > Metazoa > Chordata > Mammalia > Primates > Cebidae > Saimiri > Saimiri boliviensis. The sequence goes on from NC_133456.1 coordinate 21,880,596, forward strand.
AGGCTGAGGCAGGCAATCAACTGAGGTCAGGAGTTTGAGACCAGCCTAGCCAACATCTCTACTAAAAATACGAAAATTAGCTGAATATAGTGGCAGGTGCCTGTAGTGGCAGGAGAATCACTTGAACCCGGGAGGCAAAGGTTGCAATAAGCCGAGATTGCACCACTGCACTTCAGCCTGGGCGACAAGAGCAAGACTCCGTCTTAAAAAATAAAATATATATATATATATATATATATATATATTTTTTTTTTTTTTTTTTTTTTGAGACGGAGTTTTGCTCTTGTTACTCCGGCTGGAGTGCAATGGCGCGATCTCGGCTCACCGCAACCTCCGCCTCCCGGGTTCAGGCAATTCTCCTGCCTCAGCCTCCTGAGTAGCTGGGATTACAGGCACGCACCACCATGTCCAGCTAATTTTTTGTATTTTTAGTAGAGACAGGGTTTCACCATGTTGACCAGGATGGTCTCGATCTCTCGACCTCGTGATCCACCTGCCTGGACCTCCCAAAGTGCTGGGATTACAGGCTTGAGCCACCACGCCCAGCCCAGATTTTATATTTTATAAAATCTTAAAAAATTTCTTGTAGAGAAATTATGTGAAGGGTGTGGCCAGTGTAAGGAAAAAAGTATAAGACTTTATTTGATAAAATCATGTAAGAGCCCGGCGCGGTGGCTCACGCCTATAATCCTAGCACTTTGGGAGGCCGAGGCGGGTGGATCACGAGGTCAAGAGATCGAGACCATCCTGGTCAACGTGGTAAAACCCCGTCTCTACTAAAAATTAAAAAAAAATTAGCTGGGCATGGTGGCACGTGCCTGTAATCCCAGCTACTCAGGAGGCCGAGGCAGGAGAATTGCCTGAACCCAGGAGGCAGAGGTTGCGGTGATCTGAGATTGCGCCATTGCAAAAAAAAAATCATATAAAAATACAAAAATTAGGGCCGAGCGCGGTGGCTCAAGCCTGTAATCCCAACACTTTGGGAGGCTGAGGCAGGTGGATCACGAGGTCGAGAGATCGAGACCAGCCCGGTCAACATCGTGAAACCCCGTCTCTACTAAAAATACAAAAAATTAGCTGGGCATGGTGGCGCATGCCTGTAATCCCAGCTACTCAGGAGGCTGAGGCAGGAGAATTGCCTGAACCCAGGAGGCGGAGGTTGCAGTGAGCCCAGATTGTGCCATTGCACTCCAGCCTGGGTAACGAGCGAAACTCCGTCTCAAAAAAAAAAAAAAAAAAATACAAAAATTAGCTGAGTGTGGTGGCACACATCTATAATCCCAGCTACTCCAGAGGCTGAGGCACGACAGTCGCTTGAACCCAGGAAGAGGTTGCAGCAAGCCAAGATCACGTCACTGCAGTCCAATCTGAGTGACTGAGACTCTTGTCTCAAAATAAAAAAAAAAAAAATGTTTACAATTAAAAAGACAAACAAAAAGAAGTGCTAGGGAGGATGTGGAGAAAAGAGAACACTTAAACATTGTCAGTGGGATTGTAAATTAGTACACTATAGAAAACTGTATGGAGGTTATTCAAAAATTAAAAATGGAACTACCATATGATCCAGAAATTCACTACTGGATCTATATCCAAAGGAACTAAAATCATTATGTTGAAGAAATACCTGCACTCCCACATTTATTGCATCACTATTTACAATGGCCAAGATATGTAATGAGCCTAAGTATCCAACAGCAGATGAATGGATAAAGAACATGTGGTATGTATACACAGTGGAATACATAAAATTGAATGAAATCTGGCTATTTGTGACAACATGGATGAACGTGGAGGAGGATACCATGTTAAGTGAAATAAGCCAAAGACAGATACTACATGATCTCATTCATATGTGGAATCCTAAAAAAAAAAAAAATTAATACCATAGAAACAGAAAGTAGAACAATGGTTACCAAGACTGGGGAGGGAAAAAGTGAGAGATGGTTGGGAAAGACTGACCAGCTGCTACAAACTTACAGTTAAGTAGTAGGAACAAGTTCTGGTGTTCTATTGCACTGCAGCCATGGCTAACAATAAGGTATTATATATTATAAAATATCTAGAAGAAAGGCTTTTGAATGTCTGCAAAGAAATGATAAATGCATAAGGTGATGGTCACTCTACCTGATTTGATCATTATACAACATGTGGATGTATGGAAACATTGAATTATACCTCATAAATATGAACAATTACAGTGTATCAAAAATAAAAAATTAGAGACACCAAAGTAAACAAGATTAGGTGTTTAATAAATATATTCCTACAACTGTATTTCTTGAACACTCTGAGTAAGCTAACCCAGGAGAGCCATCATATGGTAACCCTCCTTTACTGTGGGCTTTAGCAGTCACAGTCCCCATGCGTCTTCTTGTGACTATCTCACTTCCCAAAGGAGGTTTAGAGACCAGGATGTGAATCAGAGGGGTTAAATGCAGGAGTGAGACCCTCTGTACCAAAGCCACACATGCATATGTCTGCTATGTGCCACTGTTGGCAGGACAGGGGACCTAAGCCACTTCACAAGCCCAGACCTCCAGGATTAGGACCCAGGTGTGTTCAAGCGGACAGTAGAGGTCAGCCATCACCTGTGAGCTCCTGATGTATGTTAGACCATTTGTATACTAAGAGCACTAAAGTCATGCTATCTGCCAGATGCCATATAACCTGTCTGAGCTTCAGTATTTCCATCATAAACTCACAAGTCTACTTGAAAGATTGTAGAGAAATTATGTGAAGGGTGTGGCCAGTATGCTAAATGCTCAGGTCACATGGCATCTAACAGTATATGCTCCCATGACTTTCATAAGACTTGTTCAGGAACTGTGACAGATCACTCCTTCGGTGAATGCACAAATATAGTCACAAAATATTTGTGTATTTCTCCTGTTTCAGGCCGTCACTATGGGGCTGTCAGTTGTGAAGGTTGCAAAGGTTTCTTCAAAAGGAGTGTGAGGAAAAATCTGACCTACAGTTGCCGGAGCAACCAAGACTGCATCATCAATAAACATCACCGGAACCGCTGTCAGTTTTGCCGGCTGAAAAAATGCTTGGAGATGGGCATGAAAATGGAATGTGAGTAACAGTATTTAAAATCCACGAGTTAACAACGGAGGGAGAGAGTAAAAACAAGAGTCCATTAAATACAGTTTCTATACCTGGCCTTAAGATACTTTAAGAAAAAAATACCCGTCAGACTTTATTTTGGTTTACCTCATGGGTCAACTAGGTGATTCAGAGTCAATGCTGTGGGGGTTGGTCTGTTCTCCTGGTGTGTGTGAGGAAAGCCTTATTCCAGATGCATCAGGAGGCAGCTTAGTGGAGTAGGGTGAACACAGGCTTTGGAGGAAAGCCGATACCAACACTACCAGGTCTGCCAGTAAGAGACAGCTATGAATTTGAGGACACACATAGCCTCTCAGCCACAGGGTCCTGATCTGTGATCTAGAGCCCCTCACCTTACTTATATATTGCTCCTGAAGATTACATGAGCCTACTGTTACTTACTGTCTTCTTAGCCCCTGTACTTGGTTTCAGCACAAGGCTTTCTGCCAAGTCTCTGTGTAGCTGGGGTTCTAAAGAGAAAGCTATTGCTTCTGGATGTGTGGGGCATCCAGGGTCTCAAGTCCCTCCTTTCCACTCCTGTAGCCAGAATTTTTGGGGTTAGGAATATCAAAACCAGATCCCTGTCTATAGGGTCCATTCGGATGGAGGTCACTTCCCTAGGTAGTGGTGAAAACATGAAGACCAGGATCCAAGATGGGCAGCACATAGAAATCCAAGGAGAGTGGAGTTAGGCTCAAACCACAGTAGAAAAATGGAGCTTAGCAAAGGCAAGGCATGCAACTTAGCCTGGCAAGGCTGGTGGCCATGGACTCAGGACTACAGGCTTCTGCTGAGTATGCTGCGTGATTCTGTCATCTTCTGCATAGTTCCCTAGGAACACTGAAAACTGATAGATTTCAGTATTGGTGAGGGCATTTCTGGGAATAGGAATCTGCAAAATTCACTGGAGAATAAATGGAAATGTACTTTTTGAAAAATTAGAAATATCAACCTAATTTCTGCCTGGTATGATGCTTTTACTTTAGTGATATTGTTCTTTCCCTAAAGTGAATAAATAAATCATTGGCTTTTTTACTCAGAGCAATGACTGAAATCAGTTTTTTTGTGATCACAGCTATAGCTGCAAATGCAAGATCCAACTGGATAGCAGTTTGATTAGCGGCATACCTAAATGCTAGTCCCTGGCCTTCATTGCTTCTGTCTTTAAAAAGCTTTCATTTTCTTCAGTTTCTGACATGCGTAGATCTGCTCTTATACTAGATTGCTAAAAGGAGAGTTTGCTAGCATGATATAAAATTGACACCCATTAAACAGTTTGCAGAAGCTATTCAGACTTGAGTTGGAAATTAGAAGAGTTCCTCTACAAATTGTGCCATAGGAAAAGCACACATTAAGGGCCCACTTGAAGATGGGCTTTTTTTTTTTTTTTTTTTTTTGAGATGGAGTCTTGCTCTGTCACCCAGGCTGGAGTGCATTGGCACCGTAATCTTGGCTCACTGCAGCCTACACCTCCCAGGTTCAAGCAATTCTTTCTGCCTCAGCCTCCTGAGTAGCTGGAATTAACAGGTGCCCACCACCACACTCGGTTAAGTTTTCTATTTTTAGTAGAGACAGTTTTGCCATGTTGGCCAGGCTGGTCTCGAACTTCTAGCCTCAAGTGATCCACCCGGCTCAGCCTCCCAAAGTGCTAGGATTACAGGCATGAGCCACCATGCCCAGCCCAAAGATGGACATTTCTTAATCCTTGGAAGGGTCTGTTTTGTTAGGAGCATGAAGTAAAGACAAGCTGGGCACTTTGGCTCATGCCATAATTTCAGCACTTTGGCAGACTGGGGCCAGTGGATTGGTTGAGCCCAGGAGTTTGAGTCCAGACTGGGCAACGTAATGAGGCTTCATCTCTACAAAAAAACTGAAAAGTAACTAAATAACATAAAATTAATAAAATGGCCCAGAGGCCTCATGGGTGCTTCCACAGGCCACATAGGTACTGTGCCGCAGTTTCTTAGCAGGGAGTACCACCCATCATGAGCTCTTTTTTATGCCTCTAGATTTGACATGGCATAGTTTGGCTTGATTCCTTTTCTCCGAAAAGTTCACTTTGAAGCTGAGCTAGATGAATCTAGCACCAAAGTTTATCCTCCCTGCAGTAACAGATTTACTATAAAGAAAACCCCTTGCTTTACCACAAAGGATGTGGTTTTTATTGATTCAAATTGTTTCTCTAAACACAAATATTTATGTTGTGATTTAAGCTGTACAGAGTGAACGGAAGCCCTTCGATGTGCAGCGGGAGAAACCAAGCAATTGTGCTGCTTCGACGGAGAAAATCTATATCCGGAAGGACCTGAGAAGTCCCCTGATAGCCACTCCCACGTTTGTGGCAGACAAAGATGGAGCAAGGTCAGTCCCTTGTTCTCACTGCAGTCATCCTTTGCAGTTGATGGAGGAGGCACAGACATGCCCCGGAATGGTCACTGATGTTGCTTCCCACCCACATGCCACAGCCTCCAGCCTTGTATTGCTTAATCTTGCCCCTTCTGGAGCTGCTCAATCACCAGTCATACCTCTGGACAGGCCTGAGGATGTCTGATTTACGATGGAATCAGAACTTCGCCGAGCCTTGAATTCAGATTATGTCCTGTAATTTAGGCATCATTCATTCAGGAAGACAATTATTTTATAATTCAAGATTGGGGCTTTTCTGCAGTATAGACAAAAGGCCTAAGGTGAGATAAGGTCTCAGTGCTACAGTTAATTTGTACATTCTTTCTAATGTAACGTATTGAACTTACTTTAAAAGGTACAGAAAGAGGGGAAAACAAGAAATCCAAAATGTATCAGAGAGTTGAGAATTCCTTGCTGATTTTCTGAAAATCAAGCTAACTTTTCTTGGCAGAATGGCCACAGTCTGCAGTCACCCTGAAAAGCCCTGGGGAAAGCATCTGCATTTCATCCTGTCTCAAGCTGTAAATCTGACTTTATGTACATCTCATTGCAGACAGGTGGGGGGATTGTTTAGTCACTAAGCAGCCGAGTCTAGTTAGAGCTTTTCTGCTATTCAGACAGCTCCACAAATGTGGAGGGACAGGTAAATGCAGCATGATCATACTGTGCATAAAATGTTGGAAGCTACTCTGGGTTTCTTTATGTCTTAAATAGACAAACAGGTCTTCTTGATCCAGGGATGCTTGTGAATATCCAGCAGCCTTTGATACGTGAAGATGGTACAGTTCTCCTGGCCACGGATTCTAAGGTGACATTCTCTACTCATGCTTCTTTCTCTCATCCTTTATGCTGACATTATAGGCTGCTGCCCTATGTGCACCACCTTCTTTCTGGCCTTCAGAGACCACATCAAAAGTGTGACCTGCATCACAGTCTCCTTCTTGTTGCAATAGCTATATTGGGATTTGTTTTAGAGATGCCAGTGTCTTTTCAGAAACCTCAGTCAGAGCTGGCTGTTCATAGTGACTGTAACATGTCAGTCTAGACGTCAATTTAGTGGATATTCTGTGGTTTTCTTTTCTTTTATAGTTTTCTTTTTCTCTTATACACATTGGCAAACTACTGGCATACCAAGCAAAGAGCTACTTATGCTAAGATGGCCTTTTTGCAAAAGCCCCGGGTTCCTTTTTATTAGATGATCTTCAGGAGCAAGTTCAACCTGGAGTCTGACAGTTTCAAATTAGTCATAGGGATTTAACTTGTGGACAGAGATGTTTGTCAGTCCAAAAGGGAGAGACTGGCTGGCTCCTGTGAAGATATTTTCACAGAACTCACTGTTTTTCTCATTGTGGTACTCCCAATGTAAACCAAGTAAGGAAGTAGTAGCAGCAAACCTCAACTCTAAAGACGGTGACTTAGCAATTGAGAACACTGGCATTGCTTTGACTGTTAGAACCAGAGCAAAGCCTGCAGGCTTCCTTCTCATCTGTTCACATTCTCATTTATGGGTGCACTAGGCATTACAGGTCATCCTCTTTTGGGAAAGAGAAGACAAAATTTAGAGCCCTTGCCTGTCATGGAGAGCCGCCCTGCATGCTGTGGTCCTCCGGGTGGGCTTTCTGCACCTCCTGTTTTGGGCAGGGGCCACATGCATCATGGATCATGTGGGTTTAGGTTATCACCAGCACTCATTCTGGAACAGTGGCTCTGACTGTATAGTCAAATGCAAAGAAAGCGTAAACCTGAAAATAAGGCCCAGATAACCTTAAAAACAGATTCATAGCAGCCATTCTGTTGGGCCATCCTCACAGAGACTGGGAATGAGAACCAAGACTCCAGAGCTGGCTTGACCTGGAGTCTCAGAGTCTGGCACTGTTCTTGGTACCCAGTTGTTTCTTTCCTGCGCTATTTCTCGGTACACAGTGAGAATTCAATAAACGTTAACGGTTAGGAATTAGTTATCATCACTTTGGAGGAGAATGAACGCAGACCTGTATGGTACTTCAGGAATCGAGAGAGCTTCAGAGGCAGACTTGTGTCCTACCCCATTCCCTCCTGCGTACAATGGAAACAACAGTAACCCCCACAAGTTTGATATGACTAATAAAACATATGCAAAGCGCCTAAAGGAAGCTCCTTTCAGAAATTGTTTTCCAATTTTTCTTTGAAATATTTATACATTTAAAGTAATTTACAATGAAGGAAGTACAGAGCTATTACAGAGCTCCCACTTAGCCTTCACCCGGGTCCTCCCATTGGTTATGTCATACATACAGACCTAGCATACAGTATCACAACCAGGACGCTGGCTTTGGTACAAATCATATGTATTCTTTTATGTCTTTTTTATATTTCATTCTTGTTCAACTTCATTTCCTTCAATATACCTTTCTATTATGAGGATTTTAACAGCAGTTGCACAATATTCTGTGTCTCTGTTGTGATTTATTAATCATTTCTGTTTATGACCTTTTCTATTGATCCTAGGTTTTCACTTTTATAATCAAGACACAACATTGTGTATACATTATCTTCTTATCTTGGTTTGAGTGTATCTCGGGCTTTCTTTTCTAAGACAATGTCTTGCTCTGTTGCCCAAGCTGGAGTACAATGGTGTGATTTTGGCTCATAGCAACCTCCACCTCCCAGGGTCAAGTGATCTTCTCACCTCAGCCTCCTGAGTAGCTGTGACTGTAGGTGCACACGACCACACCTGGCTAGTTTTTTGTATTTCTTTGTAAAGACGGGGTTTCGCCATGTTGCCCAGTCTAGTCTTGAACTCCTGGACGCAAGCAGTTCACCCATCTCAGCCTCCCAAAGTGCTGGGATTACAGGCATAAGCCATTGCCCCCGGCTTTCTTTTTTAATTGAAATATAACTCGCATACCATAATACTCACCCTTTTAATGTATAATGTAGTGGTTTTTAGTATACTTACAAGGTTGTACAACCATCCCCACTACATAATTTTAGAATATTTTCATCACCTCAGAAGAAACCCTGAATCCTACTATGTAGTCACCCCTCCTTCTCCACTCTTCTCAAACCTACCAACCACTCATCTGCTTTCTGGCTTGATGGTTTTGTCAACTCTGTACATTTTGTATGAAGGAAGTCATACAGTATATGGTCTTTTGTGACTGGAGTTTCACTCAGCATAATGTTTTTAAGGGTCATCATGGTGTAGCATGTATCAGTACTTAATTCCTTTTTATTGCCAAATAATACATCTTTTTTTAAGGTGGAGTTTTGCTCTTTACCTGGCCGGAGTGCAGTGGTACGACCTCGGCTCATTGCAACCTCCACCTCCCAGGTTCAAACGATTCTCCTGCCTCAGCCTTTCAAGTAGCTGGGATTACAGGCATGTGCTACCACACCCAGCTAATTTTGTGCGTATTGTTTTGTGACAGAGTCTTGCTCTGTCACCCAGGCTGGAATGTAATAGCACAATCTCAGCTCACTGCAACCTCTGCCTCCCAGGTTCAAGCGAGTCTTCTGCCTCAACCTTCTGAGTAGCTGAGATTACAGGCGTGTGCCACCACCCCTGGCTAATTTTTGTATTTTTAGTAGAGACAGGGTTTCACCATGTTGATCAGCCTGGTCTCAAACTCCGGACCTCATGATCTACCCACCTCGGCCTCCCAAAGTACTAGGATTACAGGCATGACCCACCACAGCCAGCCAATTTTGTGTTTTTAGTAGAGACAAGGTTTCACCATGTTGGTTAGGCTGGGCTCAAACTCCTGACCTCAGGTGATTTTACCCACCTGGCCTCCCAAAGTGCTGGGATTACAGGCGTGAGCCACTGGGCCCAGCCTAATAATATATCTTTGTATGACTATACCACATTGTATTTATCCATTAGTGAATTGATGGACATTTGTGTTGTACTACTTTACATTCTCACCAGCTGTGTATGAAAGTTCTGATTTCTCCACAACCTTGCCAACACTTGTTATTGTCCATCTTTCTGATTATAGCCATCCCAGTGGATGTGAAGTAGTATGTTATTGTGATTTTCATTTGCATTTCCCACGATGTGGAGCATCTTTTCATATGCTTATGGCCTGTTTATATATATTCTTTGGAGAGATGTCTGTTGTCTTCGGGTTTTTGTCGTTGCTTTGTTTTGTTTTGTTTTGTTTTTAAGACAGGGTCTCTGTCTGCCTGCTAGGTTGGAGTGCAGTGGCACAGTCATGGCTCAGTGCAGCCTTGACTTTCTGAGTTCAAGTGACCCACTTCAGCTTCCTCAGTAGCTGGGACCACAGGCGCACACGACCATGCCTGGCTAATTTTTTTTACTTTTTGTAGGAGACAGGGCCTTGCCATGTTGCTCAGGCTGGTCTCGAACTCTTGGGCTCAAGTGGTCTTCTGCTTCAGCCTCGTAAAGTGCTCTTCCCCCTTTCTCCTTTTTTTATTTTTTTATTTTTTCAATTTTTTAAAATTAGAGATGGAATCTCTGTCGCCCAGGCTGGAGTGTGGTGGTATGATCTTGGCTCACTGCAACCTCCACCTCCTGGATTCAAGTGATTCTCCTGTCTCAGCCTCCCAAGTACCTGGGGTTTCAGGTACCCACCATCATGCTGTGCTAATATTTGTATTTTTAGTAGAGATAGGGTTTCACCGTGTTCACCAGGCTGGTCTTGAACTCTTGACCTCAGGTGATCCACCTACCTCAGCCTCCCAGAGTGCTGGGATTACAGCTGTGAGCCACTGTGCCCAGCCTCGTTTTCCATTTTTAAATTGGGTTATTTGTCTTTTTATTATTGTTAGAGTTCCTTAGAAATTCTGGCTACTAGGCCGGGTGCGGTGGCTCAAGCCTGTAATCCCAGCACTTTGGGAGGCTGAGACGGGTGGATCACGAGGTCAAGAGATCGAGACCATCCTGGTCAACATGGTGAAACCCCGTCTCTACTAAAAATACAAAAAATTGGGCCGGGCGCGGTGGCTCAAGCCTGTAATCCCAGCACTTTGGGAGGCCGAGGCGGGTGGATCACGAGGTCGAGAGATCGAGACCATCCTGGTCAACATGGTGAAACCCCGTCTCCACTAAAAATACAAAACATTAGCTGGGCATGGTGGCACGTGCCTGTAATCCCAGCTACTCAGGAGGCTGAGGCAGGAGAATTGCCTGAACCCAGGAGGCGGAGGTTGCGGTGAGCTGAGATCACGCCATTGCACTCCAGCCTGGGTAACAAGAGCAAAACTCCGTCTCAAAAAAAAAAAATACAAAAAAATACAAAAAATACAAAAAATTAGCTGGGCATGGTGGCACATGCCTGTAATCCCAGCTACGCAGGAGGCTGAGGCAGGAGAATTGCCTGAACCCAGGAGGCGGAGGTTGCAGTGAGCCAATATCGCACCATTGCACTCTAGCCTGGGTAGCAAGAGTGAAACTCCATCTCAAAAAAAAAAAAAAAAAAAAAAAAATTCTGGCTACTTAAACCATTAGACATATGATTTGCAAATATTTTCTCTCATTCTGTGAGTTGTCCTTTTGTTTTGTTTTGTGTCTTGACAATTTCTTTTGAAGCACAACAGGTTTAATTTTAGTGAAGTTTAGTTTGTCTGTTTTTCTTCTGTCATTTTGTCACATATATAGATTTGTGTAAATACCACCACACCAAGATACAGAACTGTTATATCACCAAAAAGATCTTCCTCATGTTGCCCCTTTGTAGTCACACTCCCCTCGAAGCGATTTTTGAACCAACATTATAACTTCGTTGGCCTGAGAGTAATTTGCATATGTGTGTTTATTTTTAATGCTAGTATTTTATTTTTTGTTTAACAGGCTGAAACAAGCCAGGGAGCTCTGGGCACACTGGCAAATGTAGTGACCTCCCTTGCCAACCTAAGTGAATCCTTGAACAACGGTGACACTTCAGAAATCCAACCAGAGGACCAGTCTGCAAGTGAGATTACTCGGTATGAGACTATGAGGGTAGAGGCCCCGCTCCTGGAATATAAGGAGGAAAACAGCATTTTGCTACCTATGCTGTATTTAACCAAGGATGAAAAAATCGTTACAGTGACTCTGCACATCTGTCTTCTTTCAGATTTTAACTATGGGAACATAGACCCACTTAATGTTACACAGTATAAAACAGTCCAAACCATGGAAAAGGAAATTGAGTAAATCAGTAGAAGTATGAGGATAACTGTTTAAGTGGACAGCAGTTATTTGTATTAATTACTGTTTAATAATGCATCTGCATATTAAGAGTTCATTCTCTTTCCTACTTTCAACCTGTTTTTCTCATCTATATTTTTTCTTTTTCTTTTTCTTTTTCTTTTTAAATAGAGATGGGATCTTGCCATATTGCCCAGGCTGGTCTAGAACTCCTGGGCTCAAGTGATCTTCCCACCTCAGCCTCCCAAAGTGCTGGGATTACAGGCATGTGCCACCACGCCCAGCCCTCATGTATGTTTGTTTCTGAGTAGTGAATTCAGAGCTTAAATCTGCCAGGGTAACTGGATTGATAGTGGCTGATAAATAGCATGAGCTGGTGCCGGACATTGATAACTGCTGCTAAGGATGTTTCTTCTCTGCAGTTTGGCTCTTGTGCTCTGCTCCTAACATGCCAGACCCGCCACATACAGAGCTGGAGACTAACAAGTGTTCCAGTCCTTTGTTCACTGTGGTCTGATAACAAATAATATCTAGATCCAGTGGAAAGAGGGTAGGATTTGAATTAGGTAGAATTCTGGTTCTGCCACTTAGTATGGATGATCTTGGAAAAGGTGTTTAACAACTTAAGGTCAACATTAACATCTGTAAAATGGAAGATAATTTTTACTTTTGGAGGGTACTTGTGAAAAATAGAAATTGGGCCTGGGTGCAGTGGCTTATGGCTATAATCCCAGCACTTAGAGAAGCTGAGGCAAGAGGATTGCTCGATCCCAGGAGTTTGAGACCAGCCTGGGTCAATGTAGTGAGACCCCATCTTTGAAGAAGTAAGTAATAAATAAATAAATATAAATTGCCCATGAAGTTAGGTAATATATAGCTCAGTACCTAAGGTGATGTGTAGATAATATATTGAGCTTTCATTGTTTGCCAGGCACAGTGGCTTACTTGTGTAATCCCAGCGCTTTGGGAGGCAAGGTGGGTGGATCTCTTGAGGTCAGAAGTTCTAGACCAGCCTGGCCAACACAGTGAAACCCTATCTCTACTAAAAATACAAAAAAATTGCCCGAATGCCAGGGCTTACTTAACGCCTGTAATCCGGCCCTTTGGGAAGCCAAGGCAGGTGGATCACCTGTGGTCAAGAGTTTGAGACCAGCCTGGCCAACATAGTGACATCCCATCTCTACTAAAAATACAAAAAAAAAAAAAAAAAAAAGCCAGGCATGGTGGCATGTGCCTATAGTCCCAGTTACTTGAGAGGCTAAGGCAGGAGAATCGCTTAAACCTGGAATGTGGAAGTTGCAGTGAGCCAAGATCCCATCACCGCACTCCAGCCTGGGTGACAGAACAAGACTCGGTCTCTTAAAAAAATGAAAAAAAAATAGCTGGGTGTGGTTGCACGTGCCTTGTAGTCTCAGCTACTCAAAAGGCTGAGGCATGAGAATTGCTTGAAGCCAGATCCTGCTACTGCACTCCAGCCTCTCTGCTATCTCTAAATAAATAAATAAATAGGAAGCTTTCATTGTTAGTGTTTCCCTCACCAGGTAGAACTTAATTATCTTTTCCCATTGTAGTTTTTCTAAATCATATGTTAGCTAGAATTCTGTTCCCTCTAAAAGCTATAGATTCACCACACTTCCATGCTTCATTTTTTGCTCACAGGGCATTTGATACCTTAGCTAAAGCACTTAATACTACAGACAGCTCCTCTTCTCCAAGCCTGGCAGATGGGATAGACACCAGTGGAGGAGGGAGCATTCATGTCATCAGCAGAGACCAGTCGACACCCATCATTGAGGTTGAAGGCCCTCTCCTTTCAGACACACACGTCACATTTAAGGTGAGTGGATTTAGCCTAACCATGTGCCCCCAACCTGCTGGGGGAGAGGTTCTGTACCAAGCTAGTCTGCAGTTTTAAAAATCAAACCTTGGACGCCGGGCATGGTGGCTCACACGTGTAATCCCAGGACTTTGGGAGGTGGAGGTGGGTAGATCACGTGGTCAAGAGATCGAGACCATCCTGGCCTATCTCTACTAAACCCTATCTCTACTAAAAATGGTCAAACCCTATCTCTACTAAAAATATAAAAATTAGCTTGGGGTGGTGGCACGTGCCTGTAGTCCCAGCTACTTGGGAGGCTGAAGCAGGAGAATTGCTTGAACCCAGGAGGCAGAGGTTGCAGTGAGCCAAGATCGTACCCCTTTACCACCCCAGCCTGGGCAACAGAGCAAGACTTCATCTCAAAAAAAAAAAAATCAAACCTTGGGGCCAGGCGTGGTGACCTATAATCCCAACACTTTGGGAGGCCAAGGCACAGAGATCACTTAATCACTTAAGGTCAGGAGTTCAAGACCAGCCTGGCCAACATGGTGAAATCACATCTCTACAAAAAACTACAAAAAAATTAGCCGGACATGGAGGCGCACGCCTGTAGTCCCACCTACTTGGGAGGCTGAGGCATGGGAATCACTTGAACCCAGGAGGGAGAGGTTGCGGCGAGCCAAGATTGTGCCACTGCACTCCAGCCTGGGCAACAAGTGTGAAACTCTGTATCAATAAATAAATAAAAATTAAACTTTGGAGTGAGCTCATCTGCGAACTGTGGCATTTGACATTATGACTTCAGGCTGGATCTTGCGTTCCAGAATGATAGTCTCATTATGAAGCATTTTCACTTGTCTTTTGCTCACAGTGCCATTTGTTTCTGAAGGTAACCCTGAAGAGGCGTGGCCCATCATTGCTAAGACAGGCTGACGTAGTGGTAACTGCTGAGGGTAACTGCTGTTCTGACTGATCTGTCCCTGCCTTTCTGTGACAGCCTGGATGCCCCATGGGCTCAGGCAGGCACTTTTGTCTCTTCTCTGTGTCATAGAAACGCTCATATAAAATCTACAACAAGCAGGCAGCCAGCCATTGATCCTGACTACTATGCCCTCTGGAGCCACAGAAAGCAGATCCCTTGAAGAGTGCTGTTAAGGCCTCGCGGGTCTTCCTCATGCTCTCTTTCACTGGTCTTGCTTTTTCTACAGGACATTCAGAGGGCACCTGAAGCCCTCAGTCTCTAGGTCTCCAGACTGCTCAGTCTTCCTAATTCTCCAGTATTTTTTTTTTTTAACAAATACTCATTTAATCTGAAGTCTGGTGGTATAATTGTGGCTCGCTGTAACCTCAAACTCCTGGGCTTGAACTCCTGTGCTCAAGTGACCCTCCTGCCTCAGCCTCCCAAGTAGCTAGGACTACAGGCATACACCACCATGCCCAGCTAATTTTTATTTTTATTTTTTGTAGAGACAGGGTCCTCAATATGTTGCCCAAGCTGGTCTCAAACACTTGGCCTCAAGCAGTCCTCCTGCTTTGGCCTCCAAAGTGCTGGGATTACAGGCAAGAGCCACTGCGCCTGATCCAGTATTTTTTTTCACTAGAGTCACTTAGGAAGTTAGGTCCCTGCTCCTAGTTTACCAAAGGTTACCTAAGAAACAGGTCACCAGTATAATTCCAGCTTCAAAGGCATGGGAGTCCCTTCTAGACAATGAAATTCCTGGAGCCTAGCCCAACATTCTAATCATGGGATATCATCATCCTGCCACGAGAGCTTCTTAGCTCTTGCTCACTGCTATCTTAAGACCATCTACCAAAATGCCTGCTAGCCCATGAAGTCAGCCCATTACCCAGATTTATTTTTTATTTATTTTTTTATTTTTTTGAGACTTGAGTCTCACTCTGTCATCCATATTGGAGTGCAGTGGTACGATCTTGGTTCACCACAACCTCCGCCTCCCAGGTTCAAGCGATTCTCCTGCCTCAGCCTCCCAAGTAGCTGGGATTATAGGCGTATACCACCACACTTGGCTAATTTTTATATTTTTAGTAGAGATGGGGTTTCACTATGTTGGCCAGGCTGGTCTCAAACTCCTGTGATCTGCCTGCCTCAACCTCCCAAAGTACTGGGGTTATAGGCATGAGCCACTGCACCTGGCCCCTATTCCCCAGATTTAATTTAGACCTTAACCTCTGGCTCAAAATGGAGTTGCTATAGAACAAATAACAATTTAGCTGAGGTAAGACTTGAGTATGTTTTTGTGTGAGTTGGCTGGGAAGGTCACCTTAGGCTTATGGACCACATTCCAAGGCCCATTAGACCCTTAGTTCACTGAGCAAGAAGACATGGGGAGTCTATGCAAGCCCCCACTGCAGGGGACTTCACAGAGTGACTCTAGATGCCACTGTTATTGAAGCATGACAGGGATACACGTTGACAGACAAAGCCATCGCCTGTCCTTCCTTCACCTCCTGTGCCATGTGCCTTCTCTTTTCCAGCTTACAATGCCCAGCCCAATGCCAGAGTACCTCAATGTGCACTACATCTGTGAGTCTGCGTCCCGTCTGCTGTTCCTCTCAATGCACTGGGCTCGGTCAATCCCAGCCTTTCAGGCACTTGGGTAAGTGGCCACTTTTCTCTGCATGTATCCTTGGGTGAGGGCCTTCCTCTCCCTAGGAATGACCTGGAAGAACTCTGAGGGCCCTTCTTCTAGTTTGACTGTTACTATAACCTCACTCAAAGGACCCTGAGTTTTTTACTAAGTATAGTTAGTGGACTGGTAACAGAGTTGCCAGTTCTGCAGTGTTCCTTAAACCTTTATGGAGTCTCTTACGTACAAGGATTTGGTGCTGGGAGCTGGGGATAGAGAAGAATGTAGAAGGCAAGGGTAGTCCCTCGCACTGTGCTATGGCACAGTGTGACTCTCAAACTGAAGCCAGGTCGGGAACTGCGCCTAGCTTTCATAAAGTGCATGTGAATCAGCTGTTTCTTCAAACACTGATTTACATTCTCACACAAGCCACAGTGCCAACCGGCACATTGAGTAGTACAGACCCTGGTGTCGTCTCTGCAGGAAGCCCCTCTTTACTTGCTTTCTTGAGCACTACTTGTGTTTATTTCTCCTCTAAATCCCAACATTGGCTCTGCCAGTGTGCCAAGTGCTGTGTAACTGGTGTAACTGCTATCGTGCCATCAGGTGGCTGGCAGTCTGGTTGAAAGATAAGTAACCATATAAAAATGGAAATACTGTGAGAGTTAATGCATATTGCAGAGTAACCATCCTTCGGTAATATGTGGAAAACACTAGAATGGAGGTCAGGGTTGTCTGGTAGTTTACACTATTGGTTTGGGGCAAACAGACCTGGTTGTCAGGCCGTAAGAATAGCCTTTGTCAGCTGTGTTGCCTTGTGCTAGTCACTGTACCTCTCTGAGCCTCCAGTTTCTCACTGTAGAATCCTTACATGGGTTTAAGATCTATAAAGCTCTTAACCCAGTGCCTGGCACGCAAGGGGCTCAGCAGAAGGCAGTGTGGTTCTGTGGTCAGTTGGTATGGGATATGTCCTAAGTAGTTGTTAGAATGGTCACCTCCTTCCATTATTAAAGAAAAGGCAGACAGAATTGTCTCATTCTCCAGGGAGAACTAGACAGGTAATGACTGCTAAACAAGTATTAGGAGTTTCATTGTTAGCTGTTTGGAGATTAGCCTACCCCTTGCTACCATGTGGTAGGTGGTGTAACTTCAGGCAGTTGTTTTTTTTATAACACCACAGTCTACAGTTATTAGTACTGGTAGGTACCTGAGATTTTTTTAACTGAAGTTAAAACGTGGTTCACCCACTGCCCTGAGTATACTTTTTCTAGTTGGGTAATTTGGAATTTCCTCCAAGTTTCTCAGTCCGGGCTAGATAAAATGTGCTACCACATTTAAAGTGGTTTTAGTTACATTTCATGTACTGTTTTTCATAAGTTAGTGTCCAGGGCAGTGATCATAGTAAAATGCTAGATGTACATCTGGGGCATTTGGGAGTGACACAGTGCAGGAGCCCTGGTTCTCACTTGCCTCCTCTGGCTGGGCCACCCTTCAGGCAACTGGAGAAAACAGCATTGTCAAGACAGCCCAGTTTCTTTGACCTCCTGAAATCTTGAGACAGGTGAGGGAATGCCATTTGGGGGTTTCTGAGAATAAGGATGTAGTGTCTTATGATACGCCAACCTTGCTAATTAACCTGAGTAAGAATTTAGCCAGGGCAGGGCTGGAAGCGGCCTTAACTGGACCCCCATCTTCCCTGCTTCAGTCTCAGCTGCAGCACAGAGCCTGCCTCCTGCCCTACAAGGTTTGCAGGGTATGTTTCTGCCCTTCAGAATCTGTACTCAGCTCTTAGTCTTTTGATCCCTGCAGCCTCTTATGACCTTGGGTGAAGGACTTAAGTAACTGATACCATCTCCAGGAGCAGAGCAGAGCCAGGATGCTGAGGCTTTAGAAGGCTGTAGGAAATGATGGTTTGGCCATACCTATTAAAATTTCTCATTATTTAAGTCTAAAGAATGTTTTTTAAGAGAATAGTTGATTATCAGAAAAACTTTAGTTACAACATTCATAGACTTAGTCATAGACTTCATCATTTTCTTGGAGAATGATCCTGAATAGCACTTCAGCAAATACTTGCTCAATTTACCTGTTTGGGAAATGCTGGGACTTAGTGCCTGCATGCCCCACAACCTTGGAGAAATGCCAGCATATACCACACTCAGTCTCATCTCTGTATCCCCAGGCAGGACTGCAACACCAGCCTGGTGCGGGCCTGCTGGAATGAGCTCTTTACCCTCGGCCTGGCCCAGTGTGCCCAGGTCATGAGTCTCTCCACCATCCTAGCCGCCATCGTCAACCACCTGCAGAACAGCATCCAGGAAGGTAGGGTCCAGGGACTTGGGGCTGGGGTGTGTCTTGGTGTAGCCTGGTGGCCATGGAGCAGAGCCCAGCCCTGGTTGGAGGCCCATGTCAAAGACATTTTTGTTGACCCAGGCTGGCACCATAGGATATTGGCTAGCCTCAGTGTCCCACAGTATCCACAGGCTGAGAGTAATTTGACTTTAAGTTATGGAACCTTCGGACTGGGCGTGGTGGCTCATGCCTGTAATCCTTTGTTAGGTCAGGCAGGAGGATTACTTGAGCCTAGGAGTTTGAGACCAGCCTGGGCAACATAACAAGACCTTGTCTCTTGAAAATACAAAACATTAGCCAGGCCTGGTGGCATCTGCCTGTAGTCCCAGATACTCAGGAGGCTGAGGCAGGAGGATTGCTTGAGTCCAGAGTTTGAGGCCATGGTGAGCTGTCATCATGCCATGTACTCCAGCCTGGGTAACAGAGCAAGAACCCATCTCAATGAATGAATCAATCAATCAATGTTACAGGACGCTTATCAGTCAGAATATGTAAATTTCTGCCAGACTGCACTCTTCATACAATTAATATGAAGAAAAAATGGAAAAGGTCAATTTCTTGATAGGCATTTAGTGGTGATCTTTTCAGAATAATCACAGCTGATATTTTCGTCTTCATTGATAGGTTACTTTTCTCATGTATAATAGTTCAAAGATCCTCACAACCCTATAAATTAGAACTATTACCTCATTTTTCCATGTGGAGGAACTGAGGCCCTGATAAGTTCCCTGGCTTGCTCCAAATGAAACAGTTAAGTACAAAAACTAGGGCACAGGCCAAGCACAGTGGCTCACACCTGTAATCCCAGCATTTTGGGAGGCCAAGACAGGGGAATCATCGGAGGTCAAGAGTTCCAAGACCAGCCTAGCCAACATGGTGAAACCCCATCTCTACTAAAAATACAAAAAGTTTGCTGGGTGTGGTGGCGGGTACCTGTAATCCCAGCTAATCGGGAGGCTGAGGCAGGAGAATCACTTGAACCTTGGAGGTGGAGGTTGCAGTGAGCCAAGATCACAGCACTGCACTCCAGCCTGGACAACAGAACGAGACTCTGTCTCAAAAGAAATACATATATATATGTGTGTGTGTGTCCACACACACCACACACACAATTAGCTGGGCATGGTAGTACATGCCTGTTAATTCCAGCTACTTGGGAGGCTGAGGCATGAGAATCACTTGAACCCAGGAGGCAGAGATTGCAGTGAACCAAGATTGTGCCACTGCACTCCAGCCTGGGTGACAGAGTGAGGTGAGACTGTTTAAAAAAAAAAAAACTAGGGCACAAACCCGCGTCATGCTGACCCTAGTCCAGGACACATGTACCTCACCCAGGCTGCTCCATATGAATCAACAAATGACTCTCTTCTGTGAGATCTGTGGCAACTATCTAGTATTTGGTGTTCAAAACATCAGCAGTGTCAGGAATGTCAGGAATAGGAGGCAGCCATTGTAGTCTCTCCACATGCAACATGTCTGACACACTGAAGACCACTGTCATACCCAGCATTTGAAGTAAGACTGAAAATCTATACTTGCAGCTGAAGTGGGGGAAGTGGTTTTTTTAAACAGAGTCTCTCTGAGTTGCTAAGCTGGAGTGCAGTGGCAGTCGTAGCTCACTACACCCTTGAACCCCTGGGTTCAAATGATCCTCCTGTCTCAGCCTCCCAAGTAGCTGCGACTACAGGCACTTGCCATCACACCCAGCTAATTTTTATATGATTTTTATAGAGAGGAGGTTTAACCATGCTGCCTAGGCTTGGAACTTCACTTTTAATTGGGCATTCCAAGTGTTTGGTATCTAGGAATGAGTAACCTATTCATACATTTGTTTTTCTAGTTATTTCCTTGGAATAGTTATGTAAGCGTGAAGTTTTAAATACCCGGTAACAGGCCAGATGCAGTGGCTTACACCTGTAATCCCACCACATTGGGAAGCTGAGGCAGGTGGGTCACTTAAGGTCAGGGGTTCAAGACCAGGTTGGACAACATGGTGAAACCCCGTCTCTACCAAAAATATAAAAATTAGGCATGGTGGTGAGCACCTGTAATCCCAGCTACTTGGGAGGCTGAGGCAGGAAAATCGCTTGAACCTAGGAGGTAGAGGCTATAGTGAACCAAGACCACACCACTGCACTCCAGCCTGGGCGACAGAGCGAGACTCAAAAAACTACTAGATTTTATTGAAGTTATGTTAGATTTGTTGTTCACAAATGAGCTTTAGTTTTCTTTTCTTTTTTTGCGGGGGGTGGGGAGCGGGGGTGCAGTGGGGTAGAGACAGAGTCTCATCATGTTGCCCAAGCTGGTCTCAAACTCCTGGCCTCAAGCAGTCCTCCTGTCTTGGCCTCCCAAAACATTGGGACTAGAGGCATGAGCTACCACAACTAGCCAGTTTTATTTTAAACTGAGTATAATAATACTGATACCGCCACTAAGGTATTGTCATGAAGATTAAATGAAATAACATATAAAATTTTTCTGAAGCCAGGTATGGTGATGCATACCTGTAGTCCCAGCTACGCAGGATGCTGAGGTGGGAGGATCACTTGAGCTCATGAGTTCACGTTCAGCCTGGGCAACATAGTAGACACCCAACTGAAAAAAAATTGTTTTGACAACTAAAAAATGCCAGCATTTAATGTTCAGGTGCCTGCAGAGACTTAGAAAAATTTTCTAACCATTTAT
Organism: Saimiri boliviensis; assembly: GCF_048565385.1. Taxonomy (NCBI): domain Eukaryota; kingdom Metazoa; phylum Chordata; class Mammalia; order Primates; family Cebidae; genus Saimiri; species Saimiri boliviensis. The sequence goes on from NC_133456.1 coordinate 21,901,684, forward strand.
ATGAACTGTGAGTCTTCAGAATAAAGACATGATTATTCAGGCACAGAATAAAAGGAATTCTCAATGTACACACCTCCAGGCCAAGGGAGCTGCCTAGCGGCAGGGCCAGGAAGAATCACTGGTCTAGGAGTTCGTTATTGAGGTAGAACCCATATTGGAGCAGACTTTGCATACCTCTTGTCACTTCACCTGCAGCTGGAAAATGAAGCTCTTGTTCATCTTGAGATTACTGATTTTTAAAAGTGAAATCATCCCATTTCTTTCCATCTGTGGCCCTCAAATAAGCTGGTTTTATTGTTCTTACCCACCTTTCTCAGAAATTTGTGATCTTGGTTTCTAGATAAACTTTCTGGTGACCGGATAAAGCAAGTCATGGAGCATATCTGGAAGCTGCAAGAGTTCTGTAACAGCATGGCGAAGCTGGATATAGACGGCTATGAGTATGCATACCTTAAAGCTATAGTTCTCTTTAGCCCTGGTAAGATATGCAGTGGGGATGCATGACCCTTTTCTACCGGTATCTACTGATGTTTCTGAACATGAACATGTTGTCATCAGTAATGTAGAAAGAGCCCTGCGGATTATATGTGACCTAGATGTTTTGCTAGATAACATAAATACATAGATGCTGTTAATTCTTGCCTTTACAGCCCCAAAGAAATATGTTCCAGTGCCTGATGTCACACACTGAATAGATCTGTGTACTAATTAAACCATTGGCCAAACAAGACTACAGCACACAAAAGTGTGCTACCACCCGATACCCTTTTTTTTCTTTGTTTTTGGCTCTTTGCAAGTTTCCAAATTTTATTAGCACATATAATCCAGTACACATTGAAGCTCTACCTGTTTGCACAGAATGTGTATAGCAGTAGCAGCAGCTGCTGTGGAGCATGCTAAAAGGTATGTTCGCAGGAGATGAAGAGGCAGCAATCAGGATGCCTGGGCTGGCCTCACTTCCCTCAACTGTTCTCTAAAGGCGTCTAAAGAAGTCACTCAGGCTGACTGCTGACCTCACAGTAGGGGTTGGACACAACTTAACCTTTTCCTCTTCCTTCCCAGCCCTCCACTCACTAACAACAAAATAGCTAATAAAATTGAGACAAATTATATAATTAAATATTTAGAAAGTAAATGACAATTTCTAATTTTATGTGATAGTTTTAAAAACTGTTTTCTAGGGTAGTAGGAAGCCAGATGTCTGGAACCAACCAGGTGGGACTGCTCAGGCTGGCATCTACTCAGGGTCCCCGACCCCCTCCCTGGAACTTCAGGCCTGGGCAGAAAACAGGAAAACCGAGCATTCTAATAATACCTAAACTAGATCAGTCTTTGAATTCAGTTTGTTATACTTGAGAAGTTTGCAGAAGTTTCACTAAAAATACTAAGAAGTCTGCAAGTGAGACTTTTCAAATTCAGAGGGAATTTGGAGGTACTTTTCTGTTTTCAGATCATCCAGGTTTGACCAGCACAAGCCAGATTGAAAAATTCCAAGAAAAGGCACAGATGGAGTTGCAGGACTATGTTCAGAAAACCTACTCGGAAGATACCTACCGGTGAGTCATTTAGGCACACGCTCTTGCTTGGGGCAGCACAGAGTGTGGTTGAGTTTGTAGTTTCAAATATAAGTTACGTTAGCCTTTCCATTTTTAGCAGCCTGATAGAGCCTCCATTGGATCACATTCTAATTCTTGAGTTTTGTTTTTTTCCAAGCTCCCAAAACTAGAGAATTCTTGAATTCTAGAGGCAGCGTAGAGTGCCAGCAGGAGGGCCAGGACTGCAGCTGATTATAGCATTGCTGTGTGATGGTCTCAGATTGCTATTCTTTAATTGGAGAAGTTGGAGCAGATGCTGTATGCCTTGTTCCGGGGCTAACACTGTACATGAGGTTTGAGTTCTTATGGAGATTCCCTTACCCAGAGTAGTTTGAAAGGTCTGCTTCTCTGGTCAGTATCCATTGAACAGGCAGTGCTAGAGTACTTGACAGAAAAGTTCTCATTGACAGAAATCAAACCTGACCCCTATAAAGGAGTGTGTGAGTTGTATAAAGTCATTTTCCTTCAGATAAACTGATGGAAAAAAGTTTATTTGGGTGAAAATTAATGATCTTATTTGTAGTGAATGTGTAGCTATATATATATAAATTAGCTTTTCTCATGCAGATTTAGGCAGGAAAGTTTTCAGATCTGCCAAAGGGCAGAATGCATTGACAGGCTTTCCAGCCAAGGATGGAATAATGCTTTTCTGTGACAGCTTCTGACCTACCAGAAGCTACATGAATTTGTGAGACCCTTTCAAGTATTTCCCTCTCCATCATATCCCCCTAAAATAAACATTGGAACAAAATTGACAGCATGGGAAGACACACAGGCCCACCTTCCCCAAAGTGTGTCCCCTGCACAGACCTCAGTCTGCAGGAGCCCCACGGAACAGAGGTGTCTTGGGGGCTACCCCTTTTGGCCCAGTGCTTCTCAAAAGAAATGATTTTGTCCCCCAGTGGGTAACCAGCTCTTAGTGTTTCAGCGCTAAAACCAGGACAGTTCCCCCACCATTTATCTGGTGTGACTTGGGGGCATCTTGTAGCTGACTGGTCCTGCTGGTAGACAAGAGCCTCCTCCTCCTTTCGGCACACTTCCATTGCCCAGATGTGGGTTTTACAAAAGCTAGCTCCATTTTCTACTGTAATCACTGAAGGCCTCATCATGAATCTAGAATAACTTCAGGCTCAATACATAGAGAATGGACTCTCAGGGAATGCACCCACACCCAGAATTTATACATCCAGCCAGGTGTCCAGTCAGGTTGTCCCTCGAGGAGGCCACAGGCCTGCTCCCCCAACAGTTAACATGGCCAAAAGATGCCTGGAAATGGCCTTCTGGGTCTGCTGGCAGAACCATAGCACACTCTAGAATCACTTTAACATCAGCAACTCTGTGGCCTTGGAAAGTAGATGTAATATGTCTGAAAACATCATGAGTCACTCCTGTCCAGTCAGGGACCCAGGGTTGGGTAGGGTGATGACAAGTGACTTGAAGTCCAAAATGATAAGAGAGGCTTTTTGTTTTTAAATTGTACTTTAAGTTCTGGGGTACATGTGCAGAACATGCAGGTTACATGAGTATAAGGGAGGCTTTCTTTTAGGGCTCAGAAATTCACTCAGAGATAGTTCTCAAAGAAAGGCTCTAGAATGTTTTACACCCTGTTTGCATATTCATTTTTTTAATCTTTATATTTACTGTCTGGAATATCCATTTTTTACTCTTACCCATTCTTGTTCCTTTTCTCATATTGATAATTCCTCCTGAAATACTTCCCACACCTCCCAATTCTTTGAATCTCTACTGATAGAAATCTTAGCCAGTCTGTAAGGCCCAGCTGAGATCGCGGGTCCCTTATACCTTTGTGTGCCCTGCAAGATTGGAGCATTGCAACTCATTGTGGCTGGGTGAATGGATGCTGGTGCTGGAATGCTACTTGCATAATATGAACCCATTTTCTCATTTTAAAAAAAAGTATTCACTGTAGAAAAACTTAAGAGTGTTCTAGAAATCAAAAAGGAAAAAACTTTTAAAAAAGCACTATCTAGGGGCAGGCCATGGTGACTCACAGCTGTAAAACCAACACTTAGGGAGGATGAGGCAGCAGGACTGTTTGAGCCCCAGAGTTTGAAAACACCCTGGGCAACATAGTGAGACCCCATCTGTATGAGAAAAAAAATTTTTTAATTAGCCAGGTGTAGTGGTGTGCACCTGTAATCCCAGCTACTCAGGAGGCTGAGGTGGGAGGATCACTTGAGCCTGGGAGGTTGAGGTTGCAGTGAGCCGAGATCACATCATTGCACTGCAGCCTGGATGACAGAGGAAGATGCTGTCTCAAAATCAAAACAAAACACTATCCAGAAATACCTACTGTTAACATTCTGTGTATTCACTTCCAGAAATTTTTTATGTATTATAATTGGGATCATAAAATATCAAAGGTTTTGTAATCTCTTTTCATGTAATACACAATAACCATACGTACTCTTCATCATTTTCTGTGGTTCCTAGTTCCCTGCTAATGAAAAAGTAGGTCCAGTTTGGGCTGTCACACATGGCACTGCAGTAGCATCCTGGCACATGTTCCACGTTTTCACCTGGGATCCATTCTTGGCTGGAAAATGGCCTGGTCACATGGGACACTTCAGATACACAGAGTTGAGTGGCCTTCCAGGGCAGCATCATGGTGCACCCTCCACCCCAGGTTGCTTCAGAATGAAAGCTATTTTATTGCTTTATTTATAATGCTAAATGAACACTGGGAATTACAGCAGTACAAAAAAATAAGTAAAATCACCTCCAGTCCCAATACCCACAGCCCAACTCTTAGCATTGTGGTGAACATTTTCCCAATACTTTATATATACCTCTATACTTGCTGTTTTATAATGTTCTTTTAAGTTTTTATTGAGCAATATATCATGGATATCTTTCCTGATCAGTAAATACAAAGTGGTTTTTTTTTTTGGTTTTTTTTTTTTTTTGAGACAGAGTTTGGCCGTTTGTTGCCCAGGCTGGAGCACAGTGGCATGATCTCAGCTCACTGCAACCTGCATCTCCCAGGTTCAAGTGATTCTTCTGTCTCAGCCTCCCAATATTATCCTTTTTTAAATGAGTCTATAAGCAGTTCATCATATGAAGAGTCCTTTATTTTAACCTGTCCTCTGTTGATGAATTTCCAAGTTTTTTCTTTTTGATGGGGGTGAGGAGAGTTGGAATAAACAAGAGTCTTGAAGGGAATATATCTGTACATACATTTTGTACTCACTTGTTTGGTTTTTTTCTCACGATAAATTTCTTTAAAAGGAACTGTTGACTGCCGGGCACGGTGGCTCAAGCCTGTAATCCCAGCACTTTGGGAGGCTGAGGCGGGTGGATCACAAGGTCAAGAGATCGAGACCATCCTGGTCAACATGGTGAAACCCCGTCTCTACTAAAAATACAAAAAAAATTAGCTGGGCATGGTGGTGCGTGCCTGTAATCTCAGCTACCCAGGAGGCTGAGGCAGGAGAATTGCCTGAACCCAGGAGGCGGAGGCTGCGGTGAGCCGAGATCGCGCCATTGCACTCCAGCCTGGGTAACAAGAGCGAAACTCCGTCTCAAAAAAAAAAAAAAAAAAAAAGGAACTGTTGAAATCAGAAAAGAGAGGTGGGTAGATGCATTTGGTTTGATTCTGTGCAGTTCAGACAGGGCCCCAGGGGCCTGTGCTGAGCTGTGGTTGAAGGGCATCAGTCTCCTTTTCCAATGACTCTCTCTTTTACAGATTGGCCCGGATCCTCGTTCGCCTCCCTGCACTCAGGCTGATGAGCTCCAACATAACAGAAGAACTTTTTTTTACTGGTCTCATTGGCAATGTTTCGATAGACAGCATAATCCCCTACATCCTCAAGATGGAGACAGCAGAGTATAATGGCCAGATCACCGGAGCCAGTCTATAGTGCACACCACACACCTGCCAAGGAGCAAAAGAATCCTCCCAGGACCGTTCACATACAAAGAAAAGTAAAGTAGTGGTATTTTGGTATGTGCAAATATTTCCATATGTTAGCCATTTCCTGTCTGGTTTTTCCTCATCTGTTAATCCCAGACAATAGCAATTTAGTAGAATCCTTTCCTGACATAAGAAATGTTTTAATGCCTTTTGATGAAGCAGCAGATTTTGAAACAATCTTTTAACTCAATTTATATTTAGAAATTCTCAAAGGGCAAAAAAGGTTTTCTAACGTCAGAGACTAGTATTAAAGAAAACTGAAAGAACCTAAGAGAATAGTATGTGTGTATATATATAAAAAGTCCTTGGAATTATAGATACTAATTACCAGGGTAATAATATTAGCACTTTCTAAGCACTTAGCAATGTGTAATGTTAGCAACATCTTGCCTGTGGGCAGGGCAAACGGAAAACTGTGTATGTCTTTTGCCGAAATGCTAATGATTTCTGTGAAAACTCACTAGGGTACAGGAGACAATCATTTATGTTTAAGAAAAGGCATCATTCCTAATTGTGTGCACATGCTGTGGTTGAGCTGAATTCCATGAATGGAAACATGGCTCATTTGCATCATGCAGTAAGTGAGAGTGTGGTAGCACAGTTGGTGGTGACCCAGACCAGAAGCTTCTAGCCACAGAGTGGACATTTGTCAGGTTCCCTGACCACTTGGTCCTGGTCTCTGATGGACATCTACAGATCCCTCTAGAACCTGGGGTTCTCCTTTGATGACTCAGTTGTCTGAATTGGATTGCAACTAATCAGACATTAACTGCCAAATGAGATGTACACTTCCTCTAGCAAGTGCAAACATCCCCAAATCACGTCTAGCGCTCATGGCAGATGGAGCCTTCTGACCGAAAAGCGCAAGGTTGGCATTTTGAGCCCTTGACAGTACTTCCAATACAATTGGGGGTGCCTGTGTGTTTGTCCAGATGGAGGATTGTGGCCTTGGAGTGTGAGGGTTACCTTCCCAGGGCTTTTCTACTCCAAATGCCCCCTTGAAAAGGACTCATGTTTATGCAGTTCTGTCAGAACTGTGAGGCTGGAGTGGGGCTGGGCAGGAGCTTGCTGTGCCACCTGGCCAGAGTGGCCAGAGCCTGGTAAAGCTGGATGGAAGGTTTCAGGATAGTTTCTTCCTGTTGACCTTAATACTGGAGATTTTAAAAATGTGCAGACTCGTCAGCATCTCTGTTGGCAACTCTGTTAATATTACTAGCACACCGTGCACTTTGGTTCCCCTAGGTGTGTGCCAGCCGACCACCCCAGAGCATTTCAAATGCAGGCTGCCTGCTCTTTAAAAACAACCCACTATTCCCATTCCCAAGGTGATTGTCTTTTTTCCTCATAAGTTATAGCAACCAGAGTTTACAGCAAGAACAGAGTATGCTGATAAGAAAGTTACGTCTAACTTTCAACACCCATAAATTCTCATGGATGTGAATAAATAGCAAGCTCTTCCTGTTTGAGAAACATGGCATGTGGAAGACCAGGTCAAGTGTTTTCTCTTTTGAATAGTCCAGATTAAGAAAAAGCACCTTGTTGGGTTAAGTTTGCCTGTTGATTTGTTAATCAGATGGTATCAAAAAAGATCCCCAGACACTCCCCTGCCTCACAGGTGCTCTGATCTGGCTCAGGCTGGTGCCACACATGTGATTGCACGAGGGTGCAGGCAATGGAAGCTGTCGCAGGCTCAAGGCAGAACAGAATGCTTGATTCCGAAGGGTTAGCAGCACTTTACGCAAGTCACTGTTAGTGGGGTAAGTGGGAACAATATCTCCAACTTGTGAAATCTTTAGATTTAATTGTATCATTTCTAATTCTTGCCTTGGCAACAAGTTTTGGAGAACAGTGGGGTGGCCATTATAAATTGATGGAAAGGATTTAATTTTGCCAGCTTAATTTTTACTTTTCTAACCCTGATATGTTTTCAGTTTCAAAATTAGGACAAAAACCAGCTGAGAAAATGGAATTACGGCAGGTTTGTTTCATCTCTGCTTGTGAAGGATTTTGGTAACGGGCATCCTGAAGCTCAGCTGTGCTTCTTACACAGCTTGTTGCCTGCCTTCTGTCCTTTTAATTTTTGAGTGTGAGCATCAGGGCCATGTTGCAGTTCTTGGGAATATATACATAACAGCTTTCAGATCCCAGTTCTTGGTGTTGGTAAAAAGGTCTCCACCAGCTCCTCTTCTCATCCCCAGGTCACTCAGTGGCAGCCAGTAGGCCATTTAGACTCAGGTGGATAAAGAAGTCTTGGGCTCTGGCGAAACAGCCGTTCAGAAAATTGTGATTTTGCTTGGAAAGGTGCTGATTCTAACCTGGTCTTGCTCTTTAAGTCCCTTCGCTGGTGATGGCTGATTCCAGGGACTGTTTTGGGTTGTGAACACTACTATGGCAGTTTCTCAGATCCTCTTGGCCTTAGATTGAAGTGGCCTTTTCTTTAAGGATCATGTCCACATAACCTGAATTCTTGGTGCTTGAACTCATTTCAAGCCTTTGACTGCAGGTCCATTTCATCTCCTGTCAGGTTGGTTAAGGAAAGTCAGCCCAAAGTCAAGAATTAAAGAGATCCAAACCAAATATTTGGGCTCCATCTTTCACAGGGCTTAGAACCCTTGTTAGCAGTTTATGAAACTCTGGGTTTCATGAAGTGAGACGTGTCCTCTGGCTGCTGAACTCTACAGAGACACATCATGCTCCCTCTTCTACTGGCCTGGCTGCTCCTCCCTCAGTGAGGAGAAGCAGCTGGCTCAGAGAGGTGGAACAGACACATGCTGTCTTCTCTTAGTTAAGTGGCCTCTTTTCCAGAAGTATCTCAGATAATGTTGGGTTAAGACAGATAAATGTTGAAATTGGTGGAGATCATTACACATTAACATAAAACAGGACAGGAAGAGATTTTTTTTGAAAGACAAAATTAGTTGAGCAAGTAATACTTTTCAAGTTATTCCTGGAAGGTGTTTTTAAGGAAGTATGTTACCTACCACACTCTCCAAATTTGACATTTCTGTGTGTGTCCTGCGGGGTTCCATTATTTGTCTAACCCTTGCCATAAGGCTGTTGTTTGAGGTTCTTTTGCTGTTCTGGGCTTTATATTTAATTTTCAGGTGTTGTCACTTGTAAGATGTGTTGTATAACTGCCCTCAAGAGGGACTGATGTTTAGCTTGTCATTGTCAGTATTGAATGTGGACTCTTCTGAGGCAATTAGGACACTAAGCCTAATGGTAACCATGGATGCCTTGGGCTCCCTAATCTCACGGCAGTATCCACGCTACACACATACTTGGCTGTCTTGTCTGGGGGATAGTTACGGCAAGGAGCAAAAAATTCTAAGGACTCCAGCTGTTTCTAGGGCTTTTACTCTCATAGTCCTTTAAGGACATTTCCTGCAGAGCAGTCTTGCTCACAGCCCTCCCTCTGCAGGGCTTCCAGCCCCTGGCTGCAATCAGCAGTTCATCTGAGCATCCACGTTCTGAGACCTGATGTCATTGGACGCCAGAAGTTTGTTGCAACTTTCCAATGTAAATGACTTTACATGCAATGGGGTCATAGGTAACATTTGCTTCTCTAAGTCCAGATCATGGAAAGTCTCATCATCTGACAGCCAGTCTTCTCCCAGGGAGGGTGGTGCCCATTGGGCCCTGGGAATGCCTTGGCCAGCAAAGCAGATGCCCCATGTGCTTCCTTTATCCAGCTTCCATTCTCTTGGTTATGTAGCTCTTTGAAAATGTCTTAACTTTGATGTAAATTTCAAAAGCCAACCCCTCATTGAGACAGGGTTGGTTTGGGTCTTTTGTACGCAGGGTGTGGACCTCCTCATTGTGTGCCTCCTGCCAGCGTGCACTTCACATGTCCAGCCCTGGGTCCCTTCAGCAGCATTGTGCATGTACAGGTTACTAGGCTGCAAGACTGAATGAATGTACATGTGTTTATATCCCCTCTATATGTACAGTGTATATAGTGTGTGTATGTGTACATAGATGTATATTATGTATACAGACATGTATCCAAACTTTTTCCTTATGTTTTAAAGAGAGTTTTTGATAAAGTTGCTAACGCAAACTGATGTGGGTGTTGCAAGGTCCCTCGGCAGGGAAGATTTGCTGGTGATTTCTTCACTCCATTTTCCTTTGGGTGAGCGTGCCTGGGAAGGGCCATGAAGTCAGAATCTCCATTCTGCACAAGGAAGAATTCCAGGCAGAAAAGGTTCTGACAGGGTGACATTTCTTTATGTTTTTAGGTTCAGACAAGAGCCAGGAAGCTGGAAGACAGTTAATATCTAAAACTAAATGGGAATTTTTTGTGCACCTATTCGTGGCCTACCTGGAAGGAACTTGGCAGTTGAGTTGAGCCATCAGCCTTCCCAGCTACTCAGCTCTGTTGAGCAGCCCAGAGACAGGCATTACAGTCAGAGATTCAGAACGCTCTGTGTAAGTGAGGCCTGACTCCCAAAGATGGTAGCAATGTCCCAGGCTTGCTCTGTGCTCAGTCAGCAAGATTTTGGGTACTGTCCTGTGAGTAAACAAATAGAAATTCCCATCTCTCTATCGCCAATTAAAAATAACCTAAAAGTATTCTTTAAAATTAAGCATGGACATGATGGCTAACCTTGGTGGCATAGAAGCTACAAATCGCAAGTTACTTCTCTAACTGTAAGCATGTGAATGAAATCTACAGACTTGATTTCCTTTCTGTAAATTATGATTTTAAATTTTCAGAAAAAAATTACATTTTAATATGGATATGTGTGTCCTTAAAGCTACAGATACCAAATTTTCCTTGTCCAGGTCTATTCTGATGAATTTTACCCCTTAATCTGGCCTTAAACTGAGACTCAGTGAGACTCGGCCCTAGAGAGCCGGGGCCCGGCCCAGCAGTAGTTGCTCATGGACCTGGGAAGCAGGGGCCTGCTGGAAGGAATCACTGGATCACTGCAAAAACTCACATAATCCACAGGTTATTCTTTTTCTTTTAAAAATAAGTTATTAAAATGTGTTTAAACACTTTATGAGACCATAGTACTCAGTGCCTTTTGTGAGACAGTGGGTTATTTAGCCTTCAGCTTCCCTGTTTTTGATGTAGAGAAAGCTTCTGCTATTTCACTGGCCTCATCCCACAAGATTGTGCGACCTTTCCCTGTCATAGCCTGTCGTGACAATCACACTATTGAAAGTGGCTTTCTTAAAATGAAAATAGAAGCATCACAGTCTCTAAATGAATTGAAATAAAAAATTTCCTTTGGGGCTATTTATCTTAACAGCAATCTAAAACCAAAATGTGAGCTTAAAAAAAGTATGGGGGGGTGGGGGGAGAAAAATGTCAGATATTTTTAATGCCCAGCTATACTTTCAGTTAAGAAGCCAGTAATTTTGGTGTCTTGATATTTGTACATGCAACATAGAAAAAAATGCTCAACATTTATTGATTGATAGACTGTTAAAGTTTAGTGTTTGGATAACATTTTAAAAAACGGCTTTTCTTTAGGAAAGTATAATCAATTATTTTAACAACCATAGCATTCATGGACTCAAATGCTGCTGCCACACACAACTCAAGTGCTGGAATATTTTTCTACAGTCTCTCTGTTCGACAGATTATCTTGTAAACCAGTGTTCAACTAGTTTTATAACTGAAAAGCTGCACATTTTTCACAGTACAAGCTGTAGTTTTTACTTGTAGTTTGGACTTCTCTTAGAATGTAACTGCATTACCAGCCCTTTTAAAGGCATCTATCAAAGGAAAATTTGGGTGTTAGATTTTCTTGGGACCGTTTCTGTAACCTCTGCCCTTCACAATATAAAAAATATTGGTTATGCCATTACATTTTAATGCCAGGTTTAAAACCTGTTGAAAGCTGCAGCTTTATACAGCTTTCTTCTCCCTGTGAAATCACTTTGTTTATGTGATGGCATTTAAAAAATAGCATGTTCTTTTTAAACTGAATTTTATATCTAATCAATGTCTTCAGTCTTGAAGAAGAATTTGCATTGTTGTGTTTGTATATAGAGTATTGCAGTGCATGAATTAGCTTTATGCATTTTATTAAATGCTGTTTCAATGTGGCATTATTGTTGTGGCTTAATACTACTACCTAAATGAGGTTTATACTATTAAAAGTGAATTAAAGACTAACGTGCATCCTGCTCCTTATTTTTCTTCATAATAGTGAACCCTGGCCCCCAGACAATACAGCACTCTCCTTTGTCATGGAGATGAAGCATCCTGGTGGTCCTGTCTCTACAGCTCTCCAGCTCCTACCTTAGCCTTAGTGGCCAAGGGGAATTGGGCCCTCTGTGGTCCACTGGATTCCCTGGCAGGACAGTTTTTACATCCACCCAGCAGCAGGGCAGCTCCTTGGTGTAGAACTAGGAAAGCCACACAGATGTTTCTGGAGCAGAACACAGGTGGGCTGCTGACCACTCAGGTGTCGCTACAGACAGGCCTTAAACTGGCAAGCTCATTCTCGAAGGATTATCAAGGGTAAAAATAAGTTCCAGAAGTTAGAACATATTGCTATCTCACCTCTCATGTTCCAGGTGAGGATTCTGAGGTCCAAAGTCAGATGCACAACAGAATTCACTGGCAGCCAGCTAGAGCCTTGCCCTGTCACCAACGCTGGAGTGCACTGCAGCCTCAACCTTGTGGGCTCAAGCAGTCTTCCTGACTCAGCCTCCTGAGTAACTGGGACCACAGCAGATACAGGTTTAAATGGCACTGCCAGGTGGTGCCTCAAAAGAGAAGAAACGTGGTGATTTCAGAAGAAAAATGCTGGTGAATACTGCTTATTCAAATAAGATTAAGAACATGTATCAGTTATAAAATCCTCACATTTTCTCTAATTTTTTTCCATTGCTGTACATTTTAAACCCATCTTTTATCACTACTAAACAAAATGGGGAAAGACAAAGGTTTAAAGAGAAACTATCCAGGGTCAAGTAGCCTATAAGGGACAGAAAAAAAAAAAGAAAATGTTTATTTCCACAAATTATCTGCTGCCGTGAAGCCACACAAGCAGTAAGTAACTGCACCACAAGAATGGCTGCTGCCTCCACACATACCCCTTCTGGGTCTGGGCTGTCCACCTTACACCCGTCACTCCTGTGTCACGCCTTAACTCAAACCCTAGTTTTCTGTCCCATTAGGGACTAGATGGTTATTCTGTCTAGAGAGAGGTCACCACTCTTGGTTTAGGACGTTCCTGCTGGTTAGCAGCCTTTTTGAGCATTAGAGGAAGGCTTTTTCTGTGTCACAAGCTATGGAGACCTAAAGTGCAGATAAAGACCAAAAGGAACTAGGTGCTTTCTGAAGAACCCTTGCAGCCAAGTAGAAAGCCCAGGCAGCTGATGTCAAGGTCAAGACTGCAATCAGTTGGGTGGGAACCTGAAACCAGCAGCAGGAGGGCTCTCAGTTACAGAGAGCTTTTTCCACCCACCCTCCGAAATGCTGATGGCAGAGAGACAAGCCGCTAGATTTCAATTAAACACCCCCTTCAGAAGTCTGTAGTCACTCAAGGAACACCTGTCCGTTACACATCAGACTCCTGCCCACCATCCCCTCCCACCCCCAACAGGCCATCACCCTGAACACAGGTCTGGTACAAAATCAAACGAGCATCAAATGTAAAAGATCCAAATGTGCTCAATTTGATGTGATAATCTCCAACAGTTAATGAAACACATTGTAGCATGACATTTCACCAGCCAGCTACTTCATGTGGCAGAAAAGGCAGCCTTTTCCCCATTTTACAGTTTCAGCTACAGACCCAGAAAGCTTTAAGACTTGGTCAAGGCCCCAGTAGGTAGAGGAATGAAAACTTCAGTCCTGCTCTTCCAATCACCACCATCCTTTTTTATTTTAACCACTGCCTGCCTATATCAGATAAAGTCAAGTATCCTTGGCTGAGTTTCTAGGAGTTCATGATCCAACTGGTCCTTCACTTTATAATTAAACCTATTTAAAATTTTGGTTTTGGCCGGGCACAGTGGCTCAAGCCTGTAATCCCAGCACTTTGGGAGGCTGAGGCGGGTGGATCATGAGGTCAAGAGATCGAGACCATCCTGGTCAACATGGTGAAACCCCGTCTCTACTAAAAATACAAAAAATTAGCTGGGCATGGTGGCGCGTGCCTGTAATCCCAGCTACTCAGGAGGCTGAGGCAGGAGAATTGCCTGAACCCAGGAGGCGGAGGTTGCGGTGAGCCGAGATTGCGCCATTGCACTCCAGCCTGGGTAACGAGCGAAACTCCGTCTCAAAAAAAAAAATTAAGACAGTCTTGCTGTCACCCACATTGGACTGCAGTGGCGCAATCTCTACTCACTGCAACCTCCGCCTCCCAGGTTCAAGTGATTCTCCTGCCTCAACCTCCCGAGTAGCTGGGACCACAGGCACGTGCCACCATACCTGGCTAATTTTTTGTATTTTTAGTAGAGATGGGTTTCACTGTGTTAGCCAGGATGGTCTCAATCTCCTGACCTCGTGATCTGCCCACCTCGGCCTCCTAAAGTTCAGGGATTACAGGTGTGAGCCAATGCGCCCAGCCTTAAAATTTTTTTTCTTGAGTCAGTCTTGTTCTGTGTCACAGGCTGGAGTGCAGTGGCACAACTATGACTCACTATACCCTCGACCTCTCAGGCTCAAGAGATCCTCCCACCTCAGCCTCCCAAATAGCTGGGACTACAGATGCATAACGCCATACCCAGCTAACTTCTATTTTTTGTAGGAACAAGGTCTTGCCACATTGCCCAGGCTGGTTTTAAACTCCTAGGCTCAAATAATCTGCCCACATCAGCCTCCCAAACTGCTGGGATTATAGGCATGAGCCACCACACCCAGCCTAGCTAAATCTGTTCTTAAGGTGACCCTAGAGGGCTCTGCTGTCTTCTGGAGGCTGAAACCTCCACCTTAGTGTAACTAAAGTGATAGTAACATCAGTGTCTTAGGAGGAAAAGAACTAGGAAGGCACTCAATAATGCATCACTCCCTCCTCCAGAGCTTGGTGTAAGCAGGGCCTGAGGGAGCCAGGAGAGCCGGGCAGCCAGTTGCAGGTACCATACCCCAGCAAGGCCCCAAAGTCTCCACCAGGTGGTGTCTCCTTTCCTCCGTGGCCTACAAACCTCCCTGCTAATACACACAGTGGCTGGGCCACGGGCTGGTAGTGGCTGACTAGCCAGTAAGCATGTGCCTGAGTAAGGCTGGCCTGTCAGCCCCTGGGGCTCCTCCACCTCTGGCCCATGGCTAGGCCCCCCAGCAGGCAAGAGTCATCAACTTTAAAAAGCAGCGCACAAAGGGTTACCTTTGGATTTCTGAAAAATTTCCCCAAGGACCTGAATGGAGCGGTGTCCACACTGCCAACCACAGATAGCCAGAATCAACCATAGCAGCCCTTATGTTCTCCAGACTAGAGCCCAGAGAAGATTCAAGGTCAGCAAAGACCAGTGAAGGGTCGCACGACCAAAACAGATGTCAATAGGCTGGGGCCTTAACCTCCCAGGCCCAAAGCCTTTCCACTACATAGGCCTTCCTCTTGCCTAGGACCGGATACACACCAAGCTGCTGTTAGGAAGCATTTTATTTGACCAGTGGAGCATGGATATTCATTTAGCAGCTCAGCTGCAGACCCTCCTCTCCCCATGTTCTTTTACACGGGTGTGTAAAGGGGACCTTTTATTGCAAAAAAGGATTTCCAGAGTCTCCAGGCACAGAAACACAGACTTCCCTGAACCAAAGTAACCCTATTCCAATCTCCCCATTGGTCAGACACCATCACCCAAGCCCACAGTGACCATGGGCCTTAGTCCTGGGCATTGGCTTTCAGGGCGGCTTGGTACTTCCCTGTCATCTCCTTGGGTAATGGCACCAGGCTGGGGCAGGGCACCTGCCCTTCCACTTCACAGATGCACTCCCGCAGGCAGTACTTCCGAGGGCCGAAGTTGGCTGGGTGAGAGCGCTGCTTTTTCTCCTCCTCCTCTTCCCTGAGAGTTTCCCTGCCAAACAGCATAGATGTCAACCAAGCACTGGTGACTCAGCACGAGGCACAGGGGCCGTTTCTCAGCCAAGACAGCCCCACCATCCTCCAGGGACACCTGGATCTCCTGCCTTTTAACCTGCTCCTCACTCCCAAAGCCTATCCCTCCCTCCCTGCTGGCCCCTGAGGAGAGGAGTGCAGGAAGGCTTGCTGTTTCTTGTCCCCAGACCACTGGAGCAAGCCTACACAGTGTAGTCAGCCTATCTGCTGCCACAGCGGAGCCCACAGCTCTGACGAACAATCACAGGATAAAGGAGCCTGAAAAGGCCTCTGTGCAGTTTCTCAAAGACAGACTTTTTTGGCTTCCCTCCCTTTCTGTCTCTTCTCATTCATGGAAAGAGGGACCTGTCACCAGGAGCCCTGGGGCTAGATATCTGCTAGCTCCAAGCTGAAATTCCCAGGAGAAGGGTTAGCAGCTGCGTTTCAGCTTCCCGTCCCCATAGGAGGGAGAGAGGTACTTCTCGCACTGTACAGCCAAGGGAGATAAAGCTTACAGAGGTTTAGTGATTTGGTGAGCAGCCCCAACTCTTGTTAGTGTCTGGGGTTCACTGTTAGAGAATCTTACCTCTCAACACTATTCCCACCCTTTCTTTCTCACATCCTCTGGGCTCAGAAGTTTGTTCCTACCAGATCAAACCCAACAACTCACTCAGTTTTCCCCAAGATTTTTCTAATGTGTTCCATGATCTCCTTATTGCTCTTGGTCTCCACATCCACCAGGACCTGCTCCCCAGTATCTGGAAACAAAAAACACAGGGCAGAAAAGAAGCAGAACTCACAGCACACTGGGACTCAAAAACTTGTAATGTGGGACTTACTTTTAGTGGCAGAAACATTTTAGTAAGATAGATATATTTGTTCATATGATCCATAATCCCACCCTTCCTTTCTCCTTATTTCTTTAGACCTGAGCAAGTATAAACTTTAGATATGTGGAAAAAAAAAAAAAAAAAAAAAAAAAGCGCCGGGCGCGGTGGCTCACGCCTGTAATCCCAGCACTTTGGGAGGCCGAGGCAGGTGGATCACAAGGTCAATAGATCAAGACCATCCTGGTCAACATGGTGAAACCCCGTCTCTACTAAAAATACAAAAAATTAGCTGGGCATGGTGGCGCATGCCTGTAATCCCAGCTACTCAGGAGGCTGAGGCAGGAGAATTGCCTGAACCCAGGAGGCAGAGGTTGCGGTGAGCCGAGATCGCGCCATTGCACTCCAGCCTGGGTAATAAGAGTGAAACTCCGTCTCAAAAAAAAAAAAAAAAAGCATGCTATTTTAATAGAAAGACATTCCATGTTCATAGATAGAAAGACCCAATATTCTTAAGATGGCAATTCTCCCCAAACTGATGTACATAGATTCAATCAATCCAATCCCTATCAAAATCCCGGAGGTGTTTTTGTAGAAATTTAGAAGTTCAGCCTACAATTCATACAGAAATGCAAACGACCCAAAAGAACCACAACAATTCTGAAAAACGAGAAAATGTGAGAACATTTACTTTCCAATTTCAAATTTACAATAAATTGAAATTACTATAATCAAGACAGTGTGGTACTAGTATAAGAATAGACATACACAGCCGGGCGCGGTGGCTCAAGCCTGTAATCCCAGCACTTTGGGAGGCCGAGGCGGGTGGATCACAAGGTCAAGAGATCGAGACCATCTTGGTCAACATGGTGAAACCCCGTCTCTACTAAAAATACAAAAAAAATAGCTGGGCATGGTGGTGCGTGCCTGTAATCCCAGCTACTCAGGAGGCTGAGGCAGGAGAATTGCCTGAACCCAGGAGGCAGAGGTTGCGGTGAGCCGAGATCGCGCCATTGCACTCCAGCCTGGGTAACAAGAGCGAAACTCCGTCTCAAAAAAAAAAAAAAAAAAGAATAGACATACACTGTAATGGAAATAACCTTATTTGTAAGCCCAACTGCTTTTCAGCAAAGATACCAAGATGATTCAATGAACAAAGATAATCTTTTCAACAGACAGTGCTGGGACAACTGGCTATCTATATGCTAACAAGTGAATTTAGACCTTTATGCCGCAACGTTAAAATTTTAAAAATTAAACCTCAAAATGGGTCCAAGACCTAAATGTAAGCACTCAAACTTTAATAAAACTTCTACAAGAGAACATGGGAGAAAACTGTCATGACCTTACCTAGGCAAATGTATTTTAGAGATGACATTAACAACATAATCCATAACAGAAAAAAAGTCTATACATTGAAAATCAAAAACTTTTGCAGTTCAGAAGACACCATAACCGAGTCTGTGAGAAAATATTTATAATGCATATATCTGATAAATGACTTGTATCCAGAATATATTTAAAAACTCTCACAACGCAATACAACAATCCAACTAATAAAATGGGAAAAGTATCTGAATGTATTAGTCCACTCTTGCATTGCTATAAAGAAATACCTGAGGCTGGGTAATTTATAGAGAAAAAAGGCTTAATTGGCTCATGGTTCTTCAGGCTGTACAGGAAACACAGCAGCTGCTTCTGGGGAGGCCTCAGGAAGCTTCCACATGGCAGAAGGCAGAGGGGAAGCAAGGAGTCTCACACGGTGGGATCAGGAGTGAGAGTGGTGGGGAGGTACCACACTTTTAAACAGCCATATCTCAAGAGAGCTCACTATCACAACCACAGTACCAAAGGGGATGGTGCCAAACCATTCATGAGAAACCGCCCCCATGGGGACTGGACCAGGCCCACCACACCCTACCTCAACATTGGGAATTACAACTGAACATGAGATTTGAGTGGGGACACAGATCCAAACCATATCACTGAATAAACATTTAACTAAAATTTTTAAAAGGGCGAATAATAAGCACATGAAATGATGAGATCTCAATGAGTCACTAGGAAAACGCAAATGCAAACCACAACGAGATATGCAGATAGCCAAAATTTTATAAGCACAGACAATACCAAGTGCTAATGAGGATGCAGGGTAACTGAAACTCTCATACGTTGCTGGTAGAAATGCAAACTATTACTGCCACTTTAGCCAGTGAGATAAGACAAAATAAAGATTGGAAAAGAAGTACAACTGTCTTTATTTGCAGATATTATTACAGTGCCTGTAGACAATCCTGAGGAATCTAGAAAATAAAAACTAATGGAAATAAGTGAATTTAGAATAGAAGGCACCTGCACTCAGCCTCGGCAACAGTGAGACCCCATCTACAAAAAAAGAAAACAATTGATAAACTAAATTCATCAAAATCAAAATTTCTGCTCTTCAAAAGACACCACTAAGAAAATGAAAAGCAGGCCACAGGCTGAAAGAAAACAGTCACAAGACATTATCTCTGACAAAGGAAATGCACCCAGAACAAATAAAGAACCCAATAAGAAAGCAGCAAATAAATAAATAAATAAATAAAAGCAGCCCAGTTTTTTTTTTTAATGGAAAAAAGATTCAAACAGACTCTTTTATAAAAGAAATATCTGTGGCCAATAAGCACAGGAAAAGATGCTTGGGAAGAATGCAAATTAAAACTCCCAATGAGATAGATACCCAATGGAATGGACACAATTTAAAAGATAATTTGTGGGCAGAATAATGGTCCCCAGAGATATCCACATCCTAACCCCCAGAACCTTACACAGCAAAAGGGACGTAACAGATGTGATTAAACTTAAGGACCTTGAGATGAAGAGAGGATCCTGGATCATCCAGAGGGCTCAGGTTAATCCCACAGGTCCTTAAAACTGGAGCACCTGGACAATCTGTGGCCAGAGGGAGGCGGAAGGAGGGACGGCTGCATATGCAAGGTTGCTGGCTTTGAAGATGGTAGAACAAGACCACAAGCCAAAGAATGTGGGCAGGCCCTAGAGTCTAGGAAAGACAAGGACATGGGTTCACCTCAAGCCTCCAGGAAGGAAGGCTCTGCTGACAGTGGTGCCGGCCCATGCTGGACTTCTAACCCACAGATCTGCAAGACAATCCATTTATGTGAAGCCACCAAGTTTGGGGTCAATTGGTACAGCAGTCCTGGGATATTAATACAACTAACAACACTGGCATAAGCAAGGAAGCACTGCTGCTGTGTGGGGAACATTCCCATGTGAGAACCCCAAAAGGCGTGAGTCTCACTATACGGTGAGTTTGATCCCAAACACAGTTTCCTACTGGAGGCAGTCGAGCTATCCGGAAAAAGGAACTGAAAGATGGATGATCAGTTTCTATTATCAACAGCGATATCGTTTGGGCCTAAAACTATGCGGTGCTGCTAGACTGAGTGACTCCCTACCAGCAACCACTTTCTGCTTTTAATCTTTATGACTCTTTAAGTATAGCTTTAACCTATTCTTTACTTGCCTGACTCCCTTGTACCCTAGATAATGGTTTAACTGTGGGGATATTTGCAAAGCAAATGCCACTATATGGATGGCTTTGATCCCTGACTCAGAGACTCCTGAATGGGGGAGTTGAGATAAGTTGAGTCAGGAGCAGACAAAGGAGAATCTGGTTAAAAGATATTTTGACGAGCAAAACCAGAAAACCTTTTCACATCTCAGTTCTAAAACAAGATCAAACCAGAAATACCTGCAGCCAGGAGGAATGTCTGGATGTAAACAAGCTTTGGGATCACAGGAAATTCTGTTACTTTTTACAACCACTGATTGTGTATCTGACTTTTCAATTGTATAGGCCATGTAAGGTATACATTTGCATTTCCTCTTTCAATGACATAAACCAGAGCAAAGTAAGTGTATTTATTCCTGGCCTTTGAAAAATAAAATCCGCTGTTTAGACCCGGCCTATCCAGCCCTCCAGACGCCTCGCTTTCTGTCTCCCTTTCCTGCGCGCACTCTCTCTTCCAGGTACTGGGACCCTCTTGCAGGTTGAGAGACCCCCGGCAGACGTGCTGTCCCGGTCCCCGACACTGCTGGAACTCTAGCACCCTGTGACTGGAGTGCAACCCGGCACCATGGCTTTGGAAAGACAGTGCCTGAGAACCTTAAAGACGTGGCTGCACTGTGACCTGGCAGCTGCACTCAGGTATACCCCCAGGAGGCCTGAATGTCTCTGTCCACAGAAAAGACCTGCACAGCCTACGCAGACTTGCTGTAGCTTTCTTCTTGGCAGCCTGGAGGCCCGCCACTCAAACCTCCTGTCAAGCGTTGAGCAAGTACCACCCAGGAGGAGCTGCTGAGCTGACAACCCTGTGGAGTACTGCTGGGATATGCGCAGCACCTGGGCAGCCCATGCTCTCCGTCCGGGGACTAGGGTCTGGCCTTTTGTACCCAACGCAGGGCGAATGCCAATACTCCCAGAGCTGCATCCTAACCTGTAGTTCTGGCGACCTTCCCTGCCCAGCCTCCTTATTCTCCCCATTTCTTTCAAGGTCTTCTCTCTCATAAATCTCATACTTTTACTCTCTCAGCATCTTACAAAAACCCAAAGGGTCATCGACAGGCGAGTAGACAGACACACTGCAATACATTCACAGAATGGAATACCACCCAGCCAGAAAACAGGAAAAACCACAAAACATGTAACCTGGGTGAATCTCAAAACATGAGTAAAAGACACAGGCATAAGAGAACACATACCATGAGGTAAATTACACCTCAATAAAGTTGGTTTAAAAAACATAAACAAAGCTCACATTCACAAACTGCCACAAGACCACCCTTCCAACCTTGCCTGTTGTCTGTTTCTCACATTATTATTATTATTATTATTTTTTTAAGATGGGGTTTCACCATGTTGGCCAGGCTGGTCTTGAACTCCTGACCTCAGGTGATCCGCCCGCCTTGGCCTCCAAAGTGCTTGGATTACAGGCATGAGCCACCATGCCCGGCCTATTTTTTTTTTTTTTTTTTTTTTAACACAGGGTCTCACTCTGTTGCCCAGGCTGAAATGCAGTGGCATCATCTTGGCTCACTGCAACCTCTGCCTCCCGGGCTCAAGCAATCCTACTGCCTCAGCCCCCCAAGTAGCTAGGACCATAGGTATATGCCACCTGACTAAATATTATTTTTTTTTGTAGAAACGGGGTTTCACTATGTTGCCCATGCTGGTCTCAAACTCCTAAGCTCAAGAGATCCACCAGCTTCAGCCTCCCCAAGTGCTGCGATTACAGGGATAAGCAACTGCACCACCAGGTCTGCAGCACTAATCTTTTGTTAAATTTCTTGTTCATTCTCTGTCTCACTCTGCTGGATATAATCTCCATGAGGGCAACAGAAATCTTTGTGTGGCTTCCTGACATCCCAGCACCTGGTCTAGGAGACATGTTACATATTTGTGGAATGAAAGAAAAATCATGGCCATTTTGTTTCCTGAAGCATTTCCCAACCTACACTTCATTTGATTCTCATAGCCAGGTAAGGCAGACATTTTGCCTTCAGTTGACAAATTTTGAAACGGGTCTGTTACTCGCTCAGGATCAAAGTGTCTGAGAGCTGGGCCAGAATAGCTGCCCTACTGGGTTTCCGGCAGGCGCCTAACTTAATGAAATAAATATCACTTAGCACCTGGTCCGAACATGAACAGCATTGTGTAAGTGCACACGGTCCTGAGAGGGGACACACAGCACCAAGACAGAGGGGTTCTGGGGATGTGTGGGAGGTCACTCTAGGATGCAGGGAAGGCTTCCTAGAAGTGGTGGTGCCCATGCTGAGCTTTGAAGGAATTTTTTTTTTTTTCAGCTAAATGAGCAAAGAAAGGTAGAGAGGGGATTCTAGGCCAGGAACATGCTTGAGGTGTGACAAGGGATTTTGGAAAAATTAGTCTCATGGTGTGAGGCAGATGACAAGAAGAGATGAGGCTAGAGAGGGAGAGGAGTCCAGACCTCAGTGGCTGCTGTGTGCCTCAGTATGGGGGAGCCAAAGGTACCAGGAGTCATGGACACACCACAACAGCGCCCGCTGCAGGTTGTCCTGATGCTCCTGCAGGAAGAATGCAGTCTCTCCAGGCATGCCTGGGACAGCCCCTGGACTATGGCGGAGGGCCCACTCACCTAAGTAGAAACGCAGAAAGGGTGATGGTGTCATGTTCTTAAACATCATGATCTGCACCCAAGGGTTTTTGTATTGAATCTGAGGTATGTTGAAAAATACAAATTTCCTGCAAAAGGGAAGAAATGAAACCTATGAAACAGAGTTTTTAACCTAAAATTTTACACATAGGTATTTTTCTAAGGAGAAAGTCCAGTGCTTTCATCAGATTCTCAGAGGACCCTGCCCCGAAAAACAGCTGAGAAAAACAACTTGCAGAGATCCTCTTAGGAGATTCCCTGAATGGCATGGGGACCCCTGGGCAGGCACTTGAGGGGAAGGAAATCTGTATCCCAACTTGCACTGCAGGCTAACCTAACCCCTGTGCAAAAGTACAATTGAAAATGAAACTATGTGGCCGGGCGCGGTGGCTCAAGCCTGTAATCCCAGCACTTTGGGAGGCCGAGGCGGGTGGATCACGAGGTCGAGAGATCGAGACCATCCTGGTCAACATGGTGAAACCCCGTCTCTACTAAAAATACAAAACATTAGCTGGGCATGGTGGCACGTGCCTGTAATCCCAGCTACTCAGGAGGCTGAGGCAGGAGAATTGCCTGAACCCAGGAGGCGGAGGTTGCGGTGAGCCGAGATCGCGCCATTGCACTCCAGCCTGGGTAACAAGGGCGAAACTCTGTCTCAAAAAAAAAAAAAAAAAAGAAAATGAAACTATGAAAGCACTACGTGGTGATCTGTGTCATGAAGACAAGATATAAACATGAGTTGCAGTTCATGGAGCCATATTCTTACAGGTGTAAAATCCTGTCTGAAAAAAAAAAAAAAAATGTGGCTCTCTGAAGATGTTGTTTAACTATATGATTATAAGACTCTAAATAGTTAAGCCTTGAAAACTGCTGCCTCTAGGGGAGGAATGGAGGCCTTGAAGACCCCCACAGCACACAGGTCTGGGAGCTCAAAGGCTGAATTTACCTTCCGGGGCTTAGCATGCCTGTTTAGATTCCACTCCACTGCAGAGGATCCCAATGTCACAGAACTTTTTACAAATAAACCAGGACAAAGCCAGGTAGGACTTTCCCAAACTTTAAACTACTAGGACAGAAATGCAACAGAGATCTTAAAATGGTTCTTGCTGAAACACAAGAGTAAAGTTAATAATGGCAGGAACCTTGGGTTGAGCACCCCTTTATATGTCAGACATTTTGCTAAGCATCTGACTCTCCAATCCTCAACAACCCCGGAAGGTGGGGTTCTACAACTAAGGAAACTGAGATCAGAAGTAAACGCCCCAGGTCTAACTGGGCGGATTAGTCTGGCCTTCGATCACACTGTTCCGTCACAATCAAATTCACCCTGAGGCATGCGGCCACTTCTTAAAGGTAGAACACCTGGTAGAGGTTGAGTAGGAACTTGGCCCTTAGATACTAAACAAAGCAGCTTCCCACTTCCCCCAGCAGGTACCCAAAGACTGGTCCAGGACTGCAGTACCGGTCACAGGTACTTGGGATGGAGGTGTGTCCCAATGGGGCAACTGAAGTGCTCAGGGCACATGAACGAACAAGGGCTGGGTATTAGGGTATCAGGGGAGGAGTGCGGCTAGCCAGAGCAAGGCAGGCAGACTCCAACCCACGGGTACAAGATAACAGAGGGCACAGGTGGCACAGGCCAACCCCTACCACCAGGAACAAAGAAACAGTGAATGACTGTATCCCATTTACCTAGAGGATATTAAAATATTTGAGAATGTGAGTAAGAGGCTCATAGGCTTATTTTGATTGGCTGGCCATTTAAAAAACAGAGATTTACATAAAAATCTGGACTTCAGCTTCTTGACAAATCAGAAATTCTCCACAGAGCCCGCAATGCCAAGCAATGAAGGGCCCTCCGGACAGGGCACGTGTTCTCCAGCTCACTGAGGGCCCCACCGAGCCCCCCACCCCTTCTCATGATCTGTGTGGCAGTTGCCCTGGGACAGAGATGTGCACAGTTGTGCAGCAGGTTATGAAGGAGTATCTGGGTGCCCATTTACCCTAAGACCAAGACCAAGTCTTCCACGAAGCCGTCAAGCCAGCTGATTCCAGGCAAGCAGGTCTAAGCTCTCAGATTCACCTGCGCAGAGCAAATGGCTAGGAAGTGGCTTCCGGCTCTCTTGAAGGGTCATACAGTGAAGGTCCATCACCAAAGGGGCCATGCCCGACAAGAAGTTGCTCCCCGCCCCCACGTCTCATTTTGATCCATCCCACGCATCCAGCAGTCCCAAAGTTTCCGCGGGCTAAGGCTGTCTCCCCCATCACTGATGAACTCAAAGCGCACAGCCTAGTACTCTGAGGGTACTCAATAAACGTGGAATTCAAACCTGAAGACCCTAACGCCTGCTTACTGCAGCCTCAGGGTCAATCAAAACCTTTCACTAGCCAGCTGCCATTCAATGAGTCCCTACTCTGCTCCCAGCTGAAAGACATCCTAGGGGTTCCCCGAGTCGGGGTTAGAGTCTGAGGCTGCACAGCTGACATAATTATTCCCTTCCAAACCTTGAGTCCCGAAGGAAGTACTTTCACTTACTCCGGGCCACACAGCCCGGCTCACCGCTCACTGGCTGGCATGTTGTCTCGTGGAGCCACAAGTTACTTAACCTCTCCGACCGCTTCCCCAGCCTTAGAGTGGGGATAAGCTGGGGTTTCTGTCGGCATCAGAAGAGAGAAAGAAAGCGCGACAAGCATTCGGAACTGCGCGAGACAGATCAGTGTTCGCCGCTGTTTTTCTCTCATTTTATCCTCAGATCCGTCCTGGGGCAGGGGTGTCACCCCCGTCACCCTGAGAGGATCTGCAGCTGCCCCTCCCCAGCGCTTGCCTTGCTGGCCACAGGGGCCAAGGGAACTAGTGGCCTCCCTCGGGTCAGCCTCGCCCACCGCGCCAGAGGAAGGAGATCTAGGAGGGGAATTCTTGTCCTGTCCCCCAAACCTCGTCACGACTGCAGCCGGCACGGCAGTAAAATGGTGCGCCACAAGGGGAGGCCAGCCCCGGGGCTGAACGGACGCCCAGCGTTGGCTCCCTCACGTTATCAGCAGGCTAGCACAACTAACAGGTTACGGCTCTCCAGGCCGCCGGGGCCGCTACTGACCTGGCGCCCTCGCCCAGCTCTCCGCGCGTGTTGTAATTCACTGTCATGACCTTCACAGAGTCCTTGAACACCACGTTCCCCTGGTTCAGGTATTGGAGGGTACGGCGGATGGGGAAGCGGCCCTTCATGGGCATGGTGGCGACAGTAGCGGGGCCGGCCTCACGGGCCGCGAGCCAAGCAGCTGCGAGAAATTTACTACCCAGCACCCGGCACGGACCTCACGCCGCCGGGTTCCACTTCCCGCGCAGACGCCCAGGAGACACTTCCCGGCGAGCAGCGCGCGCCGCGGAGCAGCCTGGGACTAGTAGTCCTGTCGGACGGCCTTGGACTAGGCGCGGCGAGAGCGGACGTGTGCGTCTTCGCTTTAGGACGCCTTCCCCTTGGAACGTTTAGATTTTCGCGTCCTGTAAATTGGTCATTTCCCCACCCACCCACGGGAAAATATTTTTACATAGGCTAAAAGTCAGACATTGCAATAGGAAATAATCAGGAGAGCTGAGTTTGGATAGCAAGTCAGCTGATAACGTGCAATTAAACCTAAAGTCCATTTTTCTCTCTGAACATCTCCAGTTTTAACATGAAAAGTTCAAACTGCACTTTCTGACGTTGGCTTAAACTTCTTAGCAAAAGAAAAAAGATGGTTTGGGATCAATTCCTTCCTAAGTTCAGCCACTCAACAGCTCTGGACCTCAACTGTCTCATAAACAAACTATGGATGAGATGCATTTTCTGTGGCCAGGTGCGGTGTCTCCGGTCTATAAACACAGCCCTTGGGGAGGCCGAGGCAGGAGGATGGCTTGAGATCAGGAATTTGGAACCAGTCTGCCCAACATGGCAAAAACTCCATCTCTACTGAAAATACAAAAATTAGCCAGACATGGTGGCAGCGTCTGTGGTCCCTCGTACTCAGGAGATGAGGTGGATTGTTGAACCCGGGAAGTGGAGGCTGCAGTGAGCTGAGATCGCACCACTGCACTCCAGCCTGGGTGACAGAGTGAGACTCTGTCTCAAAATAAAATAAAAAATAAAATAAAATAAAGAGATGCATTTCTCTTTATCAAGTACTCTTGATCCGAAAGTTATTTCTCCTTCTCTTTTGAAGAATAATTTTGCCAAATTTAGAATTATAGGTGTTAATTTAGAATTCTAGGTTAATGAGCCCATTTAGGCATTCTTCATTTAAGGTTTTAACTTCTAGCACTTCCTTTTGATTCTTAGGGTTTTTTATTAAATACTTCACTACACTCTCTTTTACTTGCATGGGGAATGATTCTTAGTTTCTGTTTACATTACCCATCTGTTCTGGTCTGTTGTTTACTTTTACCATTAGATCCCCCTAACATATCACATTTTAAATTTCTTGTCTGATAATTCCAACATCTGAGTGTGGTTCTGATGTTTGGTGTGTTTCATCTGATTGTTATAAATAATTAGCTACAATTATGTTTATAGGTATGACAGCTTTTTCCTCTAGCTTATTTCACAGTTTTCTCTTGGTGTTTGGTTTACAGGTTTAGAATTAGATAATGCAGAGCTGAAGATGTTTTTTATTTGTCCCACTTGGAGTTCTCTGAGCTTCCTGGATCTGTGATTTCATGTCTGTCATTAATTTTGAAAAGTTCTTGGCGAGGTGTGGTGGCTCATGCCTGTAATCCAAGCACTTTGGAGGCCAAGGCAGATGGATCATCTGAGGTTGGGAGTTCAAGACCAGCCTGACCAACATGGTGAAACCTCGTCTTAAAAAAAAAAAAAAAAAAAAAAAAGGGCCGGGCGCGGTGGCTCAAGCCTGTAATCCCAGCACTTTGGGAGGCCGAGGCGGGTGGATCACGAGGTCGAGAGATCGAGACCATCCTGGTCAACATGGTGAAACCCCGTCTCTACTAAAAACACAAAAAAGTAGCTGGGCATGGTGGCGCTTGCCTGTAATCCCAGCTACTCAGGAGGCTGAGGCAGGAGAATTGCTTGAACCCAGGAGGCGGAGGTTGCTGTGAGCCAAGATCGCACCATTGCACTCCAGCCTGGGTAACGAGAGGGAAACTCCGTCTCAAAAAAAAAAAAAAAAAAAAAAAAAAAAAAAAAAAAAAAGGCCTGGCGCAGTGGCTCAAGCCTGTAATCCCAGCACTTTGGGAGGCCAAGGCAGGTGGATCACGAGGTCAAGAGATCGAGACCATCCTGGTCAACATGATGAAACCCCGTCTCTACTAAAAATACAAAACATTAGCTGGGCATGGTGGGGCGTGCTTATAATCCCAGCTACTCAGGAGGTTGAGGCAGAATTGCCTGAACGCAGGAGGCGGAGGTTGCAGTGAGCAGAGATCACACCATTGCACTCCAGCCTGGGTAACAAGAGTGAAACTCTGTCTCAAAAAAAAAAAAAAAAAAAAAAAAAAAGAGAAAAAAAAAGTTCTTGGCCATTTATTACTTCAGATATTTCTTCTTCACTCTTTTTTCTTTGTAGTATTCCAGTTAAACGCATTTTGCGTCTTCTGAAATTGCCTCATAATTCTTGAATGTTCTGGCTGGGCGGTGGCAGGGGGTTCTCTTTGCATTTTAGTGGGTTTCTGTTGACCTATCTACAAACTCATTGATTCTTTGGCTATAGACAGTCTACTGATGAGCCCATTAAGGCATTCTTCATTTAAGGTTTTAACTTCTAGCACTTCCTTTTGATTCTTAGGGTTTTTTGTTTTGAGACAAAGTCTCACGCTGTCACCCAGGCTGGAGTGCATGGCTTGATCTCTGCTCACTCCAACCTCCACCTCCCCAGGCTCAAGTGATTCTTCCACCTCAGCCTCTCAAGTAGCTGGAATCACAAGTATGCACCACCATGCCTGGCTAATTTTTGTATTTTTAGTAGATGCAGGGTTTCACCATGTTGGCCTGGCTGGTCTCAGACTCCTGACCTCAAGTGATCCACCTGCCTCAGCCTCCCAAAGTGCTGGAATTACAGGTGTGAGCCACTGCACAGGGAATGATTCTTAGTTTTTGTTTACATTACCCATCTGTTCTGGTCTGTTGTTTACTTTTACCATTAGATCCCCCTAACATATCACATTTTACATTTCTTGTCTGATAATTCCAACATCTGAGTGTGGTTCTGATGTTTGGTGTGTTTCATCTGATTGTTGAGGTTTTTTTCTTGCCTTTTTAGCATGCTTATAATTTTTTTGCTGAAGGTGGAATATCCACTGTATTGGGCCGTAGGAACTGGGGTAAATAAGCCTCTAGTATGAGAACTTATGTTAATCTGGCTAAAAGTTGAGCTGTATTTAATATTTTCTATAGCTGTAGGTGTCAGAGTCTTCCAGTTCCTCTAGTGTCTTTGTGTTTATCTCCTCTTGCCTTTGGGCTTCCCTAGATATTCCTCCTTAGAGAGTCTGTGTCTTGCATCTCTTCCAGCTGTAATTCACTGTTACTATCCTAGAGTCATGGTGGTGTGGTGGAAAACATGGGGAAGTGAAGCATTCTATAATCTTATGATGAAATCTCAGCATTTTAATGGGTCTGTGTCCTTGGGATGTGACCTTCACAAATATTTTTTCCTTTTTTTTTTTTTTTCCTTGAGGCAGTGTCTTGCTCTGTCACCCAGGCTGGAGTACAGTACAGTAGCACAATCACGGCTCACTGCAGCTTCTACCTCCTAGGCATGTGCCACAATGCCTGGTTTATTTTTGTATTTTTTGTAAAGATGAGGTTTCACCAAATTGCCCAGACTGGTCTCAAACTCCTGGGCTCAAGCAATCTGGCCAACTTGACCCCACAAAGTGCTAGAATTACAGGCCTGAGCCACTGCACTGGCCCATAAATGTTTCTCAATTCCCCTTGGTACCCCCTTAAATGACCCAGGAAGGCCAAAGGGGGCTGGAATGGGAGAAATGCCCTCCTCCAGATGGGATAAAGCTCTGTGAAAAATGCTTTCCTCCAGGGAATAAGCTTTGTTATGGAGAAGGCTCTGAGTACAAAGATGACTCTTCCCATCTCCTGCTAGAGCCACCAGAGGGTCTTTCTCAGCTCTTCACCAAGAGAACCAAGTAGGGTAAAACCCAGGAAAGTGTTGGGGGTGAGGGGGAGTTGCTCATTCCCATGCTAGTCCACACTCAACCTCCAGCAGTTCATCAAAATTACCATTTACGTTTTCCTACTAGTATGGCTCCAGTGGCTTCTGCTCCAGGCAATCAGATCTTGCTGACTCTCTGGACTCACCTCTCTCCAGATTTTGGGATGGCAGTTTGCCCTGCAAACTTAGCTCTCTAGAAGGCCCAAGAAAGGCCATTGATTTTGTTTGCCCAGCTTTTTCTTGTGGTAAAGATAGGATAACTTTCACACTCTACATGTCTGAGCTGAAACCAGAAGTGCCTTCTATAAGTATTTTTACAACTATGCTAGGCTTCCTGAAGAGTTAGGCCAAAGTTATTCATCTTAAAGTCCACAGGAGGCACTTACTAGGGATGAGACACCCTATTCCATGTTAGAAACATGGGTGTCCACATTCAACACAATCTAGGACAGCTTGGGTTTTGCAGTCAGACAGACCTAGGCTGGAAACCCAGCAGTGCAACCCTAAGCAAGCTTAACTTCACTACTCACTCATTTCTGCATCTGTAAACTACGTTGTTGGGAGGACAGTTAAGTCATGCATAATACTTAGCACTCAGTCTAGCCTACAGTGAGCCTACACATAACATTGTCCAAGTTTAGGAATCTACATAGGTCCTAGGGAGGTCTCAGTTTCAAAGACATGGGCAAAGTCACTATCAGAAACCAACTCAGCAGCACCCAATCTCATTCCCCATTGACCATTTCTGCCACCTTTGAGCTTGACACAATGCTTGAACACCCACCACCACCTGAGCCAGCTACTTGCTACTGAGGGCAAAGTAAGTCAGGCAGATCTGGATTGAACCCATCATTCCACCACTGAACTGGCTGTGTGGCCTAACCCAGGCTAATCTCTCTTAACTTTTCTATGTCTGGGGTCAGATGAACAGTTGAGTAACTACCTCACAGGTATGCTGGTAGTGCTAATGGATGTAAATGTGGTCATGCAGAGGTGGTTGACTGGCACAGATGGCAGTCATAAGGTTCCTCAATCTCTGAGCCTCAGTTTCTTCCAGTGTGAAACAGAGACGATAGGATCATTAAGAGATCTGCACTATGCTTGTGTAAAACTTTTCATTTAACCAGCACTGCAGGAATAACTGGGGATAAGGGCAGAACTGGAACCCATATCTATCCCCTGTTTAGAGCCCAGTGACCTTCATTTTTTCCAGAGGACTTCACCAGACAAACAACACAAGAGCTGGAACTATCTTCTGATACTCAGATGGTCATCATCAAGAAAGAAGGGATGTCATCTGATGATTCTCACTTGTAACACACGTGCACACAGACACATATACCCCCAACCTCTATCTCAGATTTTATTTTATTTTTTAAAAAGGCTCCAATACAAGGCCCCAGAGTAGTGCATGCAAATCAATGACCCTCAAAATGACAGTCATTGTCAGATAACAAGCACAATCTGCTACAGTCTGTGACCAGGTAAAGAGATCACAGACTTTTCCTTTTGAGTCCCATCACCAACGATGCTAATGTCCAACTTACCACACAGCTCACAATGACTCAGAGGTACATTTTAGTATCTGAACAGCAAAGACATATTGAGCTGCAAGTACAATGAATAAGTATCCTTAGTGTATTAGACAGGGGGAAATACAAACAAGGCATAAAAGGGAAAAGCCAACTTCACCTAATGCCTGAATTCCAAATTCTCTTCCATATTTTCTCATGATCTGTGTCTAGGGAGATCTGCTATGCCATAACAAGACGTTGCTCATTTGGTGATGAGATGGGGTTGTTTGCCTTGGAAGACTACAGGAAAGGTGAATATTCAGGAGGTAAGAATTCGAAATTGTGGTTATAATAGATAGGCCAAGTTTTCCCTGCTGTCAACCCGTCTCTGTAACTCCAGCTTTATGCCTGTATAAATTCTGTGAGATGGTATAGCTGATGGATGGTTAGAGAATTCTAACTCCTGTGATGTATATATTTACAGGAAAATATAATCATGGAAGAATTAAATGGAAGAATTCATGGAATACAACAATGGATAAACAATAAAATCAAAAGAATATGATTTTAGTTTGGTTTAGTATATTCAATGAGTTGGTGTTTTTTGTTTTTTGTTGTTTTTTGAGACAGTCTTGCTCTTGCCACCCAGGCTGGAGTGCAGTGGTGTGATCTCATCTCACTGCAACCTTCCGAGTTCAAGCAATTCTCGTGCCTCAGCCCCACTGAGTAGCTGGGATTACAGGCATCCGCCACTACTCCCGGCTAAGTTTTGTATTTTTAGTAGAGAGGGTTTTACCATGTTGGCCAGGCTGGTCTTGAACTCCTGACCTTAGGTGATCCACCCGCCTCAGCCTCCCAAAGTGCTGGGATTATAGGCGTGAGCCACTGCCTGGCCAGGTTTTTAAAAATAGTTAAAAAAAAAAAAAAGTTTCTTCTAGTTAAAAAAAAAAATGTTTCTTCTGTGTTTTTCAATGCTGTTACTTATAGATTGCTAACTGAGGTGATCTGAGGGAAGGGGTATGTTTAGTGAATTAGTCTTAATCAAAATCACCAGCTAATTAAAAGAGAAATGTTCTCATAAGAAAAATAATTATGAGGGAAAGCAGCAATTGGCTTCTGGAACTACCTGCTTCTCCACTCATCCTCGTCAGAGAAATGAGCGCCTAAGCAGGGAGGAGCCTACCGGCCATCTGGGAAACCCTCTAGAGTAACAGAGAAATGTCATGGGCCTCAGGGAAGAAAAAAGGCCTGTGCCAGGCAACATCTTAGATGCCTGGTTGCCAACTTCTCAAAACCCATAACAACCAGCAGGGTTGTTGACCGGCTGACCTTCGTTAACCCACTCATATGGCTATTTGTGAACAGATCCCAAATGCAAAGGGTCCTTCATACACTTCTACCCACTCCCTGTGCCTACACCCCTATACAAAACTTTTTCATTCAATCAAAAGACTAAGAAATGTGCTAAAGAAATGTGAACAACATCAACAGAAATACAGATTATTTTTTCATCAAGAGAGTTCAAACATTCCCATTACCAAGAGTGGTCTTCACCAGAATGTAACACAATGAATTTCAGTTCTCACACCAGTAACCAGTGAAAGTATGGCCTAGAGCTAGTTACAGGGCATAAAGTGACTAGTGGTCAGTTATTGTTCATTAGTTAAGATGAGTAACTGCAGAAACTCTACCCAGAGCTGAGCACATGTGGGTATTACGTCAGGTGTCAGTTAAGGGTTATGTTCCTATAAACCAAAGCACCAAAGCTAAATTAACAACTTCCCTTTCTGGCCTTAATTGGCCAATAGTCTAAGTACTATGGTGCTACCAGCATGATACTGGATTGTGCTTCTTCAAACATTTCAGGTTCTTAATACTAATATTGTTAATAAAATACATCATTAGGGTGGGCGTAGTGGCTCACGACTGTATTCCCAGCACTTTGGGAGGCGCCAAAGTGGCGGATCACTTGAGACCAGCAGTTTGAGACCAGCCTGGCCAACACGGTGAAATCCCACCTCTACAAAAAATATAAAAATTAGCCAGGCATGGTGGCACATGCCTGTAATCCCAGCTATTTGGGAGACTGAGGTACAAGAACTGCTTGAACCCGGGAGGCCGAAGTTGCAGTGAGCTTAGGTTATGCCACTGCACTCTGGTCTGGGTAACAAAGACAGACACTGTCTCTCAAAAAAAAAAAAAAAAAAAAAAAAAAATCTCATCAGTGCCCCAGCTCAGGACAAGATGAACCAAAATGGAAGAAGGCTGATCAAAGAGCCTTGGAAATTATTTTAATTTTACCTTCTGACTCTGGGAAGCTTCCCTTCTTCTGGCAATGTTCCATGAAAGCTTCCAGATCACTGATTACTAAATTAGAGACTAGGCCTTTTAAACAGACCCAGATCAGAGTAATTTTGCCAAGCTCTGGAGGGAGATTTCTCCAGTGACAGTGAATTGTTCCATCAGAACAAGAGTGGTGAAACTCTTCTCACAAAAAAAGTTAACCACTCTTATTTTCTAAAAAGCTCAGGACCAGATTCACATTGATATCCCTGCACTGGGAGCTTAACTTCCTGAAAGAGACAAAGAAGAACTTAAACTGAGAAAATAGGCCCTCGTGAAATATTCCTGTCACCCTGCCTTAAAAAGAGGTGCTGGGCTCTCCTGCCTCTAAACTCGCCCCTTTATACAGCAGCACCTCCCCATTCGGTACTGACTGGAAGCACCAAGCAGGGGAGAGGCAGCCCCACATGAAATGGAACTCACAGCCTACTAGGGATGGACTTCTGTTTGAGCAGAATACAGCTCAATGGAATCTATCTTCTCTGTCTTGGCTAAAGGAAGGGCTCTAAAAAAGGCTGCCCTATAATACTGCATAAGGACCCAAGACTAGCAGTAGCAAATGGACCCAAGAGGTGCATAGCAGCCATTTTTGCCCTGGGACCAACAGAGCTGCATTTAGTTGTATCTTGGTAGTAAAAATGTAAACTCCCTTCAAAAGTGGTAAACCTCTGATTACAAAAAAATAATAATAAACAGGAAAAACAGCAAATGAATGCTGATTCTCCCTGTTCTAGTTTCTATTATTCAACTGTAGTGGAAATACCTCAAAGAGCACAACAGTGTGCATCTGAGTTCTCACCCCACCACCTTCCCCATCCATCCCACCTGCCCTGCTCCTGCTCCACTGGCTCCTGCCAGACCCCTGGGCCCAAAGGTGCCCTCCCCATTGCTGGTCAGTCAGTGCCCCTCTTCTGCTTGGCCAGGGTGTGCTTCAGCTCCCGCAGGTTCTCCGTCAGCACCTCTACCTCATCCAGACGGCCGCACTGCTTGGCATCAAAGATGTATGCCTTGATGTTATCGATCTGCTGCAGCAGGAGCTCCTCTTCTATGGGCTCCTCAGCCTCTGGCCCACTGTCACTGTCCATCTCAAAGGGGTTGGTACAGGTGGGTTCCTCAAAGGGGTTGCCAGGAACCAAAGGGCTTGGGTGCCTCTGCTGGGGATGTTCGTCTTCCTCATTGAAGGGGTTAGGAGCTGGGCTTTCTGGGTGAATGAATGGATTCCCAGCCGTTGCCTCCTCCTCCTCATCCTCTTCCTCAAAAGGATTGTACTCTTTCGGGATGTGGGCTGAAGGGCCGAAGGAAGCCCCTGCAGAAGGAGGATTAGCAGTGCCCTCTTCCACAGGGCTGGAAAGGTCTTCCTCATCAAAAGGGTTTAAGGAGGGCCTCTCATTTTGCTGTGACATGCTGCTCTGGGTTAAGAGCTCCTGGCCAAGGGCTGAGGGCCCAGACCACACTCTGATGGGCTCTTGAGCCGAGCTGGGTGTAGGAGTCTTGGGAGCTATGCTGCTTTGAATTGAGGAAGAGCCTAGATCCAAAGCATAAGCAAGGTGGGTACGACGCTCTCTGCTGGGCTCCAGCTGAAAAGGGCCAATTTCTCGGAAGTCCAGGGACCTAGTCCGTGTGTGCAGGGATGCCACCCGAAACTGCTCCCTTTCTCGTTCCAACTCCCGTTCACGAAGCATTTGCAGCTGTTCCCGCTGCAGGTCCTCCTCCTCAGCCTGCCTCCGGGACAGCTCGATGGCCTTCGCTGTCTGCTGCTGGTCATACTCGTCCTGCAGCTGCCGCAGGTTCTCCTGCAGGGTGCGCACTTCATCCTTGCGGCCTGCAGCCTTGGCTTGCTTGATGAACGATGTGATGTTATGGATCTGCTGGAGGAGAGGGTCTGAGTCCTCACTCTGCCCCTGACCTCCTGACAGTGGGAGCCAGCCCTCAGCCTTTCTCAAGGGGGCAGGACCCCTGCGAAGAGATGCCACTTCGCCGTTGGCTGCTCGAGAAGCCAGGCCACTCTGCCTTTCCTCAAGCCTTCGCTGGGACTCCAGGGTAGCCTGGGGAGACAGCAAAACAGAGAGAAGAAATAGTCACCATGCTGGCAGCAGCCCACACTGTCAGCCACCCTCTGTTGTCCTTCTATCCCTAAGCCAGTGACAGTCCAATTTCCCACCTGAGGACAAAGATATCCAACTGCTAAAATCAGCTCATGTTTTTGTGTTTGTAGGTGGAAGGGAGGCCCTGATTTTCAAAAATAAAATATAATGAATAAGTTAGGGCATCAGATTTTCTCAGTCTTAGATCACAAGCTATAGCCAGGCACAGTGGCTCACACCTATAATCCCAGCACTTTGGGAGGCCAAGGCGGGCAGATCACGAGGTCAGGAATTTGAGACCAGCCTGGGCAACATAATAAAACCCCATCTCTACTAAAAATACAAAAATTAACCAAGTGTAGTGGCCTGCACCTGTAGTCCCAGCTAGTTGGGAGGCTGAGGCAGGAAAATCGCTTGAACCAAGGAGGTGGAGGTTGCAGTGAGCTGAGACCATACCATTGCACTCCAGCCTGGGTGACAGAGTAAGACTGTCTCAAAAAAAAAAAAAAAAAAAAAAAAAAAAGATTCACAGGCTGTATACTTTTCTTAAACCTCTGAGATCTGTTCCCTTCATCTACACTGGAATCTCACACAGCGTTAAATACATGTATAATTTACTGCTTAAGACTGCATATTTCAATATGTTCTATAAGGAACTTCCTAATGTCTAATGTCTTGGTCCTCTGCAACTTCTACCATAGGGAGAACTGCGAATCTCTGTGGTATTCATGAGAGAATCAGCAAAAGCTCAGCAAAAGAAAAAGAGGGCCTGGGGAGAAAAATAATTACTCTGGTTCCCACAGAAGAAAGTGAGGCTGAAACACAACGAAAGAAATACGCACATTTGAGAGTGAGAGGTTCTGAATCACTACAGCCCCATACAACCTGGGAGCCCATGGCAGCCTCTGCGCTCGACAGCCACAGGTGGAAGCAGGCCCCGTATCCCTGGCCTCACTTACTTGTCTCTCCACGGCCCTCTTCCTCTCCATTTCCTCCTTCCTTTTCTTTTTCAGTTCCTCAAACTGTTCTTTGGTCGGCAGTGACATCAAACCAAGCAACTTTTCCTGCAGAGAGTGACAGACAATTTTACACTTAAACCTTTTTAGGGAAAAAATGAACCTTAAGCTCTCTGATGAGAATCTGCTTAAGCTGAGCCACTCTGTTCTTGGAGAGTGACGTCATTTAAGATCAGCAGGAAAAGAGGGAACTCTTACATTGGGTGAGAGAGTCAACTTTCAAATGGGCCTGCGTTTTCCTCATGAAATGATCAACAGCAGATATCCCAGTTATTCACCTGGCTCCAGTGTTAGCTTCTCTATGAGGTCTTGTCCCTTCCCATCCTATTAACTTAGCAAACCTCAATTCTCTCCCACACTTCCCTGCTGTAAGTTTCTCCACAGCACTTCTGCCATCTTACATACTAGATATTTTAGTTGCTTATGGTCTCTCCCCTTCTCTACAACATAAGCTTTATGAGAAAAGGAAAGTTGGTCATTTTTGTTCACTACAGGACATTACCTGGTACATAGGAGGCACTGAACAAATGATTGCTGAATAGAGTCACTAATCAAAGTGAGGAAGGGCCTACCTCTCTGTACTACAGTGTTAGAAAACTGACCCAACAGGACTCTATCTATTAGATCTCTTTGTTGGCTGGTACAGTGGCTCAGGCCTGTAATCTCAACACTTTGGGAGGCTGAGGTAGGCAGACTGCTTGAGCTCAAAAGTTTGAGACCAGCCTGGGCAATGTGGTAAAACCCTATCTCTATTTAAAAAAAGAAAAAAAAACTTTGTTTTAATTAAAAAAAAAAAATAGACTTCTTTGTCAGGGAGCCCCAAAGGCAGTTAACTATGACTCTTTCAGAAGGGGCTTTCAGGGGTAGAAAGATACAATTCAGATCTAACCACCTAGGTTAGTCTGCCCTTAATCAGCTGTTTCTTCCCAGCTGATGGCTCAGGAAGAGTCCTGTAGGAGATTATCCTAAGGAAGAAATACTAAGTACCAGTATTACTACCCTGACAACACTTAACAGCAGCAAAAAATTAGTCTATCAAATGCCCAACTAAAGGAAAATGGTTAAAGAATGGCATAGACAGTCAATATGCACTATTGTAACTACTGTATATAAAAAATGCAAATGGGAAAAAAGATGAAAACATACCAGAATAATGAGTGATTGTAATGGGGACACAGGATTTAAAGTAGTTTTAGTTTTTTCTGAAATTCAGATTTTTCTCTAAATGTGGCATCATGCTTTCATAATTTCAAAAAATAATAAATGTATAAATAAGAAGTAAATAAGTCATTGCATGGATCTGCCTTCTGGGAAGGAAAGAGCAGGACAGGCCAAGCACGACATTTATGCCAACCAGGATGGCTTTACCTGCACAAAAAGTGTTGCTGAGTATCTGATCATTCTCTGCAGCCGCAAATTGCTTGGATGTGGTGGCGGGTCCTGGTTCAAGCCTAAGGTTAAGATCTTCTTACTGAATTGGAACAAATATATGAATGTAATGAGCACTGCCAGCTTCAGAAACAAGGACAAAAAGTGTAACATCAGGAGTTGCCAGGCTTTCATGCAAGGAAGGTGTGTAGAGATGGGTAAATGACTCCACCGAAGTTTCCTTGAAGGCAAAACCCATTTCTTACCCTTTGCTGTACTTAAGGCCTCAGCACAGGGTGCACAACAAACACTGTCATGGAAGGACTGACTACATATGCAGAGCCAGCTTCACAGGTGAGCGATCTAGGCAGCTGCACAAGGTCTGGCACTTAAAGTGCCCTGTGCTTGGTTTAATGCTCTGCTGTTAGGGTCTTTATTCTTAATAATTTTTGAACAAGGGACATGCATTTTCATTTTGTGCCAGGCCCTGCAAACTATGTAGCCTGTGCTGTATGTCTGGATGGACAAAGGCGCCTCATCTCATTCTCCCTCTGAGTTGCTGTATTTCTCATAACTCAAAGGGCTAATTTAACCCGAATGGCCAGTCCACAATTAAAAAGCAGCTGTGGACTTGAGCACAGACACAAAGAACGAACCTGAGTTTCTACCTTCACTCTACAACTTTTGCTATCTGTGACATGATTCCTCATCTTTGACACAGGATGTTAATCCCTACCTCACAGGGTAACTTCAACAGAATAAATGAGCCATTCTAGAGAAAACAACCAGTGACCGGCACATGATAGGTGTCAATAACCAGCTCGTTTTTAATAACAAACATTAGAAACCCCTAATGAAACAAAAGTCACTGAGATGCATTACGTGCTAGAGCTGGCCACTTTCTTGCCCTCCTCCTCACCCACTGCCCCATCACCAGAACTCTGAGTGAGTGCAGGTCTGCTTTCACCATCATTTCATTAGAACAGCATCTTCTCCATTCTACCAGTGGGCAGGATACCACTTAATGGACCTTACCTTAAAGCGTCTATTAGCTCATACACTTTCTGCACTTCCACTCGAAGATCACTGGCATGTTCCAAACTGTAGGTTGTCTCCCCAGCACTAAGGAGAAACCACAGAGACAAGTGATCTAAGTTTCATGGTGCAAATCGGACAGCGTAGCGTAGAAAGATGCTAAAGGTGGGCCGGGCGCGGTGGCTCAAGCCTGTCATCCCAGCACTTTGGGAGGTCGAGGCGGGTGGATCATGAGGTCGAGAGATCGAGACCATCCTGGTCAACATGGTGAAACCCCGTCTCTACTAAAAATACAAAAAAATTAGCTGGGCATGGTGGCGCATGCCTGTAATCCCAGCTACTCAGGAAGCTGAGGCAGGAGAATTGCCTGAACCCAGGAGGCGGAGGTTGCGGTGAGCCGAGATCGCGCCATTGCACTCCAGCCTGGGTAACAAGAGCGAAACTCCGTCTCAAAAAAAAAAAAAGATGCTAAAGGTGTAAGGCCTCACAAAAGCAGTTAATTCTCTAAAAGTGGCATTTCAGACTTTCGGATATAAAGCACTGCCCATCTCTTGAAATGAATGAATCAAGTGGAAATGACACTTCAATTTGCAGATACTACAGGGACAGACTCATACTGAGGCCTCCAGGGACTAGCCCTTATGCTCATCACTAAAACAAATGTGGCTGAATTTACTCTGGCCTACTTTCCCTAAACAATCCCACTACATCTAACAAGATATAAGAAGTGGTTTACTAAATGAGTTGGTTATACTACATTAAGAGCAGAAAGCGACTTGGCTTTTCTGGCTCAAAAGTACCCAAGAAGGTTTGAGACTGGCCTATCCAACATGATGAAACCCTGTCTCTACTAAAAATACAAAAATTAGCCAGGCATCGTGGTGGGCACCTGTAATCCCAGCTACTCAGGAGACTGAGGCAGCAGAATCGCCTGAACTGGGAGGCGGAGGTTGCAGTGAGCTGAGGTTGCACCCTTGCATTCCAGCCTGGGCGACAGAGCAAAACTCTGTCTCAAAAAATGTGTGTGTATATACACACACACACACACACACACACACACACACACACACACGGTTTTGTTTTAAACAAAGCACATCTACTGATACATGCATCACTTTAGATGTACAGGTAGGCAATAAAGGTTTGTTTTTCTCTGAGACAGGAGTCTCACTGTGTCGCCAGGCTGGAGTGCAGTGGCGCCATCCCAGCTCACTGCAACTTCTGTTTTCTGGTTTCAAGCAATTCTACTGCCCCAGCCACCC
Organism: Saimiri boliviensis; assembly: GCF_048565385.1. Taxonomy (NCBI): domain Eukaryota; kingdom Metazoa; phylum Chordata; class Mammalia; order Primates; family Cebidae; genus Saimiri; species Saimiri boliviensis. The sequence continues at coordinate 21,942,009 of NC_133456.1, forward strand.
AGGTAGCTGGGACTACAGGCACGTACCACCACATCTGGCTAATTTTTTGTATTTTTAGTAGACATGGGGTTTCACCATGTTCGCCAGCATGGTCTCAATCTCTTGACCTTGTGATCCACCCGCCTCGGCCTCCCAAAGTTCTGGGATTACAGGCGTGAGCCACCATGCCCGGCCGGCAACACAGGTTTGAGGCAAAGACAGAAAACTCTGAAATTAATAACACTGGAGACCATAATTATTCTTTTCCTACAGGTTGGAAAAACACTCCTGGGATCTGAATCTAGTAGTTAGCACTTCAACTTCTAGGTCACAAACACTAAGCTTCAGAAAAAGCCATTCTCTTAAGCAGGGATCACCAAATTTTTTCCATAAGGGGCTGAATCATAAATGTTTTCAGCTTTGCAGGCCACATAGTCTCTTTTGCTGTTATTCAACTCTGTCATGGTGATGCAAAAGCAGCTACAAACAGTAATCAAACAAGGGCATGGCTATGTTCCAATAAAACTTTATGCAAACAGGTAGCAATAACGAGTGTTGGTAAGGCTATAAAGAAAGTAAAACCCTCTCGAGGCAGAAAGAAGTCTGCTTAAAAAAAAAAAAAAAAGAAAGAAAGTAAAACCCTCATACACTGCTGGTGGGAATGCAAAATGGTGCAGTCATTCTAGAAAACAATTTAGCAATTCCTCTACGGAATGTTACTCTATGGTAACATACAGTTACCATAAAACCCAGCAATTCCACTCCTAGGTACCTACCTAAGAGTAATGAAAACACGTCCACACAAAGAACATAAAAACTTGTATACAAATATTACAGGAGCATTATTCATAACAGCCAAAAGTAGAAAAAAACCCAAATGTCATCAACTGATGGATAAACAAAATGTGGTTAGTATCTACACAATGCATTCATACAGACAGAATGAAGTACTGATACATGCAACAACATGGATGAATCTTTAGAACATTACACTGTGTGAAAGAAGTCAGAGAAATTTTATATTATGATTCCATTTATATGAAATGTCAAAAAACAGACACATCCATAGAGACAGGAAGTAGATTAATATTGGCCAGGGAGATGGGGAAAGAATAGCAGCTGCTAATGGGTATGGGGTTTCCTATTGGAGTGATGAAAATGTTTAGAATTAAGACAGTGGTAATGGGCGCATAATTTTGTGAATACACTAAAAACCACCAAATTGTACACTTTAAAAGAGTAAAGTTTATGGTGTGTGAACTACATCTAGATTTTTAAAAAGAAGCAGATGTCAAGCTACATTTGGCCCATGGGCTGCAGTCTGCCAGCCGCTACTCTAAGGGAAACGCCTGCTTTAAGCCCTGGCACCTCAATGTGACACTGAAATGGGATCTACCCAGGCATGAGCATGAGACCCACTGCCCTTCCTCTGCTCCAACGAGATGCTGCATTCAGCAACAGTAGCTATTGTCTGAGGCCTTCCCAAACCTGCTTGGTCGGAATAGCCAAGGTCAACTCAATGTGGCTACCTTTTTACAAGCTCATGTGATGGTAATATGTACCCCATTAAAAGACAGACATGAAGATGATTCTCTTCATAACAGCCAAAAGTGGAAAAAAACCAATCTCAGCTGGTCTCAGAAAAAAAAACACAGTTAAAATTAAGATTTTCATTTTTGGCTAGTGGAGAATTGACCTAAAATGCCAGAAAACTCTCACCACTGGATTAGAAAAACATAGAGGAATAGCTTACTTTAATGATGCTGCCATCTTGATGTATTCTGGAGCTTTCTGGTCAACTTTCTCCATGCAGAGTCGTAATTTCTAAGAACAAAAACAAAGAGGTAAATGGTATGCTCAAGATTAGAAAAGCCTACCCAGAAGCTAGGCTCCATCAACGGAGATATATTTTAAATGTTTACTTTTCTATTAATTGTTGTTATCAATTTTCTGATTTATAGGCCTAGTTTCCAAGCAGAAAATCTTACAGGAAGGAAGGAAAGTGACAATGGAGCTTCTGACCAGACGTTTCGTTCTGTCACCCAGGCTGGAGTACAATGGCACGATCTCTGCTCTCACTGCAACCTCTACCTCCTGGGCTCAAGTGATTCTCATGCCTCAGCCTCCTGAGTAGCTGTAATTACAGGCACGCTGCCACCATGCCTGGCTAATTTTTCTATTTTCAGTAGAGATGAGGTTTTGCTATGTTGGCCAGGCTGGTCTGGAACTCCAGGCCTCAAGTGATCCACCTGCCTCCGCCTCCCAAAGTGCTGGGATTACAGGAGTGAGCCACGGTGTCCAGCCAGACATTTTCGAGAGGAGCAAGGCCTTATAGGGCACAAGCCAAGGTGTCTACCAAGACAAAAAGGAAATAGCTGCTACTTTCTTCCTCTGCCAAGTGATGCCAGGCAACAATGGGAAACCAGCACAAAGCACTGCCAGGGTTCACTTCAGAAGAGGAGGTGGTAAAAGCACAGTGGGTATTCAAAGAAATGAGATACCAGGTCTTGAACTCCACACAAAGGATGGAGAATAGCTCCATCTGCAACTCAATATGGGGCTTAATTAACACCATTTCTAATAGTCTGAGTATTTACATGGGGATTCCAGAAACACTGCCATTATGATCTGCAGAACTGCTAACAATGACTATTCAGTAGTCATCAGACAAAAATATACTCTTCCTCTGTTCAGAATGTTGCACAGCTGCTTCCTCAGACTGAGCTGATCTCTTCCCTGCATCTCTTACTGCCTCCCCACTCAGCTCACCTGGCTAGTTCTCCTCAGCTCACAGGTCTCAGCTGGCCATTAAGGGACCAAGCCAGTCTCACTCCCAGATATTCTTTGTACACTATTTCTTCTCAGAGTATATGCATCTAGTAGGGGGATTGTGGGATCACTGGTGGTAACAACAGCTGAGGCATTTGGACAAACTTAAAAGGGGGACACAGGCGGGTGGATCACGAGGTCGAGAGATCGAGACCATCCCGGTCAACATGGTGAAACCCCGTCTCTACTAAAAATACAAAAAATGAGCTGGGCATGGTGGTGCGTGCCTGTAATCCCACCTACTCAGGAGGCTGAGGCAGGAGAATTGCTTGAACCCAGGAGGCGGAGGTTGCGGTGAGCCGAGATCGCGCCATTGCACTCCAGCCTGGGTAACAAGAGCGAAACTCCGTCTCAAAAAAAAAAAAAAAAAAAAAGAGGGGGACACTTGGTAAACTGGTAAAGCCTGAAAACTTGTAAAGTTTCAGTAAAATGATAAAGCCTAAAAACTTGTAAAACTTTCTAAAACTTGTGAAGTCTAACACTCCCAAGTGAGTTTCCCGGGATTCTTCCGGCCCACTGTTAATGAACATCTCTAGCTTCTCGCCTCCCCACAGAACCTGTCCACACCACATGGCAACTGCCCTTCCTCCTCTTGCCTCTGGGCCACCAAAGCCTCCACCCTCCTGCTTTCAAGTGGCCAAGGAAGGGTGAGGGAATGAGTTTGTTGTAACACACCCAGGATGACTCTGTGACTCACACAGGGCCCTAGCTGGGAAATCATAACATAGCCCTTTAGCAGGAACTACAAATGATTCAAAGGAACAACTTCCCAAACCGTTCTCCAGAATGTGCAGGAGTGTACATGACAAAGAGCCAAATCTGCCTGCGAAATTAGACCCAAGACCAGACAGTGCATATCACCTCGTAGAGCTTCACGATGTCAGGTGTGTGTTCCTTCTCATCAATCTGCTGCTCTCTCTTGAGCAGCGTGTCCTTGCAGTGTGTACAACAGCGAATCCGGTCATCGTCCTTCTCATCCAGGACCGAGCTGACACTGTTCATGCTGCTGATGCTGCCTCGGCGGGAGCCATGGACACTATTGGGTGACTGGCTGGGGCTGGTGTGGGTGCTCAGGGACTCCTTGCTGGCACTGGTGAGCTTGTCTGTAACCACAACACCAACAGACAGCAATGACCCCCACAGCATCCAATTACCATACCCACGAACTTGAGGTGTCAGTCCACAGGTGTTTGATTTGGAAAGTAGTAAGATCAGTCTCCAGCTGTGAGCAAGTACTGCCCCTCTGCCTTCCTAGTGTCAGACTCTGGTGGGAAAGGACTCCAGTGCTGCCCCTCCAAATCCAAACAACCTGGCCTTTCCACCTGGCAGCCTCTTCCATTTGCCCTCTGCCTCCAACACAATGTATATTCTCCTGGGAGACTTTCCTCCACAGCCTTCTCCCTATTTACAAGCATCTGGCTCCTATTCTCTCTAAATGGCAGGTACTCTGGGAAAGCCTTCTCCAATTCCCTGAGGCAAAAACTATCCATCCTTCCCATCGGCTCCCACCACACTGCCCATTTTGGAGCACTTTCCACTTTTCTCCCTGTGTACAGTTACATATACACCCCACAGCTGCCCTAGGAAACCATGACTCTTTGCGGGTACAAACTGTGTCTTATTCACACTTGCACTCTTCACATATCCAGCAGGGCCACCCCACAGCAGCTGCCCAGTAAATGCTGGCTAAAGACCTCAAGGGAAGAAAGGTGAATAGTGTCCCAAAAAGGCAGCTTATAAAGTCATGTGAGAAAGGGAGTTGGTCTCAGGGAGAAAGGATCAAGGTAAAGTGACTAGTGTATGTAACAGTTGGACAGAAGCATCTGTTTTTGTTCCCACGTTATCCAGACACCCCATGGCCACCAGCATGCACAGCCAGCAGAACTCTCTAGTGTTGCAAATGTACCCCAAACTTCCCAGAAACCAATGAGATCATCTTCAGCAACTTCTAATCAGCTTGGTTGCAAAGTCCTAGAAGATCGAGTTCCGCCTAAATTTTGTCCTCCACACACACACCCTGCCAACTATTCTATTTGCTCATCTATTAATCTACCCTGGACTTTCCAGAATTCCATGCCTTTGCTCCTGCTCTTCACTCTACCTAAAATGCCTTCCTTCTCCATCTCTTTCACAATCCTATACATCTTTCAAGGTTCTTCTCGCCTAACACTTCCTAGCCCTAAGTATCCATGCTCTCATTGTCCCTGAGCCTACGGCACTCAGCATCTCTCATATTATGGTATTAATCTTTTCTATATGAAAGCGAGTTGTCTGTGACTTATCCTACAGGAAGGGACTATTCCACTGTTTATATTAAGACCTTCTTCTCAAAGTCATACCTGCCACTTCCAAGCAGAGCTGACAAACAGTTGGTCGGCCTCTCCTGAGTGCCTGACACAATCTCTTTCACAGTACATCTCTCCTTAGAAAGCAATTATTTATTTGTGAGTTTGTATCCACTGCTAGATGCTGGACTTCTTGGAAGAATGAACAATGCCTTATAGGCCAGAAATGGGCAAAAGATGACCTGTGAGCCAAATCCAGCCTGAAGGTTGTTTCTATATGGCTCTCAAATTAAATATAATTTCTATTCTATTCTATTCTATTCTGAGATGGGAGTCTCGCTCAGTCGCCCAGGCCGGAGTGCAGTGGCTCAATCTCAACTCACTGCAGCCTCTGCCTCCTGAGTTCAAGCAATTCTCTTGCCTCAGCCTCCCGAGTAGCTGGGGCTACAGGTGCATGCTACCAGGCCTGGATAATTTTTGTTTTTGTGGTTTTTTTTTTGAGATGAAGTTTCGCTTTTGTTGCCCAGGTTGTGATCTCGCCTCACTGCAACTTCTGCCTCCTGGGTTCAAGTGATTCTCCTGCCTCAGGCTCTCAAGTAGCTGGGATTACAGGCATGCGCCACCACGTCTGGCTAATTTTGTATTTTCAGTAGAGACAGGGTTTCTCCATGTTAGTGAGGCAGGTCTCAAACTCCTGACCTCAGATGATCTGCCTGCCTTGGCCTCTCCCAAAGTGCTGGGATTGCAGGCGTGAGCCACTGCGCCGAGCCTAATTTTTGTATTTTTATAGAGACAGGGTTTCACCATGTGGGCTAGGCTGGTCTTGAACTCCTAACCTCAAGTGATCCGCCTGCCTCAGCCTCCCAAAGTGCTGTGATTATAGGCATGAGCCACTGCACCCAGTCTAATGTTCACATTCTTAAAAGATAGTTTAAAGAAAGAAGAAATGTCACAGAAACCATATGTGGCTCACAAAGCCTAAATTTATTTACTATCTGATAGTTTACAAAGTTTGCCAACCCCTGTTATAGACCACTCTATCTCTGGCCCCTAGCATAGTACCTAGCCTGTAGTGGGCTTCACAGAATCAGCAATTGAATGAATGAAGATTCCAATGAACCATTAATTTAACAAAAAGGTTCCACAGTCCCAGTGGTGATTAGCAAATAAGCTAGGACCAAAAGAAGATGAGGGTCCAGGGCCCCACCTCCAGGTCACCTACTTGCCAAGGGAAGGCTGATGAGCTCCATACACTTCTTGCACATAATAGACCCGCAGAGGCGACAATGGTGGCGGCGGTTCCGGATGCTGAACTTATTCCCACAGTCTGGACAGAAAGGGACATCCTGGTCGTTGACCCAAGGCACCACAGACTTTTCTATTGCTTTGGGAAGAACAAACCAACAAAAAAGCCAGCCATTTTAAAGAGAGATTTGGTCAGGGAAAAAAGATAAAGGATAAGATGAATGAGAGCAAAGTTTTAAAGTTACCTCTAATCTTTGCAGACTCCGTATTTGTTCTGTCAAATGCAGTGAGCTGACCAGGAGAAAATAGTGCCAAGTGAAATTAACCAGGTGATGTATACATGCTCCACACTTCCCAATACATCGAGTAGGAATTAGCACATTTGGATTTCTCAAGTCTCATCTGTCATCCCCAACTCCACAAAATCACAAAAGCAATTTCACGTGGGACAGAATATTAGTTTTGCATCTAGAAGCCACCTCCCTTCCTGTGACCCACTTCTAATCTCTTTATTGTCAGTTACCCATTTTAGCAATAACCAGGGCTAGGCAAGGATGGGTAGGGGCAGCAATTGAAAGCAATGGAAAACTCTCCATTCTCCACAGTGCTCCTGGACCCTAAAACTGGCCACTTATTTCTGCCTTACAAAGTACACATAAAGAACTGTACTTGTGGTTGCTACTATGCCCAGCTCAAAATCCAGGTTACACACAACAAGTATATCTAGGATCAAAAAACACCAGTGAGACCTGGTCACTCCTTTGTTTGTGATCACACCCCACACTTCACTAGGTGATTGGGCCCAGGACACCCAAAAGAAGAATCTGAATGAAAAAAAGGTTTTGCCAGGCGCGGTGGCTCAAGCCTGTAATCCCAGCACTTTGGGAGGCCGAGGCGGGTGGATCACAAGGTCGAAAGATCGAGACCATCCTGGTCAACATGGGGAAACCCCGTCTCTACTAAAAATAAAATAAAACTAGCTGGGCATGGTGGCGCGTGCCTGTAATCCCAGCTACTTAGGAGGCTGAGGCAGGAGAATTACCTGAGACCAGGAGGCGGAGGTTGCGGTGAGCCGAGATCAGGCCATTGCACTCCAGCCTGGGTAACAAGAGCAAAACTCCGTCTCAAAAAAAAAAAAAAAAAAAAAAAAAAAAAGAAAAAAAGGTTTTCCAGCATCTGAGTGGGATTTATAGGTGGTGAAAGGGAAGCTGAGCATGTGGCAATTGTTAGCCTGGGCCATTCTCTTAAGGAAAGCTGGCCCAGGCTAGAACTGTCCACCAGGTCCTCTGCACCTCTCTAGAGAAGAGGTTTCTCTGGCAGCATCAGATGTATATGACATCTACAACACATGCTATAGAAATGTGATTATTTTTCCCCAGAAAATGTGTATTTTTAGAAAAAAATGTTTTAAGACTACAAAATTTACCTTCTCTAACCTGATTATTAATTTATTGACTTCCACAACATAGTGGTCAATTCTAGCAGCTCGGTGTTTTTTGAATTCAGAAAGATGGCTTCTCACAGCACCTAGAAGGAAGGAAGTGGGGAGACAAATGACTTACAATTTCTCTGAGGGAGCCTCTCTACCTTGCCGCTTATCCTCAATGAATTTCAAAAGCAGGCTGGTCAACATAGTGAGACTCAGTCTCTCTCAAAAAAATAAAAAAATTAGCCAAGGGTGGGCATGTACGCCTATAAGCCCAGCTCCTCGGGAGGCCAAAGCAGGAATATGGCTTGAGCCCAGGAGTTGGAGGCTTCAGTGAGCTATGATCCCACCAGTGTACTCCAGCCTGGGTGACAGAGTGAGACCAATCTCAGGAAAAACAAAAAAATTCAAAAGCAAGAAAAACTCTAAGATTTTATAGTCTTACCAAAAAATTCAAAAGCCAGGATAGCAAATGGAAGAAATCTGCTAAAATGTTAACTATGTCCTTTAGGCCACCAAATACCATATGAGAGACTTTATAGTAGGTAACAGCATGTACGCTGGAGTCAGCCTGTGCTCAAGTTTCAATTCTGCCACACGCTGTGTAACCCTGGACAAGTTACTTAACTTCTCTGTAACTCAAGAGTACTCAACTGTCAAATATAGTAATAATGGTATCTACTTCAGAGAGTTGTTACGATGATTAAATAAGTTAAAATTTATAAAGTCTTACCTGACTCTCATGCTAATGTTAAATAAACAGGGTGATAACATCATGGGCAATTTAACAATTTTTGAATTCTCTTATTGTTTTATACTTTGTAAATCTGATACAATATGGCTTTTCCTCAGGATAAAGACAATTCTGAAAATGGCCAAAAAAATGATAGATTCCCTTGTGGGAGCTAGTTAAGCTGATACCTTCCTCAGTCCAGCAGCCAAGACCTGGGACAAACATCTGCAACACAAATAGAACCTAACAGCTTACTGTCTGAGAATACCTGAAATATTTCCAGCTCAGTCTCACCTGATCCAGAAACATATTGCCCTCAAATATCCCAGCACTCAGTGCACGTCCTCATCCCAGTGATCACCTATTCATTTATAGATTGTACTATAACAGATTTTGTCACATGCGATGCTTTTTAAAAAAATTTTAATTGCCAAATAAAAATTGCATATATTCACCATGTACATGATTTTTTGAAATATTTATATACTAGGGAATGGCTAAACTAGCCAATTAACATATGCATTACATCATATACTTATCACTTTTTGTGGTGACAATACAAAATCTACTCTCACTGATTTTTTTTTTTTTTTTTTTTTTTTGAGACGGAGTTTGGCTCTTGTTACCCAGGCTGGAGTGCAATGGCACGATCTCGGCTCACCTTGGCTCACCGCAACCTCCGCCTCCTGGGTTCAGGCAATTCTCCTGCCTCAGCCTCCTGCGTAGCTGGGATTACAGGCACGCGCCACCATGCCCAGCTAATTTTTTGTATTTTTAGTAGAGACGGGGTTTCACCATGTTGACCAGGATGGTCTCGATCTCTTGACCTCGTGATCCACCCGCCTCAACCTCCCAAAGTGCTGGGATTACAGGCTTGAGCCACCGCGCCTGGCCTATTCTCACTGATTTTTAAGAATACAAGATTTTTTTTTTTGAGACGAGTCTCGCTCTGTCAGCAGGCTGGAGTGCAGTGGTGTGATCTTGGCTCACTGCAACCTCTGCTTCCCAGGTTCAAGCAATTATTCTGTCTCAGCCACCCAAGTAGCTGGGACTACAGGCATGTGCCACCATGCCCTGCTAATTTTTGTATTTTTAGTAGAAATGGGGCTTCACTATATTGGTCAGGCTGGTCCCAGAACTCCTGGCCTCAAGGGATCCATGCTCCTCGGCCTCCCAAAGTGCTGGGATTACAGGTGTGAGCCACTGCACCCAGCCCACAAGATATTTTTATTAACTGTAATCAGGCTGGGCATGGTGACTCACACCTGTAATCCCAGCACTTTTGGAGGCCGAGGAGCATGGATCACTTGAGGCCAGGAGTTCTGAGACCAGCCTGACCAATATAGTGAAGCTCCATCTCTACTAAAAATACAAAAATTAGCCAGGCGTGGTGGCACATGCCTGTAGTCCCAGCCACTCAGGAGGCTGAGGCACAAGAATTGAACCCGGAGGCAGAAGTTGCAGTGAGCCAAGATCACAGCAGTGAGCCAAGATTGCAGCAGTGCACAGCAGCCTGGGTGACAGAGGAAGACTGTCTCAGAAAAACAAACAAAAAACTATAAATCACCCCTTTAGCAACAGATCTCTTGACTTATTCCGCCCGACTGAAATTTTGTATCCTTTGACCAGCATCTCCACATGCTATACACCATTTATGTATTTATTTATTTCACAGAGTCTTGCTCTGTCACTGGAGTGCAGTAGTGCAATCTCTCGGCTCACTACAATCTCCGCCTCCTGGGTTCAAATGATTCTCATGCCTCAGCCTCCCAAGTAACTTGGATTATACGTATGTGCCACCATGCCTGGCTAATTTTTGTCTTTTTACTACAGACAGGGTCTCACCACATTGGCCAAACTGGTCTCAAACTCCTGGTCTCATGTGATCCACCTGCCTTGGCCTGCCAAACTACTGAGATTAAAGGTGAGCCACCGCACCCAGGCCCATACATGCCATACTCTTAACCATCCACATGTCTTTTCTTCCCTAACCATACTCTAACATCTAATTAAACTTCATTTTAGAATTCTTAGGGGTGACCATAAATGTTAACTGCTAAAATTTGCCATTCACTTGACCTTCTACAGTTTGTGACTATCTTCAGTTGCTGCAACTGGCAACTTAATCAGAAAATCACCCTAGTAATCTCACATTGGCAATCATGAAACAAGCTATCACAAATAAATATTAACTTATAAAATTTGCCATTCACTTGACCTTCTACAATTTGTGACTATCTTCAGCTGCTGCCACTGGCAACTTAATCAGAAAAACACCCTAGGAATTTCACACTGGCAATCATGAAACAAAGCTAACAAGAATTCATATGTCCAAAATTTCTCCTTCATGTTTTGAATTGGCTTTCATATAACATCTCATAATTACATATGTATAGTATTATTTTTAAAGCAATTTTCTCCTGCAATAATAAAAATGTTTCAATTCTCCGATACAGTAGCAAATAGCCCAAGTGGACACAGAGCACTTAAAATGTGGCTAGTGTGTGGTTCAGGAAGTGACTTTTATTTTATTTTAATTTATTTAAATTTAAATAGCCCATGACTGGTGGCTACTGAAAAAACAGAACAGTTGTTGGACTCTCCTTATTCAAAGAGACACCTTCTTTAATGGTACTATAGGGATACAGTAGATGAGCCTCGGTAAATATCGCTTTCATTCTTAGAGCCCCAGTTTCCTTATCTATAAATGGGAATAAGGACCACTATTCCACAAGACTTTTGTAAAAGGTGAACAAGATAATAAACATGAAAATTTAATAAATTACTATAAAGGAATAATTAATTACCCATTTCATGGACAGAAAATATTATATTAATGACTATTATCATTAGACAGTTAAAGGATATATAGCCAGGCATGGTGGCTCACGCCTATAATCCCAGCACTCAGGGAGGCTGAGATGGGAGGATCACTTGAGCCCAGAAGTTTGAGACTAGCCTAGACAATACAGTAGGACCCGGTTTCTACAAAAAAATACCAAAATTAGCCAGGTGGGATGACGTGCACAAGTAGTCTCAGCTACTCAGGAGGCTGAAGTGAGAGGATCACTTCAGCCTGAAATGCAGTGAGCCATGATGGAGCCCTGAACTCTAGCTTGGGCAACAAAGTGAGACTCTGAGACTCTCTCAAAAAAAAAAAAAAGATATGTATGATTAGACAGTTCAACTAAGTGTGTGTGGCATGATAAATAGCTTTAGTGAGATATAATTCACATACATACACCATTTAAAGCAAAATTTCAGTGGTTTTTTAGTATTTTCAGAATCGTACGATCATCATAATAAATTTTAGAGAATTTTCACCATCTCAAAAACATGAAAGTAGGTAGACGGTACCATAACGATTCAATAAAGTAAGCTGCATAGAACAGTATCTGTCACTGGGCAGGTAATATCCTCTGTAAGAGGAAACAGACTTATTAATGGAATCTGTGCTTGGGCTAACATCAGAGAGATATGGATTCATACCCCATTTCTGCAGTTTACTCGCTGTTTGTCCCCAGGCAGGTTCTCAAGAGGTGCAGTGAAGATTTAACAAGACCATGAATATAAAGCACTTCATGTAATGCCTAACACAAAGTGGATGCTCAGCTCTTCCATTTTCTCCCCCCAACAAGGGCATAATAAGGTCCATGAGAAGCTTAGACCATTATGGTTTACTGATGCCTCCTCAGCCAACTCTTAAAACTTTACCTAGAACACATTAGATGCTCAATAACACTTGCCAAATGAATAAATGAATTTTCTTACCAAGCTCCTGGGGTTCCCACATGTAAGGATCAACCCCTCCATAGCTGAAAGACTCATATCCTTGGGTCCCTGATTCTGCTCGATCATCCCCTTCTCGTTTCAACAACTTGTCCTTTGCTTTCTTAGCCTTCTGGACAAGACCTTGAAAAATGGAAAAAACGATACAAATGAATCATGAAGAACACCCATTAGAGTCAAGGGAAATCTCAAAAAACAAAAGTTGACGAAATAATTATCATTTGTTTCAAAATGCACCAGAAATATTAAGATCCCAAGTAAAATGCAGGAACAAGCACGCAAACACTATATTACAAATACTGCAGAGCAATATACTGGTCAGTCAACATTAGTTGGTTTAGGTGGCCAACATATGGGCTAAATTACTGCTCACTGCCAAATTTAAGAGCACAATTTTAAAAAGTTTTAAAATAAAATTTGATGAGGGAAACGGAGTGATGGAAATCTTTTCTCCTTTATCTTAATTGGAGTGGTTAAGTAGATATACATATTTTTCAAAACTTACTGAATTGGGCCAGGCGCAGTGCCTCATACCCATAATCCCAGTTTGAAAGGCCAAGGGAGGCAAAGGGAGGCAAAGGGAGGCAAATTGCTTGAGTCCAGGAGTTCAAGCCAGCCTTGACAACATAACAATACCCCATCTCTACTAAAAACGCAAAATTCTAGCTGGGTGTGGTGGCACACACCTGTGGGAGAATCACCTGACCCCAGGAGGTCGAGGCTGCAGTGAGCTGAGATTGTGCTACTGCACTCCAGCCTGGGCAACCAGAATGAGACCCTGTCTCAAAAAAAAAAAAAAAAAAAAAAAAAAAAAAAAAAAAATTAGAGTGTACACTTAAAAACTATACCTCAGTTAAAATAAAGTGGTTTTTTTTTGTTGTTGTTGTTTTGAGATGGAGTCTCGCTCTGTCACCCAGGCTGGAGTGCTATGGCACAATCTTGGCTCACTGCAACCTCCACCTCCCAGGTTCAAGCGATTCTCCTGTTTCAGCCTCCTGAACAGCTGGGACTACAAGCCCCCACCACCATATCCAGCTAACTTTTTTGTATTTTTAGTAGGAAAGGGATTTCTCCATGTTGGTCAGGCTGGTCTCGAACTCCTGACCTCAGGTGATCTGCCTGCCTCAGCCTCCCAAAGTGCTGGGATTACAAGTGTGAGCCACCGAGCCTGGCCTAGTTTTTTAAAAACTAAGTTCTATAGTACTAATTTATTTACCCCAGGAACTCATGAGTAAATTTTCTCATTTACCTCCAGTATGGGATTCAGCTAAACCTCCATTGCTGGACTGGTGTTCCCTATAAGGCTTAACTGGACACAGAGTTCTTCCTTCCCCACTATTGCCCACCCGCTTACTGAATCCATGTGAGAATATTTTCAAAAAGCTTCAAGAAAGAGATAAAACATCTACAACATAACACAAATGGAACCAGATTTGGTAAGAAGAGAAAATGAACATTTCCTGTATTTAGTCCTTGTATACATGAGGCACAATGCAAACTGCTTGCAAATACATTACGCCAGTTCATGATCACAATGTTATAAGGCAGGTAACAGCCCTACTTACAAATTAGGAAATGACATCAAAGATGGGGAAGAACTTGCTTCGTCCAAGATCATAGAGCTTATAGGTAACAGCAGGGCTGGAAGTAGACACTTCATCTGTCTGAAATGAGAGCTCCAGCTCTCCCCAGCTAGTGCTGATTCACAAACTATGCCTCTGCAGAACATGGGTTCTGCCACCTGTGCTGGGGAAGGGAACCACCTGTTAAACTGAACAATCAGCTGAATGGGGAAAAACAGAATTCTCAGTTCTAAGCTGCTCTCTTATGAATGTTCTTTAATCTTGGATGACTGCTATCCCTTTCTTCCACCAGAATCTACTAGAAACTCTCAGACTGAATATTAAATGATATCATTACTTTTACATTTTATTAATTTTTTAGAGACAGGGTCTCACACTATCACCCAGGCTGGAGTGCAGTGGTGTAATCATAGCTCACTGCAGCCTCGATCTCTTGGGCCTAAGCAATCCTCTCACCTCAGTCTTCCAAGTAGCTGGAACTATACGTGTGCACCATCGAGACTAGGTAATTCAAAAAAATTTTTTGTAGAGATGAGGGTCTCACTATGTTGCCCAGGCTGGCAGGCAGATAAGATTAGTAAGAATACACTTGTCTTTTTTTAAAGACAGTCAGGCCAATAAGCAAACCAAATCAGGAGATTATTGGTCACTCTGGGACAGCTTTTTCCAAACTGGAAAAATACCAAAACAAAAGTACATCCTTTAAAATCCACTGAAGTAATCTTTGTCTTTTCTTTCTTTTTTGAGATGGACTTTCACTCTTGTTGCCCAGGCTGGAGTGCAACGGCAGCAATCTCGGCTCACTGCAACCTCTGCCTCCTGGGGGTTCAAGGGATGCTCCTGCTTCAGCCTCCCGAGTAGCTGGGATTACGGGCATGTACCACCATACACAGCTGATTTTTGTATTTTTTTAGTAGAGACAGGGTTTCACCACGTTGGCCAGGCTGGTCTCAAACTCCTGGCCTCAGGTGATCTGCCTGCCTCAGCCTCCCAAAGTGCTGGGAGTACAGGCATGAGCCACCATGCCTGGCCTAGTAGTCTTTCCTAATAACAGGGGAATGTGAGTTAACAAATAACAATTCCGTTTTGCAAAAAACACTAAAGTAGCAGATTAAACAGGCATTCTATACCATTTAACCACTTCAGGAGACAGAAAAACTGCCTGGCAACCTTACCAGAATGGATTTAGCCCTTCCAGAGGAGGCCAATTAGGAATAATCCCATACATTTAAAAAAATACTCCAAAGCAAGAAACCACAGTCAATTTTCAGCTATCTTTTCTTCTACTTACTGAAAATGGGCTAAAGTGGAGTTGAACCAGGGCTAGGGCTTGAACCCACTAACTTTTTACTAATGACTAATCTATCTTTTCTTTTTTGAACTGCCCCCAAAATCTAATACCAAGGTTCACTCTTTTAGCTTTAATTTTTCACTTGCCTAAAACTAGCCATCTCATAACATTTCTAAGAACCAAAAGACCAAATGAAGAGGTGATCTGCTTTCAAAAGGGCTTTTCAAAAACCCTTTCATGTCAGTCCTTAAAACTTTACTTTGCTGATTCTGAAATGTAGAAAACTGCAACATAATCAAGAATTCCTTTCAAACTAAAGACATGATCATTAGTAGTACTAGAAGTAGAGATATGAGAGGTAGATCAGGGTGGAAAATAAAGGGAAAAACCAAGAGAATATTTTCTTTCTTGAGACAGAGTTTCACTCTCTCTCAGGATAGAATGTGACAGGCTTGATCTCCTGGGCTGAAGCGATCCTCCCACCTCAGCCTTCCAAGTAATTGGGACTACCAGTGCATGCCACTACAACTGGCTAATTTTTTTTAATAATTTTTTTTAGAGATGGTCTCACTGTTATCCAGTGTGGTCTCAAACTCCTGGGCTCAAGCAATCTTCCTGCCTTGGCCTCTCAAAGTACTAGTATTACAGGTGTGAGCCCCTGCAACCGGCTGAAGTAACTTTGTTTTTTGTTTTTATGTCAGGGTTTCACTCTGTTGCCCAGGCTGGAGTGCAGTGACATAATCATGGCTCATTGCAGCCTTGACCTCCTGGGCTCAAGGGATCCTGATGCCTCAGCCTCCCAAGTGAAGTGGCTAGGACTACAAGTGCATGCCACCACGCCCAGCCAATTAAATTTTTTTTCTTTGTATAGACAGGATCTATGTTGCCCAGGCTGGTCTCAAACTCCTGGGCTGAAATGATCCTCCCCACTTTGGCCTCCCAAAGTGCTGGGATAACAGGTGTGAGCCACTGTGCCCAGCCAAGGATCCTTTCAAGTTTCTTTCACAAGGCACAAAATTTCTACTCTATTTAGTATTCCTTAAATAGATTCCTATATCTCTATTCTATTAATGTAAATAACCTTAAACATTTTTCCTCTTAAAAAAGAGTCATTGTAGGAATCTGAGAACAGTCTCTAACCTCTATACCCACTGGTATCACCAGTTTTAGCAATGGTATTGTAAATGACTTAGTTCAGCTGACACCAAGACTGGAAGCTAGTTGAAAACCATGGAGGCTCTTAGGTTGTCCAAAGGAAACTTTTATAATCAGGTTTTTTAGTTTTGTTTTTGCATCATTTCCCCCAGGAAGCTGCAATGCATGCTGTGATTGGAACATGGGCATTTCATCCTCAGTGATGTCACGTGCAAAGGGAAGCACTGGACTTAGAGATAACAGAAGACCTACATTCCAGGCCTAGCTCTGCCAATTCCTGTGTGACCGTGGATAAGTAACTCAACGCCTCTTGAGCCTCACTTCACTTACTATCTATAAAATGAGACCAATCACCTTCTTTTTTTTTGTTTTGTTTTGAGATGGAGTCTTGCTCTGTCACCACGCTGGAGTGCAATGGCGCGATCTCGGGTCACTTGCAACCTCTGCTTCCCAGGTTCAAGCAATTCTCCTGCCTCCGCCTCCTGAGTAGCTGGGACTACAGGCACGCGCCATCACGCCCAGCTAATTTTTATATTTTTAGTAGAGATGGGGTTTCACCATGTTGGCCAGGATGTTCTTGAACTCTTCACCTCATGATTGGCCCGCCTCAGCCTCCCAAAGTGCTCTCGCGCGCGCGCTCTCTCTCTCTCTCTCTCTCTCTCTCTCTCTCTCTCTCTCTCTCTCCCCTCCCTCTCCCCTCCCCTCTTCTCTCTCTCTTTCTCTTTCTCTCTCTCTCTCTCTCTCTCTCTCTCTCTCTCTCGCCCAAGCAAAAATGCAGTGGCACAATCACCACTCACTACAGCCTTGATCTCCCTGGGCTCAACCAATCCTCCAGTACCTGGGACTACAGGCACATACCTCCATGCCTGGCTAGTTTTTTAAAAATTTTTTTGAGAATGGGTTTCGTCATGTTGCCCAGGCTGGTCTTAAACTCCTGAGCTCAAGTGATCCGCCCACCTTGGCCTCCCAAAGTGCTGCAAATAGAGACGTGAGCCACTGTGCCCCGCAAGAGGAGCAGCATCTTATTTGGAGATTAGAATCTGAAGTCCAGGAAATACAATAAATGTATGTATAGTCAAAAGTACCTTTGAAGAATTCTTTCCACAGCTCCCTCAGATCTGAGCTCTTGGAAGCTCAAAAACCAAGGTTTTTAGGTTGTTTCTCTTTGTTCTGCAACTATGACCTTCCTTTTTCTGAGGTATAGAGGGCAAGATACCAATTGGGGAAGGAAGGATGGTGGGAAGGCCTAAATCTGTGACAGGTAAAATGGGTGTATAATGTGCCTCCACCATCATAGCAAAGGAAAGAAATGCCTCTCCAAACCCTGTTAAGCTGGTGGTCAGAGAACTGTCAAGCCAGATCACAGTGGTTACATTTACTAGATTCAAAGTCAGACTGTGTTTCACTGAGCGGCTTTAGACATGTTATCTAATCTGTGTGTGTGCCCTCATCAGCAAAACGTGGCTCACAGCCACAAAGTTATTGTGAGGATTAAATGAAATTAATAAACAGGGAGATTCTGAAAATGCCTGGCACATGACAAACTCTAGTCATCTGTTTGCTACTACTATTATCATATTCCTGTAGCAACACCGAAGCTGATAAGAACTATCTCATGAGTTAAAGCTCTCACTGACAGCAGGGGATAGGCAAGGCAAGGTCCTCACTTCTTACTTTTAATTTGCCCTTTGACATCACGGTCTTCCCCCGAGTGCTCTTCCTCGTAATGTGAATGAAGCTGATAGAAAGACTGCAGATCCTTCAGGCACAGAGGGCAGAGAAAGCCCTCCCTCACCTCCCCTGGGTCGTCCAGAGAAGCCATGGCAGTGCCCCTCTCAACCCTAAGAAGACAGGGATCTCATGCCAAGAGTCAGCTTGATTCCTTCCAAGGAACCACGGTTCCTGCAGCATTCCCTTAATCAAGCAGTACACAGATGGTGAGGAAGTGGCTTCATGGCCTTGGATGAGGTTCCCTCTCTGGAATAGGAGGAGCCCTAAGAAAGGAAAGAAGAAGGAAAAAAAGCCAATTCAGGCAAACTGGTAGCAACTGAGAATTTTCTTCATTCTTTTCACAGTACAACAGTGCAAGTTTGTTTGTTCAGTGCAAGTTTGAGAAAACAAACTCTTTCTCAAATCCTTAGCCCAACCAAGCTGCGAAACCTAAGATGTAAAAACATCACTGGACAACAACAACTCAATGAAGTGGGAAGCACAGATTCTTGAAAAAAAGCAAATACCTTGACAATTCTCTTACATTCATTCCAAATGATTCAGTTTCATAATTCGTATGCCACTTTAGCCACTGGGGGAGTGTCTGAAGTACTTATCAACAAGCAGAAGTTTTTACTTGACGCTCTTTACCTTGATTGTTTACTTGACCACATATGGTGAGTTCTTAACACTTGTAAGGCACCTGTGTTAGAAATGCAAAGATGAAAAAGACATAGTATCTGCCATAAAAAACTTACAAAAAAAACCAAAAATCCTAACACCAGTTAAAGAGAAACATTAGAAATCTACTAGTCAAAAAGAAAAAATACATTTTATATTTATAGTGCACTTATCTCCAATGGGCTTACGAGATTTTTTTTAAAGAGACAGCATCTTGCTCTGTCACCTGGTGAGCTATAACTGCTCACTGCAGCCTCAACTTACTGGGCTCAAGTGGTCATCCTGCCTCAGCCTCCCAAGTAGCTGGGACTACAGGAGTGTGCCACCATACCCAGCTAATTTTTAAAATTTTTATAGAGACAGGGTCTTGCTATGTTTCCCAGGTGGATCTCTAACTCCTGGCCTCAAGCAGTCCTCTTGCCTGAGCCTCCCAAACTGCTGAGATTACAGATGTGAGCCACTGCACCAATAGATGTTATAAGCCAGTAAGTGACAGCTGAGTAGCAAACCTAATGTTCTCCACTACTCCAGAAATAAAAGGCTGGCCAGGCATGGGTGCTCACACCTGTAATCCCAGCACTTTGGGAGGCCGAGGCAGGCAGATCACCTGAGGTCAGGAGTTCAAGATCAGCCTGGCCAATATGATGAAAACCCATCTCTCCAAAAAATAGAAAAATTAGCCAGGTGTGGTGGCAGGTGTCTGTAATCTCAGCTTGTTGGCTGAGGCAGGAGAATCACTTGAACCCAGGAGGCAGAGTTGCTGTGGGCTGAGATCACGCCATTGCACTCCAGCCTCGGCAACAAGAGCGAAATTCCGTCTCTAAATAAATAAATAAAAGGCTTTGGTGGCTAAATATTTCAGGGCTTAATAAGTTACATTCTCTTTCTTACAAAAAAAAAAAAAAAGAGAGAGAGAGAGAGAGAATGTAACTTAATAAGTTACATTCTCTTTCTTTTCCATGGTAAAGTCACTTTCAATGTCACCTCATAAAGACTCCCAGTCACAGGAGAAATCTAGACAAAACCATTTCACAAAAGCAGAGAAATTTCTCCCAAAGAACCTGGGGCTCCAAGTCACAGTATATAGTGAGAGGGGATGTGTGACCCTTAGCTTTGGATGGACTGTAGAAGACCACCGAGGAGGGACTGCCTGGTCCTCAAAGCTGAAGGGTGGCAGCAACTCAGAAAATAAACAAATGAGACACCAAGCCCCTATTTTTTCCCTCTAGTTAAGAAACCCAGTGACTACATACATGCAGATCCCTGCCTTTTTTCCAAAGAAATATAGCAGCTCTAGGTCTGGCCTGTTCCCTCCCCAGCCAGTGGTTCAACTGATGCTGACTCTGACAGCTCCCTTCCTACCCATGCACTCACCTCTGACAACCACAAATCAAACACGAAGCCCACCACAACCATGCCACACAACCACCCTTCACACCTCAGCCCAAAGCCAAACCTAACTTCCTCAAAGAAATGCCTCTCTTATTCAGGGCATCAGAATGACTTCTTCACAGCACTCATCTCAATTTATAACTGCAGGTACATATGTGCAGTGACTAAGTAAGCCTGTAAAATCTGTGAGGGCGGGCACAGACTCTGTATGTTTTCCCCTTTGCTGACTCCCCAGGGTTTAGCGCAGTACCTGGCACGCACAATGAAGAAACACAATAAAGCTCCATGAATGGAATGAACAAATGAATAAACTCTAAAATCATCTAAGCATACACCATAAACAAATCTAACACAAACCGCGGAATAGGACCCCACAACCATAACTGAACACATATGCAAGCCCCTCGGACTCTAAATCATGTAAAAAGTAAAAACACACACACACACAATACTTACATGTTCTGCAACTACAAACAGCATGACTGTCACCCCGCCATAGGCCACAACGAGGACACATCCCACAGCAGCACTCAACCCGTTCTCACGACTGCACACAACCACAACCCACATAACTAACACGATTTTTTTTTTTTTTTTGAGATGGCGTTTCGCTCTTGCTGCTCAACCTGGATTGCAATGGCGCGATCTCGGCTCACAACCTCCGCCTCCCGGGTTCAAGTGATTCTCCTGCCTCAGCCTCTCGAGTAGCTGGGATTACAGGTGCGCACCACCACACCCGGCTAATTTTGTATTTTTAGTAGAGATGGGGTTTCTCCATGTTGGCCAGGCTGGTCTCGAACTCTCGACCTCAGGTGATCCGCCCACCTCAGCCTCCCAAAGTGCTGGGATTACAGGCGTGAGCCACCGCGCCCGGCCACTAAAACGATTATACATTCGTCGCATGACTATACACAACACGAACGACTCAACCTCGCGGAGCAGAGATGACAACGTCACACATCGCACACACATCACACAAAACGCTCCAAACATCTCCATACGAACTCAGAATACAAACGCTTCAGCTTTACACAACCAGAGAACCAAACACAACCGCTCGGAAGACAAGCACCCACCCACTTCCCCCACAGCTGCAAAACCAAACCCGAGTGTCTACGCCCCCCGTAACCGCACAACTACACAGAGCCCAATCACCTCAGGCACACCCAAGCGAAACGCACGGCCTGAAACCGGCATCTCCCACCTCTCACGTCACACCCACCACAACCACACACGGCCCACACCCACAACGGCACGCCCGTCTCCGTTCTGAGAGGAGCCGTGTCCCCGTCCCTCAGACTGGGCCTGACCCTCTGCACCCGGCCGGCCTTCTGCAGGCACGCAGGCCTTTCCAATCCCTTGGGCCCGGGTTCTGGGCCTCCACCGCCCCTCACACAGCCGCGGACGCCATCTCCATCGATAGCTCGGCACTCGGCAGGCACGCCTGCGGCGGCGAATCAACCGTAAGGCACGCTGATAGACAGACGCCTGTCGAGCGCCGAGTCTTCGAGGGAGCGAAAAGGGCGGATACAGATTCGACTAGTGAAGGGCAGGCCGGCGGCTTCTGCGCAGGCGCTATCCGAACGAGGGCGGGGACGGGGGTGGGGAGAGGAGGTGGGGCTCGGTAATTTTATGCGGTTCTTAGGTCCCAGATTCGAACAGGCGGCGCGTCAAAGCCAGCCACTGGCTCTGCATTCCATTGTACAGCTGGGAAAGCTGAGGCCAACAGATCTTTGGCTCTCGACCAATGTGCTCAAAGAATAAGGCAGCCAAGGAGTCGAAGTTCCTGAAGGCTAGAGACAGAAAAAATATTCGGGGGACGTGGAGGCGACGCAAGCTGCAGGAATAGAAACACATGAGTGAGAGTGGAGACTTGGTATAAGAAGGTGTATCTCGGGGGTGTACAGCATGGCCAAACCTGTGGAAAAGATGGCATTTTCAAAAGGCAGGACGATTGATCAGCCAGGACCTACTCTGGGCCTACGCCGTGCTGGATACCATAGGGTATAGAGAGGCAGAACCTCATCCCAGTCCCGGAGACCTATTTGCTTTGTGCCCTGCACACGTTCTGGACCTTAGCAATGGCCAGGCTCCAGGAGCAAGAGCTGCAGAGAACGATGGGACGATCCTGGGGCTCCATTTACATCCCTGCAGTGTTACTGACCCCCTTTTACAGGAGTCAAATGGGGATGATAATGATAGTCTCTGCCTCATAGGGTTGTGAAGATTAAGTGAGATAATTGGACGGTAGGTGGGTGTCCTGCATACTGGTTTTGCCCATCTCACTTTCCCTGCCTTCAAAGAGTATTCCCCACCTGGTCTCTGGACAGGAGCACTGCGCCTCCATCACCTTGCATTTAAGGACATGGGGCTCCGGACTTGGAGAGCATTGAGTTTTTGGAAAGCAATCACCAGTCAAAGGGCAGTGAACTAGGGATCTAGAGACCTAGGTTCTAGCCCTGGCTGTACCTTACTTCGTGGCTTTCAGCCGGTCGTTTCCCCTCTCTTGGCCTGGGTTCACCCATTTGTACAGAAGAAATTGGTGCCAGTGACTTAAAAGCCTTTTCTCTCAATTTGATGGCCAATTTTTTCTTTAACGCTACAAAGTCAGCAGGAGCGAATAATGACTTCCCTTTGTTTGCTGATACAGGCAAGGAAGAGGCTTCCCAACCTGTCAGAAGCAAAGCAATAGGCCCAGCTTCCAGTGTCCATCACTAGCCTCTGCCTTAGGTCCCAAAAGCCAGGACGTGGGAGTAAAACCAACCTCTTGAATGTCTGAGGCCACGGAGGTCCCAGAACAAGCACTTTGGGCAGCTGAGGCAGGCAGATCATTTGAGGTCAAAAGTTTGAGAACAGTCTAGCCAACATGGTGAAACCTCTTTTCTACCAAAAATACAAAAAAGTAGCTGGGTGTAGTGTTGCATGCCTGTAATCCCAGCCACTCAGAAGGTTGAGGTAAGAGAATCGCTTGAACCCAGGAGGCAGAGGTTGCAGTGAGTCGAGATGGTGCCACTGCCCTCCAGCCTGGGGGACAAAGCAAGACTACCTCAAAAAAGAAAAGAAAAGAAAAGAAAAAACATATTCATCATTTCATTTGCTCAGAAAAGCAATGGCAATGTGGCCTCACCTTGTAAGTTAACTCTGGAGATCACAATGGATTGAACACTGCTCTCAATATTGTTAATGATAATGACAAAGACCTTCCTATATGCTTCACACTTCATCAAAAGTACTTTCTTTAATCTTTTAGGCAACTCTTTTACTATTTCCATTTTGATAATAATAATGACTAATATTTACTGAGCGATTTGCACATGCCAAACACTGTTCTATGTGCTTTACATATCAACTCATTTAATTCTCATGCAACCCAATGATGTACAAACCGTACAAAATGTAATATTATTCCCATTTTATAGAAGGGAAAGTGAGGCACAGAGCAGTTAGGTGACTTCCCCAATATCACCAGCTGGTAAGCCTTGACCCCAGAGTCATCTTGCCTTGAGGCTTTCACAATCCCCACTTTTCTTTCCACTGTGAAGTGCTAATAGACTTACTGCACCTCTCAGCCTCCTCCAGGCACCACTCCTGTACTGGGCATAGAGAGGGGGTATAAGCCAGTTAGTTCAAGAAGGGAAGTGTGTACGTGCACACAGATGCTCTGGTGTCAGAGGAGAGACCAGCAGAGTCCCCTGCAGGAATGCAGGAAAGGGTTCCCAGAAGCCGGCAGCACGTGAGCATGGACCTCAGATAGAAATGATTGGGAAGGCCTTCCAGGCCAGGGGAACCACACATGCAAAGGCATAGTTATGGAGAAGGGCAGGAGTCCTTTAAGAAACTCAGAAAGCCGGGCGCGGTGGCTCAAGCCTGTAATCCCAGCACTTTGGGAGGCCGAGGCGGGTGGATCACAAGGTCAAGAGATCGAGACCATCCTGGTCAACATGGTGAAACTCCGTCTCTACTAAAAATACAAAAAAAAAAAAACAAAAACTAGCTGGGCTTCGTGGCGCGTGCCTGTAATCCCAGCTACTCAGGAGGCTGAGGCAGGAGGATTGCCTGAACCCAGGAGGCGGAGGTTGCGGTGAGCCGAGATCGCGCCATTGCACTCCAGCCTGGGTAACAAGAGCGAAACTCCGTCTAAAAAAAAAAAAAAAAAGAAATGATTGGGAAGGCCTTCCAGGCCAGGGGAACCACACATGCAAAGGCATAGTTATGGAGAAGGGCAGGAGTCCTTTAAGAAACTCAGAAAGCCGGGTGCGGTGGCTCAAGCCTGTAATCCCAGCACTTTGGGAGGCCAAGGCGGGTGGATCACGAGGTCAAGAGATTGAGACCATCCCGGTCAACATGGTGAAACCCCGTCTCTACTAAAAATACAAAAAATTAGCTGGGCATGGTGGCGCGTGCCTGTAATCCCAGCTACTCAGGAGGCAGGAGAATTGCCTGAACCCAGGAGGCGGAGGTTGCGGTGAGCCGAGATCGCGCCATTGCACTCCAGCCTGGGTAACAAGAGCGAAACTACGCCTCAAAAAAAAAAAAAAAGAAACTCAGAAAAAAGTTCATTCACACATAGAGGGATAATATCAAGCCACTCCTCCTCGATGCCAAAACTGTAGGCAGCTGCTTCTATTGAGAGCACCTCGGGTGTCTGGGTCTCTTCACCCTGGCCCTCTACCTTAGGCTTCTCTGTCTCTTTCTGTCCTTTTGTTCCTCTCTCTATCTCACTCTTTCACTTTCTCTTGGACCCTTATTTGTCTTAAGTTTATCTCAAGCAGCACAAGACATGTTGGCATCACATTAAAATCCTTGGGCAAGAAAATAAATTATGATATTGGTAACACAGCCATCCTTGGGGAAGATATGAGCACATCATGTAACTTCCTGAAGGGCCAGCTGCCCTCTGGGCTGGCTGGCCCCAGCTCCCAGGCTTCTGCCAGCTACTGTGGTCTGAGCCAGCAGGTTGAGGGAGTTGAAGGTGCCACACCCCATCTGCTGGCACAGGGAAATGAGGGTAATGACAGCATGGCAGAACCTTGCCGGGAGGAACAGGGCGAGGGCATGGCGGGCTGGGTGGTGTTCGTGAGAAGCAGGTGGCGGTTGCCGTGGCCCTGTCAGGAACAAAACAGGGAATGAGGAAAGAAGAAAGGGAAGAGAAAACGAGGGGAGGAAGGAAGAGGGAGGGAAAGAATGACAAGAAAAAAGTGAAGATGGAGCAAAGCATCGCGGTTACCAGCACATACTCCAGGCCAGTCGACCTGGGTTTGAATCCCAGCCCTGCCTCCTGTGGCCACGTGAACCCTGGGCAAGTCACTTAAATTCTCTGAGCGTCAGTGTCCTCATCCGTAAAATGAAATAATTATAGTACCCACCTCTTAGGTTGGAGGGTTGAATAGGTTAATATTTGGAAAGTGTTAGAACAGCACCTGGCACAGGAGGACTACGTAAATGTTTGTTAAATAAAGAAAAAAGGAAGAGCAGTGTGATTCAGATGCCTTGGCTGTTGTGTCGTGCTGAGTCAGACAATAGCATAGGAAGTGTGAGATCCAATCTGGTGTCATAGAAATAGCTTTGAGAGTCATGGCCTTGCCAGATGGGATGTCTATGAAAATAACTCAGAACAGAATCACATAACAACCAGATTCATTAAATCGAATAGTGGGTGGGGGAACAGCCTCAACAAACCTGAAAAGTAGGAAACATGGAATTGATTTGGGGGATGTGAGCTGGAAAGCCAACCAACTTTCAGGTATTGGCCTAGCGCCTTCTTTGACAAAGCAGGACCACTCCCAGCCCATCCGGGCCTGTGGTAAGTGGGAAGGAGGCACCACTCCCTTCTCTCTGTGCTGGTACCCAAGCCCTGCATTTGGCAAGTGAGGCACAGACTGGATTTCAGCATCCACTTACTCCACCCCGACCCCACTCCCAACTGTGCTGCACACAATCTGCATGGTGGCCCTAAGGACAGGGAAGAGGAAAATCAAGGTCACAGCCTGGTCCTCAAATCATGAGAAAAAGTCACACTGGTTGTCTGCAGCTTCAGATCTCATTCCATGACCCACATCTCTGGAGATACACACCTTCTTCAACCAGTTGAGAAGTTAACCTCAATTTTAACCCAGATTTGAAATGATCTGTGTGTATATTGTATTTTAAGTATTTCAGGTATTTAAGAAAGTTTGGCATGTTAGAGCATCTGACACATTCGTCTTGTGACTCCAATTTAAAATCTGTAACTCAGCAAATGACTTAGGCTTGTGATTTTTAAGTTCATTCAACAAACTATGCATGTATTAAGCACCTACGTAGGTGAGTGCCTGAGATAAGCAAAACAGACATTGATCCCTCAGGGAGTTGACATTCTCATGGAGAGACACAGATGCTAAACAATTCATATACTAAATAAGTATATTATATAGTGCATTCGAAAGTGGTAAGTGCTATAGAAAAAAATAGAGTAAAGGGAACAAGGAGTGCCAGGTTACAGAACTTATAGGGTGGTCAGCGTAGGCCTCATTGAGAAGGCAACATTTGAGCAAAGACTTGAAGGAAGTGAGCCATGTGGATCCCCTGGGGAAGAGTATTCCAGGCAGAGGGAACAGCCAGTGCAAAGTCCTCAGGTGAAAGTGGGCAGGGCAGGTTGAAGAAAAAGTAATGAATCTAACACCCATGTTCATAGCAATATTATTCACAATAGCCAAAAGATGGAGACACCTCAAATGTCCATCAACATATCGACAGAATAATCAAGAGTCAGCATGTTGTGTTTTTTTTTTTTTTTTTAGAGACAGGGTCTCACTCTGCTGCTTAGGCTGGAGTGCAGTGGTACAATCATCCCACCTTAGCCTCCTGAGTAGGTGGGACCACAGGCATGCACCACCATATCTAGCTAATGAAGAAAAAGTTTTAGAGGTGGGGTCTTGCTATGTCACCAGCTCAGAATGTAGTTTGAAGGGAGTTTATTCAGGTGCGAAGGTTGAGGACTACACCCTGGGACTACACACTTCCAAGTTACCTTGGCAAGTGCGCCAGAGAACAAACAACAGGCTCAAGCTTTTAATGCGAGAAAGGGTGAGGCAGGGCACAGCGGCTCCTGCCTGTAATCCCAACTAGTTGCTAGGCTGAGGCAGAAGGATTGCTTGAGGCCAGGAGCTTGAGACCAACCTAGGCAACATAATGAGACCCCATTTCTAAATAAAAATAATTATTATTATTATAAAGTTAAAAAAATTAGTTGGTGTCAGGTGTGGTGGTTCATGCCTATAATCCCAGCACTTTGGGAGGCCAAGGTAGGTGAATCGCTTGAGGTCACAAGTTTGAAACCAACCTGGCCAACATGGTGAAACCCCGTCTCTACTAAGATACAAAAATTAGCTGGGCATGGTGGCTCATACTTGTAATCCCAGCTACTGAGGAGGCTGATGCAGGAGACTCGCTTGAACCCAGAAGGCAGAGGTTACAGTGAGCCAAGATCACACCACTGCACTCTAGCCTGGGCAACACAGCCAAGACCCCTTCTTAAAAAAAAAAAATTAGCTGGGCATGGAGGTGGGCACTTGTAGTCCCAGATACTTGAGAGGCTGAGGCAGGAAGATCACTCGAGCCCAGGTGTTTGAGCTTACAGTGAGCTATGATCATGCTACTGCAGTCCAGCCTAGGCAACAGAGTGAGACCCTGTCTCAAAAAAGAGAGAGAGAGGCCGGGCATGGTGGCTCAAGCTTGTAATCCCAGCACTTTGGGAGGCCGAGGCGGGTGGATCACGAGGTCGAGAGATCGAGACCATCCTGGTCAACATGGTGAAACCCCGTCTCTACTAAAAATACAAAAAATTAGCTGGGCATGGTGGCACGTGCCTGTAATCCCAGCTACTCAGGAGGCTGAGACAGGAGAATTGCCTGAACCCAGGAGGCGGAGGTTGCGGTGAGCCGAGATTGCGCCATTGCACTCCAGCCTGGGTAACAAGATCGAAACTCCGTCTCAAAAAAAAAAAAAAAAAAAAAAAGAGAGAGAGAAAAAGGACAAATCCAGAGAGCTTACAATTACAGAAATTGTTCTCAGGAATTCTCACTGGTTTACAGAAATAACATTGGTTAATGATTGGCTGTACATTGTTAAACTATAGGGTATATGGCATTTGATGGCTACTTGGTGTCATACCAAGTGACTTCAAGAGGTAATTATTTAGCTCAAGGGGGAGTGAGATGTGACTGATGTTACATTTTATTTTTTATTATTTATTTGTTTACTTGGGTCTCTGTTGCCCAGTCTGCAGTGTAGTGGTGTGAGCATGGTTCACTGAAGCCTCGACATCCTGGGCTCAGGTGATCCTCCCACCTCAGCCTCCTGAGTAGCTGGGACTACATGCCAACCATGCCTGGCTAATTTTTCTATTTTTTGTAGAGATGGGGTTTCGCCATGTTGTCCAGTTGGTCTCGAACTCCTGAACTCAAGCAATCTGCCCACCTCAGCCTTCCAAAGTGCTGGGATTATAGGTATAAGCTACTGAAACTGGTCTGCTGTTACATTTAATTTAATTTAATTTTTTTTTTTTTTTGAGACAGAGTTTTGCCCAGGCTGTAGTGCAGTGGCACAATCTCGGCTTACTGCAATCTCTGCCTCCTGGGTTCAAACAATTCTCTTTCCTCAGTTTCCCGAGTAACTGGGAGTACAGGCATGAGCCACGAGGCCCAGCTAATTTTTTTGTATTTTTAGTAAAGATGGGGTTTCACCATATTGGTCAGGATGGTCTTGATCTCCTGACCTCGTGATCCGCCCACCTCAGCCTCCCAAAGTGCTGGGATTACAGGTGTGAGCCACCGTGCCCAGCCTTTTTTTTCTCTCTTTTTTTGAGTCAGAGTCTCACTCTGTTGCCCAGGCTGCAGTGCAGTGGCAAGATCTCAGCTCACTACAACCTTCACCTCACAGGTTCAACCGATTCTCATGCCTCCGCCTCCTGAGTAGCTAGGATCACAGGCGTGTGCCACTATGCCCTGCTAATTTTTGTATTCTTAGTAGAGATGGGGTTTCACCATATTGCCCAGGTTGGTCTTGAACTCCTGACCTCAAGTGCTCTGCCTGCCTCGGCCTCCCAAAGTACTGGGATTACAGATATGAACCACTGTAACTGGCCTGCTGTTAGCATTTTAAATGTCTTTCTGGGCCTGATAATTTAAAGGGGCTAGCATTTCTCAGAAAAAGGTTTTCTTTCTCAAACAGATGAATGAATAAACAAAATATGGTCTATGCTTATGACAAAATATTATTCAGCCATAAAAAGGAAATGAATTTTGATATCTGATACAACATGGATGGATCTTTTTCATTACATTTAGTGAAATAAGTCAGACACAGGAGGACAAATACTATATGATTCCACTATGTGAGATACCCAGAATAGTCAAATTCATAGAGACAGACAGTAAAATAAAGGTTACTGGGGATGAGGGGAGAGAGAGTTACTGTTTAAAGTGTATGGAGTTTTGTAAGGGACGATGAACAAGTTTTGAGTATAGATAGTAGAGCTGGTTACATAACATTGTGACTGTATTTAATGCCACTGAACTGTGCACTTACAAGTGGTTAAAATGATAACTAGTGTGTTGTGTATATTTGACCACAATAAGCAAAGTAATTGCTAGGCGAGATATCAGAGCCCTGGCAATGGAAAGTGAGTGGCTCACAGGTATTAAGAGTTTGCCGACAACAGTATAGGATTGAAAGGGAAAGTTTTATGAGATAGAAAGAACCCTGCATCAGAGTACAGCCGGTGCCTCAGCAAGAGGGGACTGCTCAAGCCGTGGTGGATTTTCCTTTGGGGCATTTATGGACCTTAAGGGAGCTCAAGAGTAATGTGGACCATATTAGCCACATCAGTCATAATAAATGGAGGCTGAGGCAGGAGAATTGCTTGAACCAGGAAGGTGAAGGTTGCAGTGAGCCAAGATTGCATCACTACACTCTAGCCTGAGCAACAAGAGCAGAACTCCATCTCAAAAAAAACCAGAAGGTTACATTTGTAGACGTTTTGGTGCCTTGATGTCAGCAAGGGTTGCACAGTGAGTTTTGACTGCATGCATTCCGGAGATGTATAGAAATCCTGGTTACTGACACATTTTGGGGAAAGAAGCCTGGTACCAGATGCTGGCTTTAGGTCATAGGGAGGCTGAATTACTTCTGAATTCCTCAGATGAGGAGTGTCGCCTCTGGATGGTCTGCTTGGTGGCCACCAGGCGATCTTTGCTCTCCTCAGAAATGAGACCAGTGTGGCTGAAGCAGAGGACGTGAGGGAGAGAGTTATGGGAAATCACGTCTGAGAGCTCAAGGGTGAGGGGAGGTTGCAGCCACCGAAGGGACTTTGGCCTTTACTGTGAATGAGGTGGGAGCCGGGGGAGGTTCTGAGTGGCGGAGCGACAGGATGTGACCTCTGGCTGCTTGGTTGGGAAGAGACACGGGGTCAGAAATGCCAAGTGTGCGTGGCACATAGTAAACCCTCCAGAAGTGTCAGGCGACAGGATGCACACGGAGTCCCTAGAAAGAGACATCAACTGTAACGTGGGCACCTCTGGGGAAGGGAATGGAGTGGTGGGGAGACTGACTTTCCACAATGTAGGCTTTTTCCTGTGATTTGAATTGCTTTTTCCTCCATATGTATTTTTCTCAAAAATATCTAAATCAAAAAAATTAAGGAAAAGGAAAATGGGGGAAGACTGAAAAATCAGCAGAAAGCAAAACTGGGGATAGGGTCCAGAAGCCACCCCTTTCTCCAGAGTTGTTTCCCCTTCATGTACCTCGGTTTGCTCTTCTGCGATAAGGGAGGCACTTGGCAGGCTCAAAAACCTCATGCCCAGGGGAGTCGTTTGCCCCAGCTCGAGCCTCAGCTGAATTCCCACCTTGCTCCTAGTTGGGGGTGGGCTCCCTCCATTTCTAGCTTATGGGCTGTGTTAGCAGGATCAGCGAGGGTTGTAAGGAGCCTTCTCAGCCACGAGGAGGCGACATCTGACCACTTTAGAACCTTGAAGCGAACTCGGGTATCCAAACCCAACATGGTTCTGCTGGTTCACTTCCAAGGCTCCCTTCTGCTGGCTGAGCATCCCAGCAGCCGGGGGTGGGAGAGGCAGCCTCTCTACCTGCACAACACGCTGCCATGTTCTGGACCAGCCTTGGATCTTCCACAGAGCCCTGGATTCTTTTATCTCTGGAGCCCCACTCCTAAACCTGCTCTTCCCACAGCCCTTCCATCCATGTGCTCTGGCCAAGAACTGTGGAGTCATCTTTCACTTCTTTCTTTCTCTCACATCCAACTTTTTTTTTTTTTTTTTTTTTTATACGGGTCTGACTCTGTCACCCAGGCTGGAGTGCAGTGATACGATCTTGGCTCATTGCAACCTCTGCCTCCCACACTTCAGTCATCCTCACACCTCAGCCTCCTGAGTAGCTGGAACCACAGGCACACACCACCACGCCCGGCTAATTTTCATGTATATTTATATATATATATTTGTAGAGACAGGGTCTCACTTTGCTGCCCAGGCTGGTATACAACTCCTCAGCTTAATTGATCCACACACCTCGGTCTCCTAAAATTCTGGGATTACAGGTGTGAGCCACTGTGTCCCACCTCACCTCCCACTTCTAACCCATCAGCAAGCCCTGTCAGCTTTTACTTTGGAATGAATCTAGAATATACCCACTTCTCACTACCTCACTACTTATATACAGTGCCCTTGGCATAAGTAACTCCATGTTAGAAAGACTCCATCTTACATTTCAAAAGGCATCATGCCAACGAGGACCAGATATCTGCCTCATCAATAGAAGGAACATCAATAACCTCTTCTCATACTATTGGTTAAGGTGGAAAATTGAAATATTTATTATTAAGAAACTATATAAAGTAGCTACTAATATTGCATAATGTGGGCCCTAGGAAAGAAAATTAAGCAAGCATGCCAGAAGGCTTGTCGCTCAAATATCGTGCTTAGTGTTGAATACCGGACAGAGTTGGAAGTCAGCAAATGACTCCCTGTGTGATCCCCTGAGGATGTAGTCAGGTTCAAGGGCCCACCCCCCAGAATGTTAAACCTTTGTTTAGCAGATCCACTAAAGAAGAAATCTCTGCACTTTTTTTTTTTTTTTTTTTTTGAGATGGAGTTTCACTCTTGTTACCCAGGCTGGAGTGCAATGGCGCGATCTCGGCTCACCGCAACCTCCGCCTCCTGGGTTCAGGCAATTCTCCTGCCTCAGCCTCCTGAGTAGCTGGGATTACAGGCATGCGCCACCATGCCCCGCTAATTTTTTGTATTTTTAGTAGAGACGGGGTTTCACCATGTTGACCAGGATGGTCTCGATCTCTCGACCTCGTGATCCACCCACCTCGGCCTCCCAAAGTGCTGTGATTACAGGCTTGAGCCACCGTGCCCGGCCCAATCTCTGCACTTTTAATGCAGAGTATCTCACAGACAGACAGGGATCACCAGAAAGGCAAAGACCTAGTTCACAGAATTTTAAGGAAAAGTAAATCCTTTTCAGATGTAACTTTTGAAGAGAAATGTCTGGGACCAAACCCCCCATTCCAGAGGACCCAGATTATGATGCCCCTGGGAGGCGGGTGTATGTGGCAAGACCTATAATAACTAGAAAAAGAGTTATAGATTATGACCTTGACGTGACAGCCCTCAGAACATCACTGAGGTCAGAGAATACTCCAAAGCAGGATTACAACAATAACAACAGATTTGCACTAAAGACAGACCACAGATGCAAACTGGCTCTTCGCTACCTGTGGGTTAACAGAGCAAACGCCATAGCACTATCAGGCACAGAAATGTATCAGATCACTACATTAGCAGAGAAGCCATCGCTAAATAATAAACTACTAGTACTAACAACAATTACCCAACACACCTATGGCTCTGAGACTGGATTACATTAGCCTGGAGCTCCATACACCCATATTTAGATTTTAAAAAATTCAGAGATAAACTCAGATGGAATGACTTAGCACAGGCACGGAAGAATACAAGGAAATGACCTATCTTAGGGATGGTATATGACAGGTATGACCAGTGTAGCACTCCACGTGAAATGAAAAGAGCACTTCATTGAGGAGCATTGCCTAACGTGAAGGTCTCCTACATGAATGATCTCTCAGTATGCAGAACCAGGCAGCATATACTAGAAACATCAAAACTTTCTGCAGAACTATCAGGAACCTATAAGGCAATATGTATGGCAAGCCTTATTAAGAAATTAAAGGAACGAAAATTCTCTAACCTAGCGCAAGTTAAAATGAAGCCCATAATATTACCTCCATCATACCAGGGTACACACATAACCAATACCCATTTGAGGGAGGACATAAAAAATTAACAAAGGCTGGGTGCAGTGGCTCACACCTATAATCCTAGCACTTTGGGAGGCCGAGGCAGATAGATCACTTGAGGCCAGGAGTTTGAGACCAATCTGGTCAACATGGTAAAACCCCATCTCTACTAAAGAAACAAAAGTTTGCCGGGTGTGGTGATGTACATCTGCAGTCCCAGCTACTCGGGAAGCTGACGTGAGGCACAAGAATTGCTTAAACCTGAGAGGCAGAGGTTGCAGCGAGCCAAGATCACACCACTGCACTCCAGCCTGGGCGACAGAGTGAGACTCTGTCTCAAAAACAAACAAACAAACAAAAAACAAAGATTCTAGAATTCCTCAAGGAAGCAAGGAGGATGCGATTACAACTGGCATTTCAAATAACTTTAATAGGCCAGTATGGCCTGTCCTAAAACAAAACAGAAGCTACAGACTAACTATTAATTATAGAAATTTAAATATATTCTCACCTAAAATGCCTGAAGCATTTCCAGATGTGGAAGATGTTGTTAAGATCACTTAACAACAGTCAGACATGTTCTGTACCAATAAACAAAGAAAATCAGGAAAATAGCTCCTTTACTTGGGGAAGGCAAAAATACCAATTTAAAAGATTACTGCAAAGATAATTACACAGTTCAGTAATAGCTCATTCATTTCACCATCACACATAGATCAATTAAAATATATATCACGGCCTGGTGCAGTGACTCATGCCTGTAATCTCAGCATTTTGGGAGGCCGAGGCAGGCAGATCACGAGGTCAGGAGATTGAGACCATCCTGGCTAACATGGTGAAACCCCCATCTCTACTAAAACTACAAAAATTAGCTGGGCGTGGTGGCACGTGTTTGTAGTCCCAGCTACTTGGGAGTCTGAAGCAGGAGAATCCCTTGAACCCGGCAGGCAGAGGTTGCAGCGAGCCAAGATCGCAGCCACTGCACTCTAGCCTGGGCAACAGAGCAAGACTCCATCTCAGAAAAAAAAGAGGACAGGCACAGTGGCTCATGCTTGTAATCTCAGCACTTGGGAGGCTGAGGTGGGCAGATCACCAGAGGTCAGGAGTTCAAGACCAGCCTGGACAACATGGAGAAACACTGTCTCTACTGAAAAATACAAAAATTAGCCAGGCATGGTGGCAGGCACCTGTAATCCCAGCTACTTGGGAGGCTGAGGCAGGAGAATCGCTTCAACCCAGGAGGCAGAGGTTGCAGTGAGCCAAGATTGCATCACTGTATTCCAGCCTGAGCAACAAAAGCAAAAAATCTCCCTCTCAAAAAAAAAAAAAAAAAGTGTGTGTGTGTGTGTGTGTGTGTGTATCACTAATAATATACACAGATGACATTATAATGCTAAACAATGACCAGGAAACACTTAAGCAAAAACAATTCCCAATTAATAAGCTAACTGGGATAAACTATTCATACAGATAAAACCATGGCCCCAGACATCGACTGCAAATTTTTTTTTTTTTTTTGAGACGGAGTTTCGCTCTTGTTACCCAGGCTGGAGTGCAATGGCGCGATCTCGGCTCACCGCAACCTCCGCCTCCTGGGTTCAGGCAATTCTCCTGCCTCGGCCTCCTGAGTAGCTGGGATTACAGGCACACACCACCATGCCCAGCTAATTTTTTGTATTTTTAGTAGGGATGGGGTTTCACCATGTTGACCAGGATGGTCTCGATCTCTTGACCTCGTGATCCACCCGCCTCGGCCTCCCAAAGTGCTGGGATGACAGGCGTGAGCCACCGCGCCCGGCCAATTGCAAATTTTTAGTAGTACAGTGGTCACCAGAAGGGAGAAAAATCCCGATCACAGTGATAGATAAAATAAAAGTCCATGGCTGGGTGCGATGGTGCATGCCTGTAATCCTAACACTTTAAGAGGCTAAAGTGGGTAGGTCGCTTGGGCCCAGGAGTTTAAGACCAGCCTGGGCAATATGGCCAAATCCCATCTCAACAAAAAACACAAAAAAATTAGCTGGCTGTGGTGGCGCACATCTGTAATCTCAGCTACTTGCGAGGCTGAGGTGGGAGAATCGCTTGAACCTGGGAGGCGGAGGTTGAGGTGAGCCAAGATCATGGCTGCTGCACTCCAGCCTGGACAACAGAGCCAGGCCCTGTCTGAAAAATAAAATAAAAGCCCTTAAGGCACCAAACAACACACAGAAAGCCCCAAGATGAACAGACTTATTTGGATCCTGGAGGCAGTGTACACCTTATTTAAAAATCATCCTGAAAACAATTATAAGATAATCAAGAAATCCTGAGACCTCACGTGGAGAGGCGAACAAACACGAGCACTTGAAACACTCAGAGACTACATCACCACGTTCCAAGCACGCGCCGTCCGTCTCCAGATTCACGACTTAAGTCAGAAATTCTGATGAGTGATGAATATGGAACATCGTCATTATAGACAAGGAAACCAGATTCTACATCCTTCCTACCGGTCGGATTTGGACAACAAAATTCCCATACTCTAACAACAAATACAGCCCGCTTGAAAATACATATGGCTTACATATGAAACCCTCAAAACACAGAGCCTCTGACTGGCAACAACGACGTTACAATTAGATACCATATGCTTCTCCTTCACAGGATGAAACTGAGTCCTGAAGAGCTGACAGGTATCCAAAATGATCCAAAGCTGCTCACATGGAAATGGTACATCTAGGGTCGAGACACCAGCTTTAAGTCCAGGCTGGTCTTGAACTCCTGACCTCAGGTGATCTGCCCACCTCAGCCTCTCAAGTGCTGGGATTACAAGCGTGAGCCACTGTGCCTGGCCTCTTTTTAAGGGTCAACCAGCCCTCCTCATGAGGACATTCACAAGACCGAAATAGACTTGCCAGAATTTATTTTGAGGACAGGGACAATCCATGCCAATATAGGTAAATGGGGCCCAGTCTGGTCTAATGTCTTGCCCATCACCTGGTTTGCAGAAGGATCAGCCTTTGTGACCCAAGACCAGCAGAGCACTCAGATCCCAGGACCAAAGGATCCCAAAGGAGGCAGGTATATCACCCTCTGCACAGCATGCAACCTGATTGCTTTTGTTGTAGTAGTAAGACAGTGTCAGAAAATCAAAAAATACATACATTTTTACAAACTCATGGACCGTGCCAGATGGCATAGCCCTATGGTCACAAAAATGAAAACAAAATAACTTTTAAATTAATGATAAGGACATGCAGTCCAAACCTTACTGGGAGGAACTATTCGAATTATAAAACAAAATTAAGGTATTAATGTAAAGTACACCAAAAAGATAATTCAGTGACCAAAAAATTAAGTAATTAAGTAGAGGTATTAGCAAGAAACATAACCATTGACACACAAAACATACCCAAGTTAAAGCTACACAGAAATCCAGAAAGCTCAAGAAGTCATTCATTACCACATCTACAACTCAGGAGGAAATCAGACAAGGAGTGGGAGATACCAAAGGACACTCAACAGCTACTAAAACCAGGAGATGGCTTTAAAAGTAAACAGACACTGGAAGCAGCGTACACTCCACAAACACTCCTACAGTTACATAAAGAAAAAGGACATTCAGCCCCACACTCACTGTTTAGGTGGCCATCAGACAGACGTCAAAAGATAGCATGGCATCAAATGTAAAAGCCTGTAGCTAACTGTGAGCAATGTGAAACCTGACACCTTTAACTTCTGCTCACAGATGGATTTTTTTTTTTTTTTTTTTTTTTTTTGAGACGGAGTTTCGCTCTTGTTACCCAGGCTGGAGTGCAATGGCGCGATCTTGGCTCACCGCAACCTCCGCCTCCTGGGTTCAGGCAATTCTCCTGCCTCAGCCTCCTGAGTAGCTGGGATTACAGGCATGCACCACCATGCCCAGCTAGTTTTTTGTATTTTTAGTAGAGACGGGGTTTCACCATGTTGACCAGGATGGTCTTGATCTCTCGACCTCGTGATCCACCCACCTCGGCCTCCCAAAGTGCTGGGATTACAGGCTTGAGCCACTGCGCCCGGCCCACAGATGGATTTTGTAGGACCATTAAGCCCCTCCTACCTAACAATGCGGGCTGTATACACAGGGATTAGCACAGCAGTAGCACCTGGCCACTCATTGCTTAAATCTTTCCCTACACATTAGGGCTCCTTTCACACTGCCTTTGTGGGTAGCCAAATCCCACCTACTCCTCACTGGGTGCTCCTTCTCACATCCTCATTCTTCTTGGTTGTTGGGGTCACCACCTGCAGGGGAGTCTGTCCTGCAGACTTTGACTCAACAATGGATGAATAAATTCACTCAGACACAATATTCAGTGAATGAGCAGGCTGGGGTGTCCAGACCATCTGCAGATACTCAAGGAGAGTGCTGTAAAGAGATAGCAGCTGGGGCCAGGCGCGGTGGCTCAAGCCTGTAATACCAGCACTTTGGGAGGCCGAGGTGGGTGGATCACGAGGTCAAGAAATCGAGACCATCCTGGTCAACATGGTGAAACCCCATCCCTACTAAAAATACAAAAAATTAGCTGGGCATGGTGGTGTGTGCCTGTAATCCCAGCTACTCAGGAGGCTGAGGCAGGAGAATTGCCTGAACCCAGGAGGCGGAGGTTGTGGTGAGCCGAGATCGCGCCATTGCACTCCAGCCTGGGTAACAAGAGCGAAACTCCGTCTCAAAAAAAAAAAGATAGCTGCTGCTGGCCATGACACATTGGCCTCGCTGGCCTGTATTCAGCACATATTAAATGACAAAGGTTTTTGACTCAACACCACCAGAGGGTGAAAATTCCGGGTTCCAAGGCCTAAAGCATACACCATTAGTGGGTAATATCCTTGGTAATATCCATGTTCCATGGTGACTGGTCCAGAATGGTCTGAGCCGGGATAAATGAGCTCTCCACCAGCTGTTCTCTCATCTGCCAGTAGGCTGGCCTGGGCTTATTCACAAAAAGATAAGAAGCAGAAGCACGAGAGGTCTCTTGAGCCCTAAGCTCAGACTATCACATTATCACTTCCACTGCGGTCCAGGCTTTTACTGGCAATTCCCAAGGCCAGCCTAGGTTCAAGGAGAAATAGACTCACCTCTTTCTGGGAGGAACTAAAAGAGGCAGAGGGTTTGCTAGGCTGCCATGACAATGCAGCACAGACTGGGTGCCTTAACAGCAGACACTTACTGCCTTACACTTCTGGAGGCTGGAAGTCCCAGATCAAGGTGTCAGCAGGGTGGGTTTCTTCTAAGGCCTCTCTCCTTGGCCGTCTTTGCCTTGTGTATTCACATGGCCTTCCCGCTGTGTATGTGTGTCCCTAATTCCCTCTTCCTATAAAGATTAGGGCAGTCCCTAATGGTTTCATTTTAATTTAATCACCTCTTTAAAGACTGCCTCCAAAGACAGTCGAATTCTGAGGTACTGAGAGTTAGGGCTTCACCGTAAGAATGAGGGGTGGGCCATGACTCAGCCCATGATAGGCAGAGACTGGGCCATTTTTGTGCTCAGTGCATTTTGTGCTCAGCAGTCCACCCGCCTCAGCCTCCCAAAGTGCTGGGATTATAGGCAAGAGCCACCTCACCCAGCCTATTATTTTCTTCATTACTTTCCAGTGTGCTGCATAGGACCTTGTAAGTGTGAGCTATTATGCTTTTTGTTATTATCCCCCAGTGCCCTGCACAGGGCTGCGCCCAGGAATTATTTGCTGAATGAATTAATTATTGTGTTATGAATGACCTTCACCTTCATGAGCAGAAGACCATGTGTGGGGACGGTAAGACTTCAGCTGGGGCTAAAACAGGAACATCACCAAGTGCATTAGACATTTTAATAAGAGCCTCCTCCATGCCCCCCGTGCTGTCTGGTCAATGTCTTCTGCTCCTATTTTTGTTTGGGCCTGGGTGGCACTGTGAGGATCAGAATTTGGGGCATCGTTTTCTGCCTGCGTCCTGAGCCCATGCTCCCAGCCGCCTGCTTTAAATAGCCTCCGCTTGTTAACTGTTCTTATTTAGCCTGGAGCAACCAACCTCTCCAGCACTTTGAGACTCGAGTCTGCGAGCAAATCCCACCTGAGTGCGACCGCGCGGCTCCTCCCGCCAGCAGGGGGCGCCTGACACTTGCCGTTTCCCACTAGAGGCCCGGGGCGCTCCGGGTGGAACTTGAAAGAATTCTGATGCTGGCCCCACTCATCGGATTGATCTGGAAGGCAGCCTGGACTTCGGGCTTTTTAACGCCCCCCACCCTCATGTGATTCTGCTGCGCAGGCAAGGTGGAGAACCTCAGACCCAGCCAGAGGCTGCCTTCCTCTCCCCGCCGCAGAGTGGGCTCGGCGGGAGTCTCCGGTCCTCCACCCACCCTTTCCAGGCGGCGGCACTGCCAAGCCTCTGAGCTATTCCTGCGCCTCCTGAACGGTCCTGCCATATCTGCAAATTACCTGTTCTTTCCCTTGAACACAACACGCGTTTAAAACTTAACCCCATTCAAGGCAGATGTGAAATGATGGGTTGGAGGCACTAGCGTGTTTTCTTTAATAGGCTTTTAAATAAGCACTGCATGTCAAAACTTAGACCTATGGACCGCTCAGAACCACTCTATGCAGAAGCAGGGGCCATACTTACTACAGCTGGGGCAGAGCGGGGCCACCCAGCAAGGGACCGTGCAGTCGGGGAATAAGAGCTGCTATCCAGGGCTGGCACATAAAGGGAAGTGGGGGATCTCTCCCACGTCAAGAACGGCCTGGATCCGCTATAAATGCTTAGAAAAGCTCTAGTAGAACACACGAGAAACTTGTCAAGGTAGCTACCTCTGGATCTTCTGGATGTTTTTTTACTTTTAAAAATAAGTCTGTCTCTCTCTCTAAGAGACAGGGCCCAGGCTTAGGGCAGTGCTCACTGCAGCCTCAAACTTCTGGGCTCAAGCAATCTGCCCACCTCTGGCCCTCAAGTAGTTGGGACTACAGGCATGTGCCACCACACCTGGGTAATTTTTAGATTTTTTGTAGAGATGAGATCTCACTATGTTGCCCAGGCTGGTCTCAAACTCCTGCCTTCAAGTGATGCTCCCAACCTCAGCTTCCTAAAGCACTAGGATTACAGGCTGAGCCACTACACCAAGCCAAAATAAGTCATTTCTAATATATGTCATAGGATTAGAGAAAATAAAATAAAATTAAAATACAAAAATAAGTTTGTTTTTTTTTTTAAGAAAAAAGAATAAGTTAACAGAAGCAGGTGTTCAAGGTGGAGACACCAGTGCCACAGCTCTGACTTTAAGAGTACCTAGCCCTGTGCAGGCTGGAGAGGTGCAGAACTGGGGGTGGAGGCACCCGGAGTTCTGGTTACCTAAGACCCTCTGCCCTCTGCATGAGATACTTAGGCTTTCACAGGGCTCAGCCAGGGGAGTTCCAGCAAACTGTCATACCCCTTTCTTGGAATTCCAGCCCCACCATGGGCTTTCTGAAGACTTGTTGGCTGTCATCCCATTCCTAGGTGCTGGGTCTTGCAGGAGAACCAGGCTGAGCCTGCCCAGGGCAAGCAGGAGGCCAGGAAGAGCCCAGTCTCTGTAAAGCTGGAGAAGGCAGCCTGCGGGCTCCTCTGCAGTGACTCACAGGACCTGGGAGCCCAGAGGGCAGAGCAAGGACCCACAGGGATGTCAGGGGGCAGTCAGAGGGTGCCAGGTCTCAGCTCAGAGAGAAAAACACTTTCTTCCTGGCAGAGCTGTGCTGGTTAGAACAGCTGGGCTGTTTCTGAGGGAGTGAGGTTCCCATCCCTAGATCCATGCAAGAATGGACTGAGGAAATGTTGGATTAGGGAGGTTAGGGAGAATTTTCCCACCTGCACTGACCTTTAAGCCTCTCTGAGTGCTGAGTTTTTCTGATCCATTTCCCTGACACAAGCCCTTCCTCCTGGTTTGCTGGTGGGCAAAATGTGAGGGAAGGTGAAAGATGTCCTTTGCCTCCATGCCAGCTCCTTGCCTCCCAAAGACCTTGGTTGGGTTGAGAGCACCACTGTGGAATGATTAGGGAGGTCGTCTGGCACCAAAGTGTTGTTTGATATTGGTACAAGAACTTGGTCTTTCAAAAGTACTTTCAGGAGCAGCTAGGTGGGAAAAAAAAAAGCACCTTTAGGGGTTTATGGGAACACTCACTACTTCCAACCAGTGCCTCTCAGAGCAAATGTGGGGCCTCGATCAGTTCAATGGCTCCTAGTCGGGCGTTCTGCACTCCTTGAACTTCCAGGATATAAAAATTGCAATGAATTTAGTTCAATTCGAAACAAGTTTAAATTTTAAGTTTTGTGATAGGTAATAACAATCATATGGTTTCAATTCAAAAAGTGGGTAGGCAAGGTCGTTTAATAAAAAGTGAATCTCACTTTCATACTTCTCCTCCAGGCCCCCAGGCCCTCTCCAGGGCAACCACCAATCCTTGGCATCCTCCCAGAATTCATCTGTAAACATGCAAACAAATACATACCTCTCCCATGAAATGTGTTTTGAGCACCTGCTAAGTATAGGGGTGAGGGGTGAGGGAGCCTGGACTAGGAAGTCAGACAGCCTAGGTTCACACACCAGTTGGTAATATTTGGCTGTGCCTACCAGCTAAGAGCAAACGCTTACTTCCTGGGGACAGGCACTGCTCTGCGATCTTGCTGTGCGTTCTCTCATTCAGTTCTCATCGTGTGCTAGCTGGGGGCCTCTGCGAAGCAGACGCCAATGGAGGATCCGATGTGCTAGAGGTTTATTGGGGAAAATACCTCTGATGGAAAATGGGGAAGGAACTAGTTGAAGGTGGCCAGGTTTAGCAAACTAAAATACAAGACATCTAGTTAAATTTGAATGTCAGATAAACAATGAATACATTTGAATATAAGTATGTCCCGTGCCATATGTCCCATGCATACTCATATTTAAAAGTATTCATTGATAATCTGGCATTCCAGTTTAACTGGGCATGCTATATTTTGTCTGGAGGCAACTGGGAGAGTCATCAGATTATGATGCAGGTCTGACCTCTGCGGGAAGGTGAGGAAAAGAAGGAAAGTGGGAAGGGTAGGTGGTTGATAATGGCCCCCAAAGATACCCGTGTCCCAATCCCCTGAACCAAGGAATGTGACCTTACATGACCAAAGGGACTTTGCAGATATAATTAAGCTAAGAATCTTGAGATGAGGAGATTATTTTAGATTATCCAAGTGTGCCCTCAATGTAATCACAGGTGTCCTTATGAAAAAGGGAAGCAAGAAGGTCAAAGGAGGAGGTGAAATATGTAGCAATGACAGCAAGAGTGACTCAGGCAGGGGTCATATCATGACCACCAAGGAATGTAGGCAGCCTCCAGAAGATGGAAAAGGCAAGAAAACGAATTTGCCCCAAGAGCCTCCAGAGGAACCAGTCCTGCTAACGCCATGACTTTAGCCCAGTGAAACTGATTTCTACCATCTGGTGTCTAAAACTGTAAGATAATAAATGTGTGTGGTTTTAAGCCACTAACTTCATGCTAATTTGTTATACCACAAAAGGAAACTCATACAGGTAGGAAAAATCTTAAATTGCAACGCAGTTCTAAGCGTCAGCAAGGTCCATTCACATCCTGTCTCACAGGAAGAGACCTGTATTAGAACCCTTGCCACTCAGTCATGCCTGGGAGCAGCCCATGGGAACCTGTTCCCGATGCAAATGTTATACTTCCTTCAGAGTGAAGCAGGTGAACCGGTCAATTACACTCCCACCCTTGGAAATTTGAGAGATGCATTTTTATGGCTGCCATACACTACAACTCTATTATTCTCATTCTACTACCAAGAAACCAAT
Source organism: Saimiri boliviensis (assembly GCF_048565385.1). Classification (NCBI taxonomy): domain Eukaryota; kingdom Metazoa; phylum Chordata; class Mammalia; order Primates; family Cebidae; genus Saimiri; species Saimiri boliviensis. The sequence goes on from NC_133456.1 coordinate 21,985,234, forward strand.
CCCCAGAGTGGTTAAGAAGCTTGACAAGATCACACAGCCTTTAAATGGTGTTGCGGGAATTTGAGCCTAAGTAGCCTGATTGTAGAGTCCAAACGATTTCACCTCGATTCTAGATTGCTTTCTTTTTTTTTTCTGTTGTCCCAGGTTTATTGAAAATGTTCATTACACCAGAGTAGAAAGATTCAAACAGCTCCATGAGGTGTTTTGAAATTCATCTCAATTGAAGGCTGAGTGACCTGCAGGTTGGACAGACTGCTGAAGTTCTCAAGTTTCAGCATGTCCTTAGTGTTAGGATCTGCTTCAGTTATCTCTCCATCTAGGCTGAGACCTCAGGAACAGAATTCTCTCTCCTTTCTCCCCCATCCAGCAACCTCATGGAGCTGGCTCTCCCCAGGCCTCCTGAATCCACTTCATCGTGTGTGTAGCGTGGCCTGCTGTCTGGCTGTGGAGCTTCAAGCTGGGAATGATGACGCTCTCCTCGCATGCATCCTTGTGTGTGTAGAAGTTGCTACCTGGGTGCATGTAGTACTTCTCGGTGATGATCAGGATGCCTTCTTTATGGTTTGAGGACAGACATGGCCTCTGCTGGCAGATCCTTGCAAAAGAGGACCTTCAGGTATTTGTTTGAGTAAAAACTACTTTAAGCCATTTTTGGAATCAGCTAGAGTGGCTATTAGAAATTGGTTGATTTCATAGCTGGGCATAGTGATGCATGCCTGTAGTCCCAGCTAAGTCCCAGCTACTCGGGAGGCTGAGGCAGGAGAATTACTTGAACTCAGGATTAGCCTGAGCCAAGATTGCGCCACCGCACTCCAGCCTGGATGACAGAGCAAGACTCCATCAGGAAAGGAAGGAAGGAAGGAAGGAAGAAGGAAGGAAAAAGAAAGAAAGAAGGATGGAAAGAAAGAAAAAGAGAGAAAGAAAGAGGGAAGGAAGGAAGGAAGGAAGGAGGAAAGAAAGAAGTGAGTTGATTTCATTTCATCAGGCACGGTGGCTCACACCTGTAATCCCAGCACTTTAAGAGGCTGAGGTAGGCATATCACTTGAGGTCAGGAGTTCGTGACCAGTCTGGCCAACAATGGTGAAATCCCATCTCTACTAAAAATACAAAAATTAGCCAGGCATGGTGGCATATACCTGTCATCCCAGCTACTTAGGAGGCTGAGGCAGAAGAATCGCTTGAACTCAGGAGGTAGAGGCTGCAGTGAGCCGAGATCCTACCACTGCCCTCCAGCCTGGGCAGCAGAGCGAGACTCCATCTCAAAAAAAAAAAAAAAAAAAAAAAAGAAAATGAAATAGATTGATTTCAAAAAGATAAATCACTGAAAATACCTGTTGTTGGAAATGGTGTGGAAAAATGAGTTCTCGCAAACCTCATGCACTGTGAGTGGGAATGGCCTTCTGGGGAGCAGTTGGCGATATTTATGAAATTATTAACTACTCCTGCCCTTTGTCCTAGCAATTTTTCTTGTAGGTTTTCTACTCTCATGTCTATACAAAGACAGGAGCAAGACCGCTTATTCTTATAATCAGGAAGTGCTGAAAATAACCTAAATATCCATCAATAGGGGTGTGCTTTAGTGACTTTTTTGTTGTCGTTGTTGTTGTTTTGTTTTTTGAGATGGAGTCTCGCTCTGTCGCCAAGGCTGAAGTGAAGTGGCATGATCTCCACTCACTGCAACCTCTGCCTCCTGGGTTCAAGCAATTCTCCTGCTTCAGCCTACTGAGTAGCTGTGATTACAGGTGCATGCCACCATACCTGGCTAATTTTTGTATTTTTAATAGAGACGGGTTCTCACCATGTTGGCTAGGCTGCTCTCGAACTGCTGACGTAGTGATCCGCCTGCCTTGGCCTCCCAGAGTGCTGGGATTACAGGCGTGAGCCACCACACCTGGCCTAAGTGACTTTTGATGCACCCATACTTCAACCATTACAGTGATTATAAAGAACAAGGGAAATTTCCAATGACTGACATAAGGGGAGCTCTAAGATGTGCGGTGGTATCAGAAAAGTCTTGAGACAATAGTGTGCATATATGTATGCATGTGACTGTGTACAAATATAGAGAAAAAGATCTGGAAAGTTAACGCCATGGCCCCTGTTGCCTGGCATGTTCCAGAAACAGCAAGGAGACTAAGGAGGCTGGTATGAATGAGGGGAGAGTAGGAAGAACTGCCATCAAAGAGGTCGCAGTAGGCAGAGGACATTATCTGTGCTGGGGATCACCAGTCACTGGCTCTGAGAGCACAGGACCTTCCCCCTTGGCCACCACGGTGCAGCTAGATCCAACAGCTCATGCCCAGAGTTTCTGGTTCCTCCTGTATTAATCACACCTTTCTATGTTCTGTGTTTCTGATGCTTTGACATCTGGGGCCTTGGTAACTCTGGAGGGACTCCTCCTCCCAGGGATGGTCAAGAGATAGTAAAGGACTGGCCTGTGAGTGTGCATTTCACATGCAAACGAACCAATCCACAGCCTCCACCCCCACCACGCTTTTTTTATCTCTGGGCTCTTTCACTCCAGGCTGCTATTCCCCAAGGCCAGGTATCAAGCATCTAGGGTCAGCTGCTATGCTCCAAAGCCTGCTGAAATTATTCAATCTAGCCAATCCTAAACCTGCTTACCTGCATCACCTGGAAAGTAAAGTAAAGGATCTTGCCCCATTTGCCCCTCTCACCCTCTGTCTCCTGACTGACCCTCATGCTCCTCCTCATGGCCCTTCCTGGCATGGCATGCACCGTCTTCTTGGGACCTGTGAGTGACAAACTCTCTTTTTAACGGCAGTCATCTCCGGAGCTGTTGGTCTCACCATACTTGAGTAATAATAAGACTTACGTCCATATTTGAGACACACCCCACAGTGTGTGGGATGGGAAGACCTCAGAGGCCCCAAAATGACCAAATGGTGCCAGAAGTAAAAGAGAATTAATCGTTCATTGGCCACAGAGCCAAGGTTGACTAATGAGACCCAGGAGACAGGAGGGATCCAGGTGGATAAACCCCCTCTCCTTCCATCTTTCTCTGAACTATCTGAGGCTGGATTTCTCCTTGCAGTCTCCTGGAGGTGTTCTGTGTGAAGTGGGTGCACCTCCAGAGCAGCCACAGGATGACTGTGGAGGGATGGCCTCATGATACCCGCCTTCCCATGGCCTCCCTGCCCCCTTCCTCACCCTGTGATCATCCTGGGCTCATTTCTGGGATTGCACCTCTCAAAGGAAGCAGCCACGCGTTCTTCCTTGCTCTGAGCCCCATTTTCCAGAGAAACTAGGCTAACCAACTTCAAACTATCAACTGTGGCAACATCTTCGAGCTGGGAGGTGGGGAGTTATACAAGGAAGTTCTAATTTTGGCTCTAAATAGCTGTATATTATATACATTTTAAAGTGATAATGTCTTAATTTATGATCTGAGTAAATTTAAAATATTAAAAATGATGATAAGCTTAAGGGTTAAAAAAAAAAAAGGAAAGAGCGGTGTTAAGTCAAGAAATGCGTGTTTTGGCAGCAGAAACAGGCTAGCACTCTTTCGCTGGCTTGTCATTGGTTTCAAAGCTTTGCTCTAATAGAAGCCCCAGCCGGGTGACAGAGCAGGGGCCTCTTACTCACAGACCTGTTGGCACTTTCGCCTTTGACGCTGCATCTCTGTCTCCCCTGGTGCGCCCAGCGTCTGTCTGCCTCCTCCTCCTCCCCAGCTGTCTCCAGGAGCTCTTCATCAAAGGACAATTGTGGGGCTCATTTGTCTCTGCCTGGCCCTCACACTGAACTTCCAGAAGCTAGAGGCTTCCTGTGACATCTGTGCCCCTCAGAAAAGCAACACTCAAGGGATAATCTAGGAAGTGATCGTTCAATTGTATAATTAGTTCAGCTGGGTTCAATTACTAGTTCTGTCATGACATTGCTGTGCGACTTAAGCAAATTGCTTAATCTCTCTGAGCTTCAGTTTTCCCCTATGTAAAATAGGGATAAAATATTATCTACCTCAAAAGATTATTGGGTATTTGAACATATCTAAGACACTTAACATAATCCTCAGAGTAAATGTTCATTTAAAAAAAATTTTTTTAGAGACAGGATCTTGCTGTCTTTTTCCTGAGATAAGGTCTCTCTCTGTTGCCCAGCCAGGCTGGAGTGCAATGGCACAATCTCGGCTTACTGCAATCTCTGCCTCCTGGGTTCAAGCCTCTCGAGTAGCTGGGATTACACGCACCCGCCATCATGCCCAGGTAATTTTTGTATTTTTGTAGAAACGGGGTTTCACCATGGTGTTCAGGCTGGTCTTGAACTCCTGACCTCAGGTGATCCACCCTCTTCAGCCTGCCAAAGTGCTGGGATTATAGGCATGAGCCACCATACCCAGCCAGGCCTCTCTTTTGCTTGCAGAGGGCTGCCTTCTTGTGTCTTCACAGGGTTCTCTTTGGATCTGTGTTACCTATGACCTAATTTCCTCCTATTGTAAGGACACTAGTCAGATAGAGTTTACCCATTATGACTTCATTTTACCTTAATTACCTTGCTAAAGGCCCTATTTCTACATACACTCACGTGCTGAGGTACTGAGAACTAGAACTTCAACATATGAATTTAGGGGACCTTAATTCAGCTCACAACAATTTTTTTTTTTTTTTTTTTTTTTTTTTTGCTTTCTGTTCATCTGTCTGGTCAACACAAATGTGGAATTATTTCTAGAGTGCAGCTAGATCCAGCAGCTCATGCCTAGAGTTTCCAGTTCCAGGTTTTTTTTTTTTTTTTTTTTTTTTTGAGACGGAGTTTCACTCTTGTTACCCAGGCTGGAGTGCAATGGCGCGATCTCGGCTCACCGCAACCTCCGCCTCCTGGGTTCAGGCAATTCTCCTGCCTCAGCCTCCTGAGTAGCTGGGATTACAGGCACACGCCACCATGCCCAGCTGATTTTTTTGTATTTTTAGTAGAGACGGGGTTTCACCATGTTGACCAGGATGGTCTCGAACTCTCGACCTCGTGATCCACCCACCTCGGCCTCCCAAAGTGCTGGGATTACAGGCTTGAGCCACCGCGCCCGGCTCCCAGTTCCAGGTTTTATACTTTCCTCTTTTTAACATCTTTAGCATTCTGAAATTTAAATGAACCTAATGTTGTACATTCATAATGAACTAGTGACATACGTTTATATACTAACATTCGTTGTTTTTTACTAGTAAGTACAGAGTGAAGTTAAAACATGGTTAGTATATTTAGTGTTTTGGGATTCAAGAAAAAAAATTAAATCAACCCTTCTGTACTGTGACTTTGTCAGAATGTAGCAGGTCAGGTTTCCATTAGCAGCCAGAGCAGACAGTTTCAACCAGTCCTTTACTATAAATCTGATAAATACATAGTTAAACATTAAAGAACTGGAGAGACTGGTACTTGAGTATGAGAGCTGGAATGTAGAATTAAACTCATTAAGATCCCACCTGGGTTTTCTCAAACCCTAAAGCAAGCTTGTACAGCACGTGGCCTATGGGCCACATGTGGCCAAGATGGCTTCCAATATAGCCCAACACAAATTGATAAAATTGGCAAACTTTCTATGAGCTTTTTTTTGTGATTTTTTTTTTTAATTTTTATTTTTTAGCTCATCAGCTATTGTTAGCATTAGATTTTGTGTACGGCCTAGGACAGTTCTTCCAGTGTGGCCCAAAGAAGCCAAAAGATTGAACACCCCATGTCTGATCCAATAATACAATCATTCCTACATATACACCTTGTTCCAGTGCCCACTTAAGATTAAGAAAATTTCCAAGGCTCTAGAGAAAGCTTTCTAGACCTCTGACAGATTAGAGATTAGACAGAGATTAAATGAAACACTCCTGCTGGTAGGTGCACTCCCACATGTAGTTATGGAGCTGTAAATGTACATGCACCGGAGAAAAACTTGTAACTGTGAGTTGGTCTGGTGAGTTGCCCTAACCTTCTTGATGATTGTGGAAATAAACTCTTTTTTTTCCCCAGTTGATCTGCATCTCATTATTGGACCTTGAGAAAAAGCAACCCGACAGACTACATCAGTATAGCAACAAGGACAGCAATAATAAACTTTCTCCAGTGACTGCTTCAGACTGAATTAAGATTTACTTTACCTTTACAGTGAAATAACTGCTGGTTCTGTATTGGTCTCCCTTTTTTGTTTGTTTGTTTGTTTGTTTTGAGACTGGAGTGCAATAGCGCGATCCCGGCTCAGTGCAACTTCTGCTTTCTGGTTTCAAGCAATTCTCCTGCCTCAGCCTCCCGAATAGCTGGGACTACAGGCACGCACCACCACGCCCGGCTAATTTTTTGTATTTTTAGTAGAGACAGGGTTTCACGATGTTGGCCAGGATGGTCTCGATCTCTTAACCTTGTGAAATATAGGCAAGAAAACAGTACATCCAATGTTTAACTTGAAGCAAGAGACAGAATGGCCCATCCAATACGCTGCAATTGTTTCACAGAGTAGATATGTAATAAATGTGATTTATATCCCTTTCTATCATCTTTTCCTCTTCACTGCCTCGCTTTTGCTACTCATACATGCATACTCTATTTTTAAATCATGCATCGCTTCCATCATGTAATTTTAAAAAATCTCCTGTAGTGTCCATAGCATGTATTAGTCATACGAAAAGTTCAATAAACGCTGTGAGATAAGTAAAGAATTCTGGAGTCCTAAGTCCTTCCCATTTTCCTAAGGAGAAGGCCCTTTACTTTCTTCATTCACAGTATTTGAAAGTTTTAAGGGAGCAAGTACATCTGTTCTTCAAAATCTTTGTATGCTATGGTGGTCATTTTACATGCTGGCTGGATTCTATTAATTTATAGTTATGAATGGGTTTCAGAAAATGAATCAGTAAAGAGAAATAAAGACTCAAAATTGTTTGGACTGTAAGAATTAACCTATGCTTCCCATCTTGCTAACTCCCTATGGACAAATTCCATTTTTTATTTTTACCCTTTTTCTATCTTAGCAATAAATAATAAAATGATGCTCCATTACACCTTTTCAATAGTTGTAATTATCTAAATAGGTCATCTTAAAATTGATTTAGCTAATAAATGTAGATGGCTAAAAGTATCCTTTTCTGTTTTATGAAAACTGAAACTTGAAAAGCTAAAATTCTTACATTTTGAGAATGAATGTCTACATTCTATAAGCAAATTAAAAATATATGCATTCTAAAAGCTGATTTTTAACCTTTTTAAGTAAAATAAAAAACATAGTCAAATATGCTTTGAAACACTCCTAAAAAAGTAAGGAAATAGCCCTTCTAAAGAAGAGGAAGACATTTCCAGTGAAATATAATTATAGCTTAAAAGTGAAGTATTGCTACCAGGAGTCTTGAAAATGCAATCTAAAAATATTATAAAGCTATTATTTATAAGTTTGAATCCTAATCACAAACATGAGAATTATATCTCATTGCAATTTGTTGACAGTATTCAGCTGGAGATTAAACAAAGATCAGTGTCTATGAATAAGAGAAAAGAAAGGCAGATAGGAGGCAACTTTCCCATCATTCAACATGGTTGCTAATTCAATTTAAATTACAAACACGTCTATCTATGAGATTTAACCAATTAATTTACTAATGGTATTTATTTTAACATTTAAAAGTGATTATCTTAAAATGCTTTTTTTTTTTTTTTTTTTAAGATGGAGTCTCACACTGTCGCCCAGGCTGTAGTGCAATGGCTTGATCTCAGCTCACTGCAGTCTCCACCTCCTGGATTCAAGCAATTCTCCTGCCTCAGCCTCCTGAGTAGCTGGGACTACAGGTGTGTGCCACCACGCTCAGCTAATTTTTTTTTTTATTTTTAGTAGAGACGGGGTTTCACCATGTCGGCCAAGATGATCTCGATATCCTGACCTTGTGATCCGCCCACCTTGGCCTCCCAAAGTGCTGGGATTACAGGCGTGAACCAGCATGCCTAGCCAATGCTTCATATTTTTAAGAACAAACTTATAGCTATTGTTGAAAATATATAGTTCTCTCAATACCATTTCTCTTTCTTTTCTCTTTTATCTCTAGAGAAAGCAAGATGTTGATGACATATGATTTTTAATGTGCTTAATTTTTAAATTTTGAACGAATTTTATGCTTAACGTTTCAAACATTAGTGCAGGGAGTTACCTTCTATTTTTAGTGAAAATGTCTCACATAATAATTTTATAATTATTAAAAAATTGCTAAAATTTAAAACTATTACTATGTTTTGAAAACAATATGTTGTATTGTTTACATAGTTTTCAATATTACATCAACCATAATATTATTTGACAACACTTTTATTGTATTAGTTTTAATCAAATTGTGTTTAAGATAACTATGTAAATAGATGTAGCACTAATTCTTTTTTTAAAGTACTGCACAATATACCATTATTCTCTCTAAAAGTGTGAATTGCTGGGTGAAAGTATTTGTACTATTTCAAAATCTCAAAATATTACAAATAGCTTTTCAGTAGTTATATAAAATTGTCATTTTCATCAACAGTGCATGAAAGTCCAGTTTCTCCTCATTATAAAAGTTTTAAAAACTTTTGCCAAATTATGGGTAGAAAATCTCATGGTTTCCTTACACATTTTCTTTATGGTTGAAGAGACTGACTATACCTTTTAGTATAATTACGTTTTCTTTTCTGTGTCCTAGCATGACTTGTCCATATTTATCTTCATCTCTGTGATGGTACATTACAAACTTCATTTGTAATCCTTTGTTACTTTTAAGGATTACAACTATACACCACTACTGTTTTGTTTTGTCTTTTAAATTTCTTCATAGATTCTGCTGCAAAGAGTTTTTAATTTCAATGAGATAAAACATACCGAACATATACTTCCTCATGTGTTGTCATGTGTAATTTATGAAATTTGTTCTTACCCTGAGTTTATAAAAATATTCTATATTCCTTGACATTACAAAAGCTTATTATATTTACATTATTAAAATACTTAAAATTTATTTGTGAATAGAGTTTTAGTTGGAGATAACATTTTGTTTCATGCTTTCCATATAATTGTTCTGGCATAATTCATTAAATGCAGTTCATTACTTTTTAATTTATTTGTAATGCCAACTAGGCAACGTATAACCAATTTCTTGCCGTGGCTCTGAATGTTCAGTAGCAGTCTCACTTGAAGGCGGAACTGACCCTGAAAGATCTCCCTTCTACATTCAGAATTTGGGGGTGGGGAGGGAAAATCCAGGTCTTGGGGGAAGGTAAGGAGGAAAACCCCTCGGTGGATAGACATTTCTCATTGGAAATGGAGCATATAGTGGACCTGGGAAATCTCTTGGTGGAAAATCATGTGGAGAAACTCCAAACTCAGTTCCTGGAGGAGATGGGGGGAATATGGGTAACATATGGGTAATGCTCTCAGCTGTATTTTGTATTTGGAACATGAAGTGCATAAGGATTTTTTGTAAAAGTTCAAATTTAAACTGTTTTAGTAAATTTTTGTGTTTTATGAGCATTTTCTTTCCTCAAATCTTTGAGGTTTCCTTCAGCAGTCTGAGCTGCAAACCAGTTATGTGCTTTTTTTCTCGTGGGAAATAATCTTCCTTTGATAAGAATGACTTGTTCTTTCCAACTCTTCTTCAAGATCTTTGGCTTGCTTTCTATAGGTCTCCAGCTCGTTAGTGGTATAGTTCATCTTTTCATCTACTTTAGAAATTTTCTCTTTTTTCTCTAACTGGTAATTTTCCTCTACTAATAATTTTTTGTAAAGTTTCATTGCAGTTTCTTGATATAATTCAGTCATTACTTTAAGTTTCTGTTCAAGCTTCTGATTCTCACTTTCAAAATATGTGTTTTCTGACTGCAAAGATGCTTGTTCAATCTGAAGATTTTTAGTATGCTTTCTAAGCTCTTTCTTTGTTTTATCAGCTTCACATAACTGAATATAAATTTGGTTCCTTTCTCCTATTAAAGTTTGTAAAAAAGCATGTAACTTAGCAGCATGAATCAGTTTCTTCAAAGCTCCTTTTGGAGGTTCATCTAAGTAAGCACCATTTTCTGATTGACTGTTCGTTTCCAGTTTCAAATTATTATCACCTGCTCTGTCCTCTCCACGCATAGCAGCCCAAGCTTTCATCTCCAGCAAGCGTTCGTTCAGAGTCTTGATGTGATCATCTTCATCATCTAGAACTTGTTCTGTGTGTACTGCGGAGTCTTCAAATGTTATTTTCTGTTTATTAAATTCACTCACTTGTTCTTTCCATACTTCAGCGTCTTGCAAAAGCTGTTTCTGGCTTTCCTGAAGTTGAAATTTTCATTCAAAGCATCTTTTATTGCTATTTTCAGTTGTTCTCCATTCATTTGAAATATCTTGAAAGTCATTTTGCCTTCAGCTATGTGTGATTTGGGAGATTTTGACTCATCTTCTACAGACTGTATCCTTTTTGAAATATTCACCATCAACTCATCTTGTTCAGAATGTTTAGATTTCTCTTCTTTTAACTCTTTCTAGACAGAGTATTTTGTCCTCAAGTTCAGACTTGGAACTGTTCAGCTTTTCACAGGTTGCCTCCAAACTATGTGTTTCTGCAGCCTCCTTCGCAAAGTGGGCATTCTTTAAAAATGACTACTTCATAGTCTTCACGCTCTTTTTGAACAAGGCTAGATTTTTCAAGGAGTTTACATTTTGGTTCAATCAGTCCAGAAAGCGTTACAGCAAGCTTTTTCTCTCTTCCCACATAAAGCCGACTCCTAACTGGTCTAAAACTTCTCCACAAAAAAAAAGGGGAACAGCCAGAAATCCAACAATAGCTGCCCATATTACTAATTCCCATGGAAAACCGTAAGGATGAGAATCTGATTCCACACTTTCGGGCAGTATTTCCACAATCTTGCTAGCTCCTCCAAAACCAGCCCCAAGCATGGCTGAGGTGTAGCTCCGGGCTCCTCCATAGCACCAAGGCTGCTCTGGCTATCCCCGCAGTAACCCCAGCCCGCTGGGGTCACAGTAAACACCAAGAACACGAAGCCTTCAGTCTGGAACCCGATCTGCATGCTCAGCAACCAGAGTGGACCACTTGTGGAGCTGGCTGCAGGGGGAGCCTGGGGATGCGGTGGGGGGCGGGCACCAGAGAACAGGTAGCCTTCAGCCTGGAACCCGTATCCGCATGGCAGCTGGAGCGGACCACTGCAGAGCCAGCTGCAGGGGGAGCTGGGGAACACAGGCACCCACAGGCCTCACAGGCCCACGCTGCCCTCCCCGACCTCCTTGTTACACTTTACATCCTGAGGCAGCGCAGGTCCCACCGACCCCCATGTAACTTTTTTTTTTTTTTTTTACTGGTAATATATTGTGTTAATTACTTTAGCTTTTTTTTTTTTTTTTTTTTTTTTTTTTTTTTTTTTTTTTTTTTGAGACGGAGTTTTGCTCTTGTTACCCAGGCTGGAGTGCAATGGCGCGATCTCGGCTCACCGCAACCTCCGCCTCCTGGGTTCAGGCAATTCTCCTGCCTCAGCCTCCTGAGTAGCTGGGATTACAGGCACGTGCCACCATGCCCAGCTAATTTTTTGTATTTTTAGTAGAGACGGGGTTTCACCATGTTGACCAGGATGGTCTCGATCTCTCGACCTCGTGATCCGCCCGCCTCGGCCTCCCAAAGTGCTGGGATTACAAGCTTGAGCCACCGCGCCCGGCCCTACTTTAGCTTTTTAATAATAAAAATATTTGTCAAGGAGAGACTACAAATTTATGTTTCTTCGGAATTGCCTTGGCCATTGTTCACATTTTGCTCTTCTATGTGAATTCTACTATCAACCTGTGAAGTTTCATTAAAAAATCATTTTGGCTGTTTTCGTTTGTTTTTAGAAACAGGATCTCACTCTGTCCCCAGGCTAGAGTGCAGTGGTGCAATCATAGCTGACTATAGTCTCAAAACCCTGGACTCAAGAGCTCCTCCCACCTCAGCCTTCCAAATAGCTAGGACTACAGGTGTGTGCCACCACACGGAGACATTTTGGCATTTTGAATTGCATTATGTTTACAGATAATTCGGCACCTGATGCAAATTTCCATAGCTATGGAAATTAACTTTTTGCATGAAAGTAACATTTTCCCTCTTTAAGATTATCTTTTATATCCTTCACAAACATTTTGTATCTACCCCACAAGGTTGTTAGGTGTTTGAACATATCTGAGACACTTAACATAATCCTCAGAGTAAATGTTCATTAAAAAATTTTTTTTTTAGGGACAGGATCTTGCTCTGTCCGCATGGACAGGCTGGAGTGCAGTGGCATGATCATATCTCACTGCAGCCTTGACCTCCGGGGCTCAAGTGATTCCCCCATCTCAGCCTAAATGTTCATTTTCATCATCAACAATTGTTATTGTTAATCTCCTTATTCATTCATTCATTCATTCATTCACTTATTTTCTAAACTAACATCAAGTGCCTACTATGTGCAGGTCCTGTGCTAATTTCCAGAGCTGAAAAATAGAGATAAAAGTACTTTTCTTCTTTATGTGATAGTCTGGTTTGAAGCCAGCAATAGCAAGAGTTAGATCAGACACCAAGAAGAACTTCCAAGTATGACAGGTTAGCAATTCCAGAAGTGGAAAAAGGGGAATTGAGGGAAGTTGGACTCTTCTAATGGGAAACGAAGTTGGTTCAGAAAACATCTGGACTACTAAGACTGTCACAACTCTCTGAAACACACTGGTGGGGTGCTGAGCAGGGGAAGAGGAGGAAAGATGTATTTTTCCAGGTAACATTTGGTGCGTCTGAGATGAGCCCCATGAAATTTACAACATTTTCCTGAAGAGGCAGATGACCAGTATTTTGATTCTTAAGCCCCGCAGGCTCCAGCCTGGCAAGATTGGGATGAAGAGAAGTTGATGAGAAATAAATGAAACAGATGCCAAAATTTCTTCTTTGCCAATAAAAGAAAGTTATGATTTAAAATTGGCCATGTGTCTGCAGTAAGTAGGAGAATAGGATGTAATAAAGAGAACTCTCTTCTGTAACAACTCTATCTGCTGGAGCCCCCTGGAAGGAGAGGTGGCTGGGCACACAGGGTACCAACAGCTCAGCTGGGGCCTCTCCCTCCTGTAGCAGGTGCAGGAGCCCAGACCATGTGGCAGTCGATTTCATGGGGCACTGCAAATGCAGAACTCTAGCGTGGCTGCAAACAACTGCATTAGAACTGTGGTTCTGAAATTTGGGCATCAGAATTCCCTGTAGGACTTTGTGACAACACAGATTGCTGGGTCCCACTCCCAGAGTTTCTGATTCAGTAGCTCTGGAGGTGGGACCCAAGACCGTACATTTCTTTTTTCTTTTTTTTTTTTTTTTTGAGACGGAGTTTCGCTCTTGTTACCCAGGCTGAAGTGCAATGGCACGATCTCGGCTCACCGCAACCTCCGCCTCCCGGGTTCAGGCAATTCTCCTGCCTTAGCCTCCTGAGTAGCTGGGATTACAGGCGTGCGCCACCATGCCCAGCTGATTTTTTTGTATTTTTAGTAGAGACGGGGTTTCACCATGTTGACCAGGATGGTCTCGATCTCTTGACCTCATGATCCACCCACCTCGGCCTCCCAAAGTGCTGGGATTACAGGCGTGAGCCACCGCGCCCGGCCAAGACCGTACATTTCTAACAAGTTTCCAGATGATGCTGGGTCACACTTGGAAATGCACTGCTTTCAATGAACTTTTTTTTTTTTTTTTTTTTGAGTTTTGCTCTTGTTGCCCAGGCTGGAGTGCAATGGTGCAATCTTGACTCACCACAGCCTCCACCTCCCAGGTACAAGTGATTCTCCTGCCTCAGCCTCCCAGGTAGCTGGGATTACAGGTATGTGCCACCACACCCAGCTAATTTTGTATTTTTAGTAGAGATGGAGTTTCTCCATGTTGGTCAGGCTGGTCTCGAATTCCTGACCTCAGATGATCCACCCTCCTCGGCCTCCCAAAGTGCTGGGATTACAGGCATGAGCCACCACACCCGGCCTCTCAATGAACTTTTAAGGCTCTTTCTAATGCCAGGATTCTAGCACAAGGTCCACTCAGCTCTGGGAGGTGGAAGCCAAGAAGAGGCACCTGATGCAATGTGGAAAGAGAAATAGGAGGTCATGAAAGGCTTCCTGGAGGAGGAGGTACCTGCATTGAGTTTGAAGCAGGAAAGAATTCCTAGCAAAGGAAGCAGAATTGAGTGGGCTGAAGAGAGTAATGGTTTGGTTTGTGACTGGATGGGGTGTGTGGTGGGGGGTGTGGCCAGGGCAATGGGCAGCATCCAGATCACAAAGGGCCTTGAATGGCAGCCCAAGAAACTTGACCTTCATCCTGAGGGCCAGGGAGTGTTGCTGAGGGCCGTGGGCAGGAGGGCAACATAATCACAGTCGGCTTTCGGAATGCTATCTCTACAAGGCAGGGGGAGAAGGGGGTTCAGTTGTGACTATCTCCTTCCGACAGAAGAAGAAACTGGAGCTCAGAACATAGAAATGGCTGGCCCAACACCACAGATTGAGAATGCCACAGCTGGGACCTACCCTGGTTTGCCTGATGCTGAGTGTGCACTTCTGCCTGTCACACCACAAGGGTTTGGAGGAGGGGGACCTGAATCCCAAACCTGGCTCTGCCCCATCTACTGGAGCCTCAGGGTTCTGACAAGGATCGCAGTCTACCCTCTCTGGCCACTGGGAGGACTAGTGAGTAAAGGGCCAGTTTATTACAGACGCAGCTTTAACGCTGGTGGGGTCATAGGAAAGGGGGCTGAGCAATCAAGGGGGCTGGGGGCGGCAGGACAGTGCTAGTCCAGAGGAGCCTGGGCTCTGTCGTCAGAGATGCTGCTTTGTGCTGACAATGATGTCCTCAGAAGTGCGATGTTTCCTGAGTCATCAGATCCAGACACAAAGGGGCTTTGCGCCTGCCCACCCTGTGTCAGAGCTGCTGTTTCTCTCTGCTCTAATGAGGGATGCTCTCTGCAGAGGCTACAGCAGCCCCACTTCCTAGCTCTGCTCTCAGCTGGTGCTAATGAGGTATTTGGAGAGCCCTGGAGGTCACAGGGACCCAGGGCCTTGGGAGGGGAGAATCATCACGGGCAAGATCACACCCTGACCCACAGAGGAATACTTACAGATACCCATTAGTGGACCTCACAAAGCCAATATGTGGGAACTTAATGGCAGTATATACATCCCAGCCGGCAGACCCACTGGGGGCTCCTTTTGCTCTCCAAACCAGTGGTTCTTGACCTTCCTGGATCGTAGACCTGTTTGAGAATTTGGCAAAAGTTCAAAACTCTTCCTCAACAAAAATTAAGTGCAAACTGATAAAGTAATAATCCCAAGAGCTGGCATGTATGAATAATTTGCTACGTGCCAGGCACCAAGTTAAATTGTAACACACCTTATCTAATCTTCAGCATACCCTAGTAAGATAGGTTTACCATCTCCACTTTGCAGGTAGGTGGACTGAGACACAGAAAGGTTGTTAGTGCCTAGAGGTGCTGCAGCTCATTAGTGTACTCATCAGACTCAGCTGGTTGAACTCACACCTAGGCCTGTTTAACTCCAAAGCCTGTGCTCTTAACAAACTCACTCTGCCACACATATTCATACAGACAAGCATAACTTTGGAGACAATTTCAGGACATGATAAACCCATGAAAGCCCTGAGCAGCATCCTTTCTGAGCCCTAGAGACATAATTCCCTTCTTCCCTCCTCAAAGACCTCACAGGTCAGTAGGGGACAGACATGTCCCTTGGTGGTCAGTGCTGTGAAGGAGGAGTTGGAGCCACAGAGGAGAGTCATCCAGCCCAGCCAGAGGTGTCAGGAAGGACTTCCCAAATGCAGTAATGTCGTTGAGTCACTGGCTGTTAAGGGATAGGTGGGCAAGGTCATTCCTGGCAGGCAGAATGGTGGGAGAAAAGTATGGGAGCAGGAGAGAGCATGGCATGTTTGGAGACAGTGAGAAGCTATGGGGAGTGACAGCAGATGGTGGGGAGCATGAGGACTGGAGAGTAACAAATGATGAGGCTGAAAATGTCAGGTTCTGTAGCAATCAGGCTGTTTTTTCTTTTCTTTTTTTTTTTTTTTTTGAGATGGAGTCTTGCTCTGTCACCCAGGCTGGAGTGCAGCCTCCACCTCCCAGGGTCAATTGATTCTCCTGCCTCAGCCACCTGAGTAGCTGGGACTACAAACACATGCCACCACACCTGGCTAACTTTTGTATTTTTAGTAGAGATGGGGTTTCACCATGTTGGCCAACCTGATCTCAAATTTCCGACCTCAGGTGATCTGCCCGCCTCAGCCTCCCAAAGTGCTGGGATTATAGACGTGGGCCATGTAGTTATTCTCTCTGAACAGGTGATTCTTATTAACAAACAAGTGTTCTGTGTTTTCTCATAGAACAAAATTAACCAAGCAGGCAGCTGGTGCCTGCTTACCACCAATCAAAGACAAACTAGAGAATATTCTCCATGAGGAAGCCAGGGGGACAGTCACATATCCTGTGCTTAGAGAATTGTTTTTAACTGGTGTAAAATATACGTATACTGTTTACTACTTTAGAACATCCTGAGCAGTTTTCTGCTTGGTGGTGGTGGGCAGGGGGCTGGGGCTGGCCCAGTTTTCCTTGCCTTTGCTCTCAGCAAACAGTATAGTCCATCATACACTCAGCAGTAGGGGCCAGGGAAGTGGTTGGCAGGCAGTGCAGGCGGGAGAAAGGAAGAAGCATTCCCTCTCAGAAACATGCTAAAATCAGTCTGATGTTTATAGATTGTATTGGTCAGAACTTTTTCTGTTGTATTTGAAAAAAATGCAAATGACTTGAGTAAGGATGGGATTTATTGGCTCATGTAACTGCAAAGGCCAAGAGTATTAGGCATGGCTGGACCCAGGTGCTCAAATAAAATCAGCAGATGTCTCTCTCTCTTAACAGTCTTCTCTTGGTTGGGCTCATTCTCAATGAATGGGTTTTTTCTTTGCACTGGTAAAACAGCCTCTAGTGGAGCAAGGGTAATCTTAACAGTTTAGTAACAGGGGAAACAGAGGGCCTCTCACCAAACATTCCAGTAAAGGTTTGGGAGTTGGCTCTCATTCTGACTTGGCTTTGCCCACCCTTGAGCCAATCACTGCGGCTGTGGTTGAGGAGGTGGAAAGTGGGCTGATTGGCCAGGTCTGGATCTGGCTCAGGGCTCAGAAGGATTCCCCAAACTGCTTCCTAGCTGTGTGACCTCAGACAAAGTATGCATCTCTCCATGCAGAAATTTCCTTACCATGGGCAATTTAGGATGATGCAGTTAAAACAGGCAAGTCCTTAGTTCAGTTAAGGTGCATCCCATAAGCATAAGCAATGTTGCCTGAGGACATGGTGTGGAGGTATGTAAAGGCCCAGACTCCAGAGCCTACAGGCTGCTTTCCACTAGGGCTCTGCCATGTCCCAGCCAGGCAGGAGACTCTAGCACAAGAAAACTTGGGGCCTCAGTTGCCTTGTGGGGATAATTGTGTTACCTCCTGGATGTGAAGATAAGTAAGTCAAAACAGCTGGGTGTGGTGGCTCATGCCTGTAATCCCACACTTTAGGAGGCTGAGGTGGGCAGACTACTTCAGGTGAAGAGTTTGAGACCATCCTGGGCAACATGGCGAAACCCCATCTCTACAAAAAAATACAAAAATCAGTCAGCTGTGGTGGTGTACACCTGTAATCCCAGCTACTTGGGAGGCTATGGCAGGAAGATCACTTGAACCTGGGAGGTGAAGGTTGCAGTGAGCCAAGATCCCACCATTGCACTCAACTTGGGCAACAGAATGAGACTCTGTCTCAAAAACAAGAACAAATAATAAATAAATCAAAATACATCATATACTTAGGACAATGCCTACACAGATAAATGCCAAGTATTAGCTCTTCTTATTTAGTGTTGCTATAAAGTGATACCTGAGGCTGGGTAATTTATAAAGGAAAAAAATTTAAAAAATTATTTGGCTCATGATACTGATGGCTGGAAAGTTCAAATTGGGCATCTGCATCTGGTGAAGGCCTCAGACTGCTTCCTCTCGTGGTGAAAGGTGAAGGGGAGCCTGTGTGTGCAGAGATCACATGGTCAGAGAGAAAGAGAGATTGAAAGAGTGAATGTGGGGAGGTGCTGTGCTCTTTTTAACAACCAGCTTTCAAAAGAACTCACAGGCAGCTGGGCGCGGTGGCTCAAGCCTGTAATCCCAGCACTTTGGGAGGTGGAGGCAGTTGGATCATCTGAGGTCAGGAGTTCGAGACCCACCTGGCCAACATGGTAAAACCCTGTCTCTACTAAAAATACAAAATTAGCCGGGTGTGGTGGTGCGTGCCTGTAATCCCAGCTACTCGGGAGGCTGAGGCTGGAGAATCGCTTGAACCTGAGAAACTGAGGTTGCAGTGAGCCAAGATCGTGCCATCACATTCCAGCTTGGGCGACAAAAACAAAAACTGTCTCAAAAACAAAAACCAAAAAAACTCACTCGCCCCGGCCGGGCACGGTGGCTCAAGCCTGTAATCCCAGCACTTTGGGAGGCCGAGGCGGGTGGATCACGAGGTCGAGAGTTCGAGACCATCCTGGTCGACATGGTGAAACCCCGTCTCTACTAAAAATACAAAAAATCAGCTGGGCATGGTGGCATGTGCCTGTAATCCCAGCTACTCAGGAGGCTGAGGCAGGAGAATTGCCTGAACCCAGGAGGCGGAGGTTGCGGTGAGCCGAGATGGCGCCATTGCACTCCAGCCTGGGTAACAAGAGCGAAACTCCGTCTCAAAAAAAAAAAAAAAAAAAAAACTCACTCACCCCGAAGGGAGGGCATTAATTATCAACTACTGGTATATAATGTGCGGAATATGTCAGCAGTTCTCAATGTTTTGGTCTCAAAACTTCTTTATGCTCTTAAATATTACTGAGAACCCCAAGGAACTTTGAATTATGTAGAATATATCTACTGATATTTCCTATACTAGAAGTTAAAATGAGAGTTTTAAAATACTTATTGATTAATTTTGAAATAGCAATAACAAATCCATTATCTAATTATCTATTAACATAAATAACATATTTTTATGAAAAATAAGCTATTTTTGCGTATTTAAAAAATATCAGACTTAGGTTCTCGCTTCTCTTATCAGCTTCTGCATTTAATCTGTTGTTTTGATTGACATATATGAAGAAAACCTGGCCTCACACAGACATGTAGTTGAAAAAGTGAAGACCACAAAGATTCCCTCAAAGGATAATAGGACAACTTCAAGAACAGCTGGTATACATCAAGCACGAGAGCCAACATGCTGTTCAGCTGTAGCTGTTCAACTTGGAAGCAGACTGCCTGGATTTTAATCTCAGATGTGTGGGCAAGCTACCTAAATATCCCGTGCCTCAGTTTCCCCTTAGGGAGAGGGTCAAATGACTTGTTTTCTATGGCAAGACTAGAGCAGTGCTTGGCATATACTAAGTGCTCAGTAAATACTGACTTATAATTATTGGCTCCGTGCCTGGCACAAGTAGGAGCTCCCTTTTCTTCCCAGGCTGGGCATCCCCTCAGAAATCATCTTTCACCTGCCAGGAATGGCCTGGGTTCCATGCTCTCCAGGGCTGCCCTGAGACCTCAAGCTCCAAGGGAAACCCAGCTAAGCCCAGTGTGTGCCTTGTGCCATCTCTCTGGCCACAGGCCCAAAGCAGCCTTTCGGTGTGTGTGTGCCAGCCTCCTGCGCGTCGGACGGGGTGTACCTGCGTCGGAGCTGAGACACTTTCCTCCCCAGCAGCTGGCGATTAGGAAGTCACTCTCTTTAATGGATGAGGCCTAATCAGCCTGCTGATAATTACCAGGCCCAGAACGTGGTTGAGACTCAGGAAAGATGATCCCCGAAGACAAAAGCCACTTAAATCCTGGCATTGACCACGGGTCCCCTTGGTAACCGATAACTCTTAGCACAATTTAGCCACTGAGCTAATTGATGTTCTCCAAGGCAGTCGGCTCATACCCCGGCTGTCAAAATGGGCTCTAATTGGTGACATCCTTCAGGTAAGAAGCCTCACATGTTCTCATGCTACCCAAGAGACCCCAAGCAGGAACTGAGTCTCTCATCAAACCAGTCCTGTGATTGCGTCCAGTTAATCAAACTAAGGTTTGCAGAAATAACTAATTAAAAAACATATCAGAGGAAGTCATGACATTGAGGTGTTTCACAGCGAAGCAGGACAGGCACCTTCCCTGAATGTGAGAGGCAACTCCTTGAAGAAATGTTCCCCAGCTATCAAGGATGCCCAGGTGAGGCACAGGTGTAGTTGAAAAACCACTGGACTTGGAGTCTTCCAGAACTGGGCATGGGTCTCGTGAGCCTCAGGTACATCACTTCATCTTGCTGAGTCAGGCCTTTCTCACCGTAAAGTGAGGGTATTCATGGTGCTGGAAGTGCCTTGTGTAAGGCCCAGCACATGGTGGCTTCTTTATATATATATATATATATATATATATATATATATATATATATATATAACTGCATTTTAGGTTCCGGGGTACATGTGAAGAACATGCAGGATTGTTGCATAGGTACACACATGGCAATGTGCTTTGCTGCCTCCATCCCCATCACATATATCTGGCATTTCTCTCCATGCTATCCCTCTCCAACTCCCCACCCCCAACTGTCCCTTCCCTAGTCCCCCACAACAGACCTCAGTGTGTGATGCTCCCCTCCCTGTGTTGGTGTGTTCTCATTGTTCAACACTCACCTATGAGTGAGAACATGCGGTGTTTGCTGAGAATGATGGTTTCCAGGTTCATCCATGTCCCTACAAAGGACACAAACTCATCGTTTTTTATGGCTGCATAGTATTCCATGGTGTATATGTGCCACATTTTCCCTGTCCAGTCTATCATCAATGGGCATTTCGGTTTGTTCCAGGTCTTTGCTATTGTAAACAGTGCTGCAATGAATATTCGTGTGCATATGTCCTTATAATAGAACAATTTGTAATCTTTTGGATATATACCCAGTAATGGGATTGCTAAGTCAAATAGAATTTCTATTTCTAGGTCTTTGAGGAATCGCCACACTGTCTTCCACAATGGTTGAACTAATTTACACTCCCAACTGTGTATGAGTGTTCCTATTTCTCCACATCCTCTCCAGCATCTGTTGTCTCCAGATTTTTTAATGATCGCCATTCGAGCTGACGTGAGATGGTATCTCAACGTAGTTTTGATTTGCATTTCCCTAATGACCTGTGATGATGAGCATTTTTTCATGTTTTTTGGCTTCATATATGTCTTCTTTTGAAAAGTGTCCATTTTTTGACGATAGGGTGTCAACTTTAGATCTCTCCTTGCTTCTTAGGTGGGCATTTATGGCTATAAATTTTCCTCTAGACACTGCTTTAAATGTGTCCCAGAGATTCTGGTATGTTGTGTCTTTGTTCTTGTTGGTTTTGAAGAACATCTTTATTTCTGCCTTCATTTCATTGTTTATCCAGTCAACATTCAGGAGCCAGTTGTTCAGTTTCCATGTAGTTGTGCAGTTTTGAGTGAGTTTCTTAATCCTGAGTTCTAATTTGATTGCACTGTGGTCTGAGAGACTGTTATGATTTCCATTCTTTAGCATTGGTCCCCCCACCGAGTGGGACTGTCCCGGGTCCAGCTGTGCCTTGCTGTGAAACTTTGAATCTGGAGCGTTTCAGATTGCTGGTGTTTGTAGGGGTGGGACCAGCCGAGCCAGATCACCTGGCTCCCTGTTTCAGCCCTCTTGTTTTCAGTTGAATGGGCGACTCTGTCTCTAAGGCGTTCCAGTTGCCAGTTGAAATGGTGCACAGGTACAATCACTCACAAGGGTAAAGGGAAAAACATTAAAGAGCTGGAGGGAGTGGGCTTCTTACTCTTCAAATGGTCTCATTTCTGAGGAAGAATCCACATCCTACAAATCAGTAAAGTTTGACAGCAGGAGAGGTGGGATGTGTCCCTGGGCTTAACTTCTCCACAGTCAGCTACAACTCAACTTTCCTCAAGTGCAAATGGACCTGGTAGCCTGGCCTCCTGGGCAGTCACAGGAGCCAATAAGAAAGTGTCTGTGAACACTGAGCACCCAGAGAGTGCTCTATGGGCAATCTCTACTCTTTTTAGAGGGCCTGCCTTCAGAGGGGGTCTATGGGCAGAGGGAATCTTCTAGGGACCATTTGCCCTAATGGTGACAGTGAGTTGGTTAAGGGCTTCCAGAAAGCAGCTGGGGCATATGGAGAGTCAAGCCCAGGGGGAAGGCCAGATCTACATGCCTGACCTCGGGGCAGGACCCTCATCTCTGTGTTGGTTCCTTCATCTGAAAATGAGGAGGTGTTGATTTCTCATTCATCAACTGTTCAGTATGTCAGAGGGTTCTTAGGAGCACTGTGGGGAAGATGGTGTGAATGCATCTTGTCAACCCCAGATTCTCCTGTCTCTTCACTCCCCACCCCACCTGAACCATGAGCTCCAAAGTGGGAGAAGCTGGCTCTTGGACAGCTTTCTTGCTCCCCACTCCCTCTGCCCCAGAAGGTGTCCAAAAGCTGTTTGTAGAAAAGTTGAAAAGCCCATTCATCCACCAAAGAGAGGGTGATCTAACTAATTCAAAGTCTAAGGCTAAGGAGATTTGGGAGTTTGGTTTAAGTCAGAGGTTGCAAACTGGCCATGAGTGGGCCAAATTCATCTCAGACAAGTTACTTAATTTTTGGCTTCCTCATTAGTAAAATGAGCATATTAATATCTGGAATGACTGTCAAGGATTAAAATAATTAATATACATGAAGTGTTGAGGACAGTGTCTGACACATGAGTGTTGTGTATTTGTTTTATTATTATTAATATTATTATTAGAGTCACATGACATTAGTCTTTGAATTTAAGCGTCTTCACATGACTTCCTCAGTTAACTCTAGTTCACACTACTCCCTCCTGTCCTGCCTCGAGCCCCAGAAGATCTCTGGTTTGTGTCTCCTGACTGCAGCCTGGTCCTCTGCCCTCTTTGTTCCTGTTGGTTAACAGGCTGTTTGGTAACACAGATTGTCAACAGAACTATGAAGATTACAGACCTGAGCCAGACCAGTTCTCCCCTCTCACCTCCCCTCTCACCACCATCCCCACCTCCCAAATCAGGCAAACTCAAGGCAGGTCCCTGAGCTGGCCTCTCAGACTCATGTCTCCACCTCAGCCAACTGTGTATCTTTGGGCAAACCCTTCCTCCTCTCCAGGCCTTAGTCTCCCCAGGAGTCAAACGGGCTCCAGAACCCCATCCACCTCCAAAGTGTGTTCTGAAATAGGGACAGTAGAGAGGACTTGTCATCACCCCTGGGTCCCTAATTCCCTCTGCAGCAGAGCTGGGAATTCTAGTCCCCTCCCCTTTTAAATATCCCTCTCAATGTGAAGGAAGAATCTCATGCCAGCTGCGATAGAACAGCAACCACAGAGCTCCATGATTATCTGGATGCAGGTTTTATTATCATTAGGGGAAAGGGCTTAGAGGGTTATATACAAACCACAATTCTTGGGCGATGTTTCAATATTCCCATCCATGTTTATCCCACAGCCACACAAAGCGCAACACCATAGGGCAGTCTCCTACATATGCTTTTCCCAGCAGAACACAGCTGTGGGTCAGGGCTCTACCCACCCACAAAAGGATGCCCAGAAAGGGGAAGATACTGGGTCATAGGGATGAAGTTTACATGTGGAGAATCCTGTCAGATGGGGTAGGAGATGGAAGCTGGATTTACACATCAATGCTTCAGTCCCACCCCACCCTCACTGGCTGCCCTCCCCAGGGGCTCCCTGCCCCACTTGGGGAGCCTTTGCAAGACACAAAAGGACCATCTTAGCCAGAGCTAAGGAAGGAGCAGGCCTGTGGGGGTGGGGGAGAAAGGGGTTCTAGGATCTGCCCCCTTGCCTGTGGTGCTAAGTGGAAGAATATGAGGTTTAAACTTCTAGGCTGATTTTCTCACATGCCTAAAGGAAGCAGACAAGGCCAGGGGCTGGGATGTCTGTGAATATGGGGCTGGGAGGGAGGGGCTCAGACTTATGGTTAGGGATCTAATGAGAGAATGCAGAGGTCATGAAGGGTGAGGCACACAGGGCTCGAGACATCCTTAGACCACAAACTCGACTTCAGGGGAAACTGGGTTCACTCCTCCGGGGGCTCCCTGACCCAGGCCGCCCACCGGCCAAGGTTGTGTTGCTTTTCCTCAGCTCCCTGGCTCCTGCTCAGGTCATCCAGGAGCCCCAGCAAGAGGACCGCTTGACTACAGGCTCCCTGGGGCTCACAGGAGCCTCCCACGGCCCTCTTGCCTGGATGTTGGCGTTTCTCAGGCATCAGCTCTTCCTTTCTCTCTTCCTCCTCCTCCCCTTCTTCCCAGCTCCTTTGAGCCTTGGGATCCACCAGCCGTCTGCCTGGGTGCTGCCGCCTGGTGACAGCATACCCAAGCCAGTGAGAGCGCCGGCCAGGGTGCTGCCGCTTGTGCTGGGTTGCATCAACTGACCATGAAGCCTCGTCTTCCCGTCGGCCAGGGTGCTGCCGTTTGTGGGGTCCCACAGCCCCCCCTTCTTCTTTTTCCTCTTCAACTCCCACTTCCTCCTCCTCCTCTCTTTTGCCTGGATGCTGGCGTTTGGAGAGCCAGTCAGGTTGAAGGATCTGGGACGCTGGGGAGGGAAAGAGGTCAGTGAGGGGCCTCTGACCCCTGTAGTAGGCAGGTGCTTGAGTGCTCACTCCAGCTCTCCTCCCAGGCAGGGCACATTGCAGCTCCCACTCGGGCAAGGTCTTGCACCTGCCCCTCAGGTCTCACAGATACACACACACAACAGTCAATGGCATTGCCTCTGGGTTCCAGTCGCAGCTCTGTGGCTCCCTAGTTGGGTGACCATAGGTGTGACCATACACGACTCAATTGGTCTCTGAGTCTCAGTTTTCTTCTGTGTAAAATGGTAATTACATAGTTGTTACGAAGATCAAACTGTGATAAAGTGTTTGAAGTGCTGAGAATAGTGTCTGGCACAGAAGTGACTAGTCAATAGTAATTCAAACTGTTACACAAAGAAACTCTCCCTAGTACACAGAAGCTTCCCCACTGAGGGCCGGCTGTATGTGAAACATTCCCAGCATTGAGAGAGGGGAGGAATCTGACCCCAAGGAATGGTCAACTCCAGACCCTACCCAGGCGCGACCAGGAAGGGGTTCTGAGCTTTTGAAAGGCAGGAGGCTAGATGACCAAGCCTCCCTTCCCTTCTGCCTCCAGGTTTCCCCCACCCTCCCGGCAGCCTAGCCCGACAGCCCCCCACCCCGCCCCCGACAGCCCCATCCACTCACCAGAGTGCTCACCCTGGTCCCCCTGCTGCCGCAGGATGTTTTCCCGGAGGAAAAGGAGGCGCTCCGCCTGGCGCAGGAGGTCCTCCAGGCCGAGACGCTCCGCGACGGTCACCGCCTCCTGCTGGGCTGCCTCTGGCTGAGCACGGCCGCCGGGAACACCAGTCAGGTTCAGGGTCAAAGCCAGGGCAAGCAGCAACCAAGGGCCAGGCATCGCGGCGTCTGGGATAGGGGACAGAGCCTGAGCGCACCGAATCCCAGCACATCCCTCTCCGTCTCCCCCGACGCCCGCCAGGAACAAACCATGCACGGTTCAACCGCCCTCCCAGAAGCAGAACCACCGCCCCTTGTGCGGGAGCGGGAGCAGCGGCGGGGTCTGCTCGGGCTTTGCGTCCACACCTGTTACCTCTAGGCGTCTTCGCCCCCTCCGGTGCCTGTAATGCCTGTGCCCAGTTCTGCTTGCGGAAGGGAGGAGGCAGTGGGAACCTCATTGCCAGCGCCACCGCCACCCTTCAACGTGACGCGGAGCTGGAGGGCCAACACTGGGACTGCCTCGCCGGGTGTGCAACCACTGAGATTGCAGCGCCAGGCACAGCAGGGACGCTAACGGCTGCGTCCCCCCAAGACTGCCCCCAAGGTCCCCTTCGCCACACTGGAATTCCAAGCTCCATGGCCGACGCCCTCATTCCAACGGGAAGATCCCATTTCTAGTGCTAAGATTCGGGTTCTAAAGCTCCATGTCTATTTGCAAAGCTGTGATTCTATTTCTAATGCTAAGCTTTCATGACTAAGCCAGGAATCTGATACTAACGCTAAAATCCTAATTTCAACGCTAATTCCAACGCTAAAATTCTATTTCTATTGTTGAGATTCGGATTCGAACCCTAGGTTCTCACGCCGACGCCCTGAATGCCCAGTTCTGCCCGGCGGCACCCGGGGAGGGGGGTACTGAGGAGCTCCAGCGAGCGCCACCGGTGTGCCCCCGCGGTGCCTCCCGTCGGGTTCCCGGCCGGCTCTCGGGGAGGACCCGGGGGTGCGAGCGCAGCGCCCACCTGTGCACCGGCCCAGCGCTCCAGGAAGTTCTTGGAGAACGGAAAGCGAG
The DNA here is from genome assembly GCF_048565385.1 of Saimiri boliviensis. Classification (NCBI taxonomy): domain Eukaryota; kingdom Metazoa; phylum Chordata; class Mammalia; order Primates; family Cebidae; genus Saimiri; species Saimiri boliviensis. The sequence continues at coordinate 22,011,621 of NC_133456.1, forward strand.
GGCGGGCCGAGAGGGCTCCCGGACGCAGCCTGCGGAGAGAGAGGGGTCGGGGCGGTTACCTGCCAGGCGTGGGCTCCACAAGATGGGTCCGGGATCCGGGGACTGGGAGTCCGCAGTCGGCAGGTCAGGAGTCCGCAGCGCTGAGGATCCCGGGCGCCGGCCGAGCGCTCTTCCGCGGGGCAGCCGCTTATATCTGCTCGAGGCGGCGGCTCCGGTGAGGTCAGCGGGGAGGGGTCGCGGCCGCCGGGAAGGGGCGCTGACGGCAGCCGGCCCCGCGGGACCCCGCCGCCCGCCCGCTCCTCCGGAAATCTGGGGCGGGGACGGCGGGGACCCGAGCGGGGGCGTGGAGGCACTGGCTGCAGGATGGGACGCTGGCGCGGGGTCGTTTCTACACCGCCTCCAGTGGAGATCTGCCGATGAGAACACTCGATTAGGGGGCAAAGGGACAGAGAGATTGAGAGAAGCACACCAGTAAACAGAGGCGCACGAGAGACAGAGAGGGCGAGGCAAAGACCGAGATCCACACGGAGACAGACGCACAGAGCAACACAGGGCAGACACACACGAAAGGGACACGGCCACAGAGACCAGTGCAGAACGCACACGGGCGAGAGTAGGGCGCGAGAGAGAATGGGGGACAAGTGGGATTGGAGCTCTGTCTTTTTTAGAGACAGGGTCTCACTTTGTCCCCCAGACTGGAGGCAGTGGCGCAGCACAGCTCACTGCAGCCTCGAGCTCCTGGGCTCAAGTCATCCTCCTGCCTCGGCCTCCTGAGTCTCTGAGATTACAGGTGTGAGCTACCCTGCAGGCTCTGGGGTGCTAATCTTAACTGTGTCATTCCTGGCTAGTGCCTCTGCTTCTCTGGGCCTCGGTTTTCTCCTCTGTGCAATAGGAGCCCAGAGGACAGCTTCAGAATTCTGAAACTGGCGGCCTATAGGTTACAACCAGTTCACGGACAATTTTGATTGACTTCCATAGTGTTTTGAAAAAATCTGAATAACCAACATTTTAAAACCAAGATAACTTAGAAAAAAAATGTGGATTTTTGTTTTCTCTTGAAAAGGAGTGGGCCCACATTTCCTCCTGCCAACAGCCAGCTGAAGCTGAGCCTGGCTGTCCGGGCCACCACAGTCCCCACCACTCCCTAATGTCTCCCAATGCATTGCCCCTGTCACTGAGGTGGGACATTGGAATCTGCAGCCCCTGCACCAGAAATCTATTGGAGTTCACCCTACTCTGGCAAAGGAGGGGAGGGGACGCAGGGAGGAGAAACACACAGTGCCAAGGAGCTTGTCCCCCAATCAGTCCCCAGAGTCCCAGATGTGGGACTGCCACATCTAACCCTGGTGACTGCCTCTATCTTTCAACTTTTTCAGACAGGGTCTCATTCTGCCACCCAGGCTGGAATGCAGTGGTGCAATCTCAGCTCACTGCAGCTTTGACCTCCTGGGCTCAAGGGATTCTCCCACCTCAGCCTCCCAAGTAGTTGGGACTACAGGCAGGCACTGTAATTTTTTTGGTTAATTTTTAAATTTTCTTGTAGATACGGAGTCTCTATATGCTGCCCAGGCTGATCTCGAACTCCTAGACTCTAGCGATCCGGCCCATCTTGAAACATTTAACAAGCACCCACTATGGTGTCAGGCTCCCTGGTAGGTCCTGAAGGCTAGAAGTGAATTAGGCTTAGCCCCAGCCTTCAAAAAGTTCAGAGTTATTGAGGGAGACTGGCTGAAAACCAGACTGACTCTGACAAGGGGTGTGCAACAACTCACCTGCCAGTTGGTAAGCAGGCAGTTGGCAGTAGTTGGAGAGAAAACAGAGTCACTGTGGAGGGTGATGTGGGCTAGGAGAAAAGTCTGGATGCAAGGTAATGAAGCAAGGAATTCAGAACTGGAGCTACTGAGTCTGCCAGGAAATGTCCAGAAGTTTCACACAGGGAAAGGAAGCAGAAACTTGAAGGATGCAGGAGAGTTGGCCAGGCCCACTTATAGAGAACCACATTTTTGGCACAGGGAACACATGAGTGAAAGCATCTCTGACCTCTGGACAGTCCCAGCGATTTTCTGCTTCACTACTGCACAATATTTCTTCAGTCTACAACTTTAATCAGGACACCCTAGTGATGTGACAAAGGATTCCAAAGGCGTTTAATTGTTACTCCTTCCCTTGGTGGAGTATCCAACTTTCCTGGCACATCCACACCTACCATCTCATTTCACTTTCTCATCACTGGGAGATAAACAAGGTGGGGACTATCAGTCCCACTTTACAGATAGAGACACAGAGGCCTGCAGGGGCAAAGTGACTTTGAAGGTTAGAAGTGAAAGGGAACTTTCATTTCATTTCATTATTTATTTATTTATTCTGAAACAGAATCTCTGTTGCCCAGGCTGGAGTGCAGTCACACAATCTTGGCTCACTGCAACCTCTGCCTCCCAGGTCGGAGCAATTCTCCTGCCTCAGCCTCCCAAGTAGCTGGGATTACAGATGCACACCATCATGCCTGACTGATCTTTGTATTTTTAGTAGAGATGGGGTTTCCCCATGTTGGCCAGGCTGGTCTTGAACACCTAACCTCAAGTGGTCCGCTTGCCTCAGACTTCCAAAATGCCAGGATTATAGGAATGAGCCACCCTGCCTGGCCAGAAGGGAACTTTTAGATCACCAGCTAGAGTTCTTTCCTCATGTTTAGGTGAAGAAACAGGTCTGGAGAGATGTCCTGACTCCCAAGCACAGTGTGCCTTCAGAGTCAAGGGGTGGGTTCAAACTGCAAACCTCAGGCTTGATCTCCCAACCAGACCCCAGAATTTGAAGAAATGCCACCCTAGCTAAGATGAAATCAGACAGACCTATTGTCTTTTGTACACAATGATGAGGCTGTAAATTATCCAATCTTTTGGGTGGCAATCTGAAAATTTAACACATATGTAGCTTCCACGAGATAATTCTTTTTCCCAATTTATCATACAGATACTCCCACCTGTACATGAGAATGTATACACAAGGATATTCAGTGCAGCATGGTTTATAGAAGCCAGAATTGGAAACAGCCTGAATGTCTGTCCATCAAAAGGGGGACACTTAAATCAACTGGGACCCATCTAAAACTATGGGATACTATGCGGCCGTTAAAAGACTGCAGCCGTTCCATATGCACTCACGTGGAATAAACTCCAAGAAGCAGAGTGGAGAGCTATGTGTACATCATGCTGCCATTTGTGGGCTGGGAGGAAGATGGGCTGCCAGGCTTTTATGCTCTTTTTGTTTTGCTTTGTTTTGTTGTTGTTTAGAGATGGGGTCTTGCACTGTCACCCAGGTTGGAGAGCAGTGGCACAATCAGTAGCTCACTGCAGCCTCAAACTCATGGGCTTTCCTCAACTTCCTAAAGCACTGGGATTATAGGCAAGCACCAGCACTACGCCAGGCTAGATTTTTGTTTTTGTTTTTGTTTTGTAGAGACAGGGTCTCACTATGTTGCCTAGATTGGTCTCGAGTGCCTGGCCTCAAGCAATCCTCTAGCCTAGGCCTCCTGAGTGCTGGGATTACAGACCATAGCCTTCTTATGTTCTTGGACAAGACCTGTGCAGAAGGAGATCTAGGAACCGGGGAAAGGGAGGACAGAGAAAATTGTGCATAGGCTTGCTTTTCACTGTCAGCTCTTAGCGCTGTCTGAATTTTCTCTCTGCAGCATTACCTATCCACAAACAAACAGCACCGAAACCCCCAACAACGAGAACAACAGAAATCCCATCTAAGGCACAAAAGGTGTGATAAGCATGGATGCATGGGAAAACTGCCTCCTGAAGAGTGACATGGCAGGAACATTGCACTCTGATGAGCCCATTTGGTGCCTTTCTATCATCAGGGATTTAAGTTGCTTACCTATTTGGAGGATAGGTCCCGGATGGGTGGGGAGGAGTCAGGAGAGCTCTCACGCAGCCCTTGGAACAAGAGGGGATGGTACAGGCATCTACAGTGTCCTTAGCAAGCCAACTCCCTTCCTCCCTCCTTTCCTTCCTTCCATCCATCAATCCTTCCTTTCTTTCTTCTTTCCCTCCTTCCTTCCTCCCTCCCTCCCTCTCTTCCTTCCTTCCTCCCTCCCTCCCTCCCTTTCTTCCTTCCTTCCTTCTCTCTCTCACTAAACAAATATTTACTGAGCCCCTAGTAGGTACCAGGATCTGTTCTAGACCTTGGGGATTGTATTCACCATGTGTTTCTTTCTGATGCTTTGACATCTGAGGTCCTGCTGACCTTGGAGAGACTTCCAGGGCTAGCCATCTCCTAGAAAGTAAACAACTCTCCTGGAGGCACCCCTTTCATAAGCAAACCAACCAATCCAGAGCTTTCTCTCCCCACCACCTTCTCTATGGAGTTCTCACACTCGGGGCTACTATCGCCGTCCCCTGATCACCTCAGGGCTGCATACCAGACAACTAGGGGACAGCCCTGATGCCCCAGAGCCCACTGAAATTATCCAAACTAGCCAATTCTAAACCGGCTCACTCTGTCTTGCCCGTTCCTTCCTGAGGAAGCCAGAAGAAATGCTTTCACCTGTTTTCCCCTGACTCCCTGTGCCTCCTGACCGACCCTGGTGCTTCCCAAATGGCTCTGCAGATCTTTTTACTTTTTTTTTTTTGAGACGGAGTTTCGCTCTTGTTACCCAGGCTGGAGTGCAATGGCGCTATCTCGGCTCACCGCAACCTCCGCCTCCTGGGTTCAAGCAATTCTCCTGCCTCAGCCTCCTGAGTAGCTGGGATTACAGGCACGCACCACCACACCCAGCTATTTTTTTGTATTTTTAGTAGAGACGGGGTTTCACCGTGGTGACCAGGATGGTCTCGATCTCTTGACCTCGTGATCCACCCACCTCGGCCTCCCAAAGTGCTGGGATTACAGGCGTGAGCCACTGGGCTCTGCAGATCTTGATGTGTCCCCTCCTCTTGGAACCATGAGTAACAAAGATCTGTTGGCCTCGCCATATCTGAATAATAATAAAACCTACATTTTAAAGCAGGGACCCAGGAGGGCAAGAAGTCAGGACCCTGGTCCTTCTCTCACAGAGCTTAGAATCTAGTCAGTGTGTTGTATATATTTTTCTAGCTTGCAATTTTTATTCTCTGATAAGGCAAATGGGCTAGAATCTTAAGACTGTAGTTGCAAGATCCAAGATGGCTGATCACTAGCAGCTCGGGATTGTAGCTCCCAGTGAAAGTGCAGAGAACGAGAGGACGCCACACTTTCAGAAGAATTTTTGTTGCTCACACACCAGGAGATTCCCAGCAAAGGAGCCCCACGGGTCGCCAGCACGACTCTTGTGGCCAACAAGGCTGTTTTGCCGCTGCCTTGGTGCGGCGGTTCTTGGTGCAGAGTCAGAAAAGCACCATCAGTCTTAATGCTGCTGTTTTGGCCAGCACAGTGGGTTGCTCAGATTTTAGCTCTGGGAATCAACAAGTTGGACGTCCACTCGGAAACCCAATTACAAAGATGGTAATTATAAAGACCACAGATGGATAAATCTAAAACGAAAGGAAGAAACTAGCCTAAAAAGGCTGAGAATACCCAAAACCAGAACGCCTCTCCCTCTACGGGGAATCACAGTTCCTCATCAGCAACAGAACAAGGCCTGATGGAGAACGAGTGTGTTCCATTATCAGAAGCAGGCTTCAAAAGGTGGATGATAAGAAACTTCTGTGAATTAAAAGAACTTGTTCTAACCCAATGCAAAGAAACTAAGAACTTTGAAAAAAGGTTTGACGAAATGTTAACAAGAATACACAATTTAGAGAGAACTATAAGTGAATTAATGGAGCTGAAAAACACAACACGAGAACTTTGCGAAGTATGCACAAGTTTTAACAGTCGAATTGATCAAGCAGAAGAAAAGATATCAGAGGTCAAAGACCAACTTAATGAAATAAAATGAGAAGACAAGATTAGAGAAAAAAGGATAAAAAGGAACAAGCAAACTCTCCAAGAAATATGGGACTACGTGAAAAGACCTAATCTACACTTGATAGGTGTACCCGAATGTGACGAAGAGAATCAATCCAAGCTGGAAAATACGCTTCAGGATATTATTCAGGAAAACTTTCCCAACCTCGCAAGGCAGGACAATATTCAACTCCAGGTAATACAGAGAACACCACAAAGATATCCCTCAAAAAGACCAACTTCAAGGCACATAACTGCCAGATTCACCAGGGTTGAAATGAAGGAGAAAATACTGAGGGCAGCCAGAGAAAAAGGTCAGGTTACCCACAAAGGGAAGCCTATCAGACTGACAGCAGATCTCTCAGCAGAAACCCTACAAGCCAGAAGAGAGTGGGGGCCGATATTCAACATCCTTAAAGAAAAGAACTTTCAACCCAGAATTTTACATCCAGCCAAATTAAGCTTCATAAGTGACGGAAAAATAAAATCTTTTGTGAACAAGCAAGCACTCAGAGATTTCATCACCACCAGGCCTGCTTTACAAGAGCTTCTGAAAGAACCACTACACATAGAAAGGAACAACCAGTATCAGCCTTTCTAAAAAATACCAAAAAGTAAAGAGCATCAATATAATCAAGAATTCACATCAACTAATGGGCAAAACAGCCAGCTAACATTAAATGGCAGTATTAAACTCACATAAATTATTATTAATTCTAAATTTAAATCGACTAAATCTCCCAATCCAAAGACACAGACAGGCAAAAAAAGCCAAAACCCATTGGTATGCTGCATCCAGACCCATCTCACATGCAAGGATACATAAAGACTCAAAATAAAGGGATGGAGAAAGATTTATCAACCAAATGGAGAGTATAAATAAATAAATAAATAAATAAAAAGCAGGAGTTGCAATTTTTGCCTCTGATAAAATAGACTTCAAAGCAACAAAGATCATAAGAAGCAAAGAAGGATATTACATAATGATAAAAGGATCAATGCAACAAGAAGAGCTAAAGATCCTAAATATATAAGCACCCAATACAGGAATACCCAGATATGTAAGACTTATAAAGAGACTTAGACTCCCACACAATAATAGCGGGAGACTTCAACATCAATATTAGACAGATCAATGAGACAGAAATTAACAACGATATCCAGGATTTGAACTAAACTTAACTAACATTCATAGAACTCTACACTTTAAATACACAAAATATACACTCTTATCAGTACCACATAACACCTATTTACAGGTTTAAATGAAATATTGGTTGGGAGGCCGAGGCGGGTGGATCACGAGTTCAAGAGATCGAGACCATCCTGGTCAACATGGTGAAACCCCGTCTCTACTAAAAATACAAAAAATTAGCTGGGCATGGTGGCATATGCCTGTAATCCCAGCTACTCAGGAGGCTGAGGCAGGAGAATTGCCTGAACCCAGGAGGCGGAGGTTGCGGTGAGCCGAGATCGCGCCATTGCACTCCAGCCTGGGTAACAAGAGCAAAACTCCGTCTCAAAAAAAAAAAAAAAAAAAAAAAAAAAAAAAAAAAAAAAAAAAAAAAGAAATATTGGTTGGCTGCTTGTTTGTTATTTTCTTCCCTCATTTTTTTTTCATGTCTTTATTATTAAGCACAATTATAGGCACACCCATTTTTAGACTGCATTCTAGCCCGGGCAATAAAGCAACACCCCCATTCTCTCTCCCTCTTTCTCTTCCTCTTTCTTCCTCTTCTTCATTTTTTTAAAATTATTTTTTATTCTTTCTTTCTCCTTTTCTTTTTTTTTTTTAAAGAAATACCCAGAAGTTTATCTCTTGCTCATAAAATTGCTCATGAAAAATGCTCCTGTTAAGTGGGCAATCCCCTCGCAGCAATATTTCAGGGATGAGGCCTCCTTCTTCAGGCCTCTGACATTCCTAGAACCTGTACATTTTCTGCATGTAAGCCAGCAGAAGGGGAAAGAGTGCAAAAGAAGCATGCCTGCTTCTCAAAAGCCTTGGTCCAAAACTGACATTTATCACTTCTACTCATCTCCAATTGGAAAGAACTGGAGAACTGGTCACACCGACATGCAAGGGATCTGGGAAAAGTCTCAGGCTAGGCAGCAGCTTGCCAGCTAAAACTATATTCTGGAATGGAGGACAGATTTTGGCGAATGGCTATTTGTCTGCCACATTCTCAGTTTATTCATTCCTTTGTTCATTCATTCTTATTTATTTATAAATGGCATACGTGTGTGTGTGTGTATATATATATATATATATATATATATATATAAAACTCTGTACTAATATGCATATTATAAGACATATACGCCGGGCGCGGTGGCTCAAGCCTGTAATCCCAGCACTTTGGGAGGCCGAGGCGGGTGGATCACGAGGTCGAGAGATCGAGACCAACCTGGTCAACATGGTGAAACCCCGTCTCTACTAAAAATACAAAAAATTAACTGGGCATGGTGGTGCGTGCCTGTAATCCCAGCTACTCAGGAGGCTGAGGCAGGAGAATTGCCTGAACCCAGGAGGCGGAGGTTGCGGTGAGCCGAGATCGCGCCATTGCACTCCAGCCTGGGTAACAAGAGCGAAACTCCGTCTCAAAAAAAAAAAAAAAAAAAAAAAGACATATACAGAAATATAAATTTAAAAGAATGAGAAGAAAAACAAGATTAAATAGAAGTTTTGTTTTTCCTGCAGCTCATTGGGTCATCTGTTGGGTCATCTGTGCCTCCCATGGTCAGGATTCACCCCCTAGATTCACTACTCGAAAAAGAAAAAAAAAAAAAAGAAAGAAAACAAGACTGTAGTTGCTTATCAGATTAATACAGCTGTGCTTTTGAAAATGAATAATGGGATAATTTAATGGTATGTACACTATTTCTAACTCCTAGTGCCACCGCCAACACACACACTGATACACTCACACACACACATTCACTGTCTCACACACACATTCACACACTGACACACACACTCCTTGTAGGAGGTGTATTGAGTTTCAGGGTAGGTTCTGATTCCCTAGATACTGCCTCCATGAATTCTTTTTCCCTCTCAGAGCCTCTCTGCTCCCTATCCATAGATGTCCTGCAGATACTTAAGTGTCTTTAACAACCCTAAGCCACAGACAGGCCTAAAGCAGTCTCACTGAGTTTACTTTTGAATTTTGTTTATGGTGGGTTTTTTTAATTTAAACTTTTGTTTTTTTTAAGAGACAGCCTCGCTCTGCCACCCAGGCTGGAGTACAGTGTCGTGATCTCGGCTCATTGCAACCTCCGCCTGCTGGGTTCAAGTAATTCTCCTGCCTCAGCCTCCCAAGCAGCTGGAATTACAAGCGTGCACCACCATACCCAGCTAATTGTCTTTGTAGTTTTAGTAGATACAGGGTTTCACCATGTTGGCCAGGCTAGGCTTAAACTTTTGACCTCAGGTGATCCGCCCGTCTCAGCCTCCCAAAATGCTGGGATTACAGGTGTGAGCCACTGCGCCCGGCCTAATTTAAACTTTTAATTTTGGGACCATTGTAGATTTGCATGCAGTTGTAAGAAATAACACTAAGAGATCATGGGTCCACTTCACCCAGATCCTCCTAATGGTGCAATGTCACAACCTGCACAGTGACATTGACAGAAACCACTGATCTTACTCAGGTTTCCTCAGTTTTACTTGTACCTGTGTGTATGTGTCTATGTAGTTAGTTCTATGTAACTTTAACACATGTGTAGTTATGTGTATCCACTGTATGGTGGCTTTTTTCTTTTTTTTAAAGACGGGGTTTCACCATGTTCGTCAGGCTGGTCTTCAACTCCCGACCTCAGGTGATCCACCCGCCTTGGCCTCCAAAGTGCTTGGATTACAGGCGTGAGCCACCACGCCTGGCCTATGGTGGCTTTTTAATTATAGTTATGTAATTATTGTTATATGTTCAATTCTTTCCTTTATATTCTGCTTTTGCTGTCAAAATAATGAAGATCCTCTCTTTCCTAGGATCACAAAAATTATCTCAGGAATTCCAGGAAGAAGAGTTCATTTATTGACTCTTTCTGCTCTTTTTTTTTTTTTTTTTTTTTTTTTTTTTTTTTTTGAGATGGAGTCTTCTTGCTCTGTCCTCAGTCTGGAGTGCAGTGGCGCAATTTTGGCTCCCTGCAACCTCCACCTCCCAGGTTCACGCGATTCTCCCACCTCAGTCTCCTGAGTAGCTGGGACTACAAGGGTGCACCGCCACGCCCAGCTAATTTTTGTATTTTTAGTATAGATGGGATTTCACCGTGTGGCAGGTGCCAGGGGATGGAGGGGAATAAGCCTGTATGGTTCCCTGCTGCTGGTAGGACTGAGTCCATATCATGTATCCTGGCATTCAAGATACTTTATAATTTTGGCACAATCTAGGCTCTTCTCCTGCCAATTCTCCCCTCCCTCCATATTCATGTCTTCTCCACATCAACCAGTGAAACCCATTTGACAAACATGTTGTGCAATTTCACACCTCCATGTTTTTGCCCCTCTTCTTACCTCTGACACCTGCAGGCCACTTACTTATTCTTCAAAGCCTACTGCAAATGTCTTTCACTCTTGAGTTTTTGTGGGGAGCGGCACAGGCCAAATCCTGGGGCCAAGAGAGCCCAGGTGCCGCTTGTGGGAGGCTGTGAGCAGCAGGCCAAATCCTGGGGCCAAGAGAGCCCAGGTGCCGCTTGTGGAAGGCTCAAGTCCTGATGATTCAGGTCCAGCCCGTGGACGGCACGAGGCGTCACGGGGCTGGTAGCGGCACGAGGCACACCAGGCCGGAATTTTCCAACTGCAAGCTTCCTTTGCCCCGCCTCCCTGCCTGGCCTATTTAAGCTGTGAGCTCAGCAACAATAATGGAGACTTGATCAGACTCCTGTCTTGTCTCCATTTCTCGCGTCTCCTGCCCATCCATCCCCACTCCCTCCCTTCGGGCCCTTGTTGTCGTCCTGCAGGTCGGGACAAGTTTTAAGGACTAGAGGATTCAGAGAGAAACACTCTTCTAAAGGTGTTAGCAGTGTGGCAGGGGAGACATACGTATCCACAAAAATTACATTACAGCCATGTGCTTAAAGGCCATGAGGAGGGACCACAGATGCAGCCTGAGGGGCCAGGGATGGCCTGTTGGGTGAGTCTTGCAGTGACCTTGGACAAAAGGGCAAACCTTCTGTGACCTCTCTCGCTGAAAAAGATGCCCATCACACACTCTCTTCCTTCCCATCCTTTATCAATAGGTGTGCTCGGATATTTATTTATTTCCTTTTGCTTTTGTTTATTTTCTGCCTCTCCCACCAGAACCTCGGCTCTATGAGGACAACAACTTGGTCTATCTGTTCCCTGCTGTTTGCCAACTCTTGGCGTGCAGCTGACACTCGGCGAAGATTTGTCAAATGAATGAATGCATGAATGAATGAACTCAGTGTGGAGTGAGTGAGCACAAGCTGCCTGGGCCTGTCTTATGTGCTGAGAAGGGTACAAGGGCAGCCCCACTTCAGGATCTCTGGACAAACACCAGAGAAACGAGATATTTGTGTGAGAGAGAAACAATGTGGGGAGAAGACTTGGAGATGTACAAAGAGACCTGAAGGCCAGAGCAATCAGAGAGGGCTTCCTGGAGGTGGGGAGGGGGCAGCAAAATCCAGGTCCTGAAGGATGAGGAGAGTCAGGACAAGAGGATGAGGCCAAGCTGTCTGAGTACTTTTCTGAGCACATGTGCCTCATCCCTGCCTCCACAGAGCTGCATGCTTCAGTGATGTATAACGTCCAAGGACTGTTGAGGTGGCCTATCACTGTGAGACGCTGGGCAGAGTCGGCCCCATCTGGGCTCAGGGCCTGAGCCAGGCTCCCAAACCCAGAGTCTAGACAGACAAGTAGAAGCCATGAGCCCTTACCAACCCAGCCCCTGTGCCCCTTATGAGGTCTTACATTTATGCTGAGCAGTCAATTGTAGGTCTATATAGGCCAGTTTTTTTCCAAGGAACAATTTTCTGCCCAGCTGGAGCTTGCTAAATGGAGCTCGTGCTCATGACGGGCACAGGGGGCTGAGGGCTGGCGTGGAGCTGGATGCACAGGAGAGACTTTTAGGAGCACTGTCTGAGGCATTTAGCTGACACAGAGCACATACATATCTGCAGGTGCCTGTGATTGTGCACATGTATTTGCACCTTCACATGATGTACCTGTGTGCATGTGTATACATATGCGGGTCCATGTCTGTATGGTATGCATATGTACATGTGTCTTGTGTGTGTACATGCATAGGTATGTGTATGCACATGTGTGGGCCATATCTATAAGGAGCACACATGTACTTGCACACATATGCTTTGTGTGTGCATGTGCATATCTGTGCATGTGTGTGGGTTCATGTCTGTATGTTGTACACACGTGCATGTGTGTTTGTGCCTAAGTATACAGGTCAATGCATACACATGGGCACATGTATCCATTGCTTAGTTTAAGGCAGGGTCTAGTGGCCACAGTAGGGTCCAGTTGTTTATTGGCAACCTCGTCTGATGAGAGAACATAGCTCTAGATTGAATGTTCTATCCGTGAACAGGACAACCTCACTGTTCCCTTCACAATTACCTGTCTGCACTTCCCTTCTTCGTTTTCTGCCAGCTAATCTGGTAAATTAACATGTGTTCACAGAACAGAGGGAATTTTCTGGAAGGCAGGGTCTGTGTTCATCTCCCATAGAGCGTAAAGCACAGTGGGTGCTAAGGAAATAGCGAATGCTAGAAACTAGCAACAGGTAAAATATGAGAGGATGGGCCCAACACCTGGGCGGCTTGAACACATTTTCTCATTTAATTCACAGAACCCTGTGAAGTCAGAATTACTTTGCCTGTTTAAAGAAATCAAGGCTTAGAAAGGGCAGCCAGGCGCAGTGGCTCATGCCTGTAATCCCAGCACTCTGGAAGGTTGAGGTGGGCAGATCATCTGAGGTCAGGCTTTCAAGACCAGTCTGGCCAACATGGCAAAACCCCATCTCTACTCAAAATTAGCCAGGTATGGTGATGCTCCTGTAATCCCAGCTGCTTGGGAGGCTGAGGGAGGAGAATTGCTTGAGCTCAGGAGGTGGAGGTTGCAGTGAGCTGAAACTGCCATTGTGTTCCAGCCTGGATGGCAGAATGAGACTGTCTCCAAAAAAAAAAAAAAAAAGAGGGGGGAGGGGAATGATTTGTTCAGTCAGAAAGCCAGGAAATAGAGGAGCTTGGATTTGAACTCAGATCTATATTACAGCAAAACTTGTCCCACTTTACCCCACTAGATAAAAATAGCTAATGTGTTAGGATGGTGATGAATGTGGAGAATTTTATTTTCCTTTTACAAAATTCTATTTGATGGTTTGGTTACATCTTCTTCTCACCAAATTATAGAAACTTTTTAGTAGAAAGTATTTTGAAGGAATAAATACCCCAAACCATCCTTTAATCCAGAATCTGATGTCTCAAAAGCCCAGGATGGAGAAGGGGTGAGACTCTAACTTTAGAAATATGTATCGTGGCCAGGCACGGTGGCTCACGCCTGTAATCCCAGCATGTTGGGAAGCCAAGGTGGGCAGATTACCTGAGGTCAGGAGTTCAAGACCAGCCTGGCCAACATGGTGAAACCCCATCTTTACTAAAAAGAGAAATGACTTGATCAAAGCCACAAAGCCAGGAAAATTAGCCAGGTGCAGTGACGCATGCCTCTAGTCCCAGCTACTCAGGAGGTTGAGGCAGGGGAATCACTTGAACCCGGGAGTCGGAGGCTGCCATGAGCCAAGATCACACCACTTCACTTCAGCCTGGGTGACAGAGCAAGACTTCATCTCAAAAAAAAAAAAAAGCAATATAGATCATAAAGCTTGTCTTTAGATCATCTCAAAAGAATATATGCTAATTCTGATGAGGACGGAAGTGGTTTGGGTGGGCCAGGGTGGGAGTGGGGGTGAGGGTGGGCAATAAACATCTTGCCGCCAGGAAGCTGACAGATGCGGCGGATCAGACACCTCATCATCCATCAGTCCGCCAGAGATAACAAGCCCCCCACCCTGCCATCGCTTCTCTTATTACAGGAGAAAAATGAAAACCGACTCCAAATTACCTTGGCGATTTAAGCATATTTATTTTGCTGTCAGCCAGAAGCAGGCTCTATCCCAGTGTTCTGGGCCAATTAGGGCTTGTCCTCAGAATACCTGGAGCGTACACCCTGACTATTGGAAATGAGGGAGCAAGTATTAATATGCCAGTAACACTGGCCATGAGTTAGGGTGACAACAGATGGTCCAGCGAGTGTGGATGGACACCTTCAATACCAGCCCATGAGTTGCCCACGTTCCTCTCAGTGTTCTTTTTCATTGTGCCCTAAAAACCCTGTGTGCATCTGGAGAGAACACTGTGGTGCTCTGGCCACCTGTGTCCACCTTTTGACTTCCAGGAAGCAGAAGGACAGCCCTTTCCTTCTCTGTCTTTTCCTTCCTCATGTCACATGCAGCCTTGGAAGGATACCTGCCACACCGAACCACCTCCCAGGGCCAAGGTGTGGGCCTGTAGTTCCCACTGTTTCCTAGGACCGAGACTCTCCAGTAGAGAGATGGCAGAGTTGCTGCAGGGACATTTGCAACACAGCAGCAGCAGCAGCACAGAAATAAGATGATTGAGAAGTCCTTGCTGCCCAGCTGGACCCTTGCAGGGGCCTCCTTTTGCTCCCAAGCCTGAACTTTTGGTCTTCCTGATGAGCAACAAATCCCCTGTTTCAGCTAAGCTCACTGGAATTGAGTTCTGTTGTTTGCAATCCTGACTGATAAGTCCTCCTCCTCTGTACTGGGGGCTCAGGGGAGTCATGGACTCAAATCCTGGCTGTGATTGCAGGAAAGAGAGATCGAGATGGGGAAGAGGTTGGAAGAAGGATCTGAGGACTGGGAAGGGCAAGGGGATACAACTGGGTCAAATGAACATCAAGGACAATAAAAAAAAAGAAGAGTCCCACTTAGAGGCCCAAAGGTGTCAGAAATGTTCTTCACATGATCACAAATCATTCTAACAAGAAATGTGAAAGAACGTCTTATTCTTACTTGCATGGGTGATTATTGTTTTTGTCTGTTCAGCCTCCAGTCCCCTTCCTTCTTGCAACGGGACCTCGGGTTTCCAGGCAGTCCTCGCCTTTCCCTGCTCTCAGGCCTGTTGGTTTATGTGAAGTTAGCACCACCACCCTGGGATCCTGTGCCCCAGGCCTGGCCAATCAGAGTTGGAATCTCTCAGCTACAGGGATTGGTTCAGGACAGATGTATGGCCAAACTAGGCCAATGAAACTCAAACTTGAAATTTTTGCGGAAATGGTGTGGGAAGAGGTGTTCTTTCATGCTTGTGGTATGGGAGTGCAAGCCAAGCACTACTGGGCACTATTTCTGCTGTCTCATGAGAAGATTTTGCTTATGAATGAAGCCACCACAAAGTTAATTGAACCAGAAAGTGTAACTGGCTTTCCATGGCACGGAACATATCAGTGGACTCTTCAGTTACAGGAGCTGATAAATTCTTCCTTTTTTTTTTTTTTTTTTTTAAAGATGGAGTCTCGCTCTGTCACCAGGCTGGAGTACAGTGGCAAAATATTGGCTCACTGCAACCTCTGCCTCCTGAGTAGCTGGGACTACAGACATGCACCACCACACTCGACTAATTTTTGTATTTTTAGTAGAGACAGGGTTTCACCATGTGAAGGATGATAAATATTGGAAAGGCTGGAGAAGAGCAGGTAGGGCACTCAGGAGGGGGCACCATGTGCAGGTAGAGGGGTAGAGCTGGCTGAGGGCAAAAGACTCCCTTTTTTCCTGCAGACTCACCCAGCCCTCACCATTTCTGTTGCCTTCATCAGCACTTGGCCAAGAGTTACCTGTGGATGTAGATCTAGGCCATGGATACTGTGGGGAGAAATCAGAAGGCAGGGCTGCTCTTGACTCTTGCTCATAGCTGAGGCAGAGAGGTGGGGCAGGAGCCATCTATCACAAGCATCCTGGGTATGGCCATGCCAAAGGTTGAGGCTAGGTGCATCTCCAGGGCTACTCTGAGGGCATAGCTGGCTACAGCCAATGGATTTTCCTTTAGTGGTTTTGCAGCCAGAGGGCAATTCAAGACAGTTATGAGTGATGCTCAGGCAAGCAAGAGCTTCTCAGGAAGGGCCCAGCACTGATGACCCCTCCCTCTAAACCTGCTCTCAAGGCCTCCTCTTCCACAATCTAGGCCAGGCCAATTGCAATTACAGCCAATGTTTCACAATGCAGAGAGGAATGTGGTAATGACGAAGTTCTGATGAAGGATAAGCTTGATCGTATCAGGGATGCAATGTGAAGCGGGGACGGGACACTTGGGCACTGTCTGCTCTGGAGGGACAGGCATGGCCGGATGTCATGCGGCAGCACTGAGGATGTACCTCACAGAGCAGGCGCCCCATGATTGATGAGCCGCTTAAGCCCAATAGGTAGGAAAATTAAAAGAAATTAAAAAAGGAAAGCTTAATAAATTCTGGCTGGAGTCAGACAGATCAGCCTTCCCCACCCTATTACTGAGAGCTACTTTTTAATTTGTATCCAGAGAAGTCACAAATAGATTCACTGCAGCTGTTGGGATGATGGGAGCTTGGGCTTCAATTGCTCGTCAAATTCGTGATACTTCCACCTGGGCTTGAGGTGGAACGCTGAGTGTTGAGCTGCCTTAGCCAGGACACAGTCTCACAGGCACAAGCACAACACACACACACACACACACACACACACACACACTCTCTCTCTCTCTCTCTCACTCACCCCTCAGGAGAGACTCCAAGCAAAAGCAAAGAACCCCTTTGCTGAAACAGGCAGGCCCCGTGTGGCCTCAGACAAGACTTCAATCTAACCTCTAAGCTTCAGTGGCCTTTCTTAAGAAATGAGAATCAAGGTCAGTCACAGGGGCTAATGCCTGTCATACCAGAACTCTAGGAGGCTGAGACAGGAGGATGGCTTGAGCTCAGGAATTTGAGACCAGCCTGGGCAACATAGTAAGATCCTATCTCTATTTTAAAAATTCTTAAAAATTAGCTGGACATAGTGGCACCTGCCTAAAGTCCCAGCTACTCAGGAGTCTGAGGTGGAAGGATCACCTGACCCCCGAGGTCAAGGCTGTAGTAAGCTGTGATTACCCTACTGCACTCCAGCCTGGACAACAGACCAAGGCCCTGTCTCAAAATAGAAAGACCAGGCATGGTGGTTCACACCTGTAATCCTAGCACTTTGGGAAGCAGAGGTGGGAACATGGCTTGAATCCAGAAGTTTGAGACTAGCCTGGGCAGCATGGTGACACCCTGTCTCTACAAAAAATTAGCTGGGCATGGTGGCTTGTGCCTGTAGTCCCAGCTTCCTGAGAGGCTGAGGTGTGAGGATCACCTGAGCTCAGGAGGTCGAGGCCAAAGTGAACCATGATCAGGCCACTGTATTCCAACTTGGGCAACAGAGTGAGACAGAAAGAAAAGAAAAGAAAAGAAAGAGAGAGAGAAGAAGCAGCCAGGTGCAGTGACTCATGCCTTTAATCCTAGCATTTTAGGAGGCCGAGGTGGGAGGGTTGCTTGAGCCTAGGAATTTGAGACCATCCTGGGCAACATAGTCAGGCTGTGTCTCTACAAAAAAATTAAATTTTTTTAAATTAAAAAAAAAAAAAAAAAGAGGAAATGGGAATTATGATCCCCACCATGTGGCTGCTGTGAGAGCCAAATGGGACAATGACGTCAGGTGCCAAGTGAAGGGTTTCACAGGCAGGGAACTGAATGCCTGTTGGCTCTCTAAAACCAAAAGAGAAGGAAGTTCATTAACAACATAAAGGACTATATTTTACACATAAGGATGTCTAGTGGTCTAAGAGGGACTATTCCAGGACAGGCACTGGCTTGTTGAATCACAGCCCATGAAGCAAAGGTCAAGCCCAAAGTAGGGCCATGCCTACATTCACTGATCCCACCCCACAGTACACTGGAGGCCCAGCACTCATGGTCTTTTGGGGCTAGGCCCTTCAACCCCACCCTACCTCATCTCCACCGCTCCTCTTCCCAGTACCTCAGCTCCAATCCTACAGTTTCCTCACTTCCACAGACATGCCACATGGTTCCTGCCACCAGCACCTTTGGAGGCGTGTCCCTCCCATCCGGGGCACCTACCTTCTCCAGCTGCCTCTCCAAGTCATATTCCTCCTTCCCCAGCTTGAGTCCTACTTGTCTAGGAAGCCTTTTCTGATGCCAGTGAACCTTTTCTGTCCTGCTCTATAAAGTTGTAACTTTTCCTTTCTCCACACCTGAGGCTCAGAGAGGTGAAGTGATTTTCTCAGGATCACAAGCCTCAAAAGCGGTAGAGCTGAGATTCAAATTCAGGTCTATCTTACTCCACAGTCCAGTCTCCTCTCTCTCTTTCTTTTCTCCCTCCCTCCCTCCTTTCCTTCCTTCCTTCCCTCCCTCCCTTCCTCCTTTCCTTTCCTTCTTTTCTTTTCTCTCTCTCTCTCTCTCTTTCTTTTCAGATAGGGTCTCACTGTCACCCAGGCTACTGTGCATGGGCACAATTAGAGCTCACTATAACCTCAAACTCCTGGGTTCAAGTGATCTCACCTCAGCCTCCCGAGCAGCTGGGATTACAGACACACACAACCACTCTTGGCTAATTTTTTATTTTTTGCAGACAGGTCTTTTTATGTTGCTCAGGCTGATCTCAAACTCCTGGCCTCAAGTGATTCTCCTGCCTCAGCCTCCCAAAGTGCTGGGATTACAGGTATAAGCCACCATGACAGTCCAAAGCACAGTCTCTTTCTATTATACTTTCTAAGGTCCTAGAATTTAGGAGTCACCTTTCATACACATTTACGTTGTATTCATATTTTATTATTATAGGCAATGCTATAATGAACATCTTCACAGTTTAGACTGTTATTAGCATGAATTCCTAGGAGAGGAATTAAGGGTCGAGCATTTATTCAGTCGACAGATATTTCTCATCACCATCACTGCTGCCAGTCTGGTCCATCCTCACTCACTTGGATGTCTATGGGGGCCTCTTAAGTAGACATAGTACTTCCTCACCATCTCCTGTGGTATAAAGTAGTCCCAATTCTTTGCCTCTTCCTGCAGCCACACCTCTGCCAATGGGATGGATGGATTTCCATCTCCCTTAACCTTGGCCTTGGCCACTGACTGGCATTGGTCAACAGAATGAAGCATAAATGGGGCTTCCCCTGGGATTTGAGAGTGTTTTCACTCACCCTCTTATGCTTCTGCCATGGCCACTGGAACATGCCTCGGCTCACTGCTGCTGCTGGGAGGAGAATCAGACACAGCGGGAGCACAGCCATCCACCTGTCTGCAGACCTGTGAGAAGAGATGATCATTGTTTGAAACCACCGGGTTTTGGGGTGGCTTGTTATGTAGCATTATTGTGAAATAGCTGACAGATATGCCCCCCACCTCCAATCTATTCTCCACACACTACCAGGGTTATCTCTTAGTATTTTAAAAATAATCTGTGCTTTATGTGCTGTGGAGCTTTGCCACTAAATGCCCAAGGACTCTAGGAGCAAACTGATGAGATACAGGAAGCAGAGGTGGCTCATCAGGCCGCAGTACACTCAGATCTCTTCCACATTCATGAGGGTTGACCAAGGCCAGGGTGCTCACAGACGAGGTGGAAGAAGCCTGAAACCCTCACTTGAAGGAGAAAGAGAAGGGCCAGTCCCCAACACTTACCAAGGCCTGCTACATCCTCTCAAATCTCTCTGCGGTTCTCACTATCCCCATTCCACCCACAAGGAAACAGGCTCAAAAAAGCGAAGAGCCTTTCCCAGGGTTGCATGGTGAGGGTGTGGCAGTAGTGGGATTGAAACCCTGGCCAGCCTGTTGTCAAGGTATGTCCTGCCCTCCATGCCTTGGCTGGCCTGA
Source organism: Saimiri boliviensis (assembly GCF_048565385.1). Lineage (NCBI taxonomy): Eukaryota > Metazoa > Chordata > Mammalia > Primates > Cebidae > Saimiri > Saimiri boliviensis. Next base: position 22,031,482 of record NC_133456.1, read on the forward strand.
TCCTAGGGAGTCAGATGAGACCTCTCCCTATGATCACCCCTTTTGCCTCTGGTTGGTTCACAGAAATGGCTACTTTCTGGCTGTCTGACTTGAGGCAAGTGATGTCACCTCTCTGGGCCACTAGCATGGAAACTCTGAAACTAGGGAACTCCTTTTGCTGACTACTCTATCCCTTCACCTAGAACAGAGCCTACCATTTAATAGATGCTAAAGTAAAGTATGAATGAAAGAATAAATGAATAGATCCATTTGCCTATCTCTTCATCAAAATCCCAGGATTTTTTCTGGTGAGCACCAGACAAGAGGGTGTTGGAATTTGGAGGCTATTTTGATAGCCTCTGAGTGCAGATAGCCCTGGGAATAAGACTAGCCTGATTCTAGCCCAACTATTCTACAGGAGAAGTGACTTATTTGCTCCTCCGTTTCTCCTTTATCAAGTTGACCTCACTGTAGTTTCTACAAAAGAGACTAGGTGAGGTTGATTGAGATGTAAGGCACCTGCCACACAGTTGGTGCCCAGTAGACAGGTTGTTGCCATCCAGACTAATGGCAGATGTTTAGGCTAAGTGACCAGCAGAGGATATGACCAGGCAGAACCCTCAAGACCCCCTAGAGGGGAATGTTGAGGTTGCCAGGCAGGAGACCTTAACTGTTTCCAGTTAAGAGGACAGTATGAGCAGTAAGGTCTCTGGCTCTGGGCAGATGAGGGCATGGACGGGAAGGGGGTGAGAGAAGCAGACTCCTGGCTGGGTTATTCCTTCTCTGAATTAGGTCCCTGTTGAGTTGTCCTTGGATAGGAGGGACGCGGAGGTGGCAGACATTTGTAATGAGCAGAGAGCTCGCCCAGGCAGGGCTGGCCATTGATCGCCTGGCTCCTGACTTGTTCCAGCAGCAAGGGAGGAGGGAGAGGGAGTATGTGTGTCCCCAGGAGCTGTGTGCAAGTGTCCAGGCATCAGCGTGACCCTGAAGTAGAGATGGCAGGGTGGGGTGGCAAGGGGGATGGCAAGAGGCCCCCTCCCCGAACCCAGTCTGTGCTCAGCACACATCGGGTACCAGGTGAGTTCCAAGCACCGGGCATCCATGATCTCCCACAATCCTTATAAAACTCTCTCACAAGGAGAAATTCTTACTTCTATGGAGATCAGAGCTCAAGAAGCTCAGAAAGGGAAAGTGATTTGCCCAAGGTCACATAACAGTCACCTGTGACTTCCAGGCTAAAAGCCAAATATGCAAAAAGTTGTGACTTTCTAGGTTGGAATTTTGTTTCTACCTCGAGCCCCCTTTCTACCAAGAAGTGGAAACTTAGTCTTGGTCATTTCAGAATAATCCGCTTCAGAATAGCCCTCCCCTGCCAGACCCAGTCAGTCCTAGGAGTCCCCATCTGTTCTGGTTTTCTATTATTGCATAAGGAGTCACCCCAAAATTTAGTGGCTGAAAACAATTACAAACGGTTACTCTCTTAACAGTTTTGGGGTAAACTGGGCAAGTGATTCTTGCCTTATGCTGTTGCGTTGGCCACTGGCCGAGGCTGGAGCCATGTCACAGCTTTCTCAGCCACACATCTGGCAGCTGATGCTGGCGGTTGGTGAGAGCCTTAGTGTGGGCTATGGCGTCTCCAAGTCACCTGGGCTCCCTCACAGCATGGCGGCTGGGGTTCAATAGCAAGCAACCCAAGAGAACCAGACTGAAGCTGTCTCACCTTTTATAACCTAGCCTTAGATATCATGGAGCACCCTTGTGCTGTAGAACATGCCGCATTCAAGGAAGAGAACTTAAGTCCCACCTCTCCATGAAAGGAGCAGCAACATCTCTACATGAGCCCATGGAATGGGAAGCTGTGGCAATCTTGAAAATACAACCTACTGCACCATCTTTCCCCTAAGCTGGCCTCGTCCCTGCAGTCAGTGGTCCACAGTCTGCAACCCCTGGGTCCTCACTGCAAGCTCCCCTTGCCTGGGCCTCCTGGGCCACATCCGTGCCTCTTGAAATAAGGGGATTGTTTTGCTGCTTCTCACACCATATTGGAGAACACAGGGACCTCTGAAGCCATTTTGGAACGCTCTCTCTTTTCTTCCCCTTTCTCACCTACAGACAGGAAACAGAGGGCAGGGCCTGTAGTAAGTGTTCAGTCACTGTTAGCTGCTGTTGGTATGATTATTGTAAGTTACTGTGGGAGTGGAGGGGAGGAGGAGATTCTTCTGCCAGAGGTGTGGGGATAGTCAGGGCAGGTCTCACAGAGGAAGCGACGTGCACCAGAGTTTATCAGGCGCAGAAATGCAAGGAGGAACAGTCAAAGGAGAGGGGACCAAAAGTGCCAAGGCGTAGGGGAGTGAAGGGCACCTGGAATCTTCAGGACAGGAAAGGGCCCTGCCTGCAGGACTGGGAAAGGCCCCCAATAGCAAGCCATTATGGGGTATGCGTGCTCAAAGCAGAGAAAGGAAGGTGGTTCAGGACTCAGAGAGGCTGGCAAGGCTACAGAAGGGACTCGCTGTGGAGGTGCACTCTAAAAGCCACAACTCCAAATCTCCTTCAACCACCATTCCAGCCCTCCCAGGGCAGTATGCCCAGCTTTAGGATCTTGGAGGAATGAAGCAGTTTAAGCTTCCTTCCAGCTTTACAGCCCCTTTCCTTCTGGCAGGGTGAAGGTGGACTATACAGGGTGTTCTCAGTGGCTTCCCAAGACAGCTGACTCAAACAGAGGATTTGCCAGTAGGTAGCAGAGTGTGTAATAACTCTTATTGTTTCATTAGAAGCACTGTGTTTAATATAGATAACTCTACTGCATGGCAAGGGAGAAAACTGCAGCCCTAGGGGTTGGCGAGAGGCATGTCTATTTGTGACTTGTGACAGAGTCCCTTCATCTGAGTCTTGACAAATCCCCTACCTGTCACCACCTCCTCCCTCTCCCCCAGCACTATCTGTAGACTGGGATCCTCAGACTCCCTGAGATTCTGATTCCATAGATCTGGGACGTGGCCCCAAATCTTTCTGATGCAGGTGGCCCACAAACATACTGGAGAAGCCCTGTTGAGGAGGAAGATTAGGTTGAGATCATGAAAGACCTCGAATGTCACTTGAAGAAGTTCAAACAGCTACCATTTGCTTGCTTTGCACCAGCTGGACAAGGGGGCAAGATTTTGTTTGAAAGAAGGAGTTTGGGGCAGGTGTGGTGTCATGTGTCTATAATCCCAGCCTAAGACAGGAGGATTGCTTCAGCCCATGAGTTCAAGGCCAGCTTGTACAACACAGCAAAATAAATGAAAGAAAGATGGAAAAAAGGAAGGAAAGAAATAATTAAAAAAAAGGGCCGGGTGCGGTCGCTCAAGCCTGTAATCCCAGCACTTTGGGAGGCCGAGGCGGGTGGATCACAAGGTCGACAGATCGAGACCATCCTGGTGAACATGGTGAAACCCTGTCTCTACTAAAAATACAAAAAACTAGCTGGACATGGTGGCGCGTGCCTGTAATCCCAGCTACTCAGGAGGCTGAGGCAGGAGAATTGCCTGAACCCAGGAGGCGGAGGTTGCTGTGAGCCGAGATTGCGCCATTGCACTCCAGCCTGGGTAACAAGAGTGAAACTTCGTCTCACAAAAAAAAAAAAAGGAAGGAAAGAAGGAGGAAGGAAAGAAGGGAGGGAGGGAGGGAAAGAAAAAGGAAGGGAAGGGAAGGGAAAAAAAGGAAGGAAGGAAAAGAAAAGAAAAAAATGTTTGAAATAGAGCTGACTAGCACCAGAGTTTGTCTTGACAAAACTAATTGGTTCTTCTGACAAAAGTTCACCAACACGTGCTCGGGGCCAGGCCTTGTCCTGAGGAGCCTGAGGTGAGAAAAGTTACTGTAGTCTTATTGCAGGGGTTGAGGGGAGACAGATATGGGAAGAATGGCCTGAAATACCTATGTGACCCAGAACCTGAACTGAAAGCAGCTCGAGGTTCTGCCACAGCCCAGGAAATGCAAGGATTAATTCTGCTTCTCAGAGGTGGGGGCTTTGGAGTTGGGCCTTGAAGAATGAATACAAGCTCACCAGGGGAAAAACTCAGGAGGGTGAGGCTGGAGTGGAGAGGGGTAGTTTGAACTTTTTTCTTTTCCCAGAGGGTCCCATTTATCCCAGTCTTGTGGCCCTCCTTACGGAGTCCAGTGGTGGTCCAGGTGACCCAGGTTGCTCCTGTCTCCCTGGGCTCCCGACCCCCATGTCAACCTGCCACCCATCGCAGGGCCTGCTGCCTCGAGTCACTCAGCAGAGTGGGAATGCCAGGGTAACAGCCTTCCTTATTGTCACATAATGAAGGGTTCCGGCTACTGCAGAGCCTTTTGAAAGGACTTCTTTTCTTCCCTGGGCTTGACAATATTTTTGGACTCTGGGTCTATTATCCTCACATTTAATTAATGTTCCACTTGACTAATAAGATATAACAGAAGCAGCTGGGATCGCCTGGAGGCTGGGGGCTGGGAGAACTGCCTGTCTTAGGAAGAAGAGAGAGAGAGAGGCTTCAGGGGCTAGCAGCCTTGGGGTGGGGACAGACACCAACTAAGTTAGGCATGTGCTGGGGCTCAGCTACACTGCTGGCAAGAAACCCATCAGGGTGAGTGCTATCCTAGCTTTGTGTTTTGCCCTGACTGTCCTCCTCATAAGAGCTGCAGCCCTTCTGAAATCCCACCATTTCCACGGTCCCTTCATTCTTTTACCTACCACAACGGCTTGGACAATGGTTCCCAAAATTTAGTAGGGGGCGGGGTATGGCAGCTCATGCCTGTAATCCCAGCACTTTGGGAGGCTGAGGCAAGTGGATCACTTGAGGTCAGGAGTTCAAGATCGGCCTGGCCAACATGGGGAAACCCCATCTCTACTAAAAATACAAAAATTAGCTGGGTGTGGTGGCCCACGCTGGTAATCGCAGCTACTCGGGAGGCTGAGGCATGAGAATCACTTGAACCTGGGAGGCAGAGGCTACAGTGAGCCAAAACGCACCATTGCACTTCAGCCTGGGTGACAGAGTGACACTGTCTCAAAAAAAATTTTTTTTTTAGTTTAGTGGGGGTCAGAAAATCTGTAGGAAAAAATGGGGCATGTGCATAAAAATGGAGCCTCCTAGCTCCACTCCAGGAAGCTGGCAGGTTGGAGCCCAGGAATCTGCATTTTGCATGGCAGGCTCAAGTGTTTCTGATGCAGGTTGAACTGGGACAAACTTTGGGAAATCATGAGTTTGACAATAAACTCCATTCTCATCTATAAAAGGAGAACAATCGTAGGACCACCTGTGGCACCACTGTCAGGACGGGGGAGCAGCTCGGACGGGCCCGACCACAGTAAGCACTCCATACACTTCAACTGCCATGGTCGGGTGAGGGACGGCATCTGTCTGGTCCCCTGCTGTCCCAGGCTCCAAGTGGGTGATCAATAAGCCTTTGGCAAGTGGTTTTCCTTTGGACAGCACCAGGAGACGCAGAAGGGAGAAGAGCTGAAAGTTACTACTTCATCTTCCTATACTGTTTGAATGTTTTAATGTGAACACGTTACCTTCAGAATTTTAAAAACTTGTTTAATTTTGAATTAGTTTGTTAAATGATCAAATTCATCTTCTTGAGGCTTTGGATATAGTACATGTTCTCTTTATAAGGCTTTTTAATTAAGAGCGGAGTCGGGCAGAAGCTGAATCCATGGGGCCTGTGGAGGCTGTGTACCAGCATCCCCAGGCATGCTTCTTTAAGTGCACGTTCCTAGGCCCCGGCGTAGGCCTCCTGAATCAGAATTTCTAGGGCTGGCATGACCTTACTAAAAAGTATCCCAGGCATCATACTGCAAGTGGCTTGTGCCACTCCAGGAAGAGGTGCTGGGAGAAACACCACCTTGGGGGTGGAGGCAGGCATCTGACACCCTGAGGGCAGAGATCTTGGCATTCCCCTCCCTCCTTTTTACCTGCCCCGGCCACGGCTCCAGTCTAGGCACTTAGGAACTCAGAAAGACACACTGGTGGATGAAAAGTGCACTTAGGGACCGGCACAGTGGCTCAAGCCTGTAATCCCAACACTCTGGGAGGTCGAGGCGGGAGGATCACTTGAGCCCAGGAGTTCGAGATCAGCGTGGGGCAATGCAGGAGGACACAATCTCTCTTAAAAATGAAAATTTAAAAATAGAGACAAATCTCTACATTAAAAAAAAAGAAAGCACACTGAAGCCCAGAGACGGGCAGGGACTTCCCAAAGGAAAACAGAAAGAGGATGGGAGGCAGCAGAGGAAGGCCGTTAAGAGCCTAGGCTTGGAGCCCAACATGCCTGTAGCAAAAAAACCAAACAGCTGTTTCCTCAATGAGCTGTGTGGCCTTGAGCAAATGCCTTCGCCCTCCCCACCAACTGCCAAGTGGCTCATCTATAAAATGGGGCTGTTCACCTTTAACCAGAGCTGGGGTGGAATAAAGTTTGTACGTAGAGGTACTTGGTGCTACGCCTGGCTCCTGCTAACTCACAATAAATGGAAGCTGCTGTTGTTATTGTTGACATCACACTATTCAACACCACCATCACCAAGGCAGCACAGGGCAGGGGTTAAACACCCAAGCTTTAGAGCCCTTGGCCCCACTTGGTATCTGAGTGACCTTGACTAAGTCACTTCACTCCCTGGGGCCTCGGTTGCCCCACCTGCAAAATGGGGATGAGGATAATAACCGTAACACCTACTTCATAGGGCTGCTGTGAGTTGCTATTTGTAACACTCTTAGGACAGCGTTTGGCACACAGTAAGCCCTAAGTGAATGTTGGCTGTTATTATCAGCAGCCTGGACTAGAAGCCTGGCTGCACCCCGGGGAGGAAGCGTGCCTGCTTGCTTCACTCCTCGTCCCCAGGCCCTCTGGAAGTCCTGATAAAAGCTGACTCTATAATGAATGTACCTCTCAACCAAGCACGGCTGTGGCCACACAGCTCTGACGAAAACAGGCCTTGGCGGCAGCACCACATCCATACAATTAAGCAGCTCAAAGGTGCTGAGGAGGTGGGTGTCAGCCTCAGGGTATTGATTTCCTAGGGGGACAGGCCGGGCCAGACAGGCTCCTCTGCTGAGATGGGAGACAGCACATCTGACTAGAGGCAGGGTGAGGGGCCTGGAGCCAAAACCCCTCAGGCTAGAGTATCCTAGGAGCTGAAAACATCCTTCCCTCCAGAATGGCCACATATGTGCCCATGCTTCACAATAATGTCAGGATGACACAGGAGTTTATAATAAACATTCAGAGAGCATCATGTAATGTTCAGCCATAGGTACAATAATGACCCACTTTATGAAAAGGAAACTGAATCCCAGAGAGGCAGAGGTACTGACCCAAGGTCACTCAGCTGGCATTCAAGCCCCCCAGATCTGTCGGAGTCCACAGTCTTTCGCTTAACCACCACCATATTGCCTGTCATTTATTACTTGAGAAATTCATTGCTAGTCCTCAGTTTCCCCATCTGTGAAATAGTCATCAAGGATTGTATTCGATGGCCTTGAAGGGCTCATCCTGCATTTTTGTTTGTAGTGAATTAAGACTTCTGGGGGATGTTTTGGAGTCAGTCAGGAAGGATGAGCAGAGGTCAGACCATGAGCTGGGAATGAATCCTGCTCCTTCCCAGAGGACTCTCACACCCATCGTGGCCCAAATTGCCATTAATAACAGCTAACATTTCCAAGGGCTTACCATGTGTCAGACACCTTTCTCAGAATACGAACTATTTCCTAACCTATCCCTGAGGCAGCCACTCTACAACCATTTTCCACCTGAAGAAACTGAAGCATAGAGAAGTTAAACAACTTCCCATCTATATCCTATGGGTGCCGGGCCCACATCCCCTTCTCTCGCTGACACACCTATCCCCCAGCTGCTTGAGCGTTGGCCGCCCCCTTCTCCTGAGACCTGTCCTTGGCATATGGGTGCCACCTTACCCCAAATGTTTCCCCACAGGGGACAACTCTTGGGTAGTGACTGTCTGAAGTGTGAGTACAAACAGCTGGACCATGGTGCCAAGAAACCTGTTACAGGTTAAACTGTGGCCCCCTCTCAACAGAAGATATGTTGATGCCCTAACCCTAATCTCAGAAAGTTACCCTCTTAGGGTCCTTGCAGATGTATGTTAAGATGAGGTCACACCTGAGTAGGTACACTCTCATTCCTGGCGTCCTTATAAGAAGAGACATGCAGAGAGATGACCATGTGACAATACAGAGAGGGATTGGAGAGATCCATCTACAGGGCAAGGAATGCCAAGGACAGCCAGCCACCACCAGAAGCTAGGACACGCAGGGAAGGATTTCTCCACGGGTTTTAGAGGGAGCCTGGCCTTGCTGACACCTTGATCTTGGACTTCCAGCCTCCAGAACTGTGAGACAATCCATTTCTGCTGCTTAAGCCACACAGTCTGCGGTACGTTGTTATGGCTGCCCTAGCAAGCTAATACAGAGCCCCTGACCAATGACTACCTGACATGTGGCCCCCTCGCCACAGTGTGGGGCAGTTCCACGGCGCTATGCCTCAGAGCTCGCCCCTCCGCACCCTCCCCATCCCCCACCCTCCCCACTGCCCCCACTCCCTCCCATCTCTCACCCTCCCCATCGCCCCTACCCCACTTCCACCCCCTACCTCTGGAAAGAGACCCTAAGTTTCCTTCGGAAGAACCCTCAGGCTCAGTTCTCGCACTTCCTGAGCCTCACTCCATTTCCTGACTCAGGGAGTAGGCACAAGGCCCAGGGCTAGCCAATCAGAACATTCCATCACTCCTCACTCACAGTGATTGGCTCAGGGATGGGCACATGACCCAAGTTCATCCAATGAGCTTCAAGCTCAGGATTACCGTTGGACCTGCTGGAAACAAGTTTTTTTTTTCTCCTTTGGAGATTGCAGAGCAGCTAGGAGTGTGCCTCGAGAAGCCAGTGGCCTCCACACCACGGGGAGAAAGGAAAGGTTGAGTGGCAGAGTCAGGGATTCCTGGTGATGTCCACAGTGGCCGCTTGGAAGCTTAGGCCACCCGCTTCCTCCACCACCGTTTAGCAGCTCCACATCTTACCCAGAGTAAAAGGCAAGTCCCTATCAGGCCCATGCAGTCCACCCCCATTGCTCTGACTTCATCTCCTCTGCTGTCCTCCACACTTGCTCTTCTCCAGCATCCAGCCTCCCAGTCCCACCTTGGCACCATTGCTCCTGCTATTCCCTCCATCCAGATACTCCCTAGAGAGCTCCAAGGCTTGCTCCCTCTGCCCAGCCTCAGCTCCATCGCCTTAGAGAGGCCTCCCTTGGCCACCCACACTAAAACAGCAGTTTCTATCACTCACTATCCTCTTATTAGGTTTTATTTTTCTTCACAGCACCTGTCACTACTGACGTTTTTTATTGCTGTGGATAAGACTTCTTGGTTCTAGCTCAATTGTTGTCTTCATCCTGAATAATAAGCATGCATTGAGCACTACTGGATACAAGGCCCCAGTGTGGCTAGGGATATAATCAGAATCGCAATACTTGTGTTCTTGGTTTACTTCCACAACTTCGTGGGTGTCTAGCAGCCCACTGGAGTACACAGCAGGGGCTTCTACATATTTTTCATGGAACATGAGACTCCATGTTGCTGTGGTTAGCTGATTTCTTTCCTCTTCAAAAGTTCTTGTATTTTAGCCATTTCTCCTCACTGTCTGTTTCCTTAAATGAACAGTAAATACAACTGCCAGATAAGTGGATTACGTGAGCTCTGGAAAATCGTGGAAACTGACAGCCTGGATTCAATTTCTAACTCCGCCTTTTTTTGGCTGTAGTAAAGGAGTCTATTGCTGAGTAGCAAGTCACCCTGCAATTTCCTGGCTTAAAGCAACAATAGTCATTATAATCTCTTGGAGGTTGACTGAGTATAGCAAGGTGGATCTTGCTTGGAGGTTTCTTATGCAGTTGCAATCCAAGAGCTTGGGTTATTTTAAAGGCTTCCTTACTCACGTAACTGGTGATTGCTGCTGGCTATTGCCTGAAACATCAGCTGAAGCTGTTGGCTGAAAATCTACACCTGGACTCTCCATGTAGCTTGAGCTTCCTCACAGCATGGCAGCTAGGTTCCAAGAGCAAGTGTCCCAACAGAACCAGGTGGAAACTGTGTTGCCTTACATGACCTAGCCTTGGAAGCCACATAGCAATCTTTGTGCATTACTCACATATCTGATTCTTGAGGAGAAAACATAGACTACACCTCTTGATGGGAGGGCTGTCAGTGTCACATTGTATGAAGAGTATGTGGAATGGGAAATGTAGTTGTGGCCACCTTGGAAAATACAATCTGCCAAAGATGCTTTTAAGGACTAAGCAACAAACAGAAATGTGGGAGCTATCTGATACATTTTTTTAAATATGAGGGCTGGTAACCAGGTTTCTGGCCTCTTGTAAATGTGTGCCCCTTCTAAAAACATCCAAATTCAGATTAGAGAAGCCACAATGAGAGCCAAATAAAACAAGTCCATGGCTAGTTTCATCTGAAGGACCATGAGTTGCAACTCCTGCCCAGGTAACTAACTTCAGGGAAGGGAATTCTTACCTACTGAGCAACCTCCAAGTGCTGTGGGCTGTGCTGGCCCTTCACATGTGCCACAATGATTGTGATGCCCATTTTATGGCTGAGGAAACCGAGGCACCAAATGGTGTTAACTCTGTAATGTCCTTATAATCTAACTGAATTTCTTCCCTGCCTTATGTCTGCTTATTTTTAAAAAAACAGGATGCCAAGGCCAGAAGTTCACCCTTGTGACCAAACTGGCTGAAACTGGTGAGATCCAAGAGGACAGCTCACTTGACCTCCAAAGAACCTCTAGCTTCATTATAATCTAATTTCCATGTTAAATGACACTCCCACCAGTGTCAAGACAGTTGACATTGCCATGACAATGGCCAGAAGAAACCATAAAGGGACAAAAAGGAAGAAGATAACTCTGGTTCCAAGGAGTTCTTCTCCCATTCCTAGAAAAGACATGAATATTCCTCCCCTTGATTTTAATGTCCAACCTCTTCATTAAAGATGCCCTGTATCTATGGCTTCTCAGGAGCTGAGAAGTTGATTTGTGACCCAACATCCCATTTCTCAATTCCACGGCTGTCGAATAAAGCATGCACTGCTTGATGCTTACTTTCGAGTTCATGTATTGGCTTCGAGTTCATGTATTGGCTTCCTGTGGAACAGGAAAAGACCCCATCTTCTGGGGGACTGGCTTTGTTGGTAACAAGAAGACAGGCCCAGAGTCAGAGTTAGGAAGTGATAAAGCCAGGTGTCTGCCACAGCTGGTTCTTTCCCCTGAAGGGCCCACCACCTTCCAGGGCTGTGAAATAAGAGGGTGAATGGTACCAACTGTAAAGTGCTGTGCACACACTGGGTTATAATTGATACTGATATTTAGATAAGAGGGTTGAGATGGCCAGGAGTGTTTTTGCAGATGGAGAGGTGAAAAGCAGAAATGGGGCTACGGGGCATGGTAAGGGTGGAAGCCCACTCTGCGACCCCAGTAGAAGCTTTGGAAAGGCATCACCAGAAAGGCGGGTGTACTGGTGGGCAAGGGGTCCAGACCAACAGGATATGAGCCATAGCAGAGCAGCTCTGAGGAAATGAAGAAAACTCAGAGATGGAGCTGATTATAGGGAAACAAAAAGGTGACACAGTGATCCATGAGTATGCAATACTCACTGATGAAGCAGCAGTGACTGGGGAGTTGAGAGTCCCTGGCAAGGGCACCTGTCCAAGCCCCTGGAAGGGGGACAGTGATGCTACTATGCTCCTAAAGTGCCTCTCACAGAGAGCAGGAGTTGGTTTCCTACCGCAGTTCCTCTGCTAGGCGTCTTCCACGCTGGTGCCACCGTCTCCCACCTTGAGGCCTCAGCAGCTCCTCACCAGCCTCCCCGAGAGTCTCTGTCTCCTCTTGCCTCCAACAGTGTATTCCAGGCTGGCCTTCTAAAGAGTACAGCAGATTCTGTCACTCTCAGCTGCAAAGCGTCCCACAGTTCCTGGTTGCTCTTTGAATAAAATGCATACTCCCGTCACCCTGTTCTGTTCTTAGCAGCCCTTCTTGCCAGCTGGTATTTTCTCCATACCTACTTGTTCAGTGGTTCTTGTCTATCTCTCTTGCAAAGCTCCAAGATAAGGTTGACTTGGGCCTAGGTATAACTTCTGCACATAATAGTTTCCCAAATATTTGCCGACTGCTTCTGTTGCAATCTTTCTGTCTCTGGAAAAGGCTACTCTAACCTAAAAGTTGCTCAGGCAGAAAAACTTTTGGATCGGCCAGGCAAGGTGGCTCACACCTGTAATCCCAGCACTTTGGGAGGCCAAGGCGTGTGGATCATGAGGTCAGGAGTTCAAGACCAGCCTGTCCGACATGGTGAAACTTGTCTCTACTAAAAAATACAAAAATTAGCTGGGCATGGTGGCTTATGCCTGTAATCCCAGCTACTTGGGACGCTGAGGTAGGAGAACTGCTTGAATCGGGGCCCGGGAGGCAGAGGTTGCAGTGAGCCAAGATCACACCACTGCACTCCAGCCTGGGCTACAGAGCGAGACTCCATCTAAACAACAACAGCAACAACAACAACAACAACAACAAAACTTTTGGATCATTCTTGATTCCTCTCTTTTTCTCATACCCCACCCCCATCCATTAGTAAATTATACTGGCTCATCCTGCAAAATACATTTGTAGTCCCACCCTTTTGTCCACCTCCAGAGCTGCCACACTGGTCCAGCCGCCTTTACCTCTCACCCAGACAACTGCAGCAGCCTCCGCTCCAGCCGCCCTGCTTGTGCCCTGGCCCCTGTGATCTACTTCTTGCTCAGCAGTTCCCTCAAAACCGAAGTCGGATCAGGTCCCTTCACTTCTCAGAACCATCCTGTTTTGGGGAGAGTAAAAGCCAAATCCCTGTAGTGGCCCGCAAGGCCCTGCCCCGCCATCTGCTTCCTGTACTCCTCTGTCCTCCCTCCCGCTGCTCTCAGAGGACTTTTGTTGATCCCTGAAAACACCACACCCATTCCTGCCTCGGGGCCTTCACATGTGCTGTTCCTTCTGCCTGCACTGCTGGCCCCTGATCTCTGCTTGGCTCACTACTCACTATCCCCTATCTCTTGGAATCCTTTTCCTTTGGGCCCCTGCTCAAATGTTCCTCCTCCTGGCCATTCTGTATGGAGCATCATGAATGCATTGATGCACACACACAACACATGTGGGCACACACACATACGCACACCTGTGCATGTACCGATCATCCTTCTCTTAATTACCTAACACATTATAAATCCAGGACGTCAAGGACTTGATCTCTTTTGCTCATGGCAGTGCTCTCAGACTCCAGCACTGTTCCTGGCACATGATAGCTGCCACAAATTACTTTTTTTAAATTTTTTTTGAGATGGAGTTTCACTCTTGTTGCCCAGGCTGGTGTGATCTCGGCTCACGGCAACCTCTGCCTCCCGGGTTCAAGCGATTCTCCTGCCTCAGCCTCCTGAGTAGCTGGGATTACAGAAGCCCACCACCATGTCCACCTAATTTTTGTATTTTTAGTAGAGATAGTGTTGTGCTACCATGCCCGGCTAATTTTTGTATTTTTAGTAGAGAGGGAGTTTCTCCATGTTGGTAAGCCTGGTCTTGAACTCCTGACCTGAGGTGATCTGCCCGCCTCGGTCTCCCAAAGTGCTGGGATTACAGGCGTGAGCCCCCGTGCCTGGCCCACGAATTACTTTTTAAGTGAGTGAGTTCAGGCTGTAGCCATCTAGGCAAGGCACACTGGAAGTCTGGACTAGGATGAACACCTAGACACACACATATTCACACAGGCACACCCACTAACACACACTCTCACACACACGCATACACACACATTCACACAGACATACACACACACACATTCACACAGACATACTCACACACACATTCACATTTAAAAGCTAAATAGGCCAGGCATGGTGGCTCATGCCTGTAATCCCAGCACTTTGGGAGGCTGAGGTAGGCAGATCTCTTGAGCCCAGGAGTTCGAGACCAGCCTGGCCAACATGGTGAAACCCTGTCTCTACTAAAAATATAAAAATCGGCTTGGCATGGTGATGTATGCTTGTGGTCCCAGCTATTCAGGAGGCTGAGGTGGGAGGATCCCTTGAGCCTGAGAGGTAGAGGTTGCAGTGAGCTGTGATTGCGCCACTGTACTCCAACCTAGGCAACAGAGTGAGACTCTATCTCAAAAAAATTTAATTAATTAATTAAAAATAATAAATAAAAGCTAAACAAAGAAATGACCAGACAGCAAGAATAAACTCCATGCCTCACTGCTTTCTGCTCCATAGTTACTGACTCATCATTCCTTAGGTGAAAACCTGGTATGGGACCCCTCTTCTTTTTGCCTGCCCAGCACCCACTGTTCCATCTTCTGAGACCACCCTACTTTTCCTTTGGAGACCACCCTCAATTCAGTATCAGTCTGGGGGTGCTGAGTGGACAGATCTACCCCCATGCCAGAGGTGGCCTGTGACTGAGACCATACTGATGAGAGTTGCAGCAATGAGCTTCTGGATAGGCATATGACACAGTCCAGGCCACTCCGTGATCCCTGGGATGTCTGTGCAGTTACTGCGAATGAGGTCGTCTCTTGCTGGTGGTGGCTAAGCTGCCTTAAGGAGTCTGCCTGGAGCTGTGGGCAGCCACATTGCCACCAGGAGAAGGAAGCTTGCTGGAACAGAGTCACTACAGAGAGAGAGAGCTAAGAGACAGAGAGAGGCAGATACATGATGACATCATTTGATGCACTTTTTAGTTACATGTGAGAATAATTTTTCATTTGTTTTTCTTTCTTTCTTTTTTTTTTTTTTAACAGGGCTTCACTCTGTTGCCCAGGCTGGAGTGCAGAAGTGTGATCACAGCTCACTGCAGCCTTGAACTCCCGGGCTCAAGTGATCCTCCCCCTCAGCCTCCCAAATAGCTGGAATTACAGGGACATGCACCATACACAGCTAATTTTCTTTAAAAAAAAGTTGTGTGCAGACAGGTCTTACCTTGTTGCCCAGGCTGATCTCAAACTCCTGAGCTCAAGTGATCCTCTTGCCTTGGCCTCCCAAAGTGTAAGGATTACAGGCATGGGCCACTGCACACAGCCCTCTTTTTTTTCTTAACTAAATTTGAGGTGGGTTTCTGTCACCTGATCATGACTGAAACAATGTCTTGAGGCATGTTTCAGAATTTCAGACAGTCACCCTGCCTCAGGCAAGGCCACACCTCCCATGAAGCCCGTTCCTTCCGCAAACGTTTGCTCAAGCCATACCTCCCTCCCAGAGGCCCCCCACGCCCCGTTTCTATCCAAATCTTGCCTGTCTTGAAGGCCTGTCCTTTTCTAGAAGCCTGCCCCGACTGCACCCACTAGGACCTCTCCCTCCACTGGCCTCCCTCAGCTGTTGGACACTGGGTCAGGCACAGTCCCCAGCTCCTCCCTCTTCCATCTCTTTTCAGCTTCCCACCCTCCTCAGTTCCAGGCAGCCCTGGTGACTCCTGGCTCCCCCCAGGTCCTGGCAGAGGAACCGGACCGGACCACTCAGGTCAACTTTGTGACTCTGCTTCCCTCTGGTGGTAAAATTCAAAATTGCACTGAACTGTGTGCCCCCACCACCCAACCCGCCCTGAAACCGTTTTTCAAGTGCCCACCAAGAGCTGCCACACCGAAAGTCCTCCATTTTTACCTGCTTTGTCTGGTGATCTGTTCTCTACCTCTTGGAATCCTTTTCATCAACACTTAATGGGGGTTTGTTTGTTTGTTTTTTGAGACAGGGTCTCACCCTCCTGGGCTCTCAGCCCGCTGAGTTACAGGAGCATGCTACTGCATCTGACTTGAAGCTTCGATTTTTTTTTTTTTTTTTTTTTTTTTTTGAGATATAGTCTCCCTCTGTCTCCCAGGCTGGAGTGCCGCAGTGCAATCGCAGCTCACTGCAACCTCTGCTCCCCAGGTGCAAGCAATTCTCCTGCCTTGGCCTCCTGAGTAGATTACAGGCAGCTGTCACCACGCCCGGCTAATTTTTGTATTTTTGGTAGAGACAGGGTTTCACCATGTTGGTTAGGCTGGTCTTGAACTCCTGATCTCAGGTGATCTGCCTGCCTCAGCCTCCCAAAGTGCTGGGATTACAGGCATGAGCCACCATGCCCGGACAAAGCTTAGATTTTTAAGACAGACTTTTAGAGACCTGTAAAAGGGGCCGCCACAACTTTGCCCAGCCAATCACAGCCGTAAGAGAAAAAGGGCTCATTTCTCAAAAGAGGCCAGACATTTGGGTTGTAGACAAAGTTTCCTGATTTTTACAGGTTGGCAACCAATTCAAAGTTCATACATCACTATGCAGATCAAACAAAAACATATCTGGGGGCTGGGCGTGGTGGCTCATGCCTGAATCTCAGCACTTTCAGAGGCCAAGATGAGCAGATCAACCTGATGCCAGGAGTTTGAGACCAGCCTGACCAACATGGTGACACTCCATCTCTACTAAAAGTATAAAAAATTATCCAGGTGTGGTGGTGCATGCCTGTAATCCCAGCTACTCAGGAGATGGAGACAAGAATTGCTGGAGCCTGGGAGGCAGAGGTTGCAGTGAACCAAGATTGTGCCACTGCACTCCAGGCTAGGTGATACAGTAAGATCCTGTCTCAAACAGACAAACAAAAAAACATATTTGGTGACGAGATTTGACATGAAGACAATCAGTTGTTGTTTTTTTTGTTTTTTGTTTTGTTTTTTAATATCTGGAGCTAAGTTTCCCATTTTGCAGACAAACTGAGGCCCAGAGGGGACAATGAGGCCACTTGGTCACAAGGCCCACAGGTGACACTGTAGGACTGGACACCTGGTCCCTCCTAGCTCCTGATGATTTGCTGGACTCATGGGTGTTTTGCAGAACAAATCCTTTACTCACATCCCTTGGAAAGAACCAACTCTGCCGACACCTTGATTTTCGCTTCTGATCCCAGGTGGAGAGAATACATTTCTGCTGCTTCAGGCACTCAGTGTGTGGCACTCTGTTACAGAAGCCCAAGCTGCATAACATCCTGGAAGCTAGGTTGAAATCTGGGATTCCTGGACTCCTGGAAGTTCCACATGTGGGAGTGTGTGGAAAGTCACCCTGGCTTGCAGCCCACCCCGTTTCTCTTCCTGATCCTGGGCTCCATCCTCAACAGCTAAGGGCTTCACATGCTTGCAGGTGAACACCCCAACCTGCAGCTGTCCTTGGCCAGCCCTCAGGCCTAGTGGTACACACACCAGAGTGATACAGGTGAACCCCAAATTAGGGCTTAACCTTGGTATGTTCTTGGCTTCGCTCAGGAAAGAATTCAAGATTGAACAACAGTGAAAGAAAGCAATTTTATTAGAGCAGTAGTATATAGCAAAACTCTGCCTCATAGACAGAGCAGGGCTCTCCCACAGGCAGAGGAGCCCAGAGAACCACTCCTGCATTGCTGCCTAGCTCTTTTTATACCCTCTCTTAATTATATGCTAAATAAGGGGCAGGTTATTCATGAACTTTCTGGAAAATGGGTAAGGAATTCCAGGAACCATATAAGGTAACTTCCTGGGTATTGCCATGCATTTGAAAACTTTCATGGGGCTGGTAGGAGTGTCTTATGCAAATGTATCATAATTAGTATATAATGACCAATGAGGGCAACTAGAGGTTGCTTCCATCACTATCCTGGTCCCTGCTGGTTTGCACAGGTTTCTTTGCTACATCCTGTCTTGATTAGCAGGTTTGTGACTAAGGCTTAGAAAACAAGTCCTGCTGCTCTCCCACCTTGAGAGGACAGTCTGCCCTCCAGAGCTCAGGCTGGAGAAGAGGCCCACACAGGCCCTGGCAATAGGCTTCAGGACACTGGGACATGGGGACAGAGAATCCTCAGGTACTGAATACTCATGCCCTGGTCTAGAAGGGGTCAGGGTGTGCTCCAAAAGGGGTGTCCCCTGGGTCCTGCCAATTCCTTGCCCCATGGGAAGAGAAGCAGCTGGAGGGGCCCTTAAAGCACAGGGGCTTTTCTAAGAGCATGATGGCAAAAGGTCATCAGGTCAGACTGGCTGCAGGGAGACTGAGGCGGGCGCTGAGAGCCAAGACTTCAACCATGACCATGCCTGGACTCTCCAGATAAAGCACTGGTGAAATCAAAGACCAACAATGTCAAGTATTGGCAAGACTGTGGAGCAACTGGAACGCTCATTCCCTGATGGAGGGAATGCAAAGTGCAAGCTACAGCCACTTTTCCTCGTTGTCATGTTACATGAAGGGCAGACATGCACTTAAGGTAGGACCCAGAAATTCTGCTTCTAGGTGGACTTATGTCCACCAAAGGCTGCCATGGGGAAGTTCATGCAGACATCCTCATAATTGCCAAAAGCCAGAAACAGCCCAGTAGCCATCAATGGGTGGCTGAATAAACAAATTGTGATCAATTTACACAGTGGTGCATTCATATAATAAAAAGAGCAAACTACTCGTGCACACCACAGCATAGATGAATCTCAGAATCATTATACTGAGCAAAAAAAAAAAAACCAGACATAAAATTCTACTGACTGGACGATCCCACTTATGTGAAATTCTAGGAGAGGCTTCATTGGTTTGCAGTAATAAAGATCAGAGCAGCGTTGGGGGAGCAGGGAGACAGTGCTCACCGAGAAGGGGCATGAGGGAGTCCGCTGGGAAGCTGGAAATGTTCTACTTCCTGGTGCAGGAGGGTAGTTGCTATTTAAAATCCTGATGTGGGTGGAGCAGGAGGGTAGATGCTATACACGTCAGAATTTTACACTTTGACATATATATGATACATATTTTTATATTTATGTTTGATATGTATATTACATATTATGTATATTTAAAAAATCCATCTACCCCAA
Organism: Saimiri boliviensis; assembly: GCF_048565385.1. Taxonomy (NCBI): domain Eukaryota; kingdom Metazoa; phylum Chordata; class Mammalia; order Primates; family Cebidae; genus Saimiri; species Saimiri boliviensis. The sequence continues at coordinate 22,050,361 of NC_133456.1, forward strand.
GGTTGGATCAAGACCTTTCTTTGCAGGACCTGAGCTGACAAGCTTGTTGTGCGCTTCACCCACTCCCCTAATTATATCTTAAAGTGAAGTCGCTAAGTCAGAGAAGGGACGATGAGGGACAGGCATCCAGTGAGATGGTGGGGGTCTGAGCCCGGGCAGGAGCCTTGGGAACAGGGCAGGCTGAGAAATACTGATTTAGGAGACAAGAAGTAGGGGTGAGTGAGAGAAGAGGGCTGGGGGCGTGACTGAGATGAAGAGCTTGGAGATTCTCTTTGAGGGTAAGGGAGGATGAATCCAGGATGGAACCTGTTGATTCTGAAAGTCTGGGAGGCCATCCAGGTGGAGATGCTCAGGAGGCAGCTGGTTAGATGGATGGTTTGAAGCCCAGGAGAGGAAAGGATGGGGAGAAGCATCTGAATACCCTGCACCCACCGTTTGCCGCCACCAGGTGTCCATGGGCCTAATTTGGCACACGGGTAGGTATCATTTGGTCCGCATGATGTTTTAAAAACCTGCAATAGTTCTTAGTACTTGAAACATTGGAGAATTTCACTAAAAATCCAGATTTCTGGCTTCTCTTAATCAATTGAGCAGTAATGACGTGGGTCAGAGAGGCAGCGAGGAGGCAGCCTCCAGGGAGTGAGGCCTGGAGGAAGCTGGGAGGACACGTGGGCCAGGTCTTGCAGGGCTTTGGAGGCCAACTGGCCTTTCTCTGAGGGAGTGAGAGACACGGTTCTGAGCAGAGGCTGGAGGTGACAGAGTTTCATAGGACCCCTCAGCTACTGTATGGGGAGTGCAAATAGGGAGACAAGAGAGGAGCCTTTTCCCCTTGCTTTAAAAAGAAAAAAAAAAAATCAGTATTAACAATCAGAGGAAAAAGAAAAAAATGAAAAAGAGAAAAAAAAGGAAAAAAGAACTGTAGTAAAACATATGAGGCAGGAGAATAGTCTGCAGGCAGGCAACCTAAGGCAGGGAACCTAAACCTTCCTAGGACTAAACTGAAAGGAAAACCCTAACTTTCTACGCCTAAGTAACAAAAGGACCAGAGGCTACTCCCTATGCAAAGCCCCAGGCTTTTCTGGGCAGCAGATGGGAAATCAGCTGTCCGCAACCAATCAGACTGATTGGGGGTTGAGTCTTCCTTTGCAACTTTGTAACTTCACTTCAGCCTCTGAATGGTTGTTCTCCACAACCAATCAGACTGATTTGCGTAGACATTTAAGTTTGTAACTTCACCCTAGCTTCTGATTGGTTGCTTTTTGCAACCAGTCAGATGTTTGCACAGGAGTATGACCTTTGTAACTTCACTTCAGCCTCTGGGTGGCTGCTTTCTGCAACCAATGAGACTGATTGCAGGCTACCACTTTATTTACATGAGGTGAGCATGAAGTGGCCAATGGGAAACTTCTAGAGGGTATTTGGACCCAAGAAGATTCACTGTGCCGGCCTTTGAGCCGCTGCTCCGCCCACTCCCACGCTGTGTAGTGTAGTTTCATTTTCACTAAATCCCTGCTTTTGTTCTTTTGTTCATTCTTTCTTTGCTTTGCTGGGCATTTTGTTCAGTTCTTTGTTCAAAACACCAAGAACCTGGACAACTTGCAGTCACAACCCTCTACTGGTGACACATAAATAACATAAAATATATCATTTATCCATTTTAAGTGTTCAATTCAGCAGCGTTAAGAACATCCACAATGTTATATAGTCATCACTACTCTCTATTTCCAAAACATTTTTTCATCCCAAACAAAAACTCTGAACCCATTAAGCAATAATGCCCCATTCTCCCTTCCCCTCTACAGTCCTTGGTGACCTCTAATTTACTTCCTGTCCTGATGAATTTGCCTGTTCAAGATGTTTGATATAGTCCAGGCATGGTGGCTCACGCCTGTAATCCCAGAACTTTGGGAGGCTGAAGTGGACAGATCACTTGAGGTCAAGAGTTCGAGACCAACCTGGCCAACATGGTGAAACGCTGTTTCTACTAAAAATACAAAAATTAGCCAGGGGTGGTGGCTCTTGCCTGTAATCCCAGCTACTCAGGAGGCTGAGGCAGGAGAATGGCTTGAATCTGGGAGGCAGAGGTTGCAGTGAGCTGAGATCTTGCCATTGCACTCCAGCCTGGGCTATAAGAGTGAAACTCTTCCTCCAGAAAAAAAATGTTTGATATAAGTGGGATCATACATTTGGCCTTTTGGATCTGGTTTATTCCACTAAGCACAATGTTTTCAAGGTTCCTCCATGCTGATGCATGTATCAGTACTCATTCCTTTCTTCCTTTTGATGGCCGAATAATATTCCATTGGATAGATATATCGCATTTTGTTTATCCATTCATCTGTTTTGCTGTTTCTTTATTTTTCATCATCAGGTTCTCATGGTGAACTACTCACCTGTTGATAGCCATTTGGGTTATATCTAACTTTTGACTATTGTGAATACTGATATGAACATGGTTGTATAAGTACATGTTTGATTCTCTGTTTTCAATTCTTTTGGGTATATACCCAGAAGTAGAATTGCTGGATCATATGGTGATTCTATGTTTAACTTTTTCTTTCTTTTTCTTCCTTCCTTCTTTCCTTTTCTTTTCTTTCTTTCTTTCCTTCTTTCTTTCTTCTTTCTTTCTTTTCAGGGTCTCACTCTGTTTCCCATGCTGGAGTGCAGTGGCACAATCACAGCTCACTGCAGCTTCAACCTCACAGGCTCAAGTGAAGCCTCACCTCAGCCTCCCAAGTAGCTAAGACTACAGGCATGCACCACCATGGCTGCCTAATTTTTAAAAATCTTTTGTAGAGGTGGGGTCTCCGTATGTTGCCCAGGCTGGTCTCAAACTCATGGGCTTAAGTGATCTTCCTGTCTCTGCCTCCCAAAGTGCTGGGATTACAGGCAAGAGCCATTGTACTCAGCATATTTTTAACTTTTTGAGAAAGCACCGTACAGTTTCCATAGCAGCTGCACCGTTTTATGTTCCCACCAACAATGTATAAGCGTTTCAAAATTTCTCCACATCATTACCACCACTTGTTATGTTCCATTTTTTTTTTTTTTTTTTTTTTGAGACAAGGTTTCGCTCTTGTTACCCAGGCTGGAGTGCAATGGCACGATCTCGGCTCACCGCAACCTCCGCCTCCTGGGTTCAAGCAATTCTCCTGTCTCAGCCTCCCTAGTAGCTGGGACTACAGGCGTGCGCCTCCATGCCCAGCTAATTTTTGTATTTTTAGTAGAGACGGGGTTTCACCGTGTTGACCAGGATGGTCTCGATCTCTTGACCTCATGGTCCACCCGCCTTGGCCTCCCAAAGTGCTGGGATTACAGGCTTGAGCCACCGCGCCCGGCATGTTCCATTTTTTTAAACAAAAGTTGTGCTAATAGGTGTGAAAGGGTATCTCACTGTAGTTCTGATTTGCATTACCCTAATGACTATTGATGTTTCATGTGCTTGTTGTCCACTTGTATATCTTCTTTGGAGAAATGTCTAGGGAGGAATCTTTTCCAACTGAGAGATGATGTTGGCTCACAACAGAGTAAGAGCAGACAAGGTGGTGCGAAGTGGTCAGGTTCTAGGCATGTCTTTGGAAGATGAAGCATTGATGCATGCCAACTCAGAGGGAAGGGAAAAATCAGGAGCCAAGGAGAGAGCCACCAGTGGGAGGTGAGTGTGTCTCCCACAGCAAAAGGCAGGATGAGAGGCTCTCAGCTGGGAGTGGGGATGTCTCCAGAATCCGTGAAAGCACCCCAGGAGATAACAAAATGAATCATCTTGACACACAGATCAGTCAAAAACCATCCTGGACCCGTATCACACAAGGAAAAAATCTCCGGCTTGCTGACAGCACCTCCCTCCCTTGCCCCCTCCCAGCCCCATGCCAGGGGTTAGAAACCACCTAAGAAAGATTGAGGGCAGGGGAGACTTTATGGTAGAGACAGAGAAAAAGGGATCCACCCACACTGTAGTAAACTTAAAGTTGGAAATTTAGCTGCTCCCAGACTGGACATTCTAAGACTGTATTTAAAAACCTAAAATGAATATAAAGCTTAAAAAAAAAAAAAAGCCTGGTGAATTAGTTAGTATTCTCTAGAGAAGCAGAATCAAGAGGGTATGGATATTTACAGGAAGAGATTCATTGTAAAAACTTGTTCATGCAATTATGGCGGCTGGAGACCTAGGAGAGCTGATGGTGTCCTCCTTCATAGAACCAGAAGGAGCCAATGCTGCAGGTGAAGTCTGAAGGCCACCTGCTGGAGAATTCCCTCTTGTTCGAGGAGGGGTTGTGGAGACTGGTCTTTTGAGGCTATTCAGGCCTTCAACTTATTTGGTGAGGCCCATCCGCATCATGGTGGGCAATGTGCTTCATTCAGTCTGCTGATTTAAATATTAATCCCATTTGAAAAACACCCAGACTGGCTGGGTGCAGTGGCTCATGCATGCAATCGCAGCATTTTGGGATGCCAAGGCAGGCGGATCACTTGAGGTCAGGAGTTCAAGACCAGCCTGGCCAACATGACAAAACATTGTCTCTACTAAAAATTCAAAAATTAGCCAGGCGTGGTGGTGCACACCTGCAGTCCCAGCTACTCAGGAGGCTGAGGCAAGAGAATCACTTAAACAGGGTGAGGGTGGGGGGTGGGCAGAGGCTGCAGTGAGCTGTGATTGCACCACTGCACTCCAGCCTGGGCAACAGAGAGAGACTCTGTCTCAAAACAAAACAAAACAAAAACAAAAAACACTCAGACCAAAATCTGGGGACATCACAGCTTAGCCAAGTTAACGAATAAAATGAACCATCACACCTGGAATGATCAGAAATGCCATGGAAGTGTTGAATTTTTCACCCAGAAGCACTGAAAGCATTTGAAAAGATCCTGGGAGACCAAATAAACTTTTGTAATTATACGCCACGAATGTATTGCTCAGTTATTACAGCTGTTCCTATGCATTCTGCAGGGAATGGAGGGATGCTTATTTAAAAGGGGTTTTCCAGTTCAGACCTCTTCTTGGGTGACGCTAGAGTTACCCTTTGGGCTAAGATTGCTTTTTTATTTAGGGACACACTTTACAGGGTGTTCTGTTTTCCAAGATAAAAATGAAAGCCCTTATCTGGAAGGAAGAAACCCTGGGCCCAGGGGACTGAAACAGCCTTGCATTTCTCCATCAGCACGTGTCTAGGAGGCACTTCCTGTGCTGATGCCCCACGCAGGTGCTGATGAGACACTTCATAACTGTGCTCCCTGAGAGCAGGGAGGAGACATCTCTGAGGAAATTATGGAGGTGTCCCTTGGATTTACTCACTCTGGCTGGAGCGTGGACTAGGAAAGGATTCCTAAACTCAGGGAAGATAATAAGGAATTCTGATGACAGGGCCTGGACCTAGAACAACAGGTGGAAGGCTAAGAAGAGAAGGAGCCAGAAGGGCCAGTGTAGAAATATCTGCTGAGTGGATTTCAGTTCTCCTTTTGCCCCCTCAGGCTTTCGGCAAAATTTCGGCTTTCGGTGTGACGGCCCCATCATACTCCTTGGCGATAGAGTGAGACTTTGTCTCTAAAGAAAAAAAGACTGGTCACAGTGGCTCATATCTGTAATCCCAGCACTTTGGGAGGCTGAGGTGGGTGGATCACTTACAGTCAGGAGTTCGAGACCAGCCTGGCCAAATGGTGAAAGCTTGTGTCTACTAAAAATTTGCCAGGCATGGTGATGGGTACCTGTAATTCCAGTTACTCGGGAGGCTGAGACACAAGAATTGCTTGAGTCTGGGAGGCAGAGGTTGTAGTGAGCTGAGGTGGCACCATTCCACTCTAACCTGGGTGACAGAGTGAGACTCTGTCTAAAAAAAAGAAAAAATATATTAAAAAATCATTCTGGGACAACAGGCTCCCACTGTATGTGAGTGGTCTTGGGGGTTGTGAGAGTAATGGGGACTACTTCAGAGGGGAGTTTCCTGGTATCCTGTGTCCTTGAAGGATGTCAGACTTGGTGGAGCAGTGGCTTAGCCAGGAGGGTGTGAGTGTGTTCTCTGGAGCTGGACTGCCCACCTGTGAGTCCCAGCCCTGCTGCTTAAGGTCTCAGGCAGGTTAAACCATCTCTCACTGAAACTCAGTTTGCCCATCTGTAAAAGTGAAGTTGTTTGAGAATGAAATGAGTTGGTTTTAGGAAGTGCTGAGAATAGTACCTGGCACATCAGTGTTTGTTAGGTAAATAAACAGTGCCACGATGGGTGAGACTGGACAGTGTGGCCAGTCACAGGCGCTCATGAGTCTTCCAAGGCCCTCAGCTTGGAGGGGACGTGAGCAGATGCTTGAGTTTTCCAGGGCGGATGGGAGGAAATTCCTGGTTCCGAATGAGGCATCTGCAGGAGTGAGGGGCCCTCCTGATGCCCCACAAGCTGCTCACAAGTCCCAGCCTCGCTCCTGCTTGCTGAGAGAAGAGAAAGCAAAAATAAATCAAAGGCTGTTTTGCATTTTCCCAGTCTTTCCTTCCTTTCAGTGGCGCTGTCAGGCCAAGCAGAGGTCATTCCATTTTTGTTTTTCTCTAATCTGCTGCTAGCCCAAGGGCAGGGGTGAACACAAAGGCCTAAAAATACTGTGAGCCGCCAGGTTAGATCACATCAGCTCCTGGCCAGTAGGGCCGCCTGTCCCTCTGCTCAGCACTCTGTCCTTGGGCTCCATTCACAGGCAGTTATTGGGCACCCCCAACCTCCACTCAGAGACTGGGGGTAGAGTTTGGAAGGACAAAGCCTGAGATCTTGCACCTGTGGATGGGGTCCCTGATAAGGGATTGAGGCCCAGCTGATGAGCACAGGGTCCAGGGATGGGCAGTCTCTCTGTGGTAGTCTTGCTCAGCCTTCCCCTTTGTCCAGATGACAGTACCAAGGCCCCCAAAAGGGAGACTTTGAGGTCATCTGAACAAAACTGCCTGTCCTCCTTCTTCTTCCCAACCATCTTCAGAGCTCTTATCTCACAGAGAAGCTTCATAGGAGTGCAAAGCTGACAGGCCCTGGGCTGGGAGGGCTGGTGGGCCAGTCACTTACCTCCGGGTCTGTTTTTTCATCTGTAAAATGGTGTTTTGTGAAGGTTTTTGGGGGTTCTGCAAAGAGGTGAGGGAGGGTGGCAGGAAAGCTGGGGTGGGTGGAGTCCCTGGAGACCATCCCTGCTTCACCTAAAGCTCTTCTGGCCCTACTGGCCAGAGGCTGATATGCTTTTGTATATATGTGTAAAATTATACAGATTATTACTTTTGGCCTTGGAAAAATAATATTTATTATTATTTATGACTCTGGAACCAGTGAGATATATATATATATATATATATATATATATATATATATATATATATGTGTGTGTGTGTGTGTATATGCATATATATATATACACATATATATATAATTTAATATATATTAGCAATATACACATATACATATGGGGTGGGAGGAGAGAATGCTTTAAAACTGCAGGTTCCAAGAACATAAATGTTCTCCTGGGCCTCCATGGTCTGTGATGAGCTTTGGCTAGCTGCCATCACACCCCAAGTTATGCTCTGTGATTCATCCACCCTAAATAATTTGCAGTTCTCCATGAGCCTGTTCATATCTGGGCTTTTGCACATGATCCCTGCTGTCTGCTACCTTCTTCATTTGGTCATCTGGAAAACTTCTGTTCCTCCTTTAAGCCACCATCTCCTCCTGAAGTCTTCCAGACCTAGCCCAGACCTGCATAAAGCCATCCGTAGGACTGCTGCAGATCCCAGGCTGTCTCTTATCACATCTCTTAGTGCCCTTGTAATTGCCTATACACTTGTCTGTCTGTCATCAGATGATATCTGTGTTTAAGTCTCAGTTCTCCCAATTATTGAATGTGTGTGTGTCTGTGTGTGTGTGTGTGTGTGTGTGTGTGTGTGTGTGTGTATTTAGCAAATGAGAAAACTGAGGCACAGAGAGGCTACAGAATATGACCCAAGTTTCTATAGCTTGTAAGCGGCGAGGCCAGTATTCAAACCAGGCAGTCCAACTGCAGAGAGACCCTACTGTTGTTCAGCAGCTGCCTCAGAGGGGTTGTGAGGGACACAAGTAAATATAGTGAAGTTGCTTGGCAGTTAGTAAGTGCTCAATCAATGCTCACAGTCTGTTTTTCCCAGTGTACCCTTTCTCTATCAGTCTATGCTTTCAGAATTTAAATCTGAGGATTCCAAATAGGAATGAAGCATATTTTTAAAAAAACATTCTATGGGGGTAGTGGCTCATGCCTGTAATCCCAGCACTTTGGGAGGCTGAGGCGGTAGATTACTCAAGGTCAGGAATTTGAGACCAGCCTGGCCAACATGGTGAAACCCCATCTCTACTAAAAATACAAAAATTGGCTGGGGCTGTGGTGGTTGCCTGTAATCCCAGCTACTCTGGCAGCTGAGGCAGAGAATCACTTGAACCACAGAGGCGGAGGTTTTTGTGAGCTGAGATCCTTCACTGCACTCCAGCCATTTACCATCACAGGATTATGGCATATGAGCTATGGATACGACATATTAAATAAGGACAATGACCATAATAACCTGCACTAGTTGGATATTTTATTATGTATCAGTCACTCAACAATTGTATTTTACTAGATTTTATTTCTTAGAACAGTTTTTTTTTTTTTTTTTTTTTGAGACAGAGTTTTGCTCTTGTTACCCAGGCTGGAGTGCAATGGCACGATCTCCGCTCACCACAACCTTCGCCTCCTGGGTTCAGGCAATTCTCCTGCCTCAGCCTCCTGAGTAGCTGGGATTACAGGCACGTGCCACCATGTCCAGCTAATGTTTTGTATTTTTAGTAGAGACGGGGTTTCACCATGTTGACCAGGATGGTCTCGATCTCTTGACCTTGTGATCCACCCACCTCGGCCTCCCAAAGGGCTGGGATTACAGGCGTGAGCCACCGTGCCTGGTCCTTTTTAGAGCAGTTTTAGGTTCACAGCAAAATTGAGTGGAAAGTATACAGATTTCCTATATATCCCCTACCCAACATATCCACAGCCTCCCCCTCTATCAACATCCAACACCAGAGTGGAACAGTTGTTACAAAGGAAGAACCTACATGGACACATCATTATCACCCAAAGCCCATAGGTCACATTAGGGTTCACTCTTGGTGTTACACACTCTATTGGTTTTGACACATGTGTAATGAACCTTATCCATCATGACAGTTGTTATTAGTCTGTTTTCATGCTGCTGATAAAGACATATCTGAGACTGGGCAATCTGTAAAAGAAAGAGGTTTAATTGGACTTACAGTTCCATGTGGCTGGGGAAGCCTCACAATCAGGGTGGAAGGCAAGAAAGAACAAGTCACATCTTACATGGATGGCAGCAGGCAAAGAGAAAATGAACACCGAGTGAAATGGCAAACCATCATATCTCATGAGACTTATTCACTACCACACGAACAGTATGGTAAAGATCCACCCCCATAATTCAAACATCTCCCATTGGGTCCCTCCCACAACATGTGGGAATTATGGGAGCTACAAAATGAGATTTGGGTGAGACACAGCCAAACCACATCAACAGCATCATACAGAACAGTTGCCCAAGAAATCTTCTGTGCTCCACCTATTCATCCCTCCCTCCTGCCTAACACCTGGCATGCACTTATCCTTCTACTGTTTCCGTAGTTTTGCCTTTCCCAGAATGTCATAGTTAGAATCATACAATATGTAGATTTTTCAGATTGGCTTCTCTCCCTTAATATTGTGCATTTAAGTTTTCTCCATGTCTTTTTTTTTTTTTTTTTTTTTGAGATGGAGTCTTGCCCTGTCGCCCAGGCTGTAGGGCAATGGTGCAATCTCAGCTCACTGCAACCTCTGCTGCCCGTTTTCAAGTAAGTCTCCTTCTTCAGCCTTCTAATTAGAGGCATGTGCCATGACATCCAGTTAATTTTTTGTATCTTTAGTAGAGATGGTATCTCACCATGTTGGTTAGGCTGGTCTTGAACTCCTGACCTTGTGATCTGCCCACCTCAGCCTTCCAAAGTGCTGGGATTACAGGCATGAGCCACTGTGCCCAGCCCATCTTTTCGTATCTTAATGGCTGAATAATATTCCATTGTCTAGATGTACCATACTTTACGCATTCATCTAGGTTTTTTTGGTTGGTTTGTTTTTGTTTTTTTGACACAGGGTCTCACTCTGTGGCCAAGGCTGGAGTACAGCGGTGCAATCATGGCTTACTGCAGCCTTGATCTCCTAGGCCCAAGTGAGCCTCCTGCCTCAGCCTACCAAGTGGCTGGGACTACAAGCATGCACCACCATGCTCAGCTAATTTTTTTATTTTTACCTTTTTGTAGAGATGGGGTCTCCCTATGTTGCCCAGGCTGGTCTTAAATTCCTGGGCTTAAGTGATCCTCCCACCTCAGCTTTCCAAAGTGTTGGGATTACAGGCATAAGCCACCATGTCCAGCCTTCATTTACCAACTGAAGGACATTTTGGTTGCTTCTAAGTTTTGGTAATTATGAATAAGACTGCTATAGACATACATGTGTAGGCTTTTATGTAGATGCAAGTTTTCACCTTCTTTGGATAAATATCAAGGAGCAGAACTACTGCATCATATGGTAAGAGTAGGTTAACATTTGCAAGAACCTGCCAGACTGTCTTCCGAAGTGGCTGTGCCACTCTGCATTCCCACTAGCAATGGTTAAGAGTTCCTATTGCTCCACATCCTTGCTGACATTTGGCATTGTCAGTGTTTTGCATTTTGGCCACTGTAATAGTTGTATAGTGGCATCTTGTTTTAACTTGCAATTCTGTAATGACATATGGTATTTAGCATCTTTTTATATGCTTATTTTCTATCTGTATATCTTTTTGGTGAGGCATCTATTCAGGTCTTTTGCCCATTTTAAAATTGTACTGTTAGGCCGGGCGCGGTGGCTCACGCCTGTAATCCCAGCACTTTGGGAGGCCAAGGCAGGTGGATCACGAGGTCAAGAGATCGAGACCATCCTGGTCAACATGGTGAAACCCTGTTTCTACTAAAAATACAAAAAATTATCTGGGCATGGTGACGCGTGCCTGTAATCCCAGCTACTCAGGAGGCTGAGGCAGGAGAATTGCTTGAACCCAGGAGGCGGAGGTTGCGGTGAGCCGAGATCGCGCCATTGCACTCCAGCCTGGGTAACAAGAGTGAAACTCCGTCACAAAAAAAAAAAAAAAAAAAAAAGGGCTGGGCACGGTGGCTCAAGCCTGTAATCCCAGCACTTTGGGAGGCCGAGGTGGGTGGATCACGAGGTCGAGAGATCGAGACCAACCTGGTCAACATGGTGAAACCCCGTCTCTACTAAAAATACAAAAAATTAGCTGGGCATGGTGGCGCATGCCTGTAATCCCAGCTACTCAGGAGGCTGAGGCAGGAGAATTGCCTGAACCCAGGAGGCGGAGGTTGCGGTGAGCCGAGATCGCGCCATTGCACTCCAGCCTGGGTAACAAGAGTGAAACTCCATCTCAAAAAAAAAAAAAAAAAAAAAATTGTACTGTTTCTTTTCTTAATGTTGAATCTTGAGTGTTCTTTGTATATTCTGTATAACAGTCCTTTATTAAGTGTTTTCTGCAAATATTTTCTCCCAGTCTGTGGCTTTTCTTCTAATTTACTTGATGGTGTCTTGTGCAGGTAAGAAATTTCTATTTATGATGAAGTCCAGCCTATCAGCTATTTCTGTCATGGATCATGTGTTGTATCTAAAACGTCATCATCATGCCCAAGATCAACTGTATTTTCTCCTATGTTATTTTCTAGGAGTTTTATAGATTTTCATTTTCCATTTTGGGTTGTGATCCATTTTGACTTAAATTTTGTGAAGGATGTAAGATCTGTGTCTAGATTCATTTTTTTTCTGTGAAATTTATTTTTCCACATTAGAAGACTTTTTTTTGAGGGGAAATATTTTTTGTCACCACATGATGATCCCATATACCTGCCCAGCATAGGACACCATCGTAAGTCATGAACATGCCATATGATTTCTGAATAAAAGCTACAAGCCCAAGTTATATACAAATGTCTTAACACTGAATAATGTTTACAAACCTATGTACAATAAAACAGATGTAAACAGTAACTGCAGCATGAGACTAATCAAAGGATGCACAGGGAGAACCAATTTTGGTCACTCCACCCACAGGAGCCAGCACCAACCAGCCCTGGAACCAGGTCACTCAACCTTCCTAACACAATGGGACAGGCCTGGGAAGAGAAAACAAAAATGCCCTGAAGACATCATTGAACTGAAGGACTGGAAAGCTGGCAAGAGGTTGCCCCCCGCCCTTACCCCAAGTTTAAGGCCCAGGGCAGAGGAGACAGCATGGAGGCTCAGCCTGTGTGCCCAGCCCCAGAGGCTACTGCTAGGTGGGGCTCAGACGGGCATTGCGCTGCTCAGGGAGGCAAATCCATGGAATGGTAGCTGCTTAAGTAAAATCAGAAGGTGCAGAAAAGGTCCTTAATTGAGTAAACTTCCTGACTCTGCTAGAAACAGGACCAAACTGTGAGAGGTGGAGTTGGGGGACCTGTGGTCATAAGCACTGAAGACGCTTGAGTGGGAGCTCAGGAAGAGGGCACACATTGACCTGATTTGGGGAAGAACTTCAAGATTTGCAATGTTCTAAACACAATTAAATCCTATCAGTACAGCAGAGTGGAGGCTATGAGGGAGGTATAATGAATGAGTACTTTTGCATCCAGTGACCAGGTAATACATGTATGTGTCACCTTGGGACTGACAAAAATGCAATCATGAGAAACCAACAGTACTAGGGTGAGAAGAGACAACAGCCAGTATTGATATTGCAGAGTCCCAGGGCTGGACAGAGCCCAGCAGCTTCCACTGCATGCAGCCTGCCCTCTGCCTGCAGCCTGCCCTCTGTCAGTCAAACTGACGTTCAGCTATTCCCCAAGTATGAAGTGAAGGAAGGACCCTGTGGGATTTACTAGACTGGAACATAAGCACACCCAGCTCTATCTGCTATAAGGGCTTAAAGCCACCAATGACATTCCAATAGAAATGGACACACCAGCCTGGTGCCGTGGCTCACACCTGTAATCCCAGGACTTTGGGAAGCTGAGGTGGGCGGATTGCTTGAGCTCAGAAGTTCAAGGCCAGCCTGGGCAACATGATGAAACCCCATCTCTACAAAAAATACAAAAATTAGCAGGGTGCAATGGTCCCAGTGGTCCCAGCTACTCGGGAGGCTGAGGTGAGAGGATCACTTAAGCCTGGGAAATGGAGGTTGCAGTGGGCCGAGATCACACTACTGCACTCCAGCCTGGGTGACAGAGCAAGATCCTGTCTCAAAAAAAGAAAAAAGAAACCAAGGTCTCAAGGAGGTATTTGTACACCCTCCCCTTGTTCATAGCAGCATTATTCACAACCAGCCAAAACATGGAAGCAGCCCTTGTGTCCATCTAGGGATGAGTGCATGAATATATATATTGAACAATTTGAATATATTCAAACTAATCAACAACAGAGAGACCAGACAGGGCATTGACTGTATGATCAAAATTAACCTCACTAATAAGAATCTGTCAGATATCACATGCCCCCACAGGTGATGCTCTTAAAAGGATACAGCAATACTTACATAGTATCCTAGTTGGAGACGCATAGCCTGAGTTTAACAATGAGGCTATCAGACAAACCCACATTGAGAAACTGTCTACAAAACAATTGTCCTGTATTCTTCAGTAATGGTAAAATCATGCAAGATAAAGAAAGGCTGGGCTGGGTATGGTGGCTCCTGCCTGTAATCCTAGTACTTTGGGAAGCCGAGGTGGGTGGATCATGAGGTCAAGGATTTGAGATCAGCCTGATCAACATGATGAAACCCCATCTGTACCAAAAATACAAAGATTAGCCCGGCCTGGTGGCATGCACCTGTAATTCCAGCCACTTGGGAGGCTGAGGCAAAAGAATCACTTGAACTGGGAGGCAGATGTTGCAGAGAACCAAGATTGCGCCATTACACTCTAGCTTGGGCAACAAGAGTGAAACTGTCTCAAAAAAAAAAAAAAAAAAAGAAAGAAAAAAGAAAAAGAAAAGAAAGGCTGAGGAACTTTTCCAGACCAAAGAAGTCTAAAGAGACATGACAACTCAATGCAGTCCTTGATCCTGGGCTGGATCAAGTATTGGAGGGAAAAGAAAAAAAGCTAGAGGAACACCAAGACAACTGGCCACATTTGGAATATGAACTGTTGATGAGAAAATATCATTATCAATATTAAATCTACTGAATTTTGTAACTCCACCGCAGTTATGTAAGAGAAAGTCCCTGCTCTTAGGAAATACACTGAACTGTGAAGGGTAAAGGGACATGATGTATGCAATGTACTCTCAAATGGCTCAGAAAAAAATGAGAGAAAGAATGACTAAATAAGTGTGGCAACATGCTAGCAATTGCAGAATCTAGGTTAAGGGTATAGAGGAATTCTCTGGCTTACTCTTGCAAATATTCTGTAAATTTAAAATTCTTTTCAAAATAACAAGTACAAATTTTTAAAAAGTTTCCAAGAGCACACAGCTGCTAAGGGTAGAGCGAAGACTGATTGATGGATTCAGTTTTGAGACAGGGTCCCTCTCTGTCACCCTGACTGGAGTGCACACTGCAGCCTCTACCTCCTGGGCTCAAATGATCCTCCCACCTCAGCCTCCTGAGTAGCTGGGATTACAGGCACACGTCACCATGACTGCCTAATTTTGTGATATTTTTTGTAGAGGTGTGTTTTTGCCATGTTGCCTAGGCTGGTCTCAAACTTGTGGGCTCAAGCCATCCACCTGCCTTGGCCTTCCAAAGTGCTAGGATTACAGGCATGAGGTACCATGCCTGGCCTGGAACTGAGATTTAAATCCAAGCTGTTTGGCATTCAGGGACTCAATGCTGTCTCTTTAATCAGGTAGCTCAATGGTTCTCATATTACAGAGGAGGGTATTGAGGCCCAGCCTGAGTTAGTTGTGGCATCAGAACTGGTTTGTGGGAGCCCAGCCTTGTGAGCTTCCACCACTCTCTTGGACTGTCCTGTTGACAGAGCTGAGGGTTCTGCCTTGAGACAGGACCTGATGTTTCTCTGGTGACCCTCCCACCACTTGCTGAGTTAGTTGGATCTCAAAGGTAGGACTCTGCTGACTTTGTCTCTGGATTACTGAACAATGGGGACTGAGAAGGTCATGTTTAATTAGGAGAGACACAGGCCAGGCTTCATAGACTTAGTTGGGTGTGGTGGCGCATCCCTGTAGTCCCAGCTACTTGGGAGACTGAGGCAGGAGAATTGCTTGAACATGGGAGGCAGAGGTTGTGGTGAGCCAAGATTGTGCCATTACACTCCAGCCTGGGCAACAAGAGCAAAACTCCATCTCAAAAAAAAAAAAAAAAAAAAAAAAGACATAAAAAGGTACTAAAAAGAGAAAAGAGTTGTATAAATATAAGGTAGGATTATACTTCATTTAACATAAAAAGGACCACCATTCACTCATTCATAAATCTTAATATTTATTAAAATAAATATTAAACTATTTTAAAATTAATAAATATTAATTAAATTAATAAACATTTATTGAGCCCATAAAGATACATGGAGGTCCATGGGTTCAGAATGAGAGACAAAGTCCCTGCGCTGGTGGAGCTTACAGTACAGGGAGGAAGGCAGAAATGTAAGGGGAAGTTATGGGTATGTTGGGCTAAGAAAGAGGAAATTCAGGTTTCAAGAGAATGTCATAAGAACAGCTGACTTTGTCTGTGGTGTCAGGGAAGGTCTCCCTGAGGAAATGACATTCAAGCTGAGACCTGAACCATTTAAGCACACTCTGCTGGAGAGGAAGGAGCGTCAGGCACAGGAATCAGCATAAGCAAAGGCCCTGAAATAAGAAAAGAAAAACTAGCACAATAATTAGAAATTTTTGGCTAAGATGAAGTGTAGAAATTCTTTTTTTTTTTTTTTGGAGACAGAATCTCTCTCTGTGGCCCACACTAGAGTGTAGTGGCATGATCTCCACTCACTGTAACCTCTGCCTCTGAGGTTCAAGTGATTCTTGTGCCTCAGCCTCCCAAGTAGCAGGATTACAAGGGCAAACCACAACACCCGGCTAATTTTTGTATTTTTAGTAAAGGCGGGGTTTCACCATGTTAGCAAGGCTGGTCTCTAACTGCTGACCTCAAGTGATCTGCCCACCTCAGCCTCCCAAATGCTGAGCTTAGAGGCATAAGCTGCCATGCTAAGGCAAGAAATTCAAAGTCACTAGTATGTGATAATTTTCTATACAACAGTTATTTTTCTTACTTTCATGGAAATGAAATTCTTTATGGCAGTTTCAATGCTTCCTTGCTCCCACATATCATGGTTACTAGATGTAACAGCCTTTTTTGGTCACTTTAGACTTAATTTGTTTCTACTAACTTTTAATTTTGTGAAGCTACATTCTTTACTGATTACCCATATTAGCAAAGTGAAATATATACTAAGAGACACAAAGTATTTGGAAATGTGATAAATTATTGTTGCAGGCCTGCCGCAGTGGCTGATACCTGTAATCCCAGCATTCTGGGAGGTTGAGGCAGGAGGATTGCTTGCGTCCAGGAGTTTGAGATCAGCTTGGGTAACGCAGTGAGACTCTGTCTCTATGAAAATAAATAAACAAATACACAATTATTGCTGCAAAGACATTGCAATACTTCTGCAGAAGTTATGCCAGATTTTAACAAACAACAGTGTTCGTTCATTTCCCATTAATATCAATATCTGAATTCATTTCCCATCAATATCATCAGTAACTAATATGCATTAGTCAATTTCAATTATAAATTTTTAATAGCTGTTCAAGTTCTTATTTCTCGTAATTCCCCAAGTTACATATGTCATCTAGTCCAGTGCTTTTCAAACTGGGATATGCAAATAAATTGCCTGGGAGTCATGTCAAAATGAAGATTCTGACTAAGTTGATCTGGAGTGAGGCTGAGACTCTGCACTTCTAAAGAGCTCCCAGGTGATGCTGATACTGCTGTTCCAGGATCATATTTTAAAAGTAAGGATCTGATCAGAAGACTGAAAAGGTGAGTTGATACTTTGTTTCTCAGTGGATGAAAAAATTAAAAAAAAATAAAAAAATAAAAAAGAGGAAAAGAAGACTGAAAAGGTCACTATTTTCTTTCAGTATTATAAACCTTTATTTTTAAAATGACATTGAAGTTTCCAATGTAGGATAATGAAGAAATTGATTTTAAAATTTAGTTTTGGAACATAGATGGGGTGATGGATTTGAAATTGAAATCTCCTTTTTCTAATATTCTCTATGCAGGATAAATTGAAAGGAATGTCAAAAGACTCTGCAATTTATTTTAAACTTAATATCTATCTTTTTGTAACCATTATCACTTAGCTTTTCTTTGAAGAATTTCTTAGGCCAGGCACAATGGCTCATTCCTGTAGTCCCAGCACTTTCCTAGGTCAAGGGAGGAGGATTGCTCGAGACCAAGAGCTTCAGATCTTGTCCCTAAAAAAAAAAAAAAAAAAAAAAGAAATATATACATATAGATAGATAGATAGATAGATAGATAGATAGATAGATACAGAGAGAGACAAAGTCTCACCCTGTCACCAGGTTTGGAGTGCAGTGGCACAATCTTGGCTCACTGCAACCTCTGCCTCTGGGTTCAAGTGATTCTTCCGCCTTAGCCTCCCAAGTAGCTGGGACTACAAGTGTGCAACACCACACCTGGCTAATTTTTTTGTATTTTATTTTTATTAGACATGGGGTTTCACCATATAGGCCAGGATGGTCTTGATCTCTTGACCTCGTGATCTGCCCGCCTCAGCCTCCCAAAGTGCTGGGATTACAAGCATGAGCTTGTAATCTGTGCCCGATCCAAAATATATATATTTTTTTAAAAGGAAAAAAATGAATTTCTTAATCCCTTTGAGGTTTTTGAGAGCATTATGTACATTAAAATTTTTTGATATTACATTTTGATTTTTCTCTGTCATTTTGCTTAAACTATCTATTTTACTTAAAGCATCATACCAGGTCAGTACTAAGTGAATATATTTAGACATATGTTTGAAAGTAGAACTTTGGCTGGTATTTTAGAACTGTATTATTTATTTATTTATTTATTTTTTGAGACAGAGTTTCACTCTTGTTACCCAGGCTGGAGTGCCATGGCGCGATCTCAGCTCACCGCAACCTCTGCCTCCTGGGTTCAGGCAATTCTCCTGCCTCAGCCTCTTGAGTAGCTGGGATTACAGGAATGTGCCACCATGCCCAGCTAATTTTTTGTATTTTTAGTAGAGATGGGGTTTTCACTATGTTGACCAGGATGGTCTCGATCTCTTGACCTCGTGATCCACCTGTCTCAGCCTCCCAAAGTGCTGGGATTACAGGCATGAGCTTGTAATCTGTGCCCGACCCAAAATATGTGAGCCACCGGGCCCAGCCGTACAGTTCTTAAAATATATTTTTAAAATTCAGTAATGTCTAAGGAGACTTTGACTGCATTGTTCACTGTCATATTTAAAGAATGCTTTTAGTCTGAGCACAGTGGCTCACGCCTATAATCCCAGCACTTTGGGGGGAGCTGAGGGAGATGGATTGCTTGAGCCCAGGTGTTTCAGACCAGCCCGAGCAACATGGTGAAATCACATCTCTACAAAAAATACAAAAATTAGCTGGTCATGGTGGCATGCCTGAAGTCCCAACTACTCGGAAGGCTGAGATAGGAGGATAGCCTGAACCTGGCAGGCAGAGCTTCCAGTGAGCCATGATTGTGCCACTTCACTCCAGCCTGAACAATAGAACAAGACCCTGTCAAAAAAGAAAGAAAAAGAAGAAAGAAAAGAAAAAGAAAGAAAGAAAGAAAGAAAAAAAGAAAAGAAAAGCAAGCAAGCTTGCTTTAAGGTGGGCATAGTGGTATGTGTCTATGATCCCAGCTACTCAGAAAGCTGAGGAAGGAAGATTGCTTGAGGACAGGGGTTCAAGACCAGCCCAGGAAACATGGTGAGATCTCCCCCTCATCTCAAATAATAATAATAAATAATGCTTTAGAAAAGGAATATATAAATCATTCTATATTTTATGGTATATATATTTGTATTCAAGAATTTTCTATTGCCACATTATACTTTGCACATATATTTGCACCATGCTGTCATATTTCTGGCTTCTTGAATTATTTTTGTCTAGTTCAGTTTTTGTAGGTAGTTTACTAAAATTTAAAAATAATCTCTCAGCCGGGCGCGGTGGCTCAAGCCTGTAATCCCAGCACTTTGGGAGGCCGAGGCGGGTGGATCACGAGGTCGAGAGATCGAGACCATCCTGGTCAACATGGTGAAACCCCGTCTCTACTAAAAATACAAAAAACTAGCTGGGCGTGGTGGCGTGTGCCTGTAATCCCAGCTACTTAGGAGGCTGAGGCAGGAGAATTGCTTGAACCCAGGAGGCGGAGGTTGCGGTGAGCCGAGATCGCGCCATTGCACTCCAGCCTGGGTAACAAGAGCGAAACTCCGTCTCAAAAAAAAAAAAAAAAAAAAAAAAAAAAAAAAAAAAAATCTCTCTCCAGTTGTGACAAAAATCTCCCAAAAATGTTCACATATAGAAGTATTTGAGTTTAGAAAACCACAACTCTAATCATAATCATCTGCATTATATGCCTCACATCAGGTAATGTGTCTAAAATAATGAGTAAACGTTTAGCATTTCTGATCTTATCCCAAAGTATTTTATCTGTTAATGTTTTAATTAATGGGTTTTGTATTGCATCTCCTGGGTAACAAAGTATAGCAGATTTTTGGTGATGGCATTTGATTTCTGATGAATATTCTACCTTGATGTTACCAAATGCTGCCAAATGAATATTCTGATTTCTATACTTTTTTTTTTTTTTTTTTTTTTTTGAGACAGAGTCTCACTCTGTTGCCCAGGCTAGAGTGCAGTGGCTCAGTCTTGGCTTGGCTTACTGCAACCTCTGCCACCTGGGTTCAAGCAATTCTCCTGCTTCAGCCTCCCGTGTAGCTGGGATTACAGGCACTTGCCACCGTGACTAGCTAATTTTTGCAGTTTTTAGTAGAGATGGGGTTTCACCATCCTGGCCAGGCTGGTGTTGAACTCCTGACCTCATGATCCACCCACCTTGGCCTCCCAAAGCGCTGGGATTATAGGGGTGAGCCACTGTGCCCGGCCCTGAATTTCTATACTCTTAAAATTAATTGGCTAAGTGCCTGAATGCTAGACATTGCCTCACCAAAACCAGAATTATTTATATGTTTTCTTGTTTTGTTTTGTTGTTTTGTTTGTTTTTGAGACAGCATTTCACTCTTTTGCCCAGGCTGGAGGGCAGTGGCTTGATCTTGGCTCACTGCAACCTCCACCCACTCTGGGTTCAAGAGATTCTCCCCAGCAGCTATGATTATACGTGAGCGCCACGACACCTGGCTAATTTTTGTACTTTTAGTAGAGGTAGGGTTTTGCCACGTTGGCCAGGCTGGTCTCGAACTCCCAACCTTAGGTGATTCAACCACCTTGGCCTCCCAAAGTGCTAAGATTACTGGTGTGAGCCACAGTGCCCAGCCTTATATAATGTTTTCAAGAACAGCACAGCAACTTTTCTCCTATATTATAGTTTTGTAGAACTACCTATCACCGCACCCTCTTTCTCTCTGATACTCTTTTCTGCGTTTTCTTTCCTTTTTTTTCTTTCTGTGCTTTCATCTGAATACTTTCTGCTGCCTGTCTTCCAGTTCATAAATCTACTGTTTTGCTGCTTCTAATCTGCTCTAAATCTCATCTAATGAATTTTTTTAAAATAACGACTTTATTGAAGTATGCATCTATTTATACCATCAACTGTACCTATTTAAAATGTACAGTTTGACAAATGTACAGTTTGATTAGAGTTTTGAGTTATATATACACCCTTACAACCACAATCATAATCAAGATGCAGATTATTCCTGTGGTGCCTAATGTCTGTTATCCCAACACTTTGGAAGGCAGAGGTAGGAGGATCGCTTGAGCCCAGGAGTAGTTCAAGACCATCCTTGGCAACATGATGAGATCGAACAAAAGAAATTTAAAAATTAGTTGGGGGTGGTGGTGCATACCTGTAGTTCCAGCTACTTAGGAGGCAGAGGTGGCAGGATCGCTTGAGCCTGGGAGGTTGAGGCTGCAGTGAGCTGTGATCGTGCCACTGCACTCCAGCCTGGGCAACAGAGTGAGACTCTGTTGCAAACAAACCAACAAAAAACCACGCAAATCATTGTTATCATCCCCAGAAGTTTCTTTGTGCCCCTTTGTCTCACATGTCTCCCTCCACATCTGGTCCCAGGCAACCATTGATTTGCCGTGATTATAGATTAGTTAGTATTTTTCTAGAATTTTATGTAAATGGGATTTTACATTATGTATCCTTTTGTTTTTGGCTTCTGTTGCTATTAGGCTGGTGCAAAAGTAATTTTGGTTTTTGCCAAAGTAATGCAGTAAGTAATGGCAAAAAATGAAATTACTTTTTTTGAGATTTTGAGATTCACGCACTCTATTGAGTGATTGATAGTTCATTTCATTGTCAAGTAATATTCATTTAATTGAATATTTTGTTACTGAGTAAATTGAAAGTATTTTGTTCATCTATTCACCTGTTGGTGAATATTTGTGATATTTCAGGTTTTACTACCCTGTGAATAAAGACATTGTCAATATTCTTGTGCAAATCTTAGTGTACCCGGGAGCAGGGGCTCACACCTGTAAACCCAGCACTTAGGGAGGCAGAAGTGGCCAGATAGCTTGAACTCAGGAATTCGAGACAAGCCTGGGCAGCATAGTGAAACTCCATTCTCAATTAAAGAAAAATTTTTAAACTTTATTTTAACCCCCCAAATCTTAGTATAGATATATATTTTTATTTCTTTTCATTTCTCTTGGGTAAATACATGATAGTCTTTTTTAGGTATCAACTTGGCTGAACCATAGTCCCCAGTTATTTAATCAAGTACAGATCTGAGAGTTGCTATGAAGCTTGTTTTTGTTTTTATTGTTTGTTTTTGTTTTGTAACAGGGTCTCACTCGGTTTCCCACGCTGAGTGCAGTGGTGCCATCATGGCTCACTACAGCCTCGACCTTCTGGGCTCAAGCAATCCTCCCACCTCAGCCTCCTGAGTATCCGAGATTATAGGCACACCACCATGCCCTGCTAATTAAAAAAAAATTCTTTTGTAGAGGTCTCACTATGTTGCCCAGGGTTGTCCCAAACTCCTGGGCTCAAGTGATCCTCCCACCTCAGCCTCTCAAAGTGTTGGGATTACAGGGGTGAGCCACTCTGCTGGGCCTGAAGGTGTCTTCACAGATGTAACTAAAATTCATAAATTGACTTTAAGTAAGAAAGATTATCCTAGGTAATCTGGTTGGACCCGATTCAATCAGTGGAAAGTCTTTAAAAGTAGAGTCAAAGAAGAAGAAATTGTGAAGAAATTTTGCCTGTGGACTGTGCCCTCAGCCCTTGCCTGAGAGTTCCAGTCTATTCTCCTGCCTGCTTTATAGATTTGCAATTTGCCTAACCAGCACCCCCTCACCCTGACCCCGCCACTGCATAAGTCAATTCCTTGAAATAAATCTCACTGTTTATCTCCTGGTTCTGCTTCTGAGTTGGAATCCTGACTGACACCAATTTGGTACTGAAAGTGGTTCTAGAGGAACAGAATCTTGAGGAAGAGATTTCTGAATTGGCTCTGGGTTTTCTTGAGTTGGTTCTCTAATATAATTACATTTAAAGGCACGGGTGACTCTATTTCCAGTGGTAAAGAGGGCACCGGGAGTCCATGGTATGATAAAGCATTGAATATGCCTAATGAAACACCTGTGGAAAGCATTGAATATGCCTAATGAAACACCTGTAGAAAGTATTGAATATGCCTAATGAAACACCTATAGAAAGAGTGACCATTTTTCTGTTACCTTAGAATATTTTAATCAAACAGAAACAGAAGGACATTGGCTATAACTGCACTGAAGAAAGTAGGCAGAGAAAAGGATGAGCTCAGGGTTTCAAATTCCCAGCTTTAAGTGTTTAAAGCTTTAAGTTATGCATAGATGACCTGGAAGCTTCTGTATCTGTCCTGAAAGGAACCCTTAGGGCCATGATTTCTGAAAACCAACCCTGAGTCTCATTCGGCAAGAGACTGATAGAGATGCTGTTTAGAGCCTTTGCCCAGCCACTGTAGGTGAATCACATTGCAGACCCTTAAGATTCTGAAGCAAAGCCCCACCATCCCCTGCAGGTAAGGACTTTCCTCTTGAGAAGCAACCTTTGGCTTGCTGGGCCTCAGCAGAGACTGAACACTTAAGTGGGGGGAATCATCAAGTTACCATGTGACCTGAGCTGCCCATCATGACCCAAGTGTTATCTGATCCACCAAGCTATAAAGTTGTGCATGCACAGCAACACTCCGTCATCAAACTGAAGTGGTATATATGAGATTGGGCTTAAATGGGCCCTAAAGGTATAGGTAAATTGCACACGGAAATGGCCCAAACCCCACTCCTGCTACATTACCTTCTCTCTCCCAGCCTGCACTTATGGCCTCATGTTGAACAGTTGACTGAAGAAGGGAAAACTCAGTTGTGGTTTGTAGCCCTGGTTTATGATGGTTCTGCACAATATGCAAGCACCAGGTGAAAACAAACCTACTGTCCCTTTCTGGGACACCCCTGAAGAATAACGGTGAAAAAAAAAATCTTCCAGTTGGGAGAACTTTGAGCAGTGTACTTGGTTGTTCATTTTACCTGAAAGTAGAAATGGTCAGAAGCTCTTCGGACCCACAGGTCTTTGTTCCAAAAGAAGGAATGCTTCCACCAGGAGACACAACAACATTTCCATTGAATTGGAAGTTGAGATGGCCACTTGGCCACTTTGGGCCTTTCATGCCTCTGAATCAACAGGTAAAGCAGGAAGTACCTCTGCTGGCTGAAGTGACTGATCTTGATTACTAAGCAGGAAATTTGGTTGCTATTACGCAATGGAAATGTATTAATAATAGGCAACTTTATATTGTAGTATTAAGTTTCAGGACATGAAAGGTGGAGAAGGAACATTACCCAAGGACTTTGCATCCGCTTGGGGAAAGTATTGTTATGTTTTCAATAGTATGCAGGATAGTTATATCATGTTAAGTGAAAGTATGACTTTGTTATTGTCTTTAAAAAATTTTTTTCTTTTTGAGACATAGTCTCACTCTATAGCCCAGGCTGGAGTACATTAGCAAGATCTCTGCTTACTGCAAACTCTGCCTCTCAGGTTCAAGCAATTTTCCTGCCTCAGCCTCCCAAGTAGTTGGGATTAGAGGCATACACTGCCACACTCGGCTAACTTTTGTATATTTAGTAGAGACAGGGTTTCACCACGTTGGCCAGGCTGTTCTCAAACTCCTGACCTCATGATTGGCCTGCCTCGGCCTCCCAAAGTGCTGGAATTACAGGTGTGAGTCATCGCACGTGGCCACAAACATTTTTTAAGAGATAGGGTCTTGCTGTGTTACCCAGGCTGGAGTACAGTAGTGTGATCATAGGTCACTGTAGCCTTGAACTCCTGGGCTCAAGAGATCCTCCTGCCTCAGGTTCCTGAGTAGCTAGGACTACAGGTGCACACTACCATACAGGCTAATTTAAAAAAAAATTTTTTTTTTTTTGTAGAGATGGGGGTCTCACTAGGTTGCCCAGGCTGGTCTGAACTCCTGGGCCGAAGCAATCCTCTTGCCTTGGCCTCCCAAAGGACTGGGATTACAGGGTCCCTGATCTGTTATTGTTGGCCTTTAGAGATCAAGTATGGTTAAGGAGATGTGTAGGAGTGTGATTGCTGGATCACAGTCTTTTTACATTTTAGCTATCCTAATGAGAGTATGGTGGTTTTAATTGGAAAAATCCCTAGTTGACTAAAGATGTTGATTATCTCTTCATTGTTTATAGGCCATTTTTTAATCTTATGAATTATTTATTAAAGCCTTTGCCCACTGACTTATTGGGTTGGCTTATTATTCATTTATAACAATTCTTTATGTAGTCTGGATACAAGACTTTTTTTTTAATGCTTTCTATTGCAAACTCTCCACCTGTGGCTTGCTTTTTAATTTTCTTAATGGTATCTCTCAAAGAGCACCAGTTTTTAATTTTGATAGAGTTCCAATTTATCAATCACTTTTTTTTTCTTTTTTTTTTTGAGACAGGGTCTCAGTCTGTCATCCAGGCTGGAGTGCAGTGGCACCATCTCAGCTCGCTGCGACCTCCACCTCCCAGATTCAAGGATCCTCCTTCCTCAGCCCCACAAGTAGCTGAGACTCCAGGCACGTGCCAACACGCCCAGCTAATTTTTGTAGAGACAGCATTTTGCCATGTTGCCCAGGCTGGTCTTGAACTCCTGAGCTCAAGTGATCCACCTGCCTCAGTCTCCCAAAGTGTTGGGATTATATGCGTGAGCCAGGCTGTGAATCACTTCTTATGGTTCATACATTTTCTGTCCTAAGAAATCTTTGCCTATCCCAAGGTCACAAATGCTTTTTCTATGTTTTCTTCTAAAAAATTTTTTTTAATAGTTTAAGCTTTTAAATTTAGGTTTATCATCCATTTTGAGTTATCTTCCTCAGGGGGCTCCTTCAGTGCTTCTGAAATCTATAAATGCACCCTCTAACAACCTCAAATCTAAGTTAACCTTGCCACCTCCTTCTCCTTCACTACTCATTTAGTTCATTGCCATGTCCTGTCCATTTTACCACTAAATAGTGCTCGTCTCTGCCACTACCTTCCTACCTTGCATTGACTACCTGGCCAGTGGCCTCCTAACTGGCACTCCTGCCCCAGCTTTGAGACTCCCATCAGACCACTCTTCACACTGCTATCTAAGTAACTTAAAAACAAACATAATGGGCCAGGTGCGGTGCCTCGTGCCTGTAATCCCAGCGCTTTAGGAGGCCAAGGTGGGTGGATCACGAGGTCAGGAGATAGAGACCATCTTGGCCAACATGGTGAAACCCTGTCTTTACTAAAAATACAAAGAAAAAAAAAATTAGCTGAGTGTGGTGGCGCGCGCCTGTAATCCCAGCTACTCGGGAGGCTGAGGCAGGAGACTCGTTTGAACCTAGGAGGTGGAGGTTGCAATGAGCCGAGATCACGCCACTGCACTCCAGCCTGGGTGAGAGAGCGAGACTCCGTCTCCAATCAATCAATCAATCCGAAATCCTCATCTGTTTTTGCCTACCTCTTCCCACACTCGCGTCTACTCCACATTCAATGTTTTTTAGCGCTCCCCATTCTGGCCATGCCAAAACCTCAACACTTAGCAACGAACTCCTCCCAACTCAATTCCTCTTTCTCTTCAACTAAATCAGTTCCCCTCATAAAGATTCTCTTAGTACCATACACCTCTCAGAGGATTTTTACTAACTGAAAACTTAATTTTGTTTGATTCTCCCATGAACGTTTTCCTTCTCCACCAGATCTCAAACTTCACGAGGCCAGGGACTCCGTTGACCCCATATGGTACTCCCAGCTCCTTGAACACGGAAGAAGCCTCATTACATAAGTCATGAACGAAAAAATAAAGTGAGAAAACAGGAATTATAAAGAGATGGGCTGGTGGCTGCTTACGATTCCTTCAGTGGTAATATCTAGCGCCAAATAATGACAGTCTGCTCGTTCCAAGCAGCCTGCCAGGTGGAACGAAGGCCTTGCGACTCAAGGTAGGTAGATACAAACGTGTGATCCAGAGCGGCAGACAGAAAATCCGACGAAACCCCCTAGTACTCAGGGGTGTTGTTCGTAGGGCGAGGCTCGCTCGGTTCCTACAGCTTTGTGCCGGGAGGAGCTCACCTGGAGCCCCTCAGTACTACCCGCACCGCGCAGCTCCACCAGCCCAGCAACCGCGTGGGTGGGCGGGCTAGAGGCGGGGCCACGGCTTCCACAACCCATCCCCGCCCCCTGCGGCGTGCGCGCGCCCGTCCGTCCGGTCCCTTGCGCGTGCGCCGCCGGCCGGGGGGCGGAGGTGGTGGGCGGTGGCGGCTGCGGAGGGGGCGCGTGCGCTCTTGCTCCCTCGCGCCGGCTCGCGCTCCCGCGCCGGGGCTGAGGCGGTGGCGGCGGTGGCGGTGACTGAGGCGGCGGCGGAGGCTGAGGCGGCGCGGGGGGAGGGCCGGGAGGGGGGTGGTTGTGGGGGATGGACCGGGCGCGGCGGCCGCAGTGGAAGGAGCAGGCGCTTGAGCTCGAGCGACGGCGCTGGCGGAGACGCCGGCTGCTCCTCCCCTCCCCGCCGGTGAGTGAGCGCCCCCGCCCCGGACGCTGGCGGCGGTCGCGGCCCCCTGACGGCCCTCCGCGGTGGGTGGGGACAGTCGTGAGGGAGCGTGGCCCGGCGGCACAGCCGGCGCAGGCCTGGCCTCCCGCTCGCGGCCTGGCGCGGCTCGGACCCGCCGTTGCCCCCGTTAGAGGTTGAAGCCCCGGGCCTAGGACTCGACCCCCAGCATCCCACGGGGCCTCTTTCCTTTCCCGGCTCGTTACGCTGTCATTTCGACCCTGGGGTTCCCCTCTCCAGCTCCTCGCCTCGTCCCCTTCCCGGCGTCCCAGGGCCGAGGTGAGGGAGGGGCGTGCGAGAAGTCGGGCCGAGGCCGGAGGGACTGTGGAGCGGCCGGCTCCCGTCGGGGTCTGGGGTTTTAGGAGCCCTTGATCGCCCTGGCGTCCCAGAAGTGAGCCACCGGGACTCAGCCGTTTCCACCTGAAACCAGTTTTGCACCTTTTGTTTTGGTTTTGAGCCGTCGTTCCAGGCGAGGAGGGAGCCCGGCGAACTGGGGAGAATAGGTGGTGGGAGGTGGGATGGGAGGTGGAGCTGGCGGGGCCTGGCCTCGGGAGGCCCCCGTGAACGCTCGTAGGATAGGGGAGAGGGGTACGGCGACTTACACCTTCCCTGGAGGGCTAGAGATGGGGTTATAGCTTGCGAATCTCTGCTATTTCAGCCTCAGCAAAGGGGGATGGTGTTGATCCGTGGTTGGTTTGGTTCGTCCCTTAACAACATTCTTGGTGAGGATTCCCCAGGTGAATCTGCCGCGGAGTTTCTTGAAGCTGCCCACTGGAGCTGTTGGCTACCAACCCCCCTCCCCTCCCCTCCCCTCCCCTCCCCCCTCCCCTCACCCCGCCTCCCGCCGTCCCCCCAACGCCCGTTTGCTTTTGTGACACGTTGCACGTTAGTCTTGGTAGAGCCTAGCCATCAGGTACCTGTACCGTAAGCATCTCTATAAAAGGTGTGAATTCCTAAATTAGTTTATTCTGTTAAAAAAAAAAAAAAAATCCAGGGCTTAAATCTCAGATAGCTGCTTTAAAATAAAACAAAACCTTGATTTGTTCCAGGAGGTAGATACATTTTTTTTCTCTGTGTATTAGAAGATTGAAACTCAAATTGTGAGTAGGTGGTAGTTTTACTAGTGTCATATGACAAAATGATGCTTATAGATGGGATTTTAACTTAACAATACCTTGTCCTCTACCAACAGAGTTGGCTTGCTTTTTTTTTTTTTTTTTTTTTGAAATCACACACCCACTCTCTGGCTAGTGTAGAAAGATTAAAAAGCTGCTTCTGGTCTGTGGGTGGTAACCTTTTAATTTATAAAGAGTTTTGAGCTGCTTATAGATTGCTGATCAGCATCATAGAAAAAATTTAGACATTAAAACTTCATTAGCATATGATGTAGATCTGTTATGAGCATTGATTAAGATTTGATACGGTGTTGGTGCTGTGTACTGTGTATAGGAATGAGATTTCTCAGAACATTTGCATCTTAAACAGAAGCACAGGCCACTGACAATGTTGTGACACCTTGCAGTAGTTGAGAGACTGTTTTATGAGCACAAAAAGACCTGTAGTCTACAATTTGATGAAGAACCCCACTGTTACTTTAAATTCTTTGAAGTAGAATATTTCCTGTTTCCTGCAAGAGTACTTCTGCCTATCATAAATTTATAGAGCCTATAATGGCTGAGGACTCAAGTTTAAGTTCCTCAGAGGGGCGTTTATGGACCATTCATTAATTTACTTATCAAATATTTATTGAGCCCTTACTTTGTTCCAGTATGTTTTCTAAGTAGTGGGCTACAGTGGCAGGACAAAACACTCAAGGTCTCTTCCCTAATTAAGCTTTATTCTTTATATATGGGAATGCGGAATATACAAAAAACAAGCAAATAGGATCATTTCAGATAATGATATAAATCAGTGGTTGGTAAACTTTTGGTAAAGGACCAGAAAGTATAGTACGTATCAGGCTTTTTGGGCCATATGATCTCTTTCTCAACTATTCTGTTGTAGGACAAAAGCAGCTACAGACAGTATGTGCACAAACATGTTTATGTTCTAGTTAAACCTGGGACACTGAAATTTGAATTTCATAAAATTTTCACATATCACAGAATATTATGAGTTTTAAAAAATATTTTCCCCCAGCCATTTAAACATGTAAAACCATTCTTAGCCATAGAAAACATGGGGCAAACTGGATTTGGCCTATAGATTATAATCTAGTCTTTTATAGAAAAAGTTTGCTGACCCTTAATATGAATTATGAAGAAAATAAAACAAGCTGATGTGACAAGTGAATGATTGAGAGGTGGGTGGAGGGTTATTGAGTGAGAGGAGGCATCACTAAGTAGAAGTTGGCTTGTAAGTTAAATGGCTTGTAAGTTAAGTAGAAGATACTTGAGTTGGGACCTGAAAAATGGGAGTGCTTTCCTGGTAAATGAAACAGTGAGTGCAGAGGTCCGCAGGTACAGATGAGCTGCTTTTGTTTTCCAGCCTTGAACTTCCCCACATAGCATGTCATTCTAATCTTTGTGTCCTTGTTAGAATTGTTAGAATGTTCTTCTTCATGTTGTGATAGGATGGTACCTTTGTATCTCCTCTTACTGATCCTGCCTTACAATACCCATGGAGTAAGATTGCAGTGGACTTGCACCTCATCGTACGGTTAGGTCCGAAAGTTAGTACATGAGGCAGAAATCACATAAGATGAAAACTCTGCTTGAAAATTCCATAAATTGCTCAAAAAGTACGATATGCATGTTTTTGTGTATGTAAAATTCTTACGAATATTAAAGGCTGAGAGCCACAGAGCTTGACTGAGGGAAAAAGCAAGAGGAAATAAATTGTTATATAGATATCTGGACTTTCAGACTATTTTGCTTTTTAAAACTACTGTGGAAGCTCTATCAGAGTGGGGGATGGTGTAGAATTTTGATATGTTCTTGTTTCCATGCAGGATTTAATTCTATTTTTATATTCAGCTGCTATTACGTTAATACGTGCTCATAGATGTGTTGTGAATATTAAACAAGATAATATATTTGAAAGAGCCCAGCACTTAAGATAGTCAATAAACATTTGTGGAATTATAATCTGATTTTTACTTCTTTGGGCCCACATATATACTGTCCTTTGAGAAGCTATAGAGAACTTAGCCACCTGCTTCCTGTCTTTCCTTATTGGCATTTCCTGTTGTGGCTCTACTGAACAGCTGTCACTTTCTTTGTCCTTGAGCATTTGTCACATTTTGTCAGAAGTTGGCTTGTAAGTTAAATGGGTATATGATATAACTCTGTTGGTTCTGCCACATGACCCTTAAAGTATTTGAGCACAGCTATTATGTCTCCAATTTAAGTCTTCACTTTTCAGAGCTAAATGTTTTCATTTCTTTCTTTTTTTTAAAGATAGAGAGACAGAGTCTCATATGTTGCCTAGGCTGGTCTTGAACTCCTGGCTCAAGTGATCCTCCTTGCCTTGGCATCCAAAAGTGGTGGGTTTCTAGGCATGAGCCACCATGCTCAGCCATTCATTCATTTATGTGTATTTTTTTAACCTTGCTACTCTGAATTACATTTTAAGGTACAAACTCAAGTTTTATCACCTTGAGCAAGTCTTTCCTGATAATTCTAGACCTTCTTTATATTCTTAATATACTTTTTACTCTTCAATTTATTTTTTCTTATTTTTGTATTTTATACGAGTTTCATGAGCATTTGTCTTCACAGTGTGACAACAAGCTTCTTGAAGGCAAAAACTATGTTTGAAGTATCTTTTATATCCTGGATGCACTGAGTAAAATTCCAGGGATGCAGTTGATCTTAAGTTTGTTATAATTTTTTAAAATAGACTTTAAAATTTAGATTTAGAGAAATATTGCAAAGATGGTACAGAGTTCCTGCCTGCTCTACACTGTTTCCCATATTATTAACATCTTACATTCCTGTGGTAAATTTGTCACAATTAATAAACCAATATTGATACATTATTACAGAGACCATACTTTATTCAGATTTCCACAAGTTTTTTTTCCTTAATGCTCTTTCACTGCCCCAGGATCCCATCCAGGATACCACATTGCATTTAGTAATCATGTCTCCTTAGCTCCTCTTGGTTGTGACAGTTTCTCAGACTTTCCCTGTATTTAATGACCTTGGCAGTTTTGAAGATTTCTGGTCAGATTTTGTTTGTTGGTTTTTTTGAGACAGGCTCTTCCTCTGTCACCGAGGTGTGATCTCAGCTCACTGCACCCTCGACATCCTGAGCTCAAGTGATCTTCTGACCTCAACCTCTGGAGTAGCTGGGCCCACAAAATGTGTGTCATCATGCTCTGCTAATTTTTGTACTTTTTGTAGGGATGGGGTTTCGCCATGGTGCCCATGCTGGTCTCGAACTCCTGGGACCAGGCAGTCTGCCCTCCTCAGCCTCCTAAAGTGCTGGGATTACAGGCATGAGCCACTGTGCCCAGCCATGATTAGGTATTTTTATAGAATGTTTTTTGGGATTTGTCTGATGTTTTTCTTACAGTTAGGCCAGGAATGTAATATGCTTTTGGAAGGAAGACCACAGGGGCAAAGTGTCATTCTCATCATATATTAGTATAAGTCATATATACTACCAATATGACTTATCGGTGTTGCTGTTAACCCTGCTCATCTGACTTGAGGCAATGTTTGTTTTCTGCACTGTAAAGTTACTCTTTTCTCCTCTAGTCTGGAAGAAAGTCACTATGTACCTCCCACACTTAGTGGTGATGAGTTCTGTTCTACCTCCTGAAGGGTG
This sequence comes from Saimiri boliviensis, assembly GCF_048565385.1. Classification (NCBI taxonomy): domain Eukaryota; kingdom Metazoa; phylum Chordata; class Mammalia; order Primates; family Cebidae; genus Saimiri; species Saimiri boliviensis. The sequence continues at coordinate 22,082,465 of NC_133456.1, forward strand.
GTGTATTAACTTAAATTTCATTGCTTAATTGTTTCAGCTTTGGCCATTGGTAGCTCTTTAAGTTGACTCCTTTATCCTTTCTCTTTGACATACCTCCAACATTGTGTGTGTACCTTCTTCCTTTCTGGCGACATAAGATGCTCTAAGGTTCATCTTGTATATTTTCTGCTCGTCTTATAATCAATGATTTCTCCAAAGACTGCTGGTACCTTTTATTGAAGAGTGGTTTTACAAACCAAGATCTGAGTGATAGGTGTGCTTGCTGGTACTGATGTGTTGTTGCTTCTAGGCCTCTCAGTTGACAGGGGAAGGAGATATATTTGTACATACTAACCTGTGTATATACACATATTTATATATATTTCTATATGTAACTGTATGTTAAACTAAACTTCATGATGTCTCCAACTCTAATTCATTACCACATGTATTATTCTGACCTTACCTTGCTTATATATAACCTCCCACTTCACCAGTGAGAAATCTGGCTCTCACTCTCCACCAGAATTTACTTAGTTCTTCAGTTCCAGCACACACACATAGTGGTTTCAGAACTGTTAATCTGTATGCCTGTGGGAAACTAGTGTATCAACTAGAACTTATGGATCGTTCTTTTTGCCTTTAGTTTTACAGACAGCACTCATTCCCAGTGTTTTTTAGGTTAGCACCTTTCCCTACTCCCCAAAGTCGTCTCATATATTTGTAATAGATTTAGACTTTGTCACATTCTGCTTTTTTTTTTTTTTTTGCTGAGATACCTTTATCTCCTAATTACGAATTTGTGTACGTTAACGTTTATTCTTTGTGCTTTAAATTTCTATGGGTTTTGACGGACTTCTAGTATTTTATGTTTAATGTTATAGTATCATACAAATTAGTTCCACAGTTCTAGAAAGTTTGTCTCTCACTTACTTCCCTTACAGCAGCCTCTGGCAACCTCGCTGATCTTTTTACTGTCTCTATAGTTTTGCCTTTTTTAGAATGCCAATATATTATATCTTAAAAAGTGTTTTTGAGTGATCTCTTTTTTAATGCTCACAGTATTTTGTTAAGTAGTGGAAGATACAGGTGCAAGATAACTAATATTCAGAAGTATTTTTTTTCCCTTGAGGTAAAATTAACATACAATTTATGATGTGCAATATGTAGTTAACCATTATAAATGTACAGTTCAGCGGCTTTTAGTTCATTCACAGTATAACATGTGCAACTACCACCGCTGTCAAACTATAGTACATTTTCATCACCCCAAAAAGAAACCCCATACCTATTAGAAGTCCCTTTCTTTGTTCTCTGGCAACCACAGTCTGATTTTTATCCTATGGGTTTGCCTATTCTAAACATTTCACATAAATGGAATCACATATTTTGTATTTTTAGTAGAGATAGGGTTTCACCATCTTGGCCAGGCAGCTCTTGAATTCCTGACCTCGTGATCCACCTGCCTTGGCCTCCCAAAGTGCTGGGATTACAGGCGTGAGCCACTGTGCCTGGCCGAGATTTTCTTCTTACTAGCTACATTCCCTCAGATTTGAACTATAATAGAATAGCATCAAATACTGTTTTCCCTTTTTCTTTTTTTTCGAGACAGAGTCTTGCTCTGTCACTCAAGCTGGAGTGCAATGGGATGATCTTGGCTCACTGCAACCTCTGCCTCCTGGGTTCAAGCAATTCCCCCACCTCAGCCTCCCGAGTAGCTGGGATTACAGGCAACCGCCATTATGCCTGGCTAATTTTTGTAGAGACAGGGTTTCACCATGTTGGCCAGGCCAGTCTTGAACTCCTGACCTTAGGTGATCCTTTTCCTACTTCAGCACCTGACCCCAAAGCTTTGTTTTGCAGCTATTGCTTTGACAAATTCATTTTCCTCAGGAAGACTTGGCAGAAGTTTTCCTCTTTTGCCAGTTTGGGGCAGCGTGACCAATTCATTGAAACCTGTTCTTGTTTTTCAGATTTCTTGAAAGCAAGGACCATTCTTTGCTGTAGCTTATTTATTTATTTATTTTAAAGCAGGATCTCACTTTGTGGCCCAGGCCGGAGTGCCTTGGTGTGATGAAAGCTCACTGTAACCTGGATATCCTAGGTTCCAGCAATCCTCCTGCCTCAGCCCCCTGAGTAGCTGAGACTACAGACCTGTGCTACCATGTCTGGCTAATTTTTGCATTATTTGTAGAGATGGGGTTTTGCCATGTTACTCAGGCTGGTTTTGAATCCTGAGCTCAAGCGATCTGCCTGCCTCGGCCTCCCAAAGTGCTAGAATTACAGGTATGAGCCACTATACCCAGCCTGCTGTTTATTTGTAAATGACTTTCAGGTTCCATTGAGACAGTGAAAAAATAGATAAATTATATATTGACCACCTATTGTTTTTTGTCTCAAGAAATTTCTCTGTAGGCAAGCCCTTCAAAGGATTTGAAAACCACTCAGTAGTAGAATACTGAGCTGAAAACAAGGTTCTAGTTTTGATTTTATTTCTTCAAAAGACTCTCTTTTGTCAGACAAATAGCTTGTACTTTAGAGCTTCATTTTATAGAGAAGAAATAATATTGACTGATTTATAGGAAAGTGTAATGGGAACTGAGTTCTAATAATTAGGGTACTTGGAGGTTTTTGAAAGTCAAGCATGTTGGAAGATCTGTATAAATTCTTTTTTATTTTATTTTGTAGAAATGGTGTCTCACTGTGTTTCCCAGGCTGGTCTTCAACTCCTGGGCTCAAGTGATTCTCCCGCCTCAGCGGATTACAGGTGTGAGCTACCATGCCCAGTGGGATTACAGGTGTGAGCTACCATGCCCAGCCTGAAAATTCTTGATAGTGCTTTTTAATTTAATAGTGTAAATGAGTCTGCTCGCACTGTAATAAAAGTCTTTGTCCGGTATGTATGGATATTTTGTTTATTCATGTATTTTACCTTTTTGGAGGCTCTTGGTTCTTTTGTGTAGTTCTAAATTTCTACATGGTATTTTTCTGATTGAAGGACTAATGTTTCTTGTAGTGCACATTTGCTGATAATGAATCCTTTTATTGTTTGGATATCTGAAGAAGTGTTTAATTTGTTTTTAGTTTTAGGAACTATTTTCATAGGATATCGAAATACTGTTGACATTTTCTTTATGATGCTGTTTCACGATCTTCTGGCCTGCATTGTTTCCGATGAGAAATCTGCTTTCATTGGGTTTATTTTTCTGTATGTAGTATGTGGTTGTTTCCCTCTGGCTGCTTTTATTTTTCTTTCAAAAATATATATTTTTCTTTTTTAAATTTAATTATTTTATTTCTTTTTTCTTTTTTTTTTTTTTTGAGACGGAGTTTCGCTCTTGTTACCCAGGCTGGAGTGCAATGACGCGATCTCGGCTCACCGCAACCTCCGCCTCCCGGGTTCAGGCAATTCTCCTTCCTCAGCCTCCTGAGTAGCTGGGATTACAGGCACGTGCCACCATGCCCAGCTAATTTTTTTGTATTTTTAGTAGAGACGGGGTTTCACCATGTTCACCAGGATGGTCTCGATTTCTTGACCTCGTGATCCACCCGCCTCGGCCTCCCAAAGTGCTGGGATTACAGGCTTGAGCCACCGCGCCCGGCCTAATTATTTTATTTCTAAAAAAAATTAGAGACAAGGTTTCACCATGTTGGCCAGGCTCATCTTGAACTCCTGGCCTCAAGTGATTCATTCCTCTTGGCTTCCCAAAGTGTTGGAATTACAAGCATGAGCCACCACTCCCAGCCCAAAAATGTATTTTTTATTGTAGTGAAATGCACATAAACATTTACCATTTTAACTATTTTTTGTTTGTTTTTAAGAAGGGTGTCACTCTGTCACTCAGGCTGGAGTGCAGTTGCATGAACATGGCTTACTACAGCCTTGACCTCCTAGGTTTAAACCATCCTTCCACCTCAGCCTCCTGAATAGCTGTGACCACAGGTGCCTGTCACCATTCCTGGCAAATTTTTACTTTTCTTTTTTGTAGAAGTGGGGTCTCACCATGTTCCCCAGCCTGATCTCGAACTCCTGGGCTCAAGCAGTCCTCCCACGTTGGTCTTCCAAAGTGTTGGGATTGCAGGCATGAGCCAACCTGGCCCATTTTAACCATTTTTTAGTATATGTGCTGCCGAAGCGAGCACACATTTTAACCATTTTTTAAATTAATTAATTAGAGTCACTGCAGAGTACAGTGTCGTGCGATCTTGGCTCACTGCAACCTCTGCCTCCCAGTTTCAAGTGGTTCTCCCAACTCAGCGTCTTGATTAGCTGGGATTACAGGCATGTGCTACCACATGCCTGGCTATTTTTTTTCCCCCCGTATTTCCATATTTTTAGTAGACAGGATTTCATCATATTAGCCAGGCTGGTCTCTAACTCCTGACCTGAGGTAATCCGCCCACCTTGGCCTCCGAAAGTGCTGGGATTACAGGTGTGAGTCACCATGCCTGGACGATTTTAACCATTTTTAAGTGTGGTGTTCACTGATATTAATACATTCATAATGTTGTACAACCATCACCATCATCCATCTCCAGTACTCCTTTCATCTTCCAAACTGAAACTCTGTTAAACACTAACTCTGCAGACCCTTCCCTTGGCCTGTGGAAGCCACTGTTCTGTCTGTGAATTTGACTACTCTAGGTTCCTCATATAAGTGGAATCATACAGTACTTGTCTTTTTATGACTTAATATAATGTCCTGAAGCTTCATCCATGTTGTAGTATTTTTCAGAATGTTCTTCTTTTTTAAGACTGCTTAGTATTTCATTGTATATTATATACCACATTTTACTTATCCATGCATCTGTTGATAGACATATATGACATTTGGGTTGCTTCCACTTTTTGGCTATTATGAATAATACTTCTGTGAATATGACTATACAGATATCTCTTACAGACCCTGTTTTAAATCTTTTTGCTATAAACCCAGAAATGGAATTGCTGGATCATATGGTAATTCTATTTTTAATTTTTTGAGGTACTTCCTTACTGTTTTCCACAGCGGCTGTGCCATTGTACATTCCTATCAACAGTGCACAAGTGTTCCACTTTCTCCTTGTCAGCACTTGTTTTCTTTTTTTTTCCTGATCATAACTATCCTAATGGGTGTGAGTGGTATCTCATTGTAGTTTTGATTTGCATTTCCCTAATGATTTATGTTTATTAGCCATTCATGTATCTCCATTGGAGAAATATCCTTTGCCCATTTTTATCAGGTTTTTTTGTATTTGTGGAGTTTTTTTTTATTTGTTGTTTTGGGAAGGAGTCTTGCTTTGTTGCCCAGGCTGGAGTGCAGTAGCACCATCTCGGCTCACAGCAACTTCCACCTCTCGGGTTTAAGTGATTCTCCTGTGTCAGCCTCCTGAGTAGCTGGGATTACAGGCGTGTGCCACCATGCCCAGTTAATTTTTGTATTTTTAGTAGAGATGGGGTTTCACCATGATGGTCAGGCTGGTCTCAAACTCCTGACCTCATGATCCACCCACCTCAGCCTCCCAAAGTGCTGGGATTACAGGTGTGAGCTACTGTGCCTGGCCTATTTTTGTTGAGTTTTAAGAGTTCTTTGTATATTCTGGATGATAGGTGATCTGTAAATATTTTCTCCCGTTCCGTATTCCTCTGGCTCCTTTTAAGATTTTTCCTGCCGGGCGCGGTGGCTCAAGCCTGTAATCCCAGCACTTTGGGAGGCTGAGGTGGGTGGATCACGAGGTCAAGAGATCGAGACCATCCCGGTCAACATAGTGAAACCCCGTCTCTACTAAAAATACAAAAAATTAGCTGGACATGGTGGTGTGTGCCTGTAATCCCAGCTACTCAGGAGGCTGAGGCAGGAGAATTGCCTGAACCCAGGAGGCGGAGGTTGCGGTGAGCCGAGATCGCGCCATTGTGCTCCAGCCTGGGTAACAAGAGTGAAACTCCATCTCAAAAAAAAAAAAAAAGGTTTTTTCTTATGTCTGGTTTCAAGGAATTTGATTTTGTTGTGCCTTGGTGGAGTTTTATCTTTCTTTGAGTTTTTTGCTCTTTTTGTTAAGCTCTTTGACTTTTTGAGTTTATACTTTTCATCAGATTTGGAACATTTTTTGGTTATTATTTGTCCAGATATTCACACATCCCTCCTTGGATTCCAATTACATACGTATTATTAGGTTCCTTGAGGTTGCCCCATACCTTACTGATGCTCTGCTTTTTTCCCCTTGGTCTTATATTTTGTGTTTCATTTTGGATAGTGTTTTTTTTTTTTTTTTTTGAGTTTTGCTCTTGTTGCCCAGGCTGGAGTTCAGTGGCCCAATATTGGCTCACTGCAACCTTCGCCTCCCAGGTTCAAGCAATTCTCCTGCCTCAGCCTCCTGAGTAGCTAGGATTACAGGCATGCGCCACCATGACTGGCTAATTTTGTATTTTTAGTAGAGATGGGGTTTTTCCATGTTGGTCAGGCTGATCTGGAACTCCCGACTTCAGGTGATCTGCCCACGTTGGCCTCCCAAAGTGATGGGTAGATAGTTTTTATTGCTGTGTCTTTACATTCACTCATCTTTCCTTCTGCTGTGTCTTGCCTGCTGCTAGTTCCATCCAATGTATTTCATTCCAACCTGTTATATATATTCTGTAATCTGTGGTTTGATACAAATGCAGTGATGTAGCAGGTATCAATAAATACTGTCTTAATTTGTTGCCATAATAGATTTCTTGTTCTGTATATTAGCTAAAAAGGATATGGAAACCACTCTGTATGTCGTATTAACTTTGATATCCCTTTGTTTTCACGTTAACTTTTAGTTTCTCTGCCAGCACCTACATATGTATTTTTTTGTATGATTATTCTCCATTTTCTGCTGAGAGTGGACATCTGCATTAATAGTTCCACAGTATTTGTTAAGTAAGTTGCCAGAATAATTGGTCTGTTTGGCAGACTGCAGACAAATATTTATCTGTGATTGGTTGTATGATATGACCATTATTTTGCTATAAGAAACTTGAAATAGATTTTAATGTTTTCTTTACTATTATCAGAGAGCGAGCTGGATTACCTGCTGAAGTATACTTTTGGTTATTGCTGTCATTAATTCAGTGCCAGCTAGATGTGGTCACTGGTATTACCTCCATGTGATCATTTTTTGTTCATTAATGTTAATTTAAAAAGTTTTGCAGCCTGAGAACTGATATACGTCAGAAATATTTCAGATTTTTTAGATTTTGGAATATTTGTATTATACATGTCAGTTAAGCATCCCTAATTGGAAAGTCTAAACTCTGAAATGCTCCAGTGAGTGTTTCCTTTGAGCATCATGTTGGGACTCAGAAAGTTTTCAGATTTTGGAGCATTTTGGGTTTTGGCCTTTCAGACTTGGGATGATCAGCCTGTCATTGTGTGTTAAACAGTCATTTACATTCAGTAGTTCTTTCTTTTCTTGCTTCTCTGTCCCAGCAGGTATTAATCTCTGGAGAAGACAAATCCACAGTTAGCACTTTCTTCAGATGCTGACACTCAGTGAACAGTTGCTCTTGGTGACAAGATTTAGAAGACACAGTGTCCATCCTACCAGATTGGATCTCTTTTTCATATGGATCTTCTGTTTCTATGTCTTTTTTAAAAAGAACTTTTTGGGAAACCTTTTGGATTACAACTGTTCATCCTCATCTATGCAAAGAAAGGAAAGCTATTGCTGGGATTTTGAGGAGGTATGTCTTTTTTTCTTCTGCAAAATCACATCACATAGGCACTCAGAACAGTGTAAAATAATTACATTTTCCTCTCTAGAACTCAATTCTCATTCATTTACTTGTTTCATCTTCCTTTCTCTCATTTTCTCTTTTTTTATAGCAACTGTGGCTCAACAAGAACTTTCTTAATGTATGTAATGAAACAGCTTATTTCCTACATTCTTTGTGCATGTTATTAGATATGGGATTACATTTATAAGTAAGAGGGAGCAGCTCGAATTCTGTCTTTAAAAACTAAAATTTTTTTATTTTATTTTTTATAATAGAGACAGAGTCTTGCTGTATTGCCCAGGCTGGTCTCAAACTCCTGGGCTCAAGTGATCCTTCAGCCTCCCAAAGTGCTGAGATTGCAGGTGTGAGTCACCATCCCCAGCTGTAGCTTGCATTTTTATTTCTCAAATTGAAATTGTGGCTTCGGTGAACTGCGTTTGTTCTCATTCTGCATAGACACTGGATGGATTAGGAAAGTTTAGTACCCTTAGCATAATATTATGGCTATATGATTTCATAGTCTGGTTCACTTTCATTGGCAAGAGGAGGTGTGATATTGTAGAGTTTTGAACTAAAAATTGAGACTTCAGTCCCAGGTTTGACTTTATTCCATACTTTGAGAGTTAAAGTATGTTTGCTTTCTCACCTTTAAAATGGTCTTACTGTTACTTGCTTTACACAGCTCATGGGGTTATTGAGAATCAGATGAGAAAATCTATGCGAAAGATTTTTATCAATGTAAAGGATTGTTATTGCATTATAGACAGTTAGGTATATCTGTTCTTTTCACTCAGAATACTCAGTTTTTCTCTCTGAAAACTTTTTGGTTTTTTTTTTGAGACAATGTCTTGCTCTGTAGCCCAGGCTGGAGTGCAAGGGTGTAGTCATAGCTCACAGCAATCTCACACTCCTGGGTACAAAGAGTCCCCCTATGCCAGTGTCCCAAGTAGGTGGGACTGCAGGTGTATGCCACTGTGACCAGCTAATATTTTTATATTTTATACAGATGGGGGTTTCACTATGTTGCCCATGCTGGTCTTGAACTCTTAAGTGCAGTGATCCTTTTACCTTGGCCTCCCAAAATGCAGGGATTACAGGCATGAGGCACCATGCCTGGCCTGAAATAAATAAATAATGCATAAATGCAGTTTTTAAATTTATGATGACAAATTCTAATGAGAAAAGTAAAAGGAAAGGAGTAATAGAATGTATTGAGGGGAAGGGGTTGAGTGTTCACAGATGGATTCACACAGAAGGTGACATTTGAGTAAGGACTTGAAAGAGGTAAAGGAGTGAGCCACACACATACATGAGAAGAGCATTCTAGGCATAGTGAATCATAGTGTACAGGTCCTGAGACAGAAGCTTGCCTGAGGAATGGTGAGGGTGAGTCCTTACTTGGTGGTGCTTTATGGAAGTGCTTTTCAAACTTTAATGCACACATGAATTATCATGGTTCTTATTAAAATTCAGATTCTAGTCTCATAGGTCTGGGATAGGGCCTATTACTAATAAGCCCCCAGGTGCTGCTGCTGTTGGTGGTCTTTGTAGGACTTTAGCTTTTACACTGAGCAAAATAGGAAGTTTTTAGAGCATTTGAGCAGTGGGGGTGACATGATCAGATTTATATTTTGACATTTTCATTTCTCTGGCTGCTGAGTAGATAGTGGTGGATTGGGTAAGGACAAAGCCGAAATACTAGTTTGGAGACTATTATTGTTATCAAGGTGAGAGAAAATGTGGTTTGTGCTAGAGAGTAGCAATGACTGTAGGAACACATGGTCTGATTCTGGATATATTTTTCAAGTAGAGTCAGCAAGTTTTGCCGATTGGATATGTGCTGTGGAAGAAAGGAAAGAGTTAAGGTTTTTGTACTGAGTTTCTGGAAGGTTGCTGTTGTCATTTATTGAGATGGAGGACTGAAAGAGGAACAGGTTTCCAGGAGAAGTAACAGAAGCTCCGTTTTAGATGTAAATTAAAGATGCCTATTAAGTCTTAGAGTTGTTGGGTAGACAGTTGGGTTTATGAATCTGGAATTCAGGAGAGAAGGATCTGCTGGACATACACCTCTGGGTATTGTTAAAACATTATATTTAAGTCCCGAAAGCTGGATGAGATCTCTGAGTAGAGATGGAAGTAAGAAACAGTTGAAGAACTTAATTAACTCCAGAGTTTAGAGTAGGCGTCCCCAAACTTTTTACACAGGGGGCCAGTTCACTGTCCCTCAGACCATTGGAGGGCTGCCACATACTGTGCTCCTCTCACTGACCACCAATGAAAGAGGTACCCCTTCCTGAAGTACGGCGGGGGGCCGGACAAATGGCCTCAGAGGGCCGCATGCAGCCCGTGGGCTGTAGTTTGGGGATGCCTGGTTTAGAGGTTCGGGAGATGAGAAGGAAACATCAAAGATGACTTAATAGCAGTAGTCAGAGAGGTAAGATGAAAACTAGGTTAGAGAGTATCTTGGAATCTAATGAGGAAAGCATTTCAAGGAATAGAGAGTGATCAGCTGTGTCAAATACTATATTTGAGATGAGGGCTGAGAATTAACTATTTGATTTAACAATGTGGCAATTATTGGTAACCTTGATAAAGAGTAGTTTTAGTGTTGAAGTTGGGGGTTAAAGTCTGATTGGAGATGTTGTCTTTACAAATGCAAAACATTTCCTAAATGCTGATGAGACTGGGTACGCAGATTAAAATCTGTAATTCTAGGTAGATGTTTTTGGCAGGAGAAGATTTATGATATTTAAGTAATATTATTAACAACTGGCTTGATTATTCATTTAAAGTAATATTGGGAAATTTACTTTGAGGGAATCTTCAGAGTTTATTTTTTAAATTTTTATTTATTTTCTTTTCTGTAGGGATGAATGTCTCTGTATGTTGCCTAGGCTGGTCTCAAACTCTTGGCTTCAAGCAATCCCCCTGCCTCAGCCTTCGAAAATGCTGAGATTATAGGCATGAGCCACCAAACCTGGCCCCTAAATTTTTGATTCATGCCTTCAGGATTTTAAAAATTGTCCTTAGCAATTTTTATGAAAAAGAAAAAATGTAAGGATTGGCTAGGAGCTAATTAGCATTAGTCACTCTTCTTTCTTAGGTTATAGGGCTGAAAAACACTTTAAATATAGTCTTTGTTCTGTCAGTGGGGCTTATGAAAAGAACCTCTTCATGCTCCTATTTATTCTTCTTTTTTTTGAGATGGAATTTGCCCTTGTTGCCTAGGCTGGAGTGTAGTCGTGCAATCTCGGCCCACCACAACCTCTGCCTTCCGGATTCAAGTGATTTTCCTGCCTCAGCCTCCTGAGTAGCTGGGATTACAGGCATGTGCTACCATGCCCGGCTAATCTCCATGTTGGTCAGGCTGGTCTTGCACTCCTGACCTCAGGTGATCCACCCGCCTTGGCCTCCCAAAGTGCTGGGGTTACAGGCGTGAGCCACCTTACCCAGCCTTGTTTGTTCTTCTTGAGTAAATGTATCTAGTTTGTGTAGCATCCTCAGCCAGATGAGCATATAAAGAACCAAAGTGTATGGGTGTGGTTAGATGTAACTTAGTCTTGGCTTTTATGGAAGACTTCTTTTTCTTCATTTATTTTAAAAAAATTTATTGAATACTTTCATATTTGTTGGCTCTGTTGTAGGTGTTTAAGATACAGTGGATAAAAGCTTCTACCCTAATGGAGTTGATGTTTTAGTTGAAATGAAGTAGCAGATTGGGGCCAAGACTTGTTCGTGGTCTCACATTGGTGTAGGTAATCTTTTTTTTTGTTTGTTGGTGTTTTTTTTTTGTTTTGCTTTGAGACGGAGCTTGCTCTGCTGCCCATGCTGGAGTGCAGTGGTATGATCTTGGCTGACTGCAACCTCTGCTTCCGGGGTTCAAGCAATTCTCCTGCCTCAGCCTCCCCAGTAGCTGGGATTACAGGCGCCTGCTACCACAGCTGGCTCATTTTTTTATTTTTTATTTTTAGTAGAGGCAGTGTTTCTCCATATTGGCTTGGCTGGTCTCAAACTCCTGACCTCAGGTGATCCACCCACTTCAGCCTCCCACAGTGCTGGGATTACAGGAGTGAGTGACAGAGCCTGGCGGCGGCGGCGGCGGCGGCGGCGGCGGCGGCGGCGGCGGCGGCGGCGGCTGCTGCTGCTGCTGCTGCTGCTGCTGCTCCTGCTGCTGCTCCTGCTGCTGCTCCTGCTGCTCCTGCTGCTGCTGCTGCTCCTCCTCCTCCTCCTCCTCCTCCTCCTCCTCCTCTCCTCTTCTCCTCCTCCCCCTCCTCCTCCCCCTCCTCCCCCTCCTCCTCCCCCGCCTCCTCCCCCGCCTCCTCCCCACCTCCTCCCCCTCCTCCTCCCCCTCCTCCTCCCCCTCCTCCTCCCCCTCCTCCTCCCCCTCCTCCTCCCCCTCCTCCTCCCCCTCCTCCTCCGCCTCCCTCTCCCTCCTCCCCCCTCCCCCCCTTCTTCTTGCTGTATTACTCAGGCTGTATGAACTACTGGGCTCAGGTGATCCTCCTAGGACCTAAGATCCTGAGTAGCTGTGACTACAGATGGACCACCATGCCTGCGTCTAGTGTTGGTCATCTTATGCAGTGTGGGCCTATGGAAAACCTGAAGAAGGTTGTTGTGAGCTGTTTTCCTTTCTGACAACTTAAGGCAGCACTCAAATACTGTGGAGAATAAGGAAAACAGAGGTCAGCAATTATCTGACAGACTTTGATTATTAAGAGAAGTAACATAACACTCAAAGGAAACTTCATATATATGAAGTTTATTTTCTACTTTTTATTTGTTTTACTTGTTTTTCTTTTTTTAAAAAGAGATAGAGCCTTACTCTGTTGCTCAGCTGGAACACAGTTGTGCAATCATAGCTCACTGCAGCTTCAAACTTCTGGGCTCAAGCGATTGTCCCACCTCACCCTCCCAAGTACCTAGGACTACAGGTGTGCACCACCATACCCAGCTAATTTTTGTATTTTTTGTAGAGATGGGGTCTTGGTATGTTGCCAGTCTCAAGCAGTCCTCCCAGCTCAGCCTTGCGAAGTGTTGGGATTATGGACATGAGCCACTGTACCTGCCCTCTACCTTTTATTTACTTTTAATTTATTTTGTTTTTTTGTAGAAATAAGGTGTTGCTGTGTTGACAAGGCTGGTCTTGAACTCCTGGGCTCAAGCAGTCCTCCCAGCTCAGCTTCTCAAAGTGCAGGGATTACAGGTGTGAACGACTGTGCTCAGTTCTAGCCTCTATTTTTTAGATTCTTAGATGCCATAAATGGCAGCTGGTGGAATTGATTCCATAGTAAATTGAGTCAGAAGACATTAGAGAATGTATTATAGGCAAGGCATTATGCCAGGTGCTGGTAGTCAAACAATAATTTTTAGGTACTTTGTAGAAATATTAGCTTTGACCCACTTTTAGAATTCTCTTATGTGTAATATGAATCTAAAAGAAACTTTTAAAATTTTTATTTTAAATTCATTTTGAATGGGAATATACAGATGTTGAAGAAATAGAAATGAAAGTCTCACTTTAATCCCTGATTACTGGTCCTCAGTTCTCCTCCTTAGAAACAATCATTTTTACCTCTTTTTCTGTCTCCTTCCAGAAATTTTATGTACATATGTGTGTATATACGTACAAATATATTTATAAAAAACTCAGATAGAGGTCTGCTATTCAAGCAAATCTATACCTTGCTTTTTTTTTTCCTCATAAATTATAGGGTGAGGATCCCAAATTTGAAAATCCAAAATCTGAAACCTTTTGGGTGCCAACATAACACTCAAAGGAAATGCTGCTTGGATTTGGGATGTTCACCTGGTATGTATAATGCAAATATTTTAAAATGTGAAAAAAAATTTGAAATCTAAACCCCCTCTGGTTCCAAGCATTGTGGACCAGGGATTAACCTTATGCTACTTACAAGCTTGTGTCATTAAAAAACAGTATTTTTAAACTTTTTTTTTACTTTTATTTTTTAGAGACATGGTGTCACTCTGTCACCTCTGCTGGAGTGCAGTGGTGCATGTGATCATAGCTAACTGCAGCCTCGGCTTCCTGGGCTCAAGGGATTCTCTTAGCCTCTCGAGTAGCTGGGACTACAGGCATGCACCACCACGCCTGGTTAATTTTAAAAATTTTTCATAGAGACAGGTTGCTGGGTTGCCCAGGTTGATCTCAAACTCCTGGCCTTAAGCAGTCCTCCCATTTCTGCCTCCGAAAGTAGTGGGATTATAGGTGTGAGCCACTGCACTTGGCCAACTTGTGTCAGTTTTTTTCAGCTTTATCCTGTCCCATGTTATGTATTTCCTGTGATTTTATTTCTTTTGAGTTTTCCATATGCCCACACTGCATTAAAATAACCAGTGTTAGTCTTGAGACCACTAACAAGTCTTGTCCCTAATCTGCTGTGTCATTTCCACTAGAATTAAAGCTCCATTAATTTCCAAGGAAAGGTCAGGTGCGGTGGCTCTCAACCCTTGTAATCCTAGCTCTTTGGGAGGCCAAAGCAGACAGATCACCTGAGGTCAGGAGTTCAAGACCAGCCTGGCCAACACGGCAAAACCCTGTCTCTACTAAAAATATAAAAATTAGCTGGGTGTGGTGGTGGGCACCTGTAATCCCAACTGCTCAGGAGGCTGAGATGGGAGAAATTGCTTGAACCTGGGAGGCTGAGATTGCAGTGAGCCAAGATTGCACCACTGCACTCCAGCCTGGACAAGAGCAAGACTCTGTCTCCAAAAAAAAAAAAAAATTTCCATGGGTAGACAAAATGTGTATCATTAGGATACATTCAGTTGTAAATTATGGAAATAATACCTTAAAAAAACCGGGAAATCTAACAGTGACTTGAGCTGTAAAAACATTTAATTGTCTTACATAAACAAAAGCAAGGAGATAGGTAATTCAGCACTAGTTCAGTAGCTCAGCAATATTTAGGACTCAGATTTTTTCCCCTCACCTTTGTTTTCCTCATTATGTTGGCTTTTTAGCCTCCCTGTGTCACCTTGTGGTTGCAGCATGGCTGCCTCAGCTCCAAGCAGCACAACCAACTGCATTCAAAAACTTTTTTTTTTTTTTTTTTTAAACTGGGAAGGTGCTGCCATTTTACATGGGAAGAAAAAAAAAAATCCCAAAAGTCTCCTAAACAGTGCTTTGTGAACTTTAGTCTACATAGAATTGCTTGCGGAGCTTGTTAAAATACAGTTCATATTGCATATTTGTGGAATCTACTTCCAGAGATTCTGAAATCCATAGGGTTGGAGTAGGGCCTGAGAATTTGTATCTCTGTTAAGTTCCCATGTACTGCTGTTGCTATGGGGTCAGCAGACCATGCTTTTGAGTGCACTTCCCTATGTAATGTCTCCTTACATTTCATCGGGAGTTGTATTGCTACCCCTGACCCCAAGTGTGTCTAGGAAAGAGAATATAATAGCTCTGTTACCTGAAACCAGTCATTACTATCTTGAACAAAGTGTGAGTTCTGGTTAATGAGGAAGAAGAGAGAAATGGCTGTTGGATTGACAACTGTGTCTAGCACTTTTGATGTTACAGATAATGCTGCAGTGAATACTGGTGCTCTGAAGAAGAGGTAGATGTAATTAAATTCTTTTTTTTTTTTTTTTTTGGAGACGGAGTTTCGCTCTTGTTACCCAGGCTGGAGTGCAATGGCGCGATCTCTGCTCACCACAACCTCCGCCTCCTGGGTTCAGGCAATTCTCCTGCCTCAGCCTCCTGAGTAGCTGGGATTACAGGCACGCACCACCATGCCCAGCTAATTTTTTTGTATTTTTAGTAGAGACGGGATTTCACCATGTTGACCAGGATGGTCTTGATCTCTTGACCTTGTGATCCACCCGCCTCGGCCTCCCAAAGTGCTGGGATTACAGGCGTGAGCCACCGCGCCCGGCCGATGTAATTAAATTTTAAACAAATATTTAAAAATTTTTCTCTGAAGACTTTAGTTGGAATCATTTTACAATCAGCAGTCTATGAAGAATTAGGATTTTGCTACTGAAGATAATACTTGGAAACATAACTATCCAAATATATTGAGAAGTTGTTTTAAATAAGGAATAGACTCCATATCTATATTGCTCCAGAAAACATACAGTAGGTAAAATCTGCTGCAGAGGTGGATCTTATTCCATTAAGGCGAAGACTTTTCTAACATAATATCTGTGCTAAAATGAAGTAGACTAAGTTGTGAGGTCTCTGTCATTAAAGATAGTCAAGTATGACTGGATGATTGGCGATATCACAGAAGGTGTTCCTGCAAGAGTTTAGACTATATGATCTCTCTTGTTCCTCCCAGCTCTTAAGAGTTTCTGATTTCTTTTTTCTTTTTTTTTTTTTTTTTTAATATTTTCGGGGTTTTATTTAGGATGATGAAAATATTTTGGAACTAGATAGAGGTGGTTGCAAAACACTGGAAATGTACTTAATGCCACCGAATGGTATACTTTAAGATGGTCAATTTTATTTTTTTAAATTATACTTTAAGTTCTGGGGTACATATGCAGAACATGCAGACTTGTTACATAGGTATACACGTGCCATGGTGGTTTGCTGCACCCATCAGCCTGTCATCTACATTAGGCATATCTCCCAATGCTATCCCTCCCCTAGGCCCCCACTCCCCAACAGTTCCTGGTGTGTGATGTTCCCCTCCCTGTGTCCCAAGTGTTCTCTTTGTTCAACTCCCACTTATGAATGAAAACATGCAGTGTTTGGTTTTCTGTTCTTATGTTAGTTTGCTGAGAATGATGGTTTCTGGCTTCATCCATGTCCTGCAAAGGACATGACTTATTCTTTTTTTGTGGTTGCATAGTATTCCATGGTGTATATGTGCTACATTTTCTTTATCCAGTCTATTATTGACGGGCGTTTAGGCTGGTTCCAAGTCTTTGCTACTGTAAACAGTGCTGCAGTAAACATACATGTGCATGTGTCTTTATAGTAGAATGATTTATAATCCTTTGGGTATATACCCAGTAATGGGATTGCTGGGTCAATGGTATTTCTAGTTCTAGATCTTTGAGGAATTGCTGCACTGTCTTCCACAATGGTTGAACTAATTTACACTCCCACCAACAGTGAAAAGCATTTCTGTTTCTCCACATTCTCTCTAGCATCTGTTGTTTCCTGACTTTTTAATGATTGCTATTTAACTGGCGTGAGGTGGTATCTCAATGTGGTTTTGACTTGCGTTTCTTTAATGACCAGTGAAGATGAGCCTTTTTTCATATGTTTGTTGGCTGCATAAATACCTTCTTTTGAGAAGTATCTGTTCATATTTCATATCCTTCACCTACATTTTGATAGGGTTGTTTTTTTCTTATAAAACTGTTTAAGTTCTTTTAGATTCTGGATATTAGCCCTTTGTCAGATGGATAGATTGCAAAAATTTTCTCCCATTTTATAGGTCACCTGATCACTCTGATGATAGTTTCTTTTGCTCTGCAGAAGCTCTTTAGTTTAGTTAGATCCCATTTGTCTATTTTGGCTTTTGTTGCCATTGCTTTTGGTGTTTTAGTCTTGAAGTCTTTGCCCATGCCTATGTCCTGAATGGTATTGACTAGGTTTTCTTCTAGGGTTTTTATGTTTTTACATCTTACGTTTAAGTCTTTAATCCATCTTGAGTTAATTTTTGTATAAGGTATAAGGAAGGGATCCAGTTTCAGCTTTCTGCATATGGCTAGCCAGTTTTCCCAACACCATTTATTAAATAGGGAATCCATTTTCCATTGCTTGTTTTTGTCAGGTTTGTGAAAGATCAGATGGTTGCAGATGTGTGGTGGTATTTTTGAGGCCTCTGTTCTGTTCCATTGGTCTGTATGTCTGTTTTGGTACCAGTACCATGCTGTTTTGATTACTGTAGCCTTGTAGTGCAGTTTGAAGTCAGGTAGTGTGATGCCTCCAACTTTGTTCGTTTGCTTAGGATTGTCTTGGCTATGTGGGCTCTTTTTTGGTTCCATATGAAATTTAAAGTAGTGTTTTACAATTCAGTGGTAGCTTGATGGGGATGGCATTGAATATATAAATTACGTTGGGCAGTGTGTCCATTTTCACGATATTGATTCTTCCTGTCTATGAGCATGTAATGTTTTTCTATTTGATTGTGTCCTCTCTTATTTCCTTGAGCAGTGGTGTAGTCCTCCTTGAAGAGGTCCTTCATATCCCTTGTAAGTTGTATTCCTAGGTATTTTACTCTCTTTGTAGCAATTGTGAATGGGAGTTCACTCATGATTTGGCTCTCTGTCTGTTATTGGTGTATAGGAATGCTCGTGATTTTTGCACATTGAGTTTGTATCCTGAGACTTTGCTGAAGTTGTTTATCAGCTTAAGGAGATTTTGGGCTGAGACAGTGGGGTTTTCTAAATATACAATCATGTCGTTTGCAAACAGAGACAATTTGACTTCCTCTTTTCCTAATTGAATATTCTTTCTTTATTTCTCTTGCCTGATTGCTCTGGCCAGAACTTCCCATATTATTTTGAATAGGAGTGGTAAGAGAGGGCATCTTTGTCTTATGCTGGTTTTCAAAGGGAATGTTTCCAGTTTTTGCCCATTCAGTATGATAGTGGCTGTGGGTTTGTCATAAAAATAGCTCTTACTATTTTGAGATACATTCTGTCAGTACCTAGTTTGTTGAGAGTTTTTAGCATGAAGGGCTCTTGCATTTTGTTGAAGGCCTTTTCTGCATGTGTTGAGATAATTGTGGTTTTTGTCATTGGTTCTGTTTATGTGATGGATTATGTTTATTAGTTTGCATATGGTGAACCAACCTTGCATCCCAGGGATGAAGTTGACTTGATTGTGGTGGATAAGCTTTTTGACGTGCTGCTGGATTTGATTTGCCAGTATTTTATTGAGGATTTTTGCATCTATGTTCATCAGGGATATTGGCCTGAAATTTTCTTTTTTTGCTGTGTCTGTGCCAGGTTTTGGTACCAGGATGACGCTGGCCTCATAAAATGAGTTAGGATGGACTGCCTCTTTCTCTTTGTACCTCTGGTAGAATTCAGATGTGAATTCGTCTGGTCCTGGACTTTTTTGTTTGGTAGACTATTAATTACTGCCTCAATTTCAGAACTTGTTATTGGTCTATTGAGGGATTCGGCTTCTTCCTGGTTTAGTCTTGGGAGGGTGTATGTGTCCAGGAATTTATCAATTTCTTCTAGATTTTCTAGTTTATTTGCATAGAGGTGTTTGAATGAATTGCTAACTAGAATAACCAGTTTAGAGAAGAACATAAATGACCTGAAAAACACAGCATGAGAACTTCGTGAAGCATACACAAGTATCAATAGCTGAATCAATCAAGTGGAAGTAAGGATATCAGAGATTGAAGATCAACTCAATGAAATAAAGCAAGAAGACAAGATTAGAGAAAAAAAGAGAAAAGAAACGAACAAAGTCTCCAAGAAATATGGGACTATATGAAAAGACCAAATCTACATTTGACTGGTATACCTGAAAGTGACAGGGAGAATGGAACCAAGTTGGAAAACACTCTTCAGGATATTATCCAGGAGAACTTTCCCAACCTAGCAAGGCAGGCCAACATTCAAGTTCAAGAAATACAGAGAACACCACAAAGATACTCCTCGAGAAGAGCAACCCCAGGACACAACTGTCAGATTCACCAAGGTTGAAATGAAGGAAAAAATGTTAAGGGCAGGGAGAGAGAAAGGTCAGGTTACCTGCAAAGGGAAGTCCATCAGACTAACAGCAGATCTTTCTGTAGAAACCCTACAAACCAGAAGAGAGTGGGGACCGATATTCAACATTCTTAAAAGAATTTTCAGCCCCTAATTTCATATCCAAACTAAGCTTCATAAGTGAAGGAGAAATAAAATCCTTTACAGACAAGCAAATGCTGAGAGATTTTGTCACCACCAGTCCTGTCTTACAAGAGCTCCTGAAGAAAGCACTAAACATGGAAAGGAGCAACTGGTACCAACCACTTCAAAAATATACCAAATTGTAAAGACCATCAATGCTATGAAGAAACTGCATCAACTAATGGGCAAAATAACCAGCTGGCATCATAATGACAGAATCAAATTCACATGTAACAATATTAACCTTAAATGTAAACGGGCTAAATGCCCCAATTAAAGACACAGACTGGCAAATTGGATAAAGAGTCAAGACCCATTGGTGTGCTGTATTTAGGTGACCCATCTCATGTGCAAAGACACACACAGCCTCAAAATAAAGGGGTGGGGGAATATTTACCAAGCAAATGGAGAGCAAAAAAAAAAAAAGCAGGGATTGCAATTCTAGTCTCTGATAAAATGGACTTTAAACCAATGAAGATCAAAAGAGACAAAGGCATTACATAATGGTAAAGGGATCAATGCAACAAGAAGAACTAACTATCCTAAGTAGGCACCCAATATTTAGAGCACTCAGATTCATAAAGCAAGTTCTTAGGACCTACAAAGAGACTTAGACTTCCACACAGTAATAGTGGAAGACTTTAACACCCCACTATCAATATTAGACAGATCAATGAGATAGAAAACTAACAAGGATGGCCAGGTGCAGTGGCTCATGCCTGTAATCCCAGCACTTTGGGAGGCCATGGTGGGCAGATCACGAGGTCAGGAGTTCAAGACCAGCCTGGCCAACATGGTGAAACCTCGTCTCTACTAAAAATACAAAAACTAGCCTGGTGGTAAGCACCTGTAATCCCAGCTACTTGGGAGGCGGAGGCAGGAGAATCACTTGAACCTGGGAGGCAGAGGTTGCAGTGAGCCAAAATTGTTGCATTGCACTCCAGCGTGGGTGACAAGAGCAAGACTCCATCTCAAAAAAAAAAAAAAAAAAGAAAAAGAAAAAAATTAGCAAGGATATCCAAGACTTGAATTCAGCTCTGGACCAAGCGGACCTAATAGACATCTACAGAACTCTCCACCCCAAATCACCAGAATATACATTCTTCTCAGCACCGCATCGTACTTTAGTCTACACACTTCTCAGCAAATGCAAAAGAATGGGAATCATAACAGTGTCTCAGACCACTGTGCAGTCAAATTAGAACTCAGGATTTGAATGAGTTTCTTAAACGCAAAACCGCACAACTACGTGGAAACTGAACAACCTCTTCCTGAATAACTACTGGGTAAATAATGAAATTAAGGCAGAAATAAATATGTTCTTTGAAACCAATGAGAGCAAAGATACAATGTACCAGAATCTCTGGGACATATTTAAAGGGAAATGTGTATAGAGGGAAATTTATAGCACTAAATGCCCACAAGAGAAAGCAGGAAAGATCTAAAATCGACACCCTAACATCACAATTAAAACAACTAGAGGCCGGGCGCAGTGGCTCACACCTGTAATCCCAGCACTTTGGGAGGCCGAGGCAGGTGGATCACGAGGTCAGGAGATCGAGACCATCCTGGCCAACATGGTGAAACCCCGTCTCTACTAAAAATACAAAAATTAGCTGGGCATGGTGGTGTACACCTGTAGTCCAAGCTACTCAGGAGGCTGAGGCAGGAGAATTGCTTGAACCTGGGAGGCAGAGGTTGCAGTGAGCTGAGATCGTGCCACTGCACTCCAGCATGGCACCTGGCAACGGAGCAAGACTCTTAAAAAAAAAAAAAGAACTAGAGAAGCAAGAGCACACAAATTCAACACTTGATCTTAGCCAAAAGGCCGAGAAGCGATAAGCACACAAATTCAAAAGCTAGCAGAAGACAAGGAGTAACTAAGACCAGAGCAGAACTGAAGGAGATAAGAGACACGAAAAACCCTTCAAAAAATCAGTGGATCCAGGAGCTGCCTTTTTGAAAAGATCAACAAAATAGCCAGACTAGTAAAGAAGAAAGAGAAGAATCACATAGCAATAAAAATGATAAAGGGGAGGGATATCACCACCGATCCCACATAAAACTACCATCAGAGATTTTGTGATTTTTAGTGACCTTTTTCCTTCCTCATTGCTGATATTCGTACTGAAGAGAATGTAATGTCTTGATGACTTTAGTTCCTTACTAACTGGAGGAGAAAAAAAATGACATGTTTGTCAGTCAGCAGGAGTATAATGCTAAAAAAAAAAAAAAAAAGGCAGTTCTTAAAAAATGTGTAGACGAGTAGAGTACTAGGTATGTACATGCGATTTCTATTTTATTTTTATTTGAGAGAATTTTTTAAGATTAGTCTTTCAAGAACATTTTGAGGATGCTGTTCTCAAGGATTGTTAAAGTTTATAATTTACACTAAATGATAAAAAGTAAAGGTTGCTGTAGTGTAAAAGTTGGCAGGGATTTGTGTGTTAACTAGCTTTAGTTCCTAACTCTGCTACTTACTGTGTATAGTGGGACATTTATGAGATTTAATTGTCTCTTTTGTTGAGAACAGTATCAGAGTTTTGTACACTGCAAATAATTTATGCTGAGCTTAATGCCTGGCACATAGATGGCATAAACTTAATGCCAGTTATTTTTAGTAGCAACTAGTTTCGACAGTATTGCTTACATTTTTGGGTTTTCTAATTGTACATGTGCAGCAAGGTAAGTTGGGAGGTTACATCAACAAATACATGTGTATCATCAAGCTTTACAAATAAAGCCTAAGAATTACTACCTATGGGGCTTTTTCCATACCACATCTAATTCACGAATTCTTCAGTTCTCCAACAATGAGTGTTCAACAATTCCATTCAATTCTAGTACCATCTACCTGGAGTTAGTGTCAGATTCTCATAAACGAAAGGGCTCAGTCCTAAAAGACTGCCCCTACTTTGGATACTAGTCACAAGTCTTGGGTCACCCATACTTCTGTCTGGCTTGGCTATAAATTCAGGGTTCCCATGACCCCTTCCTCACTGGAAAGACTCATAGAACTCAGGATAACACTTTTCTTACGTTTACCAGTTTATTATAAAGGGTGCAACTCAGGAACAGCTAAATGAAATAAACACATAGGGCAAGCTATAGGGGAGGGGTGTGGGGCTTTCATGTCCTCTCTGGGCATAACACCCTCCCAGCACCTCCATGTATTCACTACCCGGCAATCATTCCAAACCCTATGGTTTAGTCCCTAGTTCTCTTCCCCAGAGGTTGAGAAGTGGAGGACTAAAAGTACCAATACTCTAATCACTTGGTTGGCTCCCTTGGCAACCAGCCCTACCCTGAAGCTATCTAGAGGCCCACCAAGAGTCACCTAATTAGCATAAACTCAGGTGTGGTTGAAAGTAACATGTTATGAATAACAAAAAGTACTACTATTACTGAGGAAAACCTAAGGGTTTTAGGAGCTCTGTTGGGAATCAGGGACAAAGACCAAATATGTATGTTAATTATGTACACTACTTTATGCACACATTTCTTTGTGTACACTACTGCACACAAAACTAGATTTTGTTTTTAAACAGAGGGCTGGCTTTCAGAATATCAGTACTGAATTCTTTAGGTCAGGTGTCCCCAAGCTGCGGCCCGCAGGCTGCATGTGGCCCCCTGAGGCCATTCATCCCCCCGCCACACTTCAGGAAGGGGCACCTCTTTCACTGGTGGTCAGTGAGAGGAGCACAGTATGTGGCGGCCCTCCAACGGTCTGAGGGACAGTGAACTGGCCCCCTGTGTAAAAAGTTTGGGGATGCCTGCTTTAGGTCATTGATACATTTCTTTCTTTAGCCATAGTGTCACCGATTTGATTATTGATAATGTCAGTAACATTTGTTTTGAGATCCTTTGATGAAAAATTCCATTGAAACAGCTAGGCTGGGCATGGTGGCTCACACCTGTAATCCCAGCACTTTGGGAGGCCAAGGTGGGTGTTATCACTTGAGATCAGGAGTACAAGGACCAGCCTGGCTAACATGGTGAAATCCCATCTCTACTAAAAATACAAAAATTACCTGGGCATGGTGGTGCCTGCCTGTAATCCCAGCTCCTTGGGAGACTAAGGCAGGAGAATCACTTGAACCTCAGAGATGGAGGTTGCTGTGAACCAAAATTGCGCCTTTGCACTACAACCTGGGTGACAGAGCAAGACTCCATCTCAAAAGAAAAGAAAAGAAAAAAAAAAAAAAGCAGCTAAATACCATATTCCTGAGGGGTCTTTATCAAATTCCAGTATTGTTTCTTTTTTTGCTTAGGCATTTGTTCTCAGATGGCTGTTCTCTAATCCCATGGCAGAGTTAATTCTGTACTGTGATATGACAAAAACAGATCATTTTTTTCTGACAGGAATAATGTTCTTTTTTCCTAAATTATTGAGTCATGAAATTTGGTAGAAATGCCTTTTGGTGGTCTTAATCTCTTTATTGGTAAACAATAGCATGTGAATTTTCATAGCCGGAAAAGGAAGAGTAAATTGTTTGGAATTCCACATTCTTTCCTGCTTGTATTTTTTTTTTCTCTCTGCCTACCAATTTTAATACATTTGTTAGAGATGTGGGTATTGTCTTCTGCTAACACTGGAATTTCCTTAGAATGTAAGCCTTAAATTAATATTTTAGATGTTTTAGAACATCTGTGGGAAGTATCTTGATGTACAAGAGTGAGTACTAGTCTAACATAATGTGTAGCAGAGTTCTTGGCACATATAGGCACCCAATAAATACCTGTTACTCTTCTAGAAATTAGAAGCCTCTGTTCTAGTGTTTGTATGCCACCAACTATCTGTGTGACCTGGAGTCTCCTTTTTTATCTTTAGAATCGCTTCTTTCTTATCTCTGATTCAGTGACTCAGTTCATTCTGGTCTACTCAGTTCATTCTGGTCTTATTTTTTAAAAACTTATTTCTGCTATGGCATTAAAGTCAGTTACTTGAAAATAAGCAAATGCATTCACCAGATAGGCTGAACTGGGAAATGTTGTGAAATAAGCCACGTTCTGTGGCTTCAGTTATTTGCTTGGCTATATGTTCTTTCTTAACTCTGGTAGAGTTATGCCATATTTTCTACCCCTACCAGGTTGGGACTAGATATTTATTTATTTGGAGACAGACTTAAACTTAACACTGAGTTAGTATTTACTGAATACTTAAAGTATTGTTAAGGAATTTAGATTTGAGATGGCACTTCAAGAAACTTACTTTCCACTGTGTAAGAGGAAAACATGAAAACTAACTAAGGCCATAAGGTTTATATTACAGAAATAGAAAGAAGGAAAAGAATAGGTGACTGCTGAAGTGAGTAGAGGAAGATTTGATCTGTGTTATCTATTTGGAATGTTGAAGAAGAAGGCTATCATTGTAAGTATGAAAAATAACATGAATGAAAGCATGGAGATACATGAATTGTACCTTTGTGTTTCTGTGTTTGTGAGACTAGGCCCACCCATTTGTTGACCTTTTGGAAATAGAAGCTTAGTTTTGAGTAAGATCAGTTTAAGGTATGAAGAGTGGACTTTGGGAGGTAGAGTTGAAACAAAGGAAATGAACCGATTCTTTTTTTTTTTTTTTTTTTTTTATTTAACTCAGAGGTAGGATGAATTGTACAGGAATGAGACTTGTGTAGGTGAGGATGGTTGGAAGGATCATGATGTTGTAATCTTGGAATTAGGTGAAACAGGAATAAAAAAAATTTTTTTTCTGTCCTATAGTGAGAATAAATATAAAAACATTGTTGATAAAGAATGCTTTCTCTCTCTCTTTTTTTTTTTTTTTTTTTGAGATGGAGTTTCACTCTTGTTACCCAGGCTGGAGTGCAATGGCGTGATCTCGGCTCACCGCAACCTCCGCCTCCTGGGTTCAGGCAATTCTCCTGCCTCAGCCTCCTGAGTAGCTGGGATTACAGGCACACACCACCATGCCCAGCTAATTTTTTGTATTTTTAGTAGAGACGGGGTTTCACCATGTTGACCAGGATGGTCTCGATCTCTTGACCTCGTGATCCACCCGCCTCGGCCTCCCAAAGTGCTGGGATTACAGGCTTGAGCCACCGCGCCCGGCCAAGAATGCTTTCTCAAGACTTTTTTTTCAAAAGTATTTCAGGTTTCAAACTGGAACTTTAAAAAATCAGTAGCATGTGACAAACCATTATTTTGTGATAATTTGCCCGTTTTTAGTGAATAAAACCAGTATATACATTTTGCATCTTTATGGTAAATAATGTCAAATTTATTGAATTTATTTTCTTCCCTGGATTTGTGAGCCAAGAATTCTGTAGCAAATAGTGAAAATACAAAATATGGCCAGACACGGTGGCTTACGCCTACAGTCCCAGCACTTTGGGAGGCCGAGGCAGGTGGATTGCCTGAAGTTGGGAGTTTGAAACCAGCCTGACCAACATGAAACCCCAGCTACTCAGGAGGCTGAGGCAGGAGTATCACTTGATCCTGGGACGCAGAGGTTGTAGTGTGCCGAGATCACACCATTGCACTCCAGCCTGGGCAACAAGAACAAAACTCTGTCTCAAAAAAAGAAAAAAGAAAAAAATACGTATGCATATAATACAGCTGTGGGTCTTTGTATACCATTAGGAAACACATGAGAGGTGAAGTGTCCAAAGCATAATGTGTATTTATTTCATAATCGTAAGTTTAGAAATCTGGGATAAAGGTCAGATTGGGTGTCAGGGCACCCAGAATAGTGGGTATAGTCCATTTTGATCTGCATATCTTATTATGTTGTTGATTAAGAGCAGTGAGAGTCCATACACTATGGTATATGATAGCTGTGGTCTCTGATACAAACTTCATGTAAATGACACTCAGATTTGCGCATTCAGCCTGCACTTCCTGCTGTCTGCTGGACATCTGCATTTTGAGGTCCTGCTGGTTCCTGAAACTTAGTATGTCTTCTACCAAATTCATTGGCATTTTGCAGTGATATCTTTGCATTCCCATATACCTATACCTCCTCGAGTTTTACTTACCTTGATTAATGGCTCATCATTCATTTCTCCAACCAGTCTACAAAACTTGGGGTTATTTTTAATTTCTTTCCTTTTTACTTCTGAAATGTTTCTTCCCCACTGAGCCTTCAGAGTGTTCATTTATTCACTCATTCATTTGTTTATTCTGACATTTATTAAGTACCTATTATGAACCAGGCACTGTACAAGGAATTAGTGATACAGTGGTAAATAAGATCAATTTTCTGCTCTTAACAAACCTTATAGTTGAAGCTTCCATCATTTTCTTCCTATCCTCTTTGTGCTATTTTGTTAGCCATCCATATTTTTTCTGGTTATAAACATAATACATCCTTATTTTAAGAAGTGCAAGGATGCCAGGAGTGGTAGCTCACGCCTGCAATCCCAGTACTTTGGGAGGCTGAGGCAGGCTGGTCACTTGAGCCCAGGAGTTTGAAACTAGCCTGGGCGACATGGCAAAACCCCATGTCTATTTAAAAAAAAAAAAAATTGGTGTGGTGTGGTGTACCTATACTCCCAATGGAAGGCTGAGGTGGGAAGATCTTTTGAGCCTGGGAGGCAAGAGATTGCAGTAAACCCAGTTGCACCTTGGACTGCTACAGGAAAAAATTTCAAAAAAAGGATAAGCCTGAGCTTTCTGGAGTAAATCTTAATGTTTGGGAGTGTAGGCAGCTAGTCTGCCTTCCTTGACCCTCCAAATTGAGATAGATGCTGTTTCTCTGGGCTTCCACAGAACCCCAGGTTTCCCATTGTGGCTCTTAACACTTTATGGTGTTCACTTTTCCCTATCTAGACCAAAATCTCCTGTATCTTTTATGTTTGTTGGGTCCAGTATAGTGATTGGACACTTGGTGGGCATTTCAAAGTTTGCCAAATGGATAAATGACTGTATTAATGTCTTTGGTTGCTAAACATATTCTTTAAAACTATTCCCCTCTGTTTGCCTTTCCTTTTTATTTACCAAATAACCTTTTGGTATTTAATCAGTTTACCAAGGGAATTTTACTACAGAAAAAAGGAAGGTACTGACCATAACTGTAGTTGACAGTTAAAATTCTTTTTTGTTTGTTTTGTGGGACAGCATCTGACTCTCATCTCCCAGGCTGGAATGCAGTGGTGTGATCTCAGCTTTTTGTAGTCTTGTTTTCCTGGGCTTAGGTGATTCTCCTACAGGGTAGTTTTTTGTATTTTCACTAGAGATGGGGTCTTGCTATGTGGCCCAGGCTGGTCTTGATCTTAGGCTCAAGTGATCTGCCTGCCTCAGCCTCCCAGAGTGCTGGGATTATAGGTGTGAGCCACCGTGCCCAGCCAGTAGTTATAATTTTTGTAAATTTATAAAAAGACTGATTCTGTGGAACAAATGGGTATGAGAATTTGAATAATATAAATATTTTTTTTTCCTGAGTGTAATTATCACTTTAGATAAGGTAACTGTCTAGTTTCTAACTGGGCATAGCTATAAGTGTGGTGTGGTGAATAGAAGGCTAGATCAGCTTTGATTTGACTCTTCTTGTTAAGCTGTAAGATCTTATGCAAGTCTCTTAACCATTTTAGGATTTAGTTTCTTTATTAAGTGGATAATTGACTGCTCAGATCTAGTTCACTTTAAAATTTTGTGACTATGAAATAAGAGCCATACTTTGTATCAGTCTGTTGAGTCCTATATGGGCTCCTAACCTTCTCTCTGTAGACATACTGACATGTAAAGAATAAAAGTAAAAATATAAATATAAAAATATAATGGCTTAGAACTCTTTTACAAAATGCACAAGGATGCAAAAGGTGGTAGCACTGTGATAGTTTTTAGAGGGAGCATGACCGTGATAACTTCTTTTACATTATTTCACAACTAGTTCTAGATAAAATAATTTTCTCTTTTGAGAACAAGGACGTGGTGTTTGGGGGCATACTGGGAATGGAGAGGATGTTGATTTGGTTCTTACATTTTTTTAGCCTTATTCTGGGTGACTTTTTTTTTTTTTTTTAGATGGAGTCTCACTGTGTTGCCCAGGCTGGAGTGCAATGGCATGATCTTGGCTCACTGTAACCTCTGCCTCCTGGGTTCAAGCAATTCTCCTGCCTCAGCCTCCTGAGTAGTTGGGATTACAGGCATGCACCACCACGCCTAGCTAATGTTTGTATTTTTAGTAGAGATGGGGTTTCACCATGTAGTTCAGGCTGGTATCAAACTCCTGACCTCGTGATCCACCTGCCTCGGCCTCCCAAAGTGCTGGGATTATAGGAGTGAGCCACCCTGCCTGGCCTTTTTAGGTGACTTGTTGAATGAGGATTGGTTGTGTTCTTTTTCCCGTTACTCTTTTATTCTACCCTTTTCCTCTTTTTCTTTTCTCCTTCCCAGTAGAATAATCTCAAGATTCAATTTCTATGGAGGCATGAAGTTTATAGAACAGAGTTAGTAGCCTTGTTTTTCTTCTTGGTTTTTGAGGTACCAAAGTAAACTTCTTTACTTCTCCATGCCTGATTCTTTTTACTAAAAGGAGCTAAAATTATACTCTTATATGACAGTCTTTGGGATAATAAGGTAGTTTGTTGGAACACTAAAAAAATTCATTATTTAAAATTGAGGTATAATTTCCAGATCTTTTGATCCACAGATCAAAGATGTATATATGGCTCAATGAATTGTTACATATGCATACAACAGTGTATGTATACAGTATAACCATGAATATAGTAAAGGTATAGAACATTTTTATCCCCCCCAGTAATTTCCTATGTCTCTTTCCAGTCAATATTTTATTTTTGAACACTTTGAGTGCTTTATTCATAGGGAGAGGACAATGAAAACAACTTTCAACATTTTTTAGGTTTCACCAGAATTGAATATTAAACTCTGTGATAATGAAGTCTTAGCTGTAGAGAGTAAGGTCTTCAGCCTTTTAGAAATGGATATAGCAAAATTGTGTTAACAGTGCCTTCCTGTTGCGCTTGGTGGCTCACGCCTGTAATCCCAGTACTTTGGGAGGCTGAGGTGGGCGGATCACCTGAGGTTGGAAGTTCAAGACCAGCCTGACCAACATGGAGAAACCCCGTCTCTACTAAAAATAGAAAATTAGCTGGGCATGGTAGCACATTCCTGTAATCCCAGCTACTCTGGAGGCTGAGGCAGAAGAATTGCTTGAACCGGGGAGGTGGAGATGGCAGTGAGTAGAGATTGCACCATTACATTGCAGTCTGGGCAACAAGAGTGAAACTCCATCTCAAAAAAAAAAAACCCAAAAAACCTAAAAAGCTTTTCTAATAAAATCTTAATCCAAGGTGCAGAGGGGCTAGTTTTACATTGATAAAATGACACTGTTGTTTACCAGCATGTGTGTATTTTCTGCATAGACTTTTCTGAAAATTTTTGGGTTGTAAGAAAGTAAATTTATTTGGAAAGTTGTATGTAAGTAAGAAAATGGAAATTGTTTGGTCAGATGAGTGATGAGCTTGTTTTAGGTCTTTGAATTCTGTTTTTCCTCCTACCTGTGATATGTGTGACCTTGTGGATTAGGCCTAACCTCATTTGTTTCCATCTAATAGTTATTCAACACTTCTTTTAAAATCTGAAACACTGTGCATGAATCTTTTCAAAGTTCTGTGGTGCTATTTTAATCCTCTCTTACTTGAGCCATTATATGATTATGTGTCTTGTTTCCTAATTTGTATTTATACCTTTTATTTTAGAAGTTTCAGATTTCCAGAAATATTGCAAAGATAGTACAGAGTACCTGTATGCCATGCACCTATTTCTCCTATTGACACCTTGCTTTACAGCTTTTTTGAGCTTTATTTTACGTACCTTAAACTTCATTTTTATTTTTTTTAGTGTACATTTCAGTGGTTTTCCGTATATTCACAGAGTGGTACAAGCAACACCACAACCTAATTCCAAAACATTTTCATCACTCCCAAAAGAAACCCTGTACCCATATGGCAGTCATTCCACATTTCCACCCCACCTGCTCTATCCCTGCATAAATTCTAATCTGTGTCCTGTTCCTAAGGATTTGCCTATTCTGGATGTTTCCTATAAATAAAATCATACCAAATATGATCCTTTGTGACTGACTTCTTTGACTTAGCATAATTTTAAGGTTTATCCATTTCGTTGTAGCATGTATCAGTACTTTGTTCTTTTCTATTGCCAAATAAGATTCCATTGTATGGAGGATATACTATATTTTGTTTATCTATTAATCAGTTGATGAACATTTACGTTGATTCTACTTTTTGGCCATTTTGAATAATGTTACGAACATTTATGTACAAGGTTTTGGGTCAACTACACATATGTGCTTAGAAATGGAATTTGCTAAGAAATATGGTAACTATTATGTTTAACATTTTGAATAACTGCCAGGCTGTTTTCCAAAAACAAACTGCTTGGGCCATTTTACATTCCCACCAGCAGTGTATGAGGGTTCTAATTTCTAGTCCTCTTTAACAGATTTTAGCCGTGCTAGTGGGTGTGAAATGGTATCTCATTGTGGTTTTATTTATATTTCCCTAATGACTAACAACGTGAGCATCTTTTAATGTGTTCATTGGCCATTTGGATATTTTCTCTGGAGAAGTGTTTATTTGAATTATCTCCCTGTTTTTTAATAGGATCATCCTAATTACATTTAAAGTCTTGTCTTAAACAATGAGATTATAAATCATCTGAAAGGTTCTTGCCATAATAGTTCTTTAAGTAATAACTATTTTGTGTTTCTGCTTACCTTCACTCCCCTTCTAACTTCTCAGAGCACTAAAGGAATATCATGCAGGTCTTAGTCCCATAGTAACCACATTTGGTTTATTTTTTCCCTTTTATATGAGTTCATGTGAAAACAAAGATGGTTAGAAAAGCATGTTTGTTCAAATCCTGAATAGTCCACACATTCCTAGGTCAGTGGGATGAATGGTTTATTGTCTTTGGATTATAAAAGTGGCCAGGTGCAGTGGCTCACACCTATAATCCCAATACTTTGGGAGGCCAAGGTGGGCAGGTCAGGGGTTCGAGACCAGCTTGGCCAACATGGTGAAACCTCATGTCTACTAAAAATACAAAAGTTAGCCTGGTGTGATGGCGGGCACCTGTAATCCCAGCTACTTGGGAGACTGAGACAGGAGAATTGTTTGAACCTGGGAGCCAGAAGTTGCAATGAGCAGAGATTGTGCCATTAACATTCCAGCCTGAGCAACAGGCCAAGACTCTATCTCAAAAAAAAAAAAAGTAATATGTTTGTTCTAGAAAATGCTTAGATAAGTATAATTTAGAAAATTATAATTTCTCTGATAATTTTCCATGATGTTAACATTTTGATGTACACTGTAGACTCAGCTGCAAATATATTTATATACACATATTTATATCTTGATAATAGTGAATGCACTATTACCCATTTCCCCCCACTCCATCCCTCCTGTACACTTCATAATACATTGTGGACAAATTTCCACCCACGGCCGGGCACAGTGGTTCACACCTGTAATCCCAGCACTTTGAGAGGCTGAGGTGGGAGGATTGCTTGAGCTCAGGAGTTTGAGACCAGCAATAGTTGGACCCCATCTCTATTAAAAAAAGAAAAATTTCTACTCACTTAATGGTTTACAATATTTTATTGAATTCACTTTCACACTGAGGTATGAAATGTCTATTTTTTTAAATTGCATTTTAGGTTTTGGGATACATGTGAAGAACATGCAAGATTGTTGCATAGGTACACACGTGGCAGTGTGATTTGCCGTCTTCCTCCCCTTCACCTATATCTGGCATTTCTCCCCGTGCTATCTCTCCCCAACTCCCCACCCGCTGCTGTCCCTCCTCTGTTTCCCCCCAACAGACCCCAGTGTGTAGTGCTACCCTCCCTGTGTCCATGTGTTCTCATTGTTCAACACCCGCCTATGAGTGAGAACATGCAGTGTTTGATTTTCTGCTCGAAATGTCTATTTTTATATGTAGATGACTCTTAGCAAGGAGTAGTTGATTCTTGAGGGTAGAGGGTGGAAAATACTGAACTCTTTTTAACAGTGTTTTTTAAATTTTTGGATATTTTTGTTTTTGTTTTTGTTTTTGTTTTTTTTTGAGGCGGAGTTTCGCTCTTGTTACCCAGGCTGGAATGCAATGGCGCGATCTCGGCTCACGGCAACCTCCACCTCCTGGGCTCAGGCAATTCTCCTGCCTCAGCCTCCTGAGTAGCTGGGATCACAGGCACGCGCCACCATGCCCAGCTAATTTTTTGTATTTTTAGTAGAGATGGGGTTTCACCGTGTTGACCAGGATGGTCTCGATCTCTCGACCTCGTGATCCACCCGCCTCGGCCTCCCAAAGTGCTGGGATTACAGGCTTGAGCCACCGCGCCCGGCCAGGATATTTTTGTTAAATAAACTATCAGTAATTATTTCCTTCTTTGCTTTATGTCGTGAAATCCTTGCTTTGGTGCCCAAAACAGGTTTTTTCAGTTATCATTGGCAATTGATAGATCAAAAATTATACAATTACACTGATGTAGTGAGATAGGTTGCCATGTAGTTACCTAGTCATCGAGGCTGGATTATGGTATGCTGGTGATTAGTGGAAAGTTTTTCAGTTTAAACATATATTTATTGAGCACCATGTCAGGCACTATGAAGAGGGTAGAATTATTTGAGCAAAGTCCTAGATATGTTTGTTTTTTAGGCAGAGAACAGAAGGGAGGCAGTATCAAATTAGGACAAAAAAGTCAAAAGGTAAATTTCCTAGACCATGAATTCATACACAAACACACACACACACACACGTGTGTGTGTGTGTGTGTGTGTGTGTTTTGAGACAGGGTTTCTCTCTGTTGCCCAGGCTGGAGTGCAGTGGTGAGATCATGGCTCACTGCAGCCCTGACTTGCAGGCTCAGGCAATCCTCCCATCTTAGCCTCCCAGTTAGCTGGGACTACAGGCACATGCCACTATGCCTGCCTAATTGTCCTATTTTTTGTAGAGTTGGAGTCTTGCTATGTTCTTTAGGCTGTTCTCAAACTTCTGGCCTCAAGTGATCCTCCTGCCTCAGCCTCTCAAAGCAAAGTGCTGGGATAACAGGTGTGAGCTACCACACCCAGCCTGAATTGATTTTTTTTTT
This sequence comes from Saimiri boliviensis, assembly GCF_048565385.1. Lineage (NCBI taxonomy): Eukaryota > Metazoa > Chordata > Mammalia > Primates > Cebidae > Saimiri > Saimiri boliviensis. Next base: position 22,116,094 of record NC_133456.1, read on the forward strand.
TTTTTTTTTTTTTTTGAGACAAGAGTCTCACTCTGTCGACAGGCTGCCAGGCTGGAGTGCAGTGGCATGATCTTGGCTCACTGCAACCTCCACCTCCTGGATTCAAGCGATTCTCCTGCTGAGTAGCTGGGATTATAGCATGCACCACCACACCCAGCTAATTTTTCTATTTTAGTAGAGATGGGGTTTCACTATGTTGGCCAGGATGGTCTCAATCTCCTGACCACATGCTCTGCCCGCCTTGGCCTCACAAAGTGCTGGGATTACAAGCGTGAGCCACCACAGCCAGCCCTGAATTCACTTTTTATGGTTTATCTCATACTTAAATCATTTGTGTTTCTATATTTACTTCATAATGACTTACGCACTTAAATAAGTTTAAGCAATAAAAATCTCTACATATTTAAAATACGTTTCTACGTGAAAAAGAATGACTTTGAGATACCTTTTTCTCCTTAAGATTTACATGTGATTATTGCAGTAGATTGGGAATTTTGCAATGTTTGTGTCAAAATGAAGGAAATTATGCATGATCAAGTCAGAATCTTGAAAATTTTTAGCTATGGCCTACAAGATTCTTTTTGTTCCTTCATATTATTTGCCTACTAGTTTACCATGTACTATGTTTATATTAATTGCTTCAACAGTTTGAGAAGCAATAATGAAAAAACATTTTGTAGATAATATAAGGTGATCACTTACTTAAAAAGAAAAGCTATTAAAGCTATCGGAAGAACTCCTAAATTTGACCTATACCTGTGAATAATGAAGTGTTTTTTCTAACACATATGTTGGAGACCAAGGGGAAGTCAGGCAAAACATACTCAGGGTTTGTATGTTTTAATCCTTTTATTAGTTTTCTCAGCTTCTTGATCATACATGCTTGCAGATGTTAAAATATGAGGACACTGAAAAAAATTTTTTTAGCCTGAGTACTGAAAATACAAGAAAAAGTAATGGCCATGTGCAGTGGCTCATGCCTGTAATTCTAGCACTTTGGGAGGTTGAAGTGGCAGGATTGCTTGAGCTCAGGAGCTTGAGAGCAGCCTGGGCAACATAACAAAACCCTGTCTCTACCAAAAATACAAAAAATTAGCTGGATGCTGTGGCATGTACCTGTGGTACCAGCTACTCAGGAGGCTGAAGTGAGAGAATCACTAGTGTTCAGGAGGCAGAGGTTGCATTGAGCTGATATTGTGCCACAGCAGTCCAGCCTGAGTGACAGAGAACCTGTGACAAAAAAACAAAAAAAGTGTTAAAATGAGAAATTATGCTAGAAGTGATCCTTAAGGTCTTGTAATTCTGTGATTGATTCTAATTTTTCAGTATGTCTTGAAGCTGTATAATAGTTTGCTGTGATATGGAAGATGGTGTTCAGAAAGTTGTGTTAGCATTATAAAACTTATCTTCATTTAGAGGGACACCTGTGGTAATACAGTAGTCAAGCTTGTAAGTTCCAGCTTTTCTGACTGCTGGCTGTGTGACCTTCAGTGTGCCATTTAGGATCATTTTTCTCATCCATAAAATGTGAAATAAAAGCAAGTACCTCACAGGATTGTTGTGAGGATCACTTGAGATAATGTGTTAAGAGTTACTTGGACATTACAAAGTACTGTACAAATATGAGGTAGTATATAAACAGAGGTCTCTGAATCTATGAGGAATAATAGTTTCATATTATTAGCTTTTCTCTTGAATTATTGATTCTTCTTCCTATATTTTTGTTTATAATTAGGCTTAGTTGGTTATTTTCTTTTCAGTTATCAGATTGCGAAGAAAACTGAGTGACAAGAACCTCCCTCATAGATGTTAAGGTTGTTGTGTCTAGGGTAATGAGAAACATCTGCAGTGGCATTCAGAGTGAGACTCAAGATGCTGCTACCATTTGCCTGTACAGGTGCCTGGCATTTTCTTTAAAACATTCTTTTTTTTTTTTTTTTTTTTAAGGCTAATACCTGTGGTGTACAGTGTACTTATTGCGTACCATGCTCTGTTTTAAGCACATTACGTTTAATCCTCACAGTGACTCTATGAGGATAGGTACTATTGTAACCCACAAGGAAATTAAGGGTTAGCAAATTGGTTGTGGTGGTTGGTGTGTTGCAGTACTTTAAAACTTTTTCTTTAGTGCAGAGCTCAAGCACGCTGTTATGGTTATACTTCATACATTGCATTACTACCTCTTTGCAGAAGGTTAACTTCTGTATGCTTTTAGCAAAAAGTTATTGTAAATTTTATTTATTTGAGGTGAGGTTTTGCTATGTTGCACCAACTCCTACTCTCAAGAAGTCCTCCTACCTCAACCTCTGGAGTAGCTGAAACTATAGGCATTTACCTATACCTGGCTCTATAAATTTTATCTTTGTATCTCTGGAAGATGCAGTAACTTTTGGGATAAGTAAAGCTTCAGGAGTAGTGTTCCTTCTTGTTGTTGTTTGTTTGATTTTTGAGTCAGGGTTGGAGTGCAGTGGCGGTATTTCGGCTCACTGTGTCCTCTGCCTCCCAGGCTCAAGTGATCCTCCTACCTCAGCCTTCTGAGTAGCTGAGACCACAGGCACATGCCACCATACCTGGCTAATTTTTTGTATTTTTGGTAGAGATGGGGTTTTGCCATGTTGCCTAGGGTGGTCTCAAATTCCTGAGCTCAAACAATCCACTCACCTCGACCTCCCAAAGTGTGCTGGGGGTTACAGGTAGGAGCCATCACGCACTCCCTCCAACACCCCTACCTCCTCTTTTTTTTTTTTTTTTTTTTTTTTTTTCTCCTATGCAAGCTAACACAGCACAGGGGTAGTGTTTTGGTTCAACTCTGAGTTAGAAAAATTTGGAACAATTAATGATAGGTGCTGGTTAGACATACTGGTGTTGTTTCCTGAATTTTCTAGTTTCTCAGTTATAAGAGGCATACTTCTTTGCATTTTAATTTTTGAGGTCGTGACTGTTACTAAAGGTATGCCTTTTAATTAGTTGATGAAGTCTAGAGTCAAGAAATTACATTAAGGCTGGGCGCAGTGGCTCACGTCAGTAATCCAGCACTTTGGGACGCCGAGGTTGGCGGATCAGTTTGAGCGCAGTTGTTCCAGACCAGCCTTGGCAACATGACAAAACCCTATTTCTGCAAAAAATGCAAAAATTAGCCATGTGTGGTGGCACACACTTGTAGTCCCAGCTACTCAGGAGGCTAAGGTAGGAGGATCACTTGAAGCCTGGGAGTTAGAGGTTGCAATGAGCAGTCACTCCACTGCACTTCAGCCTGGGTGACAGACCGAGACCTTGTATCAAAAACTTATTTTTTAGTCTAGTCTACATTCACTATCAGTGTGTTAGTCTTGGCTGCTGTACATACTGTGCATATTTAGTACTGACAACTAAATTTTCTTTTGGCTAGCTAAGATTGGTATTACTACAGGTTCTAAGACTTAATTTTGTATGCTCTGTAAATACACCTGATGTCAACAATTTAAGTATACCCTTAAAATAAACTTGTGGTCAGGCGCAGTGGCTCAAGTCTGTAATCCCAGCACTTTGGGAGGCCGAGGTGGGTGGATCACAAGGTCAAGAGATCGAGACCATCCTGGTCAACATGGTGAAACCCCGTCTCTACTAAAAATACAAAAAAGTAGCTGGGCATGGTGGGACATGCCTGTAATCCCAGCTACTCAGGAGGCTGAGGCAGGAGAATTGCCTGAACCCAGGAGGCAGAGATTGCGGTGAGCCGAGATCGCGCCATTGCACTCCAGCCTGGGTAACAAGAACGAAACTCCCATCTCAAAAAAAAAGAATAAACTTGTATGGCAGGCATACCTGAATGTGTGTTTTGAGCTAGGGAATCTGGTAGTGGTCATCCCTTGTCTGTGAGGAACATCTTGGCCTCATCTCATTACGTGGAACACCGGCTGTCCAGGGGATCAGACTATATAGGGGATCAAGACCCTGAGTTTTGGGTTAAATGAAGGTTATCAGGTGGAGGTCTTTAAGGGGAGGGTGTTAAGTGAAAATGTGATATAAACTGCATGCTGTTTGCAAGCAGTTGTGGTTTCCCTGCCCAGCCCACTGCCACTGGACAGTATAGATATGTTGTCCAGCCTGCCCTCACTGAACTGTAGTTAAGTCGGATGCTTTTTCCAGCCTGTTGCCACTGGGCAATATAGATATGTTGTTGAGCCTGCCATTACTGGACTGTAGTTAAGGAGGATGTCTTGTCCAGCCCACTGCCACTGGGCAGTATGGATAGGTTGTCCAGCCTGCCATCACTGGATGGCAGTTAAGGCGGATATCTTGTCCAGCCTGCTGCCACTGAGCTGTATGTAAGGAGGTTCTTCTGTCCAACCTACCACTATGGGACTCTCCCCTGTGGGTAAGCCCCTAATAAAATCTCATGTCTGGGCACGGTGGCTCATGCCTGTAATTCCCAGCACTTTGGGAGACTGAGGGAGACAGATCACTTGAGGTCAGGAGTTCTAGACCAGCCTGGCCAACATGGTGAAACCCCACTCTACTGAAAATACAGAAAAAATTAGCCAGGTGTGGCATACGCCTGTACCCCAGTTACTTGGGAGGATGAGGCAGGGGTTGCAGTGAGCCAAGATTGCACCTTTGCATCCCAGCCTCCTGGATGCAATGAGAGGGAGCGAGATTCCCTCTCAAAAAAAAAAAAAAAAAAAAAAAAAAAAAAAGGCCAGGTGTGGTGGCTCACGCCTGTAATCCCAACACTTTGGGAGGCCAAGGTGGGCAGATTACGAGGTCAAGAGATTGAGACCATCCTGGTCAACATGGTGAAACCTTATCTCTACTAAAAATACAAAAATTAGCTGGGCGTGGTGGTGTGTGCCTGTAGTCCTAGCTACTCGGGAGACTGAGGCAGGAGCTTGAACCTGAGAGGCAGAGGTTGCGGTGAGCTGAGATCGTGCCATTGAACTCCAGCTTGGGCAACAAGAGCGAAACTGTCTTAAAAAAAGCCAGATGCGCGGTGGCTCACACCTGTAATCCCAGAACTTTGGGAGGCCGAGGTGGGTGGAATACCTGAGGTCAGGAATCTCGAACTCCTGACCAGGTACGTGCTGGCTCACACCTGTAATCCCAGAACTTTGGGAGGCTGAGGTAGGTGGAACACCTGAGGTCGGGAGTTTGAGAACAGCCTGACCAACATGGAGAAACCCCGTCTCTACTAAAAATACAAAAATTAGCCAGACATGGTAGCACATGCCTTTAATCCCAGCCACTTGGGAGGATAAGGCAGGAGAATCCCTTAAACATGGGAGGTGGAGGTTGCTGTGAGCCAAGATCGTGCCATTGCACTCCAGCCTGGGCAACGAGAGCGAAACTCGTCTCAAAAAAAAAAAAAAAAAAAAAAAAAAAAAAAAATCCTGTGTCTTGTTTGCCAGCTCTGGGTCTCTTCTTCAGCTTCTTAAACCTGGTGCCATCCCTGTTTAGGTTAATAGGGGTTAGGCACAACACATTCACTCTTCATTTTAGACTCCCTGAAAGAATATCTTGACTTAGAGACAGAAGTACCTTATCTACATGCTTTGCTAATTCAGTGAATCAGCTAGTTGAGGGGGAAAGTTAGATAATTTCATTGGAGATTGGAACAGAATTAAAACTCGAAAGCCCAAATCTTTGTTAGAGAAATTCATGATGTTGTATAACATTGTTTTATTTTGAGAACCAATTTTTTCTTAACTGTTGTTTTTCTTTGCTCATACATGTTTAAAATACTTTTTGACATTTAATGCATTATTCATTGAGTAATAGTTTTGAATTTGGGACTTAAAAAACCTGAATTCCTAGGGCAGTGTTTTTGAATAAAGAGATACTGACAGTAGATCACCTTGAAGTTGTTGAAATGTAATTCTGACACTACTGGGAGTTAACGTAGACTTTGTAGGTTAAGGTCATAGTCCCCCAGGAGACTATCCTCACTTAAGACATCAGCCACAGATTTGGGGGTCCCAATGCTACCTGTGCTCCTGACCACTGGCTGCATATCTAGGAGTTTGCATGATCCATTTAGGTTTAATAATTCACTAGAAAGACTCACAGTGCCCAGGAAAGTACTATACACTACTTAAAATTATGGTTGTATTATCCTGAATACTCCCCACTAATATTTTTTAAACACTGTATTTTGAAATGATTGTAGATACACAGAAGGTTGTAAAAATAGCAGTCCGTTGAATCCTTTCCCTGGCTCCCCCCAGTGGTGGCATCTTATGTAACCGTAGTATAATATTGAAATCAGGAAATTGACATTGGTATAGTATTAATAAAGTTTCTTACAATTTGGCCATTTTGGAATCTGAAGAACCAGTGTTTTCTTTAATTCTCATTATTTCTCTAGAAATGTTTATCTTTTCCTAAATCTCTAATTTCTGATACTGCAGCTTCTGTTTAAAACAAGGTCTTATATTTTCCATTCATTTACCTTTTTAAAAAATGAATTATAATATCTACTGTTTTTATGACTTAAGAAAAATCATTGAAACATCACTGAGAACTGTCGCTTACCATCAAAATGGGAAATTTCCCTAGGTGAGCCTATCCATACTCAGGCTTTAGAATAGTCACTGAAATCATGTGGGGATTTTGTTGTTGTTTTTAGGCCAAGGAAGCTATCCAAGAATTTTGTGAATGAGGCTGAGAATTGACCTCGCCAGAATTCATGAGGAAGATGTGTTTCTTGTTTTGTGTGGTCAAAGAGGGTTTTTCATCCAAACATTGCCCTCATTTCTTCTCCTTTTTCCACTAATTTTTTTTCGTTTATTTTTTTAAGTGTCCAGAGACTTTAACTTCTTTAAATGTTATTTTTGCTAGAGTTTTATTTTCAGTGATTTATCTTGGGATAAGCTGAGTAAGAGGTTCAGACTTCAAGACAAACCAAGGATGATTTGTCTTTGCTTTGGGACTTGACAATGAGATATTAAGAAAAACTTTAAAAACTAATATAGTTTTGTTATGAAAGCTACAATCAGACATTCTTAGATTGCTTTATTTTATTCAATGAAATTTGAGTTTTTGATGGTTTTGTTGGGGTTTTGGGGTTCAGGGGAGCCCTTAGCTCCCCTGAGAGGACGTTTCTCCAAGGTTCTTGGTTTCCCACCGCTCTGTCAAGAATGAGAGAGGTGCGCTTGTAAAGTAAATGCTAGACTCAAAAAGCTTTTGCAGAAAAGTGATTTGTTTAGGTGGAGAAAGAGAAAAAAGAGTAAGAAACAGCCAACTCTCATACTGAATGAGAGAAAGAAAACCCGCTCTCACACTGAGTGAGAAGGGTTCCCAGAGGGGGAAAACCAGAGAAGGAAAACTCCTCTCACACTGAGTGAGAGAATCCAGAAAGATGGAATCCAGGAGAGGAAAGCAGCTTCCACACTGAGTGGAAGGGAATATAGAGAGATGGAGTTTGGGAGGGAAAGACAGGCTTCCACGAGAGAGTGTGGAAAAGGACTCCAGAGGGAGTATCCGCCGGGTGTGGGGACCAGGACTTTTAAACTGGGAGGAATTCCCTCCTTCTCCAAGACCCCCAGCCAATGAAAAGAGTTCCTTTAAAACCCTTTAAACTTCCTCTGGATTGATTGACTTTTGACCCTTTCCTGTGCCCAAGAAAATTAAAACCTAGACCGTTAAATCTCCCAGACGGAGAGAGATGGGAGGAGGGCATGGCACTGGGATGTTCTTGCCCTTAAAACTACGCCCCCTTGTGGACCCGGAAAGAGAGCACATTTCCTCAGTTTCTTCATGTAAATAGGAAGCCACCAGAAGACCTGTCATAAGTAAACTTCATTATTTTAGCTAAAGGGATCTTGCTAAAGAAAAGTATAGTGAATGGTGATGGGAGTTTGACCTAGTGGTAAATGTTTTGTGATTGCTGGGCACTGAACTTTGACTTAGGCAATCTAGATAATATTTTCTGACTCTTAAGCATGGTTCATGCATTTGTTCATTCATACAACACATTTTTATTGAGCCACGTAGGCAATGGGATACTATATGGAGCAAAAACTGCTGTGATACCCTTCCCCATGGAACTTAGGGTCTGACAGAGAAGACAGAAATGTTAAGTCTTTAAATTGCACCTGTGACAGTGGTATAAGAGTAGATATTAGGGAATACTTACATTAGTGAGATTTGACCAGTTTAGAGAAGGCATCCTCAAGAAATGATACTTGTGCTATGATCTGAAGCAGGAGTAGATGGTAACTTGGCAAAGAAAGGAGAGATGCGAGATGATTGTCCAAACAGAAGAAACAGCAAGTGCAGAGGCCCTGTGGTGGAAGGGAGACTGGTAAAATAAAGGACCCGATTAAGGCTAGCATGGCACGAGCAGTGAGAGAGAGAAAAAGATCATGGTTTGAGGTGAAGAGAGAGGCCTGTCCTTGTTAGGTTTTCATAGGTCATGTTAAGAAGTGTTTGCTGTTATCCTAAGTATCTTAGGAGGAAAAAGTAGTCATTAAAAGTTTTTTTTTTTGTTTGTTTGTTTGTTTGTTTCTTTTTGAGACGGAGTCGCCCTCTATCACCAGGCTGGAGTGTAATGGCTCGATCTCGGCTCATTGCAACCTCTTGTCTCCCAGGTTCAAGCGATTCTCCTGCCTCAGCCTCCCAAGTAGCTGGAACTACAGGTGCATGCCACCATGCCCAGCTAATTTTTTTGTATTTTTAGTAGAGATGGGGTTTCACCATGTTGACCAGGATGGTCTCAATCTCTTGACCTTGTGATCCACCCTCCTCAGCGTCCCAAAGTGCTCAGGTTACAGGTGTGAGCCACTGCACCCGGCTGTCACTAAAGCGTTTTTAAGCAAGGAAGGACATAGTCAGATTTTCTTTTTTTCTTTTTGAGATGGAGCCTCACTCTGTTGCCTAGGCTGGAGTGTGGTGGTGTGATCTTGGCTCTCTGCAGCTTCCCAGGTTTGAGCGATTCTCCTATCTCAGCCTCCTGAGTAGCTAGGATTACAGGTGTGCGCTACAATATCAGGCTAATTTTTGTATTTTGGGTAGAGATGGGGTTTCACCATGTTGGCCAGGCTGGTCTCAGACTTGTGACCTCAAGTGATCCACCCACCTCAGCCTCCCATGCCTGGCAGATTTGCTTTTTTGATAAAAACACTCAATTGAAATATAAAGAATGGCTTGAAGGGGTACCAAAGTAGATCAGGGGTATTGGTTAGGAATTTAATCTAGTTGTCCATGTGGTAAGTGATGGTGGCTTACTTAGAGTTATGTTGGTAAAAAGGATAGAAAGGCACTAATTCAAGAATATTTAGGAGATATAGTCAGCAGAACTTGATGATGGGTAGAATGTGAAGTGGAGAAGAGAGTAGTCTTAGATTTCTGACTTAAGTAACTTAGTGCTCTTCCCTGACAAAAGGGATACTGAAGGAAGACAGGTTTTTTTAGGGGGAGATCATGATTTAGGTTTTAGATGTGTCTATCTTGAGGTACATTTTGACAGCCAAAAAGAGGAGATAATGCATTGCTTAGATTTAGATATATACTCTTATTTAAATATATCCTCTGTTATTCCTCTTAGGATAACGTCAAAGACTTCTTAACATATAAAAACCTAACAAGGACAGGCCTCTCTCTTCATTTGAAACCATGATCTTTTTCTCTCTGTCACTGCTTGAGCCATGCTAGCCTTAATTGGGTCCTTCATTTCACCAGTCTCCCTTCCACCACAGGGCCTCTGCACTTGCTGTTTCTTCTGTCTGGACAACAGTCTCGCATCTCTCCTTTCTTTGCCAAGTTAACATCTACTCCTGCTTCAGATCATAGCACAAGTATCATTTCTCGAGGATGCTTTCTCTAAACTGGTCAAATTTCACTAACATAAGTATTCCCTAATACCTACTCTTATACCACTGTCTTATTTTGTTTAGTTTGATATTATTTTACTGATATCTTTTTTTTTTTTTTTTTTGAGGTAGGGTGTGCATATTCATTCTATTGTCCAGGCTGGAATGCTGTGGCTCAGTCATAGCTCACTGCAGCCTAGACCCCCTGGGCTCAAGCAATCCTCCTGCCTCAGCCTCCTGAGAAGCCGCTTACAGGTACTTTTCCTATCCTTTAGATCAGGCATCCCCAAACTTTTTACACAGGGGACCAGTTCACTGTCCTTCAGACTGTTGGAGGGCCGCCACATACTGTGCTCCTCTCACTGACCACCAATGAAAGAGGTGCCCTTCCTGAAGTGCGGCGGGGGGCCGGATAAATGGTCTCAGGGGGCTGCAGTTTGGGGACGCCCGCTTTAGATTTTTATATTTGTCTGTATTCTGCAATGTACGCTACAGTTTTTGGTGTTTTTTTTTTTCTTTTTTCTTTTTTTTTGGGGGGGAGCAACAAAGTCTTGCTCTGTTGCTCAGGCTAGAGTGTGGCAGCATAATTATAGCTCCCAATACCCTAGTTTTAACCGAAGAGTAGGTACAGAAAAATACTTCATAAATGATCAAATCAGTAATTGTCATGCTTCCCAGAAACTGTATCCTTGGCCATGTTTCTTGTGTGTTGGCAAATAATTAAGGATGCATTATTAATTGACACTTGGAGTAGTTAATAATATACTCCTCCTACCTAACAATCTCCTCTCTTCCCATAAGCCTTCTATTTTTATTCTAGAATTTTATAAAATGTTAAGACCAAAATGACCTAATTACTCAGAAATATGTCACCTAATGGAGTCAACGTGGACAGAAAGTTAAAAATTAAAAACAAAATGGGCATTGTTTGGCTTTGAGCTGTAGTGTTCTTTATGCTAGCCAGTTTGTGATTTTTTAAACTGTTTTCTTCAGTTTTTAGAATTGTAACACATAATATAAAATTTACCATCTCAACCATTTCAAGGGTCCAGTTGAGTGGTATTAAATACATTCATAATGTACAACCATCATGACCATCCATCTCTATAGCTCCTTTTGTCTTGTAAAACCAAAACTATTTCTCTCTTTGTGATTGGCTTATTTTATTAGCATAATGTCTGTCCTCAAGGTTTATCTAAGTTGTTGTGTACGGCAGATTTCCTTCCCTTTCTTTCTTTTTATTTGAGATGGAGTCTCTAACTGTGTCACCCAGGCTGGAGTGCAGTGGCATGATCTTGGCTCACTGCAAACTCTACCTCCTGGATTCAAGCAGTTCTCCTACCTTGGCCTCCTAAGTAGCTAGGATTACAGGCACTTGCCACCATATCCAGCTAATTTTTATATTTTGAGTAGAAATGGTGTCTCACTATGTTGGCCAGGCTGGCCTCAAACTCCTGACCTCAAATGATACACTTGCCTCAGCCTCCCAAAGTGCTGAGATTACAGGCATGAGCCACCATCCCTTCTCCTCGCCCCTTTTTCTTTCTTTTTTGAGACAGGGTCTCACTCTGTTGTCCAGGCTGGAGTACAGTGGCATGATCAGGGCTCACTGCAGCTTTGAATTTCCAGGCTCAAACAATCCTCCTGCCTCAGCCTCCCAAGTAGCTGGGACCACAGGTATGTGCAAGGATACCTGGTCTAATTTTTTTTTTTTTTTTTTTTTAGTGGAGACAGGGTCTCACTATGTTGCCCCTGCTGGTCTTGACCTCCTTAGTTTAAGCAGTCCTCCTGCCTCAGCCTCCCAAAGTGCTGGGATTACAGGTGTGAACCAACCATGCACTCGGCAACTTCCTTCCTTTTTAAGGCCGAATAACATTTCATGGTATGTATAGGCTGCGTTTTACCTTTGCATCTGTACTGCTATGAGGGTGTATAGGTATCTCTTTGAGGCCTTGCTTTGAATTCTTTTGGATATATACCCAGAAGTAGAATTGCTAGATTGTATGATAATCCTAATTTTAATTTTTTTGGAACCACCATGCTGTTTCCCACAGTGGCGGTACAGTTTTCCATTGCTATCAGCAATGCACAAAGATTCCAATTTCTGCACATCATTGCTAACACTTAGCTGTTTTCCTGATAATAGCCATCCTATTGTTTATGGTTTATAATTTGATTAAAGTAGCATATCTAGATATTTTCTTATTCTTTCAATCTTTGAAAAATTAAAATAGACTGAATTTTTGTTACATTGTCTTTAATAACTAAGTTGCTTGCCTTTTTACTAAGCAAATGTTTGTTTGAAGGGACTTATATGACAATCTTTCTCTTTTTACCCTGCTGGAAGTTGATCCATTCAACTGATGGCTTTGTTTTTCTTTCCTCAAAAGCTAGAACTCTAAGCCTACAGGAAGGAAAGGAACATACACTGGAGCCAAAGGCTGGTGCTGCATAGGCCTGTGGGGTGTGCATATTCAGAAGCTTTGCAATTGGTTGGCCTGGATCTGTTAAAACATGTTTGGATGGTTCTGGCTGTGTACTGATTTATTTATGTGCTTCTGAGTAGTGATCCTGTGAATGAATGCATTATGACTATTGTTTGGAAAACTGATGTATAGATTTCCAGGGAGAAAATTTCCGGGGAGATGATCAGGGAGAAAAACTCAGAGAAACCCCACTGTTGAACAGATTGTAAATTCACTGGTTTAATCTTCTGTGAGTGCTTTTCAGAGATTAAGCCTTTGCCTAATATCAGTAGCAAATGCTTGTATTTTGGATGCAAGTTATTTCACAGAAGGGACTCTGTGGTAGGAAGACAGAATATGAAATTAAACATCTATGTCTTAGGTCTAGTCTAAATAGATATTGTTAACATCAGTGTGTTGAGTATAAAATAATCTCTCTTCGATTTCAGGAAAGCATAGAGAAAAAAAGATTCTTTTCTAATTTTTATTGACCCAGCTGAAATGGTACAATGTCTTCCATTTTTAAGACACTTAAACATTTGTTTAGTTCAATTGTTTGAAAGGACAGAGGAGAATAGGACATTCCATATTTGAACAGTGTAAGTGGAAGAACATGAATTGATGGAGGTAGTATCCTTCCACATTTTTTTTTCTATCATGATTTAGACTCTTACAGATTTTGTATCTTAAGAAAGAAATGCAGACATGTTGGTAAAGTACTAGCAGTTTTCAAATGATACCTAATCTAAATGTTAATTGAAATAGAATTCACAACAAACCTGCATGTGTACTCCTGAACCTAAAATAAAAATTAAAAAAGTTTTTTTGCACAGAAAGTAAAAAGAAAAAAGAAAAATAGAATTTACAATCTTGAATTAAGTGTAATCCCTTTCAGTGGATACATACAGATACATATATACAGGATATGTATGCTTATATGTAGAGATACTTTTTTTTTTTAAGACAGAATCTCTCTCTAGTCCAGCCTGGAGTGCAGTCGTGTGATCTTGGTTCACTGCAACATCTGCCTTCTGGGTTCAGTCAGTTCTCATGCCTCAGCCTCCCAAGTAGCTGGATTACAGGCATGAGCCATCACACCAAACTTTTTGTATTTTTAGTAGAGATAGGGTTTCACCATGTTGGCCAGGCTGGTCTTGAATTCCAGACCTCAGGTAATCTGCTCACCTCAGCCTCCCAAAGTGTTGGGATTACAGATGTGAGACACAGCACCCGGCCGATATAGAGATACTACAAATAAGTGCACTAGTCTAATCCTTATTAAATCTTACTGTGTTAAATTTATATTATGATCATGATGTGGTACATGTTTAATAGTAGTAGCAGCAGTGAGAAAAAGTTATAGCAGCTCTTAGTATTCCTTTACTTTGTGCTAGTCTGTATATTAAGTACTTTCCATGTATATATTGTCTCATTTATTCTTTACAATAAGACTATAGAATGGGCAATATTTTTATTGCCATTTTGGAAATCAAGTAATTTGCTCAAGGACCAACAATTAGTAGAGGAGGGAGCCATAATAGCAGAATGTTTCAGTGATGTAGGAAGTTAGGTCATAAGAGGAATGAAGATAGGGGAGGGAATACTGGATTTGAAGAGAGTTAAGTGTGAAATAGTTCTTGATGAGAATATGGGAGTGAATAGACTAGAGAAATGTAGTCAGATTACTGAATAGAATCAAATGCTCATTTGAGGTTAGTGGACACAAATTTTAAGTGTCATTGGTTGGCATAGATTTGTGTATTGTCACTTTCAACTGTAAGGGTTCAGGTATGGAATCAGAGTTAGATTGGCAGGATTGGGTTTTGCCAATTGTTTGAGGAAAGGAGAAGGCCAAGGAAGTTAAGGGTGTGCAAGGGAATGTTTTTAATGATGGCTCATATAATCTAAGCAGGGGGACTCGTTTTAGGGAAAAGAGTTAAATGGAATGGAATTGGAGTTATTTTTGTCCTGTATATATTCACTCTTTTCAACAAGTGGTACTAGAATAGTTGGAGATTCATACACACACAAAGTACCCCAACCCTTACCTCACACCAGACATAAAAATTAACTTCAAATAAATCATAGGCCTAACTTGAAGAGCTAAAGCCATACAACTCCAGAAAGTTTTTGTCAGAAAGAAAATACAGGAGAAAATCTTAGTGACTTTGGGGTAGGCAATGATTTCTTAAAATACAAAAAGCATGAAGTGTAAAGGGAAAAAAAAAATCACTGAATTGGATTTCATAAAAATTAAAAACTTTTAATCTTTGAAAGATACCTTTAAGAAAATGAAAACTCAAGCCTCGGGCTGGGAGAAAATATTTGCAGAACATTTATCTGACAGAGGATGCGTATCTAGAATATATAAAGAATTGTAACTCAAGAATAGAAAGACCCCCCATAAGAAAAGGGTGAAACAATCTGAACGAAGTTCATCAAATAATATAAATGGATGTCAAATAAGTATGTGAAAAGATGCTCAGTCATAAGTCGTTAGGGAAATGTATATTCAAACCATAATGAGATACCACTACACACTCCCTAGAATGGCTGTAATGAAAAGGATTAGTCACATGTGACAAGAATGCTAGATCATCTGGAACTCTCATATACTGACAATAGGAATGTGAAATGGAGCAGCTACTTTGGAAGACAATTGGGCAGTTACTTTCAAAGTAAATGTGAACATGCCATATGATTCATCTATTCTACTTCTAATTATTCAAGAGAAATGAAACTGCATATTCACAAAAAAAGACTTGTATACAGATATTCACAGCAGCTTTATTGGTAATAGCTAAAACTGTAAATAGCTCATATATCCGTCAAGTGTATGGATAAACAAATTTGGTGTATTTGTACAACGGAATACCACTCGGCAATATAAAGAACAGTTGATACTCTCAGCAACGTAGATGGATCTCAAAATAATTTGGTATAATGGATGAAGCTAAACTTCAGAAGAGTACATTGTATGTACTTGGAAAACTAATTTCTTGCAATAGATTTCTAAGCACTATTAGGAACATATGACTTAAACAATTTTTAAAAGTCAGGGAGCAAGTATGCTTAAATAAAATACAGTCTGTGAAACAAATCTCTGAATTATTATCAGTTCACTTGACAGTTTAACTTGACCATATTTCTTACTTTAATGTAATGCTGTCTTATTTGTATTCTCATGTTTGCTTGCTCATTGGTTCACGGAACATTTATTCAGCATCTGTTTGAGCCAAGCCTCTGTAACTACCTGGTTTTTTTCCTTTTTTTCTTTTTTTGTTACTATACTTTTGTAAGGTCCTTTTTCTTTGGCTGCATCTGATTACAGTAAACATACGACATTTAATAAAACAATTTTCATGACTGAGAAGAGAGCATTCTTTTTTCAGAATTACGTATGTATGAATGAATGAACAGCAGTATCTTGCTCTGTTACCCAGGATGGAGTACAGTGGTGTGCTCATAGCTTACTGCAGGCTGGAACTCCTGGGCTCAAGTGATCCTCCTGCTTCAGCCTCCCAAAGTTCTGAGATTATAGGCATGAGCCACTGTGCCTGGCTAGCATTCTTCAAAGTAGTAAATGTCTGCTGAACTTGATTATGTCTTTCTTATTTTTGTCTTAACTCTTGGGTTTCCTATTACTGGGTTAGTAATGGCTTATAAATCACGGAGGTCAGGAGAAAGCTTTGTTTTGAGTGTAAATGACTGGTTGGTAAAAGATGTTGCTAAATCACAAATTCCCTTAGTAGGTGGCTGGAAAAATGTTGCTTCTTGTAAAATAGAAACACAAGAAATAAATAATAGCTTCAAGAATAGAACTGTTGAATAAATTTTCAGTGTCGCAAAGCGTAAAGTATGTGTTACCATTGAAACCATTTCAAATGACCTACAGTGAAGGAGAAAGCATAAATTGGAGATTTTTTTTGAGATGGAGTCTCTCTCTGTTGCCAGGCTGGAGTGCTGTGGCATGATCTCGGCTCACTGTAACCTCCAACTCCCTGGTTCAAGCAATTCTCTTGCCTCAGCCTCCTGAGTAGCTGGGATTACAGGCATGCACCACCATGCCCAGCCAATTTTTGTATTTTTAGTAGAAATGGGACTTCACCATGTTGGCCAGGGTGGTCTCAGTCTCCTGACCTCATGATCTGCCCACCTTGGCCTCCCAAAGTGCTGGGATTACAGCGTGAGCCACCGCGCCCACCCTGGAGATGTTTTTAAAATCTGAAAAACGTGGCTAGGTTTCACTGCTTGAAGTAGTGTGATTGGCCAGGCATGGTGGATCAAGCCTGTAATCCCAGCTACTCAGGAGGCTGAGGCTGGAGAAACGCTTGAACTCAGGAGATGGAGATTGCAGTGAGCCAAGATCACACCACTGCACTCCATCCTAATGACAGAGCCAGACTCCATCTCAAAAAAAGAAAAAAAAAAAAAGGTAGTATGATAATGTCTCCCTGCAGCCTCTATATCCTGGGCTCAATGGAGCCTCCCACCTCAGCCTCCTGAGAAGCTGGAACTACAGGCATGTGCCAGTATGCGCAGCTAAAGTTATCTGCCCGCCTTGGCCTCCCAATCTGCCCGCCTTGGCCTCCCAAAGTGCTGGGATTACAGTAGTGAGTCACCATGCCCAGCCCAAAAGAGAATCTTCCCTCGACCTCTTTTTGGATGTCAATACTAAAGTGTTTGTGAGACACTGACCCTTCCCCCCCACCACATGTATCACATGATTACATAATGCTTGATGTTTTTCTTTCTTCTTATTTGAGACAGAGTCTTACTCTGTCATCTAGGTTGAAGTCCAATAGTGTGATCATGGCTCACTGCAGCCTCTCTCCAGCTCTAACAGTCCTTACACCTCAGCCTCTTTGAACAGCATGCCACCACACCTGTCCAATTAAAAATTTTTTTTTGTAGAGACAGGGTCTCCCCATGTTGCCCAGACTGGTCTCAGCATGATATTTTTCTATCAGGGGTGAGATTAGGCAGAATTTCAGGGTGCTTTACCTGATATTTCATGACTCTTGCTGTCACAAACACTTAGGCTCTTTGGGGACATTTCTGTGTCAATTCCTTCTGAAGTTGTTAAACCCTTGTCTGAGGTACTTCTATATCAGTGAGGATTAACTGAATTGTCTAATGCAGCATGTTTCAGCTTTCATGCTGCCTCTTTCCTTCTCTTTGTTGGTTATTAACTGTTTTGTTAGTAGATCTCTGATTTATACTTCAATGATAGTGTTTATGTATCTTTAATTCAAAAAGCATTTGAAAATTATAGACTTCTGAGAGAAGCTGGATGCCTTTCCTCACCTTCATTTTGAGATAAGTAATTATTCATGGGAGTAAAAAAGTAATATTTAGGGTAGTTGGTGGGAATGTCTGTAGACATGGAGATTTTTATAGATCATTTGTACTTTTCCCTTAGAATATCTCGCCCCTTTCCTCTTTTTTTTTTCTTCTGTTGATTGCTTAAGTTGCTTGCTTATTGGTTCATATTTAAAATCCACATCTATATTAATTATGAGACTTAAGGCCTGACCCATATGGAAGTAGTTCTAGCTTTTTTTTAAAAAAAATTTTGTGAGACGGGTCTTGCTCTGTCGCCCAGGCTGGAGTGCAGTGGTATGATATCAGCTCACTGCAACAACCTTCACCTCCTGGGCTCAAGTGATTCTCCACCTCAGCCTCCTAAGTAGCTAAGACTACAGGGATACACCCCCACCCCCACCTAATTTTTGTATTTTTTGTAGAGACAGGATTTCACCATGTTGTTCAGGCTGAGCATTCTTAATAGGCTAGAATTCATAATCTAGCTTTGCTTTTCAGACAGATTGTCTTCTAGATATACTGAGCCTTATATACATCGTTTCCCTCTTCCACCTTTTAAATTTTCTTTTCAAAAGGGAATAGGGTATTTCTTTCGAATAACAAAAAGGGGTCTAATTTTTGGGTAACAGGTATTATTAAAGAAGGAAGTATTTTGAGAGAGAAGAGCTTTTATTCCTACTAGTTCAAGAGTTAAGTTAGAAAGCTAAAATAAAGGATTTAGTTCTTCATCAGCTGCCTGCTTAGACCAGGTTTTGGACTTCACATCAAAAGATGCAGACTACAAATAGTGTTAGAATAAAGACAGAATGAGCTAGCACCTTTTTTCTGGTAACGCTTCAGGAATGGTGAGAGAAGATGGGAGAGGCAGGGAAGACAAGGCAAATAAATAAATAAATAAATAAAACTACCAATGCAAATCTTGGATTTAATTTGTAGGTTCCTGAAAATGAAATTAAGAAAAAAGGAACACCTGATGTTGGGCATTGTTAGAATTTATTCCTGTATATGTATCATATACCTAGGATTTGTAGGTTTCAACCATTTAATTATTTTTCCTAGTTTTACCCAAAAAAACTCCTGTCTTTGTGGATGGCAGATGAAGAGTAGTCCATACTTAATATATTATTCCTGTATTTCCATTCACTCCTGAAATCATGGCAGTGTTTTTCCAACTATAATATTATTCTTTCTAGATTTTGTAGATTTTTATACATTGCTAGATTTTGTAAATTTTTGGTAGGTATCCTTATTAGGCTAAGGGAGTTCCCATCTGTCTTAGTTTGTTGGGAGTATTTATTGTAAATAGATACTGGAATAATCTAATGGTTTTCTGCATTTATTGTTCTTGAACTCCCAAGCTCAGGTGATCCACCCGCCTTGGCCTCCAAAGTGCTTGGATTATAGGTGTGAACCACCACGCCTGGCCTTAAGAATGTAAAGAAACCTGTTTCTAAAACCAGGTCTGACAGTTTCTTTTTTTAAGGTGGGGTTTCACCATGTTGGTCAGGCTGGTCTTGACCTCCCAACCTCAGGTGGTCCGCCTGCCTTAGCCTCTAAAGTGCTTGGATTATAGGTGTGAGCCACCGCGCCCAGCCGCATTTATTGTTATGATCATGCAGTTTTTAAATTTAGTTTGCTGCTATGGCAAACTACATCGATTTTTGAATGTGAACCAGCTCTGCATCTCTGGGATAAACTCTACTTAGCCTGGATGCATTGTATTTTTATATAATGCTGTATTTGATTTGCTAATGTTGTGTTAAAGATTTTTACGTGTATGTTCATTAGAGATACTGGTCTGCAGAGTTTTTGTTTTGTTTTTTTTTTTTGGTAGTGTCTGTTTTGTTTTGGTATTAGAGTAATGTTGGTCTTTAAAATGAGTTTGGAATGTTCCTTTTTCTTTTTTGCGAGAGATAGAATTATTATTTCTTATTTAAATAGTTGGCAGAATTAACCACTAAAACCATCCAGGTCTGGAGTTTTCTTTTGTGGGAAGTTTCCAACTACAAATACAGTTTGTTCAATTCAGTTAATCTGTTTTTCCTTTCCTTTTATATTTTTTGTAGTTCATGTCATATTTCAAGGAATTGGTTTAAGCTATCAAATTTAGGGTCAAAGAAGTGTTCGTAGTATCTTTTATTATTCTTTAACATCTATTGTATCTGTCCTCTTGCCTTCATTCCCAATATTGGTAATTTGTGTCTTTGTTTATTTCTTGGTTAACCTAGCTATAAGTTTATCAATTTTATCAGTCTTTTCAAAAAACCAGCTTTTATAAAATTTCATTGACTTTTCTACATTGGGTTTCTCTTGTCAGTTTTGTTGATTTCTTCTCTAATTTTTATTATTTTCTTCCTTCTGTTTCATTTAGTTGTTTTTTTTTTTTTTTAGACGGTGTTTTGCTCTTGTTACCCAGGCTGGAGTGCAGTGGTGTGATCTCAGCTCACCGCAGCCTCCGCCTCCTGGGTTCAGGCAATTCTCCTGCCTCAGCCTCTTGAGTAGCTGGGATTACAGGCACGTGCCACCATGCCCAGCTAATTTTTTTGTATTTTTAGTAGAGATGGGGTTTCACCATGTTGACCAGGATGGTCTTGATCTCTTGACCTTGTGATCCACCTGCCTCGGCCTCCCAAAGTGCTGGGATTACAGGCTTGAGCCACTGCGCCCGGCCCATTTAGTTTTAATTTGTTCTTCTTTTTCTACTGTGCCAAGGTAGAAGCTTAGGTTGTTGGTTCTAGGTTTTTTTTTTTTTTTTTTTTTTAATAATACAAGATGTAATTAAGGCTATAAATTTTCATGGCTGGGCGCGGTGGCTCAAGACTGTAATCCCAGCACTTTGGGAGGCCGAGGCGGGTGGATCACGAGGTCAAGAGATCGAGACCGTCCTGGTCAACATGGTGAAACCCCGTCTCTACTAAAGATACAAAAAATTAGCTGGACATGGTGGCGCATGCCTGTAATCCCAGCTACTCAGGAGGCTGAGACAGGAGAATTGCCTGAACCCAGGAGGCAGAGGTTGCGGTGAGCCGAGATCACGCCATTGCACTCCAGCCTGGGTAACTAGAGTGAAACTCCGTCTCAAAAAAAAAAAAAAAAAAAAAAAAGACTATAAATTTTCCTCTAAGTACTGTTTAGCTGCATTTCATAAATTGTGATAATGCTCTATTTTTATTTACTTTGCAGATATTTCTAAGGTAGATAAACTTCCTTTCTGTTTTGTGCTAGCTATACTTGCAAATGTTTTTAAAATTTCTTTTTGACTTCCTCTTTTACTCATGGGTTATTTAGAAGTATATTGTTTAATATCCACATGTTTGGAGGGACTTTTCCTAATATATTATTTTTAATTGATTTTAGTTTTCTATTTTGGTCTGAGAATGTACTTTGTTTTCTCAAATAATAAAAATAAATTTGTATTATTTTTATTATTTTTTTTATTTTGAAGGTTTGTTTTGTGGCTCAGAGTATGGTATATCTTCGTGAATGTTCTATGTATACTTGAAAAGAATATATATTCAGCTGTTGTTCAGTGGAATGCCCTACAAATGTCACCCATGTCAAATTAAATGATAATGCTGAACTGTTGAGGTCACGTGTGCGTTCGTGTGTGTGTATGTGTGTGTGTGTGTGTGTGTGTGTGTGTTTGAGAAAAGTTTCACTCTATCACCCAAGCTGGAATGCAGTGGCAGTGGCATGATCTCAGCTCAGTGCATCCTCGACTTCCCAAGTTCCAGCGATTCTTGTGCCTCAGTCTCCTGAGTAGCTGGGACTACAAGTGCATGCCACCAAGCCTGGCTAATTTTGGTATTTTTGGTAGAAACAGGGTTTCACCATGTTGGTCAAGCCAGCCTCGATCTCCTAGCCTCAATTAATCTGCCTGCCTCAGCCTCCCAAACTGCTGAGATTACAGTTGTGAGCCTGGCCAATCTGCTTACTTGGTTTGTCGATTACTAAGGGTTAACTGTTAAAAGTCTACTACTGTAATTGTGGATTTGTCTCTGTTTTCTGTCATATATATCAGTTTTGCCTCCTGTATTCTGAAGCTTTGATTTAAGGTACATACACATTTAAATGTATTATGTCATCTTAGAGAATTGACCCTGTTATTATAATGACCCTTGTATCAGTTCATTTTCACACTCCTATAAAGAACTCCCTAAGACAGGGTAATTTATAAAAAAAAGAGGTTTAATTGACTCACAGTTCCACATGGCCAGGGAGGCCTCAGGAAACTTATAATCATAGCAGAAGGTGAAGGGGGATAATCATGGCAAAAGGCAAAGGGGACGACTTAGTTGCTCCACATTTTCAGGTATCTTTTTTTTTTTTTTTTTTTTTTTTTTTTTGATACAGACTCTTTCTCTGTTGCCAGGTGATAGACTGGAGTGCAGTGGCACGATCTCAGCTCACTGTAACCTCTGCCTCCCAGGTTTAAGCAATTCTCCTGACTCAGACTCCAGAGTAGCTGTAACTACAGGCGCACCACCACCACACCCAGCTAATTTTTGTGTTTTTTAATAGAGACGGAGTTTCACCATATTGGCCAGGATGGTTTCGATCTCTTGACCTCATGATCTGCCTGCCTCAGCCTCCCAAAGTGCTGGGATTACAGGCGTGAGCCACCATACCCAGCCTTCATTTATCTTTATAGTAGTACCCCATTCCTGGTACCAATTTTCTGTGTTAGTTCATTTTCACGCTGCTGTAAAGAACTACCTGAGACTAGGTAATTTATAAAGAAAAAGAGGTTTAATTGACTCTCAGCTCCATGTGGCTGGGAAGGCCTCCGGAAACTTACAATCATGGCAAAAGGTGAAGGGGAAGCAAGGCAAGTCTTACATGGCAGCAGGAGTGGCGTGGGGAACTGCCACATACTTTAAAGCCATCAGATCTCGTGAGAACTCACTATCACAAGAACAGCATGGGAGAAACCACCCCCATGATCCAGTCACCTTCCACCAGGTCCCTCCCTTGGCATGGGTGGATTACAGTTTAAGGAGAGATTTGGGTAGGGGCACAGAGCCAAACCATATCACTCCTCTTTATCCTTGACAGCCTTTCTTGTTCTGAAATCTACTTTGTCTGCAATTCATTTGGCTACACTAGCTTCCTTTTGATTAATTAGCATTTGTATGGTATATTTTTCTCCATTGTCTTATTTTTTTTTTCTCTCAATCTGCTTAGCAGGCTTCTTGTGAACCAAATATGGCTTGATCTTGCCTTTTTTTTTTTTAAGATGGAGTTTCACTCCGTTGCCCAGGCTGTAGTGCAATGGCATGGTCTTGGCTCACTGCAACCTCTGCCTCCCAAATTCAAGCGATTCTCCTGCCTCAGCCTCCCAAGTAGCTGGGATTACAGGTGCGTGCCACCATGCCTGGCTGATTTTTGTATTTTTGTATTTTCACGATGTTGGCCAGGGTGGTCTCAATCTCTTGACCTCATGATCCACCTGCTTAAGCCTCCTGAAGTGTTGGGATTACAGGCATGAGCCACCATGCCCGGCCTCCTTTTTTTTTTTTTCTTCCCCCGCTATAGAGACAGATTCTCATTCTGTCATTGTGGTTGGAGTGCAGTAACATGATTATGGCTAACTGCAGCCTTGATCTTCTGGGTTCAATCAATCCTCCCACCCCAGTCTTCTGAGTAGATGGAATTACAGGCACATGTCACCATGCTCAGCTAATTTTTGTATTTTTGTAGAGACAGGGTTTTACCATGTTGCCCAGGGTGGTTTTGGACTCCTGGGCTCAAGCGATCCTTCTGCCTCAGCCTCCCAAAGTGCTGGGATTACAGGTTTGAGCCCTTATGCCTCGGCTGGTCTTGCTTCCCCACCACTCCCCGTCTCAGTAAATAGCCTGCGAAGACTATTTATTTTTAAAGTGATCATTAGTATAATTAGATGAAGATGAAAACATACCATCTTGCTAGCTGTTCTCTATTTGTTGTTTGTTGTTTTTTAATTTTTTTGAGACAAGGGCTCTCTTGTTGCTCAGGCTGGAGTA
Source organism: Saimiri boliviensis (assembly GCF_048565385.1). NCBI lineage: Eukaryota > Metazoa > Chordata > Mammalia > Primates > Cebidae > Saimiri > Saimiri boliviensis. The sequence goes on from NC_133456.1 coordinate 22,139,671, forward strand.
CAGTGGCATAATTATGGCTCACTGTAGCCTGGACCTCCTGGGCTCAGGTGAGTCTCTCACCTCAGTCTCCCCAGTAGCTGGGACTACAGGTACACACCACCATGCTTGGCGAATTTTAAATTTTTTTAGATATATGTCTCATTATGTTGCCCAGGCTAGTCTCAAACTCTTGAACTCAAGCAATCCTCCTACCTCAGCCTCCTGAGTAGCTGGGACTATAGATGTATACCACCATGCCCTGCTAATTTTTCTATCTTTTGTAGAGAAGAGGTTTTGCTATGTTCCGTAGTCTGGTTTCAAACTTCTGAACTCAAATTATCCTGCTGCCTCAGCCTCCTGAGGAGCTGTGACTATAGGTATGCACCTGTGTGGTTTTTTTCCTACTGCCTTTTTTGGTGTGATTGTGTATGTGTGTGTGTGTGTGTTTAAAAGTTCCATTTTACTTTGTTGACTTACCACTTACATTTGTTTAAAAGTTTTTAGTGGTTGCCTTTTGGTTTACATGATACATTTTAAAATAACCTCAGTTTTTCAAGTATTTTACCACTTCACATTTAGTTTAAGTAAGGTTATAGTGTGTTCCCAATTCTTCCCTCTTTTCCCTTGTGTCATTGTTGTTAAACATTTCACTTTTACCTGTGGGGTACATATCCAATGCATTGTTACTGCTTTAAGAAGTTATCTTTTAGAGCAATGAAAAAAAAGTTATTCTTTACCTTCATTTATTCTTCATTTGGTAGATTCAGACTTCATACTTTTATATATTTTTCTGCCTGAAGGACTTCTGTTAATATTTCTTAAAGGGTGAGTCTGCCGGCAGTGAATTCTCTATTTTTAACTTGTCTGGTGAAAGTCTTTATTTTTTACTCATGAAGAATATTTTCACTGGATGTCGAATACTGGATTGATAGTTTTCTGTTCAACACTTTAAAGTTGGCACTCCACTGTCTTACAAAGTTTCTGATGGGAAGTTTATTGTAATCTTTATTTTTATGCCTCTCTATGTAACATATTTTTCCCTCTTTGACTGCCTTCAAGAGCCTTTGGCTTTCAGCAGTTTGAATATGATATGCCTAGATTTCCTTTTTTTTTTTTTTTGGTCTTAATTTTGTTTGGCATTTTCAGCTTCTCTCCTTTTTTTTTTTTTTTTTTTTTTGAGACAGGGTCACCCTGTCACCCAGGCTGGAGTGCAGTGGCACATTCACTGTTCTCTGTAGCCTCAAACTCCTGGGCCCAAGCAGTCCTCCCACCTCAGCTTCCCAAGTAGCTGGAACCACAGGCATGAGCCACCATTCCCGGTTGATTTTTTAGTTTATTTTTAGGGACGAGCTCTTCCTATGCTTCACAGGCTGGTCTCGGGCTCAAGCCATCCTCATTTCTCAGCCTCCCTAAGTGCTGGAATTACAGGCATGAGGCACCATGCCCATCCTGTTTTCATAGTTTCTGATTCTTACAAGTTCTTGGCCATTCAAATATTTCTTCTGAACTTCTCCCACAGCTGTTATATGTTCTCCAGGTAGGAAAATCTCGTTCCTCTTTATATTTCAGTTTGGGCAGTTTCTACTAGCCTGTTTTCAAGTTTAGTGATTCTTTTTTCAGCTGTTTCAAGTCTGCTGATAAGCCTCTCAAAGGCATTTGTCCTTACTGTGTTTTTATTTCTGTGGTTTCCACTTGATTCTTTATGATTGTCATTTCTCTCTGTGAAATTACCTGTCTGATCCCATATGTTGTCTACCTCTTCTGTTAGAGTTTTTATGATATTAATCATGTTTTATATTCCCTGTCTGGTAGTTCCAAAATTTATGTCATACATGGATCTGGCTCTAATTATTGCCTTGTTTCTTTGGGTTGTGTTTTTATTACTGTCTTTGCCATGCTTCATAATGTTTTTTTTTTTAAAGCTGAATGTGCTGTATATAACAGGAGAGACTGAGGTATATATTTAATATGCTTATAGAAGACTGCTAGTTTCCTGTTAGTCCTTTAGGGTGGAGACTTGTGTTAATCTCTTCAAGCATTGGGCTGTGTTTGATGTTTATTATTGCTATGGTTACTGGAGTTGACATTTGTTGTTGCCATGGAAACCAGAAGCTTAAAAATTTTCCTAGTAATACCTTGTTCTTGTCTTCCTGCTTGGCTCTGGGTTTTCCTTTTGTGCTGTTTCTCTGTGAGAGTCTGAGTCTTGCAGCTCTCTGAGATGTGTTCAGTTTTACTCAAAGCCTTTCAGTAAGGTAGTGGAGGGTGAGGGGAGTTCTGTGATGTTCTGGTTAAGCTTCAGATTTATGCAGATACTAAAACCTGCGTCTTTAGAGTGTGTCCTTCACAAGACTCTTCCCTTCTTTTTCCCAACTGCAATGGGTATTCAGTAGTATCCTCAAGCTAAGGTTTTTTTCAGCTCTTTCCCCCTGCATTAAGGCTATTGCTGTTTTGGAGAAACAATGAAGATGAATATGGGTGAAAATTGAGTGTCGGCCTCCCTTCCTTCCTCCAGCTGTAGTGGGATTCCACCAGAAATTTCTCCTTGCTGATTAAGCCTTTTGTTCCACAGGGAGATAAGTGAAATAGGCTGGTTTGACATTGTTGCTTGCTCTTTCCTCCTTAGCTCCGCAGGAGTGGAGATGGAGGAGCTTTCTCTGCTTTCTGCATGCTTCCCCCTGCATTAGAGAACCTTTTGAGGTTCCTGGAGAAAAAGCTCACGGGAGGATGGGAACTCTCCTATGATTGCAGCCCTCGAGGACTTCACATTCTGATTCTTACCTATATTCAGTTTTCAGCAGTTTGTCAGAATTCCTGGTTAATCTTCGTATCAGCAATGGGATTCTTCAATGTTCTTGAGACTATGTTTCCTTTCATCAGAGAGAAGGCTTTTAGGTGCCTGCCTAGCCTTAGCTGTTGCTCCATCACTGCTGCATTGCCTAGAGGCTGGGGACAGTGGTAAACAGAAAAAAGAAAAGGAGGAAAAAGTGATATTCCCCCTAAGTCTCTTTGAACCTCAGAAATCCACATTCTTGTCAGAGAATATACTGCGTATCATTTCAGTTTTTTTTTTTTTTTTTTTTTTAATTTGTGAGACTTGCCTTAGGGCTCAATATATGGTCAATTTTTGTAAATGATCTCTTTCTGCTTGAAAGAGTATTTTGCAGTTATTGGGTGCTATGTCATATTAATGTCCATTTAGGTACACTTTATTCATGCTATTCAAATCTATATTTCTACCCTCTCCGCCCCACCCCCCGCTTTTTTTGAGTTATTCTATCACCTACTGAAAGGAATACAAAATTCATCTATTATGATTATGGATTTTTTCCCATTTCTTTGTAATTTTGCAAAGTTATGCTTTATATATTTGGAGGCTATGTTATTGCATGTGTACAAATTTAAAATTGTTGTATCTTCCTGATAAATTATGCCTTTATAGGTATTAATGCTTTTGTGTATTGAAGTCTACTTTGAATACAATTATTATAGCTAGAAAAACTGTCTTTTAGTTTGTTAGTATGACTTTTTCTCATACTTTATTTTCTGTAAATTTTAAGTGTGATTCTTGTAAACACAATTATTAATTTTTTAAAAATAATTTTTGTCTTCTGGTCCAATTACATTTAACGTAATACTGAGTTATTTGAACTTACATTTAAAATCTTACATTTTGCTTTTTATATATTTTATTCTATATTCTTGTTTTCTCTTGTTTTTTGGATTTGAGTATTTTAATTCTTTCTCCTTTCTATTTAGTGTGTTTGTTCTCCCTCCGTAGTAACATTAGTTATCAGTTACCTGTCCACCATTCCAGAATGAAAGAGTCTGTGCATATACAGTATATACTTCCTCCTTCAGAAGTAGTAGTATAATATATACATGGTTCTGCACTTTGCATTTTTAAAATAAATACATTTTTAAAAAACATTGCAGATTGCTTCCTGCTTTTATGCTTGTTTGGACAGTACAAGAACCTTGGAATCCTGTGATTCCAAGTATATGCTCTGATTGTATATTTTTATTCTTTATACATTTGAAACCTCACCATACATTATTATTGCTTTAGTAATTCAGTGTTGTTTGATATATCTCTCTTTCTGGATTCTAAAACAGTATCTGTCTCCTTGGTGATGGGTTGCTCAGTGGGGCTGGTTTGGCTAGATAATTATTTAGGAAAAACTAAGCATACGCTAACAGATGAAAAGAGCCTCTGTCATTTAAAAAAAAAAAAGAACTACAAGAAAGAATGAGAGAAACCATGCCTGATTTTTTTTTAAATTGTGTTTTAAAAGGAAGAACTTACTGACAGCATGAAAACACAGCTGTGAATAGGAAACAGTGGTCGTAATAAGACCTTAGGAAAAAGGATTTCAAGAGGATCAAAAGAAAGAGAAGCTTTCTTGGTTAGTTAAAATGTTTCTATTTTATTGTGGCATAAATGAGGTGCAAGAGAAGGGAAAACTAAAATTTCACAATTTTAACATCTTGGGCCAGAGTGGTGAGGGAGTAGAGAAATATTTAATAAAACAAACAAAAACAGCAATATGATCAACTGAGCTCTTAGACCAGGGTGGTAAGAGAGTAGAGAAATATTTAAGAAAGTCTAAAGGAATAAGGGACATCTTACCAAGGCTGGATGCAAGGAAATAGCTATCATACAGTCTAGAGGGAGCCTATAGGATTTGCTGAAAGGCAAAAAATTTCTTTGGGGCCAATTGGAGTATGCTTGACATTTTATTATTGTTGAAATAAGATGCAGGAGGATGAATTGGATGATTGTACTCTTAAGTAATATATTTCCAGCTGAGAGCTATAAATACTGGTTTTATCAGATGCTTTTTTAGCATCTATCACAATGGTATGAGGAATTTCTTTTGACACTTCAGTACTTTGTGTGCTCATTTCTTTCCATTTACTTTAAGACCCATTCCCAGCCATACCTATGGGCTCAGCTCTTCCTAGTCATCTTTTTCTAAATTATCCCAAGTTCCTTACTTAATTTCTCTGATTATCATTTTTCCCTCTTCTCGTGCATCTTACATGATTATTAGACCTCAAACATCTCTTATATCCTGGAAATCTTATAGTGGCTCTTTATTGTCTGTTATATCAAGTCAAAATTTTAGTCACTGTACCTGTTTAGGCCTTAGGTTTTTCAGTTGTAAATTAATTGGTTTCAGCAACCCCCTTATCTTGTGGGTTGTTGTGAGGATTAGAGATACTGTTCACCTCAGTGCAGTTTAATGCAGTCTAATATAAATACTCAGTAATTATTCCAACATTTGAAGCCCTCTTTAACTTCCCAGCATTACCCATTGAATCTCATTTCCCTTATTCAGAAATTTGTACCCACCAGTATGGTCCATCTGACCTTTTTATTGGCCCCCAAACATACTTGTGTTTACTGCCTACTGGCTAAAGGTATAGGCCCACATCTTTCTGCTTATTCATCCATCTTCTCATTTTTCAGAGCTCAGTAAAAGCCTCTTATTTTTTCATTAAGCTTTCCTAAACAAATCTAATTCTAACTGATCTTCCTGACTTCTAATGGTAATTGTAGTCTTTCTTACACACTTCAGCACTTGTGTAGTTTTGTGCTGTTTTGTCTGTTTCATGTATGGACATCTTTTCTGTCGTAGATTGTGAATTCCTTGAGGACAGAATCATATGCTTTATTTGGTCTGTATAATGTACATAGCAGATGTCTCAAAAATACTTGTCTAATTAAATTGTTTCTCTGGTAGTACCTGTCAGAGGCAAGTTTTCCAGAAAAAAATAATTTTGGTGCATCCCAATTCTCAGTTATACATTGTGGCTCTGGTTTGTAATTAAAAAAAAAAATTAATGAATACTGAAGGTTAGCCAAAAAATAAAAAATACTAAAAACATTTTTTTGGTAGCAACATGGGGTCTTGCTATGTTGCCCAAGCTAGGCTTTGAACTCTTGGCCTCAAATGACTCTTCTTGCCTTCACCTCCCAAAGTGCTGGGATTACAGATGTGAGTCATTCTGCTTTGCCAAGATATGTTTGTTGTTGTTGTTTTAAAATTGAGACAGGGTCTAGCTTTGCTCCCAGGCCAGAGGGCAGTGGTGCAACTATGGCTTACTGTAACCTCCAGCTCCTGGGTTCAAGACATCCTCTTGCCTCAACCTCTGAAGTAGCTGGGACTACAGGGGTGCACTACCGTGTCTGGCTAATCTTTAAAAATTGTTTTAGAGATAGGGTGTCACTGTTGCCCAGGCTGATCTCGAATTCCTGGGCTCAGATGATCTTCTTGCCTTGGAGTGCTGGGACTACAGGCATGAGCCATCATGCCTGGCCTAAGATAGGATTTTTAGAATTGCCTTTGAATAGAGAATGGCAGATACAGAATAGGAAACTACTTGAAAAAAATCTGCTTATAAAATTGTGGTGTTTTGATGTACCTGTTTTATATTTCATGTTACTTTAAGATTAAAATTAATGGAATGTCCATTCCTTATTCAGTATGATAGTGTTAAAATATTTATTGCTTCTTAAGATATTTGCCACTTTATCTTTAAGTGCTAAGTTAATATTTTTCCACTATACCTTCTTTCTTGATTATAATTATTCTTGATTATACTTTCAAAAAAATAGAAAATACTAAAAAGTATGAGAAAAAACATCTGCCAGTGAAAGAGGAGACTATTAACATTTTGTTGGATATGCTTGTAGTTGTTTTCTGCGTACCTGTAAAAGATAAGTTGCCCCATCTAAGTTTCTCATTTTGTAATTAATTACTAATGTTTGCTTTTCAGCTTTTCCTAAAAGAATTGTACACCTTACAAGTGCTTAAAGAAGAGTAATGAAGGCAAGTATCCAACTCTTTATAGTCAATGAAATTTAACTTGGTTTATGTGCTTTGGTCACCATATTTATCAAAAAACTAAAAAATTGCAAAGAAAAACTTAAGGGAAAAAAAGACAAAGACAATTTGTATATAGTTTGCTATGACTTTTAGGTAGAGTACCCTGCTAAATGGTTGATGGATTTTAGAAACATAATTTTTCTTACTTATCTCTGATACTAATTCAAAACAACTTGTTTTCTGGCTGTGAAGTATATTAAGTCTTCAGCAAAGCTGTGCTGGAAAAAATAATTGTTGAAAATTCTAAGAACTTAACAAAATTATTTGAAACACCTGGCCAGTAGATGGCTGCCTTCTTTGTCCCCTTTTCTCACCTTTTGCTCCTTCTGCCTCTCACATTTCTCTCCTTCGACCCCCGCCCCCCTTTTTTTCCTATGTCCTTTTGCTCCTTTTTATCTTCCTCTCTCTGGATTACTTATATAATTACTTTTCAGAGAAGCTGAGTGAATAAAAGAGAGGCCAACATTTCCTTCTTAACAAAAAAGCATTTGATAGGCTTTGCAGTCAAACTTGTTTATGTTAAACCAGGGATCTAAAATTAGTTAATTGGGCCAGGTATGGTATCTCATGCCTGTAATCCTAGCACTTCGAGAGGCTGAGGAGGGAGTTCAAGACCAGCCTGGCCAACATGGTGAAACCTCATCTCTATGAAAAATACAAAAATTAGCCAGGCATGGTGACGGACGCCTGTAATCCCAGCTACTTGAGAGGCAGAGGCAGGAGAATTGCTTGAACCCAGGAGGCAGAGGTTGCAGTGAGATGCATTCCAGCCTGGGTGGCAGAGTGAGACCCTGTCTCTAAATAAGTAAATAAATAAATGAAAATTAGTTATTTGGGGAATTTTATAAACTGACCCAACAGTTATTCATTTGAGCTTCTGTAAGACATACAGAAGAAAAGGATGTTCCTATACAACTTTGAGATTATTGAATTCCTTTTGTGTTTGCATTCTTACTGTTAGCAACTGTATAGAGTTAATTATTGCAGTATCACTATTGATGGCATTTTTGCCACAGCATTTGACCTTAGTGGCTTTAAAGATTTTCTATTGGCCAACAGAAAATTTTAGCAGCCTTCAAAACCTTGACCAGTTTTTTAGTGCTGCTATTACGCAGATGATAGCTGCAAGCGTAAGTACCACATTACATTTTATTGGTTCAGTAGATTGTTTTTCAGAATTCTTATCTTAAAACTTGATGGTTAGAGCTCAATTTAGGTTTATTTAGGGCTGCATGCCAGGTGAGGCTGTGTGCTGGTATGATTAAGGTAAGTTTTGCCTTTGAAAAATCCCAGAATTTATTAACTCTTTTCTTGCTTATAGCTGTGAAGACAGTCTTGGCATGAAAATTAACACCTTAGTTTCAGTTTTTTCCTGGCAATGCTAACATTTCCTTATAATCATCATTTAAAATTATTTGAAAATAAATGATTTGGCCTGGTGTGGTGGCTCATGCCTGTAATCCCAGTGCTTTGGGAGGCTGAGGCAGGTATCACTCGAGGTCAGGAGTTCGAGATCAGCCTGGCCAATATGGTGAAACCCCATCTCTACTAAAATTACAAAAATTAGCCGTGCATGATAGCATGTGCCTGTAATCCCAGCTACTCAGAAGGCTGAGGCAGGAGAATCACTTGAACCCAGGATGCAGAAGCTATGGTAAGCCAAGATTATGCCACTGCATTCCACCCTGGTGACACAGCGAGATTCCCATCTCAAACAAAAACAAAACAAAAAGTGAATGATATACAAATACTTGTGAAATCTCAAATGAATTTACTGACATTTAAAATGTACCACATTCTCCATTTTTTAAATAGGCAGCAACCGGATGGCCAGCTGATGAGTTTATAATAGTGCCCCAATAAGTAGATTTGCTGAGTAATAAATTCCTAGTACTTTTGCATATGAAGCAAGTAAATCTTCTGGTTTCTCAGCTAACCTTGACATCATTCCTTTATTCATGCTATCTTTTAATCTCATGGGATAAACTTATTTCACACATTTTACTTCCAACAACAACAAAAATCAGTTGTATTAGCTGATATAGTGCAAATAAAGGAAATAGTAAACTACTTTTTCACTTCTATTCTGCTGCTTTCACACCCTCCCATCTTCTCAGGATCTAAATAGCCCAGTGCAAGAAGAGATGAGTTGATACATGCTGATAGGGTCTTATTTTGGTTACATTAGCCCTTTTCCTCTGAGGAGCTCAATTCTTTACAGATTAGAAATAAAATTCAGTAACTGTTAGCCAGACAAACTGATGAGGAATGGTGAGATTATTTTTTTAAAAAATCAGAGTAACATTGTATTATATGTTTATTTCATATTTGTTTAGAAGGGAATAATTAAACATATACACTACTGGCAAAATTTTTGCCCACAAGGAGCCCCAGAAAACTGCACTAGAGGCTAACACAGTCATTGATCTAATAAGGGCAAGGGTTTCTTTCTTGGCTCTCCCAAAAAGAAAGAAATGAACAAAAGCAATGCACAATCAGGAAAAGGGTAACAGGCCACAGTGGGATGGCTGTATTTCAGTGGAGCCACAAAGAATTTGGGTGAAAGGCAATGAAACTTCCATTCTCATGGTGGTTATTCATTTGCCTAATTTAGGAGCAAACAATTTTGTGGCATTTAGAAGGAAGGTACTAGAAAGAGACAAATAAATGTCTTTAGCCCTGTCATCCTGTTTATACTCCTCAATCATGAAGAAGTTAGGCAATGGAATCATCGGCATGAAAGAATATGGACAGTGGGGCCACGGTGACAGTGCCCATATACTATTTGAAGGAAGGTCTTCTGAGAGTAGTCATCCAGAAGAAAACTTTAGTGAGTTTGCATTCCTGTTCCACTAAACTCTAGTAGCCTTGAGTTCACAGGAAACTCTTTTATCCAGCTAATGTATGGCTTTCTAGATTGCCACTTGGTGGCAGCAAGTTCAGATATTCCCAGAACAGGAGCACCGTGGTGCTTCATTGGTAATGGCTTAGATTATTGAAAGTACTTGGTAGTATAGTGAGTTTTAAAGTCCTTTAAACCAAAAGTTGAAGAAAAATATGAAAATAAAGAAACTCCTACATCATATTTTGCCTTCTCTAGCAGTTTCTGTGCATGTATATAATTTTGTTTTATATATTTGCACAAATGCAGTATAAAAATAAACACTATTAGGAAAAATCTTATCATCTCCCAACCCTCCTCCTTTTTTTTTTTTTTTTTGCATGTGATTTTAGTAACCATGGCAGTTGTGCTGATTTTATATCTTTTAGTTTCAGCTTCCTTTTAATTTCTTGCATTTAATACTGATACATGGTTGCTATTTGACCTTTCTTTTTCTTTACTCTTCTATCATACTCAGTTACTTTCCCTTTGAGTTTGTGTGGATATATAGAAAGCTTCTGTAAGGGATGACACTATAGAGAAAGGGATTTCTTTGAATCTCCTTTCTTGATAGCTGGTACTGAGCAAAGCTCTAGTCTCTGAAGACTGATTCTGTCTGAACCATTCACTCATATGGTGCCAGAAAGATCATTTGTGCTTCAGCAGATAATTCAACTTACAGGAATTTTATTTCCATTCTCTTCTCAAAAGAGCAAATCTGTCATCTCTAGGTACCAGTGAGCTTGATGAATATGAATGGTAACAGAAATTCCTGTTTTCCATTAAAATCGTCATATACTTAGATCAGGATATCCACTTCTCACTGTTATTCTTCGACTATACTGAGTTTCAGCCTGTGGATAATTAACTTTGGTTATGAATGAGAGGGATTAAATTGCCTCAGCTAGACTAAGCGTATTTGGATGGGCTGTTCTCTTGATTTCCCAAACAATAGTTGTTCTGTCAACTACCATTATAGTGTCCATTCCAAGATGGCTCCTCTAATATCTAATTCTGTATATATTGAATCTTGTAGGGATTTTGTTTTTGAACATTGCCGTTTTCATTTCCTATGTTCTGGGCTTTTTCTCCTATTCTAAAAAATAATCATTACCCACTGTCTAGAAAACTGTCTTTTAATCTTCTGATTAAAGATTGCTTAATGATAGTGCCTATTTGTTTGGCCAGTAGCATGTTTTTCTTTGTTTTAACACTGGAGTTTCTGCATGGATTTGTAATATAAGGTTTTTTTTTGTTTTTGTTTTTGTTTTTAACATTAGATAGGCATGAAGCCTTCGTCCCACAGCTGCATGCGTAGTCACTGTTGAAGCAAATGCCTACCTAATTTGACACTCTTGGTGTGTTAAAAAAATTTTTTTTGAGTTTGCAAATAAGCATATTAAGTCTACTTATGGAGCCTTCGGGCAGTGAACAGTTATTTGAGGACCCTGATCCTGGAGGCAAATCCCAAGATGCAGAGGCCAGAAAGCAGACAGAATCAGAACAAAAATTGTCTAAAATGACCCACAATGCTTTGGAGAACATTAACGTGATTGGCCAAGGCTTGAAGCATCTCTTCCAGCACCAGCGCAGGAGGTCATCAGTGTCTCCACATGATGTGCAGCAAATTCAGGCAGATCCAGAACCTGAAATGGATCTGGAAAGCCAGAACGCATGTGCTGAGATTGATGGTGTCCCCACCCACCCCACAGCTCTGAATCGTGTCCTACAGCAGATTCGAGTGCCACCCAAGATGAAGAGAGGGACAAGCTTGCATAGTAGGCGGGGCAAGCCAGAGGCCCCAAAGGGAAGTCCCCAAATCAACAGGAAATCTGGTCAGGAGATGACAGCTGTTATGCAGTCAGGCCGACCCAGGTCTTCATCCACAACTGATGCCCCTACCAGCTCTGCTATGATGGAAATAGCTTGTGCTGCTGCTGCTGCTGCTGCTGCATGTCTACCAGGAGAAGAGGGAACTGCGGAGCGGGTAAGTTTTTCCCGTTTTCAAATGGGTAAATAATAATTATAGCTAATAAATGAATGCTTAGAATTATATTCCTGTTTCCTTCCTAACATATTGCTATATTTGTCCTTTTATTAAAACCTTAAGTATATATCATATATTCTTTCTGTATATTTAAGAAGGTCAGTTTTATGGTAGAGGAATAAAGGTGCTTTGTTATTGTTTTGATTTTGCACATGGAAATGGCTTTCTTTCATTAATGAATGTAGTGAATAAAGTTTAGAATCTGAGTTTGTCCATACTTACCATGGAAGTACACTAAGATGGTTATAATTTTTCATACTTTGTAGTACATCATCAGCATTTGTTATACATTTTGCATGCCACAATAGAGCATATACATTATTATAGTTTACTATTAATAAACAGATTGTTTTGGGTTTACCCAACTAGGTATATTAAATTTAGGAGAAACTTTTTCCATATAACTCTGTTATAGTTAGTTGAGGCACATAGAAGAAATAGCCCTGCTAGGGTTTGAAAACTCAGGTACATACATGTAGCTATGCAGGTAGTGACAGCGAGTGACTTAAGTATTATGGAGACTGGGGAAATTAAGGAGTTCCTGCTTTGTTTAACAGGAACAATGTCTTAGCTTTAGCTGTTGGTTAAAATTTAGTAGTGTGGGCACCATCTTGCCAGAGCTTCTGATTTTTTTCAAGAGAAACTGGAAATCTGGATGAGAAATTTCTTGATTTTTAACAGATATGCAAGCCATACTGAACACATTTGTGGGCTAAGTCAGCCTTGTAAATTACCATTTAACTGTCTTTTGGTATTACTTTTGTGTATTCTTTAAGGCTTTTATTTGATCATTTTCATTCTGTGTCTGCTTGTGGCACAGTGAAGTGTTGTGTTTTTTTTACTGTATATTAAGTTACCTGGAAATGTAAATATTGAGTCTAGAACCTTAAACCTTTCCTACCTAAATGTGATATTTAAAACATATAGGCAATGGACAATAAGTCACTTTAAACCTGTCAAAATAATGATTTGAATTAAAATTTTAAAAATGTAAATGAGGGAAAGTAGCATATATTTATGTGTGTAGTCTTTTTTTTTTTTTTTTTTTTTTTTTTGGAGACAGAGTTTAGTTTAGTCTGTCACCTAGGCTGGAGTGCAGTGGTGCAATCACGGCTCACTGCAGCCTTCACCTTCCAAGGCTTAGGTGATCTTCCCACCTCAGCCTCCGGAGTAACTGGGACCACAGGCACATGTCAACATGCCTGGCCAATTATTTATTTATTTGTTTGTTTGTTTGTTTATTTATAGAGAGGATATTTTGCCATGTTGCACAGGCTGGTCTCAAACTCCTGAGCTCAAGTGATCCTTCCACCTCAGACTCCCAAAGGTTGGGATTACAGGCATGAGCCACTGTGTCTAGCCTATAGTAGTCATCTCTGAAATAAAAAGAATATTTGGTCATTGATTACTCAAGCTAGTTGGCAATAAAGATTGACATTGCAACTATGTAACTTGTCTTAATCTTCAACCTTTACCAGAGAACACTGGTAATCCCTGCTAGCGATTCTGGGATTATAGACTTCTTTGTTAAAAGGAAAAAGTGTAAGTAAAGCACATTTTATTGGAAATTTCCAGAGAAAGAGGGTAAAGTAAGAACGTTTTTTTCATAACATTGTTTCTTTAATGCTCTTTGTCAGCTTTACTAACATATACATACAATAAAATCCACCAGTTTTAAGTGTATATCTTGACTAGTTTTGAAAAATGTATAGTTTTATATTAACACAGTCATTATATAGAACATTCCTGTTACCCCAAAATAATGATTTATCATGCCACTTTGCTGCAGTCAGTCCCCTCTTACCTAACCGGTGTGGCTTCTGGTAGCCACTGATCTGCTTTCTATTGCTATAGTTTTGCCTTTTCTAGAATTTCCTAAAAAATGATATCGTACAGTCCTTTGTGTTTGACTTCTTTCATTTAGTGTAATGCTTTTTAATTGTTGATTCAACTGTTGCTGTATGTGTCGGTAGTCTGTTCCTTTTTACTACTGCACTCCAGCCTAGGCAACAAAAGGAGATCGCCTCAACCCACCCTCTCCCCCCACCAAAAAGATAGGTGTAAACTTTGGCGCTTCTAAAGGGAAAGTTTGAAGTTACGGATTCAGGTTCTCTCTTAAGGCTAACACCACTTCAAAGGTCACTGTATCATTTTCTTATTTATAGCCAAACTTTGGAAAAGCAGTGTACGTTAGGCTGCAGTAAGGGAAGTTTTTTGGATCACTTATAGTATGGGCTGAAAGAAAGGGAAATTTTTGTAATACCTGGCTGTACATGGAAGATAGAGAAAAGAGGAAGAAGTCTGGGGGACATGTATGTGTTCAAATAAAAAGATTTCTAAGTTTGAATTAATTGAACTGTAAGCAAAACTAGTAAGGCAGGTGTATTCTCCCAGTGGAGAAGAAATGAAGTGGGGAAAAGGATAATTCCTGTTATTGACCACCAGGTGGTGCCCTAGGCCAGGATTGGTAGGTGGAAGTGCTAATACGGATTACTGACAGGGCATTGATTAATTCAGGGTGGTAATTTTAAAAGTGACTAGTACAGGAAGTCATTAGTATATGGGCCAGCCTGAGCACAGTGACTATCATATAGTGATAGTGCTTTTAAAAATATTGAACTGAATTGATAAGTGTGAAAGTGGGAGGTAGAACAGGTAGAATTTGATGACAGGAATAAATAATAAATAATAACTGTTAGAATAAAAAATTTTAAACTCAAAGATTTGCTTGGGAGAATCAGTTAGAAAATATAGTCCAATTCCACTAAACAGTCGAAAAATTGTTTTGTTTAAGGGAAAACCATTAGTTTTAGTTGGGTGGCTGACACCTACTGTGCAGAGAATGTCTTACAGGCATTTAACAATATCGGACTGGAAAAGTAAGCATAAGTTAGAGATGAAGATGTATTTTGGCTTTCTAATTGTTCTCCATTAAAACTTAATTGTCAAAACAAGTAACTTACAGGTTTATTGACCCGGCCTCTGAAGGCCAGAATGTTAGGCTACATCCTTTCCCTCGATACTGAGTTTCCTTTAATATAAATATGTATTCATTGGCCCCAAAGATATTTTGGTTATCCTTAATGATCTCATGTGAGCATCAGGTATAGTTCTTGGAAGAGTAAAAATGAAGATACAGATAAGCTAACTGTTCCTGATCTTAGTAAATTTGTTATGCAAAGTGTAATAACATAGGGATGCTTCTTAAATTTTTTTTTGTTTTTTGTTTTTTGATTTTTTGAAATGGAGTCTTGCTCTATTGCCTAGACTGGAATGCAGTGGTGTGATACTGGCTCACTGCAACCTCCCGGGTTCAAGCGATTCTCTTGCCTTAGCCTCCTGAGTAGCTGCAATTACAAGTGCATACCACCATACCTGGCTAATTTTTTTTATTTAGAGATGGGGTTTCACTATGTTGGCCACGCTGGTCTTGAACTCCTGACCTCAAGTGATCCACCTGCCTCAGCCTCCCAAAGTGCTGGGATTACAGGCATGAGCCACCATGCCTGGTCAAAGTTTGTTTTTTTTTTAAGTCTGAGTTTCTTTCTTTCTGTTCGGAAGCAGCAGCTTTTATGATGAAGGCTCAACATAATGGAAAGCAAAGTTTACTCTTTAACCTCTTTTCCCTTTATACAACAAAATAGTCACAGGCTTTAGGGTAGTCAGACTCCTACAGGTGTATAGTGCGTGAACTAATTTCTGCTTTCCCCTTTTATTCATCAGAGATTTGGGTACATTATCAATAGCTCTGAATCTTAGGAGTAGAGGAGAATAATTTTGGTTGCCAAAGTCCACTACTCTTTGGTTTATCCAGAACGCTCATATAAGGTCTTGCTTCCAAAGAATCATAGATAGATAGATAGAGGGATAGGCTAAGATTATATTTTGTGTAAGGTAATGACTAGAACAGACTGTTTTTTCTTTAGGGATCTCAGTACAGCATTTTTTCTCAAGAAAGGCAACTTTGGCAATTTAGCACAGCGTTGAGCTAAGTAGTTATTTGCTAAATATCTACTTATTTTGATGTTATATCATCATGGCCTGTGATCCTGTTGGTCAGTGTGAGCAGGCTAGATTTCATTTTTGAACTTTTGTACTTCAGGGTCACAATTAATATATGTTATGTGTTAATTTGTGTCTCTTACATTGTATATACATAGACTTTGAGAATATGTTCCCAAATAAAAATTTATATAAAATGCTGTTTTTGTTTTGTTTTGTTTTTTGAGATGGAGTTTCACTCTTGTTGCCCAGGGTGGAGTGCAGTGGTACGATCTCAGCTCACTGCAACCTCCACTTCCTGGTTTCAAGCTGTTCTCCTGCCTCACCCTCCCAAGTAGCTGAGATTACAGGTGTGTATCACCATGCCTGGCTAATTTTTGTATTTTGAATAGAGACAGGGTTTCACCATGTTTGTCAGGCTGGTCTTGAACTTCTGACCTCAAATGATCCACCTGCCTCAGCCTCTCAAAATGCTGGGATTACAGGCATGAGCCACCGTGCCAGCCTAAATTGTTTTATTTTAAAAATTAAAGTTATGGCAAATCTTTTTATTTTATTATTATAACAACTTGCTGGGATAAGGAATTCTGACTCAGATTTCTAAAATTGTAATAATGAGGAAGCCAAGAATTCAAAAATCTTGAGTTACAAAATGAATCCCTTGCATCACAAATGATTTCTAGTCAGTGGATCATGACTGATTTCATCCCTACCTCTGTTTGGTTTCTTAGGTTATTATATATTTTTTGAGTTGGGATTCGGGTCTCGCTCTGTTGCCCAGGCTAGAGTGCAATGGTGCAGTCGTGGCTTATTGCATCCTCGAACTTCTGGGCTCAAGGGAGGCCAGAAGACTGAGGCTTCACCTCAGTCTCTTGACTCAGGATTATAGGCAGGCAGCACCATGCCTGGCTCTTACTTTATTACTTCTAAACAACTTCTGCCATCATTTTCAGATGGGTAACAACGGAAATCAAATACTGAAATGATTCCGTAAAGTTATTTTAATCCCATTCATCACTAAAATATGAGCAATGACATCCTGGATTCTCAGATGTCTAAACAAAATAAGGTAGTTATTATTTACAGTGCCTAAAAAATAAGGCCTCATAAGTATATATAAATATATGTATTTATATTTGAGACAGGGTCTTGCTCTGTCACCCAGGCTGGAATGTAGTGGTGTGATCACAGCTAACTGCAGCCTTGACCTCCTGGGCTCAGGTGACCTCCCACCTCAGCCTCTCCAAGTAGCTGGGACCACAGGTGGGTGCCACTGCACCTGGCTAACTTTTGTATTGTTTTGTAGAGGAGTTTTGCAGTGTTGCCCAGGCTGGTCTTAAATTCTAGGTTCAAATGATCCGCCACCTCAGCCTCCCAAAGTGCTGGGATTACAGGTGTGAGCCACTGTGTGTGGCCAAGGACTTTTATATTTAGCGAGATGGCTGGTTAAATAATCTTCATGGAGTTATTTCTGCATTGTGAGGTTGAGGGTGGGATGGAAACTAGAGCCCATAAGTAAAGTTTCTTATTAATTACATACAGTGTTGCAGAGTTATAGTAAGAGTGATGATGATGAGAACCATCTCTGTTATCTGATTGCTTCAAGACACCAAGAAACCTGCCCTGGAAATGCTGAATTTTAATGAACTCATAAAATTAATTGGGACTCTATCTTTTCCGTGTAGTTGATAGTATTCTCTGCAAGAATTTTGTTGAAGTGAATTTGTTTTGATATCATTTGTCAGATCATTCTTAACAAATATTTGAGTGTCTAATGTATGTAAGACCCTTTCCATGTATATTTTGCAGTTTAATTTGCATGTGAGTGTTTTGGGACAGGTAGGTATCTTAGTTTAAAAAAATGAAGTAATTAAGACTTCAGGAAAAATTTAAAACCTGCTAACACCAGAGAGCTAGTACATGGCTTAGTCTAAGCTCTTTGCACATCTACACATCTATATCTATATCTATGCATCTACAGCACAGATGCCTCAATAGAGATAGCCTTTATCATATACTTAGTTGGGGAGTGTAATATAAAGGCAGAAAATACAGATCTTATGATGACATAGACTGTCCCACAGTTGGTAATCTGCCAAGTAATTTTTATAAAACACAGGAAAAAAAAAACAGTTGGTCTCAGTTAAAATTGAAGCAAGATTTGAGGCTTCATAATTAACTCTTAAAGTAGAAACTTAGATGAAAGAAAAAAGTAAGTTTTCCACTTCTTTCCGTATGTACTATCAAAAGGCCACAATGAAATTGCTGGAAGTCACCACCTCTTACTAACCTCAAACAGAGCTTAAAAGTAGGAAGTGAGAGGTAATTGGCTAGTTTATCTTTGCTTCCAGGCAGTCTTACTGGCCTGTAATCTGGTGGCTAATAGCATTGATTGTTTTTAATTCTGTTGTTTGTTTTTTTTCCTGCCAAGTTGCTATAGCTGTCTGGGGAGGGTAAGATAAGAGTACTGGAGCATTGTCCTAAGAAAGTTCCACTTCTCCTTTTGAACCTTTCTTTAACACAAATCTCAGATTGGGAGAGATTTCTACAGTTATTTCATTTATATCTCTCTAACATTCTCCCTAAATGGTTGTCCGGCCTCTCAGAATCTCCCAAAGCAGCCTATTCTGCTTGTGCCTCTGTTAGACAAATCTAATATGTTAAGCTGAATTTGGTACCTATATGTCTCCAGTTAAGGCCAATCAGAATATATAATGCCTCTGCAGGCATGAATTGCCTTTACAGTGTGTCTCTCCTGAATAATTCCTTCTCCAGACTAATAATCCTTAGTCCTTAGGATATTCGTGTTTTTTTTTTTTTTTTTAATTTAACATTTATTCATACAGGCATTCTAAGTGCTTGGGATGCAGTAGTGAATCTTCACTACAAACAACTGTACTGTGAAGTATTACTATCTCTATTTTTATAAGTGAAGAAACAGAAGATGAAGTTGGAATGACTTAACATATTCACACAATTGGTAAGAAGTTTGTACTGGATGTCAGAACCAAGTCTTTCTAGCTCCAGAAGTCAAGCTTTTGATCACTGCTCTCTGTTACTGTAGGTCTTGCCAAGAATAATCTAGTAGCCATCTTCAAGACCTGAAGTAGATAGTTCAAGGAGAAGCCTCATGTAAGGAGTAGCATAAATACCTTGCAAGTAAGAGATTCTGAGGTCCCTTGGGATATTAAATGAATCTGTAGCCTTCCTGGGTTCCACTGGGAAACTTCAGCTCAAGCAGATTCTTAGCTGGGTGTAGTGGCACATGCCTTTAAATTTGTGGTTTCAAAATTCACTAAGGAGCCCAGTGTCCATAAAAAAATATGGAGTGCTTTGTGAGTTTTTGTGTCATCCTCTTCAGAAGCCATGATAATCTTCTTCGTATCCAATTTTAGGTATATGGGCTGCTGAAGCAAGCCCTGGGGTATTCATTTACATCATCATTTTGAGTACTTAGTCATACTGGTCCATCAGCTCTAACTCTTCCTGTTCTTCAGTATTCCTCTTAAATTCTAGTCTCCAAAACAGAACACTATGCCCAGATCTGATTACAGTAGTGAATAGAGCTTTCCTAATTCTAAAGTATTATATGCTTATGTTCAACACAACTCCATTTTGAAATTGTTTTTCCTTTTTGTGATCTGACTTACCTTTCATCTTTAATTTTTATTTGGTGAAAGTTATAGTTTAATTCAGAGTAATTGAAAATTTTACAGGCAGTAAAATAATACAGATGCTTAGTAATTTTGAGACTGTTAGAAAAAAGACTTTCTAGAGAACTTATCTCTGATTTCTAAAATATTTACTTTAAAGAATAAGAACGCTTCATGCCTGTAATCCCAGCACTTTGGGAGGCCAAGGCAGAAGGATCACCTGAGGTCAGGGGTTTGAGACCAGCCTGTCCGACATGGTGAAACCTCATCTTTACTAAAAATACAAAAATTAGCTGGGCATGGTGGTGTGTGCTTGTAATCCCAGCTACTCAGGAGGCTGAGGCAGAAGAATCACTTGAACCTGGGAGGTGGAGGTTACAGTGAGCCGAGATTGGGCCACTGCACTCCAGCCTGGGCAAAAAGAGTGAAACTCTTGTCTAAAAAAAAGGGATGAGAACCTTTCAATCTCTACATTTTATTTTATTTCATTTTAGGCTAGTCAAGTGAACTGTTTGGCTTGGAAAAGGAACAAAGAAGTCTGTAACTGATTGTGATTAATTAGTATAAACACTATTGCACTTGGACCAGGCTCAACTCCTACCTTATTTTAAATTGGTGTTAGAGATGAACCAAATGTCACCTACGTCATTACCCAACCCTGACACCATGCACCTAATTTTTCTTACTTTGTATTTGTAGTATTATGTATTTAATGTATAGACATACTCTTCAGAATAATTAAGAGTTGTGGCATGTTTAAGAATGCATTTATTATACTTAGCCCTTCAGTTATCTTTATATTTTAATCACTGCTCAATTTGTTTTGTAAAATGTTTTCTTTTTAAAACTTTTCTTTAAAAGTTTCTTTAAAACTGATAGCTGGTGATCACAGAAATCCAAAGAAGTTCTATATTTTCTTCATTTTCTTCTTAAAAAATAATGCCCAGCCAGATGCGGGGGCTCATGCCTGTGATCCCAGCACTTTGGGATGCTGAGGTGGGTGGATCACTTGAGGCTGGGAGTTTCAGACCAGCCTGGCCAACATGGTGAAACCCCATCTCCACTAAAAATTAAAAAAAGACCGGGTTCAGTGGCTTACACCTGTAATCCCAGCACTTTGGGAGGCCAAGGTGGATGGATCACCTGCAGACAGGAATTTGAGACCAGCATGACCAATATGGTGAAACCGTGTCTCTACTAAAAATATAAAAACTAACCGGGTGTGACACACGCCTGTGGTCCTAGCTACTCTGGAGGCTGAGGCAGGAAAATTGCTTGAACTTGGGAGGCAGAGGTTACAGTGAGCCGAGATCGCACCACTGCACTCCAGCCTGGATGACAGAGTGAGACTTTTTGTCTTTAAAAAAAAAAACAAACAACTCAGCTTAATAGAAATTTCAGCCACTAAGAAAATCAAAATATGAAGATGTGAGATAGTCTTCAGGGGCGTAAGAAGAAGAAATTCTTGTTAGCAATTTATTTCCCTTTGGATAGTAAGATAGTAAATATTCTTTTCTGTCAAATTTTTTGAGTTGGTAATTACATGATCTTAAAGTTCACAGATTTTATTAATTGATTGAGACAGGATCTTGCTTTGTTGCCCAGGCTGGAGTACAGTAATGTGATCATGGCTCATTGAAACCTTGACTTCCTGGGCTCAAGCGATCCTCCCACCTCAGCCTCCCAAGTAGCTGGGACTACAGGCACATGTCACTGCACATGGCTTATTTTTAAATTTATTGTAGAGACGTGTCTCACTGGGTTGACCATGCTGGTCTGGAGCTCCTAGGTTCAAACAGTCCTCCTTCCTGGGCTTCCCAAAGTGCTAAGATTACACTTGTGAATCACCATGCCCAGAGCTAGATTTTACAAATAGTATTCTAAAGAGATGGCAGTTTCTCTGAAGTTGTTAGGAAAATTGATTGTATGATTCAGTTTGACATTTGAATATTGGTTGTGTGTCTTGAAGATAAATTTTTTGTTATAGAGTCCCAGGTGTGATTTTTGAACTAGAATCTTAATCAGATATTTACAGTTTAATTTGAACTTAAACCATCTTTTTTGCAGATATCAGTGCCAGGGATGAATTAATTCCTTGGCTTACTTGGGAAAGGTGTTATGAGGAAACTTCAGTTAACCATGATGTCTAGAAGCTCTCTGCTGATAACTTTTGGAATTGCTGAGTGTTCTTTGAGGAAATTACTGATTATTTTAATGATTCTTATTGACTGTAGTGGTTTTTTTTTTTTTTAGACAGAGGCTGGAATGCAGTGTTGCAGTCTCAGCTCACTGCAACCTCTGCCATGTGGGCTTAAGCAGTTCTTCACTTGTGCCTCAGCCTCCCAAGTAGCTAGGATTACAGGTGTGTGCCACTGCAACCAGCCAATTTTTTTGTATTTTCAGTAGAGATGGAATTTCACCATGTTGGCCAGGCCTGTCTAGAACTCCTGGGCTCAAGTATTATCTCCCTCTTTAGCCTCCCAAAATGCTGGGATTACAGGCATGAACCACTATGCCTGGCCTGGGTCTGTAGTATATTTTAAAAGCTGTTTTCTTGGTTAACTCTAATATAACCCCAAGTTCTTAACAAATGTTGGCCTAGATTGTGAACTTTGTAGAGACTCTTTCTTTCTTTTCTATTTTTTTTTTTTTTTTTTTTTGAGACAGGGTCTCACTCCCATTGTCCAGGCTGAAGTGCAGTGGTGCAATCACGGCTCACCACAACCTTGACTTTCCACACTAAGGTGATTCTCCCACCTCATTCTTCTCCTGAGTAGCAGGAACTACAGGCACATGCCACCATGCCTGGCCAATTTTTTGTGTCTTTAGTAGAGATGGGGTTTCCCCATGTTTCCCAGGCTGGTCTCGCACTCCTGGGCTCAAGTGATCTGCAAGTTTAAGCCTCCTAAAATGCTAGGATTAGAGACATGGGCCACTACACTCGGCCAACTCTTATGGGTGAAAAACAAGAATTTTTACTTCGGTCAATAAGGTTGCTTTGTTTTAAATAACAGTTGACACTGCCCCAGAAACCTGAATCAAATGTGCTTGCCTTTTTTTAAATTTAATTTTTAAAATTGATATGTGATTTACATATTTTGGGGGTACATGTGATAATTTAATACATTTATTTAACTTATAAAGGCCAAATCAGTGTAATTGGGATATCTGTCACCTTAAATATTTGTCTTGTCTTTCTCCTTTTTCTTTTTAGACAGGCTCTGTTCTGTCACCCAGTTTGGAGTGCAATGGTGAAGTCATAGCTCACTACAGCTTCAAATTTCTATGCTCAAGAAATCCTCCTGTCTTACCCTCCCTAGTAGCTGGGACTACAGGTGTGTACCACCACACCTGGCTTATTTTTTTTATTTGTATTTTTTGTGGAAATTGGGTCTTGCTATGTTGACCAGGCTGATCTTGAACTCCGAGGCTCAAGCAATCTTTCCACCTCAGCCTCCCAAAGTGTTGGAATTAGAAGCATGAGCCGTTATGCCTGGCCTTGTCTTGGCTTTGTGTTAGGAACAGTTGAATTATTATCTTTTATAATCACCCTACTTACCTATCAAACACTAGGTCTTATTTCTTCTATCAGACCGTTTCTTTCTACCCATTAATCAACCTCTCTCCTTCTCTCCCTCTCTGTTACCTTTCCCAGCCTCTGGTAAACACCAGTGTACTCTTTATTTTCATGAGATCCACTATTTTTTAGCTCCCACATATGAGTGAGAACATGTGATATTTATCTTTGTGCTTGGCTTATTTCTCTTAACAAAATGATCTCCATTTCCATCCGTGTTGCTGCAAATGAAAGGATTTCATTCTTCTTTATGGCTTTATAATATTTCATTGTGTTTGTATACCAACCACATTTTCTTTATTGGTCCACTGATGGGCAGTTAGGTTGATTCCATGTTTTGGCTATTGTGAATAGTGCTTGCAAATAAACATGGCAATGCAGATGTCTGTCTGATACATTGATTTTTTTTCTATATATGCAGTAGTAGAATTCCTGGATCATATGGTAGTTCTATTTTTAGTTTTTAAAGTTTTCCATAGTGGCTGTACTAATTTACATTTCTTCCAACAGCATACTTCCATGTCCTCCCCAGTATCTGTTATTCCCGGTCTTTTTGATAAAAGCCATTTTAACTGGTGTGATGTGATCTCATTGTGGTTTCGATTTGCATTGCTCTGGTGATTAGTGATGTTGAGCATTTTTTCATATACCTGTTGGCCATTTGTGTGCCATTGACTCTTCAGCTGTTTTGCCCAAGTTGGATTTGTTTTGCTATTGAGTTGTTTAAGTTCCTTATGTATTCTGGTTATTAATTTCTTGTCAGATGGATAGTTTGTAAATATTTGCTCCCTTTCTGTGTGTTGTCTTTTTCACTTTGTTGATTGTTTTCTTTGCTGTACAGAAGCTGATTGTTTTCTTTGCTGTACAGAAGCTTTTTATGGTTTGTTCTTGTTTGTCTGTTTTTGCTTTGGTTACCTGTGCTTTTTAGGTCTTACACAGAAAATCTTTGCCCAGACCAATGTCCTGTAGCATTTCCCCAAGGATTTCTTCTAGTATTATAGTTTTGGGTCTTAGATTTAAGTCTTTAATTCATGTTGATTTGATTTTTGTATATGTTGAGGGATAGGGGTGCAGTTCCATTCTTCTGCAGGTGGTTGTCCATTTTTCCCAGCACCATTTATTAAAGACTGTTCTTTCCCCATTGTATATTCTTGATGCCTTTGTTAAAAAGGATTGGCTACAAATGTGTTGATTTATATCTGAGTTCTCCATTCTGTTCCATTGGTGTGTATGTTTTTATGCCAGTACCATGCTAATATGTTTACTATTACTTTGTAGTATATTTTGAAACCAGGTAGTATGATACTTCCAATTTTGTTCTTTTTGCTCAGGATTGCTTTGGCTATCTGTGGTTCCATATAAATTTAAAGAGTTTTTTTTTCTGTTGCTATGAATGTTACTCATTTCTAGCTTTATTCCATTGTAGTCAGAAAAGTTAATATGATTTTTTTTAATTGTTGAGATTTGTTTAAGATATAGTCTCTTCTGGAGAGTGTTCCCTTGTGGTGATGAAAAGAATGTGTATTCTGCAGCAGTTGGGTGAAATGTTTTATAAATGTCAATTAGGTCTATTAAGTATAGTGTCTACTTTAACTTTGGTGTTTCTTTGTTGATTTTCTGTCTGGGTGATCTGTCCATTACTGAAAATGAGGTGTTGATCTTCCCTACTAAAATTGTATTACAGCTTCTCTCCCTTTAGTTCTACTAATGTTTGCTTTATATACTTAGGAGCTCTGATGTTGGGTGTATAGATACTTAAAATTGTTACATTGGCGTCCTGAATTGACCACTTTATCTTTATATAGTGACCTACTTTGTTTCTTCTTATAGTCTTTGATTTGTATTCTATTTTGTCTAAGTATAGCTACTCCTCCTTTTTTTTGTTTTCCAGTGGCATGAACTATATTTTCCCACCCCTTCACTTTCATTCTATGTGTATCTTTGTAGAAGTGGGTTCCTTGCCGGGCGCGGTGGCTCAAGCCTATAATCACAGCACTTTGGGAGGCCGAGGCAGGTGGATCACGAGGTCAAGAGATCGAGACCATCCTGGTCAACATGGTGAAACCCCGTCTCTACTAAAAATACTAAAAATTAGCTGGGCATGGTGGTGCGTGCCTGTAATCCCAGCTACTCAGGAGGCTGACGTAGGAGAATCGCCTGAACCCAGGAGGCAGAGGTTGCGGTGAGCCGAGATTGCACCATTGCGCTCCAGCCTGGGTAACAAGAGCGAAACTCCATCTCAAAAAAAAAAAAAAAAAAAAGTGGGTTCCTTGTAGGTAGCGTATAGGTGGGTTTTATTTCTTTATCCATTCAGCCACTTTATGCCTTTAATTGGAGAATTAAGTCCATTTACATTCAGTGTTACTACTGATAAGTAAAGGCTTACTACTGCCATTTTGTTGCTTGTTCTGGTCATTTTGTAACTCCTCTTTTCATCCCTTTTTTATTATTGTCTTTTGTGGTGAAGTGATTTTCTCTGGTAGTATCTTTTAATTTATTGCTTTTTATTTTTAGTGAATCTGCAATAGGTTTTTGCATTTTGGTTACCATGAGGCTTACAACAAACATAACAAGTTATTTTAAAGAGATGACAACTTATGTTAGATCACAAAGAAAATATTAGAAACAAAGATTCTGTCACTTTATGTAGGAATTTACAGGATGAGTACTTAAAATTGAAACACTGCAGGAAAATTAGGCTGTGAGTGAAGATCTGGTTCAGGAGTACACTGGGGAATTGTTTAGCATCTTATCTCAACCTTATGCTCTGGTCTCCTCCTACCGTCTTTAGAAATTTGATGGTTTTCAAATTGTCAAGCTGTTTCCACATAGGAAAAAGTTTTAACGCTTTTTGCAAGCCTACAACTCAACTTTTTGTGAGAATAAATATATAAATAGTTATTCCAACAATGGACTTTCATCATTTACCCCGCTTCATTATACAAAACAAAAAAAAGTAAAAGAACTTAAGGACAAGTTTTCAAATCATTAAATTTCCTCTAACATTTATAAGTACTGTTTCATTAAGAATAATCTCTTCTTCAGTGGAAATGGAATAGCTTCATCTTTTTTAAAAAATATTTATTTTAGGTTCAGGAGTATGTGGGTAGGTTTGTTAAATAGGTGAACTGCATATTGCAGGGGTTTTTTTTTGTACAAGTTATTTCATTAACCAGATAAGAAGCATAGTACCCATTGGTAGTTTTTTGATCCTCGCCCTCCTCTCACTCTCTACACTCAAGTAGGCCCTGGTGTCTGTTGTTCCCTTCTTTGTGTCCATATGTACTCAGTGTTTACCTCGCTCTTATAAGTGAGAACATGCGGTATTTGTTTTTCTGTTCCTGTGTTAGTTTGCGTAGGATAATGGCCTCCAGCTCTGTAAAGACATGATCTCATTATTTTTTATGGCTGTATAGTATTCTGTGGTATATATGCACCACATTTTCTTATTTCAGTCTACCATTGATGGGCATTTAGGGGGATTCCATGTGTATGTGTCTTTATGGAAAAATGATTTATATTCCTTTGGGAATATACACAGTAATAGGATTGCTAGGTTAAATGGTAATTCTGTTTTAAGTTCTTTGAGAAATCACCAGACTGCTTTCCACAATGGCTGAACTGATTTACATTTCCACCAGCAGTGTGTAAGTGTTCTCTTTTCTCTACAACCTCACCAGCATCTTTTGTTTTTTGACTTTTTAATAATAGACACTCTGACTGGTGTGGGATGGTATCTTATTGTGGTTTAGATTTGCATTTCTCTAATGATCAGTGCTGTTGAGTATTTTTCCAAAGCTTGTTGCTGCATGAATGTTACCTTTTGAAAAGTGTCTGTTCATGTCCTTTGCCCACTCTTTAATGAGGGTTGTCTGATTTAAGTTCCTTATAGATTCTGGATATTAGACCTTTATTGGATGTATGGTTTGCAGGTATTTTCTCCCCTTCTCTAGGCTGTTTACTGTCTGATAGTTTCTTCTGGTATGCTGAAGCTCTTTAGTTTCATTGGGTCCCGTTTGTTAATTTTTCGTTTTGTTGGCAATCGCTTTTGGCATCTTTGTTATGAAGTCTATGTCCATAATGTTATTTCCTAGGTTATCTTCCAAGGTTTTTATAGCTTTTCATGTTAGATTTAAGTCTTAAATATGCCTCATCTTTTTAAGCTTAAAATTATCTCACCTTAAAAACAAAACCTTAGTGTCTCTACCTTTTCTTTTTTGGGGGGTTGGTGGTGTATTTGTTTTGTGAAATCCAGCAAGTGAAGATAAACTGCAATAAATTTATAGCTTCTTCAATAAAATATCTTGAACAGAGGTATTAAAAGTGAAATCTCAGTACCAGACATTTGATTTGAGTATTGTAGATGGGATATTAGTCCTACACAGTACCAGCTTAAGTTTCTTTGTTACAGTTGTGGTGGTATTCTTTCCTCTTTTACATAATACCCTGTTTTTTTTTCTCATTGGCTTTTGTTTGTTTGTTTTTTTGGTGAGACAGAGTCTTGCTCTGTTGCCCAGGCTGAAGTGCAGTGGTACAATCTCGGCTCACTGCAACCTCTGCCTCCCAGGTTCAAGCAATTCTCCTACCTCAGCTTCCCAAGTAGCTGGGCTACCGTTGTGGGCAACCATGTCTGACTAATTTTTGTATATTTAGTAGAGATGGAGTTTCACAGTGTTGGCCAGACTGGTCTCGAACTCCTGAACTCAAGTGATCTGCTCACCTCTGCCTTCCAAAGTGCTGGGATTATGGGCTTGAGCTAACGTATCTGGCCTTTTCCCATCGTTAACACAAAGGCAAAAGCCCTTCTGTACTAATGAATCTAGGAGTATTGAAAAGTAAGAATCACCAAAACTTGATTTCTTTCTTTCTTTCTTTCTTTTTTTTCTTTTGAGACGGAGTCTTGGTCTGTCACTCAGGCTGGAGTGTAGTCGCATGATCTCGACTCACTGCAACCTCCACCTTCTCTATTCAAGCGATTCTCCTGCCTCAGCCTCCTGAGTAGCTGGGATTACAAGTGCATGCCACCATATCCAGCTAATTTTTGTATTTTTAGAGAGACAGGGTTTCGCTGCGTTGGCCAGGCTGGGCTCAAACCCCTGACCTCACCACCACACCTGGCCCAAAACTTGATTTCTTTTTTGAAAATGGATAGTCTTGCATTTATTGAAGATGTGCTGAGAAAATTCTTATCTCAGGGTCACTTTTCTTTAAAAAATTATGTAGTATCCAAATGGTTGGGCACCGTGGCTCATGCCCAAAATCCTAGCACTTTGGGAGGCTGAGGTGGGAGGATCACTTTAGTACAGAAGTTTGAGACCAGCCTGGGCAACATAGTGAGTCCCTATTTCTACAAGAAATGAAAAAAAAATTAGTCAGACCTATAGTCCAAGCTACTTGGGAGACTGAGGCAGGAGGATCACTTGATCCCAACAATTGAGGTTACAGGGAGCTTTTGACTGGGCCACTGCAGTCCAGTCTGGGCAACAGAGTTATATCTTATCTCTAAAAAATTAAAAATAAATTTAAGAATGGCCATGAAAGTGAGCAGCCTAATTCTGATGTTTGTTTCTGAGCACTTCTCTGTAAGCTTAACAATGAAATAGTGCATCAGAGTAACTGATCAGTATAACCTTCCCCATGTGGATGCTCTGAGGAATA
This sequence comes from Saimiri boliviensis, assembly GCF_048565385.1. Lineage (NCBI taxonomy): Eukaryota > Metazoa > Chordata > Mammalia > Primates > Cebidae > Saimiri > Saimiri boliviensis. The sequence goes on from NC_133456.1 coordinate 22,168,358, forward strand.
TGTTTTAGAATTTTAGTGAAATAGAAGCTTATTAGAAGAAGCCACACAGATGTAGAGAGCATATTCTTGGTTTATTAATAAAAAACTCAAGCAGCTGGGCAAATGCACAATTAAGTAACCATTTTACCATAGGATAAGACTAGAATACCTTAAACATAGTTTTCTGCCTTAAGCTCACCAGAGGCTTTCCAATAACATTAAACTTGTTTTCAATAATTGTAGATGTTAAAGACACACCTATATATTGTTCTAGGTGAAAGAACAGTATTGAGGTTTTCTACTCCTTAGAATTGTTGTTTTCTAATAAAAAAAATTAGCTGGGCATGGTGGCACTTGCCTGTAATCCCAGCTACTCATGAGGCTGAGGCAGGAGAATTGCCTGAACCCAGGAGGCGGAGGTTGCGTTGAGCTGAGATCGCGCCGTTGCACTCCAGCCTGGGTAACAAGAGCGAAACTCCGTCTCAAAAAAAAAAAAGAATTGTTTTCTATAAAAATGCAAAAAACCTGAAGGAAACAATTCACCTAATTTTGTTGTTGTAAATGTGATTGCTTATGAATTGAAACATTGCTTTGATAAGCCTCCTTTCATATTCCATGTGTGTCATACGTTGTCTTTATGTTACATAATTTGTGATGAGTTATACCATAGAATCAAATTCAGTTTAAGCAGATAAATATTTGTGAGATTAGCAAATTCTTCTTAGGAATGTTTGCCTATTGAGCCTTAAGATAAAGGGTCAACTTCCTTAAGTTTCTGTGCATAAAGATAAAATGCAAGCTGTTTTCTATTGTTAGAAGTGTAGCTTTATGAGAATGGGTATAAAGGTTTTGTGATCTGATTCTAGTTAAGGAGGATTTAGGTCACAGTATAAATCACCTGTTTTAGGTCTACCTACTAGTTTGTGATATTTGTCGCTTGATTTTTGCTTATAGTTTTGTTTCGTTTTTTTGGGAGACGGTGTCTCACTATCGCCCAGTGGTACGATCTCTGCTCACTGCAACCCCTGCCTCCTGGGTTTAAGTGATCCTCCTTCCTCAGCCTCCCTAGTAGCTGGGACTACAGGCATCTGCCACAATACCTAGCTGGTTTGTGCATGTTTTTGTGGAGATGGGGTTTCACCATGTTGGCCAGGCTGATCTTGAACTCCGGAGCTCAAGCCATCTGCCCGCCTTGGCCTCCCAAAGTGCTGAATTACAAGTGTGAGCCACTGCAGTCAGCTTGACTTTTGCTCATAGTTGTGTATCAGTATCTTTTGTTGCATTAGGGTGCAGAGATATGTGGATTAGTACAGAAATTCAAGACAAGTTTTACTTTCACCATTATGAGGATTGTATTGTTTTCACCATTATGAGGATTTGTAGCTCTAATGTTTTTCTAAATAAAATCAGTAAAACTAAATAAAATCAGTGCCCTTATTAAGATGAGTAACTTGCTTTGTCCCATCAAGACTAAATGTACTGTTTTAGTGGGATTTACCTAAAAAGAGGTAAAAAAGAATTGACTACCACTGAAACCGGGAAAAAAAATGTTTGCAAAATGCATTAATGTTCAGTGTGGAAAATATCAAAAGCCATTCTTTTTTTGTACGATTTCAGTGCTTTATATATTTTTCTATAAACACTATCTTTCTATTCTTTTGCATCCTGGAGGTTTTGTTTGTTTGTTTGTTTGTTTCCTGTCAGTCTGTGTCTCTTATTTACTGTTTGTGGCTTCACAATACTGTATAGTTATAGTGCCATTTAAAAAATTACAGCTGTAAGCTCTGAAATGCATCCTGACAAACAAAGGCTGAATTGTGTGGCTTTAGGCTAACAGTAAGCTACAGGAACAAATGAAATTAAGTTAATACTATTTCAGATATGTGTTTATGTCCTTAGTCTTTCAGAGAATTGTTAAAACCAGGAATTTAAAAGTTATGTCTTTGCTTTCCAACACTAGGCGTATGAAACATTTTACTTGCTTGTGAATCTACTATTTTAAATTTTATTTTTTGTGACAACTTTCTGTAGATTTATTTAATATAATCTTCTGGGTTTTTTAAGCTCTCAGGAACAAGTATTTTCTTTTTCAGCATACCTACCCCAAGTAAAATTTGTTAATAACTTTTGATTTTTAAATTTTTATTCTGGAATTTATAGAAATATTTTCTAAATAACATGCTTTTGCTGCTAATTTTTTTTCTATTTTGGATATCTTGACTTTCTATAATGAAAATGATCTTTTAGTTTTCTTATCTTATTAGTCTTATTGTTCTGATCCATAGCTTATTAAAATTTGTTATATTTCAGTATACTGTTTACATTATGCCAATGTAAATATATTTATGGCTTGAGCTTTGTAGTATAATATGATTACACTTCCCTTTTTATATGACTTTTTGCTGTCTCTGGAGTTAATTGCTTTAATTTTTGTTGTTTATAACTAGCATTGGGTTCTCTCCAAATTCTGAAAGAACTGTAGATCGCTCAATCTTTTCTTTTTTTCTTTCTCTTTATTTTTATCTTTTCTTTTTTTCTTTCTCTTTATTTTTTTCTTTTCTTTTCTTTTTTGTTGAGACGGAGTCTTGCTTTGTTGCACAGACTGGAGTTCAGCAACACTTCTTTTGCTCATTGCAACCTCCGCCTCCTCGGTTCAAGTGATTCTCCGGCGTCAGCCTCCTGAGTAGCTGGGTTTATAGGTGTGCACCACTTTACCCACTAAGTTTTGTATTTTTAGTGGAGAAGAGATTTAACCATTTTGGCCAGGTGGTGTCAAACTCCTGGCCTCAGGTGATCTGCCTGTATTGACCTCCTAAAATACTGGGATTACAGGTGTGAGCCACGGTGCCTGGCCTTATTTATATATACATACATATGTATTTTAGACAAGGACTTACTCTGTCACCCAGGCCGGAGTGCAGTGGCACAATCGCAGCTCACTACAGCCTTGATCGCCCACCCCTACCCCAGTTTCAAACGATCCTCCCAAAATTTCTCAATATTTTATTTTTATTTTTTTTTATTACACTTTAAGCTCTGGGGTACATGTACAGATCATGCAGGATTGTTACATAGGTATACACATACTGTGGTGGTTTGTTGCATCCATCTCCCTGTCATCTACATTACATATTTCTCCTATTTCGAAACAGTATGTACTGTTCTCACTTTCGGTTTTTCTTGGAAATATACTAGCTCTCACTTTCCCTCTGATCTGAATTGACTACTCTCCAAGACCATTGCACATCATTTGTTCTGGGACTCCTTAATCTATTAATAAATAAGATTCTTTGTTTCCTTGATTTCATATCCTCTTTCTGGTTTATTCCTTCCTTTTCTTGAAACATATTCTCTAGGAGCCTTATAGAATAAGGGTGCATGGAAGATAATTTTTCAGAAATTATACCCGTTTCAAAATTTATTTTACCTTTATATCTTTTTTTTTTTTTTTTTTTTTTTTGAGACGGAGTTTCGCTCTTGTTACCCAGGCTGGAGTGCAATGGCGCGATCTCAGCTCACCGCAACCTCCGCCTCCTGGGCTGAGGCAATTCTCCTGCCTCAGCCTCCTGAGTAGCTGGGATTACAGGCACGCGCCACCACGCCCAGCTAGTTTTTTGTATTTTTAGTAGAGACGGGGTTTCACCATGTTGACCATGGTCTCGATCTCTCGACCTCGTGATCCACCCGCCTCGGCCTCCCAAAGTGCTGGGATTACAGGCTTGAGCCACCACGCCCGGCCTTACCTTTATATCTTAATGGTAGTTTGGCTGAGTATTGAATTTTAGGTTGGAAATAAATTCCCCATGTGTTATATAAAACACTTGTATTGTTAGCTTTTAGCTTCTAGTATTGATTTAATTAAAAAAAAAAAAAAAATCTGGTGCCATTCTGATTGTTGACCCTCTGGGTATCACCTGTTTTTCTCTCTAGAATTTCAAAAAACTCATCTCTGTTGTCCTGAAGTTGTATAATGATGGGCCTTGGTGTGGGTCATCTTGGCAGCCCAAGACATAGGACTCAGAAATACTCAGCAGACTTAGAAGTACCCAACCTTAAGAGTCTTTCAATCTGGAAAATTTCTGAGTCCTTTCAATCTGGAAAACTCAAACACTGGATCTGGAAACATTGGTTTTTAAAAACTTCTTTCAATATTATTTTTATATTCTATATTTTAAATTGTGTAACATTCTATTCATATAAAATAAACATATAAGCTATGACACACAATAATACACTACCTGTGAACCAGCCACACAACTTAAGAATGGGAACATTGCCATTGCCATGCTTTCGTAACTCTTTACAGCTCTCCTACTGTCCTAAATTATGTATTTCAGTCCCTTGACTTTTAAAAGAATAATTACTACAAATTGTTGACACTAAACAACTATTGTTTAGTTTTGCCTGGTTGGGAGCTTTGTAAAATGGTACCATAGCTTATATAGTCTTTTAGAACTTGCTTTTTATGCAAAAATACGTTTCTAAGATTGAGCCATGTTATCACATAGAGCTATATTCATATGATTTATTTAATTTTCTCCCCCACCTATATATCTTTTTCTTAGTCAGTGGTTAGATCTCCTAACTTATCATTTAGTGGTGCTTTCTTTGTTCTTTCTTATTTTTCTCTTTGTCTTTTGTTTTAATTTCTGGGAGATTTCCTTAAAATTTATTTTCCAATTATTTCACTAAATATATTACTTCTGCTATTATGTTTTTAATTTGCTGAGTGATTCTTTTTCTTGTCTATGAATGCTTTTTTTTTTTTTTGTAGCATCCTTTTCTTGTTTTATGTATTTGTTTTCTTTTTTTTTTTTTTTTGAGACGGAGTTTCGCTCTTGTTACCTAGGCTGGAGTGCAATGGCGTGATCTTGGCTCACTGCAACCTCTGCCTCCTGGGTTCAGGCAATCCTCCTGCCTCAGCCTCCTGAGTAGCTGGGATTACAGGCACACACCACCATGCCCAGCTAATTTTTTGTATTTTTAGTAGGGATGGGGTTTCACCATGTTGACCAGGATGGTCTCAATCTCTTGACCTCGTGATCCACCCACCTCAGCCTCCCAAAGTGCTGGGATTACAGGCTTGAGCCACCACGCCCGGCCCTATATATTTGTTTTCTTTTGTCTCTGAGGATATTTTCTTTTGCTTCTTATAATATGTCTGTCTATTCTGAGTTTCTTCCCCACTAAGTGTTTTAGTTTCTGTCTTTTATGTTAAAGACTTTTCTTGGCTGGGTGCAGTGGCTCACGCCTGTAATCCCAGCACTTTGGGAGGCCAAGGCGGGTGGATCACGAGGTCCAGATATTGAGACCATCCTGGCCAACATGGTGAAACCCCGTCTCTACTAAAAAAGTACAAAAATTAGCTGGGCGTGGTGGTGCGCTCCTGTAGTCCCAGCTACTTGGGAGGCTGAGGCAGGAGAAGTGCTTGAACCTGGGAGGTGGAGGTTGCAATGAGCCGAGATTGCACTACTGCACTCCAGCCTGGCGACAGAGTGAGACTCCATCTCAAAAAAAAAAAAAAGAAAGAAAAAAAAGACTTTTCTCAAGTGTCTGGTCAGTCATGGCTTTCTTCTCCTATTTGAGAGAGGCATTAAAATGGTATGGGAAACTCTGTGAGGACAGGTAATAGTTTACTGCAGGGCCCTTCAGTTATCAGTATCTGTAGGTCTTTTCTCCATTTTTCCCTGAGAAATTGTTAAAACCTTTGCTTTTGGGAATGAGTGAATGATGGTGGTGATAATTAGGTTTGGTGCCTATGTTCTGTAAAATGAGGTGGAAAAGGACTGAAATTCTCATCTTTTGGCTTTGTCTGTCTGTCCTTAGAATCTGTTTTTCACCTTTTATTATTTTATTGACGTCTTTTATCTATTGTTGCCTTCTCTCCAATTCTCTTTGCCTTTGTAGGTTTATGCCTTTTATTATTCAGTTTCAGTAAAGAGCTAGGATAAGTCTTTTGAATCCTCTACGTTTAATCCATGCTTCCCAAACTTGTATTAGAATAGAACTTTAAGGGGCTTTGATACAGGCTTGCCCACTAAACTCTTCTTTGTCCCTAAAGTAAAGAAATCACTAGGAATTTCACTTCTAATGATTTTAATCCAGGTTACTCATTTTGTTCAGCACATACACAGCCTTTTGAAATATAGGGAACTACAGTTTTGAAGTAAAAAAGACAAAAACTAGAATCCATTGTTTCTAATTCTAACAATTAAAAGAACATTTCTGGCTGGACTGAGTGGCTCACCCCCTGTAATCCCAATATTTTAGGAGACTGAGGTAGGAGGATTGCTTGAAGTTAAGAGTTTGAGACCAGACTGGGCACATAGCAAGACTCCATCTCTACAAAAACAAAACAATAAAAATATTAGCTAGGTGTGGTGGCACCCTGTAGTTCAGCTACTTAGGAGGCTGAGGTGAGAATCGCTTGAGCCCACAAGTTTGAGACTGTAGTGAGCTATGATCTCGCCACTGAACTCTGGCCTTGGCCACAGAGCGAGACCCTGTCTGTCTGTCTGTATGTCTGTCTGTCTCTCTCTCTCTCTGTCTCTCTCTTTTTAAACTAAACAAAACAAACAAAAAAACTATAGCAAAATCACTTTGGTAGTTACTTTCTGTCTCAAATTCTCTTTACTGAGTAACAAACATGTCATTTTGTTTTCATTGGCCTACAGTGTCATAGACAGAATAATCTTTTAAATGTGACCAGGTGCAGTGGCTCACACCTGTAATCCCAGCACTTTTCGGAGGCCAAGGTGGGTGGATTCTTTGAGCCCAGGAGTTGAAGACCAGCCTGGCCAGCATGGCAAAACCCTATCTCTAGGAAGATACAAAAAAAAAAAATATGTATATATATAGCCAGGTATGGTTGCCTGCGCCCACAGTCCCAGCTGCTTGGGGAGGCTGAAGTGGGAGGATTGCTTGAGCCCCGAAGGTCAAGGCTGCAGTGAGCTGAGATTGTATAACTGTACTCCAACTTGGGTGACAGAGCAACACCCTGTCTCAAAAAAAGAAAGGGGGGACTTTTGGTATTAAGGCTTAGTCTTCTTAATTTTAATATGGTGAAAGAAATCTGGATTAAGGTATATAACTGAGGCCTGGGTTTTAGTATGTCTTATGTTTGAATGTTACTTTGAACTATTTGAAATTGCCAATATTTGAACAGTTCTGGCTCACAAAAGTGGTGGTTTTATGCAGCATAATAAAGTACCATAACAGCTTAAGTTAAAAGACTCTTCTGTCCAGTATAGGAATTCATTCTGTAGCATTCTTGGAAACATTCTGGTAGGAGAAAAGGATGAGGTAAAACGGGGATTTTTTCATACTAAGTAAGGGAGAGAGTTGAGGTCCCACTGAGTACAACTAGTAGGTCCTAGAGCTGCATCAGGGTTCCTGTGATATGCTACAAGCTCTACACTACTGAGGCTGAAAGCTCTAAATTCCTTGATGTGACAGTTAAATACACAGTGCCCACAAATTTGAATACTACCACACATTCTCCAGATACCTGGCTGACAAGCTTTGAATCTGCATAAGATTTCAGCAAATTTCAATTTAGCCAAAATAGTATTACTTAATTTTGTTTACTCTGTGTATAATTTTTGTGTGTGTTTCCTTAGGTTAGTAATCGAACTTTAAAATGATAATTAAAGTGTCCTGGGGTTTAAAACATTTTAAAAATAAAGGCCAGGTGCGGTGGCTCAAGCCTGTAATCCCAGCACTTTGGGAGGCTGAGGCGGGTGGATCACGAGGTCAAGAGATCGGGACCATCCTGGTCAACATGGTGAAACCCCGTCTCTACTAAAAATACAAAAAATTAGCTGGGCATGGTGGCGCGTGCCTGTAATCCCAGCTACTCAGGAGGCTGAGACAGGAGAATTGCCTGAACCCAGGAGGCAGAGGTTGCGGTGAGCCAAGATCACACCATTGCACTCCAGCCTGGGTAACAAGAGCAAAACTCTGTCTCAAAAAAAAAAAAAATAATAATTTTTTTTTAAATAAAATATGCATCAACAGTAGCCAAAAGGGGTCGGGGTAGGCCTAATGGAAGTAAATTGCTTTAAAGGCCATGTATTATTTGGATTTGGCTAAGGTAGACTGTAAGTTAGGAATGCATGATGTAATTTGCAGGGTAACCACTCAAAGAATACCACAAAAAATGTAACTATATTATATCATCTTTCTTCTGTTTAGTATTTGCATGGTATATTTTCCATCAGATGAATTAAACTTTAAGGCAAGAAGTATTACTGGAGATAAAGAATGACATTTCATAAGGCCAAAATGGTTCTCTTAATAGGAAAACGTAACAATTCTAAACAATTCTCCCTTGTTGCTTGGTTTGCTAACCATTCTTGTGGTCTTTGGGGCCTTTATGTTGACCAGCGTTTTCATTTTTCACTGCTAGAGATGTTTTTGTAGTCTGTGAGACAAGAGTTGTTTGACTTTCTGACTAAGGTAATTATGTTCATGTTCAATGTGCTTGGGGCATTGCCAGCAATTACAAGGAATACCACTTGAAAGAACAAAACCTTAGACATATAATGATTTCATTTAGTATTCTAATTATTTTAATGTAATTATTGTCATTTTTAAGATGCTAAGTATGAGCGATGGAATTTAGATAAGGACTGAGAAATTGATTATATTTTTAAATAATTTTTTTAACATTGTGTGATTATGAGTAAGATATTAAAAAGAACAAATCAAAAGAGTAGATATTTGTTCATTTATAAGGAGTCTTGGCAGTAAGCCTTTTGTGTTTGTGTGCATTCTGGGTCTTTAAAGCCTTGTATTGAGGAGTCAAAACTTTTCTGGAAAAAGTTACCTGTTCAATTCCATGCCTAAATGCAAGAAAAGGAAAGCAAGGGTTAAGGAAATAAAATTGAAAGTGCCAAATCAGGCACTATACATGAAAATAGAAATGTAATTAGTATCACTTTCTGTATTGTGGTAAAAACACATAACAAATGTACCATCTTAACCATATTGAAGTGTTAAGTGTATTCATATTATTGTGAAACAGATTTCCACAACTTTTTCATCTTTCAAGTCTGAAACTCTAAACCCATTAAATAGTAACTCCTCCTTTCCTTCTACCCTCCCCTCACGCTCTGTTCTACTTTCATTTCTTTGAGTTTCATTTCTTTCATTTCTTTGAGTTTCACTACTTTATAGATACCTCATGTAAGTGGAATCATAAGGTATTTGTCTTTTTGTGTTTGGCCTATTTCACTTAGCATAATGTCCTCAAGGTTCATTCATGTTGTTGCATGTAATAGAATTTCCTTTCTTTTTAAGGGTGAATATTTCATTTTGTGTGTTGAGAGGTAGGACCTTTAAGACGTGATTATGTCGTTAGGACTTTGCCCTCGTGAATGGATTAATGACATTACCATGGGAGTGGATTAGATATTGTGAGGGTGGGTTCCTGACAAAAGACTTTGGCCCCTTTTCTTTTACGCTTGTGCATGCTCTCTTGCCCTTCTGTCTTTTGCCATGGTATGATGCAGAAAGAAATCCTTCATCAGTGGTGAGCCCATCAACCTTGGATTTCCCAACCTTCAGAACTGTAAATAAATTTCTTTTTAAATTACCCAGTCTTTGGAATTCTGTTATAACAACACAAAATGGACAAAAAAGAAGATTAGAGAGACTTTCCTGTTTCTATGGTTTTCTCAAATGCCAAAGTGGCACAAATTGGAATAGTGTGTCCCGAATCTCATTAGAGATTCCTCGTGGTTGCTCTATTCTATGCCATGTAGGGAGAGAGGGGCATAAATAGGTGTGCAACATGCCACAAGCTTTCCCTTCTCCTTTCACAGGAGTACTGTCTTGTTTACAGTGGCCTAGGTGCTATTGCTTCACAGCTAATCTCTATAGTTTTTTGTTTTTTAAGAGATGGGGTTTCACTCTGTCACCCAGGCTAGAGTGCTGTGGTGCTGTCATAGCTCACTCTAACCTCCAATTTCTGAGGTCAAGCAATCCTCCTGCTTCAGCCTTGCAATTAGCTGGGACTACAGTGGTCTCTATAGTTCTTACAGTGGTATTGTAGTTTACACATTATTTTAAACTCAGTATCTCTGGGGGAAAGAGGGCCTGTGTTTCCTAGTTCACCATCTTGATGATGGTACGCTCTCTAGTATCACTTTTTGAAGTGATAAATTTTGCCAGGTAATTTCTTTCTTTTGTACAATGTGCAAATAAAAGGGAATGATAGGTGTAATATTTTGGACTTGAGTAAGACATTTGGTTTTGTCCTTTGTGAGGTTGATGTCTACAAATAGAAAAATTCAAAGCATTGATATCTCAACTTTAGAGTTTATGCAATCTTACACTGGAGTATAGAAATAAGATAATAGAATAGTTACATATTAATGTCAAGACAAGGCTATATATCCTCTTAAGGTTTTCCTGGCATTCACAAATATTTATTAAATGTCTGCTATATGTAAGGCAGTATACAGTTGAGGTACAGAAAGTAAAAGATGCAATCCTTCAAGTGCTTTTTTTTTTTTTTTTTGAAACAGAGTCTTGCTTTGCTGCCAGGGTGGAGTGCAGTGGCACGATCTCGGCTCACTGCAACTCCACCTCCCAGGTTCAATTGGTTCTCCTGCCTCAGCCTCCTGAGTAGCTGGGACTACAGGCATGTGCCACCACGTCCACCTAATTTTTTGTGTATTTTTAATGTACATATTGGCCAGGATTGTCTCAATCTCTTCCTCTTGTGGTCCGCCTGCCTTGGCCTTCCCAAAGTGCTCATTTTTAACTTGATGAAAGACAGCTCTGATGCCAGAAACACTAAATAACACTTTTTAGTACAGAAGCCAAATAGAACATGTAAAAGTACAAGAACTATCACTTGTCGATAGTTTGTCGACAATTGACAATGATCAATTGTCCAGAAACTACTGTGAGTGAAGAATTAGAAATGACATGAAGTAGACTGATCTTGCTTCTAGAGAAAATGAATTTGGGCTGGGCCTTGAGTATAGGATCATATGTTAGCATCTGCCCTGGAGAACAATTCACAAAAGCAAAAACAGGCATGGGCCAGGTGCGGTGGTTCACACCTGTAATCCCAGCATTCTGGGAAGATGAGGCTGGCGGATCACAAGGTCAGGAGTTCAAGACCAGCCTGGTCAACATGGTGAAATCCTGTGTCTACTAAAAGTATTTTTGTATTAAGTATTTTATTAATGCTTAATTGCTATAACCACTATTATCAGTATATCCTTCCTTACTATGATTTATGTGCTTATCTACCTATAAAAGTGTACAGTATTATATACAGGTTAGTTCAGTTTGTTTTTTAATCCAGCCAGTATCATACTATAAAAATTAGCAGGCTGTGGTGTGCACCTGTAACCCCAGCTACTTGGGAGGCTGAAGCAGGAGAATTGCTTTAAACTGAGATGTGGAGGTTGCAGTGAGCCAAGATTGCACCGCTGCACTCCAGCCTGGGTGACAGAGCAAGACTCCATCTTGGAAGAAACAAACAAAAACAGGTGTGTACAGTCAGAAATATTTGTACTGGCAGAAATGTGGAAGTAACCTAAATGGTCATCAAGAGAATGGCTAAGTAAATTGTTCTGTTTATACTATACTGTGTGACGGTTAAAATAATGTAGGACATATGTACTGACAGAAAAATTTGAGTAAATTGTTAAATTTTTAAAAAAGGAGGTCACAAATAATATGTGTAGTATAATACTGGTTGGATTAAAAAAAAACACAAACTTAACTAACCTGTATATAATGCGGTATACCTTTATAGGCAGATAAGCACATAAATCATAGGAAGGAAGGATATACTGATAATAGTGGTTACAGCAATTAAACATTAACAAAATATGTAATCAAGAATAAAGAAAAAAGCCCAAATGGAAATTTATGAAAAGACTAGTAGTGGTTATTTCTGCACAGTTATTTTATGAATACATTTTATTTCTTTTTTTATATTTTCTCAGTTTTTATAGGTAAAATATTTTATTGGACGGTGTTAACTCATAATGGGCCATTTATAAATGGGAGATAAATAATCGACAAGCAGCTAATAAAATTAATTCTTACAAAATGGAAAAGAAAAACTAGTGGAATTTAAGTAGATGGAAAGATTAGGGAGTTTGTAGGTAGGGGAGATGGAGGAAGGTAAGAGAAAGAAATACAGTGTAAAGTTTTATAGAGCCATCAAGCACTGTCTTATATTTTTTAAGCCGTTCATGCAACGGATATTGCCATGAATATGATAGGATCCTAGCCATTCATATATTGCTATGAATATGATAGGATCTTAGCCCTTGAAGAACTGGAGTTGTTGAAGGAGATACAAACAAGCAGATTACCATATGGTGTGAGAAGAAAGAATCAGTAATGGAAAAGGGGTTGGTGAGGGTTGATAGAGAAAGCATTCCTGAAAGAATAGAAATGTAAGCTGAGATTTGGAGTTCATTGAAAGTAGTGTGAAATGTGTGGAGAGTGAGAAACTATCAGCACATGAAATACCTTGTAACTATTTTAAGGACTTGATTTTATTTATGTAATTGCTACGTGTTCTTTGCAACATAGTGAAAAATAATCATGTTGTCTGGTGCTTACTTAGTAGGTACATAATAAATACTAATGGAATGAATGGTTGTGTATTTAGAGAGTCATGCTTAAAGGTTAAATAGCAAAATATGACATCTACTTGGAGAACTATGTTAAATTGTCAAGGAGAGTGGCATTATATGAATACTCACATGGAAGGATATACAGAAAATGAGAAAACTGACAGAACTAACTTCAAGAGATTTTGAAAATAGCTTTGTCTAAAGATGAAAAATTAAGTTCTAAGTAACTTCCTAAAAAGGTTTACAAGACCACAGTGAGATGCTATGATACCTCTATCAGAATGAATCCAATTTAAAAAAAAATTAAGAGTTGGCAAGGATATAGAGCAACTGGAACATCAATATGTTATTGTAAGAGTGTAAATTAATACAACCACAGTGAAAACCATTTAATAATACCTGGTAAAACATAGTCTTACTCTGTCCTTATAGAATTTCCATTTCTAGGCTGTATATACCCAAGAAAAATATGCAAACAATCTATGAGCTCCAAAACAATCTATGATAATTTTATTGCAGATTTATAATAGAGAAAAAGTAGATATAGCAGAGATCCAAAAGTAGAATGGATAAATTGTGCTATTATTCACACACTGGCATAGACTATAAAGTAATAATAATAAAAAACTGTTACACACAACTGCATGGATGGATTGCAAAGGCATGATGAGCAAAAGAAACCGCACACAAGATTCCTTTATATGAAATTCAAGAACAAGCAAAGTTATTTATGATAGAAGTCAATTACAGTTGTCTGTTGAGGAAAGAGCAGTGAAGAGATTAGGAACCTTTTGGGGCTGCAGATATTCTATATCTTGATATGGACATAGATGTTTTATGTCTTTATATGTTTATGGCTATGATTGTGTATATATATGTAACAGTGAATGTGTGTATGTACATACATACACATACACACAAAATAAATTTGTGTGTCGATATGAAATTTCAAGACATTTTCACAGAGAATCTAATAGAAAATGGTTTTAAAGTAAGAATGTGTTTAGGAAAATCAGCATCTTGACCATAACCTTGCCAAGAGAGGATAGAGGAGCATGTGGAAATGCCATCTCTGAAAAATACCATTACGGAATAGGCAACAGCCTTGTTTGATGAGTTAGTGGGATACAAGGAACTGGGCCAAATAGCCTCTTGAAACTACTTTCGGCTCCTCCCTTCTTACCTTCCTTTTTTCCTTTTGTTTATTTACTGCAGGTAACACATGTTATGAGTTTTTTTAGGAGAAAGAAATGTGGAACCCAAAAGATTGCTAATATAAAAGGAGTCAGGCTTAATTTAGCATGTTTCAAAGAGCCTTGTCCAAGCCACCCAAATAAAGTTCGTATTTGGTAAGGTTAGTTGTTCTTTAAATCAACCCTCACAAGATAGGAATTGTATATGGTTAGGTTCTCAAATTTTTAATCACCAGCATCTTTTAGCTTCTTACTACTTAACAAATTCCTCTGCTTTCATGTTATTTATATTGACAGTTGCAGGGGTTTTTGTAAATAACTACATAAATTACTTAATCTGTTCTTCAGGTGAGTATAATAAAATAAGCTATATGTATTGTTATTTATTGTGGGATTGCCATAAGAATCTCATCATTTCAGAGGCCTGAAATGCCACAGAAAATCCTAAAACTGGCAGCATTATTGACTAAACATTTTGAAAGTGGATTTCTTCTCTCCTTGCTTTAAATGTGGACAGTTACTAAAAGAATACTAATTTCTGAAAGAGAGAGCCTATTACTTTCTTATTTGTTAATGATGAGCTATTCCCATTTGTGCAGTTTGTAGGAAAATAGTTAACAAATCTGTGCAATTTAGAAAGGAGAAATGACTGAATTTTGTTACTATTTATGTTTCTATTCCATTAGTAAAAAACATTCTGAACACTTCTTTAGGCTGAAAACAGATTGCCTTCTTAGTGAGAGAAACTAGGTTTTACTTACCATTTGTTTCACACCTGTCTCTCTCTCTCTCTCTTTTTTTTTTCTCTTATAGCATTAATTTGGGATTCTAGTTGCTTAAATCAATAAGAAACAGTATGTGTTTAAGGCAGTATGTCTTTCTGTAAGGCACTTCATTATTTTTCCACATCAGTATTTCCTTAATCCTTCCTACATTCCTAGGTGATGATTTCAGAGTACTCTGTTTCATTATCTGTAGGAGAAAAATGGAGATACTGGTACTCTTACCATTCAAAAACCAAAAAAGCACACAACTCGGGTGTTGTGTCAGCCTACTTTCTGCTTGGAATTAAATTTTAATCAGTTAGCTTAGCTATTATGTTATATTGTGTTCTCTTGAACCTTAGGTGTGAAGGAGTCTTTACTCTTGGTTATAGTTGTTGATCTAAAAGCTTTTTAGCTTTGGAAGTTTACGAAAAAAGTACACTTAGTTATGTTCAACCTTTTTTCTGCTTAAGGTTTTTAAGAGTAAAATGTTTGTTTGGTTTGTTTTGACACAGGGTCTCTGTGTCGTCCAGGCTGGAGTGCAGTGACAGGATCTTGGCTCACTGCAACCTCCGCCTCCCAGGCTTAAGTGATCCTCCCACCACAGCCTTCTGAGTAGGTGGGACTACAGACCTGTGCCACCATGCCCAGCTAATTTTTGTGTGTGTGATTTTTTTTTGTAGAGATGATGTTTTGCCATGTTGCCCAGGCTATTCTTGAACTTCTGAGTTCAACCGATCTGTCTGCCTCGGCCTCCCAGAGTGCTGAAATTACAGGCATCAGCACCCATATAAAAATGCTTTATATATACATTTTGGTTAGGTAATTTTTTTTTTTTTTTTTTTTTTTGAGACTTGGCATCCTACTATTTGTTTGAATTTGATGCATCTTCTCTGGTCTTCCTGAGATATTATCAAATATGTGTGTTATTTTTTAGGTGAATATTTTTTAAAATTTTGCATCCTATTTGGTGATAATTGGATGTTGGTAGTGTATGATATGGACATAGTTGAGAATAATCATTGCATAAAAACTTGTCTTTTTAACTTCATTTTCATGTTTCTTACCTGAAGAAAAAAGTTACAAACACTATATGGTTTCCTCATAATATTAAGGTTTTATTTATTTTTTGTTTTTAGAGATAGGGTCTCACCCTGTTGCTTAGGCTGGAGCATCATGCCTCACTGCAGCATCAAATTCCTGGAGTTGGGCAATCCTCCCACCCCAGTCTCCTGAGTAGTTAGGACTATATAGGCACATGCTACCACACCTTGCTAGTTTTTTTATTCTTATTTTTTGTAGAGACAGGGTCTAGCTTTGTTGCCCAGGCTGGTCTTGAACTTCTGGTGTCAAGTAGTCTTCCTACCTTAGCTTCCCAAAGCATTGGGATTACACGTGTGAGCCATATTGAGGTTTTAGAGAGAGAAATTGCTACTTATTTGAAGAGTTGGGATACTACTGTAGTTTCCCCTTATCCATGGGAGATATTTTCCAAGACCCCCAGTGGATGTCTGAAACTGAAGATAGTACTGAACCCTGTATATACAGCCTCATGTCATTTAACAATGGGATACCTTCTGAGAAATGTGTTAGATGATCTCATCATTGTGAGAACATCATAGAGTGTCTTTACATAAACCTAGATAACATAACCTACTATACAACTAGGATATATGGTATAGCCTGTTGCTCCTAGGCTACAAACCTATACAGTGTGTCACTGTACTGAATACTGTAGGCAGTTGTAATCCAATGGTATGTATTTGTGTATCTAAACATACCTAAACATAGAAAAGATACAATAAAAATACAGTATTATAATCTTTTTTTTTTCCCCTAGCATACTGCTGGTAGACAGAACAGTATTATGATCTTATGGGACCATTGTCATATGTGGCTCATGTTAACTGAAAACATGGCTGTACTATGTTTTTTCCTATACAGATATATCTGTGATAAAGTTTAATTCAGAAATTAGGCATAATAAGATGTTAACAGTAACAATAAACTAGAACAATTAGAACAGTAGGCCAGCATCACTCCTCTTGTGCTTTGTGACCATTATTAAGTAAAACAAGGGTTATTTGAATACAACACTGCCATAAGGCAACAGTCAGTTTGATGACCAAATCACTTATTCAGTGACTAGCAGGTGGGAGCCAGGGCTAGATATGCTGGACAAAGGGATGATTCACATCCCAGGTAGGATGGCATGAGGTTTTGTCATGCTTCTCAGAAAGGCACGCAATTTAAAACTTCTGAATGGTTTATTTTTGGAATTTTCCATTTAAGTATTTTTGGATTGCAGTTGACTGTGGGTCATGAACTTCAGGTAAGGGAGGACTGTTGTAATACAAAATTTAGAGAGTTGTTTTGAGAAATCTGTGGGATAATAAATGTGAACTGCCTAACATAGTGACTGTACATAGTAGGCTTATTCCAACAAAGGCTTTAAATGTAGCATATGATGTAATTTTGCTCACGGGAAGTTGAAAGGCACTGGAACAGGAAAAAATATATCTATATACCGATGAGTTCTGCCCTAATCAGTTACTAAATTTATTAAGTACTGAACAATTCCAAGAGGAGCACATAGACTGGAAAGTTTCCTTAAATGAAATGTTGTCCTCCCAGTGGTTGTCTGGAAGCAGACCCAAACAGAGGAAGAGTGGCAAAGATAGGAAAAATTTTTGGAACTGCTCTTATGGTTATTTTTCATACCTCTTTGCCTGCATTGATTCACTCTGAGCTGTTCCTTTTGTTTGTTTTGTGTGTAGATTTTTAAAAATTACTTTATTCCAACAAGGGAAGGCAATTACCTTAGGAGGCCACTTTAATGTGTTTAACTTTGGGACAAGTTGAAGTCACTGTCGGAGTATGCCTCTCTGCACCTGATATCCCTTCCTGAAGCAGGACCCCTCCCTGTGAATAAGAGGAAAGGCTTGGCCAATTATGCTAGACAAAGCTACACAGCTGCCGAGCCCAGCTGGGAGGAGTTTCGTTCTTGAGCAGGGAGCTGGTACAGTGAGGGGCTTGCTTTTCACCACCTCCTTTTTTCACACTGCTTTACCTTAGAGGACTACCTAAGGTGGAGGTAGAGAAGGGAATGTTGCTGTCTGCAGTGGACACTCTCTTCGGGGAGGGCTGGAGAGGGGAGGAATTGGTGCAGTTACCCGTCTCCTACTTGGAGCAGATGCTGTCCGACCCCAGCACGCCACTCCTCCTCCCAGAAGGACCAGAACATCAGGTCTGTCCCCTGGAATTTCAGGTAGCACCACAGCGGCATCCTCGCCTAGTGGTCAGGTGGAAAGGGAAGGGGTGGTCCTTGTGTCTGGACCCCTCACAGCTGACTCACAGGAAGTGCTAGAAGAGCTTGGCACTGGACGCAGCGGCTTCAGGATTACTGCCCCACCCACCCTGCCCTCTCCCACGTAGGTTTTGCAGTGTCTCTTGATAGAACAATGAAGGCATTCCAAGTTTGCTAAGACTCCCAGGGAAATTCTTTGCACTTCTCTGGCAGTCTTCAAAATGTTCTGCCACCGACTTTCCCAAGAAGCTGTTATTTAAAAAACCCTTTGTGGATTGCTTTGTCTGAAGAGCCTCTGAGTGATCATGGTTCAGCGCTTTAGCCTCAGGAGGCAGCTATCCAAGGTGGGTCGGTAGTTTTGTGTGTTTGTGGAGGGGAAACTCTCACTTGCTTCAGCATGGTTCCTATTTCTCTGGAACTGTTCTGTCAAGCCTGCCGTCCTCCAGCGCTAAGGAGGGGCTGGGGGAGGAAGTGCTGCCTTTTGTTCTTTCATCTGACAGGCACAAAGCTTGAAGGCTGACTGCACTGGCAGCCCCAGATTGTGTTCCCCTAAAACTGCAGCTGTCATCTGAATTTGGGCAAAGTCGTAGTTTGCTCCAGAGATAGAATTTCCAGAAGGGTGTGTGTAAAAGAGATAATTATGGGTTGAAAGTGTGTATTTAATAAGCAATTAATCTAGCAGCTTGTGAACCAAGAGGAGAAAACCTTCTTGGTCTGTGGAATCAGTGCTTTTATACATTTCACTATTAAACTGAGAAAAACTACCACAAAATAGTTCAATGAGCAAGACTTGCATTAAGATGTTAAAATGACTGGTTGTGTTGAGTAACTTGAATACTTAATGAAGTACGTGAAAAGCAGTTTCGGAGAGGCTCACAAAGCAGTTTTTACAGAGTTCTGACTGAAAAGCAGGTTCCATGTGTACAGCTTTTGGGGAAAAGTTTTTTTAACCTGAGAAAATCATACTTAAAATAGTAAAAAGGTAAAGCACTGATTTAAGAGAGGATGCTGATTTATGAAACCAGCCAGCCCTCCTTGGTCACTGAGTTTAGCTAGTACAGAAACTAATAAGCAAAGAGGTGTGGTAAGAGTTAAGCTTTATTTCAAAACCCATTGTTTTCTTTAAAAGCTCTATTTAAAAAAATATAGCAGTTGGTGGCCCAGTTGTGTTGTAGTTCATTCCCTGAATACAGAAGCTTAAACAAATATAAATCAGTAGGCATTCTTCACTGCCTTGGCTATTAATCAGAATTATTAAATCCTGAAATGTGTTGTGATCTTAAGGGAAAAACTTTAGTTCCTCACAGATGACCACAGTGTAGAGTATGTGCCTCCATCCCTGTGTCAAATTGTATAGCTTTTTTGGGGACCTCTAAAGCTAACAGGATTTTTAGGAGTATTAAAATATATTTCCCTTGCTTCCCTTACCCCCTGCTCCATGGGGTGTGTGTGTGTGGGTGTGTGTGTGTGTGTGTGTGTTTGAAAGCCTTAATTTCTCCTACACAATAAAAAGAATAATTTTTCTTGCTCTTTCAATGTCCTCCAGTGCTTGTATTTTCATATATGTAGTACATTTAAAAAGTAGATGGGTAGATTCTCAGGGCAGTGACATTCCTGCACAAGAGTGTCTGATAGTTGAGAGCCAAGTGATACTTTTCTAATTAGAAGATAATAATACATTATGGGTATTTTGCTGCCAATACTTCTCTCCCAATTTTTTAAACTTTACCCTTTTCACTCTATACTATGTATATGACAATGATTTACAAAAAGAATATTTTCAATGGAATAGGATGCATCCTTTCTATAATACGAAGAAATGAAAGGTACATTACTTAAAAACATTCAAAGATGTAGCCGTTTTTCATTCCTTTTACTGGTGGTACCCCTCTTGCTCATTTTAATGTGATTTATGGATCCTATAATGGTTGATCTAGACCAAATCTAAGGAAATTTGTTGTCTATCGAATTTGTTGTTCTATCAGAGTAATGAACTGAAAAAATATTTTTTATTATTTCAGTCTGTAGACACTTAAATATGAAGGAGAAACCGAATAGTTATGTTAGTGAGTTTAAAAACAAAAAAACTCAGCAAATGGACCAGCCTGCTCAACATGGTGAAACCTTGTTTCTACTAAAAATACATAAATTAACTGGGCATGGCGGTATGTGCCTATGGTCCCAGCTACTTGGGAGGCTGAGGCAGGAGGATCACTTGAACCCAGGAGATAGAGGTTGCAATAAGCTGAGATCATACACTCCACTCCGGCCTGGGCGACAGAGCGAGACTCTGTCTAAAATAAATAAATAAATAAATCAGCAAATGCATTGTGTCTCAGTTTATCTTTTCAGCTAAATCCATAGGTTACTGAGAGCAGGGGACCTGCCATATCCCAGTTTATGATATTTCTGGCATACATTGAACACTTGAAATTGGTTTTTCATAGATTAAAATAAAAACACAGTTGAATAGCAGCAATTTCAGCCATTTCCAACTTTAGTAACAAATATTTTTGCTAATAAGTAGTTTTCCACAAGAATAGAGTTGTCAAGAGATTTGAGTTTTAAAAGCAATTTTCTATTTTAACAAAAAGAAGTACTGATGTGTCCATCTTTAAATTGTCTTGGAAATTTTCTGAAAGAAGATATAAATGTTTGCAGTAATTTTAAGACTAATATTCACTTTAGATGCTTTTTATATTAACGTTGTATAAGGTTGTAGTCGTGCTTACTTACACTGGGTATTTTCCTTAGCATATTCGACTGGGCGCGGTGGCCCACACCTGTAATCCCAGCACTTTGGGAGGCAGAGGTGGGTGAATCACAAGGTCAGCAGTTTGAAACCACCTGGCCAACATGGTGAAACCCCATCTCTACTAAAAATACAAAAAATATTGGCTGGACATGATGATGTGTACATGTAATCCTAGCTACTCAGGAAGCTGAGACAGGAGGATCGTTTGAACCCGAGAGGTGAAAGTTGCAGTGAGCTGAGATTGTGCCACTGTACTCCAGCCCAGATGACAAAGCGAGACTCTGCCTCAAAAAAAAAAAAAAAAAAAAAAAAAAATTCAAATGATTGGCGTAGGCTGATAGATGTTCACATCTGAATTAAGAAAAAAGGAGGAGGTAATTTAAGTTTTAGGTGAAGTAAAAAACATGCCGTTTTAAGAAAGATGCTCGCCTAGTGTTTTTGACTGGATTTCAGTTACATGACTCACAGAAAAGTTCTTGATTTTCCTTGCCATTTTAGATTATTTTCTTCTTTTATATTAATCTTACATGTGACTTCAAGAATCCTCATTAAGGAAATCTTTTTCTTCCTGCCCCCTGTCTCCTGCATGAACCATCCAAAATAGACTGGAACCTGTCAATGTGGATATTTCATTTAATTCTCTTAATGATTCTTGAGTTAGGTGGGATCAGCTTGTTTTTTTAATCATTAAAAGAAACTGGGTTTCAGAGAAGTTAAGTCATTTGCACGAGATCAACAGGAAGTAGAGTCAAATGTAGGTCTACAAGCAAACGCATTCTGTTTTCCCACACCAACTGCCTCCCTAAATTTCTGGCATGTTAATCATTCTCACTATTATGGTCTCCGATGTTTTTCTGCATTTATCTAAGATAGAAAACAGTAAATAAACTTGGGTAACTTGGGTAACTTCCTTAGAGCAACCCTTTCCTATAGAGCTAAAGTATGTATTGAATAGAGTTTGAACTTAACAGTCAAACTTGATAAAATATTTCCCATAATTAGATTGCTTTCTTTGGGCAGAGAAATATTGATTTGAATAAGATTATTGATTTAATAAAGCCATATTAAATATGTGGTAATTAGATGTAAGTTGAAACTTATCTGCATGCAGTTGTGAAACTTTAAATTGTACCACCTTTTAAAGAGCTTCTACTAAGGAGAAAAATTTACTCTTGAGTTTCTATAATAATGCTTAAGGATGAAATACAATGAGTTAGACATTCAGAAAGTCCTTCTTCAATTACCCTGACCTTCATTCTGATCAGAGCAAACTATTGTCCAAAATCTTTTATGGGTAGTAGAAAATCAGTTTTTTCTAAAGTGTGATAAAGGGTAGGGGAGCTTTAAGAAAACTTGTAAAGATTGTTTCAGTAAAATATTATACCCTTTTATTTTACTTTTGAATGGTAATTATCACAATTCAAAATTTTAAATTACGTAACTGAAATCTCAGCTTCTAGCTGTGTCATTTCATGTAGTTCACACCCCTATCTCTGTAGGTAACCAGTTTCTTATTTATCCCACTGTTTATGCACATGTAAGCAAATATGAACATCTTTTTTCTGACTTTTCTAACATGAAAGATAAATGCCATACTGATTATTCTAAAATAATAAGTCAAAACTTTAATTTTCCAGATGTGGATCTGAATAGCTTAGTTTGAAGTTCCCATTTATTTTCACATTTTCATGCGAGACTTATGTTAGGGTAGAGGTAGCCTCACAGCACCTACTTTCTATATTAAAATTCATTGAAATAACAGTAAATCAGTGATGATTCTTTTTCAATCATACCATATTTCTTCCTGTTCCATTTGAGAGCTTTCTTTTGCTGTCTTTACATTTTTCATATGGTGAAAAAACATAGAAAGTAAGAATTCTACCAGTATGTCTCAGTTTGACCTGTGAAGAGATTAGTAACTGAGAAATAGGTTTGTGGCATCTTTTCCCAGTTCTACCGTTGATTTGTTGAAATTATTTAATCCAGACTTATAGAACAGTTGGAAATATTTTAGTCTAAAAAACTGTCCTTGTTATTTCTACATTTCATACTGTCCTGTCACTTGGTATCAGTTTGTTAGTGTCCTATCACTTGGTATCAGTTTGTTATCAGTAAAAGAAAATTAATAAGTAGAGAAATGTTGGTTAGAATTTGAATTTTTAATAAAACCTGTAGCTTTTTTTTCAGAAGTAGTTTCCTTTGAATTTCTATCTGATTTCTTTTGAATTTATGGTCTATGATACATGACTGATTTAATCTTTCTGTGAATATCTTTTTTAAAGTGTGTAGGGATCTCTTATTTCCATCTTGAGTAGGTTAACTAGGGTTGTTTAAAAATATTTTGATGACTAAAATGGTAAATTTTATGTATATTTTACCACAGTTTTTAAAAGGTATGTTGAACCTTCTTAATTATAAGCACTAGGTGGATACAGTGAAGTAGTATAGTATTATATGTAATAACAGCCCTGAATGCATAGGGAGAGTCTGTACTGGGTGAATGTTTTCAAATAATGGAAGGACATACCTCTCCTTCTTATGCTTTTTATTTAATAAATTTTCTCTAAGTTACTCTAGACATTGACAAACTTCATACTTGGAAATGTAATGTTTTGCATTTATACTTTACTAATGGTTAAACGTACTATCTCCTTGTTAATCATTAACCCACTTTTAGGAGGCTTAAATCAGGTAGCATTCTAATTGCTACTATGATATATTTATCTGCTTTCTAGAACTTGAATACTCAAGTGTCCAACATTATTGGAGATCAGTCATTTTGGTATTTTGCAAAACCAGAATAGGAAGATTGATGTTTTTCTTCTGTTACATGAAATGACACCCCAGTAAGATGAATTCTGTGTATTGCTGATGTAGTGGGAATGGATAAAGAATAGAGAATGACTTCCCTATTCAAATACTTTTGGAAATAATAGGCTAAAAATAGAGAAACTAATTTAGAAATATGTGTAATTCTGAAATGCTTTCATGATAGTGATGTCAGTTTAAATTTTAAAAACAGTAATAAATTACCGACCATGTAGATCTAAGAGAGCAAAATGTGCTCCCCAGAGAAGATAGTTAAATCTCCTTGGAGATTGCAAAGTTTTCTGTGTTCTAACTACATGTTTCCTTGACCTTAAGATTTAGGAAATTGTATCTTTATGGATTTGTATCATTTAGACTCCTGCATAAACATCAGTACTTAGAAACACCCTAATGAAATTTCCCATCTCTATTCAGTGAGCAAGTACATTTAGATATTTAGATATATAGAGACTAATAAGGATCTGATTACCTTTCTGAATCTAGCTAAAGAGGGAAAAAGGAATTATATGTCATTCATCTAAAGATAGTGGTGACACAATATTTGATGTGTCCCTGGGTCTGACATACCTAACCCAACTGTTATATTAACAATAAAAACTCATTTCTGTTTGCCTTGCAAAGTTTTGAATGTATATTTTGTGACTTCAAGAATCACCTTGCCTGTTATTCAAATTAAGGCTAACGGCTAGCTTTTCTTGAGGGATGCAGTCTATGTGAAAGTCCCATTCTGGTTTCTAAATTTGCTGAGTGTTTAAGCAGTATTTCATCTTCTGCCATTAAAGTTGTCAGAAATAGTAATTTTTGCTGATAAATGGAAGATTCTATTAACTTCCAAATATTTTCTGTGTCTGTATCTCCAAATAAAACAAAAAATAACATACCACAGTTCATGTGGTAATCAAATGGTACTCAGCAACCACCTGAAGTCATAGAAAAGATGATGGCACACATTCCCAGGAGATGCCCCTCTCTTTATCCTCCAACCTCTTTTACTCTAGTAAAAGTAGTTCCTTATAAGAGTTAAAAGAGGGGCCAGGCACAGTGGCTCACGCCTGTAATCCCAGCACTTTGGGATGTCAAGGTGGATGGATCACAAGGTCAGGAGTTTGAGACCAGCCTGACGAACTTGGTGAGACCCCATCTCTACTAAAAATATAAAAATTAGCCAGGCATGGTGGCATGTGCCTTTAATCCCAGCTACTCAGGAGGCTGAGCCAGGAGAATCACTTGAAACTGGGAGGCAGAGGTTGTAGTGAGTTGAGATAGTGCCATTGCACTCCAGCCTGGGCAACAAATAATAAAGAGAGTCAAAAGAGGAATAAGCAGTGAGAAAGATTGTTATATCTGTTAGTACCATTCTAATTCTATAGTTTTGAATATTGTAAAGTATATATTAGTATCATTTTGGTTCTCTTGTTGGTCATTTCACCCATACTAGTCTCCCAGATATGCTTTTGCCAAGATGTTCACTGTTTCCCTATTGCTAAATCCAGTTTTCAATTCTTAATTCTCTTCTTAGTTTTCAGCAACATTTTACTTGTTGATCTTTCCCTCCTCAGTGAAACACTTTATTCACTTGCCTTCCAGGATACTATACCCCTGGTTTTTCCTATACCTCACTAGTCACTCAGTCTCAGTCTCATTTCCTGATTTCTCATTATCATCCTGGCCTTTGAATTAATATTTCTACGGCCTAGGCTCAGTTCAGTGTACTGCTTTCTTGGTGATTTTATCCAGTCTTATGGTTTTAAATACCACCTATATGTTGAAAATTCTCAAATGTGTATTTCCCGTCTTGATCTTTCCTTTGTACTCTGGACCTACAGAACTCAGTTGCCTATTTGACATCTCCATTAGAATGTCTGACAGACATTTCAAACTCAAAGTGTCCAAAACGAAGCTTCTGGTGTCATTTCCCTCCCTGGTTCTCTTGGTCTTCCCCATCTCAGTTAATGGCACTTTGATCTTTCAACTCTGAGATCTTTGAATTATCTATCATACCTCTTTCTTATTCCCAGTATATCAGCAAATCCTCTTGGCTCCACTTTTTAAATATACCTGAAATTTGGGTATTTCTTAACTACCCATCTCTGCTACCATCTTTTCTTCTGTTTTGTTGTTGTTGTTGTTGTTTTGAGACAGGGTCTCGCTCTGTAGCCCAGGCTGGAGTGTAGTGGCATGACCTCGGCTCACTGCAACCTCTGCCTCTCGGGTCCCGGTTCAAGCAATTCTCCTGCCTCAGCCTCCCAAGTACCTGGGATTACAGGCATGTGCCACCATGCCCAGCTGATTTTTGTATTTTTTTTAGTAGAGACGGGTTTCACCATGTTGGCCAGGCTGGTTTTGAGTTCCTGACCTCGTGATCTGCCCTCATTGGCTTCCCAAACTGCTGGGATTACAGGCGTGAGGCACCTTCTTCTCTTTTACTGTGTTAACCTCTAGCTAGTCTCCCAGCATCTGTTCTTGCTTCACTAGGGTTTATCCTTAACACACTCTATTAGCCAAAGTGATACCAATAAAACTTAAGCCAAATGATGTTCTTCCTGTGATCAAAATCCTCCAGTATCTTCCTTTCTCACTTACTTTTACATGGTACTTATATTCTGTCTCTCTGTTAACTCTTTGATATCATATTCTGTTTTCTCTTTACTCATTTTATTCTAGCCACACTGGCCTTGTTGCTGTTCTTTGCTAGATTCCTTAAGTA
This sequence comes from Saimiri boliviensis, assembly GCF_048565385.1. NCBI lineage: Eukaryota > Metazoa > Chordata > Mammalia > Primates > Cebidae > Saimiri > Saimiri boliviensis. The sequence continues at coordinate 22,194,503 of NC_133456.1, forward strand.
GCTTAAATTCTAGCTGGGAAGACAAAGCATGAAGGAAGATAAAACTAAGTTCTATTTAATTGTGTCTAAATGTAGGCTCTATACAACTGTTGAGAGAGATCAAAAAGGGGGAAGGTGACCTAATAAACCTTGAAGGAGTTGAGATTTGAAAGGTAGATAGGCAGAGAGTCAGTGCTAGAAGAGGGTAAAAAAGAAGTAAAACTTTAGTTGTCCAAATACTATTTGCTTTATTCTCTGCAGTATCCCTAGAACCGTCTACACAGTTTATGTATTGAATGAATTAATTAATGTGATAATGAAAGCATAGTACCTACTTGTTCAGTGAAAACAACTTGACCAACAGAGTTTGTGTCGACAAAGAAAATGAATGAAGGTGTATCTGATGGAGCCAAATCTGGAGAGTCTGGATGTCGGGAAAAAGATTGTAGACTGGTTTAGATAAGTGTTAGAAAACCAGCCCGTGTTCTTTAATAGAAGAAAACCCATGGTGTAAATAGTGTGGTGAGAGGTTTTGTCTAAGATTACAGAGCCAGCCAATAGAACTTGCTGTGAGGATGAAACTGTATTTGTGATGGCCAGTGTAATAGTCACTAGTCTCATGTGACTTGAAATGCAACTTATGTGATGGAGGAAGTAAATTTCTAATTTGGCTTAATTTTAACTAGCCACCTGTAGTTAGTGGCTATCATACTGGACAGTGCAAGAGAATATTGAATGTTATGAAAAATGAAGGGATTAGGTTTGAGAGAACAAGTAATAGGCTTTTAGAGTAAGCTATCCATGAATGATTAAATTTAAAAGGGGAAGATACTAGTTATTTAGAAGGAAGGATCAGTATAATTTAATGAAAATAAGATGTAGGAAGGAAATAAAAGAACTTTCGGTTTTCATTTTAAGCCAAGACTCCAGGTATTGAGGAATCTAAAGAAATAGGAGATTTGGGGCAAGCTGAGGGTGATTTGTTGGGTTGGGTGTAAATTCAAGTTTGGGTATATTATGTCTTTGATGAAGGTAGAATGGCTAAGTAGAGAGATTTTGTATTTGGAAATAGAGAGTTTAGAGTTAGGTAATGAGGATATTAGCTCAGAGATAAAAGTTAAAATAATGAATAGAAGGACTTTGAGCAAATAATAGAGGTGTGGAGGTGGTGCTTAGTTTCAAATGCCAAAGAGAAATTCAAAATGAAGACTGAATTTAGTTATAAAACTATAGGTTCAATAGGGGAGGAGACCCTAGAGATCATCATCTAATTTGTAAGACTGATGATTTTATAAATGAGGAAAGTGATGTGCAAACATGTAATATGATATGCTTAAATATACATATCTTGTAATTATTAAATTGAAAGCTTGAACCTAAATTCCCTGCTGACCTCTTCAGTACCGCTTTTCTCATTTATGTTGGTAAAATAGTAAAATTTGAGAAATACAATTTTAGTTTAGTAGAATGGACATTAGGTGACAAGGTAAAAAGGTAGGGAAATGGAGTTAGTATGGGCAGCTTCTTCGTGAAGTTTAACAGTGAAAAAAGAGGATCAGAATGGGTTGTAATGGGAAGAGGCAGTAAAGTCAAATAAAAGTTTTTTCAGTATCAGAAATATGATTCAATAAACTCTTCTGGCATGGCAGCAAAGGATTGAAATGACAGAGTGGTATTATCTGTCTTTTATACTGCTGCCTAGGAAGATGAAGTAATTGATAACTGAAGATTACAGAATATAGCAGTAGTGAATCCAGAAATAGTCTTTAGATCTGTTGAAACTATTCAATGACCAAACCTCCTGATTGTGTATATACTGAAAACAAGTAACGCTTTACTGCATATTGCTCCATTTTCATTTAAGATGCCGAGTTGGTGTGACTGGCAGTTTACTTGGAAAGATATGACTTCATATTTCCTTTTCTTGAGGCCTCTTGATCTGCTAAGATCTAAAAAGAGTTCAAAGAGGTAAATCTTTAGCATAAAGACTGAGTATGTTTTTAAAATAACTTTTAATTATATAATTACTACTTTGAGGATATTTACCGACAATGTCAAAGGACTAACTACTACATAAATGCATCACCCGATACTTACTTACATTTTTAAAATATGATGTCATATTGGAAATAATTTTTAGTGAAATAGTAAATACAGATGATGAGAATGCCACGTGGAGAAAGAGATAATGCGAATGTTAAGAACTCAAAGATTGGCCGGGCGTGGTGGCTCAAGCCTGTAATCCCAGCACTTTGGGAGGCTGAGGCGGGTGAATCATGAGGTCAAGAGATTGAGACCATCCTGGTCAACATGGTGAAACCCCGTCTCTACTAAAAATACAAAAAATTAGCTGGGCATGGTGGCGCATGCCTGTAATCCCAGCTACTCAGGAGGCTGAGGCAGGAGAATTGCCTGAATCCAGGAGGCGGAGGTTGCAGTGAGCTGAGATCGCGCCATTGCACTCCAGCCTGGGAAACAAGAGTGAAACTCCGTCTCAAAAAAAAAAAAAAAAAAAAAAAAAACTCAAAGATTGTTTTATTATATGGCTGTTATTAGAAAAAAAAGATCTTAAGAAATTACCTTGGCTTTAGCCTGTGTAGAAAATTAAGTATTAAAATGTAAGATATCTTTTAAGTTTGCAATGCTGACTAGAAGTAAAATCTAACAAGAAAATTTTATTTTCCTTAGAAATTATATTTTAATGTTTACTTTCTGCTCCCAATTCATTTCTGAAAGTACATGACCATTCTTTATTTGCTGCTGCTAGGAAGGCTCTGTATACTATATTACGATGGAGAATGTTGTGCTTCTACTGTAATTAATGAATTCTGAATGAATTGCCAAATCAAGATATACTTGTTTGATGCCAGGTTCTTGGAAGAAAAAAAATCCTCAAAAAACAAACTACAAAACAAAGACCCTGTTAGAGTGGAGTTAGTTTACTCCATCTGTATTAGTCTGTTCTCATGCTGCTATAAAGACCTGCCTGAGACTGAGTAATTGATAAAGGAAAGAGGTTTAATTGACTCACAGTTCCACAGGGCTGGGAGGCCTCAGGAAACTTACAAGTATAGCAGAAGGGGCAGCAAACATACCCTTCTTCACATGATGGCGGGAAGGAGAAGTGCTGAAAAAATGGGGAAAAGCCCCTGATAAAACTGTCAGATCTTTTGAGAAATTATTATCACAAGAACAGCATGAGAGACCGCCTCCCATGATGTAATCACCTTCCATGAGGTCCCTTCCCCAACACGTGGGGATTACAGTTCTAGGTGAGATTTGGGTGGGGACGCACAGCCAGACCCTATCACTATCCTTTCTTCCTTTAAAGGGAGTGCTTTCCCTGGAGAAAATAGTACACTTTTTGTAATTACGCTGTACCATAGAAATTATGAAGTTCAACCTGTGCAGCAAGCAGAAAAGAGAAAAGTATCATTAGTCTTATTTCATCAGCGATGGGATGAAGGCACAAGTGAAATTGCATAGTGATAAAATCATAATTAGAATTCTTGTCTTTTCTAATTTCATGTTCTTTTGACCTTAATGTTGAAAAGAAATATTGTTGCATGCTTAAATTTTCTTTTATTGCAGACCCTTGTCTATTAATATACTCCACTAAATGGACTATGAATATTCAGAATCCTAACTACTATAGTTTGCATTTAGAACATTTCAGCTTATAAGAACATGTCTTGTTTACGTTTTGCTTGCTAAGCATGTGTGACTGGCAGAAGGCCTTTAGCCAACTGCCCACGTGGTCTGGACAAAAGAACTAGTAGTCTGTTAGAGAAGAACAAAAGGGAAGCAAGGAAAATAATTTTCCTTTGGCCAGAAGATTCACTGGAGCCTTGATCACTAGAGTTTAGGCAACAACCAAAGCAGAGGGAAATCAATAGAAAGTAGTGTGTGCTTGTAGGAAGGAGGCATTTTGGTTGGGGGTTGGATTGCATGGCATGCAAGATAAGGGTTCCCTTTGGCCAGTGGCATTTCACCCTCATGTTCCCCAGTGGAATTTAAACGAGAAATATTTTGGCATTTTTCATTTGTTTGTTTAATGTTTCTGAGGAATGTTTGTTCTGCACAGACTGCTTTTGCTCTTTATTTTAAAACAGACAAACCTCTTGGCTCTGGGGATAACCAAAGGGTAATTAATAAAATAAAAGCACACTCACAAAAAGAGCGAATTAGCCTGTGATGCTGTACTTATAACCCATCTAGTTTTAGAAAAGTCAAGAGGTCTTGGTTTAGAATAAGATAGGCCTAAGGATCTTGTGTTTTGAGGGATGGGAAAATATGTCATCTTTCTCAGGGATTGGGAGTCAGATTACCTTGCACTGAAGTGAGTCTGGTGACCTACTTTTAAGTCATTTAAATGCTTTTGTGCCTTTCCTGAAATCAAAACTGGAATCTTGGAAGAGACCTTGAGATGTTACCTCTAACTAGTTTCCCCAGAAAGAATCCCATTCCTTTGTGAATTTTAGTATTCTCAGAATATATATGGATTTCAAATCAGATTATTCCCCTAGGGATTACTCTAAATTGCTCTAGTATGCTAGTATTTTTGTACTGTTTTTTTTTTCTTTAATCAATCAGTCAAAGGAATATTGCCTTTATAGTAGTAGCTGTAACTTATTGACTGCGTATTGTATTGCGGATATTGTATTCTGCACTTTATGAACAAAATCTTGTTTAATCCTCCCAGCACTTGTGATACTTAAGATTCAGATTGAGACTTATCTCCAAATCACACTTAAAAATGATTATACAACTCTTTGAACAGTCATTAGATAGTCTTTGGCCTATTTTATTGATTAATTTGATAGCCCAACTCCTGGCATAGTTCCTGGTACATGACAAACCCTTAATATGTTTGTTGAATGTATACCTGACTCCATTGACCACATGTTTTCCTTAATGCCATGCGGCCTTTTTAACAAAGAATACTCAGGTTGGGTACAGTAGCTTATGCCTATAGTCCCAGCATTTTGAGAGGCTGAGGTGGGATGATCGCTTGAGGCCAGGAGTTTGAGACCAGCCTGGGCAACATAGTGAGAACCGACCTCTACAGAAAAATATAAATGAAAGTTAGCCAGGCATGGTGGCATACACCTGTAATCCCAGCTGCTTTGGAGACTGAGGCAGTAGCATCGTTTGAGCCTGGGAGGTTGAGCCTGCACTGACCTGTGATCACACTGCCATACTTCAACCTGGGTGACAGACCAAGACCCTGCCTCCAAAAATAAGTAATAAAAGAATATTCTTGTATACCATCTAGCACTTTGGGAAACTTTTCTGATTTTCCTTTTTTTCTCTGGCCCTTCCTATTTGGGCACCCCTCTTCTGCCCATCTTTTGAATGTTCACATTTCTCTGGGCTTTGTCTTATGCCTTCTTTTATTCTCTCTCTATACTGCCCATGGTTAATACTTATTCTCTTTGGCATCATTTGTCATTCACATGTGGATATTGTGAATGCCCAAATCAGTATCTCCAGTTAAGATCTTCCTTCTGAGGGGGGCTTTAGTTTCATACATTTTATTCACTTATATATTTAATTCAGCAAACATTTATTGAAAACCAACTCTGCCATTTACATAAAGTGTTGCAGTGAAAAAGATAAACGAGATTTCTATTCTCATAGAACTTATATTGTAGGTAATAAATAAGTTTACAAATTCTGGTAAGTGCTAGAAAGACAAATCAAGGTAATGTGATAGAGAGTGGTTAGGGAAAGATTCCTTGACGAGGTGATATTTGAGATGAAATCTGAAGGCAAAGAGCAAGATCGTGTTTGGGACAGAGGGGGAGTAAATGGGAAGTGGGGCAGTTCCCTAGTGCAAAGGCCCTAAAACAGGAGAGAACTTGACCAGTGTAGATGAGGCTTAATGTGAGAGTAATTGATAAAGATGAAGGATATGTGTTATCCAGGGATTTCTTTGGATTTCTAAGGAGTTTGATTTCATTCTGAAATTCAACAGGAAACCTTAAAAGGGTTTAATTCCCCAATCCAAAGACGCAGACACGCAAATTGGATAAAAAGCCAAAACCCGTCGGTATGCTGCATCCAGACCCATCTCACATGCAAGGATACACAAAGACTCAAAACAAAGGGATAGAGAAAGATTTACCAACCAAATGGAGAGCAAAAATAAATAAATAAATAAAAAGCAGGAGTTGCAATTTTTGCCTCTGATAAAATAGTCTTTAAAGCAACAAAGATCAAAAGAAGCAAAGAAGGATATTACATAATGTTAAAAGGATCAATGCAACAAGAAGAGCCAAAGATTCTAAATATATACTCACTCAGTACAGGAATACCCAGATACATATAAGACTTATAAAGAGACTTAGACTTCCACACAATAATAATGGGAGACTTCAACATCAATATTAGATCAATGAGACAGAAAATTAACAATGATATCCAGGATTTGAACTCAGATCCGGAACAAGTAAACTCAATTAACATTTATAGAACTCTCCACTTTAAATACACAAAATATACACTCTTATCAGTACCACATCATACCTACTTACAGGTTTAAATGAAATATTGGTTGGCTGCTTGTTTGTTATTTTATTCCCTCATTTTTTTTTAATGTTTCTATTATTAAGCACAATTATAGGCATACCCATTTTTAGACTGCATTCTAGCCCAGGCAATAAAGCATCACCCCCGTTCTCTCTCCCTCTTCCTCTTCTTCTTCCTCTTTCTTCCTCTCCCTTCCTCTCCTTCATTCTTTTTTATTTTTTTATTTTACTATTCTTTCTTTCTTTCTTTCTTCCTTTTTTTTTTTTAAAAAAAAGGGGGTTTAAATAGAGAATGTGATGATTCAATTTATATTTTTAAAAGATCTGTCTGGCTACAGTATGGAGACCATGGAGGGAGATAATGATGCCTTGCATTAGGGTGATAACAGTATTACTGAGATGAAGAGAGTTGGACAGATTGGGCTATATTTTAAAGGTAGATTTGATAGGATTTGTTAATGGATTGAATATAGGAAATGAGGAAAAGAACCTGTTGCCTACTTGACATCTCTTCTTAGATATTTCATGTTTATCTAGTATTTAATGTGGTTGAACCTGCTTGTCTTTCCCTCCGCTTTCTTTTTCCAACCCCACTTCTTTTTCAGTGTTTATCTTATGAAATGTTGTCCAGGATGTATACCCAGTGGCTTAAGACAGAATCCTGGCTATGAAGTTTAATTTCTTTTTCTTTTTTTTTTTTTGGAGGTAGGGTTTTGCTCTGTCACCCAGGCTGGAGTGCAGTGACATGATCATAGTTCACTGCAGCCTTGAACTCCTGGGCTCAGGCAGTCCTCCCACCTAAGGCTCCTCCCAAGTAGCTGAAACTGTAGGCATGTACCACCACACCTGGCTAATTAAAAAAAAAATTTGTTGTGGTTGAGATGTGGTAGTGGGGTTGTCATGCCTTGTTGCCCAGACAGGTCTCAAACTTTTGGGGTCCAGTAATCCTCCTGCCTCCGCCTCCCAAAGTGCTGGAATTACAAATGTGAGCCATCGTACCCAGCCTTCAGTCTCTTAATCTGCATACACCTCAGCCAGTAAATGTCATTGATTCTACTTTCTAAATATTCTCAAGTAGCAGATATTGTTCAGTGAGTATACTTGTCTCTGTCCCCACATAGTACCCGGAGCCCTGCAGCAGTCTTCTACTGGTCTCCTTGCCTTCTATATTATTCCCTCAGTCTAATCCATTCTAGAGGCTATAGACAGATTTAATTATGGTATTATTCTGCTGAAAATTCTTCATTGCCTCTTAGGATAAAGCTGAAACTTCCAAACATGATTTATAGAGATTCTTCATGACCTGGCCTCTGAATCTCACATTTTACCATTCACATCCTTGCTCCCCACAGCCACACCAAACAATTACTGTTTATTTCTCAGTGGTCATGTTGTAGTTTTGTACACTTGTTCCCCTTTCGTAATCTTCTTTTCACTGCCTATTCACACCCTCCATTTCCCTGCAAAACAAGCAAACATTATAAAAAATAAATTTCCTAAGGTCCCTTGGGTCTTAACCTAGGTGTCATTGTTCTAAAGAGACTTTCTGATCAGCTCTAGGTTAGTTGCCCCTCTCTTGTATTCTCTTAGTACCCTGTATTAGTTCCCACCATGATACTATCTCACTATTTTGAATTGCCTCTGTTTTTCACTAGGCTGAAAGCTTCATGAGGGCAGGGACAATATCTTCCATGTTCACTGTTTTATTGCCAGCTTCTAGATTCTTAATATACATTTATTGAAGGTCAGCTGTGGGAAGAAAAGTAGTATATTAATAGAATATTCATAGCATTTTTAGGTATGATAATTTATACAGCATATTGATAACTTTTCTAGAAAGGTATTCAATATATGTAGTTCATAAATAAACTGATCAATGCTCTAAATATTCTCAGAATTGGCCCACAAGTCTTTTCTACATGACCCAGCGGTGTTTATGTAATCACAAAAGCCAGAAAACAAAGATATATCAGCTTGATAACTTTCTTTCCCTAGACCTAGAATTGGCTGTGTTTCTCCAAGGAGCCCTCATTTCTTTCAGTAGAAAATAATATTTAGAGACGATTTAAAGCATGAGACATGGTCATTACTATTAAGTTGTGCCAATATGACAACTGAAAACAGGTTTGTTTTTTTTTTTTGTATTTCATTTGTCTTTAAGGTACACAGTATAATAATTCTTTTAATTTTAATTTTTTTAGAGACAGGGTATCTCTGTTGCCCAGGCCGAAGGGCAGTGGCACAATTATGGCTCACTGCCACATCCAGCTCCTAGGCTCAAGTGATCTCCTACCTCAGCCTCCCAAGTAGGTGTGACTACAGGCAAGTGCCACCATGCCTGGCTAGTTTTAAATTTTTTGTGGAGACAGGGTCTCACTGTATTGCCCAGGCTGGTCTCAAACTCTTGGGATGAAATGCTTCTCCTACCCAGCTCCCAAAGTGCTGGGATTACAGACATTAGCCACCTTGCCCAAAGTGCTGGGATTACAGACATTAGCCACCTTGCCCAGCTAAGAGTGAGACTGAGTCTCACTCTTGTCACCAGACTGGAGTGCGGTGGAATGATCTTGGCTCACTGCAACATCTGACTCCCTGGTTCAAGCGATTCTCCTGCCTCAGCCTCCCAAGTAGCTGGGATTACAGGCACACACCACCATGCCCAGCTAATTTTTGTATTTTTAGTAGAGACGGGGTTTCACCATGTTAGCTAGGATGGTCTCAATCTCCTGACCTTGTGATCTGCCTGCCTCAGCCTCCCAAGGTGCTGCGATTACAGGCATGCCACTGCACCTGGCCAAAACTGTTTTTTAAATTTACTTGAAATAATTGTCCTCTCTGTGTTGTCAGTGTATGAACTTGATATTCTTGGGCTTATTTGTTCTCTTTCACTTTTTACATTTAAGGTGTTTTTTTTTTTTCTTTCATTTTGATTTAATTTGGCTTTATAAATTACATAGAACATTTATGTGGGTTCAAATTCAAATCTACAAAACAAAGTACATTCAGAAAAGTCTAGCTTCTTTTTGTGTCCCTCCTGGTTTCTTTTCTGAATTGGCAACTTTTTTCTCCTAGCTTTGCTTTCCAGTAGAAAAAAAAAAAAAAGTACAAACAAATGTGTAAATATATTTATCCTCTTCCCCCCTTCATTTTCCCACAGAAAAGCCCACACAGGTGCACACATTAAAAAAAAAAATGGCACTATACTTTTATAGTGCACTTGTTAGTTTTTAGCTTGACATTCTGAAGATCTCACTTTAGCAACATAGAGAAGTAATTCTCATTCCTTTTTAAAGTTGCATGGTTTTCCATTGTGGGATTAGACCATAGATTATTCAACCAGACTCCTCTTTTTGCATATTTGTATTGTTTCTGGGCTTTTCCTTTTACAAATACTACTACAGTGAATAGGCTTGTTTATGTATATTTTTGTAGGCTTTGCCAGTATGTCTTTGGGTTAAGTTGCTAGAGTGAAGGTAACTTTGCCAGATTCTAAGATATTTCCATCCAAAGAGATTGTACTATTTTGCATTCCTATCAATAGTTTCTGAGAGTGTGTTTTTCTCACTATTTTGCCAACACAGTAGGTTGTAACTTTCTAATTTTCGTCAGTCTGTTAGGTGAGAAATAGTATCTCAGTGTAATTTTAATTTTTATCTATCTTGTTGCAAGCAATGTCTAGTATCTTTTCATATGTTTAAAGGCCGCTTTTTTCCCCCCGTGAATCAGTTGTTTTAATCTCTATAGCATTACAGATCTTTTTCTTTCTATACAAAAATATATAAAGAAAAATAATTTTCTTTTTTTTTTCTTTTTTTGAGACAGAGTTTCACTCTTGTTACCCAGGCTGGAGTGCAATGGCACGATCTCGGCCCACCGCAACCTCCGCCTCCTGGGTTCAGGCAATTCTCCTGCCTCAGCCTCCTGAGTAGCTGGTATTACAGGCACGCGCCACCATGCCCAGCTAATTTTTTTGTATTTTTAGTAGAGATGAGGTTTCACCATGTTGACCAGGATGGTCTCGATCTGACCTTGTGATCCACCCACCTCGGCCTCCCAAAGTGCTGGGATTACAGGCTTGAGCCACCGCCCCCGGCCAGTTTTCTTTTTTTTCGAGACATGGTCTCACTCTGTTGCCCAGACTGGAGGGCAGTGGTATGATCTCAACTCACTGCAGCCTCCTGGCTTTAAGCAGTCCTCCTGCCTCAGCCTCCCAAGTACCTGGGACCATAGGTACCCACCACCATGCCCAGCTAACTTTGTTTATTTTTTGTAGAAGAGAGGTCTCTGTGTTGCCCAGGGTGAACTCCTGGGCTTAAGCAATCCTCCCACATTGGCTTTCCAAAGTGGTGGGATTACAGGTGTGGGCCACTACACCTGGCCAAAATTTTTATTATTTTTTTTATTTTTTTATTTTTATTTTTATTTTTATTTTATTTTATTTTTTTTATGGGTAAATGGTGTAGTGATCTACAGTTTTTGCGAGGGGAATGCAGGGAATTTCAAATTTGAATTCCTCTCTTAATTGGCTAAATCTTGTCACTCAGAAACCTCTCTCTCTGTTTTTTTTGTTTTTGTTTTTGTTTTTGTTTTTGTTTTTTTAAAGAATAAAGAAGAGGAAGAAAGAGAAAGAGGAAGAAGGAGAGAGGATGGGGGTATTGCTTTATTGCCCGGGCTAGAATGCAGTCTAAATATGGGTATGCCTATAATTGTCCTTAATAATGGAGACATGAAAGAAAATGAGGGAAGAGAATAGCAAACAAGGAGCCAACCAAGATTTCTTTTAAACTTCTAAATTGATATGATGTGGTACTGATAAGAGTGTATATTTTGTATATTTAAAGTGCAGAGTTCTATAAATGTTAATTACATTTACTTGTTCCAGATCTGAGTTCAAGACCTGAATATCGTTGTTAATTTTCTGTCTCATTGATCTGTCTAATATTAATGTTGAAGTCTCCCACTATTATTATGTGGGAGTCTAAGTCTCTTTATAAGTCTTGTATGTCTGCGTATTCCTGTATTGGGTGCGTATATATTTAGGATCTTTAGCTCTTCTTGTTGTTGCATTGATCCTTTTATCATTATATAATGTCCTTCTTTGCTTCTTTTGATCTTTGTTGCTTAATTGTAACTTCTGCTTTTTATTTATTTATTTTAGCTCTCTGTTTGGTTGGTAAATCTTTCTCCATCCCTTGTTTGGAGTCTTTGTGTATCCTCGAATGTGAGATGGATCTGGATGCAGCATACTGATGGGTTTTAGTTTTTTATTCAAATTGCCTGTCTTTGGATTGGGGAATTTAGTCAATTTAAATTTAGAATTAATAATATATGTGAGTTTAATACTGCCATTAGCTGGCTATTTTGTCCATTAGTTGATGTAAATTCTTCATTATATTGATGCTCTTTTTGATAATTTTTTTAGAAAGGCTGATACTGTTTGTTCCTTTCATATGTGTAGTGGTTCTTTCAGAAGCTCTTGTAAAGCAGGCCTGGTGGTGATGAAATCTCTGAGTGCTGGCTTATTCACAAAAAACTTTATTTTTCCTTCACATGTGAAGCTTAGTTTGGCTGGATGTGAAATTCTGGGCTGAAAGTTCTTTTCTTTTAGGATGTTGAATATTGGCCCCCACTCTCTTCTGGCTTGTAGGGTTTCTGCTGAGAGATCTGCTGTAAGTCTGATAGGCTTCCCTTTGTGGGTAACCTGACCTTTCTCTCTGGCTGCCCTTAGTATTTTCTCCTTCATTTCAACCCTGGTGAATCTGACGATTATGTGCCTTGGAGTTGCTCTTCTTGAGGAATATCTCTGTGGTGTTCTCTGTATTACCTGGAGTTGAATATTATCCTGCCTTACTAGGCTGGGAAAATTTTCCTGAATAATGTCCTGAAGCGTATTTTCCAGCTTGGAGTCATTCTCTTCGTCACATTCAGGTACACCTATCAAGCGTAGATTAGGTCTTTTCACATAGTCCCATATTTCTTGGAGACTTTGCTCGTTCCTTTGTATCCTTTTTTCTCTAATCTTGTCTTCTTGTTTTATTTCATTGAGTTGGTCTTCGACCTCTGATATCCTTTCTTCTGCTTGATCAATTCGGCTGTTAAAACTTGTGCATACTTCACGAAGTTCTCCTATTGTGTTTTTCAGCTCCATCAATTCACTTATATTCCTCTCTAAATTGTGTATTCTTGTTAACATTTCATCAAATCTTTTTTCAAAGTTCTTAGTTGCTTTAGGTTGGGTTAAAACAAGTTCTTTTAATTCACAGAAGTTTCTCATTATCCACATTTTGAAGCCTGCTTCTGTAATTGGAACACACTCGTTCTCCATCAAGCCTTGTTCCGTTGCTGATGAGGAACTGTGATCCCCCGCTGAGGGAGAGGCGTTCTGATCTTGGGCATTCTCAGCCTTTTTTGGCCGTTTTCCTCCCTTCGTTATAAATTTATCCATCTGTGGTCTTTGAATTCACCGTCTTTGTAATTAGGTTTCTGAGTGGACGTCCAACTTACTGATTCTCAGCGCCGAAATCTGAGCAACCCACTGCACCGACCAAATCAGCGGCGTTAAGATTAATGGTGCTTTTCCGACTCTGCACCAAGAACCGTCTCTCCAAGGCGCCGGCAAAACCGCCTCGCCGGTCACAAGAGTCGCGCTGGCGACCCGTGGGGCTCCTCCGCTGGGAATCTCCTGGTGCGTGAGCAACAAGAATTCATGTGAAGGTGTGGCGTCCTCTCATTCTTTGAGCTTTCAGTGGGAGCTACAATCCCGAGCTGTTAGTGATCAGCCATCTTTCGATTTTTATTTTTTAATAAAAAATTTATTTTTTAATAATAAATTGCAGATATTTTTGCATTAACATTTTTGTTTTGTCTTCTTGTCTTCCATACTTGAGGAGTTCTTCTATTTTGTAATTAAAATGTCTTGTATATTTGTACTTTCTTACCTGTTTCCATTGTCACTAATGTAATTCAAACCAGCATCACTTCTGACAAGACAATTATGGTAGCTTTTTAATTAGTTTCTCCATCTTCAATTTTGCCTTTCCCGAATTCCCAATTTGGTTTGCCAGTACACCGCATCAATCTTTTTTTTTTTTTTGAGACAGAATCTTGCTCTTAAACCCAGGCTGAATTGCAGTGGCATGTTCATGGCTCACTGTTCACTGCACCTTAGCCTCCTGGCCTCAAATGATCCTCTCACCTTAGTCTCTCTGGTAGTGAGACCACAGGTGCATGCCACCACACCCACCTTATTTTTGTGTTGTTTTTTTTTTTTGTAGAGACAGGGGCTCACCATGTTGTCCAGGCTGGTCTCAAACTCCTGGGCTTAAGCAATCCACCTGCCTCAGCCTCTTAGAGTACTGGGATTACATGTGTGAGCAACTGTGCCCAGCCCACATAAATCTTTCTAAAATGTCTCTGTGATAGCCTTTTCTCCTGCCATGCAACCTTTAGTGACTCCCTTGGTACTCAGAATGTAATTCATACATCTGAACTTACTGTTCAGACTCCTTCACTTTATTCTTCTTTTCCCTTCCCAGCCCATCCCTAATCTCCTTATCCAACTTTTACTCACTCTTTATACCAAGATCAGATACTACCAAATCTCACTAGTGTCACATTGATTTCTGAGAGTATTCTAGCTGGGGACCATTAGAAGTGAGGAAGTATTAGAGGAGTAGCTATCAGGGATTCGGGGATTTTGATGTATTCTGGTTGTATCACATTGACAGGAAAAGAATAACACATTTTCTTAATTGATTTGACCAACATCTCTCAAGGTATTTCTTCTGTTGTCCACATCTCTTCAGTTTTAATTAGCATGATAATTTTGACTGTTTAGGGCACCAGAAATTTAATTTTAACCTAACTGTACTCAGTCTTTTTCTTCAGTTGTACAAATTGCATTTGCAAATTTAAGTCTGTGCAGTATCCCTGAATCCAAATTCAGATTGTGTATCCTATGGGTGTGAGGAAATTTTCACACTCTATCCAGATTCTCTAAATGGATGATATTTTAGAATTAAAATCTGTGGTTTAGGAATGTTTTGATAGTCTTCCAAGTACTAATTAAACATTAAAAAAAATTTTTTTTTTGAGACAGGGTCTTGCTGTGTCACCCAGGCTGGAGTGTAGTGGTGTGATCACAGCTCACTGCAGCCTCCACCTCCTCAGCTCAAGCAGTCCTGTCTCAGTCTCCTGAGTAACTGGGACTACAGGTGCACAGTACCAAGCCCAGCTAATTTTTATATTTTTGGCAAAGATGGGGTCTCACTATATTGGCCAGGCTGGTCTCCAACTTCTGGCCTCAAGCAGTCCTTCTACCTCAGCCTCCCAAAGTACTGGGATTACAGGTATGATCCACTGCACCCAGCTAAAATATTTTTTCTTAATACCTCAATAAATACCTATAGTTTGATATTTTTTTCTCTTTAATTGGACCTGAGATAAATACAAGATCCCTTGAATGGTTGTCAGATTTAGAGTTGCTTGACAAGGACAGTGTTCTCCTTTAGTAAAAGGAGAACATAAACAAAAGTTCGATTTTGCTTCAGAAATGCAAGGGCAGGTCATTTAAATTTGTGACACACATGACAAAATTAGTTAAGAGTATGGTGACTGAAATAATCCTTTAATAATTATCACTTTATAGAACTATCTTTAATTGCTGATGGAAAGGGCAGGCAAATTCTTCTCCATTGCTTTTGATCCACACAGGGCTTCTGATTAATACTGAAGAGCATTTAAAAAATACTTTCGCCTTTTCTCTCTTTAAATCAGTATAGCTTATATCCTATGTCCTGGTTCTATTATTCTTGGTTCATTTTTACTCCTGACCAAAAGTAGAAATGTAAAACCTACAAGTTTTATGTTATTTCCAGATGTCAGTGTAAGAACGTTAAGTGGATGGAGTATAATGTGGATTTGCTTTAGGTTAGGGGTGTCCAGTCTTCTGATTTTCCTATACCACATTTGAAGAATTGTCATAGGCCACATATAAAATATACTAACAATAGCTATTGAGCTTTAAAAAAAATGTAAAAAAAAAATTCTCATAATGGGCTGGGCACAGTGGCTCTCACTTGTAATCCCAGCACTTTGGGAGGCTGAGGCTGGCAGATCACTTGAGGTCACCAGTTTGAGACCAGCCTGGCCAACATGGTGAAACCCTATCTCTACTAAAAATACAAAAATTAGCCGGGTGTAGTGGCATACACCTGTAATCCCAGCTACTCGGGAGGCTGAGGCAGGGCAGTCTCTTGAACCCTCGAGGCGGAGGCTGCAGTGAGCTGAGATCGCGCTACTGCAGTCTGGGTGACAGAGTGAGGCTCTGTCTCAAAAAAGAAAAAAAAAATGTTTTAAGAAACTTTATGAATTTGTGTTTGGCTGCATTCAAAGCCATCCTGAGCCACAGTGGCTCACTGACGGTGGGTTGGACAAGCTTGCTTTAGATGATCAGATTTGGCAGGAAGGTGTGAAGGGGGTGTGGGAGTGATTTCTTCTTGAAAGAAGAAAGTATAAAGTTCCTGTTACTCCCTTACCTTCTCCTGACTCTGTATCTAAAGTACTCTGTTAAGTTCTTTATACCTCATTTTCCTCCCCTACTACATTGTGAACTCTGTGAGGTCGGGGTTCAGGCTGTGTTATCTGCCCATCTCCAGTGAATGCAGGGATAAATTGGGAGCCTGAGCCTAACCCTAGTCATTATTGACAAGCTTCTGTTTAGCCTCAGGGAAGTCATACTATAGCTCTTTATGTCTGTTTTCAAAAGGATAAAATAGATAGTCTAGAGATAGAGGAGACCTTAAAGATTACATAATCCACCCTTTATTTTACAGGTGAAGAATCCCTACCTGTCTGGCTCTTCCAAATATCAGAATAGACATACTTTGAATTAAATAAATAGCAGTGTTATATTTTATCCTCATTTTCTCTTGTGGGATGTATTAATTTCATTTGGGACTATGTGCACAGTCTTAAACCAGATCCATATTTTTCTTAGCAATTTAGTGCTCGAACTGTATTCATGAGTTAGAAAAAGAATGGATGATTTAAGTTTCTCAGGGCAGAGGACAATAGAGAGAGAAACAAACAGATCTAATCAGTGGGACATACAATAAATGAAAATAGAATACCTTAGATCTAGTTGCTTAAATCAGTTCTCACTAGCTATTTCTCACTAAACTTGTTTTTATATAAACTTGTGGACATACTAAGATCTTTATTTCTAAATATGTGGTCATTTAAAAAATGATTTTCAGAAATTGTTTGGATTTGGGGACTTCTTAAATTTTATTTTGTAATGAAACATCTTCATAATTATGAGGGATACCTGTGTCCTGAGATCTGTTATAACATACCTTAAGAAAACCGAAATATGTTTTTTGTTTGTTTGTTGAGACAGGATATTGCTCTGTCACTCATGCTAGAGTACAGTGGTGCAGTCATGGCTTACTGCTGCCTCGACCTCCTGGGCTCAGTCAATCCTCCTACCTCAGCCTTGCAAGTAGCTAAGACTACAGATACATACCACCACGCCCAGCTGTTTTTTGCATTTTTTGTAGAGACGATATTTAACTATGTTGCCCAGGCTGGTTTCAAACTCCTGTGCTCAGGTAATCAATCCTCTGGCCTCCACCGTTTAAGGTGCTAGGATTACAGGCATGAGCCACTGGGCCTGGCCTGAAGTATGCATTTATTTTTTTAAGTTGGGGATGACTATTTGCCTTACAAAAGAATGTTTCACTTTAATAAAGCATTCAAATGAAGTACTGATACATGGTATAACAAGGAGGAACCTTAAAAACATAAGTGAAATAATCCAGACATAGAAGATCACATGTGGTAAGATTCCATTTTTATGAAATATCCCAAAAAGGCAAATCTAGAGAGACAGAAAGTAGATTATTGGTTGTTTAGGGCCAGGGGAATGGAGAAATAAGAGAATGATTGCCAAGGATCAAAAGATTTCTTTGAGAGGATATAAATATTCTAAAATTGACTGTAGCCAGGGCAGTATAGCGAGATTCTGTCTCTACAAAAAATTTAAAAATTAGCAAAGCGTGGTGATGTGCACCTCGAGTCCTAGCTACTCAGGAGGGTGAGGCAAGAGGTTTGCTTGAACCTAGGAGTTCAAAACTGCAGTGAGCTTGACTGTGATGATGGTTGCACACTTCTGTGAATGTGCTGAAAGTTGTTGAATTGTATACTTTAAATGGATGAATTATACAATGCATGCTTTGTATCCTGTTTGTTTGTTTGTTTGAGACAGAGTCTCTCTCTGTCTCCCAGGCTGGAGTGCAGTGGCACAATCTCGGCTTACTGCAACCTGCACCTCCCAGGTTCAAGTGATTCTCCTGCCTCAGCCTTCCAAGGAGCTGGGATTATAGGCACCCGTCGTCGTGCCCAGCTAATTTTTGTATTTTTGTAGAGACAGGATTTCACCATGTTGGCCAGGCTGATCTCAAACTCCTGACCTTAAGTGATCCACCTGCCTCAACCTCCCAAAGTGCTGGGATTACAAGCATGAGCCACCATGCCCAGCCATGAATTGTATCTTAATAAAGCTATTTTAGAAAGCATTTATCATAAGATTTATTTCAATAGCACCAGGCACAGTGGCTTATGCCTGTAATCCCAGCACTTTGGGAGGTTGAGGCTAAAAGATCACTTGAACCCAGGAATTTGAGACCAGCCTGGGCAACATGGCAAAACCTCAGCTCCACTAAAAATACAAAAATTAGCCAGGTGTGGTGGTATACGCCAGTAGTCCCAGCTATTAGAGAGGCTGAGGTGAGAGGATCACTTGAGCCCAGGAGGTGGGCTGCAGTGAGTGGAGACTGTGCTACTGCACTCTAGCCTGGGCGACAGAGTGAGGCCCTGTCTCAGTAAAAAACAAAAAACAAAAAAAACCCATAAGACTGGTTTAAATAGTGAGCATTGTCATATAATCTAAATAAGCATTTGATTTTTAATAATAGCATCTAACATTTATTAATTGCTTATTATGTGCTAGGCATTGTGCTAAATACTTTAGAGCAGGCATCCCCAAACTACAGCCCACGGGCCGCATGCGGCCCCCTGAGGCCATTTATCCGCCCCCCCCCCCACACTTCAGGAAGGGGCACCTCTTTCATTGGTGGTCAGTGAGAGGAGCACAGTATGTGGCGGCCCTCCAACGGTCTGAGGGACAGTGAACTGGTCCCCTGTGTAAAAAGTTTGGGGACGCCTGCTTTAGAGCCTACATATTCTTGCATTAGGGTTTAGTTTACACACAGCAATGTTTCAGCAACACAGTCATCTTTGTATTCTCTGTGCATGCTAGCTCTGAGCCTTACAAAATGTGTGAATGAGGGAGGAGAGGGAGGGAGGAAGGAAGGAAGGAGGGAACGAGGGAGGGAGGGAAGGAAGGAAGGAAGGAAAGAAAGGGAGGGAGGGAAGGAAAGAAGGAAAGAAAGGGAGGGAGGGCCAGCAGGCTGGCTGACTGTTTCTGGCATGGCATCCCAACACATCAGGGCATTGCTGTTTCCTTGTCTTTGTATCAGTCTACTCGCAGGCCTGCTAAGCAATTCTGGCTCATACAAGGATTAGGGGAAAAATTATTCTGACTTGTTTTTGCCATTTATATACAAGTTAGGAAAGAAGGTGGCATTATTGCATTGCCTTCTTTTCCTTTGCTCCTTATTTCAAGTAATCAGCACAACCCATCTTTAGCTTTCAACCTTTGCATTTTACTCTTGGTAGTAGTTGTTTAATCTTTCTGCAGATCCTCTTAGGAGAATACAATCCCAAATAAATTGAGCTTTGAGTATACCCAAATCAGAGTCTGAAAAATTTTCTCCTAAAATCTTCTATGTAGGTGATCTTTTTCCCTCCTTCCCTTTTGCCCTTCCTCTGTACTTCCCTCTCTTCCTACCCTTCTTTTCCCAGTTTTAGAGTAGAAATAAGAGATCTTCAAACTCTTAAAGTGAAGGTCTGATTTCTTATTTTTAGACAATAGAATTAGGATAATTAGTTGGATACTGACTAAAGTCAGGAAGAATACAGTTGAGCTCCTCAACCCAGAACTACCTAGAATCCTATGATCATCACCTGTGTTGAGGTTGCTCTACAACTGAGACCATCTATTACCTTCTGGGTAAGCTAGGAAATACTTATTTATATCTGTGTTACTAATTACTGAATTATAAGAAATTAGTTTTATCTACCACTCATAGTTAATCCAAATTTGTGTCTTTTTATAAATCATTTATAAGAGTGATTAGAGTCAAGCTGCTTTTTCTAGAATTCTAAAAAGCTTGGAAACCATGATAAAGACTATAAAGCTACCCCTCTCCAGAGCCCTGGTCATGATTGTTATGAGTATATATTACTGATAAATAATGGATCTTTTGCTGAAAAACATCAATATTAAAAGCATTTTTCTATTCATGCTGTTTTTACTCAATTTTTCAGGGTTTTAAAGACATAGCTGTTTTTCGTAACAGGCTCATAGCTGTTTCCTCTACTATTACAAAATTTGTGCCTGATTTCTTAAGTTACTAATTAATGGAATTCTTAATAAAACTCTTGCTCAATATCATATATATAATTTTTTCTGAAAAGTATAAGCACAGATGCAGTTGACTTTTGTTTCTGTTTTTTTGTTTTTAAGATCCTCTGTCTCCAAAAACATTAAAAATTAGCTGGGTATGGTGGCTTGTGCCTGTGATCACAGCTACTTGGGAAGCTGAGGAAGGAGGATCACTTGAGCCCAGGAACTTCAGGTTGCATTAGCTATGACCACACCACTATACTCTAGCCTGGGTGACAGTGAGACTCCATCTCACAAATATATATATATATTATACATATGTGTGTGCGTTTGTGTGTGTGTATAAAATACAATATTGTAGGATGCAGCTTAACCATTTTGGCTTTTACCTAAAATGGAACAAACCAATGAGGTGATTTGACAGTTGGGAACATCTGAAAAGGGTGATTTTCTTTGCCCAGGTGTTGATGAATGCTTTATAATTTCATTTAAATAAAATATTCACACCCACCGTATTGATTACAGTTCTGCTTGACAGGAACTGCATCAACCTTCTTTCCATGTAGCATCTAATGTATTACCATTATTATTATTAGGAAGTGAGAAGTTCTATCATTGTTATCGTCACCAAACTGAAGGGAAGCACTTAACCATGTGATAGCAGTGGAGAAATTGCTACGGCCTTGTATGGACTATCAGTGAATGGCTAAAGGGAAACTTTGGTTTCCATTTAATTTACTGTGGCAGAGTGTCCTGTTTAAAGTCTAAAGATAGCAAGCATGTTCTGTAATTTTTATCTTGAGGCCTAGTAAATCATTAAGTCTTCTTGCTTTCCACTGATCAGCAGAAGAGGCTGAATAATGATGCCGTCCTTCTAGGTATGGCAAAACAGTGGAGAGAGTAAACATTACAAAAGAAAGAAAATCATTCCAGTTTTGAAAGAATTAATTTTTTTTTTTTTTTTTTTTTTGAGACGGAGTTTCACTCTAGTTACCCAGGTGGAGTGCAATGGCGCGATCTCGGCTCACCGCAACCTCCGCCTCCCGGGTTCAGGCAATTCTCCTGCCTCAGCCTCCTGAGTAGCTGGGATTACAGGCACGCACCACCATGCCCAGCTATTTTTTTTGTATTTTTAGTAGAGACGGGGT
Source organism: Saimiri boliviensis (assembly GCF_048565385.1). Taxonomy (NCBI): domain Eukaryota; kingdom Metazoa; phylum Chordata; class Mammalia; order Primates; family Cebidae; genus Saimiri; species Saimiri boliviensis. The sequence continues at coordinate 22,215,688 of NC_133456.1, forward strand.
TTCACCATGTTGACCAAGATGGTCTCGATCTCTTGACCTTGTGATCCACCCGCCTCGGCCTCCCAAAGTGCTGGGATTACAGGCTTGAGCCACCGCGCCCGGCCTTTGTTTTTTTTTTTTTTTTTTTTACACAGATAGCCTTACTCTGTCACCTAGGGTGGAAAGCAGTGGTATGATCATGACTCACAGCAACCTCTAATTCCCACACCCATATCTTCCCACCTCAGACGCTGAGTAGCTGGGACCATAGGTGTATGCCACCATGCCCAAGTAACTTTTTTTTGAAGAGATGGTGTTTCACTATATTGCTCAGGTTGATCTTGAACTCCTGGCGTCAAGCAGTTCTCCCACCTTGACCTCCCAAAGTGCTGGGATTACAGGCATGAGCCACCATAGACAGCGTAGTTATTTTTTTGTCAGAGAAAAAGTGAGATGAGAAGAGGAAATAACCAACAAAAATGCATTAGCTGACTGGTCAAGTACAGAGTTCATGTGTTCAGGTAGTATCATTAAATCCCTGAATGTATTAGCTGATTAGGCTGGAGTAGTCACATAAAAACATTTGTCTATATATGGCCAGGCACAATGGCTAAGGCCCGTACTCCCAGCACTTTGGGAAGCTGAGGTGGGCAGATTGATTGAGCCCAGGAATTTAAGACCAGCCTGGGCAACATAGTGAAACTCTGTCTCTACAAAAATTGTAACAAACCCAAATGTAGTGGTACATACCTGTAGTCCCAGCTACTCTGGATGCTGAAGCGGAATGATCTATTGAGCCCCAAGTGACAGAGGCTGCAGTGAGCGAAGATCACACCACTGTACTTTAGCCTGGATGACAGAGCAATACCCTGTCTGAAAGAAAAAAAAAAAAAATCTAATTTCATTCTACTAGTACTTTTTGTTGTTGTTGTTGTTAAGACGGAGCCTTGCTCTGTTTGTTGGCAGTCCGCTCACAGCAACCTCCACCTCCTGTGTTCAAGAGATTCTCCTGCCTCAGCCACCCAAGTAGCTGGGATTGCAGACATGCACCACCACGCCTGGCTAATTTTTGTATTTTTAGTAGATGTGGGGTTTCACCATGTTGTTGAGGCTGCTCTCGAACTCCTGACCTCAGGTGATCTGCCTGCCTCAGCATCCCAAAGAGCTGAGATTACAGGTGTGAACCACTGCATCCAGCTCTACTAGTACTCTTCCCATTTCCATTCCTGTTCTTGGAGTCTCTTGTTAAGAATAAATTAATGAAATTCATTGGGAAATAGGAAGGACAGGGATTTTATCTCTGAACTCCTCAAGGTACATTAGGGCTGACCCAAAAAGATAAGAAATTATAACATCTGCGGAGATTGTTGGGAAAGTATACTAATTTTAAAACTAAATTGAACCCAGAAGGTTGAGGCTGCAATGAGCCGATTGTATCAGTACACTCCAGCCTAGGCAACAGATTGAGACCTTATGTATGGGGGGTGGGGGGCAAATTTGGGGTTTACACACTTTAGCAGGGAGGAGGAGGAGGGATCAACAGGTGAAGCACAGGGGATTTTTAGGGCAATAGAAGTATTCCATCTGATACATGGATGTATGTGCATGCATCAAAACCCGTAGAACTGTACAACACAAAGAATGAACTCTAAAGTATGAATTTAGTAAATAGTATTGTGGGCCAGGTGTGGTGGCTCATGCCTGTAATTCTAGCACTTTGGGACCCTGAGGTGGGTGGATTCCTTGAGCCCAGGAGTTCAAGACCAGTCTGGGCAACATGGCAAAACCACTTTTCTACAAAAAAATATAAAAATTAGCCAGGTATGGTGGCATACTCCTGCTCGGGAGGCTGAGGTGGGAGGATGGCTTGAACGCAGAAGCTTGAGGCTGCAGTGAACTGTGATTATGCCACTGCAATGAAGCCTGAGCAAATAACAAGACCCTGTCTCAAAAAAAAAAAAAAAAACTATTCTAAAAAATTAAAAATCTATTCATTGAAAAAAAAATTTTTGGTTGGCTGTAGTGGCTCATGCCTGTAGTCCTAGCACTTTGGGAGACTGAGGCAGGAGAATCACTTGAGGCCAGGAGTTTGAGTCCAGCCTGGGCAACATAGCGAGACCCTGTCTCTTAAAAATAAAAATAAAATAAGAAGAACTAACTCTCAAAAATGGTCATTGGCCAGTCATGGTGGCTTATGCATGTAATCCTAGCATTTTGGGAGACCAAGGTAGGTGGATCACCTGAGGTCAGGAGTTTGAGACCAGCCTGGTTAACGTGGTGAAACCCTGTCTCTACTAAAAACACAAAAATTAGCCAAGTGTGGTGGCACATGCCTGTAGTCCAAGCTGCTTGAGAGGCAGAGGCAGGAGAATCGCTTGAACCCGGGAGGCAGAGGTTGCAATGAACTGAGATTTCGCCACTGCGCTCCAGCCTGCTCAGTAGAGCTGTCTCAAAAAAAAAAAAAAAAGATCATAAATTACACAAGTGTAAGAATTAAAGTAGTGGTTGATAGGTAAAGTCACGTGGAGTTTGGAGGCAGTTATGGAAGAATAGTGGGGTTACATTGAGATATCTAGTGGTTTGTTTATTTAACCACTTAAAACCCACAAACCTTCCATGTTCACACTATCACTAATCATAATAGCTGTCTACTGGTAGATAATGGATAAACAAAATGTGATCTGTACGTACAGTAGACTATTAGCCTTAAAAAGGAAGGAAGTTTTGACACATACTACAATATAGATGGACCTTGAGGACATTATACTAAATAAAATAGCCAATCACAAAAAGATACTGTATAATTCCACTTGTATGAGCAGTCAAATTCATAGAAAAATGAAGTAGAATGGTGGTTGCCAGGGGCTGGGAAGAGAGGGAAATGGGGAGTTGTTTATTGGGTATAGAGTTTCAGTTTTGTAAGATGAGAAAATTCTGGAACTCTATTTATACAGCAAAGTTAATATACTTGATACTACTGAACTATGTATTTAGAAACAGTTAAGATGGTAAATTCTAACCACAATTCAAAAAGAACTTATAACAAAAGCCCACACAAATGTGTTCATGTGGGGGGACATAAAAGGAAATAATTTGGAAACTAACTTTATGATACCAAGATAAAAGTAATCCAGACTCATGTTGATATTTTTCCTGCCCTAGCCCTACGATGAGCTTTTTCTCCAAGAAGTCTTGGTTCCTTTTATTGGATTTAGCATCCAAGATTGGGGTTCTAGATTTAGCAACCAGGATTGCTACTGGAGTGTGATTGCTTCTTTTAGCTTACAGAGTTAGAAAATGTACATATGGAGGTATGTTAACTCATGTATACACACATCTATAATTCTGTATCCACCTGTACAATTATTAACCTAAGCATGGATTTCATTAGATACCTGTTAGATGTCTCCAACTATAATCCAGTACCACAGAGATCATTGTTGCCTTTTCTTTTTGCTTATTTATAAGTTCCCTCACCAACAGTAAAACATCTGATCCAACACCCATCATCCATTTACTTATTGTTTATCCGTAGTATATATGTAAAACAGTTTCAGAATTGTGAATCTGGGAGAAACAGATTTACCAGCTAGCATACACTGTTTATGTACAGTTCCTTTTGTTTTTAGTCTTACAGTTTCCAGTCAAAACACCATTTTCCAATGTTATATCAGGTACTTTTTTTTTTTTTGGAGACGGAGTTTCGCTCTTGTTACCCAGGCTGGAGTGCAATGGCGCGATCTCGGCTCACCGCAACCTCCGCCTCCTGGGTTCAGGCAATTCTCCTGCCTCAGCCTCCTGAGTAGCTGGGATTACAGGCATGCACCACCATGCCCAGCTAATGTTTTGTGTTTGTAGTAGAGATGGGGTTTCACCATGTTGACCAGGATGGTCTTGATCTCTTGACCTTGTGATCCACCCGCCTCGGCCTCCCAAAGTGCTGGGATTACAGGCGTGAGCCACTGCGCCTGGCAAGGTATTTGTAATAAAGGTAGATTCATTTTTCACAATCTTTGTCTCATTCAGAGATCCTGATTGCATTGTTGATTTTTTTTTTCTTTTTCTAAGTTCACATACGTCAAAGTCTACTCTTTGTGATGTACAGTTGTGGGTTTGGACAAATGAGTGGAGTCGTGATTTTGATTGTTATGATTTCTTTTCTTTTCTTTTTTTTTTTTTTTTTTAATTATTTTGGAGATGGAGTCTCGCTCTGTCACCTAGGCTGAAGTGCAGTGGTGTGATCTTGGTTTACTGCAACCTTCACCTCCTGGGTTCAAGGGATTCTAGTGCCTCAGCCTCCCAAGCAGCTGAGACTACAGGGATGTACCACCACACCCGCCTTGTCTTTTTTGTTTGTTTTTAGTAGAGATTGGATTTCAACATGTTGGCCAGGCTGTTCTTGAACTGCTGACCTCAGGTGATCTGCCCACCTCAGCCTCCCAAGTGCTGGGATTATAGGTGTGAGCCACCATGCTCAACCTTGTTTCTACCTTTTAAAAGTTTTTTATAATGTTGCATTTAATGTTTAGGTCTGTGGACCATTTTGAATTTTTTTTTTTTTTTTTTTGTATAAGGTATAATATGTAAATATCTTTACATCTTACTCTTTTTTGGTGGGGGATACATATTGACATGCAAATTTTACATCACCATTTGCCTAAAAGACTATCTTTTCTCCATTGAATTACCATTGTACCTTTGTAAAAGTGTAGTTGGCTGTGTTTGTGAAGGTCTTTTTTAAGATTCTCTATTGTATTCCATTGATCAATGGACTCTTATTCTTCCCCAGTACTACCGTGTATTGATTGTTGTAGTAAGTCTTAAAGTCAGGTAATATGAATCCTCTAATTTTGTTATTCTTTTCCAGAATGGTTTGGCTATTCTAATTCCTTGTCTTTTTATATAAATTTTAGAATAAGCTCTATGTGTCTGTAAAAAGACCTAGCTAGCATTTTGATTGTGATTGTGTTGATCAAATTGAATTGAATCTTAGCAATATTGAGTCTTCCAGTAAATGACATGGTGTCTCTTTCCATATATTTGACTATTCTTTGGTTTCTTTTATTAGTGTTTTGTAGTTTTACACATACAGATCCTGCACATATTTTGTCATGTTTATACCCAAGCGGTCCTTTAGTAGGAGAGGTATTATAAATGAGTAGATAAGTATTATAAAAGAGTAGATAGGTATTATAAATATATTATAAATGAGTAGATAGGTATTATAAAAGAGTAGATAAATGGTATTGCTTTTTAATTTGTGATTTCAGTTGCTCATTGCTGGTACATAGCAATAAAATTGACTTTTGTATATTGACCTTTTATCCTGTTACCTTACTAAACCAACTTATTTTTTAGTTCAAGAAGGTTGCATTTTTTTGTTAGTGGGTCTTTGTTTTGGGGATTTGGGTTTTTGTTTTTGTTTTTTTTGTAGAGTCTTATGATTTTCTAGACAGTTACGTTACTTAAGAATAGAAAGTTCTATTTCATTGTTTGCAGTGGGTATGCCTTTTATTTATTTTTCTTGCTTTATTGCACTGGCTAGTACTTCATGTTGTTAAATAGGACTTGTGAGAAAATATATCCTTACTTTGTTCCAGATCTTAAGGGAAAGCATGCATTCTCTCACCATTAAATGTGATGTTAGCTACTTGTTTTTCATAGATACCCTTCATTAGTTTAAGGAATTTCCTTCTATTCTTAGTTTGAGAGTTGTTTTTTTAAATCATGAATGAATGTTTCATTTTAGTAAAAACTTTTTCTGCATTTATTGGTATAACATCTGGTTTAAAAAAAATTATTTAGCCTTTTGATATGATAAAATACACTGATTTTCATATGTTAAACTAGTCTAGCATTCCTGGGATGAATCCCAGTTAGTTGTGATATATTATCCCTTTTATATATTGCTAAATTTGATGTGCTAAGGACCTTTTGGATTTATGTATGGCTTTTTAAAAGGAAAAGCTATATGTAATTAACTTGCAGAATATTATGATGTGGAGTGTGAAAAACATCTGCTTTGGAAAGCTTGATTTCTTTATTACTGCCTTCCTAAAATTCATTCTTTTTCTGCATTTCATAATTTGGAAGATTGGACATATATAAAGTTAGGACTTTAGATAAAAATCTGAGTCATTTGAAAAATTGTACATTTTTAGGTAAACATTTGACAAAAATGTGAAATGATTCTCTTTTCAGACATACTATCTGGCTACTTATTTTATATGTGTGTTTTAGATGCTGATGTGGTTTGGCTCTGTCCCCACCTAAATCTCATGTCACATTCCCGGAGTTGGAAGAAAGGCCTGGTGGGAGGTGATTGAATCTTGGGGGCAGACTTCCCCTTTGCTGTTCTCTGTTATAATAGAGTTCTCATGAGACCTGGTTATTTTATTAAAGTGTGTAGCACCTCCCCCTTCTCTCTTTCCCTCTCTCTCTCTTCTGCTGGCCATGTGAAGATGTGACTGCTTCCCTTTTGCCTTCTGCCATGATTATAAGTTTTCTAAGGCCTTCCCAGCTATGCTTCCTATACAGCCTGCGGAACTGTGAGTCAATTAAACCCTTTTTCTTCATAAATTACTGAGTCTCAGGTGTGTCTATAGCAGTGTGAGAACTGGCTAATACAGGTGGCTTATTCTTTCAAATTGATTTCTTTTCTTATTTAGACATTTGGTGCTTACTGTTTTAATGTATTAAATTAGCTTCTTTAATATACCTTTTGATCATTCATTAATGATTTTCAAGTGGCTGGGGAATTGGGATATATTTAATCCAGAATAGAAGCTTTAAAGAATGACCTCCCAGGGAGAGTATAGCTCTGATTGTGATTCTGGTGATGAATGACTGTTTGGATTTTGTTTTTTTTTTAAATACTCTGCAGGGACATATATAATCAATCATCAAAAATTCTGTTCTAGTGAATATATAGATATTAATATCATGAATGATAGGTTTAACTTAGGTCCATAAAGGAAAGAGATAAGGTCACTGCTTGCTCACTCAGAGAGTGAGGGAAAGCATTCTGCTGATGCCATTATTTCTACTTCCAGAATGCTACCTAGAGAACTGTCCTAAGTTTATTGCTGACAGCTGGGAAATAGAGGATTGCTGCGTTGGGAGGTCAGGATTAAGGTGGTCCTTTCATAGTATAAGCATTCACTTCTGTCTAGGTTAGTGCAAACTTTTAGGTTATGCCTAAATTAAATATTTTCTAACCCCTCCCATACATTTAAAGCAAGTAGGTTCCAGGAATAAGGAGTTCTGAGTCCTCACCATTCTAACAGTAAATAGAAGATAGGCAGTATGAAGTCCTACAGATAATTCAGTATGAATGCTGAAGATAGAAAAGGTATTATAGTGGGCTGGGTGCCATGACTCATACTTGTAGTCCCAGCACTTTGGAAGGCCGAGGTGAGTGGATCATGAGGTCAGGAGTTCGAGACCAACCTGGCCAACACAGTGAAGCCCTGTCTCTCCTAAAAATACGAAAATTAGCCGGGGGTGGTGGCATGTGCCTATAATGAGAAGGCTGAGGCAGGAGAATTACTTGAACCTGTGAGTGGAGGTGGCAGTGAGCCAAGATGGCGCCACTGCCCTCCAGCCTGAGCAACAGAGCAAGACTCTATCTTGGAAAAAAAAGATATTATAGTGTTTATGGTTGGTAGTTTGTTTGAAGAGACAGGGTCTTACTCTGTCATGCTTGAGTGCAGTGGTACAATCATGGCTCACTGCAGTCTCGAACTCCTTGGCTCAAGATATCTTCCCTCAGCCTCCCAAGTAGCTGGGACTATAGAACTTGCCACCATGCCGTGCTAATTAAAAAAAATTTTTTTTTAGCGATAAGATCTTATTGTGTTGCCCAGGCTGGTCTTGAATTCCTGGCCTCAAGTGATCTTCCTGTCTCACCCACTCAAAGTGTTGGGATTTTAGATGTGACTCACTGTACCCAGCCTGGGGTTTTGTCTTTTTTTTTTTTTCCTAATTTTTGTTGTGTTTCGTTTTTTGAGACAGGGTCTCACTCTGTTACCCAGGGTGGAGTACAGTGGCATGATCTCATTTCACCTCCTGGGTGCAAGTGATCCTCTCACCTAAGCTTCCTGAGTAGCTGAGACTATAGGCATGTGCCACCATGTCTGGCTAATTTTTGTATTTTTTTGTAGAGGTGGAGTTTTACTGTGCTGGGATTACATGTGTGAACCACTGTGCCAGGCTTTTTTTCTTAATTTTTATGTAAAATTGAAAATATTTAGATCTATTTCCATAGGATAGCCTCTAAAAAGTGGACTCTGATTCAAAGGATATGAATATTTTTAAAGATTTTGAAGGCTGGGCACAGTGGCTCATGCCTGTAATTTCATCACTTTGGGAGGCGGAGGCAGGTGGATCACCTGAAGTCAGGAGTTCAAGACCAGCCTGGCCAACATGGTGAAACCCCATCTCTACTAAAAGTAAAAAAAATCAGCTCGGCGTGGTGGCAGAAGACTATAATCCCAGCTACTCAGGAGGCTGAGGCAGGAGAATCACTTGAACCTGGGAGGCAGAGATTGCAGTGAGCCAAGATTGAGGCCCTGCACTACAGCCTGGACAACAAGAGCAAAACTTCATCTCAATCCATCAATCAATCGAGACAAGATTTTGAAACATTCTTTCACCCAAGCGAAACAAATCCTTTATGTTAATGATTACTTATTCAAGAAACATTACCTATTACAGATGAGTGAAACTATCATTTGGAACAAATTGTATTTTCTTAAAAATGGATAATAATGCATCGTATGCATATAATTTCATTATAATGCAGTACATTTGTTCTACTGAAGGTGTAATTAACAGAGAGGAATTTGCCATTTAGAGGTCTAGTGCAAGATTTAAAACAGGAACCCAGTGGGTACTCAGGATATTTGAATCATAGATCATCAAATTGGAAAGCTGAGACAGGTCTCAACAGGATTCAGTCCGTCCCCACATTTAGATTTCTGTATTTGTGTGTTTCTGGAACATTGATTTGCCTCACAAAAAAGTATTTTGTAATGTATAAAGAAAAATGTGGTTCGTGCTACATATTAAATACTCCCTTTTCCTTATTATTCTATCAGTCTAGAATCAAACTTACATAATGATAGTTATAACTTAGTCTTGGCAAATCAAAGTCGGAATTAACCTAAATTCTTTTTGACCTGAGATAAAAAACAAGTTAGTTCACTTTTCATATTAAAACATTTTTGTTTTTAATTCTTTGAAACAAATGAAGATACCTGGCTTATTTTTTTAAGAGATCAAAACAAAATTAAACATCTCATACCTATTGTAAGCTGCTCAAAACCCCGTATCTTTTCTTTCCATTTTGTTTCCTCTGTGAATATTTGGCAGGAAGGATTTTATAAGTTTAATATGTATACAGGACTACAGTAATTTATTCTTATTAATATCACTAGCTATAAGTAGTGGAATGGTTCTTTGGGAGTTTTTCATATGACATCAGAGCTTAAATGATTCATAATTGGTGTTTGAGAATCTTATTACATAGATCTTTTATTCATGTACAGTGTTGTCAGATTTGGGGGGATTTGTTTGATTTTTACCTGGATTCTTTACTCTAGTATATTTTGAACAAGTAGGGTAATTTTTGTGTGTGTGGTGGTGGGTCGGTAACTTTTGTCAAGTATTTGTTTCCTTATTGATAAGGAACTCATTGGATTGTTGTGGAAATTCTTTTTTTTTTTTTTTGGTGGAGTCTTACTGTGTCACTTAGGCTGGAGTGCAGTGATGCAGTCTCGGCTCACTGCAACCTCCATCTCCTGGCTTCAGAGGATTCTTGTGCCTCAGTCTCCTGGGTTCAAGCGCTTAGCCTCCTGAATAGCTGGGATTACAGGTGTACACCACCACGCCCAGCTAATTTTTGTAGTTTTAGTAGAGATGGGGTTTTGCCACGTTGGCCAGGCTGATCTCCAACTCCTGGCCTTAAAAGATCCATCTGTCTCGACCTTCCAAAGTGCTGGAATTACAGATGTGAGCCACTGTACCCGGCCCCAAATTCAAATTAAATAGCACCTAGTACAGCTCTTGGGTACATAGTAGCTGCTATAATAACTTATGAATCCTTTTATGAAGTTGTACCTAAAAGTTAATTAGCTTTCTAGTTGGCACTTAAAACAACAACCAAAAACCCCAAATCTCATCCATTTACCCGTATGTAGCAGGCAAGAACTGAATGGCAGGATACCAGAGAAGTGGCATGATGGCATGGCTATTTATTTCAATACAGTTGTGGGACACAGGGTGTGTGGAATCTGGCTCTGGATTTGCCACAGAATATTGGGTCTCTGTAGATAATATGGTTAAAATTTCTTCAAGTATATGTAACACAACCTACTTGCTCAGCTAAGAGTGCTGATTAAGTCCATGTTTTCCTATTCAATAATAATATATTTCTAAGTTTTATCCCATGTGAAAATGGTTTAAAGTTCATTTTTCTTCAAGTTCTCTTCATAGATATTTCCAAGGACTTTCCTGGATTGTATTCAGTTTACAGGGTTCTTTCCTAGTTATTACTATAGGAGAAAAGTATGTTCCTGCTACTGCAGGACGTGAGTGGGAAGGAGTGGGTACAGACAGGTAACACATCAAGCCCAGGGAATATGGGGAGAAGGAATGGGTCTGTGTAGCTGTACAGCCTGATGATAAGGGGTCAGATTCATGTTAGGTGAGAAGGATATCCATGGTGCATTGATGTTGCCTAGTGTGGAGTTTCAGAGCCCAGGTGGGATGAGGATGACATCTACACCAGGGAGTTGGTCGTAGCTGCAGATATATAGAAGATTGGTTACATATGGAAGGAGGGGGATTGATAAAAATAAATACAGTGAGGATAAAATAAATTCAATAATAAATTTAAGTATTGAAAATATTTGCCGGGCGCGGTGGCTCAAGCCTGTAATCCCAGCACTTTGGGAGGCCGAGGCGGGTGGATCACGAGGTCGAGAGATCGAGACCATCCTGGTCAACATGGTGAAACCCCGTCTCTACTAAAAATACAAAAAATTATCTGGGCATGGTGGCGCGTTCCTGTAATCCCAGCTACTCAGGAGGCCGAGGCAGGAGAATTGCCTGAACCCAGGAGGCGGAGGTTGCGGTGAGCCGAGATGGCGCCATTGCACTCCAGCCTGGGTAACAGGAGCGAAACTCCGTCTCAAAAAAAAAGAAAATATTTAAAAATAATTTTGAAATAATATAGCCTAAAATGAAAGTATATTAAGTTTATAAATGGAGCCAAATATTATGTATATACTCCTGAAGTGTTGCCAGACTTTGCTGAGCTTTGAAAAGAACCATATGAATTATAAGATGATCCTAAAAGCTTAAGGAAAAACTTTGGCTTCTAAATTTTCAGCTATACAAATTGAATATTTTGAAGTCTAAATTTAAATCTGAATTGGCCTGTTATACACAGAAGCTGTTTTAAGCACATAAGACAAGCTTTTAAAGAAAGGTCATGGAGAACATCAGAACATAATCTAGGCTACCAGGGTCTACCTGATAAAGTCAAATTATAGTTTTGGCACTTAGCTTCCTGGTAACCAAAGCAAAAAGTTACATAAGAGAATTTAACTTTGGGTCCATGGATTTCCTAGGATTATATGTAAAGTTGCATGTGTGTGAATTTTTTTTTTTCTGGAGAAAGAATGCATAGTTTTCATTAAATTCTCCAAGGGGTTTACGATGCAAAAAAATGTTGAACCATTTTATTTATATATATGTAACTGAGGGGACTCTGAGTTTATTTTTAGAAATCACTCTGCAGCTTACATTAATGGAGCATGTGTTGCCTAATTAACTCTAGGTTTTAAATCAGTCTTCGGATATATGAAGAATTAACATTTTGTTGAATACCTTTTATATGCCTAGAAAAAAAAGTACTGTTATACATTGATTCATTCTCACAACAATGATTTATTTTCCCAACATTGATACAAAGTAATTATTATCCTGTTGTACTGATGAGGAAACTGAGATTGGGATTAAAAAGGTTGCCCAAGGTTATAAAACTAGCAAGAGGCCAAGTAAGGTAGTAGGTGTTCTTTCTGCTCCTCCACACTCATCTCCAGCAGAGTGTCTCCTATGTTCTGTGCATTGCACAGGGTGCTGGTGATGTAATAATGAACACAACAAACCCTTACCCCCGACCTTGAAAAGAATATAGGGGAATTAGGTATAGAGAATTTTAAACTATTGAGAATGCATTTATTTTAGATATTTCTTATATTGGTCCATTTGCTCTTTTAAGAATGCTAGCAATGCTTTCTTTCCTTAAACTGCCCAATACCCTTAGGGAAAAACACCTATTATTCAAATGGACAAGTGAGGCAGAGTATAAATGTGACTTGGCTCATTATCATCAAATTTACTTGCAGAATCAAATTTAGAACCATGGTTTGTAATACTTTATATTACACGATAGTCATCAGTCTGCATAGTTAAAAAAATTAAACCAGTTTTTTTTTTTTTTTTTTTTTTTTTTTTGAGACGGAGTTTCGCTCTCGTTACCCAGGCTGGAGTGCAATGGCGCGATCTCGGCTCACCGCAACCTCCGCCTCCTGGGTTCAGGCAATTCTCCAGCCTCAGCCTCCTGAGTAGCTGGGATTACAGGCACGTGCCACCATGCCCAGCTAATTTTTTGTATTTTTTTAGTAGAGACGGGGTTTCACCATGTTGACCAGGATGGTCTCGATCTCTCGACCTCATGATCCACCCGCCTCGGCCTCCCAAAGTGCTGGGATTACAGGCTTGAGCCACCGCGCCCGGCCAAATTAAACCAGTTTTTAAAGCTACATGCATATTTATTAAAATTTCTCTGGGTGCACTTACTTTTTTCCTCCCTCCTTGCAGGGATTTTAAAAAAAAGGTTGTGGGGGGGAAGGAAAGAGGTTAAGGGCTGGGTGCAGGTGGCTGACGTCTAATCCCAGCACTTTGGAAAGCTGAGGCAGAAGGATCACTTAAAGCCAGGTGTTTGAGGCCAGCCAGGGCAACACAGACAGACCCCATCTTGCTTTTTTTTTTTTTTTAAACACAGAGTCTGACTCACCCAGGCTGGAATGGAATGGCATGATCTTGGCTCACTGCAACCTTCTGCCTCCTGGGTTCAACTAATTTACCTGCCTCAGCCCCCCGAATAGCTGGGATAACAGGTTTGCACCACCACACCCACATAATTTTTGTATTTTTTGTAGAGTTGGGGTTTCACCATGTTGGCCAGGCTGGTCTTGAACTCCTGACCTCAAGTGATCTGGCCTCCCAGAGTGCTGGGATTACAGGCATGAGCTACCGTTCCCAGCCCCATCTTGCTTTTTATTTATTTATATTTTTTTGAGACGGAGTCTTGCTCTGTTGCCCAGGCTGGAGTGTGGTGGCGCTATCTTGGCTCACTTCAACGTCTGCCTCCCAGGCTCAAGCGATTCTCCTTCCTCAGCCTCCAAAGTAGCTGGGATTATAGTCAGGTGCCACCATGCCTCGCAAAATTTTTTGTATTATTAGTAGAAATGGGTTTTACCATGTTGGCCTGGCTGGTCTCAAACTCCTGACCTCAGGTGATCCACCCACCTCAGCCTCCCAAAGTGCTGAGATTACAGGTGTGAACCACGATGGCTGGCCCGGTCTTGCTTTTTTAAAATGAGAAGAGATTCAGCTGTGTCTTTGTAAAGGCTTCTCTCTCCCTCCTTTGGGAAGGACTTGCTCTGTGCGGCTGAAATGGAGAAAGAGTGGCTAAAATCCTTAGGATCCAGAATGTCTGGTAAGAAGCCCTAGAGCAGGCGTCCCCAAACTGCGGCCCCCTGAGGCCATTTATCCGCTACCCCCCCCACCCCCCCACCCCCCCACCCCCCCCCGCTGCACTTCAGGAAGGGGCACCTCTTTCATTGGTGGTCAGTGAGAGGAGCACAGTATGTGGCGGCCCTCCAACGTCTGAGGGACAGTGAACTGGCCCCCTGTGGAAAAAGTCTGGGGACGCCTGCCCTAGAGGCTACAATCACAACCATCAGGGCATTTGCTCTGAAGAGGAGGATTCTTGTGGAAACAAGTAGGCTTAGAGAAATGCAAAGCTACTTTGGCAGAGGCTGAGCTGTGGAATGAAGTGCTCAGTTTAGTGCTATGGCTGAGAAGCTGTTGGTGTTATTCTATGTGCTCACAAGAGAAGGTATACAGTTGATTTAGGATATGACAACAAAATGTTTTCTAATCTCATCATACAAGCCCAAGAGAAGAATGAGTTTCAAAAAGTGTGACTGTTGAGGCCGGGCGCGGTGGCTCAAGTCTGTAATCCCAGCACTTAGGGAGGCCGAGGCGGGTGGATCACGAGGTCAAGGGATCGAGACCATCCTGGTCAACATGGTGAAACCCCGTCTCTACTGAAAATACAAAAAATTAGCTGGGCATGGTGGCATGTGCCTGTAATCCCAGCTACTCAGGAGGCCGAGGCAGGAGAATTGCCTGAACCCAGGAGGCGGAGGTTGCGGTGAGCCGAGATCGCGCCATTGCACTCCAGCCTGGGTAACAAGAGCGAAACTCCATCTCAAAAAAAAAAAAAAAAAAAAAAAAAAAATGCCGGGCGCGGTGGCTCAAGCCTGTAATCCCAGCACTTTGGGAGGCCAAGGCGGGTGGATCACGAGGTCGAGAGATCGAGACCATCCTGGTCAACATGGTGAAACCCCGTCTCTACTAAAAGCGCAAAAAATTAGCTGGGCATGGTGGCACGTGCCTGTAATCCCAGCTACTCAGGAGGCTGAGGCAGGAGAATTGGCCTGACCCCAGGAGGCGGAGGTTGCGGTGAACCGAGATCGCGCCATTGCACTCCAGCCTGGGTAACAAGGGCGAAACTCCGTCTCAAAATAAAAGTGACTGCATGTTTTAAATTGTAAGGAAATTTTTTTCTCTTTGTTTTTGTAGTCCTAAATGAAAGAATCTTCCTAGTAGACAGCGGTGCCTCCAGCAATGGTAGCTGATTGCTTGGAATCTAGTTTAATTTTATGTAGCACATGACAGTGCAGTTGCATGTCTTACAAGAAATTTTATTCTCTACATTATTGCTCAATATGTCTACATCTTCCCCTGAAATTGCTGTATTATTGTGTGATAATGGAGAATTCTCTTGAACTTCCTGAACTGTGAATTTTTCCTTCTGTGGAGTAGTGAGAGAGTCTTGATACACTCTAAGTGATTAACTCTAAATGATTATTGTCCTAATACTTCAAGGCACAGATAGGCTTTGTAAGCTGAAAAACCTGGATTTGAAATCCTTTATTACCTCTCGGCTTTGTTATCTTGAGTAAGTTTCTGATCCTCTCAGCTTCCTCTTTGAGTTAAGGGGAGGTAGTAATTATAATTACTGCCTCTTGGAGCTGTTCTGAGGATTATATCAAATATATGTGAAATTCTTTGTATGTAATATACTAACATTTTATATTAAAAATGTATGATTGGAAACCTTGGTGATGATAAGGAAGGTGATATATATGTGTGTATACACGCTATTATTTTCTTTAGAAAGTGGTGACAGTATACTGGGCACAGTGGTGTGTGCCTGTAGTTCCAGCTACTTGAGAGACTGAGATGGGAGGATCACTTGAGCGTAGGAGTTTGAGACCAGCCTGGGCAATATAGCCAGACTTCACCTCTTAAAAAATAATAGGCCGGGCGCAGTGGCTCAAGCCTGTAATCCCAGCACTTTGGGAGGCCAAGGCGGGTGGATCACGAGGTCGAGAGATCGAGACCATCCTGGTCAACATGGTGAAACCCCGTCTCTACTAAAAATACAAAAAACTAGCTGGGCGTGGTGGCGCGTGCCTGTAATCCCAGCTACTCAGGAGGCTGAGGCAGGAGAATTGCCTGAGCCCAGGATACGGAGGTTGTGGTGAGCCGAGATCGCGCCATTGCACTCGAGCCTGGGTAACAAGAGCGAAACTCCGTCTCAAAAAAAAAAAAAAAAAAAATAATAATAATAATAATAAAGAGGCTGGGTGTGGTGGCTCACCCCTGTATTCCCAGTGCTTTGGGAGGCTGAACTGGGAGGATTGCTTGAGCCCAGGAGTTCAAGACCAGCCTGGGCAACCATAGTGAGACCCTGTCTATTTATATTAAAAATAAAATTAGAAAAGGAAAAAGAAAATGGTGAAGTTAAATGGGTTGTATTAACTTAAAAGTACTTGATGTTTCTAAAAACTACAACAGCCAGTCTTTTTGCCGTGTTCCTTTGTTCTCCCTTGAAATTACTACCAGAGCTCCTTGACCTCTAGACACCAGTATTAAAGTTAAAAGGTGAAATTGTAAGGTTCACATATCTTAGCAGCAATGTAAGCATCTATTTTGCATCTAACTTGGTACATGTAACACAATATGAGTCGGAATTAATACAGAAACTTAAATTTCAAAGAAAGTCTTTTTAAATCATACTCCTATGTGTCACTGAAATTAAGGAGGCTTTTCACTGTGGACAGCTTCATTAGATACTATTAGGACTGTGCTTGTTTTTTTAAAAAGCAAGTGCACTTGGCAAATGAAACCTACCAGAATTCAGAGAAATTACATTTTATGAAACAGTGAAGTTATTTTAAAAAGCTTGATTGGAAAATGAGTTAATAAATAGCAAGCAGTTTGTGACTTCAGTTAATTTTACTTTTGAAGTTCTGAGTCAAGATTTTTTCTTTATCAGGAATGGGCATTTTGCAGATAGGTTAGCTTATTTTCCAGCTATTGTAGCCTTTTAGTAAGTAAAAGAAGTCATAAATTGTTTAGAATTAAGAGACCTTTTTTTAATCCAAAAGAATCAATGGTTCATTGTAATATAAAAATTTTATCAGTATTTCTAATTCTGATACCAGTCATGCATATTTCATGGTGCCATTTGTGTAATGTTACTACAACTCTAATTTGTCACTTAACAATTTAATTTTTTGCTCTAAATACACCACATAAACATATAGAGGAGTAGCTGCTTAATTCCACTGATTTACCATAGGAGATATGCTGGAGTAAAGATGATACTTTTCTACAAAAATAATCTTTTATGGAATGTTTAATTCCTTCCTTATCCCAGTCCCTCTAGAATTCTCAGCTGATCATTAAGTTCAAATGTACAAATTACAAGCAAATCTTCCTTAGAGACTTGGTTCAACCAAGATTTTTTTCATAAGAAGCTTCAGGCCGGGCGCAGTGGCTCAAACCTATAATCCCAGCACTTTGGGAGGCCGAGGCGGGTGGATCACAAGGTCGAGAGATCGAGACCAACCTGGTCAACATGGTGAAACCCCGTCTCTACTAAAAGTACTAAAAATTAGCTGGGCATGGTGGTGTGTGCCTGTAATCCCAGCTACTCAGGAGGCTGAGGCAGGAGAATTGCCTGAACCCAGGAGGCGGAGGTTGTGGTGAGCCGAGATCGCGCCATTGCACTCCAGCCTGGGCAACAAGAGCGAAACTCCGTCTCAAAAAAAAAAAAAAAAAGAAGCTTCAAAGATAAGGAAACTGAAAGTGAGACTTGTCTATGGGACTATTTCATGGAGGAGTGACTTTTTCAAAACAGCTTTTACAAGTAGAATTCTTATACCATATGCTTCACCTATTAAAAGTATACAGTGCATGGCTGTTAGTAGATTCACAGAGTTGTGCAACCATTACTGCAATTTTAGAACATTTTTATTATCCCAAAAGGAACCCCCGTACCTATTAGCCATAACTGCCCAATCTCCTCATTATCCCAATCTTCTCATTCTCCCCCAGCCCTAGGCAACCAGTAATCTATATTCTATCCCTATAGACTTGCTTGTTGTGGATGTCTTGTATTAAGGGAATCATACAATATATTGCCCTTTGGGACTTGCTTTTTTCCAGAAACATGTAATACATGGTCCTTTGGATCCGGCTACTTTTATTTAGCACATTGTTTTCAAGGTTTATCCATGTTGTAATATATTTCTTTCCTTATTGCAAAATAATATTCCTTATATGGATAGGTCACATTTTATTTATTCATTTATCAGTTGATGGACATTTATGTTATTTCTACTTTTTGGACAGTATGATAGTGCTGCTGTGAATATCTGTAGAAACATATGTATTTATTTCTCCTGGGTGTGTACATGTAGGAGTAGATTAATCATCTAGGGAATTGCCAAACCATTTTCCAAAGGTGCTGTACCATTTTCCCACTAGGAATATGTGAGGGTTCCAATTTCTGAACATTCTTACCAATTCTTATTATTGTCTGTCTTTATAGTCATCCTAGTGGGTGTGAAGTAGTATCACATTTTTATTTATGTTTCCTTGATGGTTAATGATGATGCCAAGCATCTTTTTATGTGCTTATTGGCCATTTGTATATCTTCTTGGAAGAAACGTCTGTTCAGGTCCTGTGTCCATTTTTTAATTGGATTTCTTTTTAGTATTGAGTTATAATTTTTTATATATTCTTTGTACAAATTCCTTATCAGATGTATGATTTACAAGATGATTTCCTCATTCTGTGGTTTATCTTTTCACTTTGTTAATGGTCTCCTTTGAAGAATAATAGTCTTTAATTTTGATCATATCTGTTTTATTTTTTGTTTTGTTGTTTATGTTTTTGGTGTCATATCTGAGAAACCATTGCCTATCCTAAATCAAGAACCAGGAAAAAAACAAACAGATTCATTGACTAATTTAAGGTCACAAAGATTTATACCCATGTTTTCTTATGAGAGTTTTAGATTTAGGTCTTTCATCCAAAAGATCAAGACTATTCACCTTTTCCCTGTGAGTTATCTTGACAGAGGAAGTGATTCTTTTTTTTTTTTTTTGAGACGGAGTTTCACTCTTGTTACCCAGGCTGGAGTGCAGTGGTGCGATCTCGGCTCGGTGCGATCTCGGCTCACCGCAACCTCCGCCTCCTGGGTTCAGGCAATTCTCCTGCCTCAGCCTCCTGAGTAGCTGGGATTACAGGCATGCGCCACCATGCCCAGCTAATTTTTTGTATTTTTAGTAGAGACAGGGTTTCACCGTGTTGACCAGGACGGTCTCGATCTCTTGACCTCGTGATCCACCCGCCTTGGCCTCCCAAAGTGCTGCGATGACAGGCGTGAGCCACCGCGCTGGGCCAGAGGAAGTGATTCTTAAGCATTGTCTTTAAAGGAGAAATGTAAATAGCAGAAAATATAGCATTTCAGTCTGGCTTCTAGGCAAATTATGTGAAGTGTGTGAGGTTAAGATAAGATATTTGGATCAGAGAGGCGTTTGCCTGTGGTGTGTATAAGTAAGAGTTAAAATATGGAATTGGAGAATGAAATTGTAGTGGTAGAAGTCTGTTAAGAAATAACTCGTAGCTGGGTGTGGTGGCTCACGCCTGTAATCCGAGCACTTTGGGAGGCTGAGGTGGGTAGGATCTCGAGGTCAGGAGTTAGAGACCAGCCTGACCAACACAGTAAAACCCCATCTCTAGTAAAAATTAAAAAATTAGCCAGGCATGGTGGCATGCACCTGTAGTCCCAGCTACTCAGGAGGCTGAGACAGGAGAATTTCTTGAACCCAGGAGGCAGAAGTTACAGTGAGCCGATATCACGCCACTGCACTTCAGCCTGGGTGAAAGAGCAAGACTCCATCTCAAAAAAAAGGAAAATAACTTGCGATCTCAACCTTTTCTGTTGAAGTAAGTTGTAGAATTTTCAGTGATTATAATAAGTATGTGGAGAAATGGAGAGAAGTTCAAGTATGTGAGAGCTGCCCTAAATTTATAAGCTAAAGCCCCAAAAAAAGCAGGTAAAGCAGAGATTGAGCATAAGAAATGTAACTTAGAATTTTTTTTCTCCAAATAACATAACAGCACAGAATTAGAGACAGTTAACTCAGTGGCAAAGTAGTAGAAAGATTGTTAGTGAAATGTCAGAAGTCCTTGGTTCTAATCATAATCTGTATTAGGTATGTGACCTTGAATAAATCATGGCCTTCTCACTGGTAACTTACCTTTACTGAGGCTCTGACACATGTAGGACTTTTGCAAGCGTCAATCTTCTCTTTTGTAAAATGGAGATAATTGGAAACTTTTATAAAGAACCATAGACATAGAAGGGATTATTATATTTGAAATTTGGAAATTATTCAGTGCAGTACTGCTAGTAGCCAGTGATAGTACATGTGTTTTGCACAAAACAATTATGTAACGGATGCTGTATCCTGATTCTGATGATGAAGAAACTAGTATTTGGTGATTATGAAAGTTATACTGTTATAGTCAACAAAACAGTGATTCTAATCCAGTTCTTCCTGATTTATTTATATCACCATGATTTTTGCTTGAAAAATAATAGATCCTGGTGGATGGGCATGGAAAGGGAAAATAGGATACTAGCAATGAGACTAAAATTGTTAGACATATTAGACTTATGAAAACTTAAGGTATAATTCCAAAGGGGCAATGAGTCCTGAGATTGGTGATATCATAGGTGAAGTGGAAGAGTGCCATATGTTAATAAGGTTAAAGGTGTATGCTGTCTGACTAACTTATAAGTACCAGAACTTGATGTTGTAAAGCACAGTCAAATAATAGTTTATCTGTGTGTGTGTGCTAGAATCTGAAATTTTTGTTCAGGAGTCAAAGAAAAAACAGAAGACCAGTGAGATAATGAAGTCACAGTGGGGAGCAGATGTAAGTACAAAAGGCCAAAATAAACTACAGCTTATAGAGATGGGTAGACTTTGTTTGAACTATGAGGAAATCACTTCTTAGAATTCTCCTATTTGTACTCTTTGAAGACCCTTCTCACCCCACCAATAAAGGGCCTGTGGTTACTTTCCCATTGTCATGGAACTAAGCATCCCTTGAGTATTTCATAGCTCTGATTCTAGTCCTTTGCATACTTCTTACCCTTCTGGTGGTTGAGTTGAGAATTCCCATGAGCTGGGAAACATTATTTGAGAATATATGCCTGAGAGTCATACCAGAAAGAAAAGTACAGAAAAAGAGCAGAACAATTTTTATTCCTTGATTTATCCTATTCCATTGCCGTTTTAATGATGAATACAAAGTTCAAGCTACTAAGTTATCAAGCAGTGGACATTCTTGTCTTGGATAGAGCTGAGGTGTGGAGATGTCGTCAGCTGGCACAGGGGAAGCAAAGAACTTCGGACTCTAACTCTGATTAGCAAACTTGCAATTTCTGCATAGAAATTTGTAGTGATTGGTAGCTAGGAGAATACATCTGAGATGGAAGTATGGAACAGGAAAGATAACTAGTATATATTGGGCCCAGGCTTCATGCAAGGCAGACTGAAACACTTGCAGACTAGGAAGTCTTAAGAGATCACAAAGACCTGAGCTGTTCTCATTTACACTGTTATGTTTCTCTGAAATGGCAGAACTAGGATTCCAAAGAAAGGACAATTGAGTTGAAAAACATTATTTGAGAGAAAACTAATGCTGTATGCTAACCTTGCATGTACGTGCATGTGTGCTTAATAAATGATAAGAAATAGTAAAAGAGGGAACCAAAAGTAAGATTCTTAAATCTAGTTTACCCTTTTTCTATGTAGTATTTAAGATCAGGGAATCTGAAATTAGACTCCCCAGGTTTTCACAATATTTCCTGCTTCCATTAACTTATGCAACAGGGCATTGAATCTATTAGGTGTAAAAAGAAACTAATAGTGGGGACAAAATTTTTTAGGTGGTTTTATATGGAGATTATATGCTAATTATCAGACTGCTTGCTATTGAGTTCAATCTTGTGTTGTGTGCCAACCAACTTTTGATAAAAACGAAGATGAGATACCTAATATTTGGTAATAATATGCTGAGGGACCTCCTCCCTATCTGTTGCCTAGACTGTCCCTCTTCCAGTATCAAGTCAGGTTACCAGAAAGCTGCAGACTTAAACTGTGTTCCTTCAGCTCACGTAGAAACTCACTGAACTATGATTTTGTAATAAGCCCTTGATTATTGTTATAGATGGTTATAAGAATCATCTATGGGCCAGATGCAATGACTCATGTCTGTAATCTCAGCACTTGGGAAGGCTGAGGAGAGTAGAGCACTTGAGGTCAAGAGTTCAAGACCAGCCTGGCCAACATGGTGAAACCCCATCTCTACTAAAAACAGAAAAATTAGCCAGGTGTGATGGCACATGCCTGTAATCCCAGCTATTCAGGAGGCTGAGGCATGAGGATCTCTTGAATCCAGAGGTGGAGGCTGCAGTGAGCCCAGATCATGCCACTGCATTCCAGCCAGAGTGAGAGTGAGATTGTGTCTCAAAGTAAGACTTATCTGTGAAGGATGTCTTCTCATCTTTTAAAAAACAATTCTTTTTTTTGAGACGGAGTTTCGCTCTTATTACCCAGGCTGGAGTGCAATGGCACGATCTCGGCTCACCGCAACCTCCGCCTCCTGGGTTCAGGCAATTCTCCTGCCTCAGCCTCCTGAGTAGCTGGGATTACAGGCACGAGCCACCATGCCCAGCTAATTTTTTGTATTTTTAGTAGAGACGGGGTTTCACCATGTTGACCAGGATGGTCTCGATCTCTCAACCTCGTGATCCACCCGCCTCGGCCTCCCAAAGTGCTGGGATTACAGGCTTGAGCCACCGCGCCCGGCCTAAAAAACAATTCTTAAAGATTTTAGTTAGGCCAGGCATGGTGGCTCATGCCTTTAATCCCAGCACTTTGGGAGACCAAGGTGGGGGTGTCTCTTGAGCCCAAGAGTTTGAGACCAGTCTGGGCAACATGGCAAAACCCCGTCTCTTCAAAAAATACAAAAATTAGCTGGGTGTGGTGGCTCATGCCTGTAGTCCCAGCTAGTCAGGAGGCTGAGGTGGGAGGATCACTTGCCCAGGTGACAGAGGTTGCTGAGAGCTGAGATCGCACCATTATACTCCAGGCTGGGTGAAAGAGCGAGACTTTGTCTTAAAAAAAAAAAAAAAAAAAAGATTTTAATTATTAGTAGTTCTTATATAAAAGTCCATGTATAAATTTCTTCTCCAGTTAAGTGGAGATAAATTCTATTCTTTTTTTTTTTTTTTTTTTTTTTTTGAGACGGAGTTTCACTCTTGTTACCCAGGCTGGAGTGCAATGGCGCGATCTCGGCTCACTGCAACCTCCACTTCCTGGGTTCAGGCAATTCTCCTGCCTCAGCCTCCTGAGTACCTGGGATTACAGGCACGCGCCACCATGCCCAGCTAATTTTTTGTATTTTTAGTAGAGACGGGGTTTCACCATGTTGACCAGGATGGTCTTGATCTTTTGACCTCGTGATCCACCCACCTTGGCCTCCCAAAGTGCTGGGATTACAGGCTTGAGCCACTGCGCCCAGCCTGAAAACAAATAAATTTTACAAGTCATTTTAAATTCTTGTTTGGAAGTAAAGTGGATTATGGATTAGTAACTGGCACTGCAACAGAATTGTATAATATATGAAGATCTATTCCAAGAATACTGCTTCCTAATTAATGCAGTGCTTGAGCAGAGATTGCCTTTTCAAACATAGTGTTAGAACTGAAGAGCCAAATGTGAAAATTGAAAGCTCTTTTTTCTTTATTTTATTTATTTAGTTATATTTTATTGATTGATTGATTGATTGATTGATTGGCAGAATCTCACTCTCTTGCCCAGGCTGGAGTGCAGTGGCACAATCTCAGCTCACTACAACCTCTGCTGCCCCAGTTCAAGCAATTCTTCTGCCTCAGCCTCCTGAATAGATGGGATTAGAGGTATCCACCACCACACCTGGATAATTTTTGTGTGTGTGTGTGTTTGTTTTTTTTTTTGAGACGGAGTTTCACTCTTGTTACCCAGGCTGGAGTGCAATGGCGCGATCTCGGCTCACTGCAACCTCCGCCTCCTGGGTTCAAGCAATTCTCCTGCCTCAGCCTCCCGAGTTGGGATTACAGGCAGGCAGAATTGTATAATAATTTTTGCTAATTTTTGTGTTTTTAGTAGAGACTCCCAGCTAATTTTTGTAATTTTAGTAGAGACGGGGTTTCACCATTTTGACCAGGATGGTCTCAATCTCTTGACCTCATGATCCGCTTGCCTCAGCCTCCCAAAGTGCTGGGATTACAGGCGTGAGCCACCGCGCCCGGCCAATTTTTGTGTTTTTAATACAGATGGGGTTTCACCAAGTTGGCCAAGCTGGTCTTGAACTCCTGACCTCTGGTGATCCACCTGCCTCAGACTCCCAAAGTGCTGGAATTACAGGCGTGAGCCACTGTACTCAGCCAAGCTCTCTTTCTTTTAAGAAAGAAGTACAGTTGTGGAGTTTATGTATATTTTTCCTTCCCTAAGACATATAATTCATAGACCAATGGTTTCTATTCTATGGGCTTAGATCTTAGTTACACTAGAACTAAGTTTAAGTGTTCAACTTTTTAATATCATTGAATATTAAATGGTATCAAAGAATTATGGTAAATTTAGTAGGTACTAGAATGATATTATAGTTATTTAGGAGAGTGGCTTTAAATTTTAGAGATATGTGCTGAAGCATTTTGGTGTGTGTGTCTTAGTTTATAGGGCTATGATAACAAAATGCCCTAGACCAGGTAGTTTAAAAACAATGGAAATTTATTTCTCACAGTTCTGGAAACTGGGAAGTCCAAGTTCAAGGTGCCAGCAGATTTGGTGCATGGTGAAGGGCTATTTCTCATAGGTGTTGCCTTCTTGCTGCATCCTCACGTGGTGAAAGGGGCAAGAGAATTCCCTCAAACCTCTTTTTGAAACAGTCTTGCTCTGTTGCCCAGACCAAAATGCAGTGGCATGATCTCCACTCACTACAACCTTTGTTTCCTGGGTTCAAGCAATTCTCCTATTTCAGCCTCCCGAGTAACTGGGATTATAGGTGCATGCCACCATGCCTGGCTAATTTTTGTATTTTTTTTAGTAGAGATGGGGTTTCGACATGTTGGCCAGGCAGGTCTCAAACTCCTGACCTCAGGTGATCCACTCACCTCGGCCTCCCAAAGTGCTGGGATTACAGGCATGAGCCACTGTGCCCAGCCCACCTCAAGCCTCTTATAAGGCAGCAATCTCATGAGAGTGAAGCCCTTATGACTTAATCACTTTCCAAAAGCCCCACCTTTTAACACTATCCCATTGGGTATTGGGTTCCAACATAGGAATTTTGGGGAGACATGCGGACCATAGCAGTGTGGAGGATCATATGTAATTTAAGTGGTTTAGGAGTGTGTATGTCTGAAGGTTAAGCAAATACAGCAAAAGGTTAACAGTTGTTGAATATAGGTGGTAGTTATATGGCTGTTTATTGTAACATCTTTTCTGTTTTTTTTTTTCAGTATATTTGAAATTTTTTATAATTAAAAGTTAGAGAGGGTGCTCATACTTGAAAAATCACTAGTCCAACCTTGATTGTTTTAAAGGAGAAGTTTCATCACAGTGATTCAACGGCCTAGGCTTGTTTTTGCCTAACATTGTACGCCTAACATAAAGGGTTAAGTTAACTAAAGTATTAAACAATTGTGTGATAACATTATTGCCATGGTTTTCACTATCCTGAATGACTCTACAGTGTAGCATTCTGGCAGTCTCCGTAGGGGATACAGACATGTCATGTCCTGCTAGTTGCAGATGCAGATGAGTCAGCAGAATTGATAGTTTTCATTTGTGCCAGTAGATACCAAGCGAACATGGTGATCACTTGCTTATCTGCCTCACAGTCCCTGCACGAGATCCACAGCCTCAACCCTGGTGACCCAGCAGATTTTTGGGTAATTTGTAAGATGAAAGAAACAAATTCCCTACTTTTTTCCCCAACAAATAATATTAGAGCCAGAAGAGGGTATAGAATGAGTAAAACTCCCCTTTCTACTCTGGCCAAAGTACATTACTTAAGGTCTACACATAAGAGAAAATCTTTTGGCTTTACTCCGTGTAGACTTTTCTTTTCCTGCGGTTCCAGGAGTCCCCCTAGAAGGTAGACAGGCTTCCAATGTGTTCCCAGCTTTGAGCAAAATCACTACCAGGCTACAGAATGTGCCAAATAACCTGCTGTTCTGTACTGCAGCAGATGATGGTGGGGAAAGCAGAGAGTTTGTAGACAGCTGCTCCTCTCCTTAGTGTCTTGAGTCATGAGACTCTTACTTAGGGTATAACAGAAGTTAACCTGTTTTTCACTTGCTGTCTTAAAAGCAAACTTTTTTTTTTTTTTTTTTTTTTTTTTTGAGACGGAGTTTTGCTCTTGTTACCCAGGCTGGAGTGCACTGGCGCTATCTCAGCTCACCGCAACCTCCGCCTTCTGGGTTCAGGCAATTCTCCTGTCTCAGCCTCCCAAGTAGCTGGGATTACAGGCATGCGCCACCATGCCCAGCTAATTTTTTGTATTTTTAGTAGAGAACGGGGTTTCACCTTGTTGACCAGGATGATCTCGATCTCTTGACCTTGTGATCCACCCGCCTCGGCCTCCCAAAGTGCTGGGATTACAGGCTTGAGCCACCGCGCCCAGCCAAACTTTTGAAATGTATTTAAATATTCATAATCCCTGATTCTCTTAGCCTTTTTTTTTTTAATGTAAATATGGGGTTTCACCATGATGGCCAGGCTAGTCTTGAACTCTTGACCTCAGGTGATCCACCCACCTTGGCCTCCCAAAGTGCTAGGATTACAGGTGTGAGCCACCGCGCCCAGCCTGCCTTTTTTTTTTTTTTTTTTTTTTTTTAAAGAGAGTCTTGCCTCTGTTGCCCAGGCTGGAGTGCAGTGGCATAGTCATAGTTTACTGCAGCACTAACTCCTGGGCTCAAGAGATCCTCCCACCACAGCCTCCCAAGTAGTTGGGACTGCAGGTGTGTGCCACAACACCTGGCTATTTTTTTTTTTCCTTTTTTTTGTAGAGATGGGGGTCTCACTATGTTGCCAAGGCTGGTCTCAAACTCTTGACCTCAAGCTATCCTCCTGCCTCAGCCTCTCAAAGTGCTGGGATTACAGGAGTGAGCCACCATACCTCGCCTCTCTTAGCCTGCTTAAACATACTTCTTTGGCCAAGTGTGTATGTGTTTAACTAACATATTGTTAGAATATTATTCTTTCTCATTAAACATTTGAGTGTTAACAATGTAATGTATATATATTCTCATAGTTTTTTTCTTTTTGATTTTTGTGTTATATTTTTAACATAAAAATACAGAGATTAATTGGTGACTGTATGCATGAAAAATGAAAGAAAGGATAACGTAACAGAAACTCAAACACAATTAGCAAGCTTTTTTTTTTTTTTCCTTTCCTTTTTTTTTGAGACAAAATTTCACTCTTGTTACCTAGGCTGGAGTGCAATGGCGCAATTTGGGCTCACCGCAACCTCCGCCTCCTGGATTCAATTGATTCTCCTGCCTCAGACTGCCAAGTAGCTGGGACTACAGGCACGTGCCACCATGCCCAGCTAATTTTTTGTATTTTTAGTACAGACGGGGTTTCACCATGTTGACTAGGATGGTCTCGATCTCTTGACCTTGTGTACTTTCTTTTGTGTACCGTTCCTCAATCCATTCTCCTTCTTCAGAGACAAGTACCATCCTGAATTTAGTGTTTTTCATTAATATATATGTTTTATTGTTTTGTGTGTGTGTGTGTGTTGTTTTTTTTGAGACAGAATCTCCCTCTGTCACCAGGCTGAAGTGCAGTGATACTATCTCAGCTCACTTTAACCTCTGCCTTCTGGGCTCAGGCAGTCCTCCCAACTCAGCCTGTCAAGTAGCTGGGACTACAGGCATCGGCCACCAAGCCCAGCTAATTTTTATATTGTTTTTAGTGACAGGGTTTCTCCCTGTTGCCCAGGCTGATCTTTAACTCCTGAGCTCAAGCAGTCTGCCCACCTCAGCCTCTCAAAGAACATATATGTCTATATACTTGTATTGCATATACATGTGTCCCTAAACAATATATAGTTTTGTTTTACATGGTTTAAAATTTTACCTTAATGATTCTCTTTTACATTTTATGCAAGTCTATATATACAAAATTTCTTTAACTATTTTCACTTGATGTCATGCTTTTGAAATTATTTACATTGATACATATAGTTCTGATCTACTTGTTATATAGTATTCTGTTTTATGAACATACCACTGTTTGTCGGTTGATTCTCCTGTTAATGGACATATAGTTTTCAGTATTTCATTGTTTCATAAACAGTGCTATAGTGAATACTCTTGAACATGTCTTCTTATGCAAATATATGGATTTCTCTGGTATATACTAATTTATCTAGTACTTCCTAGGAATGGAATTACTGGGTTGTATTTAAATAGATATTCATCTATTTAAATATTGCTAAGTTGCTATCCAGAGTGATTGTGCTAACTTACGCCTATCAGTAGTGTGTGAAAGTTCCCATTGATCTGTGTCTTCACAAACACTTAAAATTTTTGCCTGATTGTGGATGTGAAATGGTGGTATCTACACAGTTACTTTCTACGTAGTGATTTGCTGATATTGGGCAAAGCTTCTGAAAGCCAGTGGAGCTGATTGACATCCTAGATTTTTTAACTCAGGAAATATTAGTTCTTAATTATACAAATAGGTAGTAGGCTATTCTGAATGGAATGCTGCTTGCTGGTGAAATAGTCTGTTTTCAAGAGCATTGAAAAACAAAACAAAACTTTAAAAACTCTGTGTTAGGAGTTCTATACCAGAATAACTTTAGGAAAAATGTTTTCCCTTAGGGCATTTTCACTTTCCAAATTTTTCCTTGTTGCTCCCTTTTCCTCCAGTGATTCTCTTAGCTCTTCTGACTGATACCATTCAAGGTCAAGAAAGAATGAAATGTTCAAACCCTTACTGACAAATTATCCCTGACAGCAGAATAAACCCACATCTAAGAGGCTTCTATGGTTTTTACTGCTATCACTTTGATTACTCCAATAGTGAAACTGTTGAATCTGTTTGTTAGAAGCCAAGGTAAGAAAGCAGAGAATGGTCTGCCACTGAACTGATAGCATCTGTTTTATAATTATCTGGTGACTTTTCTAGAGAAGATGTGTAAAGGCTGTGTTATTTCATGTGTACCACACTTAAATGATTGCTTCTTAAGTTGCATTGTACTCCAGTTATCTATTTTTGTGTAACAATTCACCTCAGAACTCAGCAGTCTAAGATTCCAGTTATGGGTAAGATGGAGCAAACACATTTTGTCTGTCTTTTCTACTGAACTCAGCTAAAACATCTGGCCTAGAGCAACTATTTGAGGACTCCAAAAGACATACCTTAAAGTTGCATTAAGAAGTTGCAGATTTAGGCCGGGCACGGTGGCTCAAGCCTGTAATCCCAGCACTTTGGGAGGCCGAGGCGGGTGGATCACGAGGTCAAGAGAT
This sequence comes from Saimiri boliviensis, assembly GCF_048565385.1. Classification (NCBI taxonomy): domain Eukaryota; kingdom Metazoa; phylum Chordata; class Mammalia; order Primates; family Cebidae; genus Saimiri; species Saimiri boliviensis. Next base: position 22,244,988 of record NC_133456.1, read on the forward strand.
CGAGACCATCCTGGTCAACATGGTGAAACCCCATCTCTACTAAAAATACAAAAAAAAATTAGCTGGGCATGGTGGCATGTGCCTGTAATCCCAGCTACTCAGGAGGCTGAGGCAGGAGAATTGCCTGAACCCAGGAGGCGGAGGTTGCGGTGAGCCAAGATCACACCATTGCACTCCAGCCTGGGTAACAAGAGCAAAACTCCATCTCAAAAAAAAAAAAAAGCAGTTGCAGATTTTGAAGTACTGTTGAACCAGGATTTATCATTTTCCTCTCTCTGGTATCCCCAGGCTTGAACTCAACACAGCCTAAAGCTGCTAAGTGGACATTAATGTGGAGAAGAGAACTCTAGGAGAAGCCTTCAGTTCTGGTTCAAGGAATGGGAAGGGGATATTGTAATACTAAGAGAAAGTACAGAAACTTTTTGTTTTTCTTTTTTCCGTTTCTTTCCTCTATTCTCTTGCATCATGAACCTCAAGCAGTCCTACAGTGATAGCAGATTGGAATCTAGCAAGAGATTAAAACTGATTGCAGGGAATCATTCTCAGACCAGTGGAGCTGTGGTCCCAACAGGGTGGAATGAGTCTCAGTTGCATTTTTCTCCCTCCTTCATCTGCCTGCCTCCAAACAAAGGTACTATTATGGAAATTATATGGCTGAGCAGAGTAAATAACACACCAGCTTTCTGACTAGGTAATGAGAAAGGGGAACCCCATTGACCTAGAAAGTACTGGGAGATTGTAAAAGATTTGGAAATAAACTCTTTTAGTTTTTATTATGAATTTTTGAGCTTATTCATGCACTGTGCATGCAGAAACCTGACCCCAAACACCATACCTAGACTTTGAGAAGTGAAGTAGGGGTTAAACCATTGCCAAGTCCCAGGCTGGCAACAGGGTATTGGTGCATGTGGGACAGATTCAAAAAGCACTGCAAAGACTTTGAAAACTTAACTGATGTTGGAATTCTCAGAAGAGAATTGACAATTCTCAATTGAGAATTCTGGTCAAAAATTGTGGCTGGGTAACAATGCAAGTACTACGGTTAGCAAGGTTGCAAGATAGATACTATGCCAATCTACACAAAATATTTAGAAAAAAAAATTCAAAAGTTTCAAAAAGCAAAACTTGAATTTGCCACACACCAAATACTATGTTGAATCCATGTAAAGTGATGTGTGTAGGCATTGCATTGGGTATTATAAATAATCTGGAGATTATTTAAAGCATATGGGAAGCCGGGTACAGTCGCTCACACCTGTAATCCCAGGCCTTTGGGAGGCTGAGGCAGGCGAATCATTTAAGTTCAGGAGTTCAAGACCAGCCCAAGCAGCATGGTAAAACCTTGTCTCTACCAAAAAAACTAATTAGCCAGGTTTGGTGGCTCATACCTGTAGTCCCAGCTACTTGGGAGGCTGAGGTGGGAAGATGGCTTGAGCCAATAAATATAAAGTTAGCTGCTGTTTAAAAAAAGTTTTGGCCAGGCACGGTGGCTCATGCCTGTTTAAAAAAAAAAAAGAGGAAGTTCTTCTCTATTTCTAATTTGTTAGAAGTTTTTATTTATTTATTTATTTATTTATTTATTTATTTATTGACAGTCTCACTCTGTCACCCAGACTTGAGTGTAGTAGTGCAGTCTCGGCTCACTGCAACCTATGCCTCCTGGGCTCAATTAATTCTTGTGCCTCAGTCTCCCAAGTAGCTGGGATTACAGGCATGCACCACCATGTCCGGCTAATTTTTGTATTTTTTCGTAGAGACAGGGTTTCACTGTGTTGAGCAGGCTGGTCTCAAACTCCTGGGCCTCATGTGATCTGCCCACCTTGGCCTCCCAAAATGCTGGGATTACAGGCATGAGCCACCATATCCAGCCCTATTTGCTAAGAGTTTAATCATGAGTGGCTGTTTACTTTTCTCAAATGCTTTTTCTGTGTAAACTGATATCATATGGCTTTGCTTCTCTGGGCTATTGTTGCACCTTGCTTGGTTTTCAAATATTGAACGTCCTGCTTGGATATGGTATATCATATATACTAATGGATTGCTAGCAATGCATATAAATATATTCATATGCATTGCTAGGTTTGATTTGCTAGTATGAGGCTGTTGGTGTGCTGTCTTGTTTTCTTTCATAGGTCTTCTCCAGGTTTAGTATCTGGATAATGCTGGCTTTATAAAATGAGTTCCTCCTCCTTCTGCTTTCTGGAACAGATTATATAGAATTGGCTTATTTCTAATGAATGTTTGGTAGAATTTACCACGGAAACCACAGGGAGATTTCTTTTTCAGAATATGTTTAATTATAAATTTCATTTTAAAAACAGTTATATAACCATTCAGGTTATGTATTTCATCTTAGGTGATTCTGGTGGTTTGTTGTTTTTTGGTCCACTTCATCTAAGCTGTTTATATATTTATGTACGCACAGTCTGGGTAGGAGTTCCCTATTATCCTTTTAACAAAATTCCAATCAGAAATCTCAGCAAAACTTTTTTGTAGCAATTGGCATGCTAATTCTTAAATGTATATGGAAAGGCAAAAGAACTACAAGAGTCAACCAATACTGGAGAAGAAAAATAAAGTTAAGTGAGTTATTCCACCCAGCTTTGAGACTTACCATAAAGCTACATTAATCAAGATGAAGCCGTATTAACAAAAGAGTAGGCATGTAGATTAATGGAATAGAATAGAAAGTTCAGAAATAGGCCCACATAATTATTGCCAATTCATATTTCACAAAAGTACAAAGGCAGTTCAATGGAGAAAGGATAGTGTTTTCAAAAAGAGGTGTTGGAAAAAGTAGAAATATGTATGCAAAAACATGAATCTCTCACATCTTATATAAAAATTAACACAAAAGAAATTACAAATTAATATATAAGAAACTATGAAACTTTTAGAACAACACTGGACAGTTTTATCTATGAAAGATGCTACTGAGAGAATTAAAGGGCATGCTGCGTGTTGGGAGAAAAATTTGTAAATCACCTATCTGACAAAGGACTTATATTCAGAATACAGATGGTTCCTGACTTAAAATGGTTCAACTTAACAATTTTTTGACTTTACAGTGGTGCTAAAGCAATACATGTCTAGTAGAAACCATATTTCGAGTACCTATACAACTATTCTGTTTCTCACTATCAGTACCATAGTCAATAAATTATTTTTCTATTTTTTATTTTAATTTTTTTTAAAAAGTAGAGACAGGGTCTCACTTGTTACCCAGGCTGGTCTTAAACTCCTGGGCTCAGATATTCCTCACATCTCAGCCTCCTAAAGTGCTGGGATTACAGGCATGAGCCACTGTGCCCAGCCTCATCCCTTGTTATAAAATAGTCTTTGAGTTAGATGATTTTGCCAACTGTGGGCTAATGTAAGGGTTCTGAGCACATTTAAGGTAGGTTAGGCTAAGCCATGATGTTCTAAGTTAGGTACATTAAATACATTTTCAACATGCAATATTTTCATTTTATTGTTTTTTTTTTAAGAGGAAGTTCTTGCTGTGTTGCCTAGGCCGGTCTCAACCTCCTGGCCTCAAGTGACCTCCCATCTTGGCCTCCCAACGTGCTGGGATTATACATGTTAGCTACTGTGCCCAGCCAATATTTTCATCTCTCAGTCGGTTTATTGAGACATAAGTCATGGGACAGCTGTATATAAAAAATTGTCAAAGCTCAATAGGTTTTTTTTTTGTGACAGAGTTTTGCTCTTGTTACCCAGGCTGGAGTGCAATGGCGCGATCTTGGCTCACCGCAACCTCCACCTCCTGGGTTCAGGCAATTCTCCTGCCTCAACCTCCTGAATAGCAGGGATTACAGGCACGCGCCACCATGCCCAGCTAATTTTTTGTATTTTTAGTAGAGACGGGGTTTCACCATGTTGACCAGGATGGTCTTGATCTCTGTTTGTTTTTGTTGTTGTTGTTGTTTTTTCATTGCATTTTAGGTTTTGGGGTACATGTGAAGAACATGCAAGATTGTTGCATAGGTACACACATGGCAGTGTGATTTGCTGCCTTCCTCCCCCTCACCTATATCTGTCATTTCTCCCCATGCTATCTCTCCCCACCTCCCCACCCTCCCGTCCCTCCCCCATTTCCCCCCAACGGACCCCAGTGTGTAGTGCTCCCCTCCCTGTGTTCATGTGTTCTCATTGTTCAACACTCGCCTATGAGTGAGAACATGAGGTGTTTGATTTTCTGCTCTTGTGTCAGTTTGCTGAGGATGATGGTTTCCAGGTTCATCCATGTCCCTACAAAGGACACAAACTCATCGTTTTTGATGGCTGCATAATATTCCATGGTGTATATGTACCACATTTTCCCTGTCTAGTCTATCATTGATGGGCATTTGGGTTGGTTCCAGGTCTTTTTTTTTTTTTTTTTTTTTTTTTGGTGAGACGGAGTTTCGCTCTTGTTACCCAGCCTGGTTAACAAGAGCGAAACTCCTTCTCAAAAAAAAAAAAAAAAAAAAAAAAAGTAGAGTCACTATAATTCTTGTTTCAAAAATATAAACTAGAGGGCCGGGCACGGTGGCTCAAGCCTGTAATCCCAGCACTTTGGGAGGCCAAGGCGGGTGGATCACGAGGTCAAGAGATCGAGACCATCCTGGTCAACATGGTGAAACCCCGTCTCTACTAAAAATACAAAAAATTAGCTGGGCATGGTGGCCACATGTGCCTGTAATCCCAGCTACTCAGGAGGCTGAGGCAGGAGAATTGCCTGAACCCAGGAGGCGGAGGTTGCGGTGAGCCGAGATCGTGCCATTGCACTCCAGCCTGGGTAACAAGAGCGAAACTCCGTCTCAAAAAAAAAAAAAAAAAAAAAAAAAAAAAAATATATATATATATATATATATATATATATATATATGTGTGTGTGTGTGTGTGTATATATGTGTGTGTGTGTATATATAAACTAGAGACAGTAAAGCACAGTAAAATATTCCAGAGTGGTAGGAATGCATAGCTAGACTATAGAGTGAGACAGTATTGTAGAGGATGTAAGTTGTTTTTTTTTTTGTTTTTTTGTTTTTTTGTTTTTAAATGTTGAGAAATAGTAGTCTAGAGAACACAGACGATCTCAAAAGTCAATAGAGGTCAAGAACCTGTTCATCTTACTCATTTCTGTATCCCTGTGTGTCCCACATAGTGTGCCTGGCACATAGTAAGAATTACTGAATAAATTAATACAAAGCCGTTCTACTTAAAAATTTTTGTCTCAGACTTTCAGGAGAATAATTTAGAGCTGCAAAAGTTTCACTCCGTTGTTAGTCCTACCTCTTCTCTACAGATAAGTTATGACTGACTCTTTTTGTCCCATATTAATACCTATTCCCTTTTGGACTAAAGTTTGTACCTGTACATACAGATAGATACAGGTACCATCTGTACCTGTACATATTTATATAATTTATCAGCTGCCCCCTTCTGTTTCTATCCTGGTTCATAGAATGAAATTGAAACATTAGTTGTATCTCCTACCTTTGATAGTAGACTAAAACCCATACACCAAAGTACTGTTAACTGATTTCCCAGAGTTTTCTCTTGGCCTTGTGTTAAGATGTTGCTAAGAAAGAAGCTCAGAACTAAAAAATTTAGTACAGTTGTTTCTTTTCAATTGGTAATAACCACCATTGTGGGCACTGTTTCTTGTGTATCCTAAAACTAAGGAATCAAAATTTCTTTTCATAGTGTAAGTATAACAAAAAATTAATGTTCAAAGTAGATTACTCTTTCAGAGGTTCTTATAAAATGGCCTTAAAAAACGTTTATTAATATAGGAAACTTGCTTATCCAGTCTTTCAAAATTACCTGCTTTGAAACTATTCGGTAATGACTTTTTTCTATTTGATGATACTTTAAAAAATAAGATGCTGTGTTATGTTTTTATTGAAGTAAGATTCTTGAAGAATGAAAAAGATGTTTTAGAAATTGTACAATTAGGTTGAGGTGGGCGGATCACTGGTCAGGAGTTTGAGACCAGCCTGGCCAGCCTGGCAAAACCCCATCTCTACTAAAAATACAAATTATCAGGCTTGGTGGTACATAGCTGTAATCCATGGTGCTTGGGAGGTTGAGGCAGGAGAATCCCCTGACCCCAGGAGACGCAGGTTGTCATGGTGATCTGAGATTGCTCCATTGCACTCTATTCTGGATGGCTGAGCAAGACCTTGTCTCAAAAAGAAAAAGAAATTGTAGGATTATCTTTAGGTGTTTGGGTACAAATGTAGATCCCCAAAAACTTTATCAGAAATTTGGAAATCTGTAAATAGGTTATATGTATCTCCTTTTAAAAATTATAAATATTAGTAAGCTGATATTTATAAAAACAAAATTAATGCACCTTGAAGAAAAATGTTTTTATTTCTTTATTCCTTATCCCTCCTTGTCCCACTGAACTGTTGAAGAACTTCATATAGATTTACCTTCCTATTAGTACTGTTTTGTTTTATCTCCATTGTCTTGTGTTTCCTGGCTAAATTTTACTTGTTATAAAGCTATTGGGTCACTTTTGGTCTAGACTAGAATTGTCATAATATAAGAGACACCATAAAATGTAAAGGAATATCTGCATTGCCCTGTTTTCTCTTGGTAGAAAATTCATGTTCTGGCTCCTTTTTTAGTGCCCCTCGTCTTTGGAGGAAGAATTTCTAAAGGCACACATTCTTGAACTAAAAAGAAATTATGATGTACATTAGGTTTGCCTTTTGGGTACATGTGAGAAATGAGGTTATTCACACCTTCTGTTCTGGCATATATCCATTACCAAAAATATATTTTTGGAATACTCTCCCTGTTCCGTAGTAAAGTCACAGAGGTGGTTTGGGGTTCTTCAACTAGGTCAGTGTCCAGGAACAGAGCAGATCAGAATCAGTATGTTGTTTATGATACAGATCAAATTAACCAATGATTCTTCAAGTTTTCTACTTCCTGTTTACTTCCTCCAGACACAAAATAGGTTCAAGGAGAAAAGTTCTTTTCTAACATTAAAATTTTGAGCTGCCTGTGTTTGGGATTCAAAGTATTTTGGGTGCTTATTGCTTAACTGGGCTGAAGATTATCTCATGTGACAGCATAGATCTCTTGTTTTGGAATTGCCATTACTTTCTAGAACAGGCATTCTGTACAGCTGCCAACATGCCCTGAATCCTCTTGCTTCATATTACAGTGATACTGCTTTGTCAGGGTAGAATTCAGCCTCACAGGGCTGGAGTCAGTCACTGCTGACCTCATGGCACAGTACAGCATGTACAAATCTGGGAGAAACCTGAGGGTTATTCGGCATATTCCTTCTCCTCTCTCACAAGCATGGAACCCTCACTCTCCTCGGAAACCGTATGTTGTATATGTGTGTGTATCTGTCTTTTTTTTTTAAAAAAAAAAAAAAAAAAAATCTCTTCCTGAATCCTATAGTTAGTCCTACAGCTTTAAGTGGGGGCTGGTTGGATAGACCAACACAGGAAACAGCCTGAGCTGCTGAAACTTAGCATTTTTCAGCAATAGATCTCAGCCAGGGGCATTTGCTATTTTAGGACTGACTTGTATAATGTTGTAATAATGGAGAAGCATGATATGTGTTTTCCTAGTTGTTCATTTTACCCAAAGCTATTTGGACAGAATGCAGAGGGTGCTCTGTAGCTTTATGGGCATGCTCAGATCATCCTGGAGTGTCCTGTCTCTTGTGTGTAATGGGCTGCTTCAGTGCAGAGTAAATGTCATCCTCACTTTCTCAAGCACAGTAGTTACTGGAAAATCAGTGTTTCCTTCAATGAGCAAGAGTTTCATTTGCCTTGGGCTGCTTGGGAAAAGCTTAAGTTTGAAGATGCCAGGCATGCATAACAAATAGGAATTTGGTTTAGAGCCACCCAGAATATTTCTCACATTAAAAAAAAAAAAAAAATTATCTGGGTGGCCAGAAAAAAAAGAAAGAAAGAAAGATTCCTTAGTGCTCAGCTACTTAATTTCAAAGTATTTTTCCCAAGGACTTGGAAATTTTCTGTATTGTAAAGCAATCTACACATATCTCCATGTTAAACTTGTATCTCCAGATCAGCAGAACAGATCTCTCAGATAAAACTGGATTGGAAGATGATCTAACTTTATTCAGCACAATCACTCTTTTCACATTTCATCCATAGTCTTGCATGTAAACAGCTTATAGTTTGATTTTACCATTTCTTTCAGTTGGTCTTGTAAATGATACATATTTTCTAAGAGATAAATACAAAAGCAAAGCAGATTCTTTACAGTTTTGCCTGATTCTGAAGTTAATGTACATTCATATTGTTTACTGTTGAGCAATTGGTTTTAAGATCCAAACATATTTTTCACTCTGAAGTTTGATATTGAATTACCCGCTTAGGCCTTATGGTTGATAATTTAAATGCCAACTTTTTAAACAGATTTGTGCCTCTGGTCTGTACCCTCTTTTTCTGTTGTTTGTTATATATCTTGGATTCAAAAACCCTGGCACATCTTGTTTGTTCTGAGGTTGTAAAAGGTCAGTTTACTTATCTGTTTTATTAAGAATGCTAGCCTAGGGCGAATGGGGTGATCAGAAGGAAAGGATTCATAGGAGAGTACTAAAGGAATAGTGGGTGGAGAATAACAGTAAAAGAGAAGTTAACTCCTTTTTCTTCATTATTAATAGTCAGGTGGGGGAGCATAAAACATAATTTAAACATTTTTAATTGATTTTATTTGGTGATTGCCTTAACTTACAAAAGTAGAGTATGATAATAAAATATATATATAGTTAGTACCTGAGTGAGTGACTGTAGGTTAAACCAGCAGTCCTCAACCTTTTTGTCACCAGGGACCAGTTTTGTGGAAGACACTTTTTCCACAAATGGGGTCAGGGTGTCTGTGGGGGAGGTTGGAGTGGGATGGTTTTGGGATGAAAGTGTTTTCACCTCAGATCATCAGGCATTAGAGTCTCATAAGGAGCATGCAACCTAGATCCCTCGCAAGCACAGTTCACAGTAGCATTTATGCTCCTATGAGAATCTAATGCCACCACTAATCTGACAGGAGGTGGAGCCCAGGAAGTAATATTCAGTTGTTCACTGCTCACCTCCTACTGTGTGGCCTGGTTCCTAACAGCCAACTGACCTGTACTGGTCTGCAGCCGCGGGCTGGGGACCCCTGGATTAAACTATTTCTTTGCTTCCCTACCTTTGTCTCTCTCTCTCTCTCTCTCTTACCCAAACTATTCATTCCTGGTAAAATATTCTCATTGAAACAATGATTAAAATGTTCAAAATGTGAAGTACTTTCTCCTAGTATCTAAAACTTTATATAACAATCTGGATACATGAAGCTGCTATAGTTAGGGGCTCATATATGACCTCCTTGCATGAGATTGCACACATTTTTGAAGAGTTCATTCCAGATTACAGAATTAATGTTTTGAAGGCAGGATTTGAGAAGAGAACATGTAGCTGACTCTAGGAAATAAATGGAGAAGTTTAGAAAAGGACACAGTAGAACCTACTCTATATTTGTTGAACTCATATCTGTATTGTAATTTGCAAGATTAGAATTGGTAAACATCTGGGAATATATTATAAAGATGAATAATTCCCCCTTTTCAGTAAGCCTGCAATGCCACACATCTTTGCGTTTATGTTAAAGTCAGGTAGATGATGCAGACATTCCAGATAACTCTTTGAGAATTTTGACAGTGCCTGAGTTTTCTCTACAAATGCCCAGAATTTACAGTGGCAATTTAGAACATATATGTGTAATTACTTATGTATGCTATACCTTTTAAACAAATGTTATCTACATTGGTTGATAAAATGTTATCGACATTGGTTGATAAAACTGCCCTCACATCTAAACCTTCAAACTGCCTCTTGACCTAAATCTCATTATTCCTTAGGTCTCTTACTGCCACATAAAGATCAAATTCCATAAGAACAACAAATGGTCTGCCCACATTATTTTGTTATTGTAGAATTTTTTAATTGAGTACCACTCAAAAGAAATAGCTAAAGTAGTGATTTGAATGGTGGATGAAAAACAGTCAAGAACTGTTTAAAGCTTAAAAACATTTGTCATAGATTATTTTGATATATATGAGAAATTATTAAACATCAACTCTAGTATACCCTATCTAAGCAGATGCTGTTGTAAACCAATCATTTGTTCATTCAACAAATAGATTTTGAGAATCTGCTGTGTACCAGAGTTTAGGGTTTGAGATGGGCTTCAGATCGATCAGTGAACAAAGTAGACAAATACTTTGCACGCATGCAGCATTTTTGTTGGGAAATTTGACAAAAAATGAAAACCTAACAAGTAAATTATAGAGTATATTAGAGAAAGATGAGACTGTAAAAACAGTAATGCAGCCAGACTTGGTGGCTCATGCCGGTAATCCCAGCTCTTTTGGAGGCTGAGGCAGGCAGATCTCTTGAGCTGAGGAGTTCAAGATCAGCTTGGGCAACATGGTGAGACCCCCATCTCTACCAAAAACATGAAAACAATCATCGAGCATGGTAGTGTACAAATTACAATATAGTTATGAGTTCAAATCTAGAGTGGGTTCTATAGTGTCCTAGTTTTTGAAACCTCTCCATTTATTTCCTAGAGTTTTCTCAAATCCTTCAAAACGTTCATTCTGTAATTTGGAATGAACTGTTCACAGAGCATGTGCAGTCTCATGCCTGTGGTCCCAGCTACTGAAGGCTGAAGTGGGAGGATCGTTTGAACCCTTGGAGGGTCGGGGTAGAGGTTGCAGTGAGCTAAATTGCCATTGCACTCCAGCCTGGGTGACAAAGCGAAAAGAGAGAGAGAGAGAGGAGAGAAGGGCGTTGAAAGTGCTGGGCATTGAGGGTTGACTGCCATTTTTAATAGAACAGTAAGCATAAGCTTGATTTAAAACAAGATATTTGAAGGAAGGCTTGAAAGAGGAGAGCAGGTTAGTCATTCAGCTGAGGAATGAGCATTTCTGGCAGAGGGTACAGCCAGAATAACTGCAGGAGTTTTCACTGCGTTTACAAGGAATTAAAAGAGGTTAGTTGGATGACTAGAGCAAGAATCAAGGGCGGGAAGAATGGTAGGAATTGAGAGTGTGAAAGATTAAATATAATGTCTCAGTTATCTATTGCTGTGTAACAGACCAACTTAAAACTTAGTGGCTTAGCTAGGCACAGTGACTTGCACCTGTAATCCCAGGGATTCAGGAGGTTGAGGCAAGAGCATCACTTGAGACCAGGAATTCAAGATCAGCATGAACAACATGGTGAGATCTTGTCTTTAGAAAAAAAAGAAAATTAGCCAGGCACAATGGTGTGTGCCTGTAGTCCCAGCTATTCAGGAGGTTAAGGTGGCAGAATCACTTGAGCTCATGAGTTGGAGACTGCGGTGAGCTATGATGAGGCTCCTGCACTCCAGCCTGGCTGACAGACTGAGACTGTCTTTAAAAAATAAAATAAAAATAATTAGTAGCTTAATGTAACTATTTTATTTGCTCATAATTTTGAGTCAGCCATTTGGGCTAGGCTCCACCAGGTGGTTCTTAGGCTGATCTTGCCTCCCGTCATTATAGATGTTGGGAGGCTCTGGTGGACCTGGATGGTCTAAGATGCCCTCCCACTGGGAGTGGTGGCATGCCTGTAATCCCAGCACTTTGGGAGGCCGAGGTGGGCGAATCATGAGGTCAGGAGTTCGAGACCAGCCTGACCAACATGGTCAAACCCTGTCTCTACTAAAAAATACTTAAAAATTAGCTGGGCTTAGTGGCAGACACCTGTAATCCCAGCTACTTGGTGGCGGTGGGCGGGGGGGGGGGTGCGGGGGGGGGGTGCGGGGGGGGCGGGCTGAGGCAGGATAATTGCTTGAACTCTGGAGGCAGAGGTTGCAGTGAGTCCACTGCACTCCAGCCCAGGCAACAGAGTGAGACTCCATGTCAAAAAAAAAAAAAAAAAAAAGACTTCCCTTCCTCATGTGTCTGGTAGTAGGTACTGGCTGTTGGCTGGACCTCTTAAGGATTTTATTTTATTTTTTCTTTTTAATATTTATCCAGGTAGATGAGCTACAAGGATTTTAGCCTGAATAACTATTAGAAGGATGAGGTTGTCAATAACTGAGATGTAAAGAGTACTGGAAGTCTCAGTGCTGCAAGAAAGGGCAAACTCCAATACACAAATACTTTTTAAGCCTCTGTTTGTATCACATTTACTAACATTTTGCTTGGCCAAAGCAAGACCATGACCAAAGCCAATTTTACTGGATGGAGAAATACATTCCACCTCTTTTTTTTTTTTTTAAGACAGGGTCTTACTCTGTTGCCCAGGCTAGAATGCACTAGCACAGACACAGCTCACTGCAGCCTGGACCTCCTGGGCTCAAGCCATCCTCTCAGCTCAGCCTCCTAAGTAGCTGGGACCACAGACACGTGCCACAGTGCTGTTCTAATTTATTTATTTTTGTAGAGATGGGATCTCACCATGTTGCTGACGCTTGACCTCAAACTCCTGATCTCAAGTGATCCTCCTGCCTCGGCCTCCCAAAATGCTGAGATTATAGGCATGAGACACTGTGCCTGGCCAGAAGCCACCTCTTGACAGGAGTGGGAAAGCCAAATAATAAAGGGAAGGGCCTACGAGATTGAATGAATGTGACTATTAATCTGCCACAAAGAAAGCCAGATCAGATATGCCTTTGAAGGCCATTTGAGTGTAAAGGAAATTGAATGGAAAAAACAGACTTAGTTTGTCCCACTATCTTCTCACAACTTCTTCTGACACCAGATGTGTGGGAATTTCTTCCCACCAGCAAGTAATTCTTCAGTAGACACCAGCTGGGTATCCTTTAATTCAATTCAATTCTGACTCTGTTTACCTGGAGATAGTATCAGATCACACTAGTTGAGGACTGAATCCCACAAGACTGCATCCCACTTCTAGTGCCCATTGAAAGCCCCAGGTTATTTTGCTTGTACTTCTGATCAACTGGCTGTAAATTGGGGTTCCCACAACCTTCTTCTTGGGCTCAGTTAATTTGCTCACAGAATTCAAGGAAAGTGTATGCTGGCTTATTATAAAGAAAAAGTGAGGCCGGGCGCGGTGGCTCAAGCCTGTAATCCCAGCACTTTGGGAGGCCGAGGCGGGTGGATCATGAGGTCAAGAGATCGAGACCATCCTGGTCAACATGGTGAAACCCCGTCTCTACTAAAAATACAAAAAATTAGCTGGGCATGGTGGTACGTGCCTGTAATCCTAGCTCCTCAGGAGGCTGAGGCAGGAGCATTGCCTGAACCCAGGAGGCAGAGGTTGCGGTGAGCCAAGATCGCACCATTGCACTCCAGCCTGGGTAACAAGAGCGAAACTCCGTCTAAAGAAAAAGAAAAGAAAAAGTGCATAGGCAAGGCATATGGGAAGGGATGTGTGCTTCCATTAAGCCTCCACCCTCCACGAAACTCCACATGTTCAGCTATCTGGAAGCTCCCTAACCTTGGGGTTTTATGGAAGCTTCATTATGTGAGCATGATTGATTAAATTGCTTGCCATTGGTGATTAATTTAACCTTCACTTTCCTTCCTTTACCCTCAGAGGTTGGGGGGATGGGGCTGAAGTGCCTTGGTCTTTTGGCTAATCCTGAAGTCGCCAACCATCAGCCATCTTACTAGCATACAAAAAGACACATCACTTTGGAGATTCCAAGGATTTTAGTAGTTGTATGCCAGGAAAAGGAGAGGAAGACCAAATACAGTTGACTCTTGATCAAAGTGGGGATTAGGGGTGCTGGACCCTCACACACAGTCGAAGATCCATGTATGACATTTGACTCCCCCAAAGGTTTACTAACAGTCTGTTGCTGACCAGAGCCTTACCAATAACATAAACTGTTATTAACACTTATTTTGTATGTTTTATGTATTATATACTCTATTCTTTCAGTAAGCTAGAGAAAAAATGTTGAGAAAATCATAAGGAAAATGTTAATTTTAAAATAAAGTTAAAATGAGTTAAATAATTAACATATTTTAATGTTAAAATGCTATTAAAATTATAAAGGAAGAGAAAATACATTTACAGTACTGTATTTACATATGTTTACATGACAAATTATCTGTATGAAATGGCAGGCAACCACAACAGCAGACCTCAACCTATGGTACATATCATGCAGTCAGCTTTTTCTTACAATGTCTTGACATTTTCTGTGCTTCTTGGGAGCACATCAGTGTCACTAGTTACACTTCTTACACATCTCATGTTATTATTCAAGGTTTACAGTATTAAACTAAACACAATGAAAAATAATAGAGAACCCCTAAGAGATACACTTTTTACTGAGATATGCAGTGTGCTGGAGAGAGGAACTGATGATTTAGAGGTGATTAATGTCGCATGCATTTTAAGCAGATACTTGCAATACTTCACTCATTGCTAGCAACTGGAAGTGGCTGTGAAACTTTTACAGTACCACAGTGTATACTACAGTTAATTTTATGCAGTTATGATTTTTTTTTTTTTTTTTTTTTTTTTTTTTTTGAGACAGAGTTTCGCTCTTGTTACCCAGGCTGGAGTGCAATGGCGCGATCTCGGCTCACCGCAACCTCCGCCTCCTGGGTTCAGGCAATTCTCCTGCCTCAGCCTCCTGAGTAGCTGGGATTACAGGCACGTGCCACCATGCCCAGCTAATTTTTTGTATTTTTAGTAGAGACGGGGTTTCACCATGTTGACCAGGATGGTCTCGATCTCTCGACCTCGTGATCCACCCGCCTCGGCCTCCCAAAGTGCTGGGATTACAGGCTTGAGCCACCGTGCCCGGCCCGCAGTTATGATTTAATACTGCATCTTCGTTTATATTTCTCTTGACTGCAAATGGCACCATGTGTTTGTATAAATTTTGATAGATTTAACTTTAGATTTGTATAGATTTTATGGTATTAAATGATAAACTTAGTATCTGCATATATTTTATGCATTCATTCACAATAATTAAAATACTTAAAAGATATTATAACTAACAGTCTGTTGCTGACCAGAGCCTTACCAATAACATAAACTGTTATTAACACTTATTTTGTATGTTTTATGCTGGCTCTGGTCAGCAATAGACTGTTACTTATAATATCTTTTAATTTTTTGGTATTTCTAGGTTATGCAGCTTGCCATTTTTTTCCTAATTGTTGCAAATCTCCAAAATATTTTCCAAAATACAGGAAAAATCTGCATATAAGTGGATCCATGTATTTCAAACCTGTATTGTTCAAGGGTCAACTATGTATTTCACGGTATTGCAGGAATTCATTGAAGAATTTTTTTTTTTTTTTTTTTTGAGACGGAGTTTCGCTCTTGTTACCCAGGCGGGAGTGCAATGGCGTGATCTCGGCTCACCGCAACCTCCGCCTCCCGGGTTCAGGCAATTCTCCTGCCTCAGCCTCCTGAGTAGCTGGGATTACAGGCACGCACCACCATGCCCAGCTAATTTTTTTGTATTTTTAGTAGAGACGGGGTTTCACCATGTTGACCAGGATGATCTCGATCTCTTGACCTTGTGATCCACCCGCCTCGGCCTCCCAAAGTGCTGGGATTACAGGCTTGAGCCACCGCGCCCGGCCATTGAAGAATTTTAAGCAGAGGACTGACATGATTTGACTTAGGTTTTTAAAGAATCATTCTGGTTGTAGTATTAAGAACAGATACTGGGGCAAGATAGACCTGTTGGGAGGCAATTTTAGTAACTCAAACAATATATGATCATGGTTTAAAGTACAAGTGAAGATTATAAGATGTGGTTAGATTTTAGATGTATTTTGAAGGCAATGCTAGCAATTTTCTGGTGGGTTCGATGTAAGGCATGAAAGAGAGAAATAACTATGAGGATTTTAACCTAAACAGCTGGAAGGATAGATTTGTCATTGACTGAGATCTAAATGCTGCTGGGAGGGCAGGTTTTGTGGAAAAGAGCTGGAGTTCAGTTTCAGGTGTCTATCAGCCATGTAAGTGGAAATGTTGAATACACAAGTGACATTTATGAGTCTAGAGACTCTTAGAGTCATAAAAGACTAAAGAGAAAGTTCTAGGCAGAAAATGTAATTTAGGGAGGTATCACAATTAGATGACATGCAAAGTTTTGAGAGAGGTGAAGTCATCACAAGAAAATAAACATAGATAAAACAAAAAAGGAATGAGCTCTAAGCACTCCAGTTTTAGAAGCAGAAAAGGAAGAAGATTGGCCTCTGAGAGATGAGGAAAATCCAGAGAGGATGGTGTACTGGAAAACCAAGTATGGAAATTCTTCATAGGAGAAAGGAAATACCGAGTATGTCAAATGCTGCTAAATGGGTCAAATAAGAAGAGGACTAAGAACTTCTCTTTGAATTTAGTAATTTGGAGATGATTGGTCACCTCAGCAAAAACTTTTTAGTAGACTGATGAGATAAAAGCCAGCTGAGTGGGTTTGAGAATGAGAAGAAAGTAATTTGTAGACAGTGAGTTTAAATAATCTTTATGAGTTACACTGCAGTAGGGAGAAGAGAAGTGGGGAAGTAACTGGTGGAGGGAATGAAGTCAAATTTAAGACGGGAGAATAAGATTTACATGCTGAAGGAGAAAATTCATTAGAAAAATTGATCAGTTTCTTATTTAGTAACTTAAATAGGATTTGTTATGTGTCAACACTAGTCAAAATGTAACTGAAACACAGATTTAGTCACTCGCCACTTGCAGAGTTCGATAACAACAGCGAGCTCTGGTATAAAAAGAGTGCCTTTTTATTCCAAAGCCAGCTTAGGGGAAGAAGGATAGGCCTCCCACCTTTAAGGGTATCACTTCAGCTTGGGAGCAGAAAGCAGGTGCTTTTTAAAAGGGAACTTGGCGTGAATGGCACAAAGTGGAGGAAGCAAACAGGTGAGGATGTTTATCTGCTAGTCAGTTGAGCTGGCAATCACTGGCACCTTCATGGGCAGAATTAGGTTGTAAAAGTGGCTAAGCCCAGGCACAGTGAGTCACTCACACCTATAAGCCCAGTACTTTGGGAGGCCAAGGCAGGCAGATCACCTGAAGTCAGGAATTTGAGACCAGCCTGACCAACATGGAGAAACCCTGTCTCTACTAAAAATGCAAAATTAGCCGGGTGTGGTGGCACATGCTTGTAATCCCAGCTACTTGGGAGGCTGAAGCAGAAGAATCACTTGAACCCAGGAGGCAGAGGTTGCGGCAAGCTCAGGTCATGCCATTGCACTCCAGCCTGGGCAACAAGAGCGAAACTCCATCTCAAAAAAAAAAAAAAAAAAAAAAAAAGGTGGCCAAAACTCTCCAAGTCAGTGAGAGTTTCATTGCCGATGTACTTTTTGTTGTAAATAGACTGTTGTCTCTCTCCTGATAGGAGAGTTCCACTCTGGAGCTTCTAAGTACATAGTTAAATGAACTTGCCCTGTAGGGAATGTCTGGTGAAGGGGAGGTAGCAGGTTGTAATTGCATTTCTAAAGAGCTAAATAGGAAGTGGGATACAGGGGAAAACGAGGAATGGGAAAAGAGAGGAAAAAATAATTTAAAAATAACTCATTCTGTCTCTTTAAAAAATGGAGGTACTCAGTTACACACTTTATAAATATGAACCTATTTAATATGAGAATGAAACAGTGACTGGCCACTCAGCATAAAGTAATATGGTGGGTGCCATAAGGAGTTCAAGAATGTATAAGACACAGCCCCAGACTTAAACACTCACAATGTCAAGTAAAAAATATATATATATACCATAAAAATTAGACAGTTTAGAAGTACAGAGAACTAAAAGGAGATGACTTAACTGGAAAATAAGAAATATCAGCATAAAGGTAGGCTCATTTGGACTTAAATTTATGCACATTTCACTTCAAGCACAGAGCAGATAGAGTAAATTTTAAGGTAGGATGGGGACAGTTGGATATAGAAAGGAAAACACTTGTCTTCAAAAAAGACAAAGAAGCCGGGCGCGGTGGCTCAAGCCTGTAATCCCAGCACTTTGGGAGGCCGAGGCAGGTGGATCACAAGGTCGAGAGATCGAGACCAACCTGGTCAACATGGTGAAACCCCGTCTCTACTAAAAATACAAAAAAAATTAGCTGGGCATGGTGGCGCGTGCCTGTAATCCCAGCTACTCAGGAGGCTGAGGCAGGAGAATTGCCTGAACCCAGGAGGCGGAGGTTGCGGTGAGCCGAGATCGCGCCATTGCACTCCAGCCTGGGTAACAAGAGTGAAACTCCGTCTCAAAAAAAAAAAAAAAAAAGGACAAAGAACTTCAGAGATACTTTCTCTGTTTCCGTAACTAGCTCCTATGTGTAAGAGTGAGAAAGAAAAAAGAATGGAAGGGTGGGTGTGTATGTATGTGTCAATTGCATGTTCGTATCTTCAGTACCTAGAATACAGGGAGTCCTCTGCTGGGCAGATATACTTAGGAACCTGTCTCTGATTTAAAATCGGCGTTTGCTGAACCATCCAGTATTATTTTTCAGATAAGTAAAATGGAAAATTTTGAGCTCTGTAAGCCCAGGAAATAGGATTACAGTGTATCCTTTAATTCTCATTTCCTCTTAATGAAATGTGAACTAATTGTTTGAAGTCTGAGGATACGTGGAGCATACAAACTGTTTAGATTGATACGTGAGTGGAAGAACGTATTTTATGTTCATTGGAAACTTAGGAAGAAAAGTTTATAGGGAATCCTTTTTGAGGAGTGTAGAAGCCTGCTTTTTTTTCCCCATTGGTGCCTCATGCACATTATCTATTTGAAAAATCTAGGTATCTTTTTAATTATACCCTGATTGCAACTTCAGGGAAGAGATCTTTTCCAGGCTCCAAAAGTTCTAACAGGAACTATAGGTGTATGTATGGTTGTCATATACCAAATGAACCTATGGCATTCCTTACTTTCCAGGTAAAAGTTCGAGTTTCCAGATGGTCAGTTTTACCCATAATCAAAGAAATACAAATGATAAGTGAAAATAAGATCTCATTTTAATTATCAGATTAATCAAAATACAAAACTTTGACACCTGGAGCTGGCACAGTCATTCACCTACACTGTTGGTAGTAGTGTTAAATTACTGCAATCTTCCAGGAAAGCAGTTTGTTATCTCTATCAAAGTGCAAAATGTATACAGTCTCTGGTAGTGTAAATCTAGGGATTTACACTATCGGTATGCCCACAGAAGTTCACCAAGATATATACAAATAGGTTTGTAATTTTAAAATGGGAAGAATTTGTTTTGATGCCCAGTTGAAATTTAATGACAAGCATCTTTGACGTTCTCTTGCCCTCTCTTCTCCCAGAGGTGATGCTGCTTTCTTCCTTATTGAAGAACTATATCCCATATTGTCCTATTTTACAATTATCAGTTGGGGTTACAAGAAGTTTTTTTCCCCCTAGAAACAGAGGCTTTTCATTTATTCTGTTAATAGTCGTCACTAGAGATTAGTTGTTCAGAATGAAAGACAGAATACTCTGAGATGATTCTCACACAGGATCTATTAGGAACATAATGGGCAATAGTAGGAAGCTGATAATTAAAAACACATCTTTAAGAAGTAACAACTGTTAAGGATTAATATGGGAGAATTAAATTGGGAAGTAGGTGGTTTAGAAGAAGCTTACTGTAAGTGCATCTTCAGGTAATTCTTTTAATTTCTAGAAACTCCATTTTCTCCCCCACTCCCCCCACCTTTTTTTGAGATGGTGGTCCCACTGTGTTGTCAGTGGCTATTTACAGGCACAATCATAGTGCACTACAGCCTGAATTCCTGGACTCAGGCTCTTCTGCTCCAGCCTCACAAGTATCTGGGATTACAGGCTTGTGCTATTGGGCCTCCATTTTCATCTTTGGAGAATAGAATCAGGTCACAAAATTTGAGAGAGCAGCAGAGGAAGACAGAACTTTTATTCCATATTTCCTAAATGAATGTTGCCTTTCCATTTTATATCATTGCATTTACGTTTATCATGCATATGTTTTATCATACATAGGTTACCAAATGTCATAGGTTATTTAATGAAACAGTTCCAGTTTTTGCCTGTTAATCTTATGTTTTCTCTAGTGCAACTGGTGGCAAATTGCTGGCATCATTTGACTCAATAGTGTTATCTACTGAATTAATTATATGCCATATCACCTATGAGTTTTGGAGTTGGATGGGGGAAAAAAAAGAATAAAGTCACATGCAGACTATCCTAGTTACAGCTGTTGATACCTCAAACAATGAGCAAGTCTAAAGAACTATACTCAGTTACTTTGGTTCAGGCATGAAAACTGGATTAGAGTATGGCAAAAATCTTTGGTTCTCACTGACCCAGGTGGTTGTGGTTCAGACTGATCAGAGTGAACACTTTCACCTTGGAGACAAGGGCTGTAGATTGCTTTACCACTAGGACATCCATTGTCTCTTTTTTTTTGAGACAAGGTCTTAATGCTGTCTGTCACCCAGGGTAGAGTGCCACAGTAGCATGATCACTGCTCATTGCGGCCTCCCTCTTCTGGGCTCAAGCCATCCTCCTGCCTTGGCCTCCTGAGTGTCTGGGACTACAGGTGTGCACCACTGCAACTAGCTAATTTATTTTATTTTTTGTAGAATCAGGTTCTCTCACTATGTTGCCCAGGCTGCTCTGGAACTCCTGGGCTTAAGCAATCCTCCTGCCTCAGCCTCCCAAAGGGCTGGAATTACAGGTTTGAGAGTAATACTGGAGAGAGTTGAGCTCCAAGAGGCTCTAGTTCCAGTCCTACTTCAATTAGATATGTTCACCTACACTGTTGTAGTAGTGTTAAATTACTGCAGTCTTCCAGGAAAGCAGTTTGTAATCTCTATCAAAGTGCAAAATGTATACAGTCTCTGATATACTGCTAGGGATTTATACTATTGGTATACCCATAGAAGTTCACCAAGATATATACAAATAGGTTTGTAATTTTAAAATGGGAAAAAATCTTTGTAATTTTAAAACCTACCAGAGTTTTTATTTCTCATCTATAAAACAAGAATGTTTTGCTTGAGATAACCTCTCAAAATTTTTAGATTTCACAGTACTCAGATGATTGGTTTTTAAAATAAAATGGCCAGGCATGGTGGCTCACGCCTGTAACTTCAACATTTTGGGAGGTCAAGTGGGAGGATCACTTGAGCCCGGGGGTTCAAGACCAGCCTGGGCCACATAGTGTGAGATCCTGTCTCTACAAAAAAAATTTTTAATTAGCTGGGTGTGGTAGTATGTGCCTGTAGTTCCAGCTCCTCAGGAGGCTAAGGTGGAAGGATTGCTTGAGCCCAGAAGGTCGAGGCTGCAATGAGTGATGATTGTGCCACTGCACTTCAGCCTGGGCAACAAAGCAAGACCCCGTCTCAAAAATAATAATAAAATAATAATGTTTTCCTATGGCTTTCAGAAATAGACCTGCGACTTAAACTTCTCATGAATTCCTCCTTTTTAGTCAGTTATATTTGATTTAAAAAGCAATTTCTTATCTGATTGTAATTCCTAAATTGCAAACTCTATAGACAGTAAATGAGGGATTTTGCATAAACTAGAACAGCCCATATATAGGAAAATCTAGATTTAAACAAAAGCCTTGTAACTGAGTAGAGTGATTATTTGTTTTCAAATGCATTCAGCCTATGATCTCTTCCCTTCTCTTCCTTTCCCTCCTCTCCCCTTTCCCTCTTTCCCTCTCTCTCACTTTTTCTTTCTTTCTCCCTCTCTCTCTGTCCCTCTCTCTTTCTTTTCCTTCCATCCTTCCATCCATTCTTCCATCCATCCACCCACCCTCCTTTCCTCCTTGTCTTGCTCTCTCACCCTGGCTGGAGTGTGATCTCAGCTCACTGCAACCTCCACCTCCTGGATTCAAGCAATCTTGGCTTACTGCAACCTCCACCTCCTGGATTCAAGCAATTCTCCTGATTCACCCTCCCAAGCAGCTGGGATTACAGGCACCCACCACCATACCTGGCTAATTTTTTTTTTTTTTTTAGTAGAGTTGGGGTTTCACCATGTTAGCCAGGCTGGTCTCAAACTCCTGACCTCAAGTGATCCACCCACCCTGGCCTTCCAAAGTGCTGGGATTACAGGCATGAGCCACTGTGCCTAGCCTAGGATTTCTTTGAATAACTATTTTTAAGTCCAATGTAATAAGTATTATTTCATATGTAAATTATTAATTTGCATATTATTTTACAGAAACAAAAATTGCCTTAAGTAGGAGTAGCATATCTTATTACAGGATATTAATCTCTAGTTGTACTAATTAGTAAGTTGTAATTTGAAATTAGGAAAAATTCATAGTGAAATGAGTATTATAAGATATATACGTATATTTTTAAATGATGACATTCACATAGATTGTATCTGTCAAAATTGATTAGTTTCTTACAAACATGAGAATTAAATAAACTTTGGGCATAGACCACTTATTAAGCAGCAAGTGATTCTGGAGTACATCAGTCTGCATTTATGGAACTAAGCATAGATATAAAATGGAACATGGCTGGGTGCAGTGGCTCACACCTGTAATCCTAGCACTTTGGGAGGCCAAGGTGGGTGGATCACCTGAGGTCAGGAATTCAAGACCAGCCTGATCAACATGATAAAACCCTGTCTCTACTAAAAATACAAAAATTAGCCGGGCATGGTGGCAGACACCTGTAATCCCAGCTACTCTGGAGGCTGAAGCAGGAGAACCACTTGAACCAGGAGGCGGAGGTTACAGTGAGCTGAGATTGCACCATTGCACTCTAGCCTGGGCAACAGAGTGAGACTCCATCTCAAAAAAAAAAATAAAATAGGCTGGGCACAGTAGCTCACACCCCAGCACTTTGGGAAGCCAAGGCAGGTGTATCACGAGGTTAGGAATTCGAGACCAGCCTTGCCAACACAGTGAAACCCGTCTCTACTAAAAATTTAAAAATCAGCCAGGCATGGTGGCATGCGCCTGTAGTCCCAGCTATTCAGGAGGCTGAGGCAGGAGAATCGCCTGAACCTGGGAGGTGGAGGTTGCAGTGAGCTGAGACCATGCCATTGCACTCCAGCCTGGGTGACACAGTGAGACTCCATCTCAAAAAATAAAATAAAATAAAATAAAATAAAATGGAACATGACTGAGAATATAGATTTCTTGAAATTTTGGTGGGAGAAGGACTTGGGCTGCAAGCATCCTGGACTTAATGTCTTTTACAGAGAGAGTTTCTCGTTAGATTCAATAACTTCTGTCGTTGCTGACCTGTATATAATTAGTGCCTCTTCAAAACCTGTTACTTTTAAGTAGAGTTGTGTTTTTGCGTTTAGCATAAACAGGCTAAGAGTTTGTTGTTATTGTTGACTGACCACTAGGATTGGTCATGGGAGAAGACATTGTGAACTTGGGTTTAAAACATCTGAGCTCCATATTTAGCTTAATTTCTCACTAGTCCTCAGTCTTTAAATAATTCCAACTTCTCATGAGCCTCACATCCCTCATATTTAAAATGGAATGATAGCTGGGCACCCTTGCTTGCGCCTGTAGTCCCAGGTACTTGGGAGTCTGAGGCAGAATCACTTGAGCCCAGGAGTTCAAGACTAACCTAGCCACCATAATGAGACCATCCCCATTCCCCCATCCCAAAAAAACTTAAACATTTGGAAAAATAAAATGGAATAATTGCTGCCTTATAAACCTCACAAGGTAGTTCAAAAGCAGACACCTTTAACCTGGAAGCAGAACTTTTTAGTACTGACAGTTTTTTTAATATCCACGGGGAATTTTGGTCACTATGAAATCCTATCCCTAGATAGACATTGTCCTCAACTCTGACTCTCTGACATTACCAGTATGCATTATTGTTGTTATGCTACTTTGTATTCCCTCTTCAGAGTATTGGTCTTCTGAGGATAAAAAGCCTGAAGCCCAAAAATATAAGTGGAAGTCAGTACGTATTCATTGACATTTCAGGTGGTTTCTAAACAGAATGTTCTTCATCTCTAGTTATTTTTATTTTAGCTGAATGGTATAGATTTATGGTATAAAGTAAACTTCTGTGTAGCAACAAAAACGTGGACCTCAGGATAATGGAATAACCAAAGAAAAGTAAATGGTATTAGCCTTGATGATCTAAAGATTCTCTTATTTATTTATTTTTATTTTTATTTTTATTTGAAACAAAGTCTCCCTCTGTCGCCCAAGCTAGAGCTGAGATTGTGCCACAGGCTGCAGTAGAGTACTCTGTGCAAGGCACTAACTATACTATGCTGGATATTAAGCAGATACAAAGAGTACCACTCTACTCCGGCCTATGACACAATCTCAGCTCACCACAACCTGGGCCTCCTGGTCTCAGGTGTGTCGGGGACCGTCCGGGACGGGTAGGCACATCTGCTGGGGGTCTCTCGACCTGCAAGAGGGTCCCAATACCTGGAAGAGAGAGTGCGCTTGGAAAAATAATAAAGACAGAGAGAGAGAGAGCGAGGCGTCTGGAGGGCTGAATAGGCTGTGCCTAAACAGCAAATTTTATTTTTCAAAGACCAGGAATAAATACATTTTCTTCTGCTCTGGTTTACGTCATAGCAAGAGGAAATGCAAATGTATACCTTACATGACCTATACAAGAGAAATCAGATACACAATGGTTGCAAGAGGAAATGCAAATGTATACCTTACATGGCCTATACAATTGAAAAGCCAGATACACAATCAGTGGTTGTAAAAAGTAACAGAATTTCCTGTGATCACAAAGCTTGTTTACATCCAGACATTATTCCTCCTGGCTGCAGGTATCTCTGGTTTGATCTTGTTTTAGAACAGAGATGTGAAAAGGTTTTCTGGTTTTGCTCATCAGAATATCTTTTTACTGGATTCTCCTTTGTCTACTCCTGACTCAATTTATCTCAACTTCCCCATTCAGGAGTCTCTGAGTCAAGAATCAAAGCCATCCCTTATGGTGGCATTTGCTTTGCAAATATCCCGACAGTTAAACCATTATCTAGGGTACAAGGCAGTCAAGTAAGTAAAGAAAAGGTTTAAGGCTTATTCTTAAAGAGTCATAAAAAAGTTAAAAGCAGGAACTGGTTGCTGTCAGGGGGTCACTCGGTCTAGCAGCACCTCATAGTTTTAGGCCCAAACGATATTGTGTTTGATATTAGAAACTGATCATCCATCTTTAAGTTCCTTTTTTCCGGATAGCTCGACTGCCTCCAGTAGGAAACTGTGTTTGGGATCAAACTCACCGTATAGTGAGACTCACGCCTTTTGGGGGTCTCACACGGGAATGTTCCCCACACAGGTGATCCTCCCACCTCAGCCTCCCAAGTTGCTGGGACTACAGGCATACGAGTCCACCATGCCCAGCTAATTTGTGTGTGTGTGTGTGTTTTGTAGAGATGGGATCTTACCATGTTATCCAGGCTGGTCTCAAACTCCTAGGCTCAAGCAGTCTGCCCACCTCAGCCTTCCAAAGTACTAGGATTATAGATATGAGCCACTACACCCAGACAATATAAAGTTTCTTAAAACACCATGAGTCTTAAGTTAAAACTATAATGTTTAATTTCAGTTATTTAATAATTCTTAAAATTAGATGTGCAAAGGTATTTTCTGAGTACTGTTAATTATTTGAAAAATAGACAAATTTTCAGTCTCCTTAACACTTAGTTATTACCAGTAAAGACTAGTGGTTAGGAGTACATAAATAAGTACTTTATAAAGGAAGCCCTAATTACTAGGGTATTAAACAGATTTTCTAAATGTAAATTATCCTGAATTAAACCCATTTTCTTTTTTGATACAATTACTGTACTAGTAGATTATAGATGCTCTGAAGACATAGGGTATGCTGGATTTCAGCAATACATTTATCAGAGTCTTTGGTGATATCTTTGGGGGAAAATAATAACTGATTATTTGTAACTGAATAAGTGAATAAATTAGTGAAGATTACTAAATTTAGATTAATGTTAGCATGGAACAAGGTCTCAAATGGCCTGCTTCAGGATACTCCCTGTCCAGTTCAACCTCTTTATTAATTCTTTGGCTAAAAATATTGACATGCTTAGTCAGTTGAAGATGTCAAGCAGCTGAAAAGAATAATTAAAATTTTGAGCAACAGAATTGGAATTTGGAGATATTCTCAAATGAAAAGCAGAGGTTAGCACATTATGTGATTCAGCTGTACCATATTTATATGATTTATGGAAAGGGCAATTATTTTTAACACCATTTTCAGTTAAAAAGCCAACAGAGGACACAAACTACATGCAACTAGGTTCACTAAAATAAGTTAGATACAAAAAGAGTCTTTGCTCAGTCAGATCTTAATCTATAATCAGACAAAGCTCTTGTTACATTGCAGTACATTTTAAAAATTAGAATGTCTTAGGCATTGTTTGAAATTAAAATTCAAGGAAGGAAGCATTAATATTATCCTGTATTAGAATATTATATAAGAAATGTTAATAAAATTACAACATAAAACAACCCAGGAGGAAACAACGTTCCTAATAGCAGAAAAGAATAAATGAAATTCCTGATAATATCCCCATGTTTGTTTTGTTTATAAAAAGATACTAAAGAATATTTGTTACCAATGAATTATGAACAGTTTTGTCTTACTAAAATTTTCCTCTCAGTGTGCAAGCACTAAATTATTAGAAATTTTAATTAGGGCTTTTGTTTTCTCATCGTCTACATTAGTGCTCTACAAATTCTATAATATTCTGTAAAGCCTTAGCAGTTGTCTCAATTTTAACTTTAAAATGTTTTGCAAGTAAAATTTTAATCAAATTATAAGAAAGTAAAAGTAATTTTGTTGGACTACATTCATGGAAAGATGGAAAATGTTTATTTCCCAAGTGGCCGCCAAAGTCAGTAGCAAACTGGAGACAATTCCATATTGATTTTCTAGATAATGGCTTGAAAACAGAGGTCTTCCACAGGTATTGCTTCTTAGTCTTATATGAGAAATTTGTCTCCTAATTTTAATTTTGAATGATTTTTTTTCCCCCCTGACATTTCTAATAAATTTAACCATGGCGTAGACCATCTTTAAATGTCCTTTGCAATTCTGATTTGGGATTTTGAATTTTTTTTTTTTTTTTTTTTTTTTTTGAGACAGTTTCGCTCTTGTTACCCAGGCTGGAGTGCAATGGCGCGATCTCGGCTCACCGCAACCTCCGCCTCCTGGGTTCAGGCAATTCTCCTGCCTCGGCCTCCTGAGTAGCTGGGATTACAGGCACGAGCCACCATGCTCAGCCAATTTTTTTTGTATTTTTAGTAGAGACGGGGTTTCACCATGTTGACCAGGATGGTCTCGATCTCTCGACCTTGTGATCCACCCGCCTCGGCCTCCCAAAGTGCTGGGGTTACAGGCTTGAGCCACCGCGCCTGGCCGGGATTTTGAATTTTTAAAATATATCTCCACTTTCTAATATAACCATGTATTTGAGGTGATGTGATTTATGCTTTTATTTCTTACTGATTCATTCAACAGATATTTATTGAGTGCATACTGTCCACCTGTTACTGGAGAACTAGAAGTGAATATAGGGCCATGAGCTCCCTGAAGGAGTTCACTGTGTAGTAAGGGAGCTGAGATGTAAACAGATGGCAACAGTATACAGCGGTATTGTTTCTTTTTTTTTTTTTTTTTTTTTTTTTTGAGACGGAGTTTCGCTCTTGTTACCCAGGCTGGAGTGCAATGGCGCCATCTCGGCTCACCGCAACCTCCGCCTCCTGGGTTCAGGCAATTCTCCTGCCTCAGCCTCCTGAGTAGCTGGGATTACAGGCACGTGCCACCATGCCCAGCTAATTTTTTTGTATTTTTAGTAGAGACGGGGTTTCACCATGTTGACCAGGATGGTCTCGATCTCTCGACCTCGTGATCCACCCGCCTCGGCCTCCCAAAGTGCTGGGATTACAGGCTTGAGCCACCGCGCCCGGCCAACAGCGGTATTGTTTCATCACCATCTTTTAAATCCGATTTTCCCCTTTGCTACTCTGCCCAGTCATTCATATCTATCCCCCTCAAACACTGCCTTTTTTTCTCCCCTCCAATTAGAAATGACTTTGTCTTGCTAGGTGTGGTGTAATTATGCCTGTAATCCCAACCACTCAACAGGCTGAGGCAGGAGGATTACCTGAGCCCAGGAATTTGAGACTGCAGTGAGCTGTGATCACACCTGTGAATAGCCACTCTACACCAGCTTGTGCAACAGAGCAAGACTTCATCTCAAAAAAAAAAAAATAAAGAAATGACTTTGTCATACGTAACCTTTAGGAAGCCTTACTGTATGAACAATTTCAATCATTTCTGATCATTAAATAGATGGTTGAACTGTGGCCATTGGTCCTAATTACACTTTTAAAAGTTTAGGGGTCTCCTGTGTTAATTTATCCAC
Source organism: Saimiri boliviensis (assembly GCF_048565385.1). Lineage (NCBI taxonomy): Eukaryota > Metazoa > Chordata > Mammalia > Primates > Cebidae > Saimiri > Saimiri boliviensis. Next base: position 22,273,332 of record NC_133456.1, read on the forward strand.
TTGAATGCTAGTAGGAAGTCTGTACTCAAATGGAACACAGAAAGCTCAGTACAGGGTTTCTTCTCTTCTTTTCTGGAATGAGTCACTTTATTGTTATATTTTTGATATTTTAAAAAAATGTTTCAAGCCAGGGGTAGTGGCTCACCCCAGTAATCCCAGCACTTTTTGAGGCTGAGGTGGGCAGATCATCTGAGGTCAAGAGTTCAAAACCAGCCTGGCCAACATGGTGAATCCCCATCTCTACTAAAAATACAGAAATTAGTGGGACATGGTGGCCCATGCCTGTAATTCCAGCTACTTGGGAGGCTGAGGCAGGAGAGTTGTTTGAGAACCTGAGAGGCAGAGGTTACAGTGAGCCAGGATTGTACCACTGCACTCCAGCTTGGGGGGCAGAGCAAGACTCTATCTGAAAAAATTAAAAAGTGTTTTGGCTGGGCACAGTGGCTCATGCCTGCCTGTGTCCCAGCACTTTGGGAGGCCGAGGTTGGGGGAATCACTTAAGGTCAGGAGTTCAAGACCAGCCTCACCAACATGTCAAAACCCCATCTCTACTAAAAATACAAAAATTAGCTGGGCATGATGGTATGCACTCGTAATCCCAGCTACTTGGGAGGCTGAGGCAGGAGAATTGCTTGAACCTGGGAGACAGAGGTTGTAGTGAGCTGAGATGGTGCTATTGCGCTCTAGCTGGGCAACAGAGTGAGACTTCATCTCAAAAAAAAAAAAATGTTTCAATACGTTGATTATAAGAAGTCAGGCCAGTGAGCATGACATCTGTTGTCAAATTCTGATAAATAAAATCAAGATTTGAAGGCTTACAGGTATTCAGTCAGTAGCATTTCAGATGTCCAGGAAATTATCAACTTCTTTTTCTCCCTTCACTACTTCCCTCCCTCACCCCCAAGTCCCCTGCTGGTTTTGGAAATAGAACATTGTTTGTCACAAAGACTTGAGAGGAGGGTGCTGGAACCCACGGATGCCATAGTGGCCAAAATGTCAAGAGTAACTCTGGTTAAGACCAGAGTCTCCAGGCATATTCTACATCTCTCTGCTTTTCCCTCTCCTCCTTTTCGTTTCTCACTAGAGAGTGAGAACCCCAGCTCTAATGCCCCTAGTACCTTAATGCCCTTTGCACAGCACTTGTTTGATCCCATCCTTTTATAGCTTGGATTTTTTTAAAGCAAACATTGACATCTAAATTAAGATCTAAAGAGACATTAATTCTCTTTTTTTTTCTTTTTCTTTTTTTTTTTTTTTTTTTGAGACAGAGTTTCGCTCTTGTTTCCCAGGCTGGAGGGCATTGGCGCGATCTCGGCTCACCGCAACCTCCACCTCCTGGATTCAGGCAATTCTCCTGCCTCAGCCTCCTGAGTAGCTGGGATTACAAGTACACGCCACCATGCCCAGCTAATTTTTAGTATTTTTTTTTAGTAGAGACGGGGTTTCACCATGTCGACCAGGATGGTCTCGATCTCTTGACCTCGTGATCCACCCGCCTCGGCCTCCCAAAGTGCTGGGATTACAGGCTTGAGCCACCGCACCCGGCCAAGACATTAATTCTCTATACTTTCTGTGTTAGAATTATCTGTTGACCCCATTGGAAGGTATTATGTCTTCCTTCTTCCTTTTCCCCTTTATGATTAGAATCATTACTATCACTGGTTTATACCTGTTGTGTATACATTATCCAGCTCAATCAAAGTCTTGGAATAAGTTGTTTTCTGGTTCAATCTTGTGATAGTGAACATATGCTTGTGCTAATTTTCAGGTCAGTACAGATTCTTATTCAGCTGTTGTAATTAATGTAAGCCTGATAGGAGGTTGGCATCTTTATAAGCTGTTTTGGCATCAGCAGAGTTGTTCCCTTAAAAATGTTTTTCCCAGACCAGGCACAGTGGCACACGCCTGTAATCCCAACACTTTGGGAGGTCGAGGTGGGTGGATCACCTAAGGTCAGGAGTTTGAGACCAGCCTGGCCAACATGGTGAAACCCTGTATCTACTAAAAATACAAAACTTAGCCGAGCATTGGGGCATGCGCCTATAATCCCAGCTACTCGGGAGACTGGGCAGGAAAATCGCTTGAATCTGGGAGGCGGAGGTTGCAAGTGAGCCGAGATCGCACCACTGTGCTCCAGCCTGGGTAATACAGCAACACTCCATCTCAAAAAATAAATGAATAAATAAATATGTTCTTGCCATTTGATGTAGACACAAGCACTGTACCAAACAGCATGTGAATACAGTGTATGGCTTCATGTTTGTCATCTTATGTTAATTATTGATACTAGGTTATGGAACTGTCTCTAGAAAATCATTTTCTTTGGGCCTGCACTGTGGCTCACACCTATAATCCCAGCACTTTGGGAGGCCAGTGCGGGTGGATCATGAGATCAGGAGATCAAGACCATCCTGAGTGACATGGTGAAACCCCGTCTCTACTAAAAGTACAAAAAAGTAGCCGGGCACGGTGGCATGTAATCCCAGCTACCTGGGAGGCCGAGGCAGGAGAATTGCTTGAACCCAGGAGATGGAGGTTGCAGTGAGCCGAGATTGCGCCACTGCACTCCAGCCTGGGTGACAGAGTGAGACTCCATCTAAAAAAAGAAAAAGAAAAGAAAATCCTTTTCTTTGGATCAGAATTCCAGCTTCTTTCTTTCCAACCATTTCTAAGTGACTGCTTTTCCCTTACTGTGCAGTTCAAGATATCTAAATTTGAAATCATTGTTTTCTTTTTCCAAACAAAACTGTTTTTCATTTTCCTGTTTGAATCGCATCAGCATTCTCTTAGGATGGAAACATAGGCCTTATCTTTCATTCATTCTTCTCCATCTCCAGTGTACAGTCAACAAACCCTACTGGTTTCTCCTTCAGAAGTATCGCTAAGCCTTTTCTTTTACATTTTTCTGCCACTATTCTACTTCTCCACTATTCTACTATCATGTTTCAGTAATCTTCCCTCTGGTCTCACATCTCTTCTTCAAGCCTTTGACCCCTCAGGTTAAAACTACCAAAGAAGGCAAAATGCCTTAAAATATAATGTTTCGAGAAGAAATGAAAGGCAAGTTAGTATCAACTGTAAGATTATCTAATCTACAGCAGAGTAAAATTTCTTTATCATTTTCTTTATCCTAAACTTCAGCTAATCCCCCAAATTATCCTACTCATTCATTCACTCATTCAACAGCATTTATTAAGTATATGCTCTATTCTGGTGTTAATAGCCAAATATTATACTTATTTCATTAATCTTTGGCAATTCTTGTCTCTTCAGCTATCATAGTTATGCTTTCTCTAGTTTTTCATCTCCAGCTTCAACCTTGCAAACTCAATTCGTGTTTGTTAGATACTAAATCTGGATTCATTTTAAGCCCCATAAATCATACCAGTCCCACAGCTGATGATTGGCAAAGCAAGGATTCAGTTCTGTCTCCTATGCAGTCCAGCACTCTTCCAACCCTATCTTACTTTACTTACTTATAAGCCTGTTGTCTGAGCTTAATGATGTCAGTAGAATACTATAATGTAGTTGTATCTTAAGAGAAAAGATGAAGGAATCAGAATTTAGCCATTTGGTTGCTTTGTTAACAAATTTTAAGAAGCTTAGAAAGAGTTGCATTTCCATAAGTAGCCAGTTAATATCTATATCTGTCTTCACCTTCCTCTTCTTTCTTGGTTACATCTCTTTGAGTCAGATGGCTACTTGTAAACAATTTTTGGAACCACAAGCTCTATGTAGTTTAGTGGAAAATTAAGTAACCAAGAATACAGCCAGGTTGTTTAACAGTGTAATAACTTTGTGTGGGGGTTTTTTTTCCCCCCTTCTAAGTCATCTGTGGCTAGTTATACTGTGAAAAGAACAAATTGAGATAAATCCTTGTGTTTTGTTTTGGTTTTTGAGACAGAGTCTCTCTCTCTGTTGCCCAGGCTGGCGTGCAACGGTTTGATCTCGGCCCACTGCAACCTCAACCTCCTGGGTTCAAGCAATTCTCCTGCCTCAACCTTCCAAGTATCTGGGATTACAGGCACATGCCACCACGCCCAGCTAATTTTTGCATTTTTAGTGGAGAGAGGGTTTCATCATGTTAGTCAGGCTGATGTCGAACTCCTGACATCAAGTGATTCAACTGCCTCAGCCTCCCAAAGTACTGGGATTATAGATGTGAGCCACCGCGCCCTGCCTCAAATCCTTGTTTTTACATGAACTTAAAATAGCACATCGAATTCCTTTTTTTTTTTAACAATCTTCATATTTTCTGAGAATACAGAAAAGGTTTATTTTTCATAATGGACACAATATACTTGGTATGTTTTTCACCTGGGATTTGGAAATGATAAAAGCTATCAAGTGAGGATTTCAAGAAATGGTTTATGTACCACTGACATTCATGGCATTCAGCCTGAAAATAGCTCTTCACTGTGTTAAATATCATCTTAAAAAATAACATAGTTTACCTATACTTTCAAGTGGTAGTTTTCCAGCAGTACAGGACTGAATTGTGATTCTTGGGCAGATTTTAATGATTTACTTTATGCTTTTGAAATTTCTTGATATATATTTTTTAACATTGAAGGTATGGCCTCACTTGGAAAATAAAAACTTAAATCAACGTGGTCCCCACCAAAGATTCTTTTTTTCTTTCTCATAAACCTATTACTGTGAAAATGTTACAACAACATAAATTATTTTCTCTTAAAAAAACAAAACAAACAAACATAATTAGGGACCAGTAGTCAGTTGGCATTTCTGAACAGCACTGGTACTGATACTACCTGGAGAGGTTATAATTCCAGACAAAGTTAAATATTATTTAAATCTGCCTATTCAACTTTATTAAAGGTGAGCCTACGTTTTCTGTTGTGTTAAAGGTGAACATACATTTTCTGTTGGGCCTTTGCAAACCCTGAAAACAATTGATTCTTTATGGACCTCAGGTTTGGAGACCACTATACTATTTCTCAGGACATTAAAAATACTATTTTATTATACCATTTCATTTTTTAAAAACTTTGTTCTTTTTTTAAAAAACAAGAATCAGGTGAATCATTTTATGAAGTAAATTTTTTTTTTTTTTTTTTTTTTTTTTGAGACGGAGTTTCACTCTTGTTACCCAGGCTGGAGTGCAATGGCGCAATCTCGGCTCACCGCAACCTCCGCCTCCTGGGTTCAGGCAATTCTCCTGCCTCAGCCTCCTAAGTAGCTGGGATTATAGGCACGCACCACCATGCCCAGCTAATTTTTTGTATTTTTAGTAGAGACGGGGTTTCATCATGTTGACCAGGTTGGTCTCGATCTCTCGACCTTGTGATCCACCTGCCTCGGCCTCCCAAAGTGCTGGGATTACAGGCTTGAGCCACCGCGCCCGGCCTATGAAGTAAATTTTGGGGTGCTTGTGCAGTTACTTTGTAGGTAGTACTTGGAAACTACCCAGCCCATCTTTGAGTCTGGAGGTGGTATTACCATCAGGGCTTTATATGATGTTTTGCAGTTTTGAAACAGCTCCCTGCAGCACCTTTGAGTCCCATGGGTGGTAGATGCACATTATGGTACATGATTTTTTGAGATAGGCAGTGCCTAAATAAGCAGTCTTTGTTGCTTATTGTATTTCTTCAGTTAACTGTCTTGGAAAGCAAGACAGGTAATTTAGTGTCTAAAAGTCAGTCCCTGTATTCTTTCCTGAAATTTCATAATTCTGGCACTAAGCAAAAGTCTCTCTTGCCCTCCTTTCTGAACTAATTGATTTTAAGCAATGAAATAAAGTATGCCTTGTTTATTTATTCATATGACCACAGTAATTTCAAAACATTTTAAACTTCTTTCCATTTCCTTGCTTTGTATTTTTCCATTCCTCCACCCATTGACTGGTTATGGGGGTTCACTTTTACATAAAGAGAGCTGCTGAAGTCAAACAACATCTACCTCTTACTGAATCCCAATGGGAGGTTAATGCAGTTAGGGACTTTCTAGCTGAAGTGGTTGCCAGGTGAGCGAGAACAGAAGAGACTTCTTGAGTAATGCACAGCCAACTGATTTGTTACATTTTATCCTTGATACCTTCTTTGAAGATCTATTCTATCAGTGACTACAGATGTTAATTGATTTATTAGATTTATCTTTTTCTTTTTCCGTGACTCAACTTTTATTTTCCCATCTTTTGCCACTTTAGGAAAAACTTAGTTGTCAGATACCAATATCAAGAAGGTCAGTCTGTGGGAACAGATAAAATTCCCTGGCCTTGGGACAGTTTTCCCCACTGGATCCTTCATACGTTAAATAAAGAGTGAGAAGAGAAGGAAGGAGAGTATTGGGAATTTTATCCAAACAATAAAGTATTGATTAGATCTGACAGTAGAAGTAGACTTTAATAATATGAAAGCCTCTGGAACTAGCATTCGCTTTTATTAAGAACATCTTTTGTCCACGATTTCCTTCCAAATAATGGGGGAGGGCATGCAGTTGCGTGGGCCATGAGTTAATAATTGAAGCTGCTTTTACAATGTTTAAAATGTGGTATAATAAAGAGATTTTTAAAAGACATCTTTTTCCCAGAAATTTTGAAGGGTGAAATCTATTTCCCCATGAAATTTTCAGCATCTACCAATATTCAAGTGTCGAACACAATAAAAATGACTATTATTAGGTTTGTATTACTAAGGAAAAAAATAATATTTTCTTGACAGAGAAGATTTTGAACTTAATAGGGTTTTTTTTTGTCTTTTATTACCAGATCATTTAGCAATATGCACATTTATTTCATACATTAGATTTTTAAAAATTTTCATTTTAAAAAATAAAGATTAGAGACAAGATCTCACTATGTTGCCTAGGCTAGTCTCGAACTCCTGAGCCTAAGTGATCCTCCTGCCTCAGGCCTCCTAAAGTGCCAGGATCATAGGCATGAGCCACTGTGCCCAACCATAAACTAGTGTTCGGTTTTGTTTTCGTCTAAGGGTATATTTAGTAAATTTCCATCAATGATGAGAAGTGTAAAAATACTCAGTGGAAAAAATAGTAATGAACAGTTTCTTTATAAAGTAATACTTAAGTTTTTTTGTTTGGGTTTGTTTCAGGGACAGCATTTTACTCTGGTTTCCCAGCCCAGAGTGCAGTTGCAGTATTAACCTCCTGGCCCAAGCTGTTTTCCTACCTTAGCCTCCCCAAGTAGCTGAGACTACAGGCATGCCCCACATCATGCACTGCTAATTTTTGCTGTAGTTTTGTGGTGTTTTGTTTTGTTTTGTTTTTGAAGACGCAGTTTTGTGCTTGTTGCCCAGGCTGGAGTGATCTCAGCTCACTGCAGCCTCTACCTCCTGGGTTCAAGTGATTCTCCTGCCTCAGCTTCCTGAGTAGCTGGAATTATAGGCATGCACCACCATGCCTGGCTAATTTCGTATTTTCTTTTTAGTAGAGACGGGGGTATATCCATGTTGACCAGGCTGGTCTTGAACTCCCAACCTCAGGTGATCTGCCTGCCTCAGCCTCCCAAAATGCTGGGATTACAGGCGCAAGCCACTGCGCCCAGCTTGTTGTTAGTTTTTATAGAGATGGAGTCTCTTTATATTCAGGCTGGTCTGAAAATCCTGGCCTCAAGCAATCTTCCTGTTACCTTGGAAACGGGTCCCAATCCAGACCGAGTGGAATCTGAACTGAGTAAACTGTGAAAGCAAATTTATTAAGAAAGTAAAGGAATAAAAGAATACTCCATAGGTAGCAGTGGCTTGAGCTATTCAGCTAAGGATATGTATTGTTACTTCTTGATTATATGCTAAACAAGGAGTGGAATATTAATGAGTTTTCTGAGAAAGGGCTGGTCACTTCTCTGGACTGAGGGTTCCCCCACTTTTACACCATATAGGATAACTTTTGGATGTTGCAATGGCATCTGTAAACTGTCATGGCACTGGTGGGAGTGTCTATTAGCATGCTAATGCATTGTAATTAGCATATAATAAGCAGTGAGGTGGGTTTTGGCTGGCTTCTTTACTGCAACCTATTTTATCAGCGAGGTCTTTATGACCTGTATCTTGTGCTGACCTCCTATTTCATCCTGTCACTAAAAAAGCCTAGAAATGCAGCCCAGTAAGTCTGTCTTATTTTAACCAGCCCCTATTCAAACACCTCTGATACTCCCATCTTGGCCTCCCAAAGTGCTGCAGTTACAGACATGAGCCATTGTGCCCGGACTAAAAGTTTTTTTCCTTTTTTCAAAGGAAATCTTCTGTGTAATCAAATAAAATATTCCTGCTACATATCTAGATAGCTTTTTAGTTAAAGAACAAATTTTCTCAGTCAGGGTCCTAACTTGATTTTGCTACTAAAATGTTGACTTAATTTTTACTCTCTTCTTTATTGTCAAGTTGATTATTCATATTAAAATAAAGCAGGGATTTGCAGATACCTTTTTTTTTAAAAGGCCAAATACTAAATGTTTTAGGCTTTGAGGCCCTTGTATGTGCTCTGTAACATATTATTATTTATTGTTTTTTACAATTTCTTTAAACTGTAAAAATATTTTATAGCTCTTTTGTACAGACCTTAAGAAAATAGGCAGAGTGTGTTAGCTTGCTAACTCCAGCTAAACAATTAATTTTTAATTAGTTGTTTTAAAAAAGAAGAAGTACAGACTTTTGTGAAAGGTTATTTTTTAAGGTAAAATTATAAAAAGTACAGACTTTTATGAAAGGTTTTTTTTTTTTTAAGGTAAAATTATAACTTGTACAAATGGAGCACACAAATTTTTAACTCACTAATTAATGAAGGAACAAATAAGATGTTAAAATCAGTCCAAATGAGAATTGGACTCAAAGAGATTTATATTCTCTTCCAGACAGAATTCATATACATTGTAATATGGTTTGGCTTTGTCCCCACCCAGATCTCATCTTGAATTGTAGTACCCATAATCCCCACATGTTGTGGGTTCTGGTGGGAAGTAATTTAATCATGGGCAGTTACCCTCATGCTGTTCTTGTGATAGTGAGTTCTCATGAGATCTGATGATTTTATAAAGAGCAGTTCCTCTGTACATGCTCTCTTCTCTGCTGACAAGTAAGATATGCCTTTGCTCCTTGCCTTCCACCATGATTGTGAGGTCTCCCTAGCCATGTGGAACTGTGGTTCCGTTAAACCTCTTTTTCTTTATAAATTACCCAGTCTTGGGTATTTCTTTATAGCACCATGAAAATGGGCTAATATAGTAAATTGGTACCAGTAGAGTGGGGTACTGCTATTAAGATACCCAAAAACGTGAAAGCAGTTTTGGAACTGGGCAATAGGCAGAGGTTGGAACAGTTTGGAGGGCTCAGAAGAAAATAGGAAAATGTGGGAAAGTTTAGAACTTCCTAACTCGGCGGGCTCAGGAGACAGGAAGATACAGGAAAGTTTGGAACTTCCTAGAGACTTGTTGAGTGGCTTTGACCAAAATGCTGATAGTGATATGGACAATAAAGTCCAGGCTGAGATGGTCTCAGATGAAGATGAGGAACTTGTTGACAACCAAAGCAAAGGTGACTCTTGTTATGCATTAGCAAAGAGACTGGGGACATTTTACCCCTGCCCTAAGGATATGTGGAACTTTGAAACTGAGAGAGATTATTTACAGTATCTGGTGGAAGAAATTTTTAAGTGGCAAAGCCTTTGAGAGGAAGCAGAGCATAAAACTTTGGGAAATTTGCAGCCTGGCAATGCAAAAGAAAACAAAAACCCATTTCCTGGGGAGAAATTCAAGCCTGCTGCAGAAATTTGCATAAGTAACAAGGATCCGAATGTTAATCACCAAGACAATGAGTAAAATGTCTCCAGGGCATGTCAGAGATCTTTGCAGCAGTCCCTCACCTCACAACCCTGGATACCCAGGAGGAGAAAATGGTTTCGAGGACCAGGCCGAGGACCCCCCACTGCTGTGTGCAGCCTACAGGCTTGGTGTTCTGTGCCCCAGCTGCTCCAGCCTTAGCTAAAAAGGGGCCAAGGTACAGCTCAGGCCATGACTTTGGAGGGTGCAGGCCCTACACCTCGGTAACTTTCACATGGTTGGACCTGTAGGTACACAGAAGTCAAGAATTGAGGTTTGAGAACCTCCGCCTAGATTTCAAAGGATGTATGGAAATGCTTGGATGTCCAGGCAAAAGTTTGCTGCAGTGGCAGAGCCCTCATGGAGATCCTCTGCTAGGGCAGTGCAGAAGAGAAATGTGGGGTTGGAGCTGCCACACAGAGTCCCCACTGGGGTACTGCATAGCAGAGCTGCTAGAAGAGGGCCACCATCCTCCAGACCCCAGAATGATAGATCCACTGATACCTTGCACTGCGCACCTGGAAAAGCTGCAAACACGCAATGCCATCTCATGAAAGCAGCCAGGAGCAGGGCTGTACCCTGCAAAGCCACAGGGGTAGAGTTGCCCAAGGCCATGGGAGCTCCTCTTGAATCGGGGTGATCTGAATGTGAGACATAGAGTCAAAGGAGATCATTTTGGAGCTTTAAGATTTGACTTCCTGCTGGATTTTGGACTTGCATGGAGCCTGTAGCTCCTTTGCTTTAGCTAGTTTCTCCCATTTGGAATGGGTATATTAGCCAATGCCTGTACCCCCATTGTATCTAGGAAGTATCTATCTTGCTTTTGATTTTACAGGTTCATATGTGGAAGAGACTTTGCCTTATCTCAGATGGAACTTTGGACTGTGGAATTTTGAGTTAATGCTGAAATGAGCTAAGACTTTGGGGGACTGTTGAGAAGGTGCTGACAAAAAAGAGTCAAACTCTGTAAAATATTTGAATAGATTTATTCTGAGCCAAATATGAGTGACTATGGCCAGTGACACAGCCCTCAGGAGGTTCTGGGAACATGTGCCCAAGGTGGTTGGGGTGCAGCTTGGTTTTATACTTTTTTTTTTTTTTGAGACGGAGTTTCGTTCTTGTTACCCAGGCTGGAGTGCAATGGCGCGATCTCGGCTCACCGCAACCTCCGCCTCCTGGGTTCAAGCAATTCTCCTGCCTCAGCCTCCTGAGTAACTGGGATTACAGGCACGCGCCACCATGCCCAGCTAATTTTTTGTATTTTTAGTAGTGACGGGGTTTCACCATGTTGACCAGGATGTTCTCGATCCCTCGACCTCGTGATCCACCCGCCTCGGCCTCCCAAAGTGCTGGGATTACAGGTCTGAGCCACCGCGCCCGGCCGGTTTTATACATTTTAAGGAGGCCTGAGACATCAATCAAATACATTCAAGAAATACATTGGTTTGGTCCACAAAAAAGGGATAGTTCAACACAGGGGCTTCCAGGCTATAGGCAGATTTAAACATTTTCTGTTTACAATTGGTTGAGTTTGCCTAAAGACCTGGGATTAATAGAAAATGTTCAGGTTAAGACAAAAGATTGTGGAGACCAAGGTTCTTTTGAAGTTTCATAGTACCTGCTTTTAGAGACAATAGGTGACAAATGTTTTCTGATCAGACCTTTAAAAGGTGCTAGACTCTCAGTTAATCTCTTCAGAATTGTAACTAAAAAGATCTCACTATGTTAATAGAGATTCTTGGCTAGGCGTGGTGGCTCACGCCTGTAATCCCAGCACTTAGGGAGGCCAACTATCACAAGGTTGTGAGTTCAAGACCAGCCTGGCCAATATGGTGAAACCCTGTCTCTACTAAAAACACAAAAATTAGCCGGGTGCGGTGGCTCACGCCTGTAATTCCAGTACTTTGGGAGGCCGACACGGGTGGATCACAAGGTCAAGAGATCAAGACCATCCTGGTCAACATGGTGAAACCCCGTCTCTACTAAAAATACAAAAAATTAGCTGGGCAGCTGGGCATGGTGGTGCATGCCTATAATCCCAGCTACTCAGGAGGCTGAGGCAGGAGAATTGCCTGAACCCAGGAGGCAGAGGTTGCGGTGCGCCAAGATCACGCCATTGCACTCCATCCTGGGTAACAAGAGCGAAATTCCGTCTCCAAAAAAGAAAAAAATACAAAAATTAGCTGGGTGTGATGACGCATGCCTGTAGTCCCAGCTGCTCAGGAGGCTGAGGCAAAAGAATCACTTGAACCCAGGAGGCAGAGGTTGCAGTGAGCCAAGATCACACCACTGTACTCCAGCCTGGGCGACAGAGTGAGAGTCTGTCTCAAAAAAAAAAATGGAGATTCTTTACAGATGCAGATTTTCCCCTGCAAAGGATGGCTTTGCAAGGCCATTTCAAAATATGGCAGAGAAATATGTTTGGGGGTAAAATATTTTGATTGTCTTCTTTGTCACATAATGTTATGCCAGAGTCAGATTGGAAAGTAAATCATGATACATAGGGTTAAATAAAACCCATCTGATGAGAATTTATGGTTTGTAGGGCATGACTCCCCAGACCCCTTAAACAGGAATTTGGGCAAGAATTTAAAAATTGAGAACTTAGCTCTCAAAGGCATGATTGGTTTTGAAATGTGAGGACCTGAGATTTGGGTGGAGCCAGAGGCAGAATGATATGGTTTGGCTGTGTCCCTACCCAAATCTCATCTTGAATTATAGTTCCCATAATCCCCATGTGTTGTGAGAGAGACCTGGTGGGAGGTAATTTACTCATGGGGCTGGTTACTCTTATGCTGTTCTGGTGATAGTGAGTTCTCATGAGATCTGATAGTTTTATAAGGGGCTTCTGACAGTCTCATTAGGTTTGGCCTTATTATTCACATGGGTGCAGCCACAGTGCTAGTCATACAAGGTCATCCTTGAACTATCTTTGCAAATCCAGAGCCATACAGTTTTGAGCAACTGCTAAGACAACACAATTAACTTCTATGTGGAAGTTTTCATAAGGACTCAGATTGGACTTTTAAACATTCATTATTTTCTATATCAAGGTTAGGAAAATACACCTGAGAAACTCTCTCACCAGATTTCTTCTGCAGTACCTATAAATTTGGGTGAATTAATCTCATCTTCAAGTCCCCAGAATTTGCTAAGGCTTGCCAGGAAGTGACCTTCCTTACCACCTCAGGAATCAGGCCAGTGTTCTGACAGTACTTTCTTTGTAGGCATTGGCTCCATATATAAAGTCAACTATTATTTCTTAAAGTGGTTTGTCAGTGAGAATCATTCTCAAATGTGATGTTCTCATATGACTTCCCAGGTAGATACAGTTACAAAATCCAATTATATCTTGATAAAAAGGAGATGAGATTGATCCTATGCAAATAACAATATTGCTATAAGAAGTTAAGGAAAACTCAGTACGTTTCTGAATGCTCAGTATTCCATGATACTGCTTAATGTTTTATTCAGATCACAGAGGCGGAATCAATCAACTAAAATGTGGGTTAAAAGTAGTTTAAGGAGAAAGTGAAAGGGCCTCCTCATATAGCCACAGAAAAATAGAACATTAAGATAACATGGGCTGGGCAGTGTTTCATGCCTATAATCCCAGCACTTTGGGAGACTGAGGTGGGAGGATCACTTGAGCCGGGCAAATTGAGACACTGTACTCAAGCCTAAATAACACAGAGAGGCCCTGTGTCAAAAAAAAAGATTCAGTCTTGGGGGAAGGCAAGATCAAAAGAGTTAACAAAGGAGATTTGGGCCCCTGATTAAGATAGGATTGTGGATAAGAAACAATACTTAGGCCGGGCATGGTGGCTCACTCCTGTAATCCCAGCACTTTGGGAGGCCGAGGCGGGTAGATCACGAGGTCAAGAGATCGAGACCATCCTGGTCAACATGGTGAAACCCCGTCTCTACTAAAAATAGAAAAAATTACCTGGGGATGGTGGCACATGCCTGTAATCCCAGCTACTCAGGAGGCTGAGGCAGGAGAATTGCCTGAACCCAGGAGGCAGAGGTTGCAGTGAGCCGAGATCGCACCATTGCACTCCAGCCTGGGTAACAAGAGTGAAACTCTGTCTCAAAAAAAAAAAAGAAGAAACAATACTTGATTATTTAATCAAAATGAGAATAAAAGATAAAATGCTACAGTTGTAAAGAACCTAAGCTCTTTCACAAGAACCTTTGTTCTTTCTGGTTTGGTTTGGTTTGTATTTAATCATCTAGAACATAATCCAACATAAAGCCAGAAAATTATTGTGCTCTCTAAGAAAATTACAAATAAAATCATCTTTCATATTATAGATGATGGCATTAATCAGTAAACCAAAGAAACAAGCCCATCAAAGCTGATTAAATTTTGCCAAAATGTTAACATGTTTCATGGTTTCTTTTTAGATCCCAGTAGTTTATTTTCCAAGGCAAATCAAATTGACTTTTTAAGATTTGTCTTTCTAGCCTGAGAAACATGGTGAAATCACATCTCTACACAAAATGCAAAAATTAGTTGGGCATGGTGATGTGCATCTGCAGTCTCAGTTACTTAGGAGGCTGAGGTAGGAGGATCACTTGAGCCTGGGAGACGGACATTGTAGTCAGCTGAGATGGCACCTCTGACATTGTAGTCAGCCTGGGCAACAGAGACCCAATCTTAAAAAATAAATAAATGAGGCCGGGCGCGGTGGCTCACGCCTGTAATCCCAGCACTTTGGGAGGCCGAGGCGGGCAGATCACAAGTTCAAGAGATCGAGACCATCCTGGTCAACATGGTGAAACCCTGTCTCTACTAAAAATACAAAAAATTAGCTGGGCATGGTGGCGCATGCCTGTCATCCCAGCTACTCAGGAGGCTGAGGCAGGAGAATTGCTTGAACCCAGGAGGCAGAGGTTGCGGTGAGCCGAAATCGCGCCATTGCACTCCAGCCTGGGTAACAAGAGCGAAACTCCGTCTCAAAATAAATAAATAAATAAATAAATAAATAAATAAATGATTTGTCTGCCTTTCACATTCTGGAACAAACTGTCGCTTTACTTTGGGACCAAAAAAAAAAATGCTCTTTTCCTTTAAAAACAAAAGAACTTACACCTTGTATTTCTCTGTTACTATTGCTCCTAGTATAACCACCTATATCAATTATGACATCTGTTTCAGAGAGAAAACTGGGTAGAGAGAATGGATAATAAGAACTACGTCATACACAAGCATTTTAGCAGACTATTAAAGCTCGCAAATACACATAGACTTTCTATAGCCTCACACATCTGTTTACACCTTCTTAGCATGATAAAAATGAAGCCATTTATTAACAGTTCTCAAAGATATAACCACTCTATAGCATATACAGAACAAGCAAAAGTATGTAAGCTTAAAACTATGTTTAAACAGTGTTTTAGTATTCTAATTAGAAATTCGTCTGGGCATCCAAAAATTACTTATTAACTAGCTGCATTTAACATTAGTCTGTGATTTTTAAATTGCGGTTAAGATCCTGGAGATATTTAAGCTGACATATAATTGCTATTAATATAAAAAGCTTGTCAGCATTATGATTCAATTTAGATTAACACAGACTGTCATTTTTAAAACAGTAAACATTAGAAAAGAGTAATATTAGTTTGATCACTAAACCTGTATAAGTCAGTTTACAAAGTTCAGATTACATTTTTTTCTACATGAGAAAGCAAACCTCAAGTAAAATAAAGTGTATATAGTATGATAGCTAACTCTGACACTAGCCTTGATTTGCCAAATACTTACCTTAAGTTCTTAAAATATCTCCAAACTGGTAAGAGTCTGGAAGAAGAATCTCTTGTTCTTTGTCTAACGTATTAAAGCGTCAGATGTTCACTTTTTTCTTTTCTTAGATTTGTGGGGATGTTTGAGAGATATATATATTACTATATGTATCAAGTCAGATATATCAGAGGTCCTTTAATTTAGGAGACCTTATAATCTAATTTATTAATACTCTCTAACGGTAGGAAAATGTTACATATTTATTTGAGAGGCCATGGTCTTTCTGTTTTGTTTTTTAAAGATAGTCTCACTCAAACCCAGGTTAAAATGCAGTGGCATGATCATAGCTCACTGCAACCTCAAACTCCTAGGCTCAAGTGATCCTTTTACCTCAGCTTCCCAAGTAGCTGGGACTTACAGGCACGTACCACCATGCCCAGCTAATTTTATTTATCATTTTTGTAGACACAAGGTCTTGCCGTGTTGCCTGGGCTGGTCTCAAACGCCTGACCTTAAGTGATCTTCCCACCTCAGCCTCCCAAAATATTGGGAATTACAGGCATGAGCCACCATGCCTGGCTATTGTGGTGTTTCTGAATTACAGGACTCATAAAGACCTATGGCTTTAGTTCTACAACTTTTTAGCCATGGGTCAAAAGTAAATATAGAATCACAAAATCTCACTGGTTGAGATCTCACAGAGCTATTCCCCTTTATTGCCCAGGCTGGTCTCAATCTCTTGGCTTCGAGTGATCCACCCAAGTCAGCCTTTCCAAACTGCTGAGATTACAAGCATGAGCCACCACGCAGGGCCAGAATTCTTAATTGAATTGCACGTGACATAGACCAATGGACAAAAACGTCTGATGAACTGAATTGTTTTTTTATTTCTCACTCAACAGAGGACAGGTATCTATCACTCTTCTGCAGAGACCTCAAATGGTCAAACCATAAAACCAAATTCTCAATTAGTGCTACCATCAGTGAGGAGTAACTTATTGACCATGCCTAAACCAGAAACAAAAAGTCAGCAAGAAAAGAAACAAATGAGAACAAGGAAGTCAGCAAAATTAAAGTTCTGCTGCCACTTAGGATTTCCTTTGGGAGCCAAGAAGAGATGTACCCAGGCTAAAGCAGTCAATGAGGAGGTACATTTATCTCGTACCTCAGTTTACTTGGTTCTGTCAGATAAATTAATTGCCATCTTGGTGGAACCTCTAAAAATGTTAAAAGGTAATTTTTTTTCAAAAAGATAAAATCATGACTTTTATATAAATATACAATGAACATTTCTCTCACACAAAGTCTGCTTTAGGCTCAACCAACTCTCCAGGGCAGCTGTCTTCCATGTAGTGGTTTATCCAGTCAATGCAGGTTTGATCCATGGCACTTGTTTCAGTGATCAGCACATGTTTCAGTGATCTCTCCATGGTAGGGTAAGAGAGAATAAGAGACCTTCACATTAGCAATTAAATGCTTTGACTTAGGTTACACACTCACTTCCTTTCTTTCACAACCCATTTGTCAGAACTAGTCACATGGCCTTGCACTGGGAACTGGGAACTGTAGCCTTCTGTGTGTGTTCGGAAAGGGAAGAAGCACTGGAAATATCTGTGAGTGCCAGCAATTGTACTTGAAATTATAGAATTGTAACAAACATTATTATTATTATTATTATTATTATTTTTAGACAGAGTCTAGCTCTGTTGCCCAGGCTGGACTGTAGTGTCGAGATCTCAGCTCACTGCAACTTCCACCTCCTGGGTTCAAGTGATTCTCTGGCCTCAGCCTTCCAAGTAGCTGGGACTACAGACGCCTGCCACCACACCCAGCTAATTTTTTTTTTTTTCTTTTTTTAGTAGAGAGGGGGTTTCACCGTGTTAGCCAGGATGGTCTCAATCTCCTGAGCTCTTGATCCACCTGCCTCAGACTCCCAGAGTGCTGGGATTACAGGCATGAGCCATTGTGCTTGGCCACAAACATTCATCTTACAAAAGATTAAATACTGTACCTTCCCAAGGAAGAATAATATACAGTCCCGAACATTCAGCTATATAATTGTGAAGAAAATAATAACTTGTTAGATTTTGTTAGACTACACACAACCTAGTAGCACGGTATATTTAAAAGCCAACATCAGATATATTTACTTACACAGTAAGTGATTTTTGAGAAGGTAGGGAAAAATTACGGATTCTCTTACAGAGTCCTTCAAATTGAAATTTTAAGAACTGATTTGAAATAACAAAATACTTGCACATATATTTTTTTTTAAACTGAAGGGATGGAAATCACAGTGGTAATAGCGGTTTGTTTGGGCTTCTAAGTGGTGAAATTACAGATAGTTCTTGCTTTCTTTTCTACCCATTTGCACTTTCAAAGTTTTCTACAATGAGCATGATTGTCTTAAAAGAGGATGTTGAAAATGCTAGTAAACAGAATTAAGCAAACAGCAGCTAGTGTTGATGCTAGTGGTACAGGATTGGGGCTTTTACTGTTTTTGTAGAAACATACTCAATTGAAACCTTACCACCTAATTTTTTTTTTTTTTTGAGATGGAGTCTCTCCCTGGCACCAGGCTGGAGTGCAGCGGTGTGATCTCGGGTCACTGCAACCTCCACCCCGCCCAGGTTCAAGCAATTCTCCTGCCTCAGCCTCCTGAGTAGCTGGGACTACAGGCGCATGACACCACGCACAGCTAATTTTTGTATTTTTAGTAGAGATGGGGTTTTAACCATGTTGGCCAGGATGGGCTCGATCTCAACCTCTGATCCGCCCACCTCAGCCTCCCAAAGTGCTGGGATTACAGTCGTGAGCCACTGCGCCTGGCCCTTGCCACCTAATTTTTAAGCAAAAACAAAACTTCCATTGAATCAAATTCTTTTTAATTTGTTGTGGAAAGTCAAGGTCAGAGTTCTATGTCTCTAGAGATGGAAAAGGAATTTATGGAGTCATGGTTTCAACCCAGCATTTTCTTTACATTCATTCAAGGTGCTTTGGATTCCATTCAGAGGGCTTCATCTGGCTTAAGTGAAAGACTATTAAATGAAGCTGGTGAATACTGATAGAAAGACCTTCTTTGACCTGTCAGTATGGTGCTGGCCTGAGCTTCCAGATCCATACTTAACTAGAAGTAAAGAAATTATCACACCTCCAGGCTCATAGAAAGGGTTTACTGTGTTAAATTGTCTTCATGTCTGATTCCTTTCTGCATGTTAACCTCAGAGAAATATTAGCAGATATACTTTATACATGCCGCACTTTATTTTATAATCATTTAAATTCCTCCTATGTGCTGGGCACTGTGGCTCATACCTGTAATCCCAGCACTTTGGGAGGCCGAGGCAGGTGGATCACGAGGTCAAGAGATTGAGACCATCCTGATCAACATGGTGAAACCCCATCTCTACTAAAAATACAAAAAATCAGCTGGGCATGTTGGCGTGTGTCTGTAGTCCCAGCTACTCAGGAGGCTGAGGCAGGAGAATTGCCTGAACCCAGGAGGCGGAGGTTGCGGTGAGCCAAGATCGTGCCATTGCACTCCAGCCTGGGTAACAAGAGCAAAACTCTGTCTCAAAAAAAAGAAAAAAAAAAAAATTCTCCTATGTGTGTTCCCCACAACTTCTTTTACAAATGAAGAAATAAGGTTCAGATCTGATAACTTGCCTAAATCCCAAAGTGACTTTTTCAAGTCAGAAACAGTCTTATTAAGATACTGAATTCTGTCATGTAGTGTCCTGGGTGTACAGTAAATAGTGTATGATGATATGGGGCTGAGCCTGGAGTTATGATTGTGATGTTTTAATCTGTTGTTTAGATTTTAGAGTGTTTTTTTTCCCCTCTGTCCATAGTGAATATGATATTAAGAGTTTCATGCTCAGTTTTCTTTTTCTAGTTTTCTCATTCATGTTGTGTTCTTGTTTTAAATGATTTTGCCAACTTAAAATGAAAAATAAGAGAAGAAACATTAGAAAAGCATGGAAATCTGTTCTGGCAATCTTCTGGGCCTTTATTGAAACATAGGTAGATTGCTTTTTCTTTGTATTTATTGAACCAAGCTGCTTTTTCTTTGTATTTATTGAACCAAGCTACCTAAGCAGTGTTATTTCATTTAGAATGTTTTTAAACTTCTTTAAGCAATTCTTTCAGCCTTATCTGATTTAAATGAGAAGACAAATGGGAATGTTGAATTAATACCCTGTAGCTTTAAATCCAACCAGTGTGATGCTTTTGTCTTTTATAAAAGATGCTCACAGCTGGAGAAGAGAGGCAGATACTGTCTGTGATCTCCATTCTCAGAGTCAAACTATTCATTTGCATTAGCTGCTCTCGCAAACTGCATGCGCGCGCGCACACACACGGATGTTTGTTTGGCAGAAGCTTTCTGTTTATTCAGCACAGAGTCCTCTAAGCTCCCAGATGTAGAAAGCTCTAAGAGTTGCTGCAAGAGACAGAGTCAAAACTGTACATAGGCTGAGGTAGGCACTGCGGAGGATTGGCTATGCAAGGGTATTGATGTGGTGCAGCTGTACCTGCCTGTTTTGTGAAAGTCGCTTCTCTGAGACTGTGAAGGTGAGAAGCCCAGGGATCCACTAGAAGCTTCATTGCGGCTGGCTCTTTGGTGGGGGATTGCATTCCCAGTGGTAGCTGTCCTCATTTGCAGCGTTATTCTCGGAAACCAAGTATGTGCAGCAGTGACAGACTATGCCACAGCTCCTCTGCAATTTGGAAGCTGGAACAAATGGAAAGAGCTTATAGCCAAGAGAGGTTGTGATTTTTATGATCCAAGCTTGCTCTGGCACTGCACAAATGAAGGATGAGCTTTGTGGCAAGCAAAATCAGCAGACTGCCTGACAGGGGGTTTTGGTAAGATAAATGTGTTGTGATTGTTTTTTCTTATTTTTTTGCTTTTCTGTATCAGCTGCATAGAATTGCTGCTTAGCGATAACTAAAACATTTTGCAAAATCACGTTTGATGGAAAAGGATGACCAAGGGAACCAGAAGGAGAAACAACGTGTAGCCATTCAGTTGTGACCTTCCGAGATAATTCAAGTTTTCTCATGTGTCTCTGAACAGGCAGAAGCCAGGAATTTCCAGAGAAAAGAATGTAGACTAACAATTAGACCTCTTTTCTTTCCTTTGAATAGTCATAATTATGCTTTTTTTTTTCTTTTTCTATAGTCTGAGCAGGAGGGGAAAAATAAAGCCTTCCTCCTGTTACAGAGTTGTTGCCACTGGAACAGTAATAGGCTGAGAACATAAGTATGGAGGTGGACGAAGGCAGGATAAGGAGTCTGCTATTTTCGTAGCTGTGCGTTGGTGGGTGTTTGTCTTGGGTTCATTGTCATTGCTGTTTGATACCAAGTGGTTGTGAATACTGTATCTCTTTGCCTCTACTATGACTGAATCTCTTTTATGTTCTCTTTTGTACATTTTTCTTTACCAGCCCCAATTCTATTGATATGAAGCCTTTTTCCTGTTACTGTTTATACATATATATACATAATAGCCTTTATTAGAGAAAAGATAGTAGTCGAAAGTAGCCCTCCAATATTTATGGACCTCAAGAAAGATAAGGACGTTTTCTCTTTAAAATGTAGGTTTTACTTTTAGCAGATTTTGGTTCTTGGTTCTGTAATCTTTAGTGTTTTATTACAAATTAGAGAAAATGAGTTACATTACATTTGCAAAATTCTACCAGAATCACCTTGCGTTGGATCTTATTTCTTATGTTTTTTATAAACATTAAGATTTACTTTTCCTCGTCCTAACTTAGGCAGGTGTTACTGGAAGATGTATTCCTATCTCAGAGAGCCAAGTTTCCTAGTTGCTTAGAATGGCCACAGAAGAGATCCATTGATACCTGACTTTTTGCTGACTCATTGCTTATGTAAGCCTTATAAATACAACTCTCCATATATTTCCATTAGGTTACTGTCAGGTGCCCTCCTCCCTGTTTACTGACCTTTTCCTCTCAGCATCCTTCTGTTCCTTCTGTAAGCCTTTTTAGTAAGATTGTCATAACCTTTCAACCAAGTGAATTCTAAGAAGTGGTGAATAGATAAATCCTTTTTCTCTTTTTGAATTGCTACTTTCTTTAACTCTGTTTTCATCTCAATTATGATAAAATTACAAATTCTCTATTTTCTTGGCATGTGAAACCTATAGTAATAGTGCTTTTTCTCACTTATGGCCTGATTAAAGTAACAACCTCCTTTTCAATCTTTGAGGACTCAGTTCAAATGTCCTTTTGTTCAGAGAAGCTTTCTGTGACCTCCCAGACTAAAATAGATTTTCCTCCCATACGCTATTGCTTTTCTCACAACATTCTGTTTCTTTGTAGCACTTGATACAGTTTATATTGTTTGGTTACTGGTTTTTCTGTCTCTACAACTTTTCCCCACTCAGCGATAAACCTCATGAAAGCAGAGACTCTTTTTTTCATTATTACATACCCGGCATTTAGCAAAATGGCAGGCTGAGAGCTGAAGAAAGGCAGATAAATAGACAATATTGCAAATGCAGCACTATGGTGAGAAAAAATAGGATAAGCACTGGGCACTGAAAAAGGGCCAGTGTGACTAGAGTGAAGTAAGTAGGAGAGGAAGCATACTGTAAAACAAAGACCTAGAGAGGTAGATACAGGGCCTAACCAAGTAGGACCTTATAGACTGTTCAAATTCTTGTTCATTCTAAAAGTTGTCGGAAGCTACTAAAAGAATTTAAGTATTGATTGATTTAGGACTTTAAAAAAAATAATTTCTTCAGTTTAAATGAGATCCTAAGTGAATGCAGGTAGATCAATCAGGATCAATCAGTACAGTGGTCCAGGAGAGAGATGATAAGAGTTCGTCCTAAGGTGGTAGCAGTAGAGGTAGATGGAGAGTGTTGTGTATTATGATGAAAATTTGGAAAGTAAAATTGACAGGCCTTAGTGTTGGATTGGATATAGGTAGAAGGCAGAAGATGTCAAGAATGGCTCCTAGGCTTTGATTTGGTTTGGTTTTAGCTTGTATAACTTGATGGATAGATGCTTTTCCTGAGATATGGAACAGTGTAAGATCTGGTTTAGAAGAGGATTATATTTGGTTTTGGACCTATAGACATTGATATAGTCAAGTAGCCTTTTGGATCTTTAAGTCTAGATCCCAAAGGAGATTGTACTAGATATCCTTAATTCATTTCCAGGATCTTTAAAAATTAATGGCATTCTTAAGAT
The DNA here is from genome assembly GCF_048565385.1 of Saimiri boliviensis. Taxonomy (NCBI): domain Eukaryota; kingdom Metazoa; phylum Chordata; class Mammalia; order Primates; family Cebidae; genus Saimiri; species Saimiri boliviensis. The sequence goes on from NC_133456.1 coordinate 22,296,088, forward strand.
ATTAGAAACAGTATATACAGCAGGCATTTACACCAACTTTATCAGTGTGTCTGTTTTATTCTGTTCTACAAAAAGCAACTGTGTTCTCAAAATTAAGTACAGATTTTAGGAAAGATAACACCCTGGAGTATCCCTTGCCAAAGATTTTATATTTTTTAATGGACAGAAACTTGATCTGTTGAGATTTTATCAAGAATATAGGAATAATCTGTCCTATCTGTTTAAATAAATTTCTCTTAAAATAATTTTTATTCAGGGGAGTAATAGACATTAGGGACTCCAAAAGGGAGAAGACTGGATGGTGGGGGTGGGCAGGGGTTGAAAAATTACCTGTTGGGCACAGTATTCACTAGTCAGGTGATAGGTACACTAAAAGCCCAGAGTTCACCTCTGTACCGTATATCCATGTAACAAAACTGCATTTGTATCACCTAAATCTATGAAAAACAAAACAAAGAGTTAAAAACCTATTAACATGTAGAAAAATAATCTCTATTCAGTTATAGGTAACCAAGTAATGCTAGAACTACAGTCTCTCAAAGATCAGGCATGGGTGTGCTATACAATACAGAGCTCACGATTTTGAATTAAAGGCTTGAGTTAGCCTCTGAGCCAGATTTTTCATGTAGAAAATTAGAATAGTAGTGCCTGCCTCACTGGATTAATGAGATAATATGGTTAGGTACCAAACATGCCCAGCTAACTTTGTAATTTCCCAGAAATGGCAGTTAAGGAAATTCTTAGATTATCAGATTATATAAATAACAATCTGATGTATTTACTTCCCTTTTCAAAAATGAATTGTCATCATTCTTGAAAACTCTTAAGTGGAATTACTGGATTTTTGTGAATTTGGCCTATCTTCTAGATTTGGAAGTAGCTATATTGTTTCTTTGTCAAGTTAAATTCATTTGTGTTTGTTTCAGGAACAGATAATAAGATAATGAATTTAGGGGAGAAATGGCATCTCTAGTACTGGGAAGAAATTTAGATGAAATCCTCAAGGACAAGGATAGTAGTACTATTATTTTCCATATCAGAATTGCCAATTACGGTATCCTAGTCATTGGTCATTTTTCCGGTAGGTAGAAACCTCTATCGTATGTATGTATGTGTGTGTGTATGTATATGTAGTGCCTGCCTCACTGGCCTGCCTCACTGGATTAATGAGATGATAATGAGACACACACACACACACGTGGGGTTTTGTTTTGTTAGATAAAGATTTGCTGTTTACTTAAGTGTCAGAATAACATCTCAGGATATTTAAGGCAGTGTTATTTTGGTCTTATATCAAAGCTTTGGCCTAATTACCAAAATAGAATTCTTCAAAGAAATATTTATGGAAAAACCTAAACAGTACTCTGTAACTTAATGTTAGTAGCTACTTTGGGGGCCTTTTAGGTTTCAGGCATTTGCTAAGGAGTTTATGTGTGTTTGCTCAGTTCAGTCCTGCAAGAGGGGTACTGTTATCCTCCCTTTAAAAAATGAACCCACAACTTAAATAGCCAGGATAGGTAGGTTTTAGAACTAGGCTTCAAGTTCCAGCTGTGCTTAACTCTAATACTTATACTGTTTCCACTCTGCTGTCTTGCCTCTCTAAAATCACTACTGCTAATTTCATAATTTACTTGCTTTGACATTTCCTTAAAATAATCTTAGTTTGCCTTTTAAGGAAAATAATGGAATGTTAATATGAAAGGCACTAGAAAGGTATTGATAGTTTTATCAAAGCATAGGTAGATCTAGAAATATATGGTTTAACAGCAGTATTTGAGGAAATGTAATGTGAATCTATTCATTTAACATATTTAGTTAACATCTGTGTACTAGACACTAGGGAAAGCAAGTTAGAAAAAGACAAATCTAATCTTGGAATACTCATAGACCAGTGGTGTACAAGGTAGAATGGAAAAAAGGAGACTGTTTAGATAATACTCTGATCAACTATGGTTGGCATGAAAAGGTTTGGCATGCAATGTTATAAAAGCAAAAACAGTAGAACTTAGAAGCTACTTAAAAATTTTGGCAAGAGGCCAGGCGCGGTGGCTCATGCCTGTAATCCCAGCACTTTGGGAGGCTGAGGTGGGTGGATCACGAGGTCAAGAGATCAAGACCATCCTGGTCAACATGGTGAAACCCTGTCTCTACTAAAAATACCCAAAAAAAAAAAAAAAAATTAGCTGGGCATGGTGGTGCATGCCTGTAGTCCCAGCTATTCAGGAAGCTGAGGCAGGAGAATTGCTTGAACCCAGGAGGCGGAGTTTGCAGTGGGCTGAGATTGCGCCATTGCACTCCAGCCTGGGTAACAAGAGCGAAACTCCGTCTCAAAAGAAAAAACAAAACAAAACAAAACAAAAACAAATTTGGCAAGAAGGGGGAAAAATCAGAAAGATGCTTTTACTCTTGATTACTGGAAAAAGGATGAAAACCGTTTTGTAAGGAGACATCTTTTTGAAAGAGAGGTGAGGACATGGAATGCCTAGTTTGAGACAGATTTTGATTAGTCAGGGGAAACACAGAAGGATATTCATATAGAAATAGCCATTAGGCAATTGGAATTTAAACCTAGAGACAGAGTCATCTATGTAGCAGAGAATCTGAAACCTGGAGAGGGTATCACATTTAAATCCACAGAACTGCTATATCCAGCAGGCACTGTAGGTTCAGGGAGGCAGGGGACTGAGCTCTTCAAGGTTGCAAAATGTATTAATTGTTATATTTAACATTATTTAAGTATTTCATTTCATTTGAGAAGAATTTATAGTTTCGATTTTCTTCTTCACAATACATGTCAAGAATATTTAAAGTTATTTGTAGCTGGGCATGGTGGCGTCTGTAGTCCCAGCTATTCCAGAGGCTGAAATGGGAGACTTGCTTGAGACCAGGAGTTTGAAGCTGAGGTGCATAATGATCACGCCCATGAATAGCCACTGCACTTGAGCCTTGGCAACATAGCAAGACCCTATCTCTAAAAATTAGTTAATTGTTACCAGATAATTTCAGTGCAAAGTAACAGAAAAACTTAAGTTTTCAGTTAAAAATTATGTTTAATATGAGTATATTTGATGTGTTTTACATGTGCATGGAGCCTCCAAAAGTAGGAATGCCTAGGGCCTTTTCTGGCCTTCCCCTTTCTCATTTCTTTTTTATTTTTATTTATTTTTTATTTTTATTTTTTGAGACTAAGTCTCACTCTGTTGCCCAGGCTGGAGTGCAGTGGTACGGCCTCAGCGCACTGCAACCTCCACCTCCCAGGTTCAAGCGATCCTCCTGCCTCAGCTTCCCAAGTAGCTGGGATTACAGGTGTGTGCCACCATGCCCAGCTAATTTTTATATATTTAGTAAGGATGGGGTTTCACCATGTTGGCCAGAGTGGTCTCAAACTCCTGACTTCAAGTGATCCACTTGTTTCAGCCTCCCAAAGTGCTGGGATTACAGGCGTGAGCCACGGTGCCTGGTCCCCACTTCCTTATTTCTATTGGCACTGCGTTTTAGTGGTTTAGGATTATTATAGATTCCTGCCTGGCCTCCTACCCACCAACCTCTGTATATTCCATTTCATTTACTCATGGATACCAGATTAAGCTTCTAAGTACCTAGCTCTCGTAATGTCAGTTCCCTAATTGGAAAAAAAAAATTGACTACTTATCAGTCTTTACCTCCTAGCAAGTGAGATAGTAAAGGTTATTTGAATTAAGAATAAATTCAATAAATTAAGAATAAATACTATGAGTATTCCTATACTTTCTTTAAATATTGACCAAACTATATTACTTACTGTTTTATAAAATATGTAGAATTTTTCTGCCCTCTTGCAAATGACCCCTCTTACAAGTATGTCAGAATTCCATTTTGAGGTACATATAGCAAAAATATCATCTGCTTTATAAAACTTCTTAGTCACCCCATCTCAAACCAGGTATTTCTCTCTTTTTCTGAAACCCCATACATGTTTGGAAAATGCCATAAATATTATAATAGACATATTTTACATATTAAAACACATTATTTGACCTTCTCTCTCCGCCTCCCATTATATAAGCTGCTTTTGTAGTGCCATATCACTACTGTTGTTGTATCTCCTGTATGTAGCACCTTGCTTCATACTTTGCATATACATAGTTAATAAATTTTAGGAAGAAGGATGTAATTACATATATAGGATTCCCATTCAGTCTTTTTTTTTTTTTTTTTTTCCTGAGACAGAATCTCACTCTGTCACCCAAGCTGGAGTACAGTGGCATGATCTCAGCTCACTGCAGCTTCCACCCCCTGGTTCAAGCAGTTTTCATGCCTCAGTCTCCCAATAGCTCAGATTACAGGCATGCACCACCATGCCTGGATAATTTTTATATTTTCAGTAGACATTGTTTCACCATGTTGGCCAGGCAGGTCTTGAACTCCTGACCTCAAGTGATCCACCCACCTCAGCCTCCCAAAGTGCTAGGATTATAGGCGTGAGCCACCATGCCTGGCCCAGAGTCTAACTTTGTAAAAATCATCAGTGCCTCCTTATTCTTCTGCTCAAGTGGTGATGGTCATGACTTATGACAAGCAGTTTAGTGAAAAGCAAGGATTCTGAAGCCCAGTCCTCTGAGTTCAAATCCTGACTCTGGCCGGGCGCGGTGGCTCAAGCCTGTAATCCCAGCACTTTGGGAGGCCAAGGCAGGTGGATCACGAGGTCAAGAGATCGAGACCATCCTGGTCAACATGGTGAAACCCCGTCTCTACTAAAAATACAAAAAAAATTAGCTGGGCATGGTGGCACGTGCCTGTAATCCCAGCTACTCAGGAGGCTGAGGCAGGAGAATTGCCTGAGCCCAGGAGGCAGAGGTTGTGGTGAGCCGAGATCGCGCCATTGCACTCCAGCGTGGGTAACAAGAGCGAAACTCCATCTCAAAAAAAAAAAAAAAAAAAAAAAAATCCTGACTCTGCTGCTTATTGGCTATGTGACCTTGTGCAAGTCACCTAACTTCTCCTGACTCAATTTCTTCAGCTAGAAAATGGAGATTAAAACCGGGCACAGTGGCTCATGCCTGTAATCGTAGCACTTTGGGAGGCCGAGGTGAGTGGATCATGAGATCAGGAGTTCGAGACCAGCATGGCCAACATGGTGAAACCCCATCTCTATTAAAAATACAAAAATTAGCTGGGCGTGGTGGCAGGCGTCTATAATCCCAGCTACTCAGGAGGCTGAGGCAGGAGAATCATTTGAACCCTGGAGGCAGAGGTTTCAATGAGCCAAGATCACGCCATTGCACTCCAGCCTGGGCAACAGGGCAAGACTCCTTCTCAAAAAAAAAAAAAAAAAAAAATTAAAATAGTATACATCAACTAGGGTTTTGAGGATTAAACAAGTTAATATAAGCAAAGCATTTAGATTTGTACCAGGTTTATAGTAAGCACTCAGTTACTACTATCACCTTTGCTACTATCATCATCATATTTACACATAAACCAGACTGAGACTTACACTGTGATAGCCTCAGAAAATATCTGCTTATCGCTGGGCGCGGTGGCTCAAGCCTGTAATCCCAGCACTTTGGGAGGCTGAGGCGGGTGGATCGCGAGGTCAAGAGATCCAGACCGTCCTGGTCAACACGGTGAAACCCTGTCTCTACTAAAAATACAAAAAATTAGCTGGGCATGGTGGCACGTGCCTGTAATCCCAGCTACTCAGGAGGCTGAGGCAGGAGAATTGCCTGAACCCAGGAGGCAGAGGTTGCGGTGAGCCGAGATCGCGCCATTGCACTCCAGCCTGGGTAACAAGAGCGAAACTCCGTCTCAAAAAAAAAAAAAAAGAAAAGAAAAGAAAATATCTGCTTATCTAAGGAATAGAATTATTCATGCAGTTCACAAAGAAGAAAAATAATTTTGGGCGTTTAACCAAACACCGGCCTAGCAATATAGTGAGACCTCATCTTTAAGTAAGATTTTAACATAAGCTGGACATGGTGATCCGTACCTGTAGTCCCAGCTACTTGCCAGGCTGAGGCGGGAGGATCGCCTGAGCCCAGAGGTCAGTGCTGCAGTGAGCTGTGATCATACCACTGCATTCCAGCCTGGGTGAGAGAGCAGGACCTGTCTCAAAAAAAAAAAAAAAAAAAATTCACATGTCAGTTATAGAAAATCATGCATAATACATACTGCTTGATTAAAAAAAAAAAAAGGAGGATACTATATTAGGGCAATTCATGCAAGAGTATAAATGAACTCTAAGCTTTTTTTTACAAATTATGAAATATCTGATGTTAATATATGAGGATAAGGTACTTTGGGAAGCTTTTGAAAGTCAGTCTCTGATAGAGTAAGGTCTTGTTATAACACAGATGAAGAAGTTATAAATAACTTTGTTACGATATCTTGGTGATACAATAAACGGAAACACTTCAATTTTTTTTTTTTTTTGAGATGGAGTGTCCCTCTTGTTACCCAGGCTGGAGTGCAATGGCGCGATCTCGGCTCACCGCAACCTCTACCTCCTGGGTTCGGGCAATTCTCCTGCCTCAGCCTCCTCAGTAGCTGGGATTACAGGCACGCGCCACCATGTCCAGCTAATTTTTTGTATTTTTAGTAGAGACGGGGTTTCACCATGTTGACCAGGATGGTCTCAATCTCTTGACCTCGTGATCCGCCCGCCTCGGCCTCCCAAAGTGCTGGGATTACAGGCGTGAGCCACAGCACCCGGCCCAACACTTCAAATTTTAATGAAAGAGTGGAACATAGCCACACCCAAAAAATACTCTGAATAAATAAGAGAATAGGAAATTGTATTCATTCAACAAATATTTGAGCAGCTGCTAAGTGCCATGCACGGTTTTAGTTATTAGAGACCCAAAAGTGGACAAACCACAAAAATATCTACCTTCATGGGCCTTATATTCTAGTTTTTTTTTTTTTTTTTTTTTTTTTTTTTGAGACGGAGTTTCGCTCTTGTTACCCAGGCTGGAGTGCAATGGCGCGATCTCGGCTCACCGCAACCTCCGCCTCCTGGGTTCAGGCAATTCTCCTGCCTCAGCCTCCTGAGTAGCTGGGATTACAGGCACACGCCACCATGCCCAGCTAATTTTTTGTATTTTTAGTAGAGACGGGGTTTCACCAAGTTGACCAGGATGGTCTCGATCTCTTGACCTCGTGATCCACCCGCCTCAGCCTCCCAAAGTGCTGGGATTACAGGCGTGAGCCACCGCGCCCGGCCTCAAATAAGTGATTTTTAAGAGTAAGAAGAGTAATTAGGCCTAACATGGGATTAGGGGTATATCTTTAAAACAGCTCTTCCTTGGAGCCTCTACTCTTCACAAGCTTCCTAATAAGTCATGGCAACCAGCTCAGGGAGAGCCAGATTATCATAGACCCTATGGAGCATTTTAGATTTCTTCATTGATTTAGAATTTTATTTTATCACAATTACTTGAAATAAATAGAATTAAGCTAAGGCTGATAAATATTTTGTTTTAATGACACTGTGTCATTGAAGTATTTGTAGGAGGAATTAACTTATAAAGGAGAATTTATTGATGGCAGTTCTGTAGTCACATTGGCTGGTCTGCACATTAATTTTACATGCATTTTTAAATTCTCAGTAGTGAAAGCACCTTTTTTGTTACCTTCTCCTTTTTGTGGTTAGCACATGTCCAGAAAATAGAACATAATTTTAAACATTTTCCCACATTAACAGACTTCAGACTAATCATATATAATATACTTCATTCTAAAGTCTTGTGATAATGATTCTTGAATATTAGAGCCTGAGTAACTATTTTTTTTTTGGAGACCTTGTCACCCAGGCTGGAGTGCAGTGACATAATCTAAGCTCACTGAAGCTCTGACCTCCTGGGCTCAAGCAATTCCCCCACCTTAGCCTCCTGAGTGGCTGGAACTACAGAGGTGTGCCACCACACCTGGCTAATTTTTGTTTTGTTTTGTTTTGTTTTGTTTTTGTACAGACAGGGTTTTGCCACGTTGCCCAGTTTAGTCTCGAACTCCAGAGCACAAGTGATCTGTCCATCTTGGCCTCCCAGAGTGCTGGGATTAGAGGCGTAAGCCACCACACCCAACCAATTTCTTAATTTTTTCTTGTTACAAATAGGTATTTGTATTTTGAGTAATGAACATAGAAGCCAGGTTAAGTAATGGAAGAAGGTAACTAATTAGTGTACCATGTTTGGCAGGTGCCATCTGACTTAATACATCTGTAACATATTTTTTTCGATCTCATTAGAAAATGATAACCCCATTGTATAGATGAGAAAACTAAGATTAAAAGAGAACAAGTAGGTGACCCACAACCACACAGCTAATAAGGTGAGAAAGCCAGGTTTGAACCTAGGTCTTTTTTTTCTTTTTCTTTTCTTTTTTTTTTTTGAGACGGAGTTTCGCTCTTGTTACCGAGGCTGGAGTGCAATGGTGCAATCTCGGCTCACTGCAACCTCCGCCTCCTGGGTTCAGGCAATTCTCCTGCCTCAGCCTCCTGAGTAGCTGGGATTATAGGCATGCGCCACTATGCCCAGCTAATTTTTTTTTTTTTTTTTTGTATTTTTAGTAGAGACGGGGTTTCACCATGTTGACCAGGATGGTCTCGATCTCTCAACCTCGTGATCCACCCGCCTCGGCCTCCCAAAGTGCTGGGATTACAGGCTTGAGCCACTGCGCCCGGCCCAACATCAATATTTTCAAAAGGTATACATGATTTCCATAGTAATCCATCATCAAGAATTATTTTTGTTGTAACTGGGTAATGGGTAAGTAAAGGTTCACTGTAGAGGTCCCTCTACTTTTACCTGTGTTTACATTTTCCATAGTAAAAGTTAAAGAAATTATTATTTTTTTTATTTTTTATTTTTTTTGAGACGGAGTTTCGCTCTTGTTACCCATGCTGGAGTGCAATGGCGCGATCTCGGCTCACCGCAACCTCCGCCTCCTGGGTTCAGGCAATTCTCCTGCCTCAGCCTCCTGAGTAGCTGGGATTACAGGCACGGGACACCACGCCCAGCTAATTTTTTGTATTTTTAGTAGAGACGGGGTTTCACCTTGTTGACCAGGATGGTCTCGATCTCTTGACCTTGTGATCCACCCGCCTCGGCCTCCCAAAATGCTGGGATTACAGGCGTGAGCCACCGCACCCGGCGAACCTAGGTCTTTTTATTCTTGTCAATGCCCTTTCCACACTACATTGCTTTTACACACATGATAATTCTCAAAGCTGGATGCTGTTGTTTTCTAACACTTTCATTGACTTAAAGTAGAGAGAGCTAAGTAACAAAGCTAAGTTAAATACTGTGCCCTAAATGGCACCACTCTGCCCCAATTAATCTATATTTTGAGGCATTGCTGTTTAGGTTTTCTCTTGGGTTGTTTTCTGTCAATTAATTCGGATCAGTTAATAGGTAATTTTAAGTTTGGCAAACTATCTCTTAATACTAAGAGATACAATGCAGACAAAGTAGTATAGTCTGTTTGTTATAGCAACAGATTAGTATTGTGGCTTCTGACCATATCCCTAGCTTTTTAGCACATTGCCTTGCATATAATAAACAGTCAAAATATAACTCACTGATTTTTACCTTTTTTTATACAAATTCTAACATTAGCTATTAATGGGCAGTATTTGATACACTGATGCCCTGGACTCTGACAGGAGGTACGAGAGCCCCTCAGGATATGGTCAGAAAAAGACACCCTGTTGAGTAGGTGGGACTGCTGCTGCTTTCCTCATCCTGCCTCGTAATAACTGGTGGTGGGAGGCAATCAAGTCATTTGTAAATTAGAGATAACAGAATCTGTAATATTGTTTTTAAAACTGGAAGGTTAGCTAGCCAAGTGCATAGTCATGAGGCCAACTATATCTATCATAGGTGACTATATTACTTTGATTGTAGTGTTGAATTGCATTATTCTTTTGGTTCAGACTCTCTACATATCCCTTATTCATGTCTGAAATATGGAAAGATCTTGGAAGTGAATACATTCTGGAATCTCTTAATACTTAAATTTTTAAAAGAACTACTTCCATGGCACAAAAACAGCAGCCAGTGCTAACAACTTACTCTGTGCCAGGTAGTGTTCTAAGCCCTTTTATATTTGTTGACCCATTTTATCCTCACAATTGTCTTCTAAAATGAGCATTAGCATTTTACAGTTGACAAAATGGCTGTGGAGGTTAAGTAAGTTGTCCAAATAACTTGCCAGATTTGAACCCAAGCAGTTTATGCCAGAATCTGTGCTTCACTACTATACTATATGGAGGCAGACTCAATAATCTTGTTTTTTGGATTTGTGCCTTTCCGTATATGTTTAAGAAAAACCTTCCTGGCCGTGCGCGGTGGCTCACACCTGTAATCCCAGCACTTTGGGAGGCCGAGGCGGGTGGATCACGAGGTCAAGAGATCGAGACCATCCTGGTCAACATGGTGAAACCCCGTCTTTACTAAAAATACAAAAAATTAGCTGGGCATGGTGGCACGTGCCTGTAATCCCAGCTACTCAGGAGGCTGAGGCAGGAGAATTGCCTGAACCCAGGAGGCGGAGGTTGCGGTGAGCCGAGATCGCGCCATTGCACTCCAGCCTGGGTAACAAGAGCGAAACTCTGTCTCAAAAAAAAAAAAAGAAAAAGAAAAACCTTCCTTATTTTCCAATGCTGCCTTTGAAAGGTTTTTAAATTTTGCCTTTTTCATTTGAGATTTAATTGTCTATCTGGAATGAATTAGAAATCTAATTTTATGTCCAGGCCCAGTGGCTCACACCTATAATCCCAGCACTTTGGGAGGCTAAGGCCAGTGGATCAACTGGGGTCAGGAGTTAGAGACCAGCCTGGCAAACATGGTGAAACCCCATCTCTACTAAAAATACAAGAAAACTAGCTGGGCATGATGGCAGGTGCTTATAATCCCAGCCACTCAGGAGGCTGAGGCAGGAGAATCCCTTGAACCCTGGAGGCGGAGGTTGCAGTAAGCCAAGATTACACCATTCTACTCCAGCCTGGGCAACAAGAATGAAATTCTGTCTCAAATAAAAGATAATCTAATTTTATGTTGTTATATATAGACAGCCTAATATGCCAGCAAAGGCTGTTGAAAAGGGAATCACTTTTCGGTTGATGCCTTCGTAACTCATAACTAAATGCTAAGTATTTATGCCTAGAGCATGGACTTCAAAGGACTTTGTTCCTAACTCAGGATATATCAAGACTGTTCTCCTCCCTTGTCTTGTGATTCTGTAGTCCAATGTAGCTTTCTCTTTCTTTCCTCCTTTACTCTCCTTCTCTGCCACCCGACTCTTCGTCCTCTCCTTTGGTCTTTTCCTCTCTCCTCCCCTCTCTACATCTTCCTTGCCTCTTCCCCTCCCCTTATTTCTCCTTTAAAAAAAGTTGTTTCTGCAAGAATTGGGAGGGGTTTAGTAACCATTGATTGATGGTTTCACGTGTTAAACTACCTTACTGCTAAAGTTGTGGGTTAGTTTTCTTTAGAGGCTGAAGACCTTGGGTTCTATCAGCTGTACTCTTGCAGGCATGTTGATGATTCTGAGTAGGAGCCAGACACACTGTGGCTCCAAACAGCCCAGGTAGGTCAGAAGTCAGATTAAAGACAGCTTAGTTTATTTCTTAAGTTAATATGTAAGAAAATAACATCACAAAAATGTGATCACTTGTAAATATGGGGATATGTTCTGAGGAATGCAGTTAGAGAGTTTTATTAATGTGCAAACATCACTGAATGTGCTTACACAAACCTAGATGGTATAGCCTACTCCACACCCAGCCTACTCCACACCCAGGTATAGCCTATTGCTTCTAGGCTACAAACCTATACAGCAGGTTACTGTACTGAATACTGTAGGCAGTGTACCACGGTGGGGTTTGTGTATCTAAACATAGCTAAACAAAGAAAAGATACAGTAAAAATCTAGTATTATAGTCTTACGGAACCACTGTTGTATATGCAGTCCATCATTGACCGAAATGTCATTATGCAACATGTGACTATATGTTGAAAATTTAGTGTAAAGGTTTCTTTTTTTTTTGAGATGGAGTTTCGCTCTTGTTACCCAGGCTGGAGTGCAATGGCACAATCTCGGCTCACCGCAACCTCCGCCTCCTGGGTTCAGGCAATTCTCCTGCCTCAGCCTCCTGAGTAGCTGGGATTATAGGCACGGGACACCACGCCCAGCTAATTTTTTGTATTTTTAGTAGAGACGGGGTTTCACCATGTTGACCAGGATGGTCTCGATCTCTTGACCTTGTGATCCACCCGCCTCGGCCTCCCAAAGTGCTGGGATTACAGGGTTGAGCCACTGCGCCCGGCCCAAGGTTTCTTTTTATCATTTTAGAGATATAATCAAATAGGATCATGGCTAATAGCTCATTGCAACCTCTGCCTCCCAGGTTCAAGCTATCCTCTCACCTCAGCCTCCTGAGCAGCTGGGACTTCAGAAACATGCCACCATGCCCAGCTAATTTTTAAATTTTTTTGTAGAGATGGGGTTTCGCCATTTTGCCCAGGCTGGTCTCAAACTCCTGGGCTCAAGCAATCTTCCCACCTTGGCCTCCCAAAGTGCTGAGATTACAGGCACGAGCCACTGTGCCTGGCCATAGCTATACTTCTTTAGTCAACAGATTGCATGTAAGTTAATATTCATATTAGTATCAGAGAACCTAAGAGAGAGAGAACTAGAGCATGCAGAAGCTTTTAGAGTCTTGGATCTAGTGACATTCTTATATTTGCTTTCCTTTATATTGTGGTAGATTTTGAGCTTAATTGTTAAACATAAATACTCATCAAGGTTAAGGATCTGAAATCTCATTCAGAAAGAAAATGCAACAATTAGAACCTTGTACAACCTAGAAGACATTGGGCACTAAATAAAGTGGATTTCCAGGATCTCTTGTTGCAACTCTTGGGACCTGGGTTATCTGGAACTCTGGCTGTTCCTCCCTTCTGCAGTCTCTGGCCATTTTACTGCTTGTTAGCATGTACCAAAAGATGAATTGGGCAGAAAGAAGAAGTGACACAAAACAGTTATTGTGCTGGTCTCTAACTATTCCGGATATTCTCTTTTATTAACTAGTGGAGCGTAATGTTATTTTGTCATTAATTTCAGTATTAAGTTCTCTTTTGATTTTATTTAAATGCACAGTATTTCTCATTTGTTCATCTAGAAAGAAAGTATTGTTTTTATTCACATCAATGGTAATATATTGAATTCAGTAATGAACTAAATGTGTTTTATGGCTCAGACATCAGCATAGCTCCTGCTCACGTGGCAAACTGAGGTAATACATCCCAGATGAAGAAAAGATAGAAGATGTTATCTCTAGGTCAATTATTGGCATTTCATAAATATTGAAATATATTTGAATGATAAATATCAAAACAAAGTTGGTGCATTATTGTCATGAAAATATGAGGAAGGAGATAACTTTGTTTATGGTTCTTTCTGCTACCTGGTACAGATTAAGATGGGAACCAAGAAAAGGGTATGATCTTAGTCTACAGGATGGTAATTTGGCACTTATACTGGGGATTTTTATTACCCTAAGAAGATTATTTTATTACTCAATATTCATTACTCTGTTGCAGTTTTTTTTTTTTTTTTTTCCCTTTTTAGAGACAGGGTCTCACTGTGTCACTCAGGCTGGAGTACAGTGGTGCAGTCATAGCTCACTGCAGCCTGGAACTACTGGGCTCAAGTGATCCTCCCACCTCACTTCCCTAGTAGCTAGGACTACAGGCAGGTGCCACCATACCTGTCTAATTTAAGAAAAAAAAAAAAAAGTGTAGAAAGTGGGGGTCCCACTGTGTTGCCTGGGGTGGTCTTGAACTCTTGGCCTCAAGTGATCCTTCTCCTTTGGCCTCTTCAAGCGCTGGGATTATAGATGTGAGCCACTGTGCCTGGCCAAGAAGAGTTTTTTCTGGAGCCGCCTTCTTTCGTCCCTACTCAAATTCACTACCACAAGCCACACCCATGGATGACCTCCTAAAGGATTTTTTTCTCCTGAATTTGGGAAACTTGACCTCCCCAGATTTAGCTACGTGTGTTGAAGAGTGAACATTTATGCTTTTAAATCTGACTGTCTTGTCTTTTTCTTCAACTCCTTTGAATGGTTCTCACCCACATGAAAGGAAAAGTATATGTGCTTTGGAGTCCCTTGCTTAACAAAAACCTTTTACTGGATAAAAGTCACAAAATTTGGGCTCCAAAAGACCTGACCTTTGTCCCTGACTTATTTATTTAGCTCTTACTGTTCCTGTCCCTGAGTTTTCAAGTTTTCCTGCCCAACATTATCACCTTTTATTTGGTAATATTCACCTCTGCCACTTTCAGCAGTACATTCCCATCTTGCCTACAACCATCTCTAGCTACCAATTAAGTATCCTTAGAATATAGAGAATTATCCATTACCCTTGATTTAGATAAAAAACATTGTAATAGAGCCGGGCGCGGTGGCTCAAGCCTGTAATCCCAGCACTTTGGGAGGCTGAGGCGGGTGGATCACGAGGTCAAGAGATCGAGACCATCCTGGTCAACATGGTGAAACCCCGTCTCTACTAAAAATACAAAAAAAATTAGCTGGACATAGTGGCGCATGCCTGTAATCCCAGCTACTCAGGAGGCTGAGGCAGGAGAATTGCCTGAACCCAGGAGGCGGAGGTTGCGGTGAGCCGAGATCGCGCCATTGCACTCCCGCCTGAGTAACAAAAGCGAAACTCTGTCTCAAAAAAAAAAAAAAAAAAAAAAAACATTGTAATAAAAATTGCATTTTTTTTTTTCCGAGACGGAGTCTTGCCCTGTCACCAGGCTGGAGCGCAGTGGTGCAATCTCGGCTCACTGCAACTTCCGCCTTCTGGGTTCAAGCGATTCTTGTGGCTCAGCCTCCCTAGTAGCTGGGACTACAGGCGTGTGCCACCACACCTGGCTAATTTTTTTTTGTATTTTTAGTAGAGAGAGACAGGGTTTTACCGTGTTGGCCAGAGTGGTCTCGATCTCTTGACTTTATGATCCGCCCGCCTCAGCCTCCCAAAGGGCTGGAATTACAGACATGAGCCACTGTGCCCCACCTCTGAAAAATTGCATTTTTATATCTAGCCAGTAACATACCTATTCTGTTGGCATTTTTAGGTGACCATAATCTATAAGTGTGGATTAGAATTACAGTGATGTCTGAACACCAAAAGGGTTTTCATATAACTGGAATGCAAATGCAACTTGTTTTATGTAGATGTTCTTCTGAATAGAAATTAAATGTAAAGAAAGTGAATTAATTCATACTAGAAGCCCACTAAGGGAGTTTTATTGTGTGAAGAAACACTGAAAAATCCTCTAGCAAAGGAAAACTCCACAGCTTATATCTTGTGCAGATCTTTTTTCATATATCTGTTTTGCTTAAAGTATACTTGTATAAGAACAGTATATAAGAGAGAGACAGGGCTTGCATAGGACAAGGGGGAATTACGGGTCAGTTAACTACTGAGATTTGAAAGTAGATACGTTTCCAGTACATTTTGGCCCGCTGATTTTGGAGACCTAGTCCTCTTGGGCTTCTTCTAACATCTACCTCTTGTTTTTACGATAGATCGAGCGGTTGGAAGTAAGCAGCCTTGCCCAAACATCCAGTGCAGTGGCCTCCAGTACCGATGGCAGCATCCACACAGACTCCGTGGATGGAACACCAGACCCTCAGCGCACAAAGGCTGCCATTGCTCACCTGCAGCAGAAGATCCTAAAGCTCACAGAACAAATCAAGATTGCACAAACAGCCCGGGACGACAACGTTGCTGAATACTTGAAGCTTGCCAACAGTGCGGACAAACAGCAGGCTGCCCGCATTAAGCAGGTCTTTGAGAAGAAGAACCAGAAATCTGCCCAAACTATCCTCCAGCTGCAAAAGAAACTTGAGCACTACCACAGGAAGCTCAGAGAAGTGGAGCAGAATGGGATCCCCCGGCAGCCAAAGGATGTCTTCAGGGACATGCACCAGGGTCTGAAGGATGTGGGAGCAAAAGTGACTGGCTTCAGTGAAGGTGTGGTGGATAGTGTCAAAGGTGGGTTTTCCAGCTTCTCCCAGGCCACCCATTCAGCAGCAGGCGCTGTAGTCTCAAAGCCCAGAGAGATTGCCTCACTCATTCGGAACAAATTTGGCAGTGCAGACAACATCCCCAACCTGAAGGACTCTTTAGAGGAAGGGCAAGTGGATGAGGCAGGGAAGACTTTGGGAGTGATTTCAAACTTTCAGTCAAGCCCAAAATATGGTAGCGAAGAAGATTGTTCTAGTGCCACTTCAGGCTCAGTGGGAGCCAACAGCACCACAGGAGGCATCGCTGTAGGAGCATCTAGCTCCAAAACAAACACCCTGGACATGCAAAGCTCAGGATTTGATGCACTACTACATGAGATCCAGGAAATACGGGAAACCCAGGCCAGACTGGAGGAATCCTTTGAGACTCTCAAGGAACATTATCAGAGGGACTATTCCTTAATAATGCAGACCTTACAGGAGGAGCGATATAGGTAAGTCACGTGGAATTAATATCTGAAGTTGTCTGTGTAGGTTTCCCCTTCCTTTCGATACGGCGAAATGGCTTTAGAAAGTCTTCATTGGGCCAGGCGCAGTGGCTCATGCCTATAATCCCACGACTTTGGGAAGCTGAGGTGGGCAGATCATGGGGTCAGAAGATCAAGACCATCCTAGTTAACATGGTGAAACCCCGTCTCTACTAAAAATACAAAAAAAATTGCCGACCATGGTGACATGTGCCTGTAGTCCCAGCTACTCAGGAGGCTGAGGCAGGAGAATCACTTGAACCCGGGAGGCAGAGGTTGCAGTGAGCCAAGATCATGCCACTGCACTCCAGCTTGGAAAACAGAGTGAGACTCCTTAAAAAAAAAAAAAAGTCTTTGTCCTTCTCTAGCGCAGGCGTCCCCAAACTTTTTACACAGGCAGCCAGTTCACTGTCCCTCTGACCGTTGGAGAGCTGCTACATACTGTGCTCCTCTCACTGACCACCAGTGAAAGAAGTGCCCCTTCCTGAAGTGCGGCGGGGGGCCGGATAAATGGCCTTAGGGGGCCACATGCGGCCCGTGGGCCGTAGTTTGGGGACGCCTGCTCCAGCGTGTCCAGAGCACTTTCAGTAGTCATAAGACAGCCACATGAGTTCCTGATGAAGCATTTTTATAACTTTCCAGTCTTCCATGCCAGTTTAGAACTTTAAAATGAAGTCCAAGCTTTCTAAAGTATTCTACCTGTGTATTTATAATTATAAAACTACACAATCATTGCAGTATGTAACTGTACTACATTGAATTCAGAAGATCTATAACTCTTAGAACTTAGATCTATAACTCTTAGAACTGGTGATATCAAAGATAACACCCAGGCAAAATGTAGTGACTTCTATAGATATTTGGCCTTAAATACACTTATCTGGGCAATGGGTATAGAAATATTAGACTGGAAATAAAACCAATTAAGAATGTTTGTTACCTTTATTATGAATTGACAAATGTTTGAATGAGAATGGACTTGAACATGAAATGTTTCTACAGGAGTTGGAAAATTCTCAAAAGGCTAAGTGCTTTGAATCATGGTCTATATTAAAGGTAGAAGCTGATCTCTTGTGTGTGTTCCATATTACACTATATATTCATATTAGACCATTCTTGACTGTACTCCAAATATGTGTCCTTTCTGTTTCCTTCACATCCAGTGAGGAAAAATATTCTCTGTGTATAGATCCAAACTTTGTTAGCCAGAGACAGGCTACATAATGATGCAAATTGAGGACTAGTCTTATGGGAGCTACAGGTCACGTTAGGCTTTGAAGGACCTAGGTTCTAGCCCTGTCCCAATTTTTTTTTTTAATATAAATTTAAAAATTTCTTTTGGCTCTGAGTACAGACCCAATTATTAACTAGAGGAAATCCTCAGCACTTCTACTGTAATATCAGGAGTTTAACAGATAATCTCTTAATATCCCTTTCACCTTTTAAAAAGAAGTGTTTTTAGAAATTTGCTTTCATAAGGTACTTAGGGTCTGAAACAAATTGTTCACATGTATAAATTAGCTCTAAGAAGAGTTACAACGGCAAGTTTTTTTCAGAGGGTGAAAACGCTAATTAGTAATTCAGCCTGCCTCTTTTCCTACTCTTCTGTTCTTTAATTCTAACTTAAGAATTCAAGGGAGAAGAAAAGAGAAGTGGTTGTGGGGAGGAGAATTAAAGTTCTAAAAGCAAATACTGTACGTTACTATTTTTATTTCAATGTTTTATAAATTCTTAAGTATACTGAGAAGACAATGTCTTACTCAATAAGCAATATAACAGACATTCAAATGGACTCTAAAAATAAAACAACTGGTTGTTTGTAACATATTAAACCCAACTCCCAAGTTCAAATTCCAGTTTTTCCATTTACTGACCTTAAAACCTGGGCAAGTTTCTTCAGTTCTCTAAGTCTTGGTTTCCTTATCCCTAACATAGAAATAGTAATAGTTCTTTATAAGATTATTGTGACATTTAAGTGAAATTATTTGGGTAAAGCACATAGCTCACTGCCTGGCCCCATAGTGCTCTATTGATGTTAGGGGAGCAGCTGCTGTTAACCCCACTTAGAACATGAAGACATCCCACAGTCAGTTAAAACAAATTTTTAAACCACAAAAAAAAACTGCCTAATTGGACTCCCGCATTTTGTTTTTGTTTTGGACTGGCTTTGTTTTGTTTTTGGTGCCCATGCTGGAATCTTGGCTAGCGTGATCTTGGCTCACTACAGCCTCCACCTCCTGGGCTCAAGTGATCCTCTAATCTCAACCTCCTGAGTAGCTGGGAAGAGAGGTGTGCACCACCACACTTGGCTCATTTTTTAATTTTTTTTTTTTTTTTGTAGAGACAATTTTTCTTTGTTTTTGGTGCCCATGCTGGAATCTTGGCTAGCGTGATCTTGGCTCACTACAGCCTCCACCTCCTGGGCTCAAGTGATCCTCAAATCTCAACCTCCTGAGTAGCTGGGAAGAGAGGTGTGCACCACCACACTTGGCTCATTTTTTATTTTTTATTTTTTATTTTTTTTGTAGAGACAGGGTCTCATTATGTTCCCCAGATTGGTCTTGAACTCCTGGGCTCCAGCAATCTGCCCTCCTTGGCCTCCCAAAGTGCTGGGATTACAGGTGTGAGCCACCATGCCCCCGCCAACTCCTCTATTTTGAATGGATACCTTGCAGTTTTTAAACTGCCCCAGAGCTTAAAATTCATATAGAGCTTGTTAGGTCTTCACATCAAGATGTAGAAAATCAAGATATGAGAAAATCAAAAACAGGTCTCTCAAGCCGCCTTTGAATCCCTTTAGTGTAAGTCAGAGACAGAATAGAATATTAACTGCTCATTAACACTTCATTAGAAGAATCAAGTTCAAGCCACTTAGGAGGTAATGAGCAGTGCATTTCTTTCATTGCACATTGGGTTCTTTCTAGTAGGTAAATGACTAGTTTTATGGAATGGAAACAGAATAAAGAAAACTTGAATTTTCAAAAAGAGAGGTAAAACCAGGGGGATAAGGAGAAGACATAATATGTAATCTGACTTGTTTTGTTTTCCCACTTCAGCTTTAGAATGATTTTTTCCTTAAAACATGATCTTGACAAAAGAAAGCGTTTTTTCCCTGCCTAAGAAAGGGAGTGGAAAAGTCACAACTATTTTGCTTTATTTTTGTTGTTCCAATAATTCCCTGTATAAAGCAGATAGAGATTTCCCCTCCATTGTATATGACTTTACAGAGTAAATATATTCATCTAATTTTGTTGATCTTTAAATGCTTTCACATAAATAAAAATTTTTTTTTTCTTTTCTTTTTTTTTTTCTTTTTTCTGAGATCGAGTCTCGCTCTGTAGCCCAGGCTGAAGTGCAGTGGCATGATCTTGACTCACTGCAACCTCTGCCTCCCAGGTCCCAGTTCAAGCAATTCTCCTACCTCAGCCTCCCAAGTAGCTGGGATTACAGTCACGAGCCACCATGCCCAGCTAATTAAAATTTTTCTACAAATTGAAGTCTTTTTTTTTTTTTTGAGACGGAGTTTCGCTCTTGTTACCCAGGCTGGAGTGCAATGGCGCGATCTTGGCTCACCGCAACCTCCGCCCCCTGGGTTCAGGCAATTCTCCTGCCTCAGCTTCCTGAGTAGCTGGGATTACAGGCACGTGCCACCATGCCCAGCTAACTTTTTTTGTATTTTAGTAGAGACGGGGTTTCACCATATTGACCAGGATGGTCTCGATCTCCCGACCTCGTGATCCACTCGCCTCGGCCTCCCAAAGTGCTGGGATTACAGGCTTGAGCCACCGCGCCCGGCCTTTTTTTTTTTTTTTTTAAAGAGTCAAGGTCTTGCTGTATTGCCCTGCTGGTCTTGAACTCCTGGCTCAAGCCCTGCTTCAACTTCTGCCTCCTGAGTAGCTGGGACTGCAGACACATGCCACCATGCCTGTCTTTGAAATCTATTTTTTTGTTGTTGTTGTTTTTTGAGGTTCTTATTGCCCAGGCTGGAATACAGTGGCGCAGTCTCAGCTCACTGCAACCTCTGCCTCCTCGGTTCAAGTGATTCTCTTGCCTTAGCCTCCTGAGTAGCTGGGATTACAGGTGTCCCATGCCCAGGTAATTTTTTGTATTTTTAGTAGACACAGGGTTTCACTGTGTTGACCAGGATGGTCTCAAACTCCTGACCTCAGGTGATCCACCTGCCTCGGCCCCCCAAAGTGCTGGGATTACAGACATGAGCAACCACACCTGGCCAGAAATGTATTTTAAGCACTGAAACTTTTCACATTTTAAACATTTTTGGGAAATTTCTCTGCCTTCTTTTACAAAGTACACTGAACCTAACAATGGAAAAAGCTTAGATATGGTAGTATTCTAGTTTAGAGTAATACTCTCAGGTTAGTGAAACTACATTTATGTGCCTCTACAGTAAATGGTCCTAGGCTTTTTTTAGTATAATTTTTTTCTCCTTTCCATTTCTTCTCTACACTGTGAGTGAGCTGCCTGCAGCAGCCTCTTTACTAATTCTACTTCTACTCTGTTGTAGGCTTTGCTTTGTGTGTAGGAAGAAAGTAGGCTGTGGATGGAGATTCTTCTGTGACCAAGAACCAGTTAATTCATGCGTGGCTGCTCTAGATATATATTTTTTTCTGTGCTTTAGTTTATTTTACTAGTATCCGAGTTGATGAGAGGGAGGCCATGCACAGTGTTGCTGCTTTATTTGATGATGGTGACAAGGTCACTACCACTAACAGTATTAGCTTAAACTCCTATGAAATGCCTAGTGCTAGATGCTTTAGGTACATTTGCCAATCTTCACAATAGCCCTATAGGTAAATTGTGTTATTCCCATTTTAAAGATGAGGAAATTAAGGCTCAGTGGGGTTTTAAAATTTGCCAAAGGTCACTCAGTAAGTGGTAAAGCCAAGATTCAAAACCCAGTTTTATCTGACTTCAAATTCAATGTTGTTTTCATACCAGGATAGTTTTTTTCAAAGCTTAGTCCTGAAATCTATATGGTTTAAAGTCTAGCTCTCTGAAGCATTAGATGCATTGGCAATGGGTATTAGTATCCCAAGCTGAAGTAAATGTTTTCTTTTTTGTTGTTTTGTTTTTGGAGACGGAGTTTCGCTCTTGTTTCCCAGGCTGGAGTGCAATGGCGCGATCTCGGCTCACCGCAACCTCCGCCTCCTGGGTTCAGGCAATTCTCATGCCTCAGCCTCCTGAGTAGCTGGGATTACAGGCATGCACCACCATGCCCAGCTAATTTTTTGTATTTTTAGTAGAGACGGGGTTTCACCATGTTGACCAGGACGGTCTTGATTTCTTGACCTCATGATCCACCCGCCTTGGCCTCCCAAAGTGCTGGGATTACAGGCTTGAGCCACCACACCCGGCGAAGTAAATGTTTTCTGTAAGTCGAGTCACTGTTTTTAACATGTTATATAAAAATTCTATGAATATGCAAGCTCTGGAAAGTTTCCTAGGCCAGTACAACAGTGAAGTTAAATAGGTGAAACCTTCCTAAGGAAATCCCTACTCCAGTTAATATTTCCCCTTGTCAGAGTCCCTTCTCAATAATGTCCTTTGCTTAATGTGTTTCCATTGCTCTCTGAGTGAGTAGCTCCAGGTGAAGATAGTTGCCCAAGACCATCTCCTTAACTCTGGAATAATCAGAAACATTTCAAAGCCTGTAGAGTACAGTCTGTCTCTCTTCACCCACATAATTGTGCCATGACTGACAGTATTTTTTCAGTACCCACATGCACTTACCCTAAGAAACCATTGTGGCAGAGCTTGGATCTGAACTCCACCTCAACGTTTGACTAGTGACTAGGTATTGAATTTTACTGTTGTGCTTTCAGCTGTGAGTGAGATCATGTACTTGGCGAAGGCAGAAGACAAGGTTTAGAAATTGGTTTAAGTATTGAGATCTGTGCTGACTTCAGATTCTTGTCCAGTTTCCTCATCCTATGTTTGTTAGTGGCAGCTGGGTGCACAGTACTTTAGAAGTAGAAGGGACCCTTAGATATCTAGATTAATCTCACTTACAGATGAGAACACTGAAGCACAGAAAGATAAAGTGACTTTTGCCAGGTCACACAGTAAAATGGTTTTACATATATTTAATTTGCTGCTAGAAACTGAGGATTAGTTCTGTTCCTGTAGTGAATGTAAATATATTAATGGGCTACCAAAAGAAAAAATTCAGCTGTAGCAAGATGTACTAAAAATAAGAGAGAACTAGGAAAACATTAATTGAGAGTTTTGCTGGTTTCTTTGGTAGTTTTTTCTTAGGGGATCTGGCCTGGAATCCTACTGAGCTACTGCCTGTATAAAGCAGTGTCATGTAGGGCAGGCTAAAAACCCTCGAGGTGTTGATGAGCATTAGTGCCATTTTGAAAGCTTGTATTTGAAGGGGATTACTGTCCTTTGGAAATCAGCTTCTGAGAATGTTTGCATTAAACCAGGGATATTTTAAATTGCACTGAGTCATAAGAGCAAAAATAAAGAAGGAGACAGTCATCCTAAGCAGTCATCACATGCAGTAGAACAGTTGGTAACTAGGCTGACCCAATTAGGCACAGGCTATTAGAGTTCTAAATAAACAAATGGTTTTTTAAATATAATTTTAGTTGATTTGACCAGTGCTTATGCTCAGAGATAGCCGTTTTAGCCCCTTTATTCTAGGTGTGAGACCTGTCAACTGAAAAGTGATCTGAGAATTTCCAGAAGATACGCAGGCTAGATTTGGATAATAAATTTGAAATAGAAACTGAGGATACTGAATCAAAATAGCCCTTCATTTATAAGAGAAGCAAAATCCCAATTAGGATATATTCTTATGAAGCATATGACCTTCCATAAAAGAGATTTATGGGTGAGCTCATCCGAGTTTAGCCACTAAAAAGGAATGGAGGGGATTAATTAATTAACCTTATTCCTTGGAGTGGACAAATTTTAATTTGCTTGCCAGTTCTGAATAGATTACATAACTATCTGAGCCTCAGTTTCTCCCTCTGTAAAAACATAATATTTATTGTACATGATTGTTGAAATTATTAAAGGAGATAACATACATGGAAGTACCTAGTAGGACATTTGGTTTAGAGTAGGAACTCAACAAATGCTCCCTCCTCCACTTTTTCTAGGGGAATACAAAGATCTGGGTTGTGCCATAATGTTAGAAAGTTGTCATTACCAGGTCTGTAAGTTGCCCAGAAAGTCTCTCTAGTTTTTATTTATTCCCTGTATTCTTTAGATATTTACTGTTTTCTTGTCTTTAAAATAATTTGTTACCTACCCCTTAAATTTTATGGAGGTCTGATATCTTTTCCCCTTTTCAGCAGAAGGCTAGTTCAGTGTTTCTTAGCCTCTTTTCAAGCTTCAACACCAAAAAAAGGTCACAAAAGATAAAGAGAAAAAAATTCACTTTCCCCAATTCAGCTAGGAATCTATTCAGGCTCCCACCACATGTCATACCCCCGTCCCCCAGCTATGTCTGTCTACTCTGGTCAAACACTGTCAGAAGCTATTTTGGGTCTCTGGTATGCATTTGGGAAATGGTCCAGTCTTCTCTCATAGTTGCCTGTGGGTGTTTGCCCTTGCACCTAGTTCTTCCTGTTTCTCCCAATACTTGCTCTACAAGTTTTTTCAGCCATCCTGCCATAGTGACCTATTGCCAAACTAGGGAAGCACCATTGGTTCTCAGACATGGCTCCAAACTTTTGAGCCACACCCAAAGAGAAATGCTTTAGGTCAAAGCATTCCCAGCCTGTGCACTCAACCTAGTCTCCCATTCATCAGGAATTTGACACAAAAGGGCCTGGCTTCTCTCTGATCTACGAAGGTAACTATTGTGTTGATTAAGCTAGTGACCAAAACACATTCAAGGCTAGTATTTATTTATGAATTATTTACCTACAACAAAATCTTGATGTGTTTAATACTTTGTAGATAGAACAGGTTTTGCTTCCAATGGGGGATGAATTTCACCTACCAAAATATGATACTTGCTTTTAGAAAAAATAATCTTACAGTGTCAAGGCTTTCTGTTTGCTGATAATTAAGCTCATGCCGTATTTAAGTGTCCAGGTTCTCTTTGGGTTGTAATAATTTAGGAAGGACCTTGAGTAAAAATCCTCGAAATAATATTATTAATCTCATGCCACTTGTAATCCAAGCAGAGGTGCATGAACATCATTTGCCAGCCAAAATCATATATAGTCATATGCTGAATAATGACATTTTGATCAACAACATATAAGACAGTTGTTTCATAAGTTTATAATGTGTTTTGTTTTGTTTGCGATAGCGTCTCACTTTTTTGCCCAGGCGGGTTTGCAGTGGTGCAATATCAGCTCACTGCAACCTCTGCCTCCTGATTTCAAGCAATTCTTGTGTCTCAGCCTCCAAGTAGCTGGGATTATAGGCATGCGCTACCAAGCCTGCATATTTTTATTGTGCCTTTTCTATCTTTAGATGTGTCTAGATACACAAACACTATTGTGTTAGAGCTGTCCACAGTTGCCTATGGTATAGTAATCTGCTGTATAGCTTTGTGGCCTAGGAACAATTGACTGTGTCATATAGCCTAAGTGTACCATAGGCTTTACTATCTAGATTTGTGTAAGTACACTGTATGGTGTTCATACAATGATGAAATAACCTAACAACTCATTTCGTAAGATGTGCCCCCATCATTAAGTGAGACGTGACTGTACTTGTATGATTAAGGACCTCCCACCCAGTCACCTTCTCCCCTCTCCCTCTTTGTGTCTGGAGAGTTCTAGTTAGCATCCTGTAAACAGGTTAAAATTCCTTAAAGCAGAGTTCTTAGGTTTTGTTTGTTTGTTTGTTTGTTTGTTTTTTCAAAAGACTTTCACATGTGAAAGTCTATGAAACATGTATCTTCCTTTTTCCTCCCTACTTTTTGGTTTGATGTTAATATTTAAAAAGAAGATGGTGTTGTTTGTACCTGGTTTCTCCATTTTAGAATTTAGACAGAAAGTAAACACTAGAAAAGAAAGTATGCCAAGAGGATTATAATGTTAGTAATGGCAATAGTGGGAAGTCAGTGGGAACTAGAATATAGGTGTTTTTTTTCTTTTTGAGACAAGGTCTTACTCTGTCACCTAGGCTGGAGTGCAGTGGCGCAATCTCAGCTCACTGCAACCTCTGCCTCCCGGGCTGAAGCAGTCCTTTCATGTCAGCCTCCCAAGTAGCTGGGACTACAGGCACATGCCACTATGCCAACCTAATTTTTTTTGTGTTTTTAGTAGAGACAGGGTTTCACCATGTTGCCCAAGCTGGTCTCAAACTCCTGGGCTTAAGCAATCTGCCCTGTTGAAAAGTTTTTAAAAAGACAATAATCTGATAACAGGCATGAGCCAAGGTGGTTCAGATCCTTATTAAACCTCATTACTGCTAGGGAGTCACTGCATCCTTCTGGGCCTCTTGTTTCTTTTTGTTTGTGGATTCTTTTCTGTTTGTTTGAGACAGGGTCTCACTCTGTCATCAAGGCTGGAGCACAGTGACACAGTCTCGGCTTACTGCACCCTTGACCTCTCAGGCTCAAGTAATCCTCCTACCTCACCCTGCTGAGTAGCTGGGACTGCAGATGCATGCCACCATACCCAGCTAATTTTTGTATTTTTTGTAGAGACAGGGTTTTGCTCTGTTGCCCAGACTGGTCTCGAACTCCTGGGCTCAGGTGATTCACTCACCTTAGCCTCCCAAAGTACTGGGATTACAGGTGTGAGCCACCGCACCCAGCCTGGGCCTCCTGTTTTTTATTTATAAAATTGAAGTGCCTCCCAGGTAGGAAGGAGATGAGGATTAATGTAGAAATATCTTCATAAATTTTAGCTCCTTGAAGGCAGATGGTACACATAAAAAGGCATGGAGGGAGAGGTAGTTATGATTGTTCTTATTATTGGTCCCAGTATTTTGATGTTTTGATGCTTATAATTAAGTAGGTTAGATCAAACCCTAAATTCCTTCTCTGCATATGTTCCTCTACCCAAAAACACCACATTTACTGGGCCCTCTTTGTTAGCTTATTTTCACATCAAAATTTCACATACAAGTTTACATAAACCAAACAGGCTGATGCCCCAAAAAACTGTTGGTACCGGCCGGGCGTGGTGGCTCACACCTGTAATCCAAACACTTTCGAGGCCACGGTGGGCAGATCACCTGAGGTCGGGAGTTCAAGACCAGCCTGACCAACATGGTGAAACCCTGTCTTTAAAAACATAAAAATAAAAATAAAAAGGCCGGGCGCGGTGGCTCAAGCCTGTAATCCCAGCACTTTGGGAGGCTGAGGCGGGTGGATCATGAGGTCAAGAGATCGAGACCATCCTGGTCAACGTGGTGAAACCCCGTCTCTACTAAAAATACAAAAAATTAGCTGGGCATGGTGGCACGTGCCTTGTAATCCCAGCTACTCAGGAGGCTGAGGCAGGAGAATTGCCTGAACCCAGGAGGCGGAGGTTGCGGTGAGCCAAGATCGCGCCATTGCACTCCAGCCTGGGTAACAAGAGTGAAACTCCATCTCAAAAAAATAAAAAATAAAAAATAAAAATAAAAATAAAAAACTGTTGGTGCCACGAATGTTCATTGCAGCACTGTTTACAATAGCAAAGACCTGGAACCAACCCAAATGGCCATCGATGATAGACTGGACAGGGAAAATGTGGTACATATATACCATGGAATATTACGCAGCCATCAAAAACGATGAGTTCGTGTCCTTTGTAGGGACATGGATGAACCTGGAAACCATCATTCTCAGCAAACTGACACAAGAGCAGAAAATCAAACACTGCATGTTCTCACTCGTAAGTGGGTGTTGAACAGTGAGAACACATGGACACGAGAAGGGAAACACTACACATTGGGGTCTGTTGGGGGTAAATGGGGAAGGGACGGGGGGTGGGAAGATGGGGAGAGATAGCATGGGGAGAAATGACAGATATAGGTGAGGGGGGGGAGGAAGGCAGCAAATCACACTGCCATGTGTGTACCTATGCAACAATCTTGCATGTTCTTCACATGTACCCCAAAACCTAAAATGCAATTTAAAAAAAATAAAAAATAAAAAAAATAGGTCGGGCGCGGTGGCTCAAGCCTGTAATCCCAGCACTTTGGGAGGCCGAGGCGGGTGGATCACGAGGTCAAGAGATCGAGACCATCCTGGTCAACATGGTGAAACCCCATCTCTACTAAAAATACAAAAAATTAGCTGGGCATAGTGGCGCGTGCCTGTAATCCCAGCTACTCAGGAGGCTGAGGCAGGAGACTTGCCTGAACCCAGGAGGCGGAGGTTGTGGTGAGCCGAGATCGCGCCATTGCACTCCAGCCTGGGTAACAAGAGTGAAACTCTGTCTCAAAAATCAATCAATCAATAAATAAACTGTTGGTGCCAAATATGATCAGGTTTGTGCTTTCAAGTCATAGATCGTAAGGTTGTGAAAGAGCTGAGAAACAGGCCATGCCTGTTTGAAACTAGCCTGAGCAACGTGGCAAAACCCTGTCTGTACCAAAAAATACAGAAATTGGCCGGGCGCAGTGGCTCATGCCTGTAATCCCAGCATTTTAGGAGGCCAAGGCGGGTGGATCACCTAAGTCAGCAGTTTGAGACCAGCCTGGCCAACATAGTGAAACTCTGTCTTTACTAAAAATACAAAAATTAGCCAGGTGTGGTTGTGCACACCTGTAGTTCAGCTACTCGGGAGTCTTGAGGCAGGAGAATCTCTTGAACCCAGGAGGCAGAGGTTGCAGTGAGGTGAGATGGTGCCACTGCACCCCAGTCTGTGCAACAGAGTGAGACTCTGTCTCAGGAAAAAAAAAAACAAAAACAAAAAACAGATTAGTCAGGCTGGTAGCAGACAACTGTAATCTCAGCTACTTTGTAGGCTGAGGTGGGAGGATCACTTGAGCCCAGGAGGCAGAGGTTGCATTGAGCTAAGATCTCACCACAGTACTCCAGACTGGGTAACAGCAAGACCCTGTCTCAAATTTAAAAAGGTGAGTAGTACAGGGAGCTGAAAAACAAACTTCCACAGTCTGAGTGTGAACATATTCAGGGAAAATGTCTTAGTAATGACATGCCAGTGAAGTTCTTTCAAGGTATTGAGGGCAACCCAGAAGACCTGCATTCCAAGACTCCAAGGGCATTTTGCCAGTGTCTTTGTTAATCAGATTTTACAAAAGCCTCAAAGTTTATGGCTTTCTCAGTTTCCTCCCATGTTTCCTGCAAATTGGAAATGCCTACTCTGCTAACCCAAACACAAGTGTTTGTGTGAGTTTAACAGGTTCTCAGCTACACAATAACAGCTGCAACTTTTCTGTTCTTTCAGAAAGTTGCCATTCTCCAGGTAGTTCTTACAACTGGAAGAGGGAAACAAATGCTGGTAGTTATTAGTTGATGAATTAATGGGTTCATTTCACCCAGACCCACAGTGGGTCTTGCCTCAGCTTTGAATTCTGCAGCTTTATATCAGCTTGGCAAGTCTCTAAACCTGTTCGTCTGTTTCTACTGAGCTCATTCTACCTACCTAAACACTGCTTTGCTTTTTAGCTACTTGCTAACAAAGTATTATCTCTGAGAACAATAGTTGTATTTCTCATTTGGGAAGACTCAGGTTGAGGAGAACTTGCTGATAATTTCCCATTAACTGTGAGTAAACTGTTCAACCTCTGAAGGACTTTATTTTCTGTAAGAGCATGGTGAGTATTAGCAGTTTCTATTATCTCTTTCTGGAGACTTGAAAAGATTAGATAAAATTTACTTTAGCTGGGCACAGTGGCAGCTATAGTCCCAGCTACTCAGGAGGCTGAGGTGGGAAGATCACTTGAGCCCAGAAGTTTGAAGCTGCAGTGCACCATGATTACACCTCTGAATAACCACTGTACTACAGCATGGACAACATAGTAAGACTGTCTCTTTAAAAAAAAAAAAAAAAAAAATTTGTTTGAGACACCTTCCCTCACACACATACATAGGTGGGCTAGTTTCACCAACAGAAAGGAAAGTTTGGAACAGGCCAGTGTATGGAACTATTTGAATTATCTGGCAAACTTAAGCCAGGGAAATGGCAGGAACCTAGCTATATGAAATAAGAAGTAAGAGAGGCTTATACCTAGGGTTGAGGAGGATGGAGTGTGTGTCCAGTAAACTCAGTTGTGTGATGTCATAGGAAAAACGTTACAAATATACTGGAAACAGTGAAAATTTCAAAATATATACAATTGAGAAAGTGGACATAAAGAAATGGAGGCGTAAGGCCATGGACAGTGGCTCATGCCTATAACCCCAACACTTTGGGAGGCCAAGGCGGGAAGATCACCTGAGTCCAGGAGTTCAAGACTTGCTTGGGCAACATGGGAAAACCCCATCTCTACAAAAAATCCAAAAACAAAATTAACTGAGTGTGGTGGCACATGCCTATAGTCCCAACTACTTGGGAGGCTGAGGTGGGAGGGTCACTAGAGCCTGGGAGATTGAGACCACAGTGAGCCATGATCACACCACTGCACTCCAGCCTGGGTGACAGAGAAAACCCTGTCTCAAACAACAACAAAAAAGGCTTAGAGAAAAAGAAAGTGGGAATCAGTGAACAGTGCAGTAAGACCATGTGGCAGTCAACAAGCACTCTTTTTGAACTACCTCATTAGGGATTGTTGGGGAGAACTAGGAGAATCACAGAAGAGAAAAATGAAACTAAATGTGTATTTGTGATCTATCTATCTCACAGAGCACCTCTTCTCGTGCCAGGTATTTGATGTCTGTCTTCTCCTTTAATCTTTACAATTGCCCTTTGGAGTAGGTAGGTTTCCTCTTTATAGATGGATGAACAGGATCACCCAAGCTAGTGAGTTGCAGAGCTGTGGCTTTTCATCTAAAACCTCGACTAAGCAGATGCATTACCTGGTACAAACTGCAGTGTCAAGCATTCTAGGTACAAAATGGCAGGAGTGAAGATGGAGCATCTCTAGATACAATATGGGATGAACCAAATCTAGTTTGAAAATGACTTCCAGGCTGGGTGCGGTGCCTCACGCCTATAATCCCAGTACTTTGGGAGGCTGAGGTGGGTGGATCATGAGGTCAGGAGATCGAGGCCATCCTGGCCAACATGATGAAAATCCGTCTCTACTAAAATACAAAAACAGCCGGGTGTGGTGGCATGTGCCTATAGTCCCAGTTACTTGGGAGGCTGAGGCAAGGGAATCGCTTGAAACCCGGAAGGCAGAGGTTGCAGTGAGCCAAGATCATGCCACTGCACTCGAGCCTGGTGACAGACTGAGACTCCACTTAAAAAAAAAAAAAAAAGAAAGAAAATGACTTCCAGAATCTTTGCCATGTTTGCAACCTTCTTATGATAAACATTGGTTTATAGTAAGTTTCGAAAGTATTGAGAAGTACTGAGGACTTTTGCAAGTACTCTCTGATGCATATATATTTGTCATCAGCTCATATACCAAATGAATTCCAGTATTTCACACCTGATTTTACATAACTCTTAAATTACCACCACTATTTTGTGTACCTCCTTACCCCCGTTTGTTGTTGCTAAAATCAATATGTTGTGAAGGCAAACATGCCACAAACATTTTAAGTATCTATAGTTTGAAAGATGAAAATAGCCAGGTGAGGTGGCCCACACCTATAGTCCCAGCACTTTGGGAAGCCGAGGTAAGAGGATTGCCTGAGCCTGGGAGTTCAAGACCAGACTGGGCAACAAGGTAAGACCCTTTCTCTAAAAATAAATAAATAAATAATAAAAGTAGCCAGGCATGTTGGTGCATGTCAGTAGTCACAGCTACTCAGAAAGCTGAAGGTGGGAGGATCCCTTGAGCCCAGGAATTTGAGATTGTAGTGAGCCATGATTGCACCACTGCACTCCACTCTGGGTAACAGATCAAGACCCCATTTCTTTTTAAAAAAAAAAAAAGAAAACAGGTTCCCTGACTACAAGAATCAAACTAGGGGCCGGGCGCTGTGGCTCACGCCTGTAATCCCAGCTCTTAGGGAGGCAGAGGCGGGAGGATAGCTTGAGCCCAGGAGTTCCAGACCTGCCTGGGCAATATAGCAAGACCCCGTTCTCCACAAAAAGGAAAAAAAAAACAAAAAGACAAAAAAAAAAAAAGCGTAAAAAAAAAAGAATCAAACTAGGGGTTAGAAAAGATCTTAGGTGTCTAGTTAAATCTCTTTCAATAGAGGATTTATTTCTGCAGCATCCCTGACAAGCAGCCTCTCCTTGAATATCAATGGTGGCAGGGTCTCATTTTCTCGAAGATATTTTTTTCATTGTTAGATAGATAACAGCTATGAGAAAGTTTTTTCTAAAACTGAACTAAAGACCACTGTTTGTAAGACTTGCTCCTTAGTTCTATGGCGTTAAAAGAACAAGCTATCCCCTCATTACATGACCTCTGATATCTGAATTCAGCAGTAGGAAGTAGTTCCCTATTTCTGTAGAATTAATCCCAGGTAAAGTCTTGGCTACACTTGAATCTGTCAAGATCATTTTGAATTCAGCCTGCTTCTTGCCTCATGCTCTTTGTGAAGAAAAGCACGCCTTGTATTCTGTTGTCTTCATTTTTGGGTTGTTTATACTTTTTGGCTATGATAATTAATGCTGGTATGAACATTTGTGTACAAGCTTTTATATAGAAATAAGTGTTCATTTTTTTTTCAGTTGTATCGGAGTAGAATTGCTGAGTCATATGGTAACTGTTAACTTTTTGAGGAGGTGCCAAACTGTTTTCAGAGCAGTCGTACCACTTTCCATTGCCAATAGCAGTATATGAGGGTTCAGATTTCTCACCAACTCTTATCTTTTAATTATAGGTTCAGAATATTTCTATTACACTCCTCCTACTCCTGTCAACTCCACTTTGACATCAAACTCCAAACCATCACATAAGTGTAGTTCTTTTTAGCTCCCTTTGGCTAAGTGATTTGTATCGCCAGCACTCTGACTCAGATTTCTTACTTATGAAGAGAGTTAGTTGATCTGGGCTTCTTTAATTTTAAAATGGCATCACGTAGTAAAGTTTGAGAACTTGGATTTTAAATCAAACCTGGATTCAAATCCTTCCTGCCCTACTTAATATTTATGTGCCCTTGGGAAGTTCACTTTAGAACTTCTCTGACCTTCTGTTTCCTCATCTATAAAATGCAGATAATACCTTCTACCCTCTTGGGGTTCTTGAAATGAATTTGTATAGTAGGCACTGATTAAATTGTTGCTGTTGCTGCTTTTTTTTTTTTTTTTGAGATGGGGTTTCGCTCTTGTTACCCAGGCTGGAGTGCAATGGCGCGATCTCGGCTCACCGCAACCTCCGCCTCCTGGGTTCAAGCAATTCTCCTGCCTCAGCCTCCCTAGTAGCTGGGACTACAGGCATGCGCCACCATGCCCAGCTAATTTTTGTATTTTTAGTAGAGACGGGGTTTCACCATATTGACCAGGATGGTCTCGATCTCTTGACCTCGTGATCCACCCACCTCGGCCTCCCAAAGTGCTGGGATTACAGGCATGAGCCACCGCGCCCGGCCTTGTTGCTGCTTTTTTAAAATATATTCTACTGGTATGTATGAGCCATGTTTAATATCAAATAAGGTTTCTAAGAGGCCTAAAATTTGTGGGCTAAGACGTTGTGTGGTAGCCTATGGGACACATGCAGACATGTCATATGTGTCTGCTTTCATCAGAATGCAGGCTGGTGACCACTACCCTGCTCCCCTCCCTGCCACTCAACAGTCCTTAGTTTAGGAGAGTAATTTGTTGCCAGATACAACCTTTAAAAAATGCCACTTTAAAAAAGTCTCTAGCTCCTCTCTGGTAAAAAGAGAGAATGATGAAATTATCCAGCACCAAAAACACTACAGAATAGTGGGCTAATATAGGACAGTCACGAAAAGATATTATTTTAACATAATCTTATGGCATTTTATGAACTTAAAATTTGGTGGAAAATCAATTCTAGAAATATGACCTGTTTCTGAGCACATAACCTTGGGCAGCAGATGAAAGGAAAAGGCAGAGTCACAGAGAACTTTGGCCCTAGTTACCAATCAAAGGTAGGACTGCCTTCTCATTAGTCTGTTCAGTCACTTCAGTAACGGGAAGAGTTTCAGCATAAAAGAAGGCAATGTAGAAATTCCTATCAAGGATAAAGAAGAACTAAATAGGAATCAGTAATATGGAAAAAAGGATCAAATGATGCCTTTTTTAAAAAATCCTTGTTTCGCCGGGCGCGGTGGCTCAAGCCTGTAATCCCAGCACTTTGGGAGGCCGAGGCGGGTGGATCACGAGGTCAAGAGATCGAGACCATCCTGGTCAACATGGTGAAACCCCGTCTCTACTAAAAATACAAAAAATTAGCTGGGCATGGTGGCGCGTGCCTGTAATCCCAGCTACTCAGGAGGCTGAGGCAGGAGAATTGCCTGAACCCAGGAGGCGGAGGCTGCGGTGAGCCGAGATCACGCCATTGCACTCCAGCCTGGGTAACAAGAGCGAAACTCCGTCTCAAAAAAAAAAATCCTTGTTTCGTAGAAAAGCATTGGAGTTTAGGATATTATTATTTATTACATAATTATTAGAAGGGAGAGTGTTTACGATGCTGCCACATAATAATTACCTCTTGAGACTCACATGCTGGTGCTAAGTACGTGCTGTCTGAGTGACAGTACATTCCCTGTTGGGACAAGAGCTGCTCTCTGTCGGACAGAGAGGTTTCCATTCTAGGCACCAGAGGCTAGACAATGTGTTTATTCTTTCTTTTCCTCTCTGTTTCTAGTGTTTTTAAATGTGGAGTCTACAACCTTTCTGCTACCTACTTAGCTCTTTAGTTCCTGGGACTCCACATGCAACCTACCCCAGTCTATCATCTTTACCACTATCAGAAGACTCATTTTCCTAAAAACATGTGTTTATCACATAGCTTCTCTACTCAGGAGTCTGCCTTGGGCTCATTTACTATCTATTCTAGAATCCCAACTCTTTTCATCTTCCAGGTTTTCCTTTATTCTCCAACATAGATCCACTATTCTAGTTATTCTGTACATTTATCATTCATTTCTCTCCAGCCCTTTACTCACATTCATTTTTCACCTAGAATCTCTGATCTCATCCTTTAAACCTTTTTTTTTTTTTTTTTTTTTTTGAGACAGAGTTTCGCTCTTGTTGCCCAGGCTGGAGTGCAATGGCGCCATCTCAGCTCACCGCAACCTCCGCCTCCTGGGTTCAGGCAATTCTCCTGCCTCAGCCTCCTGAGTAGCTGGGATTACAGGCACGCACCACCATGCCCAGCTAATTTTTTGTATTTTTAGTAGAGACGGGGTTTCACCATGTTGACCAGGATGGTCTCAATCTCTTGACCTCGTGATCCATCCGCCTCGGCCTCCCAAAGTGCTGGGATTACAGGCTTGAGCCACCGCGCCCGGCCCCTTTAAACCTTTTCTAATCCTGCCTCTCCTTAGATGCCTTGTCCAAGTTCCATCTTTATGTAGGGTAAACCTTCCCTTATGTGATCCTAAGTGCTATAGATACAATATGAATGAAATAATTCCTACTCGCAAGGAACCTTATATTCCTTTATTCTCCCTGTTTTTCACTCAACTACAGCCACACTGGCCTATTTTCTATCCCTCAGACGTGCCAAGCTAATTTCCATCTTAAGAACTTCATACCCGCTATTTCTTCTGCTTAAGACATTCTTCCCTCCACATTTTCACAAGGCTCAGTTTGTATCACTCAAGTTTCAGGCTTCATTGTTTAATAGAATTGAACTAGGAAGAGACCTTCCCTGACCATTCCAGTTTCACTAGCCTTCACGCACTCTGTCATAGATACCTGTTGATCTTCTTTGTTTTTCTTCTCCATATGGGAAATCATCTTATCTCCCCCACTCCTTAGGGTATGAACTCCTGAGGGCAGTCACCCTGTCTTGCTTACCACAATATTCCCAGTACTTTGAACATGCCTGGCACACAGTAGGCTCTCAGTAAATATTTGTTGACAGAAATATCCCAGACACTGTGCTTGGCCATGGGGATGATGGGCCTCTCTGGCTCTGGCATTCTAAGGCTCTGAATCACAAACCTCCAGGCGAGTGAGCTGACCAGTTCTGGAATAAGCTATTGGTGATTGCCAGAAGTTCAGTTTCCATTTGTGTGTTATCTTTTCATGAGGCTTGCTTAATTGTACCCTACCTTTTGCCTCTCCCATATGTTTAAAGTAGCCTAACAACTGCCTCAGTATTATGGTTATGCTCAGTTAATCAGGGCTGCTGGCATCGCTGCAATACTGTGCATAGAAAAGGTTGTGGAAAAGCCATGTTGCTGTGTGATTTGGCTCTGAAACAAGCTATCTTTTCTAGAGACTAAAAGCTGTACCCACTGGCACACCCTGTTAACCCAGGCCCCGCAATTTCTTTGTGCTTTTATTTTCTCCCTTTGCAGAATGGGTTTTAGGGATTGGATGTAAATACCAGGAAAGATATTCACAGAATGCGTAAAATTCCAATCTTTTCTCCTTAGATGTGAACGATTAGAAGAACAGCTAAATGACCTAACAGAGCTCCACCAGAATGAAATCTTGAACTTGAAGCAGGAATTAGCAAGCATGGAAGAAAAAATCGCATATCAGTCCTATGAACGGGCTCGGGACATCCAGGTTAGTATGAAGGAAAAGGTGTAAATGCAAAATAGAGTAGGGTTAGAAAGAAAAAAAATAGAGGAAGGAAAAAAGATGAGAAGGTAGAGTACAAAGAAAGCTTTTATACTAATCATATAAGAGTACACCTACTCTTAAAATGATTGATGTGCATTTCTCAAGTTTATACCATTTTGGGTTGATATGCCTGCTTGGCACTGGGGAAATGTTTCTTAGGATCACAGTAGTCTCAGTGTATGGTAAACCAACTGCATCCTGTTTGTCCATTACTGCTTCAAAAGCATCTCTGACAAATGTTAGGGCCATTTTGCCCTTGTCTTCTCCTTCTGTGGGAAAGGGGGCTTTTATCCCAGCTGCCAAATCCAAATCTCATATAGGCATATTACCAGACAGTTTGCAAGAATAACCCATGAGGCAGTAATGTTTAATTAAGGCTAATAGTTTGTCTGTTTTATTCTATGAGGAAGTAGATATTTAATTTTTTCTTATTTCTATAGGGAGACATTTCTAAGGAAACAGTTCTTAGTAGTTTCATATGAAGGCATTTTGGAAGATGCTATTCTCAGAGAAGGGAAGTGAGCCAGAAAACTTGTATTACAACAGCCTAAAAGAATCAAAGGAATTGTCTAGATCATTTACCCAGATGCCATCTTCTTCAGGCCCTGTTTATGTTTTAATTATTTTTTTCCCTAAGAATCTTCTGGACTAGACAGCATCCATTGTCTGTCCATTCTCTAGCTGACTTCAGTCTGAAGTTGCCCAAGCCTTACCTCAGATCCCAGGAAACCAGGACCCATTGAAACCAGGACCAGAAAAACTCAGGGCTCCAACCAACTTTGAAGGACCATAGCTAAGGAAATAGATTCTGTCCCCTGAATACTTTGGTGGAATTAATTTAAACTCATGGGCGAAGGCCATGGCCTTGAGGAGAACAGACATTTTTAATGTTTGGTCTAGTGTGTAGGCATAATGTCCTCTTTACAGAGGATCAACCAAAAGGAGAATGTGCCGTTTTCAAGAAGGCAGGTCAGAGATTCCTTTCCACTGATGTCAGGGATTGGCTTGACTTAGAAGACACCAGGTAGTGTGTGTAAGGAAGCATGTTCAAAGGCTGTTCACTGCATTTTTGTTATAGTAGAAAAGTTGAAGACAACCTAAAGATCCTCAAGAGGGAACTAGCTGCATAAACTATGACATAACCTAGCCATACCATAAAATGCTATGCAGCAGTTAAAAAGAATAAGGTAGATTCTGCATATTGACATGGAGAGATCACCAAGACCCACTGTTGAATGAAAAAAGCAAGTTGTGAATCAGTTCCTATAGTATGATACTATTCATGTTTGGAAAAGCCAAGCCATGTAAAATATTTTAAAGAGGTTTGTTCTGAGCCAGTATAAGTAACCATGGCCTGGGGAACACAGTCTCAAGAGGTCCTGAGAAAGTACACCTGAGGCAATTGGATTACACTTTGGCTTTATACATTTCAGGGAGACAGGAATTGTAGGTAAAATCCTGAATCAACACATATGGAAAGTATACATTGGTTTGGCCCAAGATGGTGGGACATCTCTAAGTAGGGGCTATCAAGTCATGGTGGGTTTTAGGAATTTTTTAGTTGGCAGTTGGTTGAAAGAGTTAAGCTTTGTGTAAAGACTTGAAGTTAGTACAAAGAAATGCCTGAGTTAATGGGGTCTGCTCTCTTTCATATGATGCTATACCTGAGTCAGGTTGGAAAGAATGCCACATTAATACCTGGTTAATTTTTTTAAAACTAATTTAATGAGATGTTATGGTTTGTAGGGTATGACTTAACCCTTGTCTGGCATGGCCTTAGGTCTAGTTTATAATGTGGTATCTTACTGCCATAAAGAGTCCATTCTGTCAGTCTTATGATCTCTATTTTATCCTTAATGCTGGTTATTTGTGCCTAAATTCCAAAAGGGAGGGGATATGAGACGTGTCCAGCCTCTTTCCCGTCATTGCCAAGAACTCACTTTTTCAGGTTTCTTTGGGGTCCCCTTTGGCCAAGAGGGAGTCTGTTCATTCAGCTTGGGGGCTTAGGATTTTTTTTTTTAGTTTACAGATAGGAAATAAAAAAAATAATTCCATATATTTTCCTTGACACATAATATGTATACACTTAAACACAGATAAAAGGGTGAACACAAAACAAACAATATTAGCTCAGGGACTGGGATTGGAATTGAAGGAAATGTCAATAGAGACTATCCTATTTGAAATTTTTTTATGTTGAACAAATATGTTTGTCCTGTGAAACTTAGAGTAATAATTTTTCAATGAAAAAAGAGAAATCATGTATTTGTGGTCTTGTCATTAAAATGTTCTAGACTAAATAAATGTTAAGTGTGGCCACTGCTTCCTGTGACTCATCACATAGAAAAGCAATGGAAGGCAATTTGGGGGACTAATAGTCACTTGAATTGTTAATTATCCATCTAACCTTTTATCAAGGCTCCAGCATATTTATAAAATCATTGGCATTGCTCAAGATGCATCTGGCTTGCCCGGGGGCCATGTCAGCATCTCAGAGTACTTGTGAAAAGAAGGCTTAACTCTTCCCTGTTCTGGCCCGCAGGAGGCCCTGGAGGCATGCCAGACTCGCATCTCCAAGATGGAGCTGCAGCAGCAGCAGCAGCAGGTGGTGCAGCTAGAAGGGCTGGAGAATGCCACTGCCCGGAACCTTCTAGGCAAACTCATCAACATCCTCCTGGCCGTCATGGCGGTCCTTTTGGTCTTTGTCTCCACTGTAGCCAACTGTGTGGTCCCCCTCATGAAGACTCGCAACAGGACGTTCAGCACTTTATTCCTTGTGGTTTTCATTGCCTTTCTCTGGAAGCACTGGGACGCCCTCTTCAGCTATGTGGAACGGTTCTTTTCATCTCCTAGATGATGCTGGCACAGAAGGCATTATTCCCTACCCTCTGGCGAGTGCATGCAGCAGAGAGTTAGACAGCAACTTACCTACTCCGAAGTTTTCTACAACAACAAAAGAGTTGAGTGAATCTGTTTACATTTAGAATAATGTTTTTTTTCTTCAAGAGACGCAATTGCAATAGTATTTTTTAGATTTTATCCA
The DNA here is from genome assembly GCF_048565385.1 of Saimiri boliviensis. Classification (NCBI taxonomy): domain Eukaryota; kingdom Metazoa; phylum Chordata; class Mammalia; order Primates; family Cebidae; genus Saimiri; species Saimiri boliviensis. The sequence continues at coordinate 22,335,394 of NC_133456.1, forward strand.
AGAAGTTTTTTGGGCGAAAATCTTGGATCATTTTTATGTAGCATGATTTTCCTTGGGATGCAACTCTTAAACAGTCCTTTAATATGAACCAACAATCTGGAGCACACTGAAGGGCAATCTAAATTATGGCTTGAAGGACTGCACTAAAACCCACTAAAAAGATGCGAAACCTGATTAGGGCAAACCAGTTAAACCTAATGCCCTGCCTTGTCTGGGTTCTCACCTCTCCTCATCCCAGACTAACTTTACTGTGAAATCCTACCACATTCCATGTCTGAATTTTTGGATTCAGGGTGGATTTTCCTTGTCCGTGGAAGAACACATGGATCTCCCTGGCTTTCTCACCCAAGTTGGCCACTTAAGCTACCCTTGGAAGTATGATCACTTTTGAACCTGCCCCTTAACCTTTGCTAGGATACAAAAGTGAAAGCATCATCCCCCAAAGGATCACTGCACAGTCCTACTACAGTATTTTTAAGTAGCCCTCTAAATACTTAATTTTAAGCAAAATCCCTTGGCCGCACTTTTAAGGGTTTTTTTTATATGTGTATAGTTAACAACCTAAAAATAAAAAATCCAAACAGCATACTTGAAGAATGTAATACTCAAACTCTCAGTGCTTCCTTATGGTTTCTAATAGGATTTTTTATTATTGTTATTATTATTATTGGGTTTTTTTGGACAGGGTTGGGAGGGTCTTTTATTTTCCTTTGAAATAAAGAAGTGATGTTTTTAAATGAAGAAATGTGTGGATATTTAAGTGTGCTGCTCCCTTTGTCTTGAAACAGTCTGAGTAAGAAAGTCTTGCTGTAAATGCTGCCCTCTGCCGCCCTTGTTTTGAGATGCAGTTTAAACTCCTAGCTGCTGCTGCTGCTGCTGCTGCTGCTGCTGCTGCTGCTGCTGCTGCTGCTGCTGCTGCTGCTGCTGCTACTTTCTGTTTTCCGGACATCCCCACATCCCGGTTTTATGGATTTGGCTTGGTTGGAGAAGAAAGGGTTGTGCAAGGAGAGGGGGAGGCTGTTTCCACAAACCAGTGTACTAGGATAGGGATTTTTTTTTTTTTTTGCCCCAAGAAAATGTTCACCCAGTGATCTTGGGCTAGGGTTGTCTTTAGGAAAGGTTGAGACTATAAAAGTCATAAATAAGTCCTTGTGTTTCCTTAATTTATTTTTTTTTTAACACCCCCTAATTACTGATGAAACCAAAGTGTTGTGGAGTCTCTGTCTTCATTTTGGCCCCAGCATTCTTAATTTCAAAGCTTTATTCTGTCTGCCTAAGAGAATCAACCAAAGGTGATTCTCCTAAAGAGTAGTGAAGGAAATGTCAGATTAGAAGGACCCAAGTTTTGGGTGTAAAATGTTGCCAGCTTCCTATTAATGTAAACTGACTTGTTAACCTAACCTAATTATGCTCAGTGGACTTTTATAGGTGGTTTAGAAAAATGAAATGAGCTGCCTTCCGCCATCCTATAACCATTTCCATCACCCTGGTGGAACTTGAACATTTAGAGTTTATCTAAAGAGCTTGGTTAATCTTTCCATATTATTTGTAGTATTGGGACACAAATGCTCTTCCCTCTTGGCCTCATTCTGTGCAAAGAAGTACATATAAGATGCCCTGAAAAGAGTAGCAAAGTATGCTTTGCCTGTTTCCCCTACCAGGAAATTCCTTCAGAACTAGATTAGCATTGCCCTGCCTGTCTGAAAGGACAGTTTACGTAACGGTGACAGCCTCCTTTTGCTTTGGCAAGCTGGAATTCTCAGAGCCAGCATGTTGTTTCCATAACTACTTTGATATTTTAACTCAGGTACCCAGTCTTCACTCCAACCTCAGTTGGTTGTAATACATGTGCTAGCTCTGTTGCCCCCTTAAAACTAGGACCCAGCGTAGGGCCAAAGGGGTGATTTTTTTCTTTTAAAAAAATAATTAGAACCAATTCATGTTCACACCAAAAACAAATTATCCCCAATCCTATATATTTAAAATGTTAACTTTGCCCAAAAATATCACAGTGACTTTTTAGGCAGGGATCCCGAAGGACACTGAACTTTTGAACTAACAGTTTCCCCTTACTTTCTACTTTGGCGTAATTGCTCAGAGTAGAGAGCCCACACAAAGTTATTTAAAGGATACCCTAGCAGCAATCCACCAGTTTTTCTAAGCTAGAACCTTTAAGTCCCCAAACTGCCTGAAGACTTAAGTTTTGTGGGCACTGGAAGTCACTGTGATAGATGGATTGCAACTTTTCCCATTTGCCCTGGGACAGTTTCTATCAAAGGAAGGTTTTCACCTATAGAAAGCCCCCTGAGCTCCAGTCAAACAGTCCCAAGCTGACTTTCTCTCTTCCTTTCTCAAACTCTTAGGAAGGACCTTCGGTGCAAATCAGGTGCAGTGATGGCTTTCCAGCTCTCTTGTACCTTGATTATTCACCATACCCAGCAGTTGTGTGCATTTAATGCTGTTTGTAACCATGCATCTGTTTTCATACCTTCGTGTACCTCTTGCTGCCCATCCTGTTAGGTTTGAGTTTCTTTGCATTGTGGTTGTTCTTGGGTTCTTTTGTCTTTTCAGAGCTCTTCTATAACCTGGCTCTAATGGTTTAACAGTTGTTCTGGGTGGAAACTTCCCCTCATTTGAATGCTCCTCTCTTAAAAAAAAAAAAAAAAAAATATGTTCATTCCCTTTAAAATGAAGCATTCCTGGATTATTTGTCCATGCCCCTAACCTGGGTGAGTGAAGCTGGCTGTGTTAGCCTGGGTGACTGTTCAGGTTGTAGGATGCACATTTTACATTGTTTATGATAATTTAAGGATACTTCTGTCTGCTCCAATCATTGTTTATGATAATTGAAGGGTACTTCTGCTCCAATTTCCATTTCTTGGTATACTCAGTATGTCCTAGTAAGGAAAGCTTTCCACTCTACTGGCTCCTTAAGAAGCAAAAGTAGGTTAAATTTTATACTTCTGACTGGGGTCTTCTCTCTCCCCTGTTCTAAATGGAGTAAAAGTCTGATGCCAAGAAAAACACTGGGAGCAAGCCTTCCTCACTAGCCATATTCAGATAATGAGCGTATTTTCATGTGGTCTTCACTGCATTTGGTTTTGTTTTTGATTTCATGTTCCTTTGAGGTACAGTCAGATGAAATGCTGAGTTCTGAGAGAGTTCCAGTAAGGAGCTGTCTTTCAGCTTTGGAAAATATGCATCCAAAACAAAAACAAACATTATTGTAATCTGACACAGGCAAAATTATGGTTCCCATACACCCACCCCAAGTGAAACCTGGGATTTTGAATGTGGCTCTAAGAGTTAACATTTCTGTCTGTGTGTTGTGTATGCTAGGTGATATCCTCAGTAGGGATTGACTACTAGACTGTAAGTGTGTTTTATCAAAAATGTGTAAGAATAAAAACTCACTTGCACGAATTGAAACGTAAAGAAATGACACTTGTGAACGTGTGGAACGTTAACACTGTAGTTGATAGATCTTAAGCTGCTAATTGTTGAGAGAGATTTAAATTTATGTTCTGTCTGGTCGCTGCAGGTTCTCAGCAGCACTTTTACTGTATATACAAATTGAAATAAAGACCTCAGCTGTTAACCTGGTGGTCAGACTTGGGTTTGTTTTGCTCTTTATTTTTGAAACATTTAACGTAAAGAGTTTTACATGCATGTAATGAGTTATTATCCAGACTAATGCCACCTGTGGTTGGTTTTGTTTAGAAGTAGTAATTTCTGTTAGGACTTTTTCCTGATGATCTCTGGAAGGCCTCTTGAAATCCTGAAGTCCTAAACTTGCCTTTGACCAGATACCAAGCAGAGACATAATGACTCAGTCCTTCACAGCCCCAGTCTGAACATTGAGAGCTTTAGCCCCACTTCTGGTTTGTTAGCTCTGTGCCTCTTGTCCCATCTATAAACTAGTAATATCACACCACCCAATTTGATCCTACAGGTGGATGCTGTGAGAGCAAAGGATACATCTTGTGAAATCTTTGAAAATTTCACTTAAACTTCTTAAAATATGGGCCAGGTTGCCATGTACAGATGTGTAGGTTGTATATTGCCCAACCCCAGGGGGCTTCAGAAGTGTGATATACTGTGAACAACATCCAGGAGTTGTGCAGTGCATAAAGGACACATAGAGCTGCCACGATAATAGGCAACACATAATTTCAAAGCCTGCTTTATTTTTATCCATTAAAAACTTTGGAGACTTACTGAATGCCAGTAAAAACTGAGCATAATGGTTCCCACACCTGTAATCCCAGTACTTTGGGAGGCCAGGGTTGGAGGATTACTGGAGGTCAGGAGTTTGATACCAACCTGGGCAACATAGTGAGACCCCATCTCTACAAAAAATAAATTTAGTTGGGCGTGGTGGCACTCGCCTGTAGTCCCAGCTACATGGGAGGCTGAGGTAGTAGCATCACTTGAGCCCAGGAGTTTGAGATCACAGTGAGCTATGATTGTACCACTGCACTCTAGTCTAAGTGTCAGAGCGAGACCCTGTCTCGAAAAAAGAAAACTTCGGAGAGAAGGCAGATGACATAAATCTGAGAAGCTGTGGTGTAGAAAACAGATTGTCGGGGCAGAGAAAGGTATGGCCACCTAGAAAATGCATGCTTCACTTCAAGGGTTCAAATATATTTAAATCCTGTGGGCCACACTAAACATTTAGCCAACTTGTAACCCCAAGTCTGTAGTGAAGAATAGCTAACGTTTGAATACTTACTGAGTGCCAGGCATCGTTCTGTTTTTATCAGTCAATTCTTCCTGCAGTCTTATGCAGCAGATATCCTGATTGTCTAGGTAAGGACACTGAAGCTTGGGTTAAATGGCTTGCCCAAAATTAATGTCAGGAAATAGTAAATTAATGCAATGGAAAATAGGTCCATGTAACATATGTAACAAAAGATGAGTGTCCACAATAAGAGTACAAATCAATTATCATCTTTTCTATTGGTAACAGCCCAATAGAAAAGACAGGCATTGGGTATGAACAGAGAGCTCACAGAAATAAATGACCAACAAGCATACCAGAAAATTGTTCAGCCTCCTGTATAACCAGTGCATTAAGATTTAAGAAAACAATTGTAGAGCAATATAGTCTCCCATTTATGTTGAGAAATATGTATATTTGTATAAATATATACATGCGGATGTATAAAAACTTTGCATTAAACTGTCCCCAGTTATTCTGGAAAGGGAAAGGGAGGAACAGTGGTTAAGCAGCACTTTCATTCTTGGCTCCTATAAAGTATGAATCTCTTTGAAGAGAATGTATTTGTGTATTTTTTTAATATATCAAAAACTTTAAAAATAGGTCCAAAGAGAAGAAGCGAAAAAAGGATTGATAGTGTTCCTAGTGTCAGATCATACTAGACCATCTTTTGCCTCCAGATTGCCTTAGGGGGACTCTGGACCAAGTTTGGGCCACCCCTTGAGCTTTCTTCCAGCCCTGGATTTCAAGGCTTGGTGGTCAAATAGATGTCCCGCTGCCAGAGGCCCTGCGGGCTGAGGAGGAGGAGCATGTGCAGAGGTGACAGCAGCAGCTGGTGCCTCCCGTTTAACTAGCAGCATTCGAGAGTCACTGTATACAAGACTGGACTGTGGAGGTATGCTAAGCCAAAGAAAAAGGAACTTACTAATTTCATTAGTAGAATGAAATACGTGTGGTATTTCATTCTACTAAGAGGCAGAAGCCATGTTGTCTGTGAGTGAAGAGGAAGCAATTCTGACAGAGCAATCAAGAAAGGCTCAGCGGAGGAGGCCATGGTATCTGGACTGAGAGATAAGCAGAAATGAGTGAGGGGAGCATTTCAGTTGGAGGTATTAGCAAAACCACAGAGGTGAAGATGGCCCAGTTGAGCAGTTCAAGCAATGGATGAGGACCTTGAGTGGCTGACAGGGTGCCTGAAAGAATGTGTGAGAATCCTATGTGGGAGCCAAGTTGCAAGAAATCTTCAATACCACGGTAAAGGTTCACCTTGTGACTACAAGAGAAGCCACTGCAGGTGTTGAAACATGACCCAGCCTGGGGTTTAAAGATAATTATAACCCTTTGAGAAGAAACCAGAAACCTGTTTTTCATGTCATCCCAATCAGTTGGGTGTTAGGAACGGTGTCCAGGGTGTTTGGTCTTTTGCCTATTGATCCTGTAAGTAGAGGCTCTTCACAATTTTTTGATAAGTGTAAACAGGAAACTTAAGAGTTCAGTTCTTTAAAAAAGAAATTCCTGTCACCTTTGGCATTAGAATCCTTAAATCCCAGAGCAAGAGTAATTGACAAAATTTATTCACGCTTCTTTCTTACTGAATGTTTAAGCTGTTCAAAAGAATTTTCTTTATCTGTTGGAAGAATTCAGTTCAATTGTTTTCGAGACTGTATTAAAAGGTGCAACAAATCATGTTGAAAATTAATTATGTTAAATTTTGCCTAAAGCTGCTTCTGTGCATATCATAAGTTTGGCCTAAAGGTTTCTCCATACATAGGGAACCTTCTCTTGTAACAAGTAGCCAAGTCTCAGCCAACCACAGCAGCCAAACTTCAGTCAACCACAGGCAGCCAGCTGTTGAAATAAGGCACACGTCCAAAATAAGTTTAACAAGAATAAGTGAGGTCTGTGTACCTTACTTCAATTTTTTATGCACCACTTGCCTTTTTCTGTCCACAAATGTTATATCCAGCCATATGGCAACCCCAGAATCTCACTGAAGCTGTCCTGGTCGTAGGGCCTGCCCAATTCATGAATCATTCTTTGTTAAATTTAACTCGTCTAAAGTTTTTATTTTAACTATTTTATTTTTTGAGACAGACTCTTGCTCTGTCACCCAGGATGGAGTTCAGTGGCATGATCTCTGCTCTCTGTAACCTCCACCTCTCAGGTTCAAGCGATTCTCCTGCCTCAGCCTCCCAAGTAGCTGGGATTATAGGCCTGCGCCACCACACCCAGCTAATTTTTTTGTATTTTTTAGTAGAAATGGGGTTTCACCATGTTGGCCAGACTGGTTGCTCGTCTTGAACTCCTGACCTCAGGTTACCCACCTGCCTTGGCCTCCCAAAATGCTGGGATTACAGGCATGAGCCACCGCATCTATCCTCTTTTAACAATTTTAATAACCACTACACCTTAAGAGAAGGTTGTGAGGATTAAATGAAAATTGTACAGTGCCTTGCCCAGCATCTGGCAAGAGAGAGTGTTACACCATGATCTTGAGTATTAGTAGACTGAGAATTCTTGAAGGACAGGCACCTGTGTCACTCATCTAAATCTCTTCAGAATAGAGCATATCTCCCATTCTTACCAACAAAGAGCCCAGTAGCCAGAATTAGGGCTATCCCTGGCCAGCCCTGGCTCTTAAGTTGGTTTGGGGAACCAAAAAATCAGTATGTGTCAGAGAACACGCTGGCCATGGAGACAACAAAAGGACATCATGTCCATAAGAACAAAAACTTGCCAATGGGGCCAGGCACAGTGGCTCATGCCTGTAATCTCAACACTTTGGGATGCTGAGGCAGGTGGACTGCTTGAGGTCAAGAGTTCAAGACCAGCCTGGCAACATGGAGTCTATCTCAAAAAAAAAAAAAAAAGAACCTTGCAAGCAGATACATATATAATTGGCTGATAATCTATTTTACTTGTAATTTCTTAACCAGCACAGCAACAGGGACATTGTCAGTTTGTGGCTATGTCCTAAATGCCTGAAACAATGCCTGGCCCAGAAGTGGTGCTCACTAAAAAGTGGAACTTAAAACATTGCTATTTATTGAATCCCTATTCTGTGCCAGGCACAGCGCCATTTGTTTTGCCTCTGATTCTTTAAACTGCTCTAAAGAGGAAGTGGTAATTTTCATTTTTCAGATGAAACCAAAAGCTTGGGTAGGTTGATTGGATTGTATCATGTGGACAAGCTGTTTCACTAGTAAATGGCAAAGTTAGAATTTAAACTTGATTGAGTTTGATTCTAAAGCCCATGCAGTTTCTGCGATTCCATTTTGTTGGACAAGGAATCAAGATTTGTGGATTTCAGACTTTGTGTAATCTTGAGAAGGCAAAGAATCTGACTTTTTCTGGATCTCCGTGTCCCTACTATAAAGTCACCTTAGTTCTCCTCTAACAAACAATAAAACATTTCTTTTCAATGAACCTTTTTTTAGATCATTAAACTAGAGAGTATGTGTTGTTTGTGAAGGTTAAAACTTGACTTCATAGTGTTGGGGCTGTGGGCAGCTGTCAGGGGCCTGGAAGCACCATTCTGCCTGCCCGGCCTCCCTTCAAGGCCTCCTTTTAGCAAAGATCCTGAATCTCACTGCTTTAAACACTGAAACCACTTTTTCCCCCTTACTCATTTTCAAAAGAAATCTTCCAAAACATGTATCACCCATCCTGCTGAAGTTCATCTAATCATCACTGTGCTTGTCACCACAGAGGAGCCAACTCAGGTTATTGGAGTGTGACCTTGTTTGCCCCTGCACTGAAAATGGAAGACTTCTGTACTTCCTTTTTTTTGACACCAAGTCTCCCTCTGTCACCCAGGTTAGAGTTAAATGGCATGATCACGGTTGCTGCAGCCTCAATCTCCCAGGCTCAATCTCCCATCTCAGCCTCTGGAGTAGCTGGGGATTACAGGCGTGTACCACCACACCCAGCTAATTTTTCTTTTTCTTTTTTTTTTTTTTTTTTTTTTTTTTCAGAATTTTGCCGTGTTGCCCAGACTGGTCTTGAACTCCTGGGCTCTAGGGATCCACCTACCTCGGCCTCCCAGACTGTTGGGATTACAGACGTGAGCCACTATGCCAGACTTACTCATTTTTAAATAACAGCTTTATTGAAATATGTCACATAACATATAATTGACCCACTTAAACTGTTCTACTTAGTGGATTTTAGTATATTCACAGAATTGTGCATTCATGACCAGTATCTAGAGCACTTTCATCACCTCAGAAAGAAACTCTGCATGCGTGCCCTAGCTATCAACATTCTATTCCTGAATCCCGTCCTAGTCCCAAACAACCACTAATCTACTTTCTGTCTCTGTGGAGGTGCCTGCTCTGAAAGTTTCATATAAATGGAATCATGTAAGAGATGATCCTGGCCAGGCACGGTGGCTCACGCCTGTAATCCCAGCACTTTGGGAAGCTGAAGTGAGCAGATCATGAGATCAAGAGATGGAGACCATCCAGGCCAATATGGTGAAACCCTATCTCTACTAAAAAATGCAAAAAATTAGCTGGGCATGGTGGTGTGCGCATGCAGCTCCAACTATTCGGGAGGCTGAAGCAGGAGAATTGCTTGAACCTGGGAGGTGGAGGTTGTAGTGAGCCGAAATCACGCCACTGCATGCCAGCCTGGTACCTGGTGACAGAGTGAGACTGTGTCTCAAAAAAAAAAAAAAAAAAAAAAAAAAATTATCCTTTTTGACTGGCTTCTTAGCGTCAGGTTCTCAGGCCCCTCCATGTCACAGCATGAATGTTAATCCTTCATTCCTTTTTGTTGCTGAATAATATTGCATTGTATGGATGTATGTGTTTTTTAATCCATTTTCAACTCTTGGAAATCTGGGTTGATTCCACTTTTTGGCTATTATGATTAATGCTGCTGTAAACATTCGTGTACAAGGTTTTACATGAATATATGTTTTTGTTTTGTTTTGTTTTGTTTTGTTTTTGTTTTTGTTTTTGTTTTTTTGAGACAGAGTTTCACTCTTGTTACCCAGGCTGGAGTGCAATGGCGCGATCTCGGCTCACCGCAACCTCCGCCTCCTGGGTTCAGGCGATTCTCCTGCCTCAGCCTCCTGAGTAGCTGGGATTACAGGCATGCGCCACCATGCGCAGCTAAGAATATATGTTTTTAACTCTCTTGGGTATATACCTAGGAGTAGAATTTTGGGGTCACATGGGAATTCTGTGTTTAACATCTTGAGAAATTATCAGACTGTTTTCAAAGTGGCTGCACTATTGTACATTCCCACCAGCAGTATATGAGGCTTCCAGTTTCCTCATATCCTCACCAGCACTTGGTACCTGACTTTTTTTTTTTAGACGGAGTCTTGCTTGGTTGCCCAGGCTAGAGTGCAGTGGCTCAGGCTCACTGCAACCTCCGCCGTCTGGGTTCAAGTAATTCTCCTGCCTCAGCCTCCCAAGTAGCTGGGATTACATGCATGCACCACCACCCCTGGCTAACTTTCATATTTTTAGTAGAGATGGGGTTTCACCATGTTGGTCAGGCTGGTCTCGAACTCCTGACCTCAAGTGATCCACTCACCTCAGCCTCCCAAAGTGCTGGGATTACAGGTGCCCAGCCTGACTTTTGATTCCAGCCATCCTAATGGGTGTCAAGTGGTATGTCACTGTGGTTTTGATTTTCATGTCCTTTATGACTATGTATTTTTATTCTAATATCTCTTTTCATTAGCTTCCCTATTTCCTCCCAGCCCAAGCTGTGACTATCACATTTCATTACTCCCAGTGTTCTTGCCCTAAAAGCTCTTCATTTCCTTCCTAACAACTGCCTTTCATTTACGGTGAACTGTGAATCCATATAACCCAACTTGTCAGAGCTATGCCCAAAGTCAGATTAAATGGATTCTAAACAAGCCCAACAAATAAGATATGTGCTTGGATTTTGTGACTGCTTATCTGGCAATTTTGACACTATTTCTGCTTAAAACCAAGATTTTATTGAAAAAAAAAAAAAAAAAAAAGACTACAGGGAAGAAAGCAAGAGAGGGAAGGAGAAAGAAAGGGAGGGAGGGAGCCAATGCAGTGTAGCCTAGTACAAATTACTCTGGCCTGGGCTCGGATCCCAGCTCAGCTTCCCACTAATTGTGTAACCTTGGACAAGGTCCCTTAACTTCTTGAACCTCCATTTCCATGGATGGTGAGAGTTTGAGCTAGACAATCTTTTAGTTTTTCTAGCTCTGCTAGTCTGCCTCTGTCTTCATGCAGGCATCCCATCTTTGCTCACATCATACCTCATGCTGCTTCAGTCCTCCGCACCTTTGCACACTCCACTCCCTCTTCTTGTAATGAGCACCCTCCCACATCATTTGTCTACCTGGAAAACTCCTATTTATTCTTTTTCCTCCAGCTTGAGTTATGATTGACAAAAATTGTGTATGTGTGTATATATGTATATACACACACACGCACACACGTATATATATATATATTTTTAAAGGCCGTTGCTCTGTTTCGCAGGCTGGAGTGCTGTGAGACACCATCATGGCTCATAGCAGCCTCGACCTCCCAGGTTCAAGTGATCCTCCCACCTGAGCTTCCAGAGTAGCTGGGACTACGGGTGCACACCACCATACCTGGCTAATTTTGAAAATGTTTTTAGAGACAAGCTTTCACCATGCTGCCCAGGCCAAGCTGGTTTCCAGCTCCTGAGTTCAAGTGATCCTCCAACCTCAACCTCCCAAAGTGCTGGGATTATAGATGTGAGCCACTGCAGAGAATGGATAATTGTATTTTGCAATATGAGAAAGACATGAGATTCAGGGGACCAGGAACAGAATAATATGGTTTGAGTTTGTCCCCTCCAAATCTCATGTTGAAATGTAATCTCCAGTGTTGAAGGTGGAGCCTGGTGGGAGGTGATTGGATCATGGGGGTACATCCCTTATGAATGGCTTAGTGCCCTCCCCTTGATGATGAGTGAGTTCTTGCTCAGTTCATATGAGATTTGAATGAGAGATTTGGTTGTTTCGAGAGTGTGGAACCAGCCAGAATTGCCTCTCTCTTTTGCTGCCTCTCTGCCATATGATGCCCTAGCTCCCCCACTCACCTTCCACCATGCTCATGAGTGTCCTGGGACCCTCACCAGAAGCCAATACTGGCAGTATGTTTTGTGTACAACCTGCAGAACAGTGAGCCAAAACTAAACTTCTTTTCATTATAAATTACCCAGCCTCAGTTATCTCTTTATATCAATGCAAGAATGGGCTAATATAGGCCCCAAATAGCCAAAGCAATCTTAAGAAAGAAGAACAAAGCTGGAAATATCATATGTCCTGATTTCAAACTATATTACAAGGCCATAATAATCAAAACATTATGGTGCTAGCATAAAAACAGACACACAGACCAAATAGCCCAGAAATAAACCCATACATATTTGGTCTACTAATCTTTGACAAGGGCACCAAGAATATGGGGAAAAAATATTCTCTTCAATACATGGTGTTGAGAAAACTTTATATCTGCATGTAAAATAATAAAATTGGACCCTTATGCCATACAAGAAAATTAACTTGACTTTGGGAGGCTGAGGCGGGTGGATCACGAGTTTAAGACCATCCAGGCCAACATGGTGAAACCCCATCTCTACTAAAAAATGCAAAAATTAGCTGGGCGTGTTGGCGCATGCCTGTAGTCCCAGCTACTTGGGAGGCTGAGGCAAGAGAATCGCTTGAACCCAGGACGCGGAGATTGCAGTAAGCTGAGATTGCGCCACTGCACTCCAGCCTGGTGCCTGGCGATAGAGCAAGCCTCTGTCTCACACACACACACAAAAAAAAAAAAAAAAAAAAAAAAATTAACTTGAAATAACAGCTTAAATATAAGAGCTGAGTAAAACTAGCTTCTAGAAGAAAATATAAGAAAAAGGCTCTTTGCCATTTATCCTGGCAGTTTTTGGGATATGACTCTTACTCATTATTTTATTTAACTTTTTATAGTGAAATTGCCCAAAAATCCACAAAAAGAGTATAATGAACTACTATCAGTAATTACCAACTTCTTTTTGTATTTTTATTTATTTATTTATTTTTAAGATGGAGTCTCACTCTGTCACCCAGGCTGGAGTGCAATGGCACAATCTTGGTTCACCGCAAACTTCATCTCCCACGTTCAAGGGATTCTCTTGCCTCGGCTTTCCAAATAACCAGGACTATAGGCACACACCACCATGCCCAGCTAATGTTTGTGTCTTTTGGTAGATACGGGGTTTCACCATGTTGACCAAGCTGATCTCAAACTCCCAACCTCAGGTGATCCAACTGCCTTGGCCTCCCAAAGTGCAGGGATTCCAAGCATGAGCCACCATGCCCAGCCAATAATTACTGGCTTCTGGTCAACCCTGCTTCATCTGTGCCTGCCCTCCACTTCCCACATCACTTCATGCTGAATCCTTCTGAAGTAAATACCAGATTGGATACATCATTTGTCTTTTTTGGGGGGCGGAAGAGGGTAAAATGATGTTATTGTTTTGTTTTGTTTTGGGGTAAAACTCATAGAACATTAAATTAACCATTTTAAAGTGAAAAACTGCATGGCATTTAGTGCATTCACAATATTCTGCAACCATTACGTCTATCTAATTCAAAAACATTTTCGTCAACCCAAAAGGAAACCCTATACCCATTAAGCAGTTGCTCCCCATTCTCCCCTTCTACCCACCCCTGGTAGCCACCAGTATGCTTTCTGTTCGCATGGATTGACCTATTATGGATGTTTCATACAAGTGTAATCACAATATGCGATCGTTTGTGCCTGGCTTCTTTCACTTAGCATGGTTTCAAGGTTTACCGGTGTTGTAGAGTATGTCAAGACTTCATTCCTTTTTATGGTGGAATGATATTTCACTGTATGGATAGACCACACTTTGTTTATTATTAGTTGATGGACACCTGGGTTGTTTTCATCTGTTGACTATTGGGAATAGTCCTGCTCTGCATCTAGGTGTACATGCACTTGTTTGAGTCTGTTTTCAATTCGTTTGGATATATATCTAGGAGTGGCATTGCTGGGTCATATGGTGATTCTAGATGTAACTTTTTGAGGACTTTGGGAGCCTGTCCTTTGTGAAGCCTGTCCTGATGTCCTCATATACACACAGTTGAGCTCTCCACCTCTGTCACACTCTCTGTAGTAGCACCCATCCATAGGTGTAGCCACCGCACTTTTGGATTCTCAGCTGCCTCTGCTCTCAGACATTCACTGAGCAAAGAGCAGATGGGCAGGGATGGAGGCTCTTCCAGACTTTCCTTTTCCTTCTTCCTTTTCTCGCCCACTCACATCATCCAAACGTCAAGCCCTGAACTGCTGAATTGGTTCTATTGGTTAATTTGAGGTTTTACTGTACTGAATCCTTCTTCTGGTAAACTTTCTCACCCATCTTCATTTCTGTGAACAAATGTGAACCTGAAAGAGCTAATCCTTCAGGATGGATCCTTAGTGGCTAACTGGGCCTAAATTTAAAGTAGAACCAAGTGGCCATTTGCTGACTAGAGGTCACACACATACTGAGTTCCCTGAAAATCCACACCTCTCTGTTCAACTTTGGGGTGTTCAGAGCTCACCTGCACCAGCCACTCACAGCTCAGTTATGTCAACCAATCTGAGCTCAACCATATCAACCAATCAGGGCTCAGCTATATTGACTAATCAAAACTAAGCAAGTTTCAGTCCTTCATTTGCATAAACAGACCTGATTGGGAACCTGGGCAGGGACTTTCCCTATAAAACCTGAACTCTGGCCGGGCGCAGTGGCTCAAGCCTATAATCCCAGCACTTTGGGAGGCCGAGGCAGGTGGATCACGAGGTCAAGAGATCGAGACCATTCTGGTCAACGTGGTGAAACCCCGTCTCTACTAAAAATACAAAAAATTAGCTGGGCATGGTGGCACATGCCTGTAATCCCAGCTACTCGGGAGGCTGAGGCAGGAGAATTGCCTGAACCCAGGAGGCGGAGGTTGCAGTGAGCCGAGATCGCGCCATTGCACTCCAGCCTGGATAACAAGAGTGAAACTCCGTCTCAAAAAAAAAAAAAACCGAACTCTCCCTTTGTTCTCTGGAATGTACCTTCATTTTATACCAAAGGCTGCATCTCTCTGGCTTGCAAACTGTTCACTGGAATAAAGTCTCTTTCCTGGCTAGGCATTGTGACTTGAGCCTGTAATCCTAGCACTGTGGGAGGCCAAAGCCAGAGGATCACTTGAGCTCAGGAGTTTGTCAAGACCAGCCGGGGAAATGTAGTCTCTATAAAAAGTTTAAAAATTAGCCAACCATGGTGGTGTGCATCTATAGTCCCAGTTCCTCAAGTGGCTGAGCAGGGAGGATCATCTGAGTCCAGGAGGTTGAGGCTTCAGTGAACCATGATTGTGCCACTGTACTTCAGCCTGGGCAATGAAGCAAGGCCCTGTCTCAAGAAAATAATAATAAAATAAAGTTTCTTTTCTCCAAAACCCTTTTCAGAGAACTTCTGTTCACCGTCCCTGTAGTTCACATGAATCTAATTCCCACCTGACCTCTGGCTCAAGGGATGGACAAGTTATCTAAGTCAGGCCAGTTGGAGTCGGTCCTGGGACTCCTGATGGCTGCATTCACAGAGGAGCTCTACTCCCGAAACGTACCACCTACAAGGACCCTGTGTAGCCAGAGCTGCCAGAGCACAGTCTGGATAGAGCTGAGCATGAAGTCACAAGGGAGAGGGGCAAAGCCCAGACACAGAGGCAAGAGTTGGGTTTCTGATAAAAACCAGTCTGGCTCCTGGATGCAGCCCCACCTGAAGCCACCTTCATCTCTTGGACCTCCCTTGTCATGAGCCAGTAAATTCTCTATTGCTGAAGCTAGTTTGAGTGGGTTTTGTGACCTACAGCCCACTGACACATGTGGTGGTAGACCTGTCAGACACTGTCTGCCAGCGCCTCCCTCATGACCACACCTCCCTTCAGCCTTGCAGTCTTCGTGGGAGCTGTCACACTCTGTGTCGGGCTGTGGAGCTTGGGACCAGAGGGAGGCAGTGCCAGTTCTTGGGCCCTAGAGACAGGTAATTGTGAACTTGATACCGGAGCGCTGTTGGCAGGGAAAGGCTGCAGGCAGGCAAGAGAGGTGAAAGGCAGCACCCATCACACCCACCCTCATGCGGCCACAGCATACTCACCCTCTGCATGGCTTGGCTGCTCAGCCTGTGTTTTGATCATGTAAGAGATGCCAGTCTACTTTGCACTGATCCCTTGTGTGGCCTAATCTAGTTCAGGCTATGTTTCAGTAACTTGCATATCCATGTGGCTCCCATAGCTCCATAAGGCACAAACCACTTCTCGTTCACTTCCGAATCCTTTACCCTTGCAGAGTGCCCTATGCCAGCTGGAACCCAGCGCCTGCCTTTCTGTGAAGTGCGTGCCTGTGCCAGTGACTGTGCTAAGTCACTATGTATGGCACCATGCTCAGGCCTCCCAGTGTCCCTGCTGACCCATGTGAATTTTCCAAAATCCAGCTGGTTTGGGACCTACAAAAGCAGTAACTTCATATGGCCCAAACTAGTATGGTTTTTGCTGATGAAGCCAGAGAGATGAGGTCTTGCCCCAGGTAACCCAGACAGAAAACGATGGTTTTCACCAACAGGGAAGGTGAGGCCTTGATCTTTGGATGGCATGAGTGGGCAAGAGAAGGGAAATAGAAGAGGAAAGTCTCAATGCAGAGCCCCTGTCTGCCCCTCTGCCCTTTGTGCAGATGGCTGAGAGTAGAGGAGGCTGAGAATCTGGAAGTGCAGCAGCCACACCAGGCCGCCTCAGCGCTGCCCTGATGTGGGGCCACAGTGTGGCCAGGAGGCAGGCCACCCACTGTTTCCCACAGGGCCCAGCCCAGCCCCGCCACAGCTGGGCCACAACATCTTTGCCAGCCCTGGAAGCCCGAACTGCAGGCCCAGAACAGCAGAGCACTCTCAGGGCTGGGCTTGTCCTGCAGAGCCCTGGTGGTCAGGTCCTCCTGGGCCTCTGGGGCAACATGTCTGTGAAGCACACTTGAAGCGGGCAGAGCAGGTGTTCTGGAGCCTTCTGCCCAAGCCTGGTGACCTCAGGCAACCCACTTCACCTCTGGCTGCCTCTTTAATGCAGCTGAAAAATTGAGATAATACAGCACTGGTCCCCTGAAGTTACTACGAGGATTTCATCAGTTAATCCAAGTAAAATCTGTAGGACAGCATGTGACCAGCACTTCTCCCTTCCCCACACAGGCCCTCTAGGATGTCTTCACTCCTCTGCATATCCATACCAGTGTCAAAAAAAAAAAAAAAAAGGGACAGGCACCCATAGGAACTGGAGTCTGGTGGAGGACAGCCTGGGATGGGCTCCCACAGCTCAGGGGCAGCTCCTAGACACTGCCCAGACAGGAACTGCAAACTGTGTTACTGGTGGGCCCCCCAAAAGAATATGGAAACACTCTGTACCCTCTCACATGTTTAGAAATTCACATTTACAACATTAAAGTTTAAGTGGAAACAAAGGATATACTTTCCTGGATATGGTAAATACTGACTTTTTATATACTTACTTTAACTTTATTTTTAACTTTTATTTATTTATTTATTTATTTTAGAGACAAGGTCTCACTCTTCCTCCTAGGCTGGAGTGCAATGGCACTGTCACAGCTCATTGCAGCCTCAAACTCCTGGGCTCAAGCCATCCTCCCACCTCAGCCTCCCAAGTAGCTGGAACAGCAAGGGTGTTCCATCATGACCAGCTAATTTCTTCTTTATTGGCAGAGATGGGGTTTCATTATGTTGCCCAGGCTGGTCTTCAACTCAAGTGATCCTCCTGCCTTGGCCTCCCAAAGTGCTTACAGGCGTGAGCCATTGCACTAGGCCAATACTGGCATTGTTAAATTAGTTGTTTCATCACTTGTGTGATGCATCCAGCGGCATCTAAAGACCATAGTTGCTGGATGCCCACCACTGTCCATATAAAAGTACATGAACAAGCTCTTCTGTTTTTTTGTTTTTTTGGGTTTTTGGGTTTTTTTTTTTTTTTTTTTTGAGATGGAGTTTCGCTTTTGTTGCCCAGGCTAGAGTACAATGGCATGATCTTGGCTCACTGCAACCTCTGCCTCCTGAGTTCAAGTGATTCTTCTGCCTCAGCCTCCCAGTAGCTGGGATTATAGGCGCCTGCCACAACACCCAGCTAATTTTTTGTGTTTTTAGTAGGGAGGGGGTTTCTCCATGTTGGCCAGGCTGGTCTCAAACTCCTGACCTCAGGTGATCCACCTGCCTCGCCCTCCCAAAGTGCTGGAATTACAGGCTTGAGCCACTGCGCCCAGCCTTTTTTTAAATGAAGTTTTTATATCAGTTTCTTTCTCTTAGAAACTCGTATTCAATTCCACTGCCCCCACAAACTTTGAGCCTACAGTAATGTAGTCTCATGCTGGAAAGTCTCTAATTGGTCACACCATTCTACTTCTCCGTAGCAGAAATTATGGATGTAAACTGAAATGGAAAAACACACATTTTCTGTGACCACAATCACTAAATGCTTAAAAGATTGCCAAGCATGGGAGCTTGCACCTGTAGTCCTGGTGACATGGGAGGATCGTTTGATGCCAGGGGTTTGAGGCTGTTGTAGTGACCCATGACTGCACTACTGCACTCCAGCCTGGGCAACAGTGAGACCCCATCTCATAAAAAAAAATTCTGGCCAGGCGCGGTGGCTGAAACCTGTAATCCCAGCACTTTGGGAGGCCGAGGCGGGTGGATCACGAGGTCAAGAAATCAAGACCATCCTGGTCAACATGGTGAAACCCCGTCTCTACTAAAAATACAAAAAAAAAATTAGCTGGGCATGGTGGCGCGTGCCTGTAATTCCAGCCACTCAGGAGGCTGAGGCAGGAGAATTGCCTGAACCCAGGAGGCGGAGGTTGCGGTGAGCTGAGACTGTGCCATTGCACTCCAGCCTGGGTAACAAGAGCGAAACTCTGTCTCAAAAAAAAAAAAAAAAAAAAAAAAATTCTGGTAAATTATAATTACAAATAATATTAGCATACAATTCATCAAAACATAAATTTATTACAATTTTTTTTAGACAAAGTCTCACTGTGTTGCCCTGGCTGGAGTGCAGTGGCACAATCACAGCTCACAGCATCCTCGACCTCGCAGGCTCAAGTGATCCTCCTGCCTCAGCCTCTCCAATATCTGGGACTTCAGGCAGGTGCCACCACACCTGGCTAATTTTTTGTAGAGATGGAGTTTCACTGTTTTGCCGAGGCTGATCTCTAATGCCAGAGCTCAAGTGATCCTCCTGACTCGTCCTCCCAAAGTGCTGGGATTACAGGTGTAAGCCACTGCACCCAGCCTACAAGAGTTGACAGATACTTATTAAACAAAGTAAAATGTTATTAGCAATACATTTCTTATACATTAATTGTCGCCTTACTGCCCAAACCCCATTTAGTGCACCAGTGGATAAACATTCCTTATTTCTTTCTTTTTTTTTTTTTTTTTGAGATGGAGTTTCGCTCTTGTTACCCAGGCTGGAGTGCAATGGCGCGATCTCGGCTCACCGCAACCTCTGCCTCCTGGGTTCAGGCAATTCTTCTGCCTCAGCCTCCTGAGTAGCTGGGATTACAGGCACGCGCCACCATGCCCAGCTAATTTTTTTGTATTTTCAGTAGAGACGGAGTTTCACCATGTTGACCAGGGTGGTCTCGATCTCTTGACCTTGTGATCCACCCACCTCAGCCTCCCAAAGTGCTGGGATTACAGGCTTGAGCCACCGCACCCGGCAACATTCCTTATTTCTGTGATGAGTCAAGGGTCAGCATCGTCTCTTCCAATTTCTCATTTTTCTAGGGGCAAGCACTGATAAGTCTTGTTCCATAAATAAGCAAAGGGGAAGGAGGGAGTATTGAGCAATGCAACACAGTTATTCTAACTTCCTTTGAATTTTCTGCCCAAAATCCATAGTAATCCATCATCAAGAATTATTTTTGTTGTAACTGGGTAATGGGTAAGTAAAGGTTCACTGTAGAGGTCCCTCTACTTTTACCCGTGTTTACATTTTCCATAGTAAAAGTTAAAGAAATTATTATTTTTTTTTTTTATTTTTTTTTGAGACGGAGTTTCGCTCTTGTTACCCAGGCTGGAGTGCAATGGTGCGATCTCGGCTCACCGCAACCTCCGCCTCCTGCGTTCAGGCAATTCTCCTGCCTCAGCCTCCTGAGTAGCTGGGATTACAGGCATGCGCCACCACGCCCAGCTAACTTTCTGTATTTTTAGTAGAGACGGGGTTTCACCTTGTTGACCAGGATGGTCTTGATCTCTTGACCTCGTGATCCACCCGCCTTGGCCTCCCAAAGTGCTGGGATTACAGGCGTGAGCCACCGCGCCCAGCCTAAAGAAATTATTTTTAATCTCTGTTAGTTGGCAGGTTGGATGGACCAACCCCCAATTTAACTGCAAATATATAATGAATGTGACTCTCAGATGGATTGATCTCCAGTCTCCAGCGTCCTTCAAGCTCCTCTTCTTCTCCAGACCCACAGCAGTTCTTCTAACTGGACTTTTGTCTGTCTCAGGATGGGGGTTGTGTTCCCCAAAGCTGCCTTCTCAAGGAGTTGGCGCCTTTTTGGGAGTCTTTGATGTCCCATTTGAAGACTGCTGTGGGTGAATCAGGACGTACCCCTTGGCCAAGGGCCTGGGGATAGGTGCCAGACCAGGGAGGATGGACGAATGGCTCCATCTCAGAATGCAAGTGTATCCTCTGCCCGCTCCACCTCCTCCATATGCCCTGCCTAGATCCTGGCACTTCTCACCAGAGAGGACCTGGGCCCTGCCCAAGTTCATGCAATTAAGAAGGATGAGGCTAGAACCCTTTGCACCCATCTTTTTCAAATCACTTCAGCCAAAGTAAACTTAGTGAATAAGTTGCAATTAAAATAAAGGTGAACAAGCCTGGTGTGGTGGCATGGTAGTCCCAGCTACTCCAGAGATTGAGGCGAGAGGATCCCTTGAGCCCAGAAGTTCGAAGTTGCAGTAAGCCATGCCGGTGCCACTGCACTCCAGCATGGGCGACAGAGCAAGGCCCTGTCTTAAACAAACAAAACAAAATAATAAAATTTAAAAGGTGAACAATTAAATGTGATCCTGGCGTGGCTCCTGGATGGGGGTGGGAAGGGGATGTGCTATTAAAAGACCTCATTGCGACATTTGGTGACATTTGAGTAAGGTTTCGCAGATGAAATTATTGCATTTTTGTTAAATCACTCGATCTTGAAAACTGATGAGGTTGTGCAATAGAATGTCCTTGTTCTTGGGAAATACACGTTGGGGGGATTAGGGTTCAGGGCCGTCGCTCCTGCAACTTACTCTCCGATGCTTGCAGTGGGGCTTGAATATGCAAGAGCTAGGAGCCGAATGTTAAAGCTTGGTGAATGTGCGTTAATAAGGGTGCAGTTCTCAGTACTATTCTCACGGCTTTTCTGTAACTTTGAAATTATTTCAAAACAAAACGTAAGCCTGGTCTCTGTCACCGCTTTGTGGCTGCTTCGAGGAGCGCACCCTCCGTGTCCAAGACCTTAAATTCCCCGCCTGGGGTGGCGGCTCCTGACGTCGCCAGGCGTTCCTGCCTACGCCGGTTTGATTGCCCGTCAGGCTTAGGTCCCTCTGCCTGTGCGAACCGCTGCAGGCCCATTTCTTGCACAACCAAAATGAAGTCACGTTAATCTTGGTTTGAGAGGAGCCAGAATTTCAGAGCCTCCAACCCTGCTGCTTTCTACATCCCGGGAAACTGAGGCCCAGAAACGAAAGTGATTCGAAGCCTTCCGGACTTCCATTTTTCTCAGTAGGCAGGTGGTCCAAGCCCCACAGTTTCCGTCTTGGATTTGAGTCTCAACTCCAGCCACTTTCCTCAAGTCTGGGCTCCCATTCCTACGACCCTCCAACCACAGGCCTCAAAACCGTGGAGCACATCGGTGCGGCCCTCGCCGACTCCCGCAGGGCTGCCTTCACCCCGCGGCTGCTCAGAGCCTCTAACGACCGCCAGAGCGACGGCCGCCCTCCCTCTTTCCCGCCCTGGCCTCCTGGTGTGTGCAACTTAACATTCATTCAT
Source organism: Saimiri boliviensis (assembly GCF_048565385.1). Lineage (NCBI taxonomy): Eukaryota > Metazoa > Chordata > Mammalia > Primates > Cebidae > Saimiri > Saimiri boliviensis. Next base: position 22,357,218 of record NC_133456.1, read on the forward strand.
TCATTCCGCGGACTCCAGGATGCCCAGCCCTCCTCCCGCTCCTGACCGAGCCCTGAGGACCGGACCTGGCTCTCCGGCTTCCCGGTGTGTCCCCAGTGCTTGGCCCGGAGCGGCTGCTTTGGCGAGGGCAGGCGTCTCTGTCCCTGGTTCCTTTAGTCCCCAGCTTTGCTCCCAGGTGACCATCCGCGAGGGAGCGTCCCCTCCTTGGCCTCTGCGGCTTCTGAGACGCTCAAGGGCCCAAGGGGGTGAACGGGGTGTGCGCCACTAACTGGCCCTGCCCCTCTGGGGCGGCCAGGGAACTGCGTGCTGGGGCCGCAGTCACCGCAAATTCTGCGCGGAGCAGCGAGGGCCCGGGGGCTCAGGGAGCTGGAGGCATCCCCGCAGCTGGGGAAGCCCAGGGGAGCGGGCCTCGGAGCCCGCGCTCCTTCCAAGCGAGGCGGAACGAGCACCGGCTGGAAGGGCCTCGCCACCCTAGGGCCCCCACCGCCCCTGCCCCTCCAACAGGCCGGCCGGGAGCTGGCCCGGGACTCAGAGGTCGCACCTCGGGACGCGGGAGGGCGGGGCGGAGCTGGAACGGAAGCGCAGACAATGGGCCCTCCGGGGCCGCGTCCGGCCCCTCTCTGCGGGGCAGAGGCACGGGAGAGCCTGGGGCCTGGGCGGGGCTCGGGCTCCCTCCCTGGGTCTCCGAGCAGGGAGAGGGAAGGCCTCATCCTGGGGCCTCCCCAGGTGATGCCTCCGTACCACCCCAGCCCGGGCGCCTTCCACCCTGGCCGGCCTGGAGGCCAGGGGCCCGCCCTGCCCCAGCTCTGTCCTCAGCCTAAGAACCTGGCACCGGCTGGCGAGTATGGAACTGGGATGTTTTTAAAAACATTTATTCATTGAGTTATATTTTACTTCGGGAGAAGTGGCCAGATCACAAATGTGAAGTCTGTTACAAATGTACACTTTGCACGTTTAACCCTGTAAATGCTCTGAACAAGACATGGAAAATGCCTAGCTCCCGGAAAACTCCCTGGTGGCTCTGTCCAGTCGATCCCTGCCCCCAGCCCCAGCCCTGGCAACTACGTATCTGTGTCCGGTCCTGTGGCCTGGGCTTTTCTAGACGGCACGGACATGGGATCCTGCAGGTGGAGCGTTTCGGGCCTGGCTTGGAGATGCATCATGTGCTGTGGGGTATCAAGAGGCTGCTCCTTTTCATTCCATTGTGTGGAGGCCTCCCCGTGTTTACCTCTTCACCAGCCGAGGGACACTTGGCTTGGCTTGTTTCCAGTGTGCGGCAATTATCAGTAGAGCTGTGACAAACATCCGTACAGGTTTTTATGGACCTGTGTTTTAATTTTATTTCAGTATCTAGACGTGGGACTGCCAGGTCGCAAGTTTCTACATTTGACTTTTTTTGAGGAAACTAGCAAAAGGTTTTCCAGAACAGCTTCGCCATTTCACATTTCAGCCCTGCCGGCGTTGCCCCACATCCTCACCCACATTTGGTGGTGTCAGTCTTTTGTGTCTCAGCCTTTCAAGTGGGAGTGGGGCTGACAAGAGAGGGTTGACTGAGAAAACAGTTAATTGTCCAGGGAAACCCCACCCAGCGCCTCCCAGTGGTTTCCTGCCTTTCCCTCATCTTGCTCCCACATGGAGGTGCAGGCAGCAGCCCCAGCCCGGGCTCACATGAGTCCCCAGGCACACACATGCCCCACACCACAGTCCCAGAACTGAGCAGGCACGCACCTTCCTGCACTCAGGTGCTCCTTAGACACTGCAGCAGGAAGGCACTGGCAGAGTCTCCAAGTCCAAAGTGATGAGCTGGATTTCCGCCTGGTCCTACCTGCTCCGCCATCTAGCCCCCCTCCCAAACAAAGCCTGTGGAGGAGTCACTGGAAGAAAGATGGGGCAGAGGGCAGTGAACACAGGTGCCGTGTGGGAAGCCGAGAGGATAGGTGGCTGCAGCCTGTGCCCCCCTCCCCCGGTGGGCAGATCTCATGGCTGGACCACCCACATCCATGGGCCCTCTGGAGGCCCTGCTCTGCCTCTGAGACCCTGCAACCCTATGTTTTGGAAGATGGGGTGGCGGTGCCAAGGTGAGCCTGACTGCCTTCAACATTTACTGTGCACCTACTGTGTGCCAGGCCCTGCCGTGGTCCCAGGGAAGATCACCATCCAGTGAGAGAGATGGATACTAGCCCTGACTGGCACTTTGGTCAGGGAGGGCCTCTTTGGAGGGGGATATTTGAGCAGAGACCTGAGGGATAAGAAGGCAGCAGCACTGGGGAGATCTGGAACGGGCATGATGGGTAGAGGGCACAGCAAAGGCACCATCCTGGACCGAGCTCAGCAAGGAGGCCAGTACTGCTGGAGCAGATGGATTCAGCCTAGGAGGTGGAGACTGCAGTGAGCTGAAATCACAACACTGCACTCCAACCTGGGTGACAGAGTCAGACCCCGTATCAAAAAAAAAAAAAAAAAAAAAAAAAAAGTGGAGCTGAGAAGCCAGACATGCAGGAAGTGAGGGAAGATCATGTGAGGACACAGCCGGAAGGCACCATCTGCAAGCCAAGGAGAGGCTGCAGCAGAAACCAACCCTGCAGGCTCCTTGGTCTCGGACTTGGCCTTGCAGCCTCCAGAACGGAGGGAGATGTCTCGGGGCTGCGGGGGATGTTTGTTTGCTAGGCTGCCATAACAGGAGACCACAGACTGGATCACTTAACAACAAAAACCTATTTCTTCTAATTCTGGAGGCTGCAAGTGGTACACTTGGGCTCAAACCATCTTCCCATCTCAGTCCCCTGAGTAGCTAGGACTATTAGGCAGCAGCCACCATGCCCAGCTAACTTTTTGTAGAGATGGAGTCTCACTGTATTGCGAGAACCTGACCCGGAGAGCTGACTTGGGCCTCCTGCTCCTCCAGCCTTTCCTCCTTCCTCCGGGTGGGGGAGCCTGACCCCCTCCGACAAACATCTTGCGGCCGTTTCCGCCTCGCCATCCCGGAGCCCCAGCCCAGCCTGAACAAACACTCAGGAATCGTGCTTCCGGCCTTGACTCTGGGAAAAGCCCAACCAGGAGCTGCTGAGGTCAACCCTGGAGGGAAGTGGAAGAAGGGGAGGTACCCAGTCCCTGCATGGAGGTCACTCAGTCCTGGCCTCGGGGCCTCTTGCTGCTTTTGGAGCCACCAGCACAGTTCGGGGGCTTCAGTGTGCCCATCTGTAAAATGGGCCTAATTACACCCTCCGGAGGACTGTGGGGCAATGGAAAGCCTGGCCTGAGCCTGACACCAAGAATGGGTGACACAACCCACAGGGCTGTGAGGGGCTTTGGGGAGTAAGGTTATCTGAGGTCCAATAGGGACTCCAAGGGACTGTCCCCAAGGCACCTTAGTGCTGGAAGGGACCAGACTGCTCCTTCCCTCCTGTGGCTGTCCTGTTCTTCCCCTTCTCCCTCCTGTCTTCGCAGTCCATGTAGTACCCTCAGTAGAGCCAGCAGACTAGGTGGTGCCATTTTGGGCACAGTGCTGGGTGGGGACTGGGTGGTGGCAGGCCCTCGAATCACACTCTGAGTCTTCTTCATGGATACGGATCTCAGATGGGGACATGTCGGGTCCCAAGCCCAGGTCCAGGTAAGCCAGCACCAGGTGAGGACAGGAGAGGGTGAGGCGTCAGTGGTGGCCACTGTGGGCACGGCTGGCTCCAGGGCATGTGTGTAGCCCACAGATGCCTTCATCCCCACCCAGGGTGAGCAGGAGCCGGAAGGCTCTTTCTAGGAAAGGCTGAGGTTGTGGGGCTCATGCGTGCCATGGGCTGCACCTGCAGTCCTGCCCCACCATTCCACAGCCTCCTGGTCTCCCGGTCAGAGATTAGGAGCATGGCCAGGGTGGGGGCAGAAGTGGACATTTCCAGCAAGGGGACATATGTGTGAGGTTGACAGTGAGGAGTGAGCTCCCCATCCCCAGAAGTGTGAGCAGAGGTAGCTGCATGTGTGGGACAGGGGAAGGGGTGGCCCTGCCTGCCCCTCATGAACTGTCCCTAGAGCCCTGTGCACTGTGGCATGAGCCCAGCAAGCACTAGTGGACTCTGGGGCCAGAAAACCCCAGGTTCAGATCCCATCTCTGCTGTGTGACTGAGGACTCTTGACCACAAGCGACCTTTGATGTCTGTGAAGGGCACTCTGCCTCCGGGGCTGGCAGGGAACTAACTGAAATTGTTAGGGAAGAGCATCCGCACCACTGTCCTGTCCCAGCAGGAGTGGCTACCGCCCAGTACCTGCTGAGCTGGGAGGTGGGAGCACACAGGGATTTGGTGGGAGCACGGAGGGCTGGCCCACTGCACCACCCAGGGAAACGGGGCCTGCTTTCTACACCGCGCACAGGGGTCCAGGCCTGCATCCGCCATTCAATCCCCCTCCTTGAAAGCGTTGCCAGATAAAACCTTCCCAGCTGGGGTTTGATTTTTGTTTTTGTTTTTCAGGCAGAATCTGGGAGTGGAGACAATGAAATTAATGTTATTTTTTTTTTTTTCCTTCCAAGCAGTTTCTCTCCTTATTGAGAGCTGTGGGGCTGGATTCCACCTCGCCTTCCGGTCTGCAGAGAAGCTGGCAGGAGAGGATGGGTGTGGGTGGAGGAGGGCAGGGAGGGCAGGGCTGGGGAGGGGAGAGGTCAAGCAAGGTAGGGCCAGCAGTAGTGAAAGACTGATGTGCTGTGCTCCCTCCAGCCTCTGGGCATTTGCACGTGCTGTTTCCTCCCCTCCCCACTTGAACTCCCACCTCCTTTGGCAGCTCCGGTGCCTCTTTGAGGTTAGGCACCACCTCTTTCAGGAAGCCCTCTCTGACCAGCCCGCACCGCGGTACTAAGCTGCTGGCAGCTTCTTCGTGCTCTTGTGAAGCTGCACTCCATCCTCCCCTATGCACTGCATCTGCTGGCTTATGGCCCCTCCTCTGCTAAGGCAGTATCCAGCACTGGGCTGAAAGATGGACCTTAGTGGACAGCTGAGCCAAGCATGGAAAGGGATGCCAGTGTGAAGACCCTCTGCGGTCCACTACCTGCTCAGGGGTCTCCCTCTGGGAGTGGGGAGGTGCAGATGGGGAGAAAGCAGAAGGGAGAGTCAAATGCACACGGGAGGGCCAGGGGCCAGGGGTGCGGGACAGTGGCACTGAGGGATTGTGGATGGGACAGCGCACAGGGCTGGACTCGGATCATTGTGGCTGTGTGGCCTTGGGCAGTGAGTTTGTTTGTCACCCTCGGTTTCCTTCCCTGTTACATGAGGATAACAACACCGCCTGGCAAACTGACCCCACCCATCCCAGCGTGAGGCCTGATGGGCCTTCACTTAGCAGCAACAGGAGCTGGGGTTGGTGCTGGGCTGGTGGGGTCTTGTGGCTGGGAAGGTCCAGGGCACGGGAGCACAAGTAGACCCCCAAGACCCACAGATGGCATCAATCATCCCCCACCATTCAACTCATGGTGCTAAAAATAGCAAGCCCCCCCCCCAGCACCACCACCGATCCTGCCTTCTCCCAGCATCCTCCCTGTGGGGCCTGGGTTCGCACAAATGGAAGTGAATTATGGGCAGTGGGGATTCAAACCTGCTGTAAATCACACGTGGCTGCAGCATCTAAGAGTCTCTTCTGGGGCTCCTCACTTAACCTCTCAGCCCCTCCCCAATCACGCTGAGCCTAGTGCTGGGTGGGCATGAGGAAGTCCCAAGGGTCAGGGCTCCGTCCTGGGCTTCCCATACCCAAGCCCCATGCAAAGCCTTGAGGTCTGGCAGGGAGACTGGGGCTAGAGTGGGTGAGAGGAGGCAGGCGGGGGCAGCTCCCGCATCAGCACCTGCGTTCCGTCTGGATGGGGCTCAGGACCTCACACTGTGGAGGATAACTCGCAGATGGGAACACTAACTGCGGCTTTCCTTTCCCCTGCCTTCCCCACCCATCCCACAGCGTGCGCTGACACTAAGACCAGCGTCCATCAGACAGTGGCCGTTTCCCAGGGTCACAGCTATACTTCCTGTAAAAATCCGGGACCCCAACCCATCGTGTTCCCCTCTGCTTTTTGTTTTGGAGACAGGGTCTCACTGTGTCACCCAGGCTGGAGCGCAGCACTGCAACCATGGCTCATTGAAGCATGGGCCTTCTGGCTCAAGCAGTCCTCCCACCTCAGCCTCCTGAGTAGCTAGGGTGACAGGCATGTACCACCTCGCCCTGCCCCACGTTTTTAACAGGAATAATACCTATTCTTTGGGGAAAACTTAGAAAATTCAGACACAAAGAAAGAAAAACTCCAAAACTGCCTGGGTGCACTAGCTCTCACCTATAATCCCAGCACTTCAGGAGGCCATGGATGGAGGATCATTTGAGGTCAGGAGTTTTAAGACCAGCCTGGGCAACACTGCAAGACCCCTGTCTCTACACAAAATTTTAAAAAATTTAAAAAACAAACTCCAACCCCCACACCCTAGAGGCCATAACCCAGCAGTGCTCCTGTGGGTTTGTCCTGCATGGTTCTGCCTCTCCTCGGCCCCACGTTGTGAGGCTGCCCCTACCCTCGGTGGCCAGGCCTCTTGCTGCCCATCTAGTTGCACGGCTGATCCAAGCCCAATTCCTTTTGAGGCAGAGGTTTCCCAGCTTTGGCAAGAAAAGGGAAGTGAGAATGGAGGGGCAGGAGTGGGAGTGACGTGGGTCCAGCTGAGGATGTGAAAGAGCTCCCGAGCCCCCACCTCTGGCTGGGCTGCCCGTGGCTGCCCTGCACCGCCTCTTTTTCTGGGATGGAGGCTCCCAGGGTGCTGCTCCCCCACTGCCCGGTCAATACCATCCTTGGGGTCCCTGGTCCCCAGACTCCTCTGAGCCTCCTGCCCAGGGAGCCCCTGGCTTTGTCTCAGTCTGCCCAGCCAAGCCTCTCGAGTGAGGATGGTGGGGAGGGTAACCTGGCTGGCCTGTTTTCAGGTAGAGATGGAGCCAGGACTAAAACCCTGGCCTGGCAGGTCTGTGCCCCCTACCCTGAGCCTGCTCCAGACTTGGTGGTGGCCGCCTCTGCCATAGTTTTGGAGTCCCCTGGGCCCCCTGTACCCCTGAGGTTCAGATGCCAGAGATATCTCCATGACCACACAGAGCTGGGTTCAAGGCTTCTCTTTGGCCTTCGGGAAAAGAGAGAGCCTTTGCACATGTGCTTATGTGGAGAGTGAATGAGATCACTGAAGGCCTGGCCTCTGCAGTGGCCCAGGATGGATGGGTTTCCACTGGGTTGGAGGGTTTGGGCTTGAGGCTGTTCCTGATGGGTCCCAGGTGTGGCAGGACAATGGGTCTGGTGGCCACATCTGTGCTGACCTCACCGGCTTCCGCAGGAGCCCCACAGGGCTGTTTTGCTGGGGAGAGGGTCTTCCCTCCTATCCTCTTCCTCCAGGCCTCCTTCCTGCCGCCCTGGGTGGTGGTCGGGCCTTCCGTGCAGGCCTCAGCTGTCCCACCCGAGGTGCCGGCAGCTGCCGGTGCTCTGACTCACTTCCTGCTTCTGGGAGCTGGAAATAGCCTCCCCTGGATGGTGGGGCTGGCTGGGGGCTCTACCCCCACCCTGTGCTCACAGGTGGAGGAGCATCCGCCTGCAGTGTCTGGCCCCTGGGTCCCAGCGGTGGACAGGACAGAGGAGGACCCTGCCTTGTGCCATCTGCAGATGTTAATCAAATAACACAGCTGCTGTGCAGAGCACGTGAGGACGTCTGAGCCACCTGGGCAGGCGGGGTGCAGCCCTCACCCGGAGGACCCTCGAGCTGAGCGAGATGCATGGGGTGCTCATGGGCAGGGGGAAGGACAGGGGGTTCCAAGTGACAGGGACAGTAATGCTGAAGGCCTGGTGGGAGGCAGTGGAAGTGCAGGTGTGACTGGAGTGGGTCGGGCTGCCACAGAAATGGGGACCTGGACAAAGGGACCCGGCTTTACCCTGAGAGCTTTTGCAGGACTTGAAGTTGGAGAAAAACAACCAGATTTGCAGACTGAAAATGTCCCACAGGAAGAGTGATTAAAGGAGAGGAAGGGAGGAGGGCAGCAGAGAGAGGAAGTGGGAGGGAAGGTCCAGGCAGGAGGTGACGGCTCAGACGGGTGCAGTAGTCTCGGGGCTAAAGGAGACAGACTGACTTGTGGACTTGGGGACTTCTGGGCCTTTAGTACTCAGAGTCTAAGTAGGGGTGATGGGAAGGCCAGCTCTGGATAGGTGGGAGGAAGGGACAGGGTGTCCAGGTGCCTCCCGGGTTCTGCCTTGGTCAGCTGGGTGGGGTGGTGGGCTGGGGACATGCAGGGTGGGACTGTGGGGGATCTCAGCTTCGGTTTAGGACACTCATTTGAATTTGAGCTTCTGGCCCTGCCACTGCCACTGCCCCCCATTAGCACTTTGGGGGACACACATTTGGGTGGGAGGCAGGCCGCAGTTGACAGAACACCCTCCACAACTTACGGGCAATGGAGGAAGACACTGACACAGACTCAGAAGGCCCCAGGAGCTGCCACCCCCGAGGATGCAGGACTCGCTGGTGAACGGATGCTCTCCTGGGCCAGACCATCCTCATGGCTGTGTCACCTGCCCTCCCTGGGCTCTCCTGCCTCTGCCTCCCCCTCCCACAACGTCTCTCCCAGCCCAGCACCCTCCTTGGCCCCTACCTCACTGAGGGTGACTGACTGGCAGGGTCCTCACAGTGGCCTCAGGAAGCATTAGCTGCTTTGAATCCAAAAGTATGTTTCTACCTCAGACCTCGTAATCTTGACTCTGCCATGCACTGGGGGCTGTGCCAGGGATGATCAGGCTCCCGTGAGCCCCCGAGGTGCAGCCTTACCCCAGACCTGCAAATGGGAAGAAGGCTCTGTTCAAGGTATCACTATGCGAAGGGGGAAAAGCTAGATTTGAACCCAGGTCCCTCTGGCTCCACAGCCTCCCATGCTGCATGGGGACCCTGACGTGCCTCCTCCTCCCCGCCTGGGGCTGTGAGCTGGGGAATGGAGGTGAGCCTGGCATGACTGCCCTCTACAACTCACGCCAGCTAAGTCATGTCCTCCCTGGAAAACCTGTATTTTAGAGACACAAACCTTTCCCAGGCCAGTGTGTGGGTGACCTCCTTCAGGTGACAGGTGGGTGAGCGGCAGGCGGGGATACCACAGGAGGCCAGGGGAGAAGACTGAAGTTGCCTCCCTGTTGGCTGCCCTGGAGGCTACATGGGAGTGGGCACCAGCGCAGATGGTGATGGGAGATGTTCATTCCTCTCCTCTCTCATTGGTTCCTTCATGCATTCATTCACCCTCATGAACCTGCTTAGAGTTTAACCTTCTGCCTAGTGATAGGGGGCATAGGTATGTTCCCAAAAGACCTAGCTCTTCAGATGCCTCCTGGTTGGCAGAGGAGCCAGAGCAACGGAGACAGTGTCACCTGATGTGGGTGCTGGGATGGTGGAAGTACAGGGAACTGTGGGAGTAGAGGAGGAGGAAGCCTAACCCAGCCTGCGAAAGCTGAGAAGGCTGCCTGGAAGAGGAGCGGCCAGAGCCAAGTCTTGGAGACACCAGCAGACCTCGTGCGGGAGAAGGGAGGAGGAAGGTTCAGGGGCCTGGGGGCACTGAACCCCACACTGACTAGGGAACTCGGTGACTTCTGGGCCTTCAGGACTCGGAGTCTAAGTAGGAGTGGGGAATTCACAGGGGAAGTCACAGGGGAAAGAGGGTGGCTCATCCTAAGACACCCAGCTGTGGTTCTTAAATGCTGCTCTTGAGTAAGGAGGGATGGTGTCACCCAAAAGTCCCTAAATAACTGCTCCCAAGTTCCTCCACAGAGAGGACTCTGGCCAGGGAAATCCAGAGTGAGTGTTACTCACAGGCTGGGCTGCCCTGGCTTATGGGCTGATTCTCCACAAGGCCAGAAGCTGGACCACTCAAGGTCACAGGCTAGACCACCTCAGACCAGAGACTGGATCATCCAGGGTCAGAGGCAGGACAACCCAAGGTCAGGCTGAGCCCTCCAAGGCAGAGACCAGGCTCTTGAGGTTGACCATAAGAATGGGTGTTTCATGAGGAAGCCCTCATTTAGCCGCAGGGCAGCAGGACCAGACAGTGGCCTCGACAGAAAAGGTCCCGAAAGCCTCCAAGGCCCAAATCCCCAGCGTGAACCGCAGACCCTGGGCCTCGGCACGCACTGGCTCCCAGCCACAGCCCTCATGCAAGTCCACTCCCACCAGCCTGTTGCCTGTGCAGACCTTGGCTGGTACAGCCACCTCCATCACATACCAGGATCCCCATCTGTGTGCACGTGACCCCAATGTGCACCCTCTACACACACACATTACACTCCTCCTCACATGCACAGCCCCCCATCATCTTTGCACAGACCACCCCCTCATGCCCACATGCCCACACACAATGGGGTACCCTTGAGACAGGGGTGCTCATAGGCTGGTGCAGGCTGTGCAAGCAGCTCACTACCAGGGTAGGTCCCCCATGCCTCTCTCGGTAACTGGGAGCTGGGCCAGTGGGCTTTGGCCCCTGCCCTCCCTGGACAGCTCTGAGAAGGCTCTTCCCCCTTCAGAGCCATCGGCCTGGGTGGGAGCTCCCGTTTCTGCAAGTGTGCACAGGATAAACAGTCCCTGTGGTGGGTTGCAGAGGGGAGCCCGCACCCAGTGACTGGGGAGCCCCTATGCCCAGAGACTGGGCTGGTGGCTGGGACCCCTCTAAGTTAATACCCACAAGTCCTAGATCCTCTGCCAGCTTGCTGCTGGCCTCCCACCCTCCTCTGCTCCCCAACATGGGCCTCTGTCCTCCAGGGCTCCCTGCTGAGGCCCACCTCCAGGGCTCTGCCCTTGCTCTGCCCTGCCAGGAAGGCTCTCTTCACCCTCCTGACTCCGCTGCATCCTGCAGATCTCACCCCAGGGACCCAAGGAAGATGGACTGGAGTCCCTCTGGGAGAAACTCTTGCAGAGCCACGTGGTATGGCTCCTTCATAAGACAGAGCCAGCCCCGCTCCGTCCATCCCGAGGGCAGGGCAGGGAGGCACTGGGAAGTCAGAGCCAGGGAAGAGTGGGAGCGGGACCGCCTGTCCCATCAATGACTGGAAGAAAAAGATGTCACTGACTATTTGCCGTGAGTCAGGTGCTGGCCAAATGTCCTACAGGGATTACCTCATTTCACCCCCACAGCCTGCAGAGGCAGTGGCTGTCATACCATTACACAGGTGTGGGAATGGAGGCCTGGAGCGGGAAATGGACTCACCTGTTACACAGGCAGCATGAGGCTGGGATCTGAACCCAGATCCAAGACCACAGGATGACAACTCCATAGCCTTGACTGGGGTCCCACCTGCCCCTCACTGGGCCCCACCCCTGGAGAACCGGGAGCAGCCAGACCTCAGTGAAAATCCCAGCTCCACCTGATTGGCTCAGTGGCCCCAGGCAAGTCACTTCCTCTGGTGCCTCAGTCCCCTCCTCTGTAAGTGGGCCTCACAGTCCCTCCCTTGTGAAGACAACCTTCATGCTGGATTCTCAGTGACGTGCACGCCCATAAGCCTTCCCCGCATGCTCCTCCCGGCCTGGCTGTCCAATCCACCCCTGTGTATTCCCTCGGCTCTCCTGCCATGGGGTGCGGTCAATGCTGTGTCCCTAAGGCAAACAGTAGGTGCTCACTCAGCATCCAGTGGATTCGTCATAGACAGACACTGGTTCAAATCCAGGACAGGGGCCTCATCTCGTGAGCCGCAATTTATGCACCTATCAAATGGGGTCAGCAGCACAGCTGTTTGATGACTTTTGTAAGGACTGCCTGCCTGGAAAACGTTTAGCTCACAGAAGGTGCTCAGCCCGCAGGATGCCCAGTCCTCATCAGCCCTGGGCTTTCCCTGCTCACTGAGGATTCAGTCATGAAGCACCTACTGTCTGCGCAGGGAGTGCCCGCCTCCCAGCCCACTCAGGCAGCTGTCGCCTGGAGATGGCAGCCGGAGAATGTGGGTGGGGGCCCCCGAGGCGGCCCTGCCCCTCTGTGGCTCCTGCTGGACAGAGGCTTCAGTGTGGAGCTGCCCGGGTCCTTTCACAGGCCCAGACCAATGACTGGACGTCTGAGAATGCCGCCCATTATCCAGCTCACAGAGTACAAAGGGACCACGCGGGGGCTCGGCAGGCCAGGCGCCCCCAATAAGCACACGGGGCTCCGGGTCCCCACCCCAGCCCGTGAGTCCCCTGAGCACAGAGGGCAAGGACGTGCCCGGAGTCGGGAGAGGGCGTCATTCACACACAGGAATGAGAACAATTTCCTCCAGACCCACGGGGACATGGAGATGAGGGGAACCATCCTGGGGGCTGGGCTCGCTGGCCAGGGCAGGCCACCACTCCTGGGCCCAGAAACCAGACCCTGAAGGTTGCCTCCTCCTCCAAAAGAGGCAGAGAGGGAGCACTCCAGCGGCCAGGAAGGGCCCCTAGAACTCGAAGGTGGCAAAGCCCTGAGGTTTCCCCCGTGGCGTCCGCAGTGGAGAAGCCACAGCACCGCTGTCTGGAAATGGGCCAGATGGGTGCTGTCTCCTGTCGGGACCGTCACTGGAGGGTCAGCCCGCCCCTCCCAAGCCACACTCGTGCCCCATCCTCACAGCAGCCCACGGGGGCGGGTCATGCTCCCCTTCCAGGTATGGAGACTGAGTCCTAAGGAGCAGTGGGACCACCATGGTCATGCAGGTGGTTAGGGTCAGGCCTCTCAGCTCCAAGCAAGAAGTGCAGGGATGCAGCAGCCGACAACAGGTCCTGGATGCCCAGGAGCTGTGCAGCTGCAGGCCAGCGGCAGCACCACTCTGAACTTCAGTGTTCCCATCTGCAAAAGGGAGCTAAGACCCTCCCTCTCACGGCTGCTCCCACAGGGAAATGAGATGGTTCCAGCTCCAGGGAAGCAGCAGTGACGGCTCCCAACACTACCTAGGCCGGTGGCTGGGGTTGCTGAGCTGTCCTGAAGACTCTGTTTCCAGCACCTTCCTGTGGATGAGGCGGTGTTCTGAAGCCTTAACCTTGCAGGGGCGTTTCCTGCCAGGAAAACGTTCTCAGAGGCCAGGCCCAAGGGACAGGAGGGCAGGAGCCCCCCTTCCTCCCAGCGCAGCCCCGGCCCCACTGTTATTTTTTCCAATTGAAGAAGAAAAACATTTCCTCCGTCTCCTCACAGATCTGCCCCGGGCAGTCAGAGGCGAGAATGCACAGGACAGGGTGGGGAGCCCACCCGGTGGAGGGGAAGGCCCAGGTCGGCCTTCTCCTTGCCAGCCTAGCCGCTGCCCACCGTGCCCCAGGCAAGACTGCCCTGTCCTGGCCACCACGTCCTCGTCCTCAAAGGCACTGGATGCTTCCCAAATTCCAGGCATTTTGGTGGCACCTGGATTATCACCTATTTGTCGCTAAATTAACTCACTTTTAAAGGACTTCAGTAAATGCACTTATCAAGGAAGCTTTACATCATTACTGTACATGGAAAACCAGTAGCACTAGCCAAAACCAGATAGTAATGGCAAATACAAAGAAAACAAAGCGCTATCAGTAAATTCTGGCACGCTGATGTCAACAGCCCTGAGTTTGAGACCTTCTCTCTATTAAAAAGGGACAGTGATAAATGTTACAGTCATTAAAGACACAGCCTCAAACCAAGGCCTTTTCCTTGATGTAATCAGACTCGAACAAAAATGGAACAAGGCCCACGTTGCAGTGTGAACAACCATCCAGGGCTGGTTATTCTGGGTTAGTTCATTCCAAGTGAGTTACTGCTGGATCCCACCTAACCCCCACTCCTGAGTATCCCTCATCTCCCCTTGGTTCCCTCCAAAATCCCCCCGGGAAGGACACCCCATTGCACCTTAGCAAGGCAAGGGAAGGTGTGGTTTGTTCCTTCCTTCATTCAGCCAGTAGTTTTCAGCACCTCCTCTGTCCAGCCAGGGGTATAGGGGCTGCCACCATGAGCCATCCTGGCCTGATGATGCTTCCAGCTAATGGGTAGAGGGGAGAAATCCTACGATGTGGAGGCAGATCTGGGTTTGAAGTTTCCCCATCTGTGAAATGGGTCTGCTGACCCCAGCCTACTCAGCTGGCTGCAAGGATGGTGTAAGATCTGGTAGGGCAGTGCTGGGCACAGGACTCACTCACCCTCTGGTGGCTCCGCTAGCCACACTGGGGCTCAGGACAGGAGGTGGAGCCCTGGTCCTCTGTTGCAATTCCCCCATCCTACTCCGGGCTCTAGCATGGGCTTTAGGGGTCATGGTTCACTGCCACAAGGCAAGGAGAAACTGGCGTTTGCCAAGAGCCTGTGTTGTGCTTGGCACCTGTTATATTCTCCAAGTCTCACGCTGTCCCAGGGGCAGGTGTCCTGCTACAATTGTCCTCATTTTATAGTTGAGGAAACTGAGGCTAAGAGAGGGCAAGTGCCTCACACAAGACCACACAGCACTTCTCACCTCCAGCTGATGCAAGGATACTCAGACCTGAATATCCCTCACCTAGGCAGCTCCTAAACCCCACTGTTCAGCTTGGTGGGGAGCTTGTGGCCCAAGTGCCCAGGATCATCACTACAGGCGGGTCTAAGACGACACGGAGTATTATCCTCAAGGCTCAGTTGGGGGAGCTGCAGGATGCAGCGTGAGGAACCAGATGAGCCGGAGACAGGAAGAGAGGAGGGGCTGGAGAGGGAGCCGGGGGTGGTGAGGGGTAGGGGGGGAGACAGAGAGAGACAGAGACAGAGACACACAAAGAGACAGATGGAGAGTGGAAAAGGGAGGAGGCAAGAGACAGAGAGAAGGAGAGACAAAGAGAGTGAGCGGGAGGAGCAAGACAGACAGGAACAGACAAGGGTGGGGGCAGGAGAGAGAGAGATAAGGCAGAGAGACCGGCGATGGACAGGGGCGGGGCACTGAGGCTGTGAGCCGGGAGGAGGGGTGTGGAGGCGGGGCATGCAGGCAGGCCCCATGCACCCCTGCTAGGCTCTGCAGTTGGCTCCCAGGATGGCACGATGTGTGCCCTCTTCACCCAGAGAGGGAGGCAGGGTCACCGTCCCATGGGCAGTCCCACGAGTGGCTCTTGGAGGGTGGATGGGCCTGGGAGGGGGCTCCAATTTCCTGCAGCTCAACACTCCCGGCCATCAAAGCAGTGGCCAGACTCGGGGTGAGGGGTCTGGAACAAGGAGGGCAGGATGGCAGGAAGGCGAGGGTGTCGAGGGAAGTGGGGGGCGGCTGCAGGCCCAGCCTTTCCTGCCTGCCCCATGGCGCGCAGACACCCCTGGCCTTCCTTCCTGGTTGGATGGGAAAGAGGAAAGTGGGGCCCGCAGGGCGCCCTGAGTGTGGCAGCTGCGGTCTGATGGGAGGCCCCGTTCCGAGAGGTTGGAGCCGACGGGCTTTTGCGTTCACACTCCGCTCCTCACGAGCTGTGCGCCAGTCCCTTCCCTCAGCCTTGGTTTCCATGTCTGGAAGACGGGTTACCCATAGCGCCAACCTCAGGGGGATCTGTGAGAAAAAAAGAGCCCATACATGGCAAGTCCTTGGCACAGTGTCTGGCCCTGGCTGCCCTGTGAGCACTCCCGTGAGGCAACCGCGGCGCACGGTCCTCACAGGGCTGTGACCTTGGAGCCATGGCTGCCTGCCCCTGACGCCAGTGCCCACCTGCTGCTTCTGCGGTCAGGAACCCTGCCCAGGGCCGGCTGTGTGGGGCCTGGGAGGATGTTGGGGAAAGTGCCTGGTAGGGGTGCCAGGGGTGGGGGCGCAGCAGCCCACCACACTGGGGTGCAGCTGAGTCTCCACAGGAGGCAACTGCGGGCTCCGCGACCAAGGCCTTGCTCTGGCTGGCGGCCGCGGGGCACTCGCCGGAACTATTTCCTCTCTCCATGTTTTCCTCATTTATATGTCTGACCCCCGAGCACTGGTCCCTCTGGCTTTGCCACCTTGTATGTCCCTTTTAGGGGGATGGGTTCTGGGGGCCCCGACTGGCTGGCCCTGGGGGTGCAAAGGCCGGGACAGTGCCTGAGAAAGGGGTGGAAGGAGGCTGACTGTGGAGGGGAGCTCAGGGGTAGGGAAGGCCGAGGGAGAAGGGATGGGGCGCTCAGAGGGACAGGGAGAGGGACGGAGGGACCGAGGGGGAGGCCGAAGGAGCCGCGGAGAGAGGGAGCGAGCGTCAGGGACGGAAAAACGGAGCAGGAGAGAGGAGACGGGAGAGGGCCGGGGGCGGGGCTGCCAGGGACCGGAGAGCGAAGCGGAGTCGGAGGGAGGAGAAGCAGAGGCAAAACCGGGAGCAGCGCCGCACGCGCGGAGTTCGGGGTGGGGGCTGAGACAGAGAGACGCAGAGACCGAGAGAACAGAGAGCGAGAGAGACGGGGTGGGAGAGGCGGCGGAAAAGAGAAAACGAGCGCGAGCGAGGCAGGCCAAGTGGCCAGGTGGGAGGAAAGAGCGAGGAGAGCGAGCGGCGGCGGCGGCGGCGGCGGCTGCTGTGGGGAGGGACCCCGGGTCCGCGGGCAAGTCCCGGAGGGCGAGGGCAGCAGGACCCGCGGACGGCGGGGCGGGGCCCGGGGCGGGCGGAGCCGGGGAGGGGAGTGAGGGCGTGTCCGCAGCGGAGCCGCCCCCGCCCCGCCCCCGGGCTGCGCTTCGAGGCTGAGCCGGGCCCGGGCGCCGGGGCCGGGGGCGGCTGGCGCCGGCAGGAAGCGCCTCGCGGCCGGGGCCCGCCCCCCGCCTCCCTTCGCCTCCGGGCTCCCGGTTCCCGGCCGCGCCGCGCCCCATGCACTCGCCGCGCCGCGCAGCCCGCGCACGCCCGGATGGCTCCTCGCGCCGCGGGCGGCGCACCCCTTAGCGCCCGGGTTGCCGCCGCCAGCCCCCAGCCGTTCCCGACGCCGCCGCGGTGCTCCGTGCCGCTGCTGCTGCTGCTCCTGGGGGCGGCGCGGGCCGGCGCCCTGGAGATCCAGCGCCGGTTCCCCTCGCCCACGCCCACCAACAACTTCGCCCTGGACGGCGCGGCGGGGACGGTGTACCTGGCGGCGGTCAATCGCCTCTATCAGCTGTCGGGCGCCAACCTGAGCCTGGAGGCCGAGGCGGCCTTGGGCCCGGTGTCCGACAGCCCGCTGTGTTACGCCCCGCAGCTGCCGCACGCCTCGTGCCCTCACCCGCGGCGCCTCACAGACAACTACAACAAGATCCTGCAGCTGGACCCCGGCCAGGACCTGGTGATCGTGTGCGGGTCCATCTACCAGGGCTTCTGCCAGCTGCGGCGCCGGGGCAACATCTCGGCCGTGGCCGTGCGCTTCCCGCCCGCCCCGCCGTCGGCCGAGCCCATCACGGTGTTCCCCAGCATGCTGAACGTGGCGGCCAACCACCCGAACGCGTCCACCGTGGGGCTGGTGCTGCCGCCCGCCGTGGGCGCGGGGACCAGTCGCCTGCTCGTGGGCGCCACGTACACCGGCTACGGCAGCGCCTTCTTCCCGCACAACGGCAGCCTGGAGGACCACCGCTTTGAGAACACGCCCGAGATTGCCATCCGCTCCTTGGACGTGGGCGGCGACCTGGCCAAGCTCTTCTCCTTCAACCTCAACCCCTCCGACGACAACATCCTCAAGATCAAGCAGGGTGCCAAGGAACAGCACAAGCTGGGCTTCGTGAGCGCCTTCGTGCACCCGCCCGACCCACCGCCGGGTGTCCAGTCCTACGCGTACCTGGCGCTCAACAGCGAGGCGCGCTCTGGCATCAAGGAGACCCAGGCGCGGAGCCTGCTGGCGCGCATCTGCCTGCCCGGCGGCACTAGCGGTGACTTCAAGAAGCTCACTGAGTCCTACGTCCAGGTGGGCTTGCAGTGCGCGGGCGGCGCGGGCCGCGGTGACCTCTACAGCCGCTTGGTGTCGGTCTTCCCCTCCGGGGAGCGGCTCTTTGCTGTCTTCGAGCGGCCCCAGGGGTCCTCCGCGGTCCGCGCGGCTCCGGCCGCACTCTGCGCTTTCCGCTTCGAGGACGTGCGAGCCGCCGTCCGCGACGCGCGCAACGCCTGCTTCGTGGAGCCGAAGCCCGATGTGGTGGAGGTGCTCAACAACGTGGTGCAGGGCAGTGGGCCGGACTGCGAGCGCAAGCTCAACATCCAGGTACACCAGGGCGGTGGCGGCGGTGGGGACTCGGGTGGAACCGGGCGGGAACCAGGCGGGTCGTGCCCTGAGCCGATCACAGATGGAAGCGCGCAGAGATCCAGATGTAAGTGGAACCCAGGTGTGCACGCAAGAATACAGGTGTCCCCCGAGGGGTACTGCTGGCGCCTGTGTGGCCCAGGTGGGCACGTGCAGGGGACCTAAGTGACTGCCAGCTTATGGGCGCGAATACCTAGGCGTAATGGGAGGGGTCCAAGTTGCCAAAGGTACCCTGGTGCGAATAAAGCCCAGGTGTGCACGTGGGGGTCACAGGTGCATGCTGAGGACACAGTAAGTGACTGCATGCCGGACCAAAGGTGTGCCCCGCGGCCACTGCGTGAGTCTGTCAAAGCTACCATTGTACGTTGGCGATATGTGCATGGGTGTGGCAAGTGTGCAAGGAGGCACACAGGTGTACGCTAGGGCCCTGCAGATGTGGGGGGCGGGCAACAGAGGCATATGCATGGACTTGTGTGCCAGCAAGCTGGGGCCTGAAGACGCATAGGGCAGACAGATGTACTGCAGGGACACTGGTACAACAGGGCAGGGCTAGGTGTGTGGGGGGGTGTCTGTGTGGCAGGGGACGCAGGTATTTGGTAATGACTCCGAGGCCGCATGGTTGGCAAACAGGTGTGTGCCTGAGGCGAACTTTTATTTACCTATGGTGCAGATATTTCCTGAGCACCTAGTATGTGCCAGGGGGTCTGGGGTAAACAATAGCACTTGTGGAGTGTCGCTAGGCGCATCACATGTCACAATGCTCAGTTCTCAGAACAACCCTCTCAGGTAGGCTCGATTCTCATCCCATTTTACAAATGAAGAAACAGGAGCAGAGAGGTCAAGTAACTTGCTAAGGATCACACAGTTGGGCACTAGCAGAAGTGGATTTGAATCCAGCCTCTCTGGCCTCAGCATCTGTTTTTCACGCCCAGCCTTTGCTGCCTTCTGGACTTGGATCTCAGAGTGTGTGTGTTGGGGGAGCCCCAGGCAGCTGGGGTGGGCAGATGCTGGGGCCAGGAGAATAGAGGGATGTGAACCGGTGTTTTGGGGGTAGGAGAAGGCCGTGGGCCTCAGGGAGAATGAGGAGGGGCCCAGATGGGTATGGGGCCCAGGTGTCTGAGGCTGGGTTGGGCAGTAGCAAGGGGGACCATGTTGGGGGGATCAGCGTCAGTGTTGACATGACAAGGGTGTAGGAAGGGACTTGGTGTGATTCCCCTAAAGGAAGTTCATGGCAAGGGGTTGCTCCTAATAGCTTTGGGATCTGGGTCAGTTGATCCCCATGATTCACCTTGAGGAATGAGGCTCCACAGTGACACTGGGGCCTTTCCTACACCCTCCACCCATCGAGTCTGGGAGCCCACTTCAGCCCCACAGCCTGCCCTTCCCTTAGGAAGCTGCTTCTCCATCAGCAAAATGCAGAACCTGAGCCTTCAGTGGCCCCGCCCTGTCCCTTCCCCGTGGCAGTGATAAGAATGTCATGAGTTTAACCATTCCCCTGTGGGTGGGCCCAACACTGGGGCTTTGAGAAAATGCAGATTCCTTCTCTCAAGGTCGAGGTCGGGCTCCCACGGCTGCCCACCACCTGGCTGGCCACCCTGAAAGTAAAGGTCATGGTGGGTGAGCAGGGCAGACAGTCCAAGGGGGTGTCAGGGCTACTTGCCCAGTGTCGTAGTTGGTTCAACCACCATCCCCACCCAGAGCTTCATCTCCCAGGCAGCTGTGTTTGCCGCTGGCGGTCTCAGTGGGAAGTCTAAAGCCAAATGGGGAGAGTGTCATGTGTGCTGAGGGCCTTCCTCTGGTGGTTCCAGGCCCTGTGTCAGGCCTCTTGGTGTGAGCTGATCTGTGCAATTCCTCGGGCCAGTCCAGGGTTCCCTCCCCATCTGGCAAGAACCGTTCTGGTTCCCACGGTCCCTCAGTGCAGTGACTCACCCAGCTGAGTGGGGATGGGACTTCTCTTCTCAAGGGAACAGGGCCTCTCCAGGGACATAGCCCCAGGACAGAGTGGCCAAGGGCCTCCTCCCCACCCCAAGGCCACAGATTCCAGCTTGAGCCTTCCTTGGTCACCCTCCCTGTGTTCTTCATACCCTGCTCCTCTTCCCCATGCCCACTGTGGGCACAGGCCAGTCCACATGTCACTATCTCCCATAGGTGCTCAAAGTCCCAGGTCTGGGCCTCTAGCACGGGCAGGGTCAAGGGAGGGATCATTATTCTTGCTCCAGGCTGTTACCAGCTACACAGTGACGGATTCAGAAACTAGACTTCACATCAGGCTGCTTGGGTTCAAGTTCCACTTTGTCACTTCCCAGCTATGTGACCTTGGACAAGTAACTTAACCTCTCTGGACCTCAGTTTCTTCATCTATGAAGTGGGAATGGTAAAAGCAATCCTTATTGCAAAGCATTGTTTTAAGGACTAAATGAACTGATTAGCGCAGCTGAGAGTACCCGGTGTACAGTAAGCACCAGGCAGATGGCAGCTCTTCTTGTTATCACTCTAGTGGCCGTGATTAACACAGGTCTCTGCTTGGTCCTGGAGAGCAGTCACCTAATCTGGCTTGTTCTGCAGTCGTAAAGACCCTACCCTCTCCTACTTCTAGCCCCGGATGACACCTCCATAGACATTTACTAAGTCCCTATTGCGAGCCCAGCCCCATGCTGTGCCCTGGCGAACCAATGGCGACTCACTTTGTTTCTAGTCTTGTGGGCTGGGCAGGCAGCCTAGTCGGGGGAGGGCAGATGTGTGGCCAAGCACTGATAACAAGGCCATGTGTGCTGCAGGGGAGACTGAGGGCGGAGGGAGCCCAGCAGAGCAGGTGGAGGAGCAGGAGGCAGCCAGGTGAGGCTGGAGAAGAGGAAGAGGGTGGGGCAGAGGAAGTCGCCTGTGCGAAGGCCTGGAGGTAGGATGAGTGAGTGGGCGAGAGGGGGTCTTCATGGTCAGGCGAGTAAAGCGGGAAGCACATGACAGGAGGGCCAGGGTGGTGCCGGGAGACCTTCCTGGGGAGTCTGGACTTTGTCCTGGGGCCCTGGGAGCCGCGAAGGGTTTTAGCAGGAGGAGTGGAGTGGTCTCAGTGGGTACCTGAGTCTCCCGCCGCAGGCGTTGTTCTCTGGAGACATGGCTGGCCTGGTCTACAGCAGTGCTGAGGGCTCAGAGGGTGGCAGGTGGGCTCTGGACAGATTTGGGGGCTGGGACGCAGCTCCAGTGGTGGGGAGTGACGGGATGGAGGAGCAGAAGGCTGCCCGGAGTCAGAATCAGCAACAGGATCGATGCTGGTGCCCACGGGGTAGGGCCTGTGACGGGGCACCTCTGAGGAAGAGGATGAGTTTGGTCTGGGGAGCACCAGGGGCCTAGAATCCTTTTCCTCCTGGTCTCATCTGGCGGGATTTCTCTGGCACTGGCACTGGGTGGCTGGGTGGGGCTGCACGTGGGGCAGGACCCCGGAGCCGAATGACCTGCAAGGCCTTCGGAAACCCAGCCTCTCACTCCTGCTGGAGGGTCTCATGAAGAGCCCTGGGCCCCGACGGGAATCTCTTGAGCCTCCCACAACTTCAGAGCCTGGGTCAGGATGGCCTCTGACATTCCGGGTTCCCAGCTGGCAGGACTTGCCCTGTGCCCTCTGCCTTCTTCCTGAGAACCCAGAGGGAGAAGCTGCTGAGGTGTGAGGCCGGAGGCGGAGAACCTCAGTCCCTGCAGCCCTCAGAAGCCCCAAGTTTGTTCCTGATTGTTTTCAAGGTATTTGGGACAGTTGAGATATTTTGAGAGAGAAACTGAGTGAAGAAATTGCCTCCATTGCCTGTAGCTTGGATCCCTTTCCTCAAATCACAGCCTGTTTGGAGTGCAAGCCAGTCGGGAAGTTGTTGAGTGCCACTGATGGGGGAAACTGAGGCACAGCGTCACCCAACAAGGTGGGGCAGGCTGAATCTACCTTCCTTCCCCAAACCTTCCTCCTCAACCTATGAATGGCTATAATATTTATATTTTTAAAACAAAAGGAATACCGACAGGCAAATGTCAATGCAGCATTTTCAAGGTGTCTTTTTATAGTAAAGGTGGAAAAAAACCCTCAGGCATTTTTAAACTGGCATGCGGTGGGTGGGTGCACGTCGTCAAGAAGGCATTTTTTTTGCACCAATTTAGGGGCTGAGATGCCAGGTGGGGGCGGAGGGAGAGAGAGCTTCCAAGATGGGCTTTACATTTGGGTTTGGGCTGGGGGCTGGGAGTGAGTGCCCGGTGACCAAGGGTGCAAGTGGACACTTGGCAGGATTTAGGAGGGGGTTCCACTGACAGGACCCTGTGGCCTGGAGAGACAGGTAGAGCTTGGTTGGACCAGGAGACATCCCTCCTAGCCCTGAGAATGTCTCGATCCCCAGGTACATGGGCCTACAGCTGAATTCTGCTCTCTTGCCTATAAGCTGTGTGACCCAGGGCTGGTCATTTGCCCTCTCTGGTCCTCATTCTTTCTGTTTGTAAAACAGGGCTCATGCCTCCCTCCAAGGATGTGAGTAGATTAAAATCTCAGGGGTGTCTCTCTCAGCTTACTCTGGCTTAGTAGGCTGCCTGTAATAAAAAATAAATATGTAAAATAAAACCTCAAATGCAGTGCCCAGGAAATGGCAGGTACAGGTATTAGTATCAAGAAGGAGAAAAGACACTGGAAAAAATTGGCCTCAGTAGACAGGGGTGCTCAGAGGAGGGAGGGTTAGGGCCTTGGAAGAGATGAGATCAAATTGGGCCTGAAGGCAGGCAGGGGTGGGTGAGACCCAGGGCACAGCGGGGGTGTGTCAAATGCCGTCCCAGCCCCAGCACAGGGGCTGAGATGGAGAGAATGGGCTCTAGTGCCCGGGCTGAGGAGTCCAGGGCAGCGCTGTGTGGAGGGCAAGAGCCCTGTGGGCTCCCTGGAGCGGATAAAAACCATCCCCGAGCTCATGCTCTGAAGGCCTTTTGCAAGAACCTACATGATTGACCTCACGGCTCCTCCTCCCCTGGTCAGGCAGACAGTGTGTCATCATCATCCCCAGCTTACAGAGGGGGAAACAGAGGCCCAGAGAAGGGAAGTGACTTGCCCTGGCTCGTGCAGCTGGGGAGTAGTGGTCTGGATCTGCAGACAGACGGAGGAGTCCGTGTCCAGGTGGCTGGTGAGCTGTGAACTCTGTGGTGGGGAGTTCTATAGTTCCCTCTCTGGCTGGGCCACAGAGACTCGGGCAGGGCCCATTGTGACAGCAGTGACTCAGGCTGGCTGGGGAATTTACAGAGGCTGGAGGGGGGTGGGGGCTGACCCAGCCTCCTGAGGAAATCAGGGGAGGCAGGGAAGCATCAGTTGCATTTGTCTGAAAATGAGATCATCAGCCTTTGGAAGGAGTGAGCCCCTGGCCCTTTGGGTGTGCAAATGAGAGAGGTGGGTTCCATGGTCAGTGAGTGACAGTCCAGCCAGGAGGGTAAGTGGAGGATCTGTCACCTCCCGGGTGGGGACGTGCCCACAGTGAGGCCTCTGAAGCCAGGCAGGCATACAGCGCTAGGTGAGTGCGGGATCCTGGGGCCAACTTCCCAGGTTCAAATCTTGCCTCGCCCCTTCCTAGCTATGGAAAGCCCTATCCCTTTTCGGAGCCTCCATTTCCCCATCTATAAAGTGGTCTCACCGCAGGGAAGACCAGGGTGGCCTGGTGGCATTCAGCAAGGGCACTATGCATCGACCCCTGCAAAAATGCCCTCTGCAAAGTCCACTTTACCCACCCGTGACTGATGGTCTCTGTGGAGACCAAGGAAGCCAGCTGGGTTCCATGTCCTGGTTGCTGCTATGAACAAAGACACATGGCATGTACTGGGATGACAGGAGCGGGAGGGCAGGACCCCCAGGAGAGAGTGGTCCCTTCCCCTTCCTGGGCCTCCATTCTCAGAGTTGGGCCATGGAGTGGCGAGGAAGCCTTCCCCTGGCACCAGGACTGCTGGTCATGTCATAATTACTGTCACTGTTGCTTTCTCTGTGTTGGCCCTTTGCAGAGCACTTTATGTATCTTTTAGTTCCCCCCAGAAGCTGAATGAAATGAGTGTTATCCCCAGTCTGTGGAAGGAGAACAGAGTCCCAGAAGGGTTAAGCGACTTGCCTGAGGTCACATCGTGGTGTGTGACCCTGGTGCTCCAGGTGGAGCAGACTTCTGGCTGCAGCGCCTGTGATCCCTCATTCCTCTAAAAACTTTGAAGGAGTGTGAGCCAGAGGGTGTGGGAAGGGGTGAATGGGCCCATTTTAAAGGTGAGGAAACTGAGACCCAGGGAACTTCTGCCCCCGCCGGGGCCCCTGTGGGAAGCAGTGAGGGCCTTTCAGGGTGGCCTGCAGAGCTGCCCAGCCCCAGTGCCCAGCATGGTCCTGGGCTGGGGTTGGGATGACCCCCCCACCCCCCAACCCCGGTGTGGACTCCTGCTGCCAGGCCTGCCGCTGTCTCCACCCTCACACACCAGAGGCCAGCACCTCCTCAGTAACATTGCATGCCCTCCAGGCTCTGGGTACGGGGGCTCTCTGGAGTGTGTGAGTATGGGAGGAGGCTCAGCTTATTACAGGACAGCCCCCAAATGGGACAAATTGGACCCTCTCCAGAAGCCCCCAGAATGTCGAGGGAGGAGGTCATGATAGCAGACAGGGACCGCACGCTGACCAGCACATCAGAGGAGTGCGGGAGGGCTTCCCAGAGGAGGGGAGGTTAGAGCAGCACTTGACAGATGGGACTGGGGAAGGCATTCCAGGCAGAAACACGGCAGGGCAAAGGCTCGGAGATATTGGAATGAGGCTTGGGTAGCAGGCCAGGGGAAGCTGAGAGTGTGCCGGGGCTTGCCTGCAGGCTAAGGACTTGGATGCTGTCCTGCGGGCTGTGGGGAGCCAGCAGGGCTTTGGGGAACAGAGAGACATGGCAGATCCGGTTCCGGAAGGGACCCTGTGGCTGCCGGTCTGCATTGGCCCTGCCAGGTGCTGGCAGCATCTGGAGCTGGAGGTGCTCACCTGGAGCCCCCACTGTGGCTGGACCAGGTGACTCCTGAGGGCCTCTCCAGCTCTGACCACCATGTGGGGATTGCCATGGAAACCAGCCGGTTCCGCATGGGACAGGCCCGGAAAGTCTCCAAGTGCCAGCCACGTGGACTTGGATCCTGGCTGCCCCCACCAAAGTGCAGCCGTTTTCTTCTTTCCTAAGGCCATGTTTGGGCCAGGGCTGAACCAAACAGGCCGCCCAGACAGGCGTCCGGTGGCAGGGCCCCTGCTCCACCCCCCTCGGCTGATACTGGATGCAGTCAAGATCTGGGGACCAGCGCCAGCGGGGCCCTCCCCGCCCAGTCCACCGTCCTTTACCCTGAAACTTGATAAATCATATGCTGGAGGGGGAGGGAAGCTTGCAGCTCCATTACGAGGCCCAGCGAGGCCCCAGCGGGGCGTTAATCACGTAGCACTTTATGCTCTGATCGGTAAATAATGGGGGGGCTGCAGGCAGAGGCCTTGGAGTGGAGGCCACTCCCAGGAAAGTGGCCAAATTCCCCCGCCTGTGCCCTTCTCCAGCCTCTGCCCACCATCTGTGTTTGAGGTGACTGAATCCTCTAGAAGTGGCCATCACCTTGAAGGGCCTCAGTTTCACCAGCTCAAAACCCAGGGTTTTTCCAGCTCCAGGCGGCTGATTTCCTGGCAACCTTTGGTGGCTCCCGGCAGAGTGACGGGTGGGGAGGCTGTGGTTGAGGGCGGGGATCTGGAGCTGGCCCGCCTGCACTGGAGGCTTGGATCTGGCTGTTCCAGCTGTGTGCCCTTGGGCAAATCACTCCAACTCTCTGTGCCTCAGTTTCCTTTACTGTAAGGTAGCATCAGCTAAAGGGTGTGATGAGGGTTAAATGACATAATACAGCAAGAGAGCCCAGCACAACACAGACTGCACACAGCTGCGTGCTACTGTCACTCTACTGCACTGTGATAAAGCTGTCCCTCCCCATCCTGGGGCTGGGCCTCTGAGCACATGGGCTTCTGGAGAGAGGGCCCCGTTGTCGCCTCTGTGTCCCCAGCACATGGGATCCAGTGCGGAGATGTTTGCGCAAGGCTCCAAGCGGCCCTCTCTCCTTGGCTGTGTCCACAGCCGTCTCGCAATGACTCTGGGACCAGCCAGTAGGGCTCTGCTGCAGACCGCAGCCTGCAGCCGGGCATGTAGGCTGGACCCCAGGAGACCAGGGACTGGGGAGGAGGGTGTGAGATGGAACCTCCAAGTCCCCCCAACCCCAGCAGGGAACTGCCAGTGTTCCCCAGAGAGGCAACTATTTCTGGGCTCCTGGCCTGGAGTCCCTTCAGGGGAGGAAGCTGGGAGGGAAACTGTCCAGGGCTTGGAGGGACTGGCTTCACGCTCTGCCCCTCCTGCCGGGGGGAGGGAGGCCTTTTCCCTGGGCCAGGGAAGAACCGCTGGCTGCCCATCCCACACTGTGCTCCTCTGGGACTCAGGGGGAGGGGAGCTGGAAACGGGGCCAGGCTGGGCTGGAATGAGAAACAGCTTCAAGAAGGGGGAGCTGGGTGTCTGGGGGCCGCGTCCAGCTAACTAAACAATGGCTGCTTGAGTCAGCGACTGTGGCGGTGGTTCCCAGGCGCCAGGGCAGAGCAGGCCGAGGCCAGAGCTCCCACCGCCGCGTCCTTGGTGGGACGGCATGGTCGATCCAGCCTCGGATGCTTTGACTTCAGGAAGCAGCGGAGTGGCTTGTCCCTGTCCTCAGGAGCTCCCGAGCTCCTGCTCCATGGCCTGCATAACGAATTGGGAACATTTATTGATCACCTACAGTGCTTAGCATTGAAGGCTCCTGTGAGCTCAGTCCTTCCATAAGCCCCAGGTGGTGGGTGCAGTTTTCGTCACATTTTATAGATGAGGAGGCCGAGGTTCAGAGGGGATGCAGCATTCCCACAGAGAAGAGCTGTGAGACCTCCTTTTCAGGAGCCTCAGTTTTCTCATCTGTAAAATGGGTATACAGCAAGTGTGTATGTGTGTGCACGTGCACGCAACACCCCCAGGGTCTGTAAGGTGCCTCCAGTAGCTGTCGTATACACACAGTAGGTCCTTGATCCACCCATGCCTGTGACCTAAGCCTGGGGCTTGTCCTTCCAGGCCGTGCCTGTTTGGGGTGGGTGGGCAGATCATGGCCAGGCTATGTAGTGGCCCTCAGGGCGGCCTGGCTGGCTGGTTCCAGCCCTTCCAGATGGTGCCCAGCTGGCATGGATGACCTCAGAGCCCTGGAGCCGGATGTCCCATCTCCTCCCTAGGGATCAGGGAAGCCAAGGCAGGCCTCCCTGAAGGGTCTGCCAGAGCTGCTGCGTCCTTTGCCATTTGTCTGAAGCCTCTGCCCCTCTCTGTGCCTTGGTTTCCCCAACATGCTTCTCCAGGCTGCTTTCCTCTGTGGCTAAGACCAGGCCCCCTGACTATGGTGCTAGGCCTAGTTGGCCATTTTCTCCCCCGGACCCTCCAGGAAGACTCTTGGTCACCCCTGGAAGGTGCTGGCATTTCCTTTCTCAGCAGCAGGCGGTTTCCTCCCTGGCATGGGGGCCGCTGCCGGAGGCCACCCAGGACTGAGTCTGTCCTGTCCCTCCCAAGGTTGGCACACGGTGGGCCTGTGGCTCTTTCCATGCCTCAGTTTACCCTCAGTGGAGGTGTCAGTCTGCACAGTGTCCTGAGAGGCAGGCACGTGCTGAAGTGGAAGGAGCTGGGGTCTGGGAGTCACAGTGTGGCTTCTTACTCTGGCCTGGCTGCATGCAGCTGGGCTGCTGGACCGAGACTGGACACAGTTCTGGCTTCTGTGGGCCACCACGGAACCCTGCCACATGGGCTGCACTCAGGGAAGCCCAGGAGGACTGGCCCTACCTGCGCTCTCCAAGCTGAGGGAGGATTTGGCGGGGCCGGCGGCTGAGAGGGGCCACAGAGGTCAGGGCCAGACTGAGTGGGGCTTCAAGGGTCCAGGAGCAAAGTTTGGGTTTGTGTTGACAGCACTAGGGAACCACGGGGAGGTGCTGAGCTGCACAGGGCATGTGACCTGCTTTGCGTGGTTTTTTTTTTTTTTTTCTTTTAAAAAATAAACTTTTTACTTTGGAATAATTTTAGATTTTCAGGAAAGTTACAAAGATAGCACAGACAGTTCCCGCACACCCATCCCTAGTTTCTCCCGTTGCTGACATCTTCCCATTACCGTGGTACATTTGTCAAAACTAAGATGCCAACATTTGTTCTTGACTCCCACCTAAACTCCAGACTTCACTCGGCGAACGTCTGCTTTCTTTTCCAGGAGCCCACGTTGCATCGAGTGCTTTGCAGTTTTAAAAGCTCTTTGGCTGCCGTGAAGGATGAATGGGAAGGAGCCCAGAGTTGGGGGGTCCAGGCAGCCCAGCCCCCAACCAGGGTGCAGTGAGCTGTGGCCACCTTGCAATCTTTTAATTTTTTCGAGACAGGGTCTCTGTCGCCCAGACTGGAGTGCAGTGATGAAATTATAGCTCACTGTAGCCTTGACCTCCAGGCTTCAGGCAGTCCTTCCGTCTCTGCCTCCCAAAGCGCTGGGATTACAGGTGTGAGCCATGGTGTGCCTGGCCCACCCTGCAGTCTTAATGTCCCAAAATGATCAGCTCTGCGGCCAATTTCAGCTCTGCGGCAAGGAAACCTGACTTTCCCAGGATCATAAACAATCAAACACTTGAGGCAGGAAAGTGCCCTCACTTCTCAAGCGCAAAGCCTCCACAGCCGGTGCAGTAGCCGGGTAGTCTGTACCTGGGACGGAACCGCTGGATTGTGCAACCTGCCGCGGCGCCCACTGTTAATGCCGCATCCTTTCCAGGGTGCCACCTGCGGTGGGTCTGTGGCAGGATGTGAGGCCTGAGAAGCCGGGCTCTTGAAGCTCTCCTTCCAACTGGCTTCCTGGGGAGAGAAAGTCAACGCAATTACAGCTGCTAGTAAAATCAATATGTCAGAGTTTTAATGGGAGAGTGGGCAGAGCTGAGCTTTGGCCCCACGAGGGAGCCTGCTGGAGGGGGAGGGGGCATCCTGCCCTCAAAACAGGGCCGAGATCAGCAGCGGTTGCTCGTCCCATGTGAGAGAGGAATACAGTGAGGCTCTTATAGGAACCGAGGCTAGCAGCCAGTGTTGCCTGGGCCTGAATATCTGCCTTCCCCCTACCTTTTTTTTTTTTGAGATGGAATCTTGCTCTGTCACCCAGGCTGGAGTGCAGTGCCACGATCTTGGCTCACTGCAGCCTCCGCCTCCCAGATTCAAGCAATTCTCTGCCTCAGCCTCCCAGATAGCTGGGAAGACAGGCACCTGACCCCATGCCGGGCTAATTTTTGTATTTTTAGTAGAGACTGGGTTTCACCATCTTGGCCAGGCTGGTCTTGAACTCCACCCGCCTCGGCCTCCCAAAGTGCTGGGATTATAGGCGTGAGCCACCGCGCCCGGCCACGTGCCTCTCATTGTTACTACACGCTGAGTAGGCATACGGTTGACCTGGCCGTTTCCCTCAGTTCTCCAGCACCCAGCATGGCCGAGTTACTCTCAATCACTCGACTTAAGAGAGAAAGCAGCTGAATACAGTTATTCACACTTCAATCAAAATTAGGTTCCCTTCTTTTGTAAACATTCCCTCCAGAGCACAGCCTCCACCCTGGAGAATCTCGTACATCTGCTACCATGGGAAGTGTGGAAGTGGTGACCAGCACAGCGCCATCATCACAGGAGTCAGGGAGCTGAGCCACATCTTGAAAACTTGCCGTCTGGGCATGCCTGTAGAGGGAACAGCATGGGTCCAGACACGGGGGAGCTGAAGTGCCAAGGGGAATACGAATGGCTCAGAGGAGTGGGTTGAGCATTGGCTGCTGAGGGGCCAATATTTACAATGGTGCAAGCGCCCTGGCCCTCAGGTGTGGGCACTTTTCAGGACCTGCAGAGGCTGATGTGGCGGGCGCAGCAGGTGGGGCAGAGGGAGGAGCGAGACCCGAGGCCCGGGACGGGGAGGCGCCAGGGCACGAGGCCTTGATTGGAGAGCTGGGGCTTGATCCTGAGGACAGCTGGGAGCTGGGTTGTAGGTGGGGAGGATCTGACCAGCTTTGTGTGGGAGAAAGATGGCCCCGGGGCTCGGAAGGCGCTGCTGAGATAGTCAAGCCTGCCCTGCTCTCAGCAGAACTTGAGTTTTGAAAGACTCATGCTCATTAGCCTTGAACGAGGACGGTGCTGGGGTTGGGGGTATTTTGGGCCTGTGAGGCTAACTGTCCCTGGAGACTGAGTTCAGCTGAGGCCAGCCCCGAGTCCCCTGTCCCCCTCCCGCTGCCTGCAGCCCCCTCCCTCGGCAGGGGCGGCACTTCCCGCCAGGCTGGGCTTCCGTTTTTGAGCAGGTTTGCCTTGTGACTTCCCCTGGCAGCTGGGGAATCAGCTTCCCCCTCGGAGCACAGATCATTCTGAGCAGCCGACGCCTTTACTTCTCCTTAAAAAAAAATTTTTTGTTTTTAAATTTTAGGATAAAGAAAAGAAAAGTCTGGGGGAAAAGGCTTTTTAGAAAATTCCTTCGGTGCAGAATTAATGGCTTGTGACAGTCAGGGCTGGCAGGCGAGGAGGGGGTGCGGAGCTAGGCTCCCAGTGAGCTCCCCTCCTCCCTGCCGCCCTGGCCCACAGATCACCCCGAGCTGGGCGCCTGGTCCGCCTTTTCCCAGGACCCCACCCTGGCTGGAAGGTGTCGTCTGGGGCCTCCCAGGTCTCCCCTTCCGGAGCTTATGTTCCCTTGGTTGGGGGGGGAGGTCACAATTTTAATTTTAAAACAACTTATTTTTTTAGTGAGGCAAGTAATTCATATTCAGTGAAAAAAGTTACCTAGTTACCTAGCCCCTGGGAAAAGCATCCCTGGGAGTGGTGAAGAGCCCACCTGACCTCTTCCCTGCAGCTGCAGGGTTGCTGAGGGGTGGGGCCCAGCCTGGTTGGGGCAGCTGGGGAGACGGCTCAGCACCCACCTTCCAGGGCTGTCCCCAACTCGAACACACACAGGATGGAGTCGGGCAGGTCAGTACCGGCGCTGAGAGAGAGGAGAAGCGGAGGGGGCGGCTCTCTGGGGAATGGCTTCCCAGGCAGAGGGAGCGCCCAGGCCAGAGGTCCTGAGGCAGGACCGAGCTTGTGATATTTGAGGCACAGAAATGAGGCCAGTGTGGCTGGGTGAAGGAGCAAGGGCCAGGGGGCTGTGGGATGGAGTGTTAGATCGGGGGACCCATGGGAGGATGTAGGAGTCAAGATTTATTCTGAGTGTCCTGGAAACCATGAGAGGGCTTGAATGGTGCGGGGGTTGGGGGGACCTGCTTGCATTTTTAAAGGGCTCACTTGGCAGCCGTGTTAGCCAATAGGCAATGTCAGTGTGGCGGGCAAGAGTGGTCCTGGCAAATGAAGAGGGCCGGGAGGGCTGTCCAGGTGAGAAGAGGGCTACCTGAAAGCTTTTGAGGTAGGTATGATTTGCCCTGAATTGTATTTCTTTTGTGATCAGCAGTTGAAACGGGTAACTTTTGCTTTATAATAATAACATGAGCGGCAATCGTGTCTGAAATGCAATAGCATCAGCTAACACTTCCTGGGCACGCACTTTGGGCTATGTACTGCACGAACACTTGAAAACAAAGGATTCCCCAGCACTTTGGGAGGCCAAGGCGTGTGGATCATGAGGTCAGGAGTTCAAGACCAGACTGACCAACATGGTGAAATCCCGTCCCTACCAAAAAATACGAAATGTAGCTGGGCATGGTGGCTCGTGCCTGTAATCCCAGCTACTTGGGAAGCTGAGGTAGGAGAACGGCTTGAACTGGGACCTGGGAGTCAGAGGTTGCAGTGAGCCGAGATCACGCCACTGCACTCCAGCCTGGGCTCCAGAGCGAGACTCCATCTCAAACAAAAAATAAAAAATAAAGGATTAATCCCAGCCTCTAAGTGGCAGATGCTGTGTATGTACCCATTTTATAGTTGAGTAGACTGAGGCTCAGAGGTGAAGTGCCTTGCCCAGGTCACCACCCGCTGTCCTTTGGAAGACCATTCCTTCCTGTATGTTGGTCCAGGCTATCCCCAGCCCATCCCACCTCTGGGCTCGGGGCTTGGCTCCCAGGGACGTGCTGGAAACAGCCCCAGCCTGGAAGCCCATCCGGCCGAAACTGTGTTTATTTGCCCAAGGATAGAAGGACCCACTATTTGTTGCTTGCTTTTGAAAACTAGCTGAGCCTTTGTGCGAAAACCAGGCAGGCACATCATCAGTGGTTTAAGCTTGCAAAAAGCATGGACAAGGAATTTAAAAAGAAAAATCTCTCTCAAGCTTTGCCCTAAAGATGGTTCCGATGCTGCATTCCGGTGACCTCCTTGAGTCCTACTCAGAGTCTCTGATTTCCAAATGCAGCTGAGGCGTGGGCTCAAGTCTGCTGCCTGGGTCAGTCCTGGGGGGCATGACATTGCAGTTAGCCATCTTCCTGTCTGAGCCTCAGTTTCCCCATCTGTGAGATAGGGCCCCCAGGACTGCCAGGGTTCTGGGAGTCAGTGTACTGGCCTGGTACAATGTCAATTTCCAGTAAATGTGGCCTGTTATTATGTTTACTGTCGTGAGTATTACTTTACTATTTATGCACCAGTTTGGGCTCATGACATCCTGCGACTTTTCTTGTAATTGGCATGGGCTTATGGTGTCACTGCCGGTGGGGAGGGCTCCTCTAATGGATGACAAGCCATGATGGACGCACTCAGACCCATCTGACATGTCTGTGTCCCCTTTTCACTCCTCTGCACCACCCTTGTGCCTGCGTCTTTTTGGATTTGCACAGTTACTGTCTCAGGGTCACTTCCTAGAGGCCTGTTTTCTGTTTTTGTACAAATTGTACCAGGAACCTTTGAGCATACCAAGACCCAGCAGAAGGGAGGGAAGGTAGGAGCAAGTTCAGGGGAGGGCCCGGATGTGGGGTCACCTCTCACAGCTGCCCTGTGAGCTGCAGCCGATTTGCTGCTGGAGGGCATGGGTGACACTGGGCCCACGTGGACTAGGACTGTGTATTCTGACACACCCATTTGCCCCCCTGTCATGTGGGCTGATGAGGGAACAGGTGCTTGGGGAGGTAACGAAGGGCTGCAGTTTAGGGAGGCCTCCGGAGTCGTGCAAGCTGCTGGGGCTTTGGGGTAGTGGTCCTGGGGTCGGAGCAGACACCTGACAGGAGGAAAGCCTGTGGTTTCTATGGAGACACAGCCAACCGGGGCTGTAGGAAAACAGCCGAGGCAAGAGGGACGCCTCTTGGGTGTCAGTGGGTAAGCTGAGGCTGACGTGGCCGCCAGTGATCTGGTGTGGACTCCTCTGCCCAGCCAGGGCATGGGGGTGTAGCTCTCACCCTGGCTGGCCTCCCGAGACTCTTTAAAATCAAACCTGACCTGTTTGCTCGCCTGCTGGTTCCCGCGTA
Source organism: Saimiri boliviensis (assembly GCF_048565385.1). Classification (NCBI taxonomy): domain Eukaryota; kingdom Metazoa; phylum Chordata; class Mammalia; order Primates; family Cebidae; genus Saimiri; species Saimiri boliviensis. The sequence continues at coordinate 22,390,741 of NC_133456.1, forward strand.
CCTTGAGCGTCATCTCCCTGGGGCAGCTCTTTATCGAACGGGAGGCCAGGGCTGGGCCTGGGCTTGGATATGGGCTCTCATTTGTGTCTGGGCCTCAGCCCAGTGCCAGGGATATAAAGTAGGAACAAGACTCGAAAGCCCTCATGCCGGGGCCTGAGACCCCAGCCTGCTGTGTGGGCGGGGGGCTGGAGAGGTTCTGGAGGCCAGGTCTGATGTAGCGTTCCTCTTCCAGCTCCATCCGGAGCACCTGGACTGTGGAGCCCCGCACCTGCAGCACCCACTGTCCGTCCGGCAGCCCCTGGAGGCTACGCCCGTGTTCCGCGCCCTGGGCCTCACCTCCGTGGCCGTGGCCAGCATCGGCAACTACACAGCGGTCTTCCTGGGCACGGTCAATGGGCGGCTCCTCAAGGTAGGCACGGGGTGGGGGTGGGGGTGGGAGGCTCCCCTGGGTGTGGGCTGAGGGAGGTCAGCCTGACTCTGTTTTCTCCCATTCACCTAGCACTTTACAGTTTATAAAGTATTTTGCAAGTTTGTTTTTGCCACTACCGCTCATAATATAGGTGGCTTCTGTACAGAGGAGGGAACCAGGGTTCTCTCGGAGGCTGTAGGCCCGGGCTTTGAAGGCGGATGAGTCTGAGTTCAAATAGCTCTGCCATTTGCTGGCCCTTTGACCTTGGGCAACACATATTCTTTCTCCAGGCCTCAGTTTCCCTGTCTGTTAAGGGCTGTAAGCTGTTGTAGGGCTTTGGCAGGGTAAGGCCCCAGCCCGGTGAGCAGGGACATGCATTCATTTCTCCTCCCCAGCCCTGCCGGCCACCCCGTCCCAGGGTGATTGGCTGCAGTTAACTGTACCCCAGCCCGTGGCCCTGAGACTCCTGGAACTGGGAGGAGACGCCCAGAATCCATTTTCCCTGCTCCGGGGCAGGATGGACATGGTGGGTCCTGGGCCAGACCCCCAGGTGCAGCCCTGGACCTGCCCCCAGCCCAGCCACCTCTCCTGCTCCCTGTCAGGAGACTCAGCTAAGCACCACCAGGGCTGGCCTAACTACTCGGATCTGATCATCCAAGTCCCCCCACCCGCTGCCTGGGCAGACGTTGTAGGCTGCGTGGACGTGGGGAGTGGAGTCCCGGGACCCCACCGCCACAGTGGGGAAGAGCAAGGAGGTAGGGCTTGGGTGCGTCCTCAGCCTTTGGGCCCCCCATCGAGGGTCCCCTGACAGTTGAGGCAGTGGCTAATGGGGCTCGTGGTTTGGGGTCAGATACTAGCATTTGGAGTCTGGCTCCACCGCTTCCAGCTTTGTGGCTGGTGGGGAGCAGTCGCTTCTCCCCTCCAAGCCTTGGTGCCCTGGCTTGGGAATATGAGCCAGGCCCCTCCTCCACCCCCCGACACCAATGAGACTGCTTTACCCAGAGCCTAAAGGGCATCATCTAACTTAATTCTCATACCCCCGCTAGGGAGGCAGAAGCATGATTCCCATTCCACAGATGAGGATGTTGAGGCTCTGAGAGGGGAAATGACTGCCCCAGAGTCACACAGCAGGAGCTGGCCAACAGCCTGCATGGTGCCATGGCCTGGAGCCCCTCACCTACCACCCTGTGTGGCCTCTGTCTCCGGCCAACCCTGCCTTGCTCAGGCCTTAAATCACCACAACCAGCACAGGCCCTGGGGTACAGTAGGTGCTCAATAAACAACTGAAGGAGGGAAATGAACTGAGTGTTCACTGGATGCCTGGAGGTAGGGAGCCCCTGCAAGGCTCCACCTAGAGCCCGCCTGGGACAGAGGTGTCTCAGGCTGGGACAAAGCCTGCGGAAGCCTGGGTAGAAGATAATTTTGACTTGGTGTGTAGAGGCTTCTGGGCCTCATGTGTGCATTGCTAGAAGGGGAAGGGAAGAAATATTCCAGAGGAGAGCACAGCACAGGCAAAGGCCTGGAGGCTGGAACGTGTGAGCAGGGTTGGGGTGTGAAGGTGAGCCTGGGGTTGTCTGGGTTAGATCACCAGGCCTCAAGTGCCAGAACAGGTTCATTCCATACGCAGAAGGGAGTCATGCAGGGCTTGGGAGCCCCAGGAGGAAGGCTCGGGAAGGAACTGGCCTGGGAGGCATCCAGATCACTGGCCCCACCTCTAGATGCCCAGCCCAGGGTTGGCAGGGCCCAGACAAGGCAGCACGCTGGGAATGGGGGGGGGGGGCAGGTGAGAAAGAGCAGAGTTTGGTGGGGCTCTGACGGGCATTGTGTTCCTCAGGAGGACACGCAGAGGGTCCCCCAGAGCTAGAGAGCTGCTAGACCCCAGGTAGTCCTGGTCTTCTTCCTCCCTGCACCTTGGTTCCACACCTCCAGCCTTAAGCCTTGGGCTGTGGGGTCGGGTGGGCCTGGTTTGTGTTGTAGCCTTGAGATCTCTTCACTTTATGCCTCTTGCCAATTCCCTCGGCCGCTCCCAGACTCAGATTCCTCGTCTGTGAAATGGGCGTGGGGAGAGGAATGAGACGTCTGCCTAGCAGCTTCCCTGGGCCTGACCCCGCCAGCCTAGCCTGTCTTATTTAATGCTCATGGCTCACCTGCCCCATTAGCTCAGCAAACAGGCTCAGAGAGGGGAGGCAACTTGTAAGGCTTACACATTGTAGAGCTCATCAGTGTCAAAGCCAGAATCCAAACCCAAGCCCCTGCCCTTAGCCGTGGTGCCTGACAGCTTCCCAGAGCATGTCTTGTATACTGCTAAGCCCGCACGCTTTCACAGGGCGGGATGCGCTGGAGAAGAGCCCGGACGGAGCTCGTGGGGGGGCACAGCAGAGACAGAAGCATTGAGGCTGGGCCCAGCACCCTCCCCTGCATGCCTGTGATTTCCACCCCTCCTGAAGGGTCCAAGACAGGATGGGGAGGCGGAGCCCCCAGACCTGGCTCAGGTTGTCCCCTGGGTTTGGCCTCCCCCTTCTGTGGGCTCCAGCACCCTGATGCCTGCCACCCCCGCAGATCAGCCTGAACGAGAACATGCAGGTGGTGAGCAGGCGGGTGGTGACTGTGGCCTATGGGGAGCCCGTGCACCGTGTCATGCAGTTTGACCCAGCAGACTCCGGTTACCTTTATCTGATGACATCCCACCAGGTGAGGCCAGAGCCCCAGCCCAACCCCATCCCAGCGCCAGTGAGCCCTCTTACTTGCCTGGCCTTTGCACATGCTGTTCCTCTGCCAAGAGCGCCCTCCTCCCTCCATCACCCTTATCTGCTGCCTCCACCTTGCCCTCCGTCTCCCAGCACGGATCCCGCCTCTGTAGGGAAATCTTGTCTCCCGTGTTCCCCCATTAAAGTATTGAGCCTCAGTTTCCCTAGCCTCTCATGGCCCTTGCCATGCTGACCATACCACCTCCCCAAGAGAGAGGCTGGCAGTCCCACTGAGCTGGGTCCCCACCTCTGCCCCCAGATAGCCAAGGTGAAGGTCGCTGCCTGCGATGTGCACTCCACCTGCGGGGACTGCGTGGGTGCGGCAGATGCCTACTGTGGCTGGTGCGCCCTGGAGTCACGGTGAGGCTGGAGACCAGCAGCGGCTGGGCCAGGAGGGCTGTGGGGGTGGGAGGAGCCAACCTGGGTCCTGACCCTGTGGTACCACCCCAGGTGCACCTTGCAGCAGGACTGCACCAACTCCAGCCAGCAGCATTTCTGGACCAGTGCCAGCGAGGGCCCTGGCCGCTGTCCGGCCATGACTGTCCTGCCCGCTGAGATCGACATGCACCAGGAGTACCCAGTGAGTCCCTGGGGAGGCAAGAGCCAGCTCAGGACACAGAGGGGAGCCTCTCTTCACCCAACACCCAGATCCCGAGAGGTGGAGACTCCCACCCATGGTGCCCCAAGGACCTGAAGACAAATAGAACAGTGACAGTGACTGGGCTTTCCTGAGCACCTAGTAGGTGACAGGCATGTGCTCCGTGTGTGATGACCTGCTCTGTTAGGGCTCACACACGCTGTGAAGCAGATGCTTTTAACATCCCCATTTTATAGGTGGGGAAACTGAGGCACCGAGGGTAAAACGACTTGCTGCAGGTCACGCAGGGAGTGGTAGCACTGGAATCTAAACTCAGGCAGCTTCCAGAGACCCAGGAGGGAGGGGACAAGTTGGAGGATGGGAGGACAGTGAGTCCCACCCACCTTTTCCAGCACAGGGAGGGGAGGAGGGACCACCAGGTGCCAGACTGCAAGTTCTCATGTCAGAAACATAAACCTGTAACGCAGGGGACTGGGGCTCCCCCTGTCTTGTGCAGCCTTGGTGGTGGGGATTCTGGGCCCTGGCAAGGGGTGGGAGCTGAGGGTCAGACAGGCCTGGGCCCTGTGCAGCCAGCTCTCAGTGACTTCTCTGAGGATGGGGGTCCTCCTCTCACCCTGGGGGGCTCTGACAGCCCAGCGCCAGCCTGTAGCTGCTTAGCATCTGAGGTTCCTCTGCCCCACCCCGGTGTTAATCACACATCACAGAGTTCTTCCCTCGTTCATTCAGTCATTCATTCCTTGGACAAATATTGAGCACCTACTATGTGCCAAGCACAGCTCTAGACCCTGGGGACACATCAGTGATCAGGACAGACCCCTAGCCCCAGGCTTGTTGGGGAGGAGAATAGGCAAGATAAAACCTGAAGGTGATGCTAAGTACTGTGGAGAAAACAAAAGCGGAACGGGGGTGGGGAGCAGGTGGTGGGTGCAGACATCTCAGGCCAGGTCCCCTCGGGCAGAGGGAACTGCCAGTGCAAAGGGCCTGAAGCCGGAACAAGATCACCTGTTTTGGAGAGTATTAGGGGATGGGGTCAGAGGTCACAGGGGCCAGATCATGCAGAGCTGCCTTGACCACTGTAAGAAGTTTCATTTTGCCGGGCGCGGTGGCTCAAGCCTGTAATCCCAGCACTTTGGGAGGCCGAGGCAGGTGGATCACGAGGTCGAGAGATCGAGACCATCCTGGTCAACGTGGTGAAACCCCGTCTCTACCAAAAATACAAAAAATTAGCTGGGCATGGTGGCGCATGCCTGTAATCCCAGCTACTCAGGAGGCTGAGGCAGGAGAATTGCCTGAACCCAGGAGGCGGAGGTTGCGGTGAGCCGAGATCGCGCCATTGCACTCCAGCCTGGGTAACAAGAGCGAAACTCCATCTCAAAAAAAAAAAAAAAAGTTTCATTTTGCAGCTGGGGAAACTGAGGTTCAGAGGGTCACATGTAGGGCATAGCCTTCTAGCCCTGGGTCCTGGCATCACCACCCCTTCCCCTAGGGGACATTCAGGCAGGTCCAGATGTCATCGCTGAGTCGGTGCACAGCGCTGTGACCGACTGTGAGGGGGGTCGCCCAGGCCCCCAGAGCTGAGGGCCTCTTGCCCCCAGGGCATGATCCTGCAGGTCTCTGGCAGCCTGCCCAGCCTCAGCACCATGGAGATGGCCTGTGACTACGGGAACGATGTCCGCACCGTGGCTCGGGTCCCGGGCCCTGCCTTTGGTCACCAGATCGCCTACTGCAACCTCCTGCCGAGGGACCGGTTCCCGCCCTTCCCCCCCAACCAGGGTAAGCACACTGGGCTGTTGGCACAGCCCCGGAGGGGCAGAATGGTGGACTTTCAGGCATGGGGATGGCAGGGAGCCCGAGGCTACAGTCTCTGATGTTGGTGGCAATCCCCTGCCCCCATGCCCCTCTCCCTGGCTTCCCCATCCATTCCAGACCACATGACCGTCGAGATGTCTGTGAGGGTCAATGGGCGGAACATCGTCAGGGCCAATTTCACCATCTACGACTGCAGCCGAATTGCACAAGTGTACCCCCACACAGCGTGAGTGGCGTGGGGGGCTTGCCTCCAAGTGGTGGAGAGAGGAACTCGTCCCCAGGAAGGGTCTTTGCTGTCAGGGGGCCCTGGGAAGAAAAATCGTAGCATCGTAGAGGTAGACAGGCCTCTGAGTTGTTCATTCACCAGCACATTGATTCATTCCACAGTAAGTGCATACTGCCTGATGCCCAGCCTCTGCAGACAGCCAGGCTGGACGGGGCAAAGTACTTTGATTATACTCAGTTTAGTCTCTTTTAACTCCTCTTTGTATACCTCTTATAGCAGGCAGCTCACTACCTTAAAGACCCAATACTTCCCAGGCAGCTCCAACATGAGAAAGACCTTTCCCTGTGCTGGGATCTGCCTTATGGGTTCCAGTTCCTGGAACAGGGATGAAGTGAGGGGTGGGGAACCAGGAGTTGAGGGCCCCCCCTGTCTTCCAGCTGCACCAGTTGCCTGTCGGCACAGTGGCCCTGTTTCTGGTGCACCCAGCAGCACTCCTGTGTCTCCAACCAGTCCCGGTGCGAGGCCTCACCAAACCCCACGGTAAGCCAGGCTTGGGGGTCCCCCTGCCTCTACTGTTTTATTACTTTTCTTAAAAAAAAAAAATTCACACATTGAGAGTGTGTCCATTCCCTTGCATATTCCTCCTTAGCTTTGGCTTTAACAGCTATGAGAGGCTCATCACATACCGTGGCGCGCGGAACCCACCCCCTGTTGCTGGGCATACCGAGTCCTTCCTCTTTCTTGCATTTTGGTATAGCCAGGGCACTATGCATATCCCTGATGATTCCCTGAAGACTGCTTCTTAGAATGACATATTGGGGTGATAGTGTGGCCATAGTTTTACACCTTGAGCTCAACTGCCTTCCAGAAGCCTGAGCCAGTTTACACCCCCACCTACAGTAGGAATACCATTTCAACAACCCTAGGTGTTTAGGGCAATTCATTTGTCCTCAAGGCCTACAGAGGTGATTTGCTTCAGGTCACCCAGCCAGGCAGTACCAGATTGGGCCTTAAACCAAATACCTCTGTCCCTGGAGCCCATATTCTCCCCTCTTCTGAAAACCAGGAACTGGGTGGAAAGGGCCCTGCCTGGGTTTCCGCACCAGCAGTGGCATCCCAAGGGCGGGTGGTGCTGCAGCTGTCCCTGGACAAGGAGGACAGGCTGGCCTCAGAAACCGCACGCTCCCGGGTCCTCTTGCTCATGTCAGTCCCTAGGGGCCTGCAGTCTGACTTCATGATTGTTGGGGGCCAGGCCTGCCCCGGTGCTGCATGATGGCTGGGTTTAATCGACTAAATGGTAATTAAATGGTGAGAAGGGGCAAGAGGAGGAAATGTAAAAATGGATCCGTCTAGGCTTATTCGTGTAAAAATACAGTAAAAATGGACATGCCACGTACCTTGCCCCTGGTTGGTTTCTGGGACGTGTTCACTTTCCAGGTGGCCTCTCACCTTTGCCCAGGAACCCTCTAAGGCCACTGCAGCCCATGCCAGGGATGGCAAAGTGGGATGCCTGGGACATTGGCTGCGCTGATAAGACCTAGCCGGGTGGGATGTGCCAGGGTCCTAAGATCACAGCTCGTCACCTCTCAGACTGGCCCATATCAGGGCTGAGGTGGGCTGGGGTGGTGTACCAGGGCCCTGGCAGCTTATCTCTCCAGGAAAAGGCTGCTCCTGCCCATTTGCCAGGTGGCACAACCGAGGTAGCCAACATGGCACCTGGTGCCCTGGCTCTCTACAGAAGGAGGTCACTGGGGCCCCACCCTGGACACACATCCTGGGGAAGCAGCCCCAGCCTCTTGGCACTGGGCTCAGAGAATCTTCTCAGGTGCTAAGGAAGGGGCTGGGAGTACCTCCTGCCTGACCCCCATAACTGCTTTGAAGAAGAGCCCGGCAGGGGCCGTGCTTAAAGAGGGGCATGGTAGGGGGGCTGCCAGCACTGGAGGGGAGCCCAGTGGAGTCTGTGCAGCTAAACCACAGGGGAGCCCTGGGCTGCTCCTGGACCTCCAGATTCCACAGTTAGGGCCCCACTAGGACTTCTGCTCTTGTTTGGGGCCCCCATCTCAACCACGTCTTCCTTCCAGCCCCCAGCCCAGGGCTGTGTACACAACAGGGGCTTGGTGATAGCAGTGTGAAGCAGGCAGCAGCCTGCTCCTTGCTCTAACCCAGGGGATGCAAGGAGGACCTAGCCTCATCACAGCCCGTTCAGCATTTATTGAATGCCTGCTGTATGCCTTAGTCAGTACTGGGCCCTGGGAAAGAACCGAGCTGGACTGGTCCTGCCCTTCCCATCATGAGCCAAGAGCCTCAGGTGTGACTGTGGCTGTATGATCTTGGGGAAGCTACTGAATCTCTCTGTGCCTCTGTTTCCCCATCTATAAAACGGGACCTGCCTCAAGGGCTTTGGTAGGGATCTGGAATTATGCCTGTTAGGCACCAACTCTATACTTGGCACATAGTAGGTACTCACTACAAAGCCACCATACACCTTGGGAACTGAGGGCCACTGTGTGGGTGGGCCAGAGATGATTTCTCTTGAGAGGGGACCTTTTGCCAGTTCTTAAGAGATGCATAGGAGCTCACCAGCTGGGAGGGGGTTCCATGGCAGTGCCCCTTGAGATGGCTGTCCCCCGGGTCTGCAGTTCTTCAGGCCAGGAGCTGGGCTGGGGACATGGAGAAGGGCTGTCTGGGAATTACGGCAATCTAGCAGAAGAGGCAGCTCTGTCCCAGGCTTGCAGGAGGCTCTGAACTGATGCTTAATTTGGCATTTAATGAAGTGCCAGGTAGTCATAGTGGTGCCGTGGTCTCTGGGCAGACGGTGGGCAGCAAGATCTGCACACCACTTGGCCCCTCGGGAGCTGGAAGAAGTGTCCCTGGGAAGGGAGGTGCTAGGGCCTGAGCCTCCTGTCATGTTCCCATTGTCCCTCACGGTCCCCACAGGAAAGACGTGGGAGGTGGAGGATGCTGGAAGGAGGGCTCCAGCTTTGGGGGAGGCAGGGAGGAAGCTGGATGTGTACCCTGTTTGCAGGTGCTGGAGGGATGAGGTAGTTTCCCTGGGGGTGGCATTCCCAAGGACCACTCATAGGGGTAGGTGGTCACGAGGGGCCAGTGGAGAGAGTGGAGCAGTAGGAACATGGGGGCAATTGTGGGGGCCCCTGGGAGTGCAGAGAGGTAGGGAGGGACCAGGCCAGGGGGGTTCAGGGTCCCTGGATTGCTGAGTGCCCTGATGATATGGGACAGCAATTCTCCCCTGGAAGCATAGGAGCGGCCCTGTGAGAGCTGTGAGGAGGACTCCAGCCTCGGTTCTGTAGAATAGGGGTGAATATCCACCTGGCCAAGGGTTACAAGTGGCCAAGGGAAGTGGGGTGGCCCTCAGGCATGGTCCCACATGATTCACTGTGGGGTCCCTCTTGTGAGAACGCCTCCTGCCCTGACTCTCACGCCTCAGGCTTCTCATTGGCACCTACCCACCGATGGGCTGGGGCCAGGAGGACAGGCTGGGTCCCTGCCAGCTGCAAAGCAGACCTGGCAGTGGCTTGGAGGCCCTAGTGGAAACATGTGGGTTCCGTGCCCTGGGATTCCATAGGGTTTATACACAACACAGAAGGGCAGCCTGAGGTCTGCAGAGGGCCTGGGGCTGGCTCTGTCTGGGGGCTTTGCCTAGAGAGGGCCCTTCCTCCGTGTAGGAACACGGAGGCCTGGAGAGGGTCAGTGGCTCGTGTGCTCTGGCACAGGGAGCCAGCAGCACCGGGGCTTGGCTATGCTGCTTCTCCAGCCAAGGCTCCTGAGGTCTATACCAGGCCCCGTCCCTCGGAGAACTCGCCACTCTGGCCTCGTGGTCAGCAAACATTCTGGACAACTGGAGTGTTCCTGTGCTGGCCATTTCACCGTAGGCAAACCGTTTTGCTTCTGTGTGTCTGTTTCCCATTCTGTAAAATGAGTGTAATGGTAGTGTCTACCTTCTAGGGTTGTTGGGAGCGGAATACAGAGTGCGAAGTGCTCACAACGGTCCCGGCAGAGGGAGGGCTAGATGAGCTGGCAGGGGCCACAGTATCCATTATCATCATCTTTATTGTTGTGGGCACTGGCATCCCCTCGACGTCTGGTTTTGGGCTGGGGTCCCTGAGGGGAATCAGTCCCTGTCCTGCCCTTATCTGATGTAGAATAAAGAAGTCCCCTACATTTTGTCCCAAGGCCTTTGGCCTGGCCAGGTGACCTGATGTGGACACACGTGGCCCATGGGTGCTTTTGCTTCCTGGCCTGATTTTAACCCAGATCCTTCCGCAACCAGGCTTGGGCAGGAGGGCAGAGTAGGAAGCCCCTGGGCTGAAGGGTGGTTGTAGGCTACTTAGCATGGGTATGGCTGCTCCAAGGTCCCCAGTTCTGCTCTGCTTATGGTCCCAGCAGGTCAGACTCAGGAGTGGGAGGAGGCAGGAATGGCTCACCGGAGCCACCAGGGCTGGAGGACCCAGGGCAGGTCAAGGGATCTGTACTTCCCAGCTCAGAGCGGTCACTGGTGGATGTGGTGGGAACAGCCCTGCCCCTGGTCTCTGCCCTGCCCCCAGGCCTCAGTTTCCCATTCTGTACAGTGGGGCCTGGACCTCAGGAGCCTGGAGACAGACTGGAATCCCTGCAGTGGGGTTGGATGTCTGCATCTTAACAATGCCCCAGCTGAGGACACCAGAGTCGGGTGTCTGGGGCTTCAGGGGCCGGCCCTGTGCTCTGCCTCAGGCGACTCACTGTCCTCAGAGGCTCAGAATCTCCGAATCTCCCCTTCCATCCTGCCACACTCCCTCCTCCCTCTTCCTTTCCATCCCTCCTCCCTTCTCCCTCCCTCCCTTCCCTCCCTCCCTTTTTCCCCCCTCCTCCTTCCCTCCCTGAAACAGCTGCCTCACCAGGCCTCAGTGACTTTACCACTAACCAAGGGCCAATCATGTGCTGTGCCCCCGAGAGCCTGGACCCTTCCTGGGAGTATCTGGGGCTGGCACCTTCACCCAGAGGCTGTGACTTGTCCTCAGGCCATGGGAAGGGGTGTCCCCTGGAGACCGGTGGTACCTGGCCCTCTGAAATGTCCTCCTGGCGTTCAGAGCCCTCCTATGGGCTTTTCTATGGGCTGTTGGGAAGCTCTAGATTTCTCTTGACTGAATTGCTTAACACGGGTCAGTCAGGAAGCTGGAGTTTCAGCCCTAGGGGTGTCTCGGGGAGTGGGTGCAGCTCCCTATTCTACTACTGGGAAAGGTAAAGCCAAGACAGGGAGGAGCTGCGCCTGGAGCTCGGCCTGCCAGCCTCCTCTGAGGCCTGGGAGCGCTCGCGGAGGAAACTGGGCCCACCACCGGGCGGGTCATCCCATCTGCCGATGCCCACCTTCCTCATCTTTAAATGGGGCCAATGCGACCTGCCCATAGGTTGGAAGACAGTGGTGGGTGGGGGGCACAGGGTGGTGGTGGCGGCCATTGGGACTGAATGACTAGAGCTTTCTCCCCAGGGAGGCAGGACTGCACGGGGCAGGCTGGGGCACAGTGAGTCCTCCTGCCTCTTCTCTGAAACGCCCCTGTGTCACCCTCTCCTCTGATTTTCTCTGCAGAGCCCTCAGGACTGCCCCCGGACCCTGCCCTCACCCCTGGCGCCTGTGCCCACGGGTGGCTCCCAGAATATCCTGGTGCCTCTGGCCAATGCTGCCTTTTTCCAAGTAAGTAGAGGCCAGGCCAGCCCCGGGTGGGGCCAGGAGGAGGCCAGGAGCATGCAGGTCACTGACTGCCCCTGTGTCCCGGTGTGACCCCTGCTCTGGGTCTGTTGCAGCGCCATGGTTCCGGTGTGGGCTTTGCTTTTCTTTCTCTGAGTTTCCACATTCCGCATGAGGAAGCCCCACTCTGGCTGCAGAAAGAGGAAGTGGTGAGGGCCAGGCCAAGGGGGACAGCCAGGTGCCAGCAGCTGCCAAAAGGAAGCCAGTGCCCCCAGGCTGTCCTGCCCCGTGCTGCAGCTGGAGGGTGGACACTGCCCGTGTTGGTCCCTATCCTGCCCTTCCTTAGCCTAAGCTGTGACCGTGGACACACCCGCCCACCGCCAAGCCCACTGTCCTGTGGTTGGCTTCCATGTCTTCCCTGCGGAAGGACTGGAGAACCCCTCAGCACCCCATTCCTCATTGTCCAGATGGGGAAGATGAGGCCAGGAAGGAAAAGTAGATGATACTGGGTCACGCAGCACAGGGCTGGACTTCTGCTTGGCCCTGGACTCCCCATCCAGTGCTCGTCTTTGCAACCAGCCCCGCCCTCACCATCTGGGCTGGGGGTGGGGACGCAGCTCCTTTCCAGTCCCCTCGTCCCCTCCTGGAGGCACGTCTTGGGTGGGAAGCGTTGATGAGTCCTGGAGGCATGCCAGCCATCCCCCTCCCCAGCTCCCTGGAACTCGCCATCTGTTGCTTCCACGGAGGAGCTGAGGCCCGTGAGGGCTGTCACACGTGGGGGCCACGTGCCTGGCATCTGGGATGTGTTGGGAAGCCTCGCGGCAGGGGCTGGAGCTCTGGGAAGGCCAGGGTGGGGCCTGCCCTCAGCCCTCAAGCGCCACCCTGCAAGAGTTGGGGCAAGCGCCTCCAGGAGCAGCCAGGGGCCTGGGCGGGTGGGCAGGATGGGCTGTGGGCCCCGGGATGGGGAGGCGAGAGCCTGACTTAAGCCCTTCGGATTCTTCCCAGCTGTGTGGCGGGGCAGCCTGTGCTCTGATTGCACTGCAGGGGCGCCTGCCCTCCTGCCCCCCGGCCTGCTCTTAGAACACTTAAGGCAGCCGGCAGGGGCCTGTTCGCTGAGCATACACCCTGCGGAGGCCTGGGACAGGCTGGCTGTGCTATCCTGAGGTGGCTGAGGACTCAGAGGAGGGACCCGTCTCCAGCTCAGCGTGGCAGGGGACAACACAGGTTTTTGGCCCCGTCAGCAGTCACTTCCCTGTATTAGCTTCCAGGCTGGGACCCCAGAAAAACAGGGAGGTTGACCTGCACTCTCCTCAGGGTGTCACATCTGCCAGCCACAGGGACATAAACAGGAAGCTCTGCCACGCGGCTGGCTGGGGCTTGGCTTAATACACAAAACCTGGGTCTGTTCACTCAGCAAAGAGTACTGGTGCTGCTCCTGAGAGGGCCAGATGAGCCTGGGGAACTGAGCCCTGTGGACCCATGACACAAACATTATTGGATACTTCCTGTATACTAATGATAGCAAGCACATATTAGGCACCTACAGTGTGCAGCCCTCTGAGGCACATAATCTCCGGTTTTCCCTGCAACCCTATTCCCATTGTCCAGGTAGGAAAACCAAGCCTCAGAGAAGTGGGGGTGACTTGCATGAGGTCACACAGCTGGGAAGATGCAGAGGTGGGGTTTGAACCCAGGCCAGGGCTCTTCCAGCTGCTTTCTGCTGCCCTTAGGGGTGGTGTCAGAGGGGCTGAGGCCCAGCCCTCACCCTCCCCAGTGGGAGAGGAGACAAGTTAACAGCAGGGCAAGGGGCTAGGGGTGGTGCCTGGCACACAGGGACGGGGGCGGCTCTCGGAGCTTCGCAGCGCCCCAGCAGACACCTGAATACTTGCTGCTGAGGGAATGAATGAGGATCAAGTGAGGCATACCCCTTTGATTTGAGGGGAGCATCTGGGAAGACTTCAGAACAGGGGGCTTCTGAGCTGGATTGAGCTTTGCTGGGTGGTAGGAAGGAGCCAGCTATTCAGGTGGAGGGGAGGGCTTGGGCAAAGGCCGGGGCAGGAGAGCCTGGCTGTGTTGAGTGTTGGGCACATCTGGGCAGGGCCTGGTAGGGCAAGGTAGGAGGTGGTAAGGCTCAAAGAGCAGGGGAGCCCCACTGGGAGTGGCGCCTTCCGAGCTGAATACAGGGCCCCTGGGTTGGACCACGGGGATGCTGGAGAGGCTTTCAGTGGCGCTGAGAGCACGAGGCCGAAGTTCTCGGCACTCTTGCATTCTTGGCCTCCCTCCAACCTCGGATGTGATGGCCGGGAAGGGCAGCTGGGGGGACGGGACAGCCTGGACAAAGGACTGACAGTTCAGCCAAACCCACCTTTCCAACGGCGGCCCGTGCTGTCCTCCTGGAGTCGGAGGGCGATGCGTGCTGGCTTGGCTCTCCTCAAGCCCGCCTCCCACTCCGTTTCCCACAGGGTGCAGCCCTGGAGTGTAGTTTTGGGCTGGAGGAGGCCTTCGAGGCTGTGTGGGTGAATGAGTCCACCGTACGCTGTGACCAGGTGGTGGTGAGTTGGGTGACTCCAGCATGGGTGGAGGGTGGGCCTGCACAAGTCTAGATGCTGTACCCCTCACCCTGCCCTGCCCCTCTCTACCTTCTGCTTCCCCCATCCCCAGCAGCCCCACCCTCATCTGTCTCTAGGACACCCACCCCTAGCAGAGCCCCAGGCACCGCCCATGCCCCCCATGCTCTTTTCTGTCCTTCTGCAGCTACATACGACCCAGAAAAGCCAGGTGTTCCCGCTGAGTCTCCAGCTAAAGGGACAGCCAGCCTGGTTCCTGGACAGCCCTGAGCCCATGACAGGTGGGCCGTGGGGCCTCAGCGCGGTGGGTGGGGCTCAGCCTTGCAGGACTTATTCCAGTGGTTGCCCCAAAGCCACAGACGCCCCCATTGTTCCCCAGCACATACACAGCCTCATATCCCAGCCCTGCCATTCTGCCCCAGGCTCCAGGACTTGGAGTCTCCATGCTTGCTTTCCCCTGCAGCCTGATTGTGCCCATGCAAAATAGGACATAGTCTCTCTGCAGAGCTTGTGAGGACCTGCTAAGCCGGGGCTTGCCCAGGCTTGAGCGTGGCATCTGGGGCAGGGTTCAGCGCCCCACGCCCCTCGAATGATGGCTGCACAGTTGCTGGGACTGTCTGTGTTGGGTCAACTCTCCAGACAACCCTCTGTTCACGGGGAGTCTCAGGCATCCCTGGTGGATGTGATGCCCTCCAGATTCCCACCATGAAGGCCCCAGAACAGCCCTGCATACCCAAGGCCCTGGAGAGCCCTCCCTGCCCTCCCCCTTGGGCTACTTGGAGGGTTTGAAGCCCCCAAGTCCTCAGAGCCCACATTGCTCAGGGGTCCCCAGCATCACCAGGGGTGATCAGACCCACTGAGGCCTGGGGAGCTCCACCACCCACAGGCCTTGTGAGCTCGGGCGCGTCCCTCCTCTCTCAGCCGCAGCCTCTTCTCCATGAAGTGAGGCTGACCCGAGGCTCCCAGCTAGAGTCTGTGAGGGGAAGGAAATCAATCAAGTGGGCACTGTGCCCAGCACAGGCCCCGGGGTTTCGGGAAGGGGCTAAGAACCTCACGGGGGCCTGACCCCCAGAACCAGGACTGCCGCTGGGTGGGACACCGCAGTGATGGTTGGTGAATGTGAAGGGGACACCGCTGATGGGGCGTACTCTGAGAGCGGGGCTGACTGGGCTACCTCATGTCTCTCCAGCCGTGGTCTATAACTGCGCCACTGGCAGCCCCGACTGTTCCCAGTGCCTGGGCCGTGAGGACCTGGGTCACCTGTGTGCGTGGAGTGACGGCTGCCGCCTGCGGGGACCCCTGCCGCCCCTGCCTGGCACCTGCCCCGCCCCCGAGATCCGTGAGGTAAGCAAGCCCCGTGGAGGCACATGTGCAGCGCCCACGAGGGTCCCGCTCCTTGGGGACTCAATGGCACACACACCAGCACCTGGGTGCAGGATCACCTGTGAACAAAAGGAAGTGATCTGCCTCGCAGAGCTGATGTTTCAGTGGGGGAGGTGGACAGTAATAAATAAGGAAATGAATAAATCATCATAGACGAAATTGCAAGTGTGGCATGGTGGAGACGCCGAGGGCTGTGTCGTTATTTTGGGGGGTACTGTGACCACTAAAGCCACCAATGACGTGACCAGACATGGCCCCTGGGAGCTGACCTCAGCATCCTCCAGGAGATCCCCTCAGTGGTGTCCCCAGGCCAATGTGGGCTCAGTAACGCGTACCCACGTTCTCCTCGGCAGCGCGGTGACCTGCCAAGTGGTCGCGGTCCCAGCCCTGCCTGAGCCTCCAGACCTTCCTTTGAGCAGCGGGTCTGCATGCCCTGCCCTGCTAGGTGCTCATGACTGCGGTCAGAAGCCTGCTGGCCTCCCATCCTCAGACCCCGTTTGTCCCTCTCTCGGGTCACCTGGCAGATTGAACCCCTGAGTGGCCCGTTGGACGGCGGGACCCTGCTGACCATCCGAGGCAGGAACCTGGGCCGGCGGCTCAGTGACGTGGCCCACGGTGTGTGGATTGGTGGGGTGGCCTGTGAGCCACTGCCTGACAGATACATAGTGTCGGAGGAGTGAGTAGCCACGGTGCCCCTGCCCACCCTCTGCAACAGTGCCAGCCTCTGCGCTCTGCCCTTCTCCTCCCTCCCTCCCTGTCCTCCATTGTCACTCTGCTACTTTCCGGCAACCTGTTGCTTACGGGCCTCTGGCCCTGTGCCAAAGCTGTTCCCACCACACATCCTGCCATTTCTGCTTGGGGCATCTGCTTTATGCTTCCAGCTCTTGCTCTGATGCCCACTCTTCTGGGAAGCCCTCACGGGCTGCCCTAGCTCAGCCCTTCTTCCACCTAAGCCTTGCTCTGAGGAAAATCATTTCCAGTTAAGAAAGGCTGAGGCTACTGGCATGCTTAGAGATCTGGGCCTTGCCCAGAGGGGCCCTAGGCAATGTGCGTGAGCAGAGACTGAGCTGGCTTTCCTTTCGGGAGGCCGTGTATCGGGCATGTGGAAGAACCGGCATCTACCAGCCCAGCCCAGCGGACGTTCTCGTGATCAGAGACCGTCTTATCCCACCTCCTTGTCTTACAGTTGCAGAACGGTGGGAAACTCACAGGGTGAATTATACCTAGAAGGCATTGGAAGTGTGGCATGGAGTGGGACGATCCCTTAGCCTGGCTCCAGGGTGGCCGTGAGGGCTGAGGACCTGCTGGCTGCCCCCACTGACCACAGCATCTCCCCTCAGGATCGTGTGTGTCACAGGGCCAGCCCCAGGGCTACTCTCAGACGTGGTGACAGTGAATGCCTCCAAGGAGGGCAAGTCTCGGGACCGCTTCTCCTACGTGGTAAGGGGGGCTGCAGCCCACTGTCTGGCCTGCCCAGCACGCATGCTCCCAGGGACTGACCCAAGGCCCAAATGCCTGTCTTCCTCCCACAGCTGCCCCTGGTCCACTCCCTGGAGCCTGCCATGGGACCCAAGGCTGGGGGCACCAGGATCACCATCCATGGGAGTGATCTCCACGTGGGCTCCGAGCTCCAGGTCCTGATGAATGACACAGACCCCTGCAGGGAGCTCATGTAAGCCCCTAGGCCTGGCCCACCCCTTCCAGCCCAGAGAAATCAACGTGCTCAGGGACTGGCGGGCTGGAGGTGACATCCTTGAGCCAAGTGTCACCTGGGTCTTCGCTGGCTGTGTCCCCTAAGCCAAGCCCCTTCCCCTCTGAGCCTTAGTTTCCTCAGCTGGTAATAGTACCAGTAATTGGGAGAAGGGCTTTGTGCCAGGTATACAGTAGGTGCTCCATAAGTAACAACTGTGATGAGAATGATGTTGATTACACACTCAGATATTCCGGCTGGCCCAGGGGTGTGGTGAGTGGCAGGCTCCATGTGGTTGGACCCTCATGGCGAAACACCTTTGTCTTTATTATGCACTTACTGTGTACCAGACCCTACTAATGGGCATTGCTGGGGACACCAAGAGGAGCCCAATATAGTCCTCAGGCGAAGGGCAGACACACCCACAGGAAGTAGGAACATCTGTCGGGGCCAGGATTGGGAGAAAAGTCAATGCCTTCAGGGATCTGGGGAGAGAGGCTTCATCAGGGGTGAGGACGGGAGAGAAGATTTGGGAAGGCTTCCCAGAGGAGGTGGGATGGGGCAGAATTTGGAAGTATAATGAAACGGTTGGGTGCTAACGGCAGAAGATGAGTTGGGACCAGTTGAGGAGGCCTTGAACCCCGGGCCAAGTGCATGGGCCTGTGCAGGTCTTGGGGGCTTTGGCGGTGGGTGAGCTGCAGGAGGCAGGCCCTGCTGATAAGCTGCTGCTCCCCCAGGCGCACAGACACTAGCGTCACCTGCACCGTGCCTGAGGCGGCCCTGGCGGCTCCGGTGCCCGTGTGTATGCGCTTCGAGCGTCGGGACTGCGTGCACGGCAACCTCACCTTCTGGTACATGGAGAACCCAGTCATCACAGCCATCAGTCCCCACCGCAGCCCTGTCAGGTGAGACTGATACCTCGCCCTTCCCCCAGGCTCTCTGGGGCTGCGGGTGGACTGATGGGTCTCGTCGTCCCCCACAGTGGCGGCAGGACCATCACAGTGGCTGGCGAGCATTTCCACATGGTGCAGAATGTGTCCATGACTGTGCACCACATTGGCCGGGAGCCCACGGTGAGGCAGCTGGGGGCCTGATGGGTGGGAGGGGGTGGCCCAGGCACAGCCAGGGCCCTAACTGACCAGGTCTCCTCCCACTGCCTCTGTGTCTCCTCAAACTCCACTCCCCCCGTCTCTCCACGTCCATCCGTCCATCCGTCCTGCATCCCGGCCTCGGCCCCTGGCCCTCCTGCACTAGCTCTGCAAGGTTCTCAACTCCACCCTCATCACGTGCCCATCCCCTGGGGCCCTGAGCAACGCCTCAGCGCCAGTGGACTTCTTCATCAATGGGCGGGCCTACGCAGACGAGCTGGCTGTGGCTGAGGAGCTGCTGGACCCCGAGGAGGCACAGCAGGGCAGCAGGTTCCACCTGGACTACCTCCCCAACCCACAGTTCTCCACGGCCAAGAGGGAAAAGTGGATCAAGCACCACCCCGGGGAGCCCCTCACCCTCGTCATCCACGTGAGCACCTCAGGGGCTGGGTAGGCAGGGGCGAGAGAGCCAGCCTCAGCCGTGGGCCTCACGAGCACCTCCCCACGAGTGCCCCCCTTTGCATCCACAGAAGGAGCAGGACAGTCTGGGGCTCCAGAGTCACGAGTACCAGGTCAAGATAGGCCAAGTGAGCTGCGACATCCAGATTGTCTCTGACAGAGTCATCCACTGCTCGGTCAATGAGTCCCTGGGCGAGGCTGAGGGGCAGCTGCCCATCACAGTGAGTGGATGGGGTGCCGGAGCAGGGCAGACCCAGCCCCCAGCCCTGGCCTGTCTGCCAAGCATCTGCCCCTCACCCAGCACCTGAACTCACTGAGCATTTTCATGCTCAATAGCTCAGGCCAGCAAAGCAAAGCGGAGCTTTACATCCCCACTTGGCAGATGAGAAAACTGAGGCCCAAGAACTTAGTGACTTACTTGAGGTCAGTGGTGGGCCCCATCGGACCCGATGGGGCTGGATGTTTAAAAGCCATAAGGAATTGTCCCCGTATCACTTGGTGTCTATCCTAGAGCTTGGGCTGCCAGGCACTATGTAGAGGCATGGAGGACAGGGGAGCAGGAAGAGCAGAGAGAGGCTAGAACGCGGGATCTTTTCTGCACCGTATCTGCTTGTGTGCCTCCCGGGATGGGGAGCTCACTCTCTCCCAAGTAGCACGTGCCACTCCAGGATGGCTCTGACTGGGAAAGCTCCCTTTTACCTGCACCTCAATTCCAGTCCTGCCCTCTGAGTCCTCATGCCTTACCTGCCCCCTGGTCCCAGGGCAGCCCTGCAGATGCTTGGGGACAGCACCGAAGCCCCAAGAACTGCCTTCCTCTGGCTTATTCACCACTTCTCCCAGGCTGCAAGAATAATCACAGCCCATGTATTGAGTCACCTGTGCCAGGCCCATGACCAAGGGCTTCGCAAGCCCTCATTTAGCCTCCCAGTGTCCCCAGGAGGTGGACATTGTTATCTTTATGTTATCAATGTGGCACCTGAGGCTCAGAGAGGTTAGGTAATTTGCCCAAGGCCACACAGCAAGTGAGGAACAGAACCAGAGTATAAGTCCAGGAAAGCTGCAACCCCCTTCCCCAACCTCTGTACAGATCCAGGTAGGGAACTTCAACCAGACCATCGCCACACTGCAGCTGGGGGGCAGCGAGACAGCCATCATCGTGTCCATCGTCATCTGTAGCGTCCTGCTGCTGCTCTCCGTGGTGGGTAAGGAGCCCCACCCTCAGGATACCATGGAGGGCAGGCCTGCCACCTTGTCCCAGCCCTGCTGAAGATTGGCAGATGGGAGAAGGCAGGAGGGGATGCGGCACAGCTTGAACAAGGGCTTGGCCGTGGGAACAGGTTAGGCACCCAGAGGTCGGGGGAGGTGTGACCCGGCTCCAGCAACAATGCACCAATGGGTAGAAAATGGTAGGTGGTCGGGGGGGGGATATGCTGGGCCCAGGCCATGGATGCCAAGCAGAGAAATTTGGAACCATGTTCTCCAGTCAGTAGGGAGCTACTGAAGGTACTTAAGAGAGGGTTACTCAGGGAAAATTAACCTCCATGTCTGGTGGGCTGTATCACTGTCAAAATAATGGTCATGAAAGCAATAGACTCCATGTAGCGGAGAAACCGGAGCCATCATATGTAGCATATGGAGGGAATATCAAAAGGGGAGCTGCTTTGGAAAACATTCTAGTAGTTTCCCAGGATGTGAAACATAGAATTACCCTATGACCTATGACCCAGCAATGACACTCCTAGCTGTCTGCTCAAGAGAAATGAAAACGCATCCATGCAAAAACTTGTACGCACGTTTATAGCAACATCATTTATAATAACCAAGAAGTCAAAACAACCCAAATGTCCATCAATGATAAATGGTTAAATGAAATTCGATCTATTTATACAATGGAAAATTATTTATCCATAAAAGGAGTGGAGTACTGATCCATGCCACCATAGGCCTGCACCTTGAAAATGTGACACTAATGGAAAGAAAACTCACCAACAGCTGCGTATTGTATGATGCCATTTTTTTTTTTTTTTTTTTTTTTTAATTTTAGGTACGTACTATATCTGGCATTTCTACCCATGTTATTCCTCCCCACACCCCGCTGTCTCTCCCCTACCCCCCTAACTGCCCCCAGTGTGTGATGCTCCTCTCCCTGAGTGAGTCCACTTGTTCTCATTTCTATGAAATGTGTAGAATAGGGAAATCCATAGAGACCAAAAGCTGAATGGTGATTGCCAGGGGCTGGGGAGAGGATGAATGGGAGTGACTGCTGAATGGGAACAGGTCTTCTTGGGGCAATAAAAATGATCTAAAATTAGTGGTGGTGGTTGCACAACTTGGTGAATAGACTAGACACCATTGAATTAGGCCGGGTACAGTGGCTCATACCTGTAGTCCTAGTACTTTGGGAGGCCAAAGTGGATGGATAACTTGAGCCCAGGAGTTCAAGACCAGCTTGGGCAACATGGCAAAACTTTACCTCTACAAAATTACCTGGGCATGGTGGTGCGAGTCTGTAATCCCAGCTACTTGGGAGGCTGAGGTGGGAGGATCACCTGAGGCTGGGAGGTCAAGGCTGCAGTGAGCTGTGATCACACCACTGTACTTCAGCCTGGGTGTCAGAGCAAGACTCTGTCTCAAAAGAAAGAAGAAGAAACTATTGAAGTATGCACTTTAAATTACTGAATTATGTGGTATATATATTACATCGCAAGAAAGCTGTTTTATTTTTTAAATGAGTATATTCAATGCAGAAAACTTTTGGAAGAACTGAAAGAAGATAAAAGGAAACAAATGCCCATCATTAATACCCTGTGTATTTTTGTATGTTACCTCCCAGTCTCTTTTCTGAAAATACCATACATTAAGAGGTTTTTTTTTTTTTTTTTTTTTTGAGATGGAGTTTCACTCTTGTTGCCCAGGCTGGAGCGATCTTGGCTCACCTCAACCTCTGCCAGGTTCAGGCGATTCTCCTCCCTCAGCCTTCTGAGTAGCTGGGATTACAGATGCCCGCCACCACGCCTGGCTAATTTTTATATTTTTAGTAGAGACGGGGTTTCTCCATGTTGGTCAGGCTGGTCGCAAACTCCTGATCTCAGATGATCCGCCCACCTTGGCCTCCCAAAATGCTGGGATTATAGGCATGAGCTACCACACCTAGCCTTAGTAGATATTTTAATACATTATATATATTTATGTATTATACATATTATATATATATTTATACATATATACACCTTCCCTCCCCAGAAAAGGATTATAGTGTAATACTGCTTTGTAATCTGCTTTTAAAAGTTTCTTAATTTACATGTCACACCTGGTCATGGTAGAAGGAACAGAAGATGCTCAAAAGCAGAAAGAAAACAGAAGTCACCTCGAATCGTCTCGCCCATGGAAAGCCACTGTTAACCACTATTACATACACACACACACACATTTCTGTTTCTGTTTTTTTTTTTTAAAAAGGGGGCTAAACAAATTCTAAAAGAGCTATAACACTACATATTTCTTTTTCTTTTCTTTTTTTTTTTTTTTGAGACGGAGTTTCGCTCTCGTTACCCAGGCTGGAGTGCAATGGCGCGATCTCGGCTCACCGCAACCTCCGCCTCCTGGGCTCAGGCAATTCTCCTGCCTCAGCCTCCTAAGTAGCTGGGATTACAGGCACGCGCCACCACGCCCAGCTAGTTTTTTGTATTTTTAGTAGAGACGGGGTTTCACTATGTTGACCAGGATGGTCTCGATCTCTCGACCTCGTGATCCACCCACCTCGGCCTCCCAAAGTGCTGGGATTACAGGCTGAGCCACCGCGCCCGGCCTCATATTTCTTTTTCTAAGGGCAAGTCAGCCATTGCTTTGCTGGCCATTCCCTAAGCCCTCTGCCCATGGGAGAGCGCTCCCCAACCCCCCACCCCTTATCCCAACACTGCCTGGGAGGGAGGACTGCCGAGTGTCCTCCCACACCCTGCCCATAGGAGCTGGAGCCAGGGCCAGTGAGCAGAGCCCCAGGCCCTGCATACCGCAGGCTCCCATAAAGGCTTT
The DNA here is from genome assembly GCF_048565385.1 of Saimiri boliviensis. Classification (NCBI taxonomy): domain Eukaryota; kingdom Metazoa; phylum Chordata; class Mammalia; order Primates; family Cebidae; genus Saimiri; species Saimiri boliviensis. The sequence goes on from NC_133456.1 coordinate 22,413,429, forward strand.
TTCCAAAGGGTGCTGGAGGCCTCACCTGCTTCTCCACTGCCCACAGCCCTGTTCGTCTTCTGTACCAAGAGCCGACGTGCTGAGCGCTACTGGCAGAAGACGCTGCTGCAGATGGAGGAAATGGAATCTCAGATCCGAGAGGAAATCCGCAAAGGTAGTGGGCTGGGACCCTGCAGGGCTGGGCCTCTACTTTCCCACCTGGGGGATGGGTTCTTAGGCCGCTCACAGCTGTCCCTGTGTCCGCCAGGCTTCGCTGAGCTGCAGACGGACATGACAGATCTGACCAAGGAGCTGAACCGCAGCCAGGGCATCCCTTTCCTGGAGTATAAGCACTTCGTGACCCGCACCTTCTTCCCCAAGGTGGGCCTCAGCCTGAGCCTGCCCCTGAACCTGTGCCGGCCACCTCAGGGCAATTGGACCTCTCTGGTCCTTGCCAGTCTAGAGGGTCCCTTGAGCAGTGCCAAACCTGTACAGCTGTCCACAGCAGTCCTGGCCACTTCTCCTGGCCTGCCATGGGGCAGACGGTGGGGGGCAGATTCTCCTCCACTCTGATTCTCTGCTCACTTGATGTTTAACTGTCCGTATGGAAGCCAGCTGCAGCACCTCTCCCCTTGTCAAGGTGGGGCAGAGTGGCCAGGGCTGTCCCAGGCCAGCCTCTCTCCTCTCTGTGCCTCTTCCCAGCCAGGCTTCCCTTGGTCTCTATTATACCCCCTCCTCCTGTCCACTGGGCTCCTGCCCCATCCCTTCCGTGCCGCCCATGCCTGCCCTTGCCCTTCCAGGGCCCACTGCTCTTTTCCACCTCCCAGTGGTACCACCCTCCCTTCCCTGTCCACACCGTTCCCCACACAGCGGCTAAAACAAGCCCATGTTTGACTACATCATCTTTCATAAACCCTCCAGCAGCTTTTCCCAGCCTCTCTCTACCTCCTTTTCCCCCGTTGCACACAGAGCTGCTTTTGCTTCCCCTTAAGCCTCGTGTTCTCCCTGGAATTTCATGGCCCCCAGGCTTGCCCCATTGCCTCTTATTTCTTTATGGGGGGGCTAATGCTATGCCAGTTTCCCCCAGCAGCCCAGCCCAGTGCCCCTTTCTGTGTGAGTGAGCCTTGCATGCCAGCAGGGGGTCCTCCAGCCCTGCTGAGATGCTGGGGGTCTGCTTCTGCAGTGTTCCTCCCTTTATGAAGAGCGTTATGTGCTGCCCTCCCAGACCCTCAACTCCCAGGGCATCTCCCAGGTGCAGGAGACCCACCCACTGCTGGGAGAGTGGAAGGTGAGTACCCCCCCGGCCCACACAGTGTGGGCTGCTTCAGGGCAACCCTGCTTCTCCTGGGTCCCCTTTCCAGTTGATCTAATCCATTCATTGATACCTGTGGCACGGAGGTGGGAGGCATCTGCCGTTGTAAGGTACTGAGCAGCCGTTCAGGGTGTTACAAGTGCTGACCGCCCCCAGGCCAGGTAAGAGAGGACAGAGGATTGCCCCACCCCATATACCCCACTCCACCTGCTCCTTAGAGAATAGAAGGTGAGAGTCCCCCATACTGGGATGCTGGGTTACCTCTAGGCACCCTTACCCTTCTGTGAGCCCCACTTTTCAATTCAACTGAGCCATTGTTCCCAGTCACAAGGAGTTAGGAGGCATCCACCATGAAAGATAGTGAGCTCCCCATCCCAGGAGGCACAAGCAGCCGTCATAAGCACTGGCTCTTAGGCTAGGCAGGGACACTGGGCCCCTCTGGACACCCCATCACCAATTGCTTCCACAGATTCCTGAGAGCTGCCGGCCCAACATGGAAGAGGGAATCAGCTTGTTCTCCTCGCTGCTCAACAACAAGCACTTCCTCATTGTCTTTGTCCATGCGTTGGAGCAGCAGAAGGACTTTGCGGTGCGCGACAGGTCAGGCTGTGACAGACTAGCGAGGGGCAGGGGAGAGGGGCCTGTCCAAAGCCACACAGCATCAGGTCCTGGATCCTGGGGCTCTGGGGCTCCTGATGCCCCCACATTCCAGTCCTTCCTGGGCCTGGGATACCTAACACCTGGGCTCGTGGGGCACGGTGGTAGCCGTGGACATAGGAGAAGGTGGCTCTTTCTCCAGGCGGATTCCAGCCCCACTCACCCATCTGCAGGACCTAGTCACACAGGCATTCCTGGGACAGCTGAGCCCAGGGACGAGGCAGCACTGAAGCCTCCGGACCCCCAACTCCGAGGGCCTCAAGGCGCAGCTGACACTGGCCTTCCGCTCACAGGTGCAGCCTGGCCTCGCTGCTGACCATCGCGTTGCACGGCAAGCTGGAGTACTACACCAGCATCATGAAGGAGCTTCTGGTGGACCTCATCGACGCCTCGGCCGCCAAGAACCCCAAGCTCATGCTGCGGCGCACAGAGTCTGTGGTGGAGAAGATGCTCACCAACTGGATGTCCATCTGCATGTACAGCTGTCTGCGGGTGAGGCCGCCCAGGGACAGGCAGAGCCCAGGTGGGGGACGTGCCAGGGATGCAGCAGCAGTGACCCTGCGGCCTTCCAGGGCTTCCCTGGCACCCTCGGGCCAGCTCTGCCAGGAAGGAGTGTTGCAGGAGACAGGCCCGTTAAGCCGAAGGGGGAGCCGCGGCCCAGGGGAGGCCGCATAACAGAGGTTGTGTCAGGGGCCTTGTCCCGTTTGTGGTGTTTGCAATCATCCAGCCCTTCCTGCTCTAGATTAAGGAGATTAAATCAGCCCCTGGCTGGCCCCTGAGGCTCTTCCAGCCCTAGGGGTGAGTACCTTGCAATGCCTCCCCCTGTCTGGAGGCTTCAAGGTGGCTTCTTGAAGCAGGCACCCCAGTGCTGAGCCCTAAGGGAGCAAGCCAGGCAAGCAGTGGTGGGGAGGGTCCTCCAAGCATTGGGTACAGCAGGAGGGCCGAGGCCAGGAGGAGATGTTCATGGAAGGAATGGAAAGAAGGCCGGAGAATCTTCCGGATGAGAGCGGAGGCTGGGAAGGGGGTGGGCCAGGTAGCCAGGGCCTCCCGCATTCTGCCAAAAGGACCCCCTAAGCTTGCTTCTGCAGAGCAAGGGTTGCTCAGCCTCTGGTCCTGTCCCACCATCCAGCTGCCCTCCGGTGGCAGAGGCTCGAGGGCTGCCTGGAGGATTGTGGGAGAAAGGCAAAGGCCTGGCTGGAGCCCAGAACCAGGGCCTCAGATGTTCTGTTTTTTGTTTTAATTATTGAAGAGATATGGGGGTCTTGCTTTGTTGCACAGGCCGGTCCCAACTACCGGGCTCAAGGAGTCCTCCTGTCTTGGCCTCCCAAAGTGCTGGGATTACAGGAGTGAGCAACTGTACCCAGCCAGCATGTCCTGGGCTTGAGTCCAGTCTTTGGCACAGCCCAGCTGTGTGACTCTGGGCTACTCATTGCCCTCTCTGGGCCTTGGTTTCCTTCTGTCAAATGGGGCCTCTGCCCCTAGGCCTGGAGGCATCCCACAGCTCCTCCTGGGGAGAGGGGGTAGTAGGGTGGAACAGAGGCAGGGCCATTGTGGTGCCTCCACCTTCTGCGGGCTGCCTCGCTGTGGGCCATCAGAAATCACAGGGCCACTGTGGACCCTGGACCTCACTCCCCTGGCTTGTTTCCATAGCCTCAGCTAGGCCTTCCCCTGTGAGCCTGTTTCCTCCTCTAGAAAGCGGGGAATCAGTGCCTCCCACGCCCCAGACCTAGAAAATTAGACCAGGACGCAGGCTGGCATGCTGCCTTTGTAATCTTTGCCAAATCTGCTTAATACTATTATGTACTTAATTTTTCTTAAAATCAACTTTGGTGGGTAATTAAGTAAAACTATCCCGGTGGAACGCCTGGGTCACTTGCTGGGCAGTGGCCATGAGAATCGGCTCATGGCTGTGGGTCCGGCAGAGCCACTGCCTGGAGGGCCTCCCTTCAAGATGGGCAAGAGCAGGCAGGGGCACTGAGCCCCATTCCACCTGGGACTCCACAGTCATCAGCCTTCGAGTAGGGTCGAGGCCATATCGGTGTTCCAGGTCCACCTAAACTCATCCCTGCAGCTGCCCACTTAATAGAAAGTCACAGGCTTGGGACTCAGCTAAGCCAGGTCAGGGTCCTGCCCTGCCACTTCCCAGCTGGGTGACCCTGGGCAGGTCCCTTGCACTCTCTGAGCCTTGGCACTTTGGCTACACAGTAAGGACGATGCAGTGAATGCAGCCACCCGCAGCCGGTGGTGTTTAATGAACACGAGCTTAGGGTCCGTCGGGATACCCTGGGGAGAGGGATGTTGACACCAGGATCCAAAAGACTGTTGGAGAGGTTGGGGGATGGGAGTGTGAAGGTGTTTGGCCCAAGGCTTGGGGTTGGAATACGGAGGGGGCCTTGGCCCTGACAGCCCCGTGCTCCCCAGGAGACGGTGGGGGAGCCGTTCTTCCTGCTGCTGTGCGCCATCAAGCAGCAAATCAACAAGGGCTCCATCGATGCCATCACGGGTAAGGCCCGATACACGCTCAACGAGGAGTGGCTGCTGCGGGAGAACATAGAGGCCAAGCCCCGGGTGAGCCGGCAGGGCCGGGAGGGTCCCAGGGCTGGGGCACGGACCCTATGGCACTGACCCAGCCTTCCTGGGCCTTGCCGCCTGGGCACCGACATGGTGATGGTGGCAACTCACTGACCTTTCTCTCCCACCCTCCCCCGCAGAACCTGAACGTGTCCTTCCAGGGTTGCGGCATGGACTCGCTGAGCGTGCGGGCCATGGACACTGACACACTGACGCAGGTCAAGGAGAAGATCCTGGAAGCCTTCTGCAAGAACGTGCCCTACTCCCAATGGCCGCGCGCGGAGGACGTTGACCTCGGTGGGTCGGGATGGGGTGGAGCCTCCGTGTCAGGCTGCTTCAGCCGGGGCTGGCCCCTGCCTTGATGGAAACGCTCCTTCTACCTGGCATAGTGCATGAACGTGGGGACATGGAGAGGATCTGCTGAGGCCCCTTGGACAGAAGCTCTTGCTCTGTGGGAGACAAGTCCTACAGTGTGGGCGAGTGACGGGCAGCAGCAAAAAGCCTTTAGGAAAGGCTTCCTCACTCCTAAAGGAGGGGTGCAGGAGTGGGGTTGGTTTGTTTTTGAGACAGGGTCTAACTCTGTCACCCAGGGTGGGGTACAACCACGCAGTCTCAGCTCACTGCAGCCTCAACCTCCTGGGCTCAAGCGATCCTCTCATTTCAGCTTCTTGAGTAGCTGGGACTACACACCCAGCTCATGTTACTTTTTGTAAAGATAGTGTCATGCTATGCTGCCCAGGCTGGTCTTGAACTCCTGGGCTCAAGTGATCATCCTCCCTCAGCCTCTCAAAGTGCTGGGATTACAGGTGTGAGCTACCGCACCCGGCACGGAGTGGGTTTTGTGAGTCTTTGTGAGGCCGAGGGTTTCATCACAATGAAACATGAGCAGCCCTGCAGACAAGGCCACTTCAGAGCTTCTCCTCGGCGCCCTCCATCCTGGCACCTTCACTTTGTAGCCTCACACCCTCCCCCGCCACTCGTTGCCTGCCCTCCCCATTTTACAGATGGGGAAAATGGAGGCTCAGAGAGAGGCATAGCTTGCCTCAGTTTCCATGCGGAGAGCGAGAGGCCTCTTCCTATGTGGCTGGGCCGGTACCTACCCCGCAGGCTCAGCTCCCTGCCCAGGCCCTGATGGCCTTCTACTCCTTGTCCCCCAGAGTGGTTCGCCTCCAGCACACAGAGCTACATCCTTCGGGACCTGGATGACACCTCAGTGGTGGAAGACGGCCGCAAGAAGCTTAACACGCTGGCCCATTACAAGGTGCAGTGCTGTCCCCACCCAGTCCTCTGCCCCCATGCCCCCACCCCGGCCTCCGGCCATTGACCTTGTCCTTTTCCCTCCTGTCAGATCCCTGAAGGTGCCTCCCTGGCCATGAGCCTTATAGACAAGAAGGACAACACACTGGGCCGAGGTAGTGTGGGTGCACGTGGGAAGGGAGTCTAGGCTGCATGTGGGCGGGGGCTTCCATCCCATGCCCTAGTGGGGAAACTGAGGCTCCAAGAGGCGGGGCTGGCCTGGGCTGAGGCCTCCTTGGTGGGGGCTGGGCAGGGCCTGCACCAGGCCTCTTCCAGCCGATTTCCTGCGGCAGCTGGAGAGAGGCCCTGGGAGGGCGGAAAGTGGTTCCAGGAGGTCTGGGCAGCGGCCAGGCCAGAGGGGGGCCATGTCCCTGTCTCAAGTCCCCTCTACACCCTCAGACGGCACAGCCCGCCTGGCTGGCAGGCCTGCGAGCCCAGGCTCCTGGGTCTCGGGGTCCCCTGCTGAGGTTGGGAGCAGAATCTCAGGTATCTCCCAGCAGGAGCTCTGGGCTCGGGTGGGGGCAGGGCGGAGGCAGCCACCCTGCCTCCCTGGGCCCCTCCTCCTCTGTGGCTGCATCTTTCTGTATCTCCACCTCTGTCGCTCCCTGAGTCCCTCCATCCCCGTGGTCACTGTGTGTGTGTCTTTCTCTCTCTTGCCTCACTCTGCCTTGTTGGCTGTGTGTCTCTGGCTCTCTCTTCTCTCTCTCTCTCCATCTCCCAGACTCAGTCTCCCTGTGAGTGTCTGCGCCTCTGTTTTCTCTCTCCCTGTTTGGATCTCTGTCTCTGTTTCTCTCCCATCTTTCTGTCTTCGTTTCTGTTTCTCACTCCCCTCCTCTCTCATGTTTATTTATTGTGTTCTTCCTCACAGTGAAAGACTTGGACACAGAGAAATATTTCCATTTGGTGAGTGCCCAACCTCAGCCCCAGGGGATCCAGCCCCTCAGTGGGTGTGGCCTTGGCTTTCCGTGGCCCTGGGCCTCTGGGAAAAGTGCTCCCAGCCCTGGGAAAGGCTGGGGTTGGAGGAGTGGGGATGGGGCCCAGAATCAGGAGGGAACCACAGCGCTGTGTGCTAAGAAGCATGGCAGAGCCAGACCTCCCACAGGCGGCCAAGGATGGGGCCTGGTACGGATGCTGACCACTGCCCGGCCTCCCAGGTGCCGCCCACGGACGAACTGGCGGAGCCCAAGAAGTCTCACCGGCAGAGCCACCGCAAGAAGGTGCTCCCGGAAATCTACCTGACCCGCCTGCTGTCCACCAAGGTGCGTCCAGCCTCAGTCTCCCCTCCGTGCGGTGGGTACAAGGGCCAGCTGTGCACATGCCGGGCTGGGAGAGGGGTGCGAGTTCTTCCTGTTTCCCCTGTGGAGCTGGAGGGCTGGAGAGCTCAGAGGCTGAATGCTTAGGGTCTCACTTGAGGAGGCATTTCCCGTAGCCAGGAAAATGCCTGACAGACCCTTCTACGTTAGCCCACGTAACAGCACAGCAGAGGCCCAGAGGGGTCAGTGACATCCCCAAGGCCACCGAGCTCAGTGGCAGTGCCAGCACCCCCCAGCCCATACCTTGGCACCTCCAGTTCTCAACTCTGTATGTCAGTGCTTTGATTGGTCCTTCCAGTGCCTCTGTGAAGCAAGTTTCGAATGCTAACCCATTTCATAGACAAGAATACTGAGGCCAGATAGGCTCGGTGACCAGCCTGATGCCGTGTGGCTTCCTCATTCAGCAGCCTGGGCATTTCAAGCTCTGCAGAGCCACCAAGGGTGCCCACTAGCCCTCTGCACGTGGCCTGGGGCTGATGGCAGCCACCCTGCTACCCCACAGGGCACGCTGCAGAAGTTTCTGGATGACCTGTTCAAGGCCATTCTGAGTATCCGTGAAGACAAGCCCCCGCTGGCTGTAAAGTACTTCTTTGACTTCCTGGAGGAACAGGCTGAGAAGAGGGGAATCTCCGACCCGGACACCCTGCACATCTGGAAGACCAACAGGTGAGGGCCATGCGGATTTCACTGTGCCATTGGGGCCCCTGTGGCAGGGGGTTCAGAGTCTAGTCTCTGGCCTCTCCTACTTGGGTTTAAGCCCTCCTCTGCCATTTCCCAGCTGTGTGTTTTCAGATGAGTGACTTAGCTTCTCTGTGCTTCAGTTCCCCTCCATCCAGCCGTAAAATGCGATCCCCGTTAATAGTAGGAATTAACTGGAAGAGCGCCCAGGAGGCATGGTCTAGGGGCTGTCCTTCCTATCATTCACCCACACCCCTCTCAGGCGGGCACCGTCAGTGCCACTTCACAGATGAGCAGGCCTGCTCAAGCCCCACACGGCCCCTGAGACAGTGGAGCCAGGCTCGGCCCCACATGACCTGAATCCCCTACCCAGTTGGTAGCCCTGCTTTGAAGCCCCTCTTAGCTTGTCAGGGTCACACACCCCACAAGAAGTTGCTGGAAGCCCAGTCTGAGCCTTGGGAAGAATGCTGCCAGCCCAGGCCTCTCTCTGCAATGAGAGCAGCTTCCCAGCGCTCTGGGGGTGCATGTGCCCAGGCTGCTGAGTCACTGGGTGGCCTGAGGTGGGTGTTGCTCACCCTCTCTGGCCTCTTGAGGACAAGGCCAGCGCTCCAGGCCCTGCCCCCTGCAGCCCTGCCACAGCTGTTCTGCTAGTGCTGGACTTCCTACTGCCTGCAAGGGTTGGGGGAGGAGCTGAGGGCTGGCAGGCTGGGGGGTTTCTAATGAGAACCAGGACCTGGCTGGAGGCTCAGCAGGGGTTGGGGGGGGCGACCAGCTAAGCCCTGCGGCTCCTCCCTTGCTCCAGCAGGAAACCCGGCTCTCGGTCCAACTGCCACCCAAGCTGGCCAGGGATGGGCAAACTAAGGTTCCCAAAGGTCACATCTTGTGACAAGGCTCCACCTCGGGCTCTTGAGGGACAAAGCCAGCTCTCTCTTCCACGGCTGTCCCTCCACTGCATCCTCAGGGTGGGTTCTCACTGCCTTTGTCACCTCACCCCACAGCCTTCCTCTCCGGTTCTGGGTGAACATCCTGAAGAACCCCCAGTTTGTCTTTGACATCGACAAGACGGACCACATCGATGCCTGCCTCTCAGTCATCGCACAGGCCTTCATCGATGCCTGCTCCATCTCTGACCTGCAGCTGGGCAAGGTCGGCTGCTCCCACGACCAGGCCGGGCCCGTGCACAGGGCGAGTGGGGTGCTGACCCTGGGTGGCCTCCTCGGCTCTCTGAGGCTGACCTCAGAGATCTTCCTGGGAGGGGACCCAAAAAAGAGCTCGGGTCTAGCGGGTGTGGGATGAGTGAGTCATTCAGACAGGGAGGCACCTAGAAGCTGGTACCTTCCATCAGATACTCTGCATCACTGCAGACCAACGGCACCTGCCGTAGCTGTGCTTGGCACTGGCTTTGAACACTGAGGCCCAAAACCCGGTGTGGAAAGCCAGTATGGCCGTAGACAACCTGCTTGGTCAGGCACAGTGTCGTCGGAGAATCAGACTAAGCTCTGGCCAGCAGCCCCTGAAAGTCAAGAGCCATTCAAGAGAGCATTCAGTGAAGGGGTGGGCAGTGGGTGACGGGTGGCTAAGAGCTCTAAGATTCATGCAGTGGGTTGGGGGCACATGAGGCTGACTGGCTTTAGAGGTTGGAGATGGAAGAAGATGGCCTTCCAGGCAGAGGGAATGGCATGGGCAAAGACAGGGAGGCAGGAGAGCACCCGGTGGCTGCGAGTAGGGATGAGAGATCGTGATTAGAGCTGGCACTGCAGGATTGGTCCAGGGCATGCATGGCCCTGCATTTAGCCCATGCATTTCAGAGACGGACCATGGGATAGAAAATGCCACTGCTCCACTGCTTCTCTGCTTCTCACGTACTGCCTCAGAAGGCAGGATGCCCGTGACAAAGAACTGGGAGTGTCCTTGGCACTTCTTCCAGGCGCTAGGAGCATGTGGCGGGAAATGTTCCACTGAGCCAGCATTCAGCCTTCCAGAAATCCTAGCCACCAAGACCTACGGCCCTGACAAGGACACATCCTTGTTATGTGGAATGGGCTGCATGCAGCGAAGAGCTGGCACCAAGTCCGTGCATGTTTCCTCCCGAAAGAAGTAGGGCTCCCCCAGGTCATTGTCCTGATAGTCCTGGGGAAAGCAGCGGGGCAGACAGAGCACAGTGAGGAGCCCCGGGTCTGGGGCTGGCTGAGTGGGGGACGTTCAGTGACAGGGCCAGCCTCTTCGGGGCTCAGGGGCCTGCTTAAGGTCACTTATGTGGCAGGAGGGATGAGGGCTTATCCAGAAAACAACGCGATCTGTCCTTTCTCCAGGAGCTGCCTAACCCCCTCACTCCTCTCTGCCCAGGATTCGCCAACCAACAAACTCCTCTATGCCAAGGAGATTCCCGAGTACCGGAAGATCGTGCAGCGCTACTACAAGCAGATCCAGGACATGACGCCGCTCAGTGAGCAGGAGATGAATGCCCATCTCGCTGAGGAGTCTCGGGTACAGAGGTTTGGGGGGGACCCTGACAAGCTGCAGGGTCAGGGGCGGGGGGCTGGGCCTCAGTGTCTCTACTGGAATAAGGGCACAGAGCACAGAGGGCATTTCAGGCAGCTGTGACCTCTTGCTGGCCTGCAAGTTCACTGCACATTTTCCCAGCGCCTGAGGCGTGGGGGCAGGAGAGCACCCTCTGGACGGAGAGGAGACTGGACTTCAGGGTCCGGGAAGCCGTCTCCGTCTGCAGGACTTGAGGGGCCTCGTCGGTGAACTGTGCCGTGGGGGCCGTGGGGAGTTGGGGGGTTGTGTACAAGCTGGCTTTGATGGGGTGCGGCTCGGCTTTGACGGCTGGGTTAACCTCTCTGTCCTGCCTCCTTACAGAAATACCAGAATGAATTTAACACCAATGTGGCCATGGCAGAGATTTATAAATACGCCAAGAGGTATCGGCCACAGGTGAGTGCCCTAGGGTGAGGCACCTGCCATCGGGGCAGGGGAGCTTCCTACTCAAGTACACACATCTCAGGGTGCTTGCCCCTCACGGACAGACGTCACTGGTGGTGGATATTCAGGGGTGTGTTCTCCCCTGCGAGGGGCCCGGCTGACTCCGCTGCTCCCCTCAGATCATGACCGCACTAGAGGCCAACCCCACGGCCCGCAGGACACAGCTGCAGTACAAGTTTGAGCAAGTGGTGGCTTTGATGGAGGACAACATCTACGAGTGCTACAGTGAGGCCTGAGACACGGACAGCTGGTCGGGCTGCTGCCGGGGGAAAAAAGACGCCTGCTGGGCCTCGACCTGATCTTCTATCCCGTGCCTGTGACTTAGGCTGGGAAATCCTGAGCAGAGATGGCTGGGGTGGGGCAGGAGGAGGGGGTGCTCAGCCTTGACCCCTGGGCACCTCCATCCCCTCCCACCTGTTCCCAGATCAGTCTCTGGGACGGGCGGGGGCCAGAGAGCTGGTCAGGCTCCCCCGTCTGCCCAGCACGGCCTGCACTGTGCCCACCCACTTGCTCCACAGCGCCTAGCTGTTCCTGCTGCCGAGAACCCCGAGCATCCAGGCAGCCAAGCACAAAGACACAAAAAGACACACAGAAAGACGGGGAGAGGAGACCGCAGCCCAGAAACTCTACCTCATCTACACTGGGGCAGGGAGCCATCCTTGAACCGGCCTTTGACTGGTTTCTGCTTCAACCACCAAAACCTTATCACCACCTTCCCCTCACCCAAAGAGGATCCTGGCCACAGACAGTTTCAAGCAGTGTCAGGTTTTTGTTGCTTGGGCGGCTGTTGGTAGAGTGGGCAGTGCCCACACCAGGGGGTGCTCTGTGGGCTCCTCCAGGAGCAGGGAGGGTGGAGGAGAGGGATGGGGAATACAGGAGCTGAGAGCCCCGTCTCCAGGGAAAGGAGAGGGGTTAGGATGCACTGAGGCTGTAGCTGGGCTACTTGCTCCTGCTGGAAGTGTTTCTAAAGATAGCACCACTTTTTTTTTAAAAAAAAAAAAAAAAAAAAAAGCTTTTATATATTAAAAAAACGTATCATGCACCAACTGTGAATAGCTGCCGCTTGCGCAGAGGACCCGGGGAAGGGTCCCGAGAGGCTCCCCCTGCAACACTGGAAAAGACTGCTTGAGAGATCGGGCAGACCTGGCAGAGCACCCCTGGGGCCTGAGACCACCACCCATCCTGCTCCTGCCAGAAGCAACCCTCTGTGGCTGAGCGGCCATGTTGGCCCCTCGAAGTCAACTCCTCAGCCAGTGTTGGGACTGGCTCAGAGCCTATGGGGGCCGGAGGGGGGGCAGCTGGGACTCTGGAATCTTCTTTATAATAAAAGCCTGACGGGCAAACCTCCTATGGGCTCCAGCCTTTGTCCTAAGATAGCCAAGCGGGGAGATGGTCAGTTTCTTTACCAGTTTGTGAGAGAGGAGGGAGGGAGCCTGCCGTCCCTCCTGCCTCAGCTGCACTCTGAGGTTTGGGCAGGCACAGAGATGAAACGAGACGGTGCAGGCTATGTACACACTATGGGCCTGGCCTGGAGCTGACATTCCTTAAGCTCTGAAGACACCCGAGAACATCCAGGAAGATTTCACAGCTGCTGTGCGCTGCCTGCAACTGTGTGGGCCCTGCTCCTCACCTCTAACAAGCCCATGAGGAACATGCTAGCGTCCGTATGTGACAGACGTAGCAACCGGGGCTCAGCACAGCTGAGGCGTTTCTCAAGGTCCCACAACAAGGAAGGAGCAGAATGAGAACCAGGTCACATGGGCCCTTCCTTCCTTCCTCTGTCCCATGCACCCTCCAGGCCAGAGTCTCCCCAGTGGTCCCCCAAATAGGTGGGAGGCCAAAGATGACCACCCTAGAAAGGGAGCCGACACTTGTTCTGAATTTCTCAAGCTTAAAAAGTACATAGCATTGGCCAGACACGGTGGCTCACACCTGTAATCCCAGCACTTTGGGAGGCCGAGGCGAGCGGATCACGCGGTCGAGATGGGGACCATCCTGGCCAACATGGTGAAACCCCATCTCTACTAAAAATACAAAAACTAGCCAGGCGTGGTGGCATGTGCCTATAGTCCCAGTTACTTGGGAGGCTGAGGCAGAAGAATCCCTTCAACCTGGGAGGCGGAGGCTGCAGTGAGCCAAGATTGTGCCACTGCGTTCCAGCCTGGCAAAAGAGTGGGACTCTGTCTCAAAAAAAAAAAAAAAAAAAGTACATAACATTAAGCCCATTTATCGGAAAAGGAAGCAGGCAGTTTAACCCCCAAGCACAGTTTAACCCTAAACACTGATCTCCACAGTACAGGCTGTTCCTCACCCCTGCCCACAGGAACAGTGAACCTGACACAGACACTCCCTTCCAGCCCGCTGGCTCCTCCCCCAGCCCAGGGAAAGGGAAAGATCTCGAGAGCCAGCTCCAAATGTACAGCAACTCTATCTAATTTCTTGCTTTTGTGAAGGAAAAATAGTTACACACATACTTATCAAGAGTAAGAACTAGGACAAAAGATTCATACAATTCAAACAAAATCCCACAAATACCAATTCTAGAATTAATGAGAACAGAAAAGTGAGGAGAAAAGTAAACAACCTTTTGCTTTAAAAATAGCTTTTTCCTGTAGTGGCTTCTGTGTGGAAAGATAGTCTTTATCTTTCACATGTTCTATTCTGAGCATTGATTCTTTCTTATTAAGCAGCAGATTTTCTAATTTAAGTTATCAGCACATTTGATAGCATTTGAGGGTGAGGGAGGCGGGTGTGACTCTAGAATGAATACCCGGTTCCCAAAGAAACGTAGGAAGCACAAAAAGCGTGAAGAAAATAAAAGCTGCCCTAACCCTCTGTGACTAGTGAGCGTTTCCCAGAACGCCACCCGCATGGGGTGCCTGGATAGGGCGGGGCCGAGGAGTGAACTCGAGATCAGGGCATACACACCATTTTGCAACCTGATTTTCCCCCAAGCGACTATATGTCAGTAACATCTTTCTATGTCATTAAATATTCCACAGCCTGTCTTAATGTCTGATTAACATGCAGTTCCTCCTTAAAGTTCAGAAATGTATTTGCTAACAGAGGAAATCTCTAGTTTTCAGAGTCATTTCTCAGCAGGGAAAGTGGCCACCTTCCATGAACCAGCTATAATCCTTATCTGGGGCTCTGAGGACCTGGCAGCTGTGGGCAGCAGGGAGGTTCCCTACCCTTTGAGGGTCATAAGAGGCTGGGGACCCCTGATGTAGCATCCTCAAACTAAACTCCTTTCCAAAGGGAAGAAACCATTGCAGCTAAAGGAGGTGACTTGCCCAAGGTTTCACAGATGCTAGACACCCCCTGCCCCCACCCCCAGCTCATGGACATGAGATGCCCAGTGATGCCGTCTGCACTGCAGCCTGCCCAGAGGTGTCTCCCACAGCTCCAGGCCAAGCCGTGAATGAGTGGTGGCAGGAGCAGACCCCTCCTAGGGAAGCATCAGCCCAGCCCCACTGCACCATCTGTTCTGGGCGCCCCTCTGGGCCCTGCTGGCAGCCACATTACCGATACCCCAGGGAGGCTGTCAGCACATCGAGGCAAAGCCAGGATTCCAGAAGGAGACAGTGGGGTGACAGAGCAGGGGGCAGGCAGGGAGCGGCTGATGCCCCACGCTGAGCCACCTGCCTCCCTCTGTGCTGTCCACCCCTCTCAAGTCCTGTGCAGTTTGCCTTTGACACTCCCTTTGACCTCCTCTCTGTCCTCCATGGCTTGGCTGCCACCTGTCATCAGGACCACATCTCAACAGCCTCCCAGCACGTGCCAAGTCCTCACCTCAGGAAATGATCACCCAGCAGTCACATAGCTGTCTAGACCCCAAACTGCGGACTGATCAGTGACCCTTCCTCCATCCAATCCATCAGCAGAGCCCGTCTACACCACCTTCAACAGCGACCCAGAATCTACCACTTGTCACCCTCCCTCTGTGAACACGTCCTGGCCGGCCACCACTCCCTCATCTGGGCGGTGGCAGGGGCCTCCTCAAAGGCCTGTCTGACTGCCCACATCCCTGCAGTGACTCCGTTGCTGGCCGTCCTCTAATGGTGCCCTATTAACAATTAAAATAAAGCCCACAGTGCCTGCCCTTGGCTTACAAGGCCCTGCGTGATCCAGACCTCATCTACCCTACAGCCCTTGTTCCCCTTGTGAAATGAGGGGATCTGTTTAGAAAGATCTATTGCTTCAGGACACACCACCCCAGGACATAGTGGCTTGAAATAACAGCAGTCACTTATTTTGCTCATGAATCTGCAATCGGGGCAGGGCTTGGCGAGAAAGGCTTGTCCCTGTTCCACCAGGTGTCTGCTGGGGCAGCTCAATTAGGGCTGGAAGATGCAGTTCCAACATGCCACACTCAGACGGTGGCACATGGTACCAGCTGGTCAGGTAGTTCAGTGGGGGCTGAACGTTGGGGTCCTCAGTCCCTCTCCACAAGCTGCTTGGGCTTCCCCATAGGACCGTGGCCAAGTCCGAAGAGTATCACAAAACAAAAATCGTCCCCAACCACAAGAAGTAGAAGCTACCTTAAGGTGGGGCCCAGAAATTGTCATCACGTCATTGTCATTGTCACTGAATTCTACTAGTCATGGAGCCTGGAGTTGGGGGGTAGGGAACAGAGCTCACCTCTCCATGTGAAGAGTGCCGAGAATGTTTTTAAAGCCCCTGGACCTCATCTCCCATGCCTGTCCTTCTCTTTACTGGGCTCTAGCCACACAAACTTCCCTGTGGCTCCCAGCCTGCGGAGCATGTTCCCACCCCAGGGCCTTTGCACCCACTCTTCCTTCTGCTGAAATGTGACCCACTCCAGACACAAGATCCTTGCTCAGACGCCCCTCCCGTCCTGTCTCAGCCAGCAGCCAGCCCCGCCTGCCCCGCTGGAAGCCCCGCCTCCTCCTCAGCGGCCAGCCCCACCTGCCCCGCTGGAAGCCCCGCCTCCTCCTCAGCGGCCAGCCCCGCCTGCCCCGCTGGAAGCCCCGCCTGCCCCGCTGGAAGCCCCGCCTGCCCCGCTGGAAGCCCCGCCTGCCCCGCTGGAAGCCCCGCCTGCCCCGCTGGAAGCCCCGCCTGCCCCGCTGGAAGCCCCGCCTCCTCCTCAGCGGCCAGCCCCGCCTGCCCCGCTGGAAGCCCCGCCTCCTCAGCTGCCAGCCCCGCCTGCCCCGCTGGAAGCCGCCCCACCTCCTCTTCAGAGCAAGCCCCGCCCCGCCTCCTCTTCAGAGCACAGCTGCCGACTGCTGCTGAGTAGGAGACCTGTTGACTGTAGCTGTGCCTGGCCCAGGAGCACTTGGGAACCAGTGGCTGAAAGGTCTCCCTCTCTTCTCAGCCACGCTAATCCTTTCCACAGCCAGAGGGTTCTTTCTAAACAGATCCCCCTCCTTTCACCCCACCCCTCACAAGGCGCCCTCGGCCTCATCCGCCTGGCAAAGACTACCCATCCTTTAGAATCAAAAGCCGCCTCCTCCTGGAAGCCCGATCTCAGGGCCGGGTTAATCATCCCCCACCAGCTCCTTTGCATCCCGATATCTGGTATCTATGTCACAGCCCCATACAGCACATAGTCTCCCCGAGGCAGGACCTCCTGTCTGAGCCCCAGCATTGGCCAGGTAAACAGCAGGTGCTCAGGGGATGTTCACGGAGGACCGAATGGCCAAGTCCTTGAACCTCAGCCCCTACCCACACAATTGCAGGGGGGAAAAGAAACACAAGTCTTTATTGGTAAATAGCTTACAATGAAATAAATAGAGCAGGGGTTTGTTAAAGAATAAAAACTAGGACAGAGGCTAGGTGTCTCTCCACCCCTGCCTCCGGACCTAAGCTTCAGCCCTCTGGCTGGACACTTTGGATGATGAGGACTTGATGTTGATGGGCAGCCCAGCCTTTCTCGAGCCCTTAGGGGCCTCTGTCTTCCTGGACAGGTGTGCAGGCACCACCTTGGACCCACTGGCCTTAGCAGAAGCACCCTTGGCATTCAGCCCCTGCCCAGCCCTGGGGGCAGCTGCCCCTCTAGGGGCCTGGGCCTTGGCTACCAACTTCTTTTTGGTTGGGGAAGCAGCACCATTCTTGACCTATACGAAAGCAAACCAGGAGCAAAGAGACAGCTGGGAAGGACTGAAATCTCAGCTCTGGGTGTACAACATTACTCTTCTAAGCCTTAGTCTCTTATTTGTAAGATGAGCATGGCGACACTGCCAGGGGGCTGGAGGACCAGAGAGAAGGTGGTGGACTGTGCTTTGTAGGAAAAGAAATTGACACCCATCCCCAGCTGACCCTTCCAGGGGCTGGCCTGTATAGGGTAGGCAGCCAGAGCAGGAAAGCCATGCAGTCACCTACCTTGCTGACCGTGGGTCTTGAACTCTTACTCCCAGCTTTGGTTTTCCTGCAGGCCTCAGCATCTCCTGGAATGTGATGGAGGAGGTTTTGTGGGAGAAGGAAGAGGAATTGCTGGTGGGGCAGGAAGTTTCAGGGGCTCTGGAACCCCCACTCCTCCTGGGTCCTAGTCTTCACTCAGCTATGTGACGTGTGGCAAATTGTTTAGCCACTCTGAGCCTCAGTGGCCTAGTTTGAAGACAGGAATAACAGCACCCCCCTCACAGAGTGGCTGGAGGATTAACTGAAGCCCTTGCCCTATGCAAAACACTGGGGCTCCAAGCACACGGACGCCACAGGCTTCTAACAGGCCTGTCACCTCTAGTCTTTAGTTTGTCTTCCACCAGGCAGCCAGGATACTTTTTTTTTTTCTTTCAAGACAGGATCTCACTCTGTCACTCAGGCTGGAGTGTGGTGGTGTGATCTGAGCTCACTGCAGCCTTGACCTCCCAGGCTCACACGATCCTCCTGCCTCAGCCTCCCGAGTAGCTGGGGCAACAGGTGTGCAACAGCAGGCCTGGCTAATATTTTTATATTTCACAGAGTTGGGATTCCACTGTGTTGCCCAGGCTGGTCTCTACCTCCTGGGCTCAGCACTCACCTGTGTGACAGAGCAAGAACCTGTCTCTGAAAGAGCAAGAGGGAAGAAAAGGATAACTCTAGCCTTAGCTGCTTCCTGTAAGAATCCTCCCATTGGCTCCACACTGTCCTCCAGATAAAGCCCTGATTCCAGCTGCCCTTCACAGCTTCTCCTTGCCAACACTGCAGGTAGACCAAAATATTTGCAGTTCCTCAAAAACTCTACCTTCTTTTTGTGTTTTGTTTTGAGACAGAGTCTCACTCCATCACCCACGCTGGAGTGCAATGGTGCGATCTCAGCTCACTGCAACATCTACCTCCTGGGTTCAAGTGCTTTTCCTGCCTCAGCCACCCAAATAGCTGGGATTATAGGCATGTACCACCATGCCCAGCTAATTTTTGAATTTTTAGCAGAGATGGTGTTTCATCATGTTGACCAGGCTGGCCTCAAACTCCTGACTTCAAGTGACCTGCCCGCCTTGGCCTCCCAAAGTGTTGGACTTACAGGCATGAGCCACTGTGGCTGACTCAAAACCCTACCTTCTTTATGCCTTCAGGCCTTTGCACAGCCTCTTCCCCTGCTTGGTACACCTCCTCCAGGAAGCCTTCCCTGACCCCTGCCTCAAGGATGAGTCAGGCTCCTGGTCTCTGTTTTCTGCTTCATAACCCTTGAAATGTCCGCCTCCTTCCCCCAACTGGCTACCATGAGTTCTCTCTCCCCAGGTCAAGCCCAGCCCTAAGGGCACATGCACTAGATAAGGAAACCCTTCTCCAGAGCTGGCTCCCTGATCCCACTCCAGTGGCTGTCAAAGCCCCTATACCCACACCACCATCCACAAGTCACACAGTTACCTTGGCTCCTCCTGCTGCCTTTGGCCTCTGCCTTCCTGCTGAACCCGCTGGCACTAGAAGGGGCCCGCGTGGCCTTGTCTGGCTTGGGGGGCACCTTCTGAGCCTCGCCTGGCTGTGCCTTGCTGCCTTGCTTGCGAGCTTTTTCTGTGGCTGCGCCTGGCTTGAGAGGAAACTTCTGCGCCTCTGCTGGCCTCTTGGCTGCCTTGTTCACCTTGCCTGCCTTGGGAGGCTCCTCCTTGGCCTCATCTGGTTTCTTGGGGACCTTCCCCTTGGCCTCGCCCACTTTCCGAGGGGCCTTCGGGGGGGCCATCTTCCTGGGCTTGATTTTCCTCTTGGTAACTAACTGGAAGAGGACACAGGGTAGGACTGAGAGCGGAGCCTCCACTGCCTCCTGTCCTCCATCCTCCAAACGGGAGGCCTCATTCCAAATCTGGGGGCTCTGCAGTCAATGAGGGTCGGGCAGAAGGCACAAAGCCACTGTCCTCGGAGGCACTGTCTACGACAATTCGAGGATCTCATGACCTCTCAACCACACCCCCTGCACCCGCCACTTTCCCACACATCAAGTCTCTGGACTCCCCCTCCCCCTACCCTGCAGTGCTGCCCTGCCCCATGCCCCATGCCCCTGCCACCTTGCCCCTTGATACTCAGCAGAACATGGGCTGAGGGCAGATGGCTCTGGGCTCATGGCTTCCTCCGCCCCCTCCAGCTGTGTACCACAGCCACATCTTCTCATCTTTACAGCAGGACCATCACCCAGGGTATGAGTGGCAGGGGTAAGGGAAGGCTCCGGGCAAGCTGTTCCTTCCCTGCCCCCCAACCCTCACAGCTTCCCGTGACCAAGATTAGAAACCACTCGCAGCCCCCAACTGCCAGCACACCGCACCAGACACCAGACACCCCTCTGGCTCTTCCCCTGCCCAGCCGCCTGGCCCTGCTGGGACGCAAGTCCAGGCTCTGACTGGCACCCAGGAGTTCCACCATGGTGGGACTTCATGTGATCTGTCACCCGGCAACCACAGGGGCCAGCACGGGGAAGGCTGAGAATGTTCCCCAGTGTTCCATGGCAACTGTCACTGCAGCTGCTACGTGCTGGAAGTTGGGCAAGATGCAGGGGCCCAGCAATGACAAGTCAGGCCCCAGGTCTGGTCCCTGAGGTTCTCCTGATGGCTGATGACAGTCCTGATGCTGGGGTGTAGTTTTGTCCCAGACCTGCCCCAGCTCTGAATGACCCGGCATGGATCCCCTCTTGGAATCTCCTTATGAGGATGAAACACTCTTCTTTGAAACAGAGGACATGGCTGCTCAGGGAGGTGCCAGCCCCTAACCTGGGCTTGGAGCCGGAGAGAGCAGGGGGAAACCCCTTCGCTGTGGTGAGGAATTCCAGGAAAGGGCTGTGTGCTCAGGACCCAGAAATGAGCACAGCTGGCACAGTGGGATCCCAAACATGCAACAGGTCACCTAGCCTGCACACCAACAGGGTGACCCTTGCAGTGGGAGCTTGGAGAGGGGCACACCACCGGCCTTCCTGGAGGAGAGGGCATCTTGGCTGAGACTACAGGAAGAACACGAACAGGGGACCGGAGGGGAAAAGCCTTCCAGGAGAGGTTGCAGCTCTCGCAGAGGCCAGGACTATCACTGCAACCCTGGGCCACACTCTGCCGCATGTGTGCTTACTTTGAAGCTGCCAGTGGCACCCCTGGCTTTGGAGTTGAGGGGCCTGGCGAGGAGGCCACGGCGAATGCCAGTGGCCAGCGCCTGCTTCAGCAGGTACTTGAAGCGAAGGACATCCATCATTGGGTACTTCTGCAGGATGTAGAGCTTGATGGCTGCCACCGACGTGCCCCGGCGCTGCTCCCCTGCCTGCAGCGCCTCCAGCACCATGCGCAGCATGGGGGGGTGGCGGCGTCCCACTGGGAAGCTGCTGCAGCTTGGGCCTGTGGACAGATGGCAGGCCATCACCTGGGGCCATCGTAACTCAGTGGCAGGCGTTGGCTGGCCCGTGGGTGTGGCTGAGGGCCCAGTAAGGATCAGATGCCCCCTCTCACCAAGACACTAACTGCTGGTATGAAAGCTCCTGGACAGTCTCCCTCAAAGCTCATTGAGTGTCTGTCTGTCTGTCTGTCTGTCTGTCTGTCTCTCTCTCTCTCTCTCTGGACAGTCTCGCTCTCTCCCCAGGCTGGAGTGCAATGGCACGATCTCCACTCACTGTAACCTCTGCCTCCTGGGTTCGAGCGATTCTCCTGCCTCAGCTTCCTGAGTATCTGGGATTACAGGTGTGCACCACCACGCCCAACTCATTTTTTTTATTTTTAGTAGAGACGGGTTTCACCGTGTTGGCCAGGCTAACCTCGAACTCCTGACCTCATGATCCACCTGCCTTGGCCTCCCAAAGTGCTGAGATTACAGCCATGAGTCACCATGCCCTGCCGAATCTCTAATTTTAAAGAAAAATGGGGAAGAATCAAATAGATGCAATAAAAAACGATAAAGGGGATATCACCACTGATCCCACAGAAATACAAACTACTATCAGAGATTACTACAAACAGCTCTACTCACATAAACCAGTAAACCAGGAAGAAGTGGATAAATTCCTAGACACTTGTACTCTACCAAGACTAAACCAGGAGGAAGTTGAAATTCTGGATAGACCAATAACAAGGGCTGAAGTAGAGGCAGCTATCATTAGCCTACCAACCAAAAGTAGTCCAGGTCCAGATGGGTTCACAGCTGATTTCTACCAGACATACAAAGAGGAGCTGGTTCCATTCTTTCTGAAACTGTATCAAACAATACAAAAGGAGGGAACCCTCCCTAACTCATTTTATGAGACCAACATCATCCTGATTCCAGGCAAAGACTCAACTAAAAAAGAAAACTTTGGGCCGATATCCATGATGAACATCGACACAAAAATCTTCAGTAAAATACTGGCAAGCAGATTGCAACAGCACATCAAGAAGCTTATCCACCGCAATCAAGCAGGTTTCATCCCAGGGATGCAAGGCTGGTTCAACATACTCAAATCCATAAATGTAATCCATCACATAAATGAAACCACAGACAAAAACCACATGATTATCTCAGTAGATGCAGAGAAGGCCTTCGATAAAATTCAACAGCCCTTCTGCTAAAAACTCTCAATAAACTAGGTATTGACAGACGTATCATAAAATGATAAAAGCTATATGTGACAAACCTACAGCCAATATCATACTGAATGGGCAAAAACTGGAAAAATTCCCTTTGAAATCAGGCACTAGACGGCCAGGCGCGGTGGCTCACATCTGTAATCCCAGCACTTTGGGAGGCCGAGGCAGGTGGATCACGAGGTTAACAGATCGAGACCATCCTGGTCAACATGGTGAAACCCCGCCTCTACTAAAAATACAAAACATTAGCTGGGCATGGCGGCGCGTTCCTGTAATCCCAGCTACTCAGGAGGCTGAGGCAGGAGAATTGCCTGAACCCAGGAGGCGGAGGTTGCGGTGAGCCGAGATCGCGCCGTTGCACTTCAGCCTGGGTAACAAGAGCGAAACTCCGTCTCAAAAAAAAAAAAAAAGAAAAAAGAAAGAAATCAGGCACTAAACAAGGATGCCCTCTCTCACCACTCCTATTCAATATAGATTGGAAGTTCTAGCCAGAGCAATCAGGCAGGAAAAAGAAATAAAGGGTATTCAATTAGGAAAGGAGGAAGTCAAACTGTCTCTATTTGCAGATGACGTGATTGTATATCTAAAAGACCCCGTTGTCTCAGCCCAAAATCTTCTCAAACTGATAAGCAACTTCAGCAAAGTCTCAGGATACAAAATCAATGTGCAGAAATCACAAGCATTTCTAAACACCAATAACTGACAGAGAGCCAATCAAGAGCGAACTCCCAGCCGGGCGTGGTGGCTCAAGCCTGTAATCCCAGCACTTTGGGAGGCCGAGGTGGGTGGATCACGAGGTCAAGAGATCGAGACCATCCTGGTCAACATGGTGAAACCCCGTCTCTACTAAAAATACAAAAAATTAGCTGGGCATGGTGGCACGTGCCTGTAATCCCAGCTAGTCAGGAGGCTGAGGCAGGAGAATTGCCTGAACCCGGGAGGCGCAGGTTGCGGTGAGCCAAGATCGCGCCATTGCACTCCAGCCTGGGTAACAAGAGCGAAACTCCATCTCAAAAAAAAAAAAAAAAAAAAAAAAAAAAAAAAAAAAAAAGAGCGAACTCCCATTCACAATTGCTACAAAGAAAACAATATTGCCAGGCGCAGTGGCTTAAGCCTGTAATCCCAGCACTTTGGGAGGCCGAGGTGGGTGGATCACGAGGTCAAGAGATTGATACCATCCTGGTCAACATGGTGAAACTCCGTCTCTACTAAAAACACAAAAAAATCAGCTGGGCATGGCGGTGCGTGCCTGTAATCCCAGCTACTCAGGAGGCTGAGGCAGGAGAATTGCCTGAACCTGGGAGGCGGAGGTTGCGGTGAGCCGAGATCGCGCCATTGCACTCCAGCCTGGGTAACAAGAGCGAAACTCCGTCTCAAAAAAAAAAAGAAAGAAAGAAAACAATATCTAGGAATACAACTGACAAAGAACGTAAAGGACCTCTTCAAGGAGAACTGCAAACCACTGCTCAACGAAATGAGAGGACACAAACAGATGGAGAAACATTTCCTACTCATGGTTGGGAAGAACCAGTATCATGAAAATAGCCATACTGCCCAAAGTAGTCTATAGATTCAATGCTATCCCCATCAAGCTACCAATGACCTTCTTCACAGAACTGGAAAAAACCACTTTAAATTTCATACGGAATCACAAAAGACCCCACATAGCCAAGAAAATCCTAAGCAAAAAGAACAAAGCCAGAGGCATCACACTGCATCACTTCAAACTATACCACAAGGCTATAGTAATCAAATGGTATTGGTACCAAAACAGAGACATAGACCAATGGAACAGAACAGAGACCCCAGAAGAAACACCACACATCTACAACCATCTGATCTTTGACTAACATGGCAAAAACAAGCAATGAGGAAAGGACTTTATGTTTAATAAATGGTGTTGGGAAAACTGGCTAGCAATGTGCAGAAAGCAGAAACTGGACCCCTACCTGTCACCTTACACTAACATTAACTTCAGATGGATCAAAGATTTAAACGCAAAACCTAACACCATAAAAACACTAGAAGAAAACGTGGGCAAAACCATTCAGGACATAGGCATAGGCAAGGACTTCATAACTGAAACACCAAAAGCAATGGCAATAAAAGCCAAAATACACAAATGGGATCTAATTAAACTCCAGAGCTTCTGTACAGCAAAAGAAACCATCATTAGAGCGAATCAGCAACCAACAGAAAGGGAAAATATTTTTGCAATCTACCCATCTGACAAAGGGCTAATACCCAAAATCTTCAAAGAACTAAAACAGACATACAAGAAAAGAAAAAACAAACGAATCCATTCAAAAATGGGCAAAGGGGCCAGGCACGGTGGCTCACACCTGTAATCCCAGCACTTTGGGAGGCCCAGGCAGGTGGATCACGAGATCAAGAGATCGAGACCATCCTGGTCAACATGGTGAAACCCCGTCTCTACTAAAAATACAAAAAAAATCAGCTGGGCTTGGCGGCGTGTGCCTGTAATCCCAGCTACTCAGGAGACTGAGGCAGGAGAATTGCCTGAACCCAGGAGGCGGAGGTTGCGGTGAGCCGAGATCGCGCCATTGCACTCCAGCCTGGGTAACAAGAGCGAAACTCCGTCTCAAAAAAAAAAGTGGGCAAAGGATATGAACAGACACTTTTCAAAAGACGACATACATGAGGCCAACAAACATATGAAAAAATGCTCATCATCACTGGTCACTAGAGAAATGCAAATCAAAACCACACTGAGATATCATCTCACGCCAGTTAGAATGGCGATCATTAAAACATCTGGAGACAACAGATGCTGGAGAGGATGTGGAGAAATAGGAACACTCATACACAGTTGGTGGGAGTGTAAATTAGTTCAACCATTGTGGAAGACAGTGTGGCGATTTCTCAAGGATCTAGAAATAGGAATTCCATTTGCCCAGCAATCCCATTACTGGGCATATACCCAAAGAACTATAAATCGTTCTGCTATAAAGACACATGCACATGTGTGTGTTCACGGCAGCCCTGTGTACAATAGCAAAGACCTGGAACCAACCCAAATGCCCATCAACGACGGACTAGGCAAAGAAAATGTGGTACATATACACCATGGAATACTACACAGCCATCAAAAACGATGAGTTCGTGTTCTTTGTAGGGACTTGGATGAATCTGGAAACCATCAGTCTCAGCAAACCGACACAAGAACAGAAAGCCAAACACCCCATGTTCTCACTCATAGGCAGGTGTTGAACTATGAGAACACATGGACACAGGGAAGGCAGCATCACACACTGGGGTCTGTTGGGCGGGGAGGTGGGCAAGGGAGGTGACAGCAGGGGATAGGGAGGGAGGGAAGGGCGGGGAGGGATTAACATGGGGAGAAATGCCAGATATAGTATGCACCTAAAGTAAAATAAATAAAAAATATATATATACGGAAGGAAGAAGAATTTTTTTAAAAAAAGAATTAAGTCTTGCTTTAGAAAACTCTAAACCAGGTAAATTTTCTAGACGTAACTACCAGTTTACAGGCCCTCCAGGGGCGTGGTGCACACTCTCAGAGGCACCCTGACATAGAGACTCTCCACGGCACACAGCCTGCTTTCTTCTTCCACAAACAAGGGGGGAAAGGAAAAGTGGGAGGGGCACCCTATGGACTAAAGATCCTTAGGAAACCTCTCAACCAAATGCTCATTCCCAGAGCAGGATTTGAACAACCCAACTAGAAAAAGAAAGGGAACAGATAAATGTGAGCACTGGAAGGAAATATTGGATATTAAGGGTAATATTGTTTCAGGTGTGCTAATGGTATTGCAATGGCTTTTTATTTTATTTTTTATTATTTATTTATTTATTTATTTATTTTTTGAGACGGAGTTTCGCTCTTGTTACCCAGGCTGGAGTGCAATGGCGCGATCTCGGCTCACCGCAACCTCCGCCTCCTGGGTTCAGGCAATTCTCCTGCCTCAGCCTCCTGAGTAGCTGGGATTACAGGCACGTGCCACCACGCCCAGCTAATTTTTTTGTATTTTTAGTAGAGACGGGGTTTCACTATGTTGACCAGGATGGTCTCGATCTCTCGACCTTGTGATCCACCTGCCTCGGCCTCCCAAAGTGCTGGGATTACAGGCTTGAGCCACCATGCCCGGCTGCAATGGCTTTTTAAAAGGTTCTTATCTGTTAAACATAACTACTATAGGCCGGGCGCGGTGGCTCAAGCCTGTAATCCCAGCACTTTGGGAGGCCGAGGCAGGTGGATCACAAGGTCGAGAGATCGAGACCATCCTGGTCAACATGGTGAAACCCCGTCTTTACTAAAAATACAAAAAATTAGCTGGGCGTGGTGGCACGTGCCTGTATTCCCAGCTACTCAGGAGGCTGAGGCAGAAGAATTGCCTGAACCCAGGAGGCAGAGGTTGCAGTGAGCCGAGATCGCGCCATTGCACTCCAGCCTGGGTAACAAGAGTGAAACTCCGTCTCAAAAAAAAAAAGATTACTATAAAGGTATTTACAGATAAAATGATAAAAAAAAAAAAATCCAGCCTTCGCTTTGAAATAACACAGCAGATGAAACAAGAGCATCCTCAAGCTGAAGACCATTGGAGTGGGTGCTCGGTGCAGTGGAAGGGAGTCACAGACCATTTGGTAGTCTACTTTTGTATCCATTTGAAAGTTTTTTGTTTTTTCTTTTTTGTTTTTTTTTGAGGCAAGGTCTCAATCTGTCACCCATTCTGGAGTGCAGTGGCACAATCATGGCTCACTGCAGCCTTGACCTCCCCAGCTCAAGCAATCCTCTCCCCTCAGACTCCAAAGTACCTGGAACCACAGGCACACGCCACCATGCCTGGCTAATTTTTGTATTATTATTTTTTGACACTGGAGTTTCACTACATTGGTCAGGTCAGTCTCAAACTCCCAAGTTCAACCTATCCTCCCATCTCTGTCTCCCAGAGTGCTGGGATTACAAGCATGAGCCACCATGCTCAGCCCTCAAAGTTTTCAAAATAAAAAGTTGCCAAAAAGTTCCACTCTAGGTATATACCTGAGGGAAATGAAAACATTTGTCCACTCAAAAATGTATACTTGAATGTTCATAGCAGCATTATTCATGTCAGCCCAAAGAGGAAAAACAGCCCATGATGAATGATGGACAGATGGATGAACACAATGTGGTCTCTATCCACCCCAGGAATATTATCCAGCCATACAAAGAACGGAAGCCTTGGCACATGCTACGACATGGAGGAGCCCTAAAAACATGCTAAGTGGGGCCGGGTGTGGTGGCTCATGCCTGTAATCTCAGCACTTTGGGAGGTCGAGGTGGGTGGATCACAAAGTCAGGAGTTCAAGACCAGCCTGGCCAATATGGTGAAACCCTGTCTCTACTAAAAAATACAAAAATTAGCCGGGCATGGTAGCATGAGCCTGTAGTCCCAGCTAATTGGGAGGCTGAGGCAGGAGAATCGCTGAAACCCTGGAAGCAAAGATTGCAGTGAGCTGAGATCACAACACTGCACTGCAGCCTGGGCAACAGAGTAAGACTTCGTTTAAAAAAAAAAATGTCAGAAAAAGCCACATACTGTCTGATTCCATTTATGTGAAATGTCCAGAATAAGCAAATCCATAGATGCAGAAAGCAGATTGGCGGTTGCCAGGGCTGGGGAGTGGGGGTGGAGAGTGACTGCTAATGGGTACTGGTTTTCTTGAAGTGATGAACATATTCTAAAATTGACTGTAGAGATGGATACACAACTCTGAATATACTAAAAGCCATTGTGCACTTTAAAGGGTGATTTGTATTGTATTGGGAATTATTTCTCAATAAGCTGTTATAAAAACGTTGCAAATGAAGTAGAATCAAGGGTGAGGAGAAGCATGAGAAGCTGTCAGTCGCCATGAAAAGCATTAAAAGGGTTTTAAATATGAAACTGGATTTAAATTTGGTGATTGGAAATGTTGATTTCTGATCAACCTGCAGAATTTAAAAGTTTAAATTCTAGGCAATATCGTGAGACCTCGACTCTACAAAAATCTTTAAAAATGAGCAGAGTCTGCTGGTGTGTGCTTATAGTCCCAGCTACTTGGGAGGCTGAGGTGGGAGGATTGCTTGAGCCTGGGAAATGGAGATTGCAGTGAGCTGAGATCACACCACTGCACTCCAGCCTGGGTGACAAAGCAAGACCCTGTCTCAAAAAAAAAAAAAAAAAAAAAAAAAAGACTTAAAAAAGTGAATTGGCGGCCGGGCGCGGTGGCTCAAGCTTGTAATCCCAGCACTTTGGGAGGCCGAGGCGGGTGGATCACGAGGTCGAGAGATCGAGACCATCCTGGTCAACATGGTGAAACCCCATCTCTACTAAAAATACAAAAAATTAGCTGGGCATGGTGGCACGTGCCTGTAATCCCAGCTACTCGGGAGGCTGAGGCAGGAGAATTGCCTGAACCCAGGAGGCGGAGGTTGCCGTGAGCTGAGATCGCGCCACTGCACTCCAGCCTGGGTAACAAGAGTGAAACTCCATCTCAAAAAAAAAAAAAAAAAAAAAAAAAAAGTGAATTGGCTACATTAAATTTTTTTTTTTCAATAGAAAAAACCAATCTGCAACTGTTGATCTAGAGCAGATTTACAGAGACTGAATCCAGTTCAACCCCTGCCACGTTCTGGCCACAATGAGCCCAGTGCAGGGATATTCATTTGCGGGCCAAAGCCATTGAGCTGATGTAGTCCTAGGTCACTCCCCGGTTCTCAGGGGTTTCATTTTGCCCTCTAGGCCTCAGTTTTCCTATCTGTACAGTGGGGATGGAGCCTCTAAGGAG
Source organism: Saimiri boliviensis (assembly GCF_048565385.1). Lineage (NCBI taxonomy): Eukaryota > Metazoa > Chordata > Mammalia > Primates > Cebidae > Saimiri > Saimiri boliviensis. Next base: position 22,441,976 of record NC_133456.1, read on the forward strand.
GTCTGAGCCCTCCCAGCTGCAGTGCTATAGAGCTTCCCAAGGATCTTTGCTTGGCCAGACCTCAGGGAGCTGCTCCAACCCCTCCTCTGCTTCCTCCAGACCCTGTCTGTCCCAGAAAGCCACCCCTGAGAGTCCTCCCTCAGGCCTGTCCCCTCTGGCCCCAGCCCCTCATTTAGCAATTCTTCCATGCCTACTGTATGCCAGGATGTCCAGAACAGAGCTCAGCTCCCCCCAAATCTGCCCTTCATCTCTTCCAGGAATGCCCCATACCCCCACTGCCCATACCTACCCAATATCTAATCAAGAACTGGGGGCATTCGGGGCCTTCTCCTCGCCACCACACTCACCCCAGGCCTCTCCATAGGCTTCTCTCTCCATATTCTGGCCTCTCCTCTCCAGCCCCCCAGCCCAGCCTCCTCCCCACTGCCTCTTCCCCACCCCATGCATTCTCCTCACTGCATCTCACACCCCTCACCTCCCTGCTGGCAACCCTCCGAGGCTCCCTGTTCAATGTAAAAGTTAACCTAATTGAAGACCGCCTTGCAAGCCCTCTCTGATGGGCTCCTCCTCCCTCTGCTTCCCCAGCACTGCCCCAGCATTTCCTTCCCTTCCTCCCAGAGGGAAGAGGCAGCGTCTGAGACGTGCTGCCGACGCAGCGGCCCCTGGGCCTTGGCCCATGCCATTTCCTCTGCCTGGGATGTCTCTCTCCTCCCGGCCATGCAGTCTGCTCTCACTCAACCTTCAAGGCTCAAAATGCAACTTGGCTTGGACACCTCCCCTGATTTCTGACTTCCCAGTTAACTGCCTTTATACTGTTTGGCACCTGGACCCCCAATCTCTCTCCCTAGGTGTCTTGGGAGATAGAACACTTCCCCTGGGTGAGGCACACCCATTCTTCAGGGTCACCTCTTCTGGGAAGCCTTCCCTGACCTCCCAGAATGGGTTGGGGGCTTCCTCTGGGCTCCTCCAGCTCTCTGGATTACTGCCATTGAAGTCCATAGCACATTAGCAAACAGCACCTAGCCATGGGCCAGGCTTCCCCATCAGACCGGGCGGTCCTCAAGGTAGTGAACTGGGCCTGGTTTGCCTCGGTGGACCCTCCTGTCCAGAGAAACCCTGAGTTGTTGGCTGGTTGAAAATTGGAATGCCTCGCCCTGGGTAGAATGCTCCCGCCCTAGTCCCTCCAACTACCTGCAGCTGCAGCCCGGAGATGCGATACTGCCTCCAGCAGGAAACTGGTTGCAGCTGGGAGACCCTGCTGCTCTTTCCCTGAGTTAGGTGGGCCCCAGCCCCCCAGCCCTACCGGGCCTTGCTACGGGCCTTGTGGATCGGCTTTTCAGCCAAAAGGCAGTTGAGCTCAGCAGCTGGGTGCTAGCTGGGTGCTAGCTGGGTGCTGGGTGGGTGCTGGGTGGGTGCTGGGGTCAGGCTGGGACAGGACAGGAGCGGGGGTGCAGGGTCAAAAGCAACCCAGGGAGTGGGCTGGCAGGGATGAGGGAAGAGCTGCCTCCTCTTGCTTACTTGGCTTTTCAGATTCAGGAGACCTGGATGATCCTGCTGTGGAAGTCGAGGAGGGTGAGCTGTTGCTGGTGACGCGCCCAGGAGCCATGAGACTAACCGGTGCAGCTAGCAGACTTCTCAGCCGGCTGTAAGGCTGTCGGGCCTGCCCACTAGGCTTATATACCAGCAGCCCGCGCCCACCCCCCACCCCCCCGCCTCCAATCAGCCCTAATTGGGCAGGGAGCGCTCCGAGCTGCTGATTGGGACTGGAGGCGTGGGATGGGGTACAGCAGCCCTGCCCTCTGCAGGGAGCCCCAGCTAGACCACCCACTCCTGTGTAAGCTTGGGGGCATCACTTGACTTCTCTGGGTCTCAGTCCCCATGCTGCAATGATGGGGCTGAGATGCTTGATTCTGCCCGTGCCCTCTGCCCACTAGGGGCTGGAAATGCTGATGATGAATTGGGGTCACCTGTGTTGGCAGGGAAGCTGCTGAGGCAGCCCTCTAATCCCACGAGGTGGGCAATGGGCTGCCTCATTTTCTCAAAAAGTAGCAGTTGGAGGCAGCCCTAGGTCAGGCAGCAGCCCTTTCTGAGGCCAGCCAGGCTCTCTGGGTTTGTGCCCTCCTTTGGTTTTGCTTTTTAAGAAAGGAAGCAATAAGGGAGAATGCTTCGCAGAAGTCTTCACAGATAAAGACAACATCCACTCGGGCAATGGACAAAGAGTGTCAGCGGGCAATTCACCAGCCTAAAGGCTGAGGAATAGGAAAATGGACACTCAATCTCCTTGGCATTTGAGAAAATTCAAACTGAATGGTGAAATACTACCTTTTCCCATCAAATTGACAAAAACATTTTTTAAAAAATTCCAAGCAAACACCCAGAGCCTAAATCACGCCCTTTCTGTAGAATATTCTGCCGCTGTCTAAAATGACAAGGTGCCCCAGGCATGGTGGCTCACGCCTGTAATCCCGGTACTTTGGGAGGCCAAGGTTAGGGGGAACACCTGAGGTCAGGAGGTTGAGACCAGCCTGGCCAACATGGTGAAACTTCATCTCTACTAAAAACACAAAATTAGCTGGGCATGGTGGCGTACACCTGTAGTCCCAGCTGCTCAGGAAGCTGAGGCAGGAGAATCACTTCAACCTGGGAGGTGGAGACTGCAGTGAGCCAGGACTCATTGCACTTCAGCCTGTGCAGCAAGAACAAAACTCCATCTCAAAAAAAAAAAATAAAATAAAATAAAATGAAATGACAAGAATGAGGGGTCAGGTGTAGTGGCTCACACCTGTAATCCCAGCACTTTGGGAGGCTGAGGCAAGAGGATCGCTTGAGCCCAGGAGTTCAAGACCAGCCTAGGCAAAAAAGTAGAATCCCGTCTCTACCAAAAAATATAAACATTAGCTGGGCACGGTGGTGTGTACCTGTAGTCCCAGCTACCTGGGAGGCTGAGGCAGGAGGATTGCTTGAGCCCGGAAAGTCTGGGCTGAGGGAGCTGTGATCACACCACTGCACTCTAGCCTGGGCTACAGAGTAAGACCCTATCTCAAAATAAAAAAAAAATAAAATAAAAAAATAAAGAAAAGGAAAGAAAAAAACCAAGGATGAGGCTGTATTTCACACTCAGCAAAATGATGAAGATGTCAATATCTGTCAATACTGAGTGACCAGAATTCGAATAAAGCATAGCTGCTGAGGGGTGGGGATCAAGCTGCTGGTAGCCACCTTAGAAAGCAATTCAGCAAAGGGACTCACTCCACAACCCACCCATTCCACTCTAGATGTAAATCTGAGACAAACATGCAAAGATGTTCATTTCATTCTTAGCAGAAATTCAGAACAACATAAATGCCCATCAGGCGGAGAGTGGACAAGTAAACTGTGGCCTGTTCGCACAGTGGAACAGTACACAGCCGTGAAAAGGAGTGAGCCAGAATGTATTGGAAAGTATGCTCCCATTACTGAGAAGACAAAACTCTGTGTGTGTGTGTGTGTGTGTGTGTGTGTGTGTGTGAGAGAGAGAGAGAGAGAGACAGAGAGAGGAGAGAGAGAGCACAACAGTTCTTTTTAATTTTTTAAAACTTTTTTTGTTTTTTTCTTTTACCAATACAAGCAGTAGAAAAAAGTTCTGAGTGGATTCCTATCAAGGTAATAGTAGAAATGGTTACCTCTGAGGAAGGGGTGGGTTTTAAACAGACATGCATTCTTTTCTAGGGAGTCTCTTTATTCTGGAATTTTCCAGAGGACTCTCCATCACCAGAGATCTGGACTCCGGGAAGCTGTGGCCATCAAGGTGTTGTAAAGTGAAATCAGATCTCACTCCCCTGCCTACCACCCTTCATGGCTCTCCACTGCCCTTGGGGGAAAGTTCAAGCTCTTCAGTCTGATTTAAGTAGCCTCCTCCCCGCTTGAATCCCACAATTCACCCACATTGTGGCTTCTGGAATGGGCCATGTGCTGATATCTGGCCGCTTTGGTCTCCTCTGTGTGTGTTGAATTGATGCAGGACTGCCCCCAGTTTTTCACCCCTGCCCATAGCTATGCCCATTTGCAATTGCAACTTTGCAACCCTCTCACATTTCTTGTTTGTTTGTTTTTTGAGACGGTTTCACTCTGTCACCCAGGCTGGAGTGCAGTGGTGCAATCATAGCTCACTGCAGCCTTGATCTTCTGGGCTCAAGTGATCGCTCACCTCAGTCTTCCAAGTGGCTGGGACTCAGGCATATGCCACTATGCCTGGCTAATTAAAATACTGTGTGTGTATATATATATATACAGTAGAAATGGAGACCTGCTATGTTGCCCAGGCTGGTCTTGAACTCCTGGCCTCCCAAAATATAGGGATTACAGGTATGAGCTACTGCACCTGGCCCCTCTCACATTTCTTAAATCTGAGGGGATTCCTTAAATCTTATGACTTGCTTTGACCAATGAAACACGGCAGAAGTGACAGTATGCCAGTCCCGTTGCCATGTGAACTGGCCCTAGCTAGCCTGCCAGATGCTGAGGCCCATGGCTGTCACCCCCGTTATCCTGCTATCTAAAGGGCCAACCAGCCAGTCCCCAGCCAACCCTCCAGTTGACCACAGATGCTTGAATGAGCCCAGCCAAAATTGACCAATTTTGGTTCAGCAGAACTGCCCAGCTGATCCACAGTCACGAACGATACGCGGTTTGTTGTGTTAAGCCATGAAGTGTTGGGATTGTCTGTCTTGCAGTACAAACCAAGTGACACACTTGGCCTGGAAGTGCCTCTGTGCGCACTGCCACCCTTCTCTGGACTCTCGCCCATTCATCTTTTGGCCTCAATGTAGATGCCGCTTCTTCAGAAAAGGCTTCTCTGAACCCTGGAAGGCTCGGGGCCCCTCCTCTGGGCACTGCCAGGCCCAGCCTTGCTCCTGGGGAGCCTCAAGTGCTCTGAATCGCAGCTCTGCCTTCCATGTCTCCAGCCCTTGTGCTCTGGGGGAGGGACAGGGCCGTGTCTGTCTTGTTCCTGGTGGTATCCCTGGTGCCCAGCGCAGCACCTGACACACAGTCACTGCTCAGCAATACCCATTGCTGTGATGCTTGGAGGTCCCAGTGCTGAGCCCAGCTTGGCCAAGCAGAAGGAGGCCTGAAAACCATCTTCTGGGACCATTCTGGAGCAGGAGACGAAGCAAAGAGGCAAATGGAAGCTGGCACAAATGGGGGCAGCAATTTCAATCACATTTATGGGACACTTCCAAGAACTGAGAAGTAGAGCAACACTCAGCGATAGAAACATTCCCACGAGCTTCAGCCGAAACCCTGCTCCCGGCTGTGCCAGGATCGAGTTTTGCGTTTGAAGGGAAGCAGCTCTAAAATGTGCGGCGTGATCTAAAAATTCCTCTAGAGGATTGCCTTTTTACAGGGAAATGGTAATTCTGAGCATCAGACTGTGCAGGGAGGACAGGCCGCTTGGTGAGCTTCTGTGATTTTTTTTTACTGAGGCCTGCATGAAATGTAACTTCTGCTGAGAACTTTCTCGCAGTTATGAAACACTGAATGGGGTCGGCCTACATGTGAACTTTCCTACAGTTCTGAGGATAACAGTTCCAAACTTTTGGAAGCAGTTATAGGGAGTCTCTTTCGTGTTTTCGTGTAACTCCAGCCCCTGTAACATCAGGACATTTTTGACTTTTCTTTCCTGACTTTGAGTCAATAAATGTATAAAGGGTGGGGTAGAAATAGTAGCAGCTGCCACATTCGACGTCCATATAAATATTTTATATTCACTATTTTATTTATACATGGAGAAGCTGAAGTTCAGAGAGGGCCTACAATTCGATCTTTCTGACTTCCTGGGCTGCAGCCTGGAAACCCTTTGCGTTAGTAAAGAAATTGGCTATAGGCCAGGCACAGTGGCTCATGCCTGTAATCCCAGCACTTTGGGAGGCCGAAGCAGATGGATTACTTGGGCTCAGGAGTTGGAGAACAGCCTGGGCAACACAGCAAAACCGTGTCTCTATTAAAAATACAAAAAAATTAGTCGGGTGTGGTTGGTACATGCCTGTAATCCCAGCTACTTGGGAGGCTGAGGCAGGAAAACCACTTGAACCCAGGAGGTGGAGGTTGTAGTGAGCCGAGATTGCACCACTGCACTCCAGCCTGGGCAATAGAGCGAGACTCTGCCTAAAAAAAAAAAAAAAAGAAGAAGAAGAAAGAAAAGAAAGAAAAGGAAGAAAAGGAAGGAAGGATGGATGGATTGGCTTGGCCTGAGGCCACAGAGTTGGGAAGGGCACCCACTATCTCCTTAGGGGACACATCAGGCTTTCAGGGGGGCATGTCCCCCTTGGTGTGAGAGTGCTCTGTGGCCCTCAGGCAGGCCAGGTCACAGCCAATTCATTTCCGAGTCCCCAGTGCCTTCTGACATGGTCAACTTGCTCAGGCTTGGTTGGATGGAGCTGCCATTGTACCCGGCAGGCACTCGGTACATCTGCTGGCTGCCTGGAGATGAGGTGGGGACACACTTGCTGCAGCTCAAGGCAGCAGCTCCTTCTCTTTATGTATGCAAGCGCCCACCAAGCAGCTGTCAAGTCATTTGTAAATTAAGGGGGTGGAGGCTTTCCTGTCTACCATGACAAACCAGAGAATGTTCTGGTGTTAGAGCAAAATTTTCCTCTGGACATGAGAATGGGGAAAATGTACCATTTCTCAGAAAAAGTGGACTGGGTCAGGGATTGGGGAAGGGAGCTGGGGTGGCTGCCTGCAGGTCAGGGCAGCTAAGATGCCACTGTCCTACCCACCACCACCCTGGCCCAACACAGCATCCAGAACAAAGGGGGAGATTCCTTTGGGACCGCCCATAGGAATCTTCTCCCTCATGTCCTTGAGATGAGGAGGGAGGGAGGCCTGGTCCAGCCATGCACCCAGACAGCACCAACTTAGAGACCATCCCTTCTGGGTCGATGTTGGCTCTGCTCACCCTGCCTCCTGCCCTCCTACTTTAGGTAACAGCACCTGGGCTTCCCTTTGTGAAACCTACCTCTCCCCCTTCAGCCTGCTTGGGCTTCAGGGTGAGCACGTGACCTAGGCATGGCCAATCAGAGGATGAGTCCCCATTCCAGCCATGGTGATGCAGTTAGACCTATGTATGCCTAGTGTTCCACTATTGGAAGGCTAAGCATGTGGGAGTTATTTATATCCTACTGCTCAAGGTCCTTGCCAAGGTCTGATTGCAAAAATTCAAAAAATTGCAACCACAGGCATAAATGGGTTAGGTATGATCAAGTGACCTAGGCCTGGCCAATCACAGAATTAATCCCCATCTCAGGCATGGTGATAGGCTTAAAAGTGATCAAGTGACCCAGATCTGGCCAATAAGAGCCCTACCTGTGACCTTGTGGGAACTAACAGGAAAGAGAAGCCTGCTTTCTGCAGGGATTGCTGGGCCTTAAATTGCTGGGGACCATTTCTGCCACCTTTGGGAACAGTCAGCCTGTGCATGAAGTCAACACAGGAAAGTGTAGCAAGAAGGGGAGAAATAGTTGATCACATGATCTGAGCACTGGTATCCAGCCATGCTCAGTTGGGCGTTTTGCTCATGTAAGCCAACAATGTCTCCCTTTAGCTTCAGCCCAAATGAGTTGGATTTCCTATCACTTGCAACCAAAAGTATCCTGACTAATATAACCTAGTGAGTCCGAGTAAAGAGGGACAAAGACAGAGATCCCAGCGTGATGTGCCCCAGCCCCACCAAGGCACTGAGGATCTGCTCTCTCAGTCTCCTGCCCCCTTTCTCACCTTGGAGAAGTGGGTGACTCTCAGGAGTGATAGATAGTTCCATCCTGTTCCCCTTTGGGAAGGGTCTCGAGTAAAGCCAGCTCTGAGCTGAGGCCCAGTATTGCCAAAGTTGCCCATCTGCTACATGCCAGGCAGTAGGCTGGCCACTTAGAGTCCACAGTCTCATCTAATACCGTTAGGTTTTTTTTTTTTTTTTTTTTTTTTTTTTTTGAAATGGAGTCTTGCTCTGTGGCCCAGGCTGGAGTACAGTGGCAGGATCTCGACTCACTGCAACCTCCTCCTCCTGGGTTCAAGGGATTCGCCTCCCTCAGCCTCCTAAGTAGCTGGGATTATAGGCATGTGCCACCATGCTTGGCTAATTTTGGTATTTTTAGTAGAGACAGGGTTTCACCATGTTGGTCAGGCTGGTCTCGAACTCCTGAATTCATGATCCACCTGCCTCGGCCTCCCCAAAGTGCTGGGATTGCAGTTATGAGCCACTGTGCCCAGCCAAGGGCAGTTTTAACATCCTCTTTTGCAGATAAGGAAGCTCAGAGAGGTGACAAAACTTGTTTGCAGTTTTGTGGCTCACCTGTGCTTCTATGAACCCAAATTTGGGGGTTTTCCCATTCCCAGGACTATTCCCTCTACCTCTAGCCCCAGGGGACTCTGTGTGGCTTGGCTCTGCCCATTGCTCCATCCAGCCATCCCAGGGTCAGGGATCAGGTAGAAGCTGGCAGTTTCAATCTATCCCGTGGATAAAGAGTTTGAAAGCAACAAAAACCACCACCATTAATACCAACATAGGAGCTGAGCTTTAATGGCCCAATTGCCTTCGTCTCCAGGGAGAGCTGGGTAAAGCTAGAGCTTCTGTCTTTGCTTATATGGAGAAAGGGGAGCAGGTGCTGAGGCAGGTCAATTCTGACACCTTAGAGATGTGGCCAGCTTTTTGGAGCAGACTCTCCAGAATGGAGAACGGACTAGCAACTGCTGAAGATGGGCTCGTCTGGCAAGGGCAACTGGAAACTGGGGCTCCTGAACATCCCCAGGGAAGGTGGGCCCAGTGGAATTTCCCACTCTTTGTTTCTAAGCTCTTCAGGATAAGGATGACGTCAGGGACTCAGCTCTTGATTAAATGTGGGCGGGTGAGCATGGTTTCTAAAGACTCCCTGCTCTCGATGCTGGGACCCAGGTGCTGGGGCCAAAGCGCAGGTAGCTTCCAGAGGCTGAGAGAAGGGCCTGTCTCTCCATAGGCCACATTGGGAAGGGGAGGCATGGGGTCTGGGGCCCTACACTAGGGGTGAGACCCCAGGCCCAATCTCACCCTCACTGGGAACTTGGCCTTGACTGCCCCTTCCCCCAATGTTTTTCAGGTCTGGTGACTACATTCTACACTCCTGTGACTGTCCCTGCCTGCACAACCTCCAGCCCTGGTCTGGCCTTGATGCTTAGCTAATTTTTAAAAACCTGTCCCGAGGCTGGGTGAAACCCCATCCTCTGATGCCCATTCTCAGAATGTTCACTATCAAGAGGTAATGACCATAATAATTAACAAGTTACATTAATTGAGGTTATTCACAACGTTAACTAGAATCTGTACGGCTTCTTGCTATTTACAAAGTGCTTAAACACACACATGGACACGCACACACAGCACGCACACACACACACACACGCACACGTGCCCCTCATTTGGTCTTCTCAGTAGCTGCAAGTCGGCAGGACCAGAGATCTGCGATTTCCATTTCATACGGGAAGAAAGTGAGGCCCAGGGAGGGAAGAACGACTGCTCCAAATCGTGAGCCAAGTGTGAGCTGCTGCTGCTAAGAGGGTCTGAGAAGACAGATACGTTCTCCCTTCCCATCCATTCCTCCAGTCCTTCCTGCATCCATCCAGCATTTATTAAACACCTGTGTGTGTTCCATTCTGTGCTAGACACTTATCCCTAAACTGGGACACTTTTCCAGAAAGCAAGATTTCCCTCATATTCCTGAAAGATGAGTTGGGAAGAGGAGGGGCACAGATCCCGCTGGCCTTGGGGAAACTGGGACTCCAGATCAGTAGGTTTGCATGGATGTCCCTTCTCAGGCCATCCCAGGTGAGTGAGAAGCCTCATTTTTCTCTCATGAATTATTTCTTTTTTTTTTTTTTTTTTTGAGACGGGGTTTCGCTCTTGTTACCCAGGCTGGAGTGCAATGGCACGATCTCGGCTCACCGCAACCTCCGCCCCCTGGGTTCAAGCAATTCTCCTGCCTCAGCCTCCCGAGTAGCTGGGACTACAGGCGTGCGCCACCATGCCCAGCTAATTTTTGTATTTTTAGTAGAGACGGGGTTTCACCAAGGTGACCAGGATGGTCTCGATCTCTTGACCTCGTGATCCACCCGCCTCGGCCTCCCAAAGTGCTGGGATTACAGGCTTGAGCCACCGCGCCCGGCCTTCTCATGAATTATTTCTAAAAAAAAAAAAAAAAAAAAAAAAAATTAAGGAGCCTATGTGACTTCATTCATTCTGCACAGGCGCTGCTCCTGGTAGGATGGCTGTGGCCGGGGGAGGGGGTGGGGGATGGGAGATGCCTACAGTCAGCCACAGAGTCCTTGGCAGGTCTTAGGCCGGGGCCACCTGGCTGGTCTCCGTCTTGGACACGGTGGCGGAGGCCTCATCGTCACCCAGCGGGTTCCTGCCGCAGCAGATGGTGGTGAGCATGCAGTTCCGGAACTGGAAGGCAAGAGGCCTGAGTTAGGGCCGGGGCTGCCCACAGTGTGCTTGGAACTGGCCCGTTGGTGAGGTTTGCCCCAACCCTTTCCTGGCTTCTGCCCCTCAGAATTCCACTCAAATCCAGCCTCCTGGAGGGAACTTGCTAAGCAGACACTCCCCACCCGTAGAGATGCCAGGGACCGAGCACAAGGGGGCTGCATCACCCTCAACATTTCATGGTGCCCTCTGTGTGCCAAGGGTGTTCTGCAAATTCTCTCCTGTAATCTGAGAGTTTGGTGTTTTGCCCTTTCTGTGGATGAGGAAACCAAAGCCCAGAGAGGGGCAGTGACTTGCCCAGCACCACACAGCTGGAAAATGGCAGAGCTGACTTCAGAGACTGTTTCCCCCGACTTCTGGGTTCCTCGGGGAAACCACTTGCTGTTTGTTACGGGACTGCTTTATCCCTTTACCCTTCAGAATAAGATTTTTTAGCTCCTTATTCAGCTTTATGGAGACTGGCCCATCCCATTCTGGGCTTGGGACCTTCTGACGTTGACATTGGGCTTCCAGAACCTTCTGGACTGGAGCTTCTCACACCTGAGTGAGGATCCGAGCCACCTGGAGGGCTTGCTGGAAATGCAGGTTCCTGGGTCCACCCTGAGATTCAGCAGGTCTGGGTGGGGCCCAGGAATCTGCATTTCTCACACGCTCCCCATTGAGAATGCTGACCCGTGAGCCCCACTGCCAGTAGCCCTGATGGAGCCCCCTCCCCTGCCCTGGGACATAGCTTATCCTTGGCAGGCAGTGCCCACGGTCTGGGGCACTGGGGCCCTCCCACCCACAATAGGCACCTGCTTGTTCATCATGATATAGATGACAGGGTTGTAGATGGCGGCGCTCTTGGCGAAGAACGCTGGGAGGGTCATGAAGGTGGGACCGAAGTTGGAGCCCTGGTGTGTGAAGATGTAGAATGCCACGCTGGCATAGGGCACCCAGCAGATCAGGAAAGCGATGACCATGATGATGACCATCCGGGTGACCTCCTTCTCTGCCTTCTGTGTGGTGGCTGACTCCTGCTGCTGGGCGGCGGCCTGCAGGGACATGGGACCCGGGTCCAGACCATGGCTCCTCCGAGGAGCAGGAGCCGTAGATGTGTGTTGGGGGCTGGACGTTCAGAGGCCACCCACCCGCAGCCCGTACCTCCTTGACGGTGAAGACAAGCTGCCCATAGCAGAAGAAGATGATAATCATGGGGATGGTGAAGTGGACCACGAACATGTAGATGACAAAGGACTCGTTGTTGACCTCCGGCTTGAGCGTGTAGTAGTCGATTCCGCATGAGCACTGCAGGCCCTCAGGGATGTACCTGAGACGGGCAGGTAGGGAGACCTTGCCTGTGAGGGACTTGGGAATGGCCCCGGCCAAGGTGCCTGCCAAGCACTGGCCCTTTCTGGGGCTTCCCGTTCCCTCCCTGGAAAGGGGATCATAAACATCTGCATGGCTGGGTGACAGGATGGACTGCGTCAGGTGGGGAAGCAGATGCACCTGTGGGGTCAGGGTTGCTTCATTGTTTGGTGGCTGAGGTACCAGATGACATGACCTAGCCTCTCCCTTCGTGCCCTGCCTCAGCATCCGCTGCCTGCTGAGCCTCAGGCTATGCCAGGCAGAGGTTGGTGAGGAGGAGGGGAGAGCCCTCAGGCTCTGTATTTGTGGCAGTTTGTACAAACTAGCACCAGGGTGAGAGTATTTTCCAGGCCAAAGACGGACATATAGGGTATCTAAGGGATTTTTGTGCAGCTTCTGGAAACAAGAGGCTCCCAGGGCACGTGGTTAGGATGTGGCAATGGTTTCTGATGTTGGTGGCAGTGGAATGGCCTCAGGAAACCCAGAGCATCCAATTTGGCTGTGATTCCAGAGGATGGAACTAAGCCAGACTGGAGAAGATGGGGAAAAAGTCCAGGGGCTGGGCTGGGATTCAGCAAGGGGTAAGAAATGGACCCTAGCAAGACTGAGGAGGAAAGGGAAGTGAGAGGAGGAATTTTCTGGAGGCAGAGGGACATGAGGCCTCTCGGGACCAGAGTCACCAGTCCTGATGTCCAAACCACTGTCCCCGCTGTGTCTCATCTCAGCCCCATTTGGAATGGCCTAAGGCCGAATGGGACCCAGTTCCCAGGGGCCACAATATGGCCACCTGCACTAGGAAGGCGTGGCCTCACCTGCTGCTGAGGCCCAAGGTTAGAGGGGGTTGCCCCCGGGGCACTAGACCAAAGAGGATTGGAATTTGCACCTGGCTTAGTTGAGGATTAGGGGCACAGCCAAGGTGAAGGGTTGGGATGTCTTGGATTCTCTTTGACTTGGAGCTCAGGAGGTGGGACCAGCCCTTCAGCAACTTTAGAGTCTGTTCCTCCTTCTGTCCTACACCCTACCCTGGGTGGGCATTTGGGCTAGAAGACATACAGGGTCAGTGTCTGGAACCAGACAGCACTGGGTTTGAGTCCTGACTGCAGGACCCCACAGAGAGCCCCTGGAGCCCCTTCCCTTCTGCCCAATGCCATTACCTGGACCAGCCGGCGAGGGGCGGTGCGGCGCAGGCCAGTGCCATGACCCAGGTGAAGACAACGCCCATGATGGCATGGTTCTCGCCAAAGCGGAAGTTGCTCATGGGCTTACACACCACCACATACCGCTCGATGGCCAGGACCACCAAGGACCACAGGGCAATTTCACCTGCAAGACAGCCAGCGGGCGGTCAGCACAGCCCCCACTGCCCATCTAAGGAGGGCATACTACCCCTAGACAAGGAGAGGGTGGCTAGGAAAGCGACCTGGAAGGAGAGAAGGACTTGAAGAGCCCTTGAGGAAGGAGAGAGCTTGATACTGGGAGGAGGAGGAAGGGGCAGAGGGACCCCATGCTGAGGGGAGCTGGGCGAAGAAACTCAGTGAATGGGGGAAGTTATTTGCTTAGAGCTCTGGATCCATGAGGGACACAAATCAGATCAGGAGGTCATGACTGGACTGGGAACCCGGTAGGGTGGTGTGTGCGTGTGTGTGTTTTAACAGAAGAATGCATCCTCATGTGAGGCAGAGTTCCTTGTTGGGAAGGAATGCAGAGGTGGCGGAAACCCAGAATTGGCGTCCTTACTCCCTCTCCCCTCTCAGGAGATGAAATAACCCGGGGCATGTGGGACTCTCTCCTAGGAACCATGAAGCATTGGGCAATGTTCTGCTCAGAGGAAGAAGGAAACAATGGCATTCAGACATCTGCCCTGCTCACCACCCAACGAAGTTCCACAGGGAGAGTGGCCATATAGTTACCAACCAAACTGGGACGCTCCTGACAGTGAATGGGATGATCACTGTAAACTGGGACTGACCCTGCAGAGAACAGTCACCCTTTGAGGCACCCCCACCTTCTGGCCAGAACTGGGTGATCTCTGATTATTGAATGTAGCAAATGCCCAACGATGGCCAGAGAGTCCCTGAGAATGGGACCAGGGATGCCGCCTGGACATGGGGGAGAGACGGCAAGGCTGGCAGAGCAACGCTTGTGGCTGACGCTAAGCTCTCCCTGTCACCCCAGCTTTGCAATGGCTGCCATCAGTGTCTCCTCCTGCATCTCAGCGGACACATTCCTGGATCACAGCCCAAAGACCTAGGCTCTTGTTGCTGCCCGGCCACATCCCAAAATGAGTCTCTTCCCCTCTCCCGCCTCAGTTTTCCCCCGTTAAGTGAGATCTGTTATCTCTGCAGCACCCGCATTTGTTTTCCTGTTAAATGCAAGACATTATTCTAAAGCATCTTTCACAGCCACATATCACCTGTGAAAGGAGTTGCTTCAGAGGGGCTGCATGCGGCTCTCAACACCAGGAACCCAGGAGCATGGCAGGGAGGCTGGAGGGGCACCCAAGGACAGGGGGCTGGGGAGAGGCAGAGGAGGATGCCAGAGGGGACCTAGCCTAATGCCCAGCACAGGGAAGACCCAATGACTGGAGGATGGAGAATCTGCTTCCTGCCCAGGGCTGGGGCCCCCAGAAAGGAGGTATCTGGCTTGCCCAGCTCTCCCCTCGGTGCCCAGCCTGGGTGTGACCCAGCATAGCTGCTCCGAGGGAAACAGAGGCTTGGTGTTCCGAACATGGCCCAAGGAGCAACACAGATGCGAGCTTCAAGCTCAACTCTGCCCCATCCCTATGTGACCCCCAGCAGGGCGCTTGACTTCTTTGAGCCTCAGCTCAGTTTCCTTGCTGTGAAATGAGACAAGCACATTGCTCCAAATAAGATCAAGGCAGTGTTCAGTGCCAGCCCTGCACAAATAGCAGCCCAGATATCACCATGAACGGTGTTTGTTGACTGACTATATGAGGGCTTCAGATAATGCTGACAGGAGAGGAGAAGGGAGAAGTCCTCTCAGCCACCACTGCCAAGCCTGGGACTGTTCCAGACCCTTCCATGCTCCCAGGCTCCTGCACACCCCGCCCGCACCCCGCTCATACCGCCCAGGGTGGCAAAGAAGCCCTCCAAATTGCACCCTGTGGGCCCGAAGACGAAGTATCCATGCAGAGAGGTGTAGAGGGTGGTGGTGAAGCCACCGAAGACCATGAAGAGGTCGGCCACGGCTAGGTTGAGCAGGATGTAGTTGAGAGGCGTGCGCAGCTTCTTGTGCTGGACGGTGACGTAGAGCGTGAGGAAGTTGATGGGGAAGCCCAGCACGATCAGCAGGAACATGTAGGCGGCCAGCATGGAGAACTGCCATGGCTCCGCCAGGTAGTACTGCGGGTACTCGAAGGGGCTGCGCACCACGCCCGTCGCGTTGGAGAAGGGCACGTAGAAGTTAGGGCCTTCTGTGCCATTCATGGCTGTGGCCCTTGTGGCTGCCCCACGGCTGCTCCCACCCAAGAATGCTGCAAAGGCCTGAGCTCAGCCACTCAGGGCTCCGGCTGAATGACTCCGGGCTCTGACCCCCCCCAGACCCTTATAAAGTGACCTCCCCCTCCTAAGCTCCTGGCTGAATCAGCATCTGAGAGATTGGGGTGTTCATAATCATATTAATCCCCAACGCAGAAACCGAGGGCCTAATTGGCTTCCCAGAGGGGCCAAGGTGACACCAGGAGGAAGCCCGAGGTCAGGGAAGGGAGGTACTCAGGACCCTGGGAAAGGGAGGAGACGGCCCCTAACTTCTATGTGACTTGTCTGTCCCAACGTCCCAGCTCAGTCTGGAGGCCTTGGTCTGAAATGGGGACCATGGGCCATTTTCCCTGGCTTAGTATGAGCGGACTTCGGATCTTTGTCTGGACTGGACTGTGAGTTTCTGGCCAGCTAGAGCCTCTTCGGTGTATCCTCCCAGGCTCTCATCTCGCCCTACAGCCCCTTACCTGCTTGCGCCCTCTGGGCACATCCAGTCCCCACACTCCTCCCGCAGGAGGAGCTCCACGAGGGCAGGGGCTGCGTCTTCCAGCTTCCGTTCCTGGTGGCAGACACATGGCCTGGGGCCCAGGAGCCCAATCACTGTTGCATGGAATTGGAATTCACTCTGTGGGTTCGTTCATTAAACGTTTATGTGTGGGCCTCTGGGAATACCAAGATGGAAAAGAAACAGCCCTGCCCAGAGGAGCTCAGGGGCTGAGGACGACTCAGAACTGGGAAGCAGCAGATTCCAGGTGTCTGTGAGGTGTGGAGACGGGTCTGACTGCCTAGGGGAATGCAGCCCGGGAGGCCATGTTTGGGCCTTTGGGAGAAGGAGCAGTTTGCCAGGTGGGCGGGTGGGGAAGACCGGAGCTGGGGGCAGTTGTGATGGATCTTGAACAGCAAGTCGGGTAACGTGGCTTTATCCAGAGGGAAGTGGGCAGTGGCTTGGGCAGATCTCTGGGGTAGAAAGGTGACTCAAATGTCCCCAAAGCTAGAGTGGAGGGAGGGAGGATGGAGGGGGCTACCAGAGCAGGGGAGGGACGGAGCCCCTCAGGGACTCCAGTCTGAAGGCGAGGCCCGTCCTGGAGGCAGCAGACAGGGCGCTGTTGGGGGAGACCTGGTCAACCACGAGGGTCTCAGATGCCATGTGCCAGGTGGCCCCATGAGGGCTGGTTCCAGGACAGTAGGATGCACTGTGGGAAAGAAAGTCGTCAGAGCCTTGGGGGCAGATGGCCTGGGGGCAAATGGAGGTAGGTCTCCCTCTTCAAGCCATCCAAGGAACATGATGACACCTCCTAGGAATGAAGTGGGGTGGCCAGGGTGGCCTGTGCAGGTGCTGAGAGTGCCTGATGTGTGGCCACTCAGTGACCACCGTCCAGCCAACATGTGTATTGAGCACCTACTGTGGCCCAGACAAGGCGCTTGGTCCTGCGGGAGACTCAGGGAACACAAAAGAGCAAGTTCCCTCCCGCATAAGCAGCCAGTGTTTGTGGAGGTGGGGACACAGGGACCACAAACGATCAATGGAGCGAGTAACAGTGAGGACAGTTCAGTCACAGCCACTCCCAACACAGGAGGCTTCTCTGAGAAGCTGGAGCATGAGTGGAGAGCCAGAGCAACAGGAGGAAGCTTCAGGGGAAGGTCGTCCGGGCAGAGGGCCCCCTGCGAGTGCAGAGCCCTGAGGCCGGGAGAGTGTTCTTTAATCTCTCTCACCCGGTCTCTCTTCCCACCCAGGATTCCCAGATCTGTCTGTTCAGAAGGGTGGCCCCTTCCCTACAGCCCACCTGGGCGCCAGCCCTCTGCCTCGCCTGGGCAGTGCTGGGTCTAACAGGGCTGGGCACACGTGGCAGCGCTGACGCAGGGTGGGTGGGGTGGGGCCTCTTGCAGTTTAAGGCGCTTGGCCTGGTGATTATGCCCAACACTAATGAGGTTAAGGTGGGGGGTTTGATTCTGACGTGGACCCTCATGGCCAGAAGGAGGGAGTCCTGGATGTTTTGGGTCAAGACTGACCCACACCCTGCCCCTCCCTGGCCGGGCTGAGCCCCCACCCTACACAGCTTAGCAGTACCTCGGCACCTCGCTTGTTGCCTGGTGCTTCTGACAGCGTGAAGCCTTTTGTGTTCTGTTCGTGAGTTTTGTGCAGGTCTCCCTGCCTGTAACGTGAGTCCACAAGGGCGGGCTTGGGTCTGTCTTGCTCACAACAGGGTTCCCAGAGCCCAGCAGGGCACCTGGCCTGTGGTGGAAAGAGGTGGGATGTTGGCTGTTTTGTTCACTGATGTGTCTCCAGAGCCTGGCACCTAGAAGGTGCTCCCTGAATATTTGTTGAACGAGTGAGTGAGTGGGGGAATGGACTTGATGGTCCCAGTACTTCCGCTCTGGTCTCAGGTTCCTCCCTTGTGAGTTTCACAATCTCAACTTCATGGAGTCCTGGTGATGGGGAACTAACAGCCATCACTGACATGGCAGTGCTCTGTATTTGTAAAGCTTGACAAAGAAAAAAAATTTTGAGACAAGGTCTCACTCTGTCACCCAGGCTGGAGCGCAGTGGTGCAATCATAGCTCACTGCAGCCTCTGCTTCCTGGCCTCATGAGATACTCTCACCTCAGCCTCTCGAGTAGCTGGGACCACAAGTGCACACCACTAATTTTTATATTTTTTGTAGAGATGGGGTCTCACTATGTTGCCCAGGCTGGTCTCGAACTCCTGGCTCAAGTAATCCACCCTCCTCAGCCTCCCAAAGTGCTAGAATTACAGACGTGAGCCACTGTGCCCAGCCCAAGAAATTTTTTTTTTTTTTAAACAAAAAATGCTCTTTGTTCAGGGTAACAGGCTCACAGTGAGCTGGAAGGGTCATTTGAAGTCACCTACTCTGACTGTCACTGCTACATCCATTTTGCTGATGAAAAGACTGAGGCTTAGGTCTGCAGGGTTGTTCAGGTCCTGTAACAAATCAGCAACAGCCTGGGCTGTAACCCGCACAGCCAGCCTGGCTTCACAGGGTAACAGCTTCCCAAACCTGCTTATTCCTTCCTCCCCTCATCAAACGCAGCTCTCAGGAAAGACCAGCCAGCCATTCGAACCATGGTATAAATGACTAAAGAAAGGTTTCGCTGGGGTAATGGAAAGGCCCTGGACTGAGTCACACAGGCCGGGGGCGGGGCAATGGAAGCCTTGAGGAGAGGAGGCTGCATTCTAGCTGGTCTTTGAGTTATCATGGTAGTGTTGCTTCGCCTCTCTGGGCCTCAGTTTGCCGGGACGAGAGGGCCTCAGTGTGCGGTGGGGGGCACACCCAGCTATACAGTAAAAGTCACTTGCTTTCCCCATGAGAGCCTGGCTTACGAATCTCTGGACCCTACAGCCTTGGTTTCACTGTTCTCCCTCATCGGGCAAGACTCTTTTCTACCCAGCCTTACATCTGGACTGAGGCTACACAGCCTGAGTGCAGCCAGCTCCCCCACCCTCTCGAGGGTGCGCTTTGGTTCTCCAGTCTGCGGAATGGGAATGACAAGAGTACCTACCTAACACGATTATTGAGAGTGCTTGTAAGTGATCAATGTGTTTGTTGCTGACATTATTAATCTCTTTCTGAGTCTCCTTCAGGTCTCTGTTTACATTCATGTCCTTCGAGAGACCGCCCCTGACCATCTTACACACCAGCCACCCCCACCAGGTTTGGTCGTTGCTTTGCGACAGGATCTTGCTCTGTTGCCCAGGCTGGAGTGCACTGGTGTGATCTCGGCTCACTGCAACCTCCTCTTCCCAGGTTCAAGTGATTCTCCTGCCTTAGCCTCTCAAGTAGCTGGGACTACAGGTGCGTGCCACCACACCTGACTAATTTTTATATTTTTAGTAGAGACAGGATTTTGCCATGTTAGCCAGGCTGGTCTCTAACTGATCTCAAGTGATCCATTCACCTCGACCTCCCAAAGTGCTGGAGTTACAGACATGAGCCACCACACCTGGCCTATTGCTGTTTTTGAGACAGGGTATTGCTCTGTTACTTGGGTCGGATGGCAGTGGCACAATCTTGGCTCACTGCAGCCTCAACCTCCTGAGCTCAAACAATCCACCACCTCAACCCCTGAGTAGCTAGGACCATTGGTCTGTGCCACCATGCCTGGCTTATTTATTTCCATTTTTGTAGAGACGAGGTCTCCCTATATTGTTCAGGCTGGTCTCTAACTCCCAGGCTCAAGTGATCCTCCTGCCTTGGGAGCCACTTGGGAGGCTATAATTTAAAAATTTTTTTAGAGATGAGTCTTGCTCTGTCGCCCAGGCTGGAATGCAGGGGTACAATCATAGCTTACTGCAGCCTTGAATTCCTGTCCTAGGCTCAAGTGATCCTCCTGCCTCAGCCTCCTGAGTAACTGGGTCTAAAGGTGTGCCACCTCACCTGGCCTCATTTGTCTTATTGACTGACCTCCAATCTCTTTCTAGAATGCAGGATCACCCTGGCCTGTTCATCACTGCCTCTGAGCTCACAACCCATAGGAGGTGTTCAATAAACATTTGTTGAATGAATGAACAGCTCCCCCTACCCTGTGAAGAGCGTCTCACTCCCCACTGACCACTGAGAAATCTGGGGCACGCAGGGTCAAAGTTCCTCTGCAGAGCTGGGATTTGAACACAGGCCTCGCCAGCACCCATACCTTGTGTGGGGCAGTGCAGAGAAACCCATGGTGTGGGTGTTGGCCAAGCTGGAGTGTGGGGGGCTTTCGGAGCCATTGCCCTCTGCCTCCATCTCAGTGGGCTCGGGAAGAGCTGTGAGGAGCTGCAGGGCATGGAGTCAGGGCCCCGGGGCGACCGTCTCTGAAGGAGGATGTAGCCATCTTGGAGCACCCAAGTCCCAGCCCTCAGGAGCCCAGGTGCAGGCTTTGCTTCTGCCTCGGAGGATTAGGGGCTTAGCTTGCAGCGCACAAATCGCTCTTCAAGCCTCCACAGGAGAGGAACTGCTGTGAGAGGAGCTGCTAGGTCAGCATCCTTCTCCTCCTCTTCTTCCTCGGCTTTCTTCTGGTTCCCCACATGACTCAGCCCCACCTGGCTGCGTCACCGAGGCTATGTGAGGTCCGTCAAGGGGCAATACGGGAGGGAGAAAGACCAGTTCTCCTTCCTTCCTTCCTTCCTCTTTCCCTTCTACTCTAGCATTTGCCAAACTCCTATGCGCCAGGCCCTGGCCTGGGCCCTGGGGATGCTGAGATGGATCCTACACAGTCCCTGCTCTCAAGGAGCTCGCAGTTTCAGGAGGCACTGACAGGGGAAACTAACCATGAGATGAGAGTTTTCTCCCAGTCCCAGGGCCGTGGGATCACAGAGGAGAAAAACGTGGACCAGGAGGGTGCCTGGGAAGCTCTCCAGAGTGGCTGGCCTCAAAAAAGCCTCCCAAACAGGGCAAGCAGAAGGACCAACTGGGTATGGAGGTGCTGGTCCCTTAGGGTGGCCTGGCAGGGACAGAAGGCAGGCCTTGGGGTCTGGGTATTGGTTGAATGGCATGGGCAGCCACTGCAAGTGGTCAGCAGGGAGGGCCGTGACGAGGTCTCCATTCCAGGCCAGTGTTCTGGATCTGCGTGGGGAGAATCAGGGAGGCCCAGGCTAAGCACCCTGCCCAGTGGTGGCCTCTGAGGTAGGCACACAGACTCCGAGCCAGGGAAGAAATAACAGCAGTCACGGAGGAGGGGCCTCTGCCCACCTGTGTGACAGCCACCAGGGGCTCCTGGCTTTACAGCCTTGCTGGGAAAGATGGGAAATGGAGGCCTGGGAACCCCTAATTGCCTGAGGTGGGTCTAGAGTCAGATCCACTTGAAGCCGCCCAGTCCGCCTCTCCCTTGCTTCCTCCTTCCAAGAGCATGGGTACAATCTTGAGCACTTGGGAGATGACAGATTGGGACCAGTCCCAACCAGATGGTGTGTATCTCCTTATATAATCCAAGCTGCTATCTCTCAGCTCAAGTGATCCTCCTGCCTTGGCCTCCCAAAGTGCTGACATTACAGGTATGAGTGACCAGACCCAGCCATGTTCAGTTTTTACAAGGTCATTACCATCAGTGATTACCTCTTTATCTAAAATTTTTTTTTAGAGATGAATGTTTCTCTGTTGCCCAGGCTGGAGTGCAGTGGTGCAATCATAGCTTACTGCAGCCTTGAATTCCTGTCCTTGGCTCAAGTGATCCTTCCACCTCAGCCTCCCGAGTAGCTGGGACTACAGGCTACATACAGGCCAGAACCACTGCCCCGCTGTGAGCCTCCCGCAGCTGCTCCTGTCTGGCCTCAGTGTCCTCTTAGTTCAGTGGGTATCACCAGGTCCCTGTGGCGCCTTCCTTGTCATAGGCATGTGAGGGGTCAAAAGGATCATCATCCAGCACTGTTGACAGATGGAGACTGAGGCTGGAACCTCGGAGTCAGAGCTGGAAGGGGCCCTTTTGTACAGATGGGGAAACTGAGCCTTGGAGAAAAGACTGGACTTGGTTCAGACCTAGACCAGGCTGAGAGAGAAGAGCAGCCAGACACAGGGCTTGTATGTGAAGGCTGCATCCAGGTGCAACCAAATATGCCTTGGCTGAATGCGTATTTGCTGAATGAAAAAGAATGTGACTGAGGCTCCGTGTCATCACCTGCATAAGCAGCAGCCTTGGATGATGTACAGAAAGTGCATCTGTCCGAACAGGGGCCCCACTCAGGCTCTTGAGCTGAGCTTCCTGGGGCAGCAGAGCCCGGAATAGCACACTCATTTTTGTGTTCATCAGCTGAGGGGCTGCGAGTCTCGGCTGGAACCCGCCCCTGCCTCCAGCCAGGGACCATCTGATCTGTCACTGTGACTGACTGCTGGGTAGCTGGAGCGGTTTTCTCTTTCTCCCCTCTTTTCCCAGCCATATGCAAATGATTTCAGTTCAAGTCATGCGCTAATGGAAATCCTAACACATTAATAAATGTTTAGTGAGAGAGCGCATGCATGATGGTAAGTAATTAGACACTCGACGGAGGAGTTCTGTTGGCACAACTGTCTGGCTCCCTTTCTTCATTTTCCTCCATCATCTCCAGAGAGATTCGGAGGGAGGCAGGGAGGAGGGGTGGTCTGGGGTGGGGCAGGGGCTCTGGGATGGGGTTCTAGTTCTGACACTTTCCACTGGGGGTCTCTGCAGCCACTCCCCTTGGGGCCTCAGTGTCCACGTCCCTCCAGTGGGCACATTTGCCCTGCCCTGCCCCTTGTAGACCGGCTGTAAGGCAGGTGTCCCCAAACTTTTTACACAGGGGGCCAGTTCACTGTCCCTCAGGGCAGTCACATACTGTGCTCCTCTCACTGACCACCAATGAAAGAGGTGCCCCTTCCTGAAGTGTGGCGGGGGGCCGGATAAATGGCCTCAGGGGGCCGCAGTTTGGGGACGCCTGCTGCAAGGAATCAATGCTGCAGCATGAGGGGAGGGTGGGTTTCAGCAAGGCATGACAGCCCTGCCCTCGCTCCTCCCTGTGTTCAGATACTCTCAGGCTTTTCATGAAGCACTGCATTGCTACCTCTGGCAGGTGGAGTGGGGGTGAAGGGGGCAGAGCCTCAGGGCTGGACAAATGGTGGGCTGCCCCTCCCAGGGCTGAAGGCATACCCTGGGCCCTGGCAACCCCCTTCTCAGCCTCACTGGAAATCCTAACCCTTTCTTCACAGGGCTGCTGAGAGGCTTTAGACAGCATGGAAAGTGGTTGGTGCCAAAAATGTCTCCAATGTGAGTTCTCTTCAGCTTCTGCATGTGCCCCTTCCACGCCCACAAGCTGCTGGACCGGACACCAGTGATGCCTGAGGGAAGGGACCTTGGCATTCTGGACTCTCAAATGGAAGCCGCCCGCGTCAGGAGCTGTTCTGAAGGGAAGAGTCTTCACTGGGCTGGGGCTGCTCTGTGGGGCTGGGGAAGGTGGACGGAAGAGGGTGGCTCCAGGGTCCAGACAGGAGCCTTGACCAGGCTACCAAACGGGAGCCTTTTTTAAAAGTCCTGCCATCTTCTTTGGAGCCAGGTTATTTTTTCTTGTCAAGACAGATCCTCATTAAACCAAAATAAACAACAACAACAAAAAACCCATTCCCCTACCCCTTTCCATATTGCCATTTCTATTAGATTAAATGTTAAGAGCACGCAAATGTAATGTTCTTTTCAGATCAAATTAGAAACAGGTGCACTTCTGCATAAGGAAATTAAGTTGCAGACAATACGAAGACTTGCTAAAATGCAGACGCTGATGAAAATAAGGAGCCCTTTCGTCATTATTGAGGCAATCTGTTGGCAAAATGTACATGCTAACGGTCTGACAGATCTGCGGACTCCAGCAGGCTGCCACGAACAACTCGGAGCCGTTCTGAAAGTAACAGATTTTTTTCCTTAGAAAATATATGTACATTCTCTTCCTCATCTCCTGGTGCTATTTACAAGGCATGAAATGCCATAAATAGGAATTCCGTGGTTACACAAGGCCCCCCCCCCAAAACACAAACTTCATCTGGGCAAGAGATGCATTCTGACAGTTTAACTCTTTACCCTCCTTCAAAGTCCAGCAGATCGCAAGGCAGGCAGACGGTGCAGGCTGTCCCCAGGGTGCTGGTCATGGGCCAGGGTCGTCCTTGCGCCTGCGGCAGTAGGGGCAGCAGCCGTGCTGAAGAACCAGCAGCTCGTAGTCCTCAGAGTGGAACATCTGAGGGAAGATCAGGCCAAAGCCCTAGTGCTCATCAGTCCTACACCTGGGGCCGGGACTGCGTCTCGAAGGGAGGGCACTTGGCAGTGGTCATGGCTGGACACAGACCTGTAGCACCTTTGTTTGAGGGTTGGAAGGGGAGATGGGAGGGGGCCGTGGGGCTCCTTGTTTTCTGAGTGAAGGTCAAAGGCACATACAGTTGCTGGCCCTTCCGGATTTAGGGAGGGTGTGGACAGTACAGAGTCTGGTGAAATCTACTTTAGATGCACATGGAATGCAAGTAGGGGCGAGGACAGCCAAATCTCTTTCCCAACTTGGAGCTGTGGATGTGCTCCTCCTCCCAGGGGCCAGGCCTCCCAGAGGGACATCTGGGTAAGGGAAAAGTGGCAGAGAGAGGCACACGTGAGCTGCTGGAGTGGCCACCTACCTGGAAGCAGGAGGGGCACATAGTAATGGAGGCATCAGGCAGTAGTGAGCGGAAGTACTGCCACCTCAGGGGCGGGGGCCAGCGCTTGATGATGACATCCCGGCGGCTCATGGAGCGCAGCACCAGACGGCTCACCACCACCGGCACAAACTCTGAGCCGCCCTGCTGCAGGGTGGGTGGGAAGAGGCACAGTGTCTTCACTCAGCCACAGTGACACATTTGTGTGGATTATGATCCTGGAATCTTTGCCAGTAGCAAGGGAGGATCTGCTTCCTAATCCCAGGTAATTCCGCAAGTGACAAGTTCCTCCCACCAGAACTGAAGCTGCCTTCCTGTCCACAGACCTATGCCCTTGCCCATGGTCCCTCAGAAGCAGCCATGGCTCCCACACCCCACAGGAAGGGGTCCTGTCCCACCCTCGTGCCATCACATCTGGAAGTTCTGGCCAATCCTCTTCTGTTACTGTGCTGAGGGTCCCCATGTGCACAGAAGGGATGAAGGCTGCCCTCCTGCAGGTCACCCAGAGAGGCACCCTTACCTCAAAGCTCAGCTTAGCTGTGAACGGGTCCTCATCTCCCATGGAGTCCTTGGTCTCCACTAGCTGCAGAATCTGGGAGCCTGGAGGGGTCTGGTCAAGGATGGAATCAGAAGAGATGGAGACAGACCCTAGCCTCCACCCTACACCCATGCGAAGACTCAAGAGCAGCCAGACCAGCTGAACCGTTTTCCAGGTGGACAGACAATGGGGGCTCAGGCTGAGAAGGCAGAGAGAAGGGACTCTGCTGGCCCTGTCGCCCTCACCCATTCCTCTTGCAGGCCATGAGTGTCATGGCTCCCAAGGCCAGTAGGAAGCACATGCAGGCCCTGTGAGCCATTGTGGGTGGGCATGGAGGCGATGGCGGGCCCAGGGATCCTGGAGAAACACTCAGCGGCTGCTGGGGGGTCTGCAGGCACTTGTGATGGAGCAGATGGGGTGAGCCCCTACTGACCCCTGGCCGGGTCAGACTCACCTGGAGGTCCCCAGAAACCGCCCCTCTCCCACAGTGGTGGAGCTGGTGACAGAGACCGGCAGGGGTCCCCAAGGGAGGCCTAGGGCATGGAGACTGCTAGTGTCAAGTTGGAGTTGGCATAGCACCCATATGCCAACACCATAGCCCGCATCATCTGTGGCACCTGTGGGAGCCTGGGTGGCAACGTGGGATCTGTCTCTCCTTCAGCAAGATGGGAAGCTCTCTCTGAGCTTCCCTCCTCCCAGTGTGGCCCCTGGGGGTGGCAGCACATGGGAGCTGCGGGAAAGGCAGCCTCACAGCCTCTACGCCTGCAGACTCAGCCAGTAGGAGGGAGCGAGGCCCGAGGCCATATGTGTGCTGTTCCCTGCAAGAAGCCAGCCTGCAAGTGTGGCCTGGCCTGGCCAACAGTGCGTTCTCCTGGCCAAAGGGGCAGGCTGAGCTGTGCCCTGGGGCTTTCACTACCACAGCTGAGAGGAGAGCTGGCCGTTTCTGGGGGTGATGAGGCTGAGGGGATGTGGGACTCCTGGCATCTCTATGTTGTAGGGGCACCATGGTGCTGCCAAAAAATGAAGCTCCCTAGAGAAAAGCACAGCCAAGAGAGGCAGAGCCAGCCTGTGACCGACCGGAGTGAGCGCTGGGCCACAGAGCTGCCTCTCCTCAGGGCTTCTTTGCACACCCTTCACTTGTTCAGCCTGTCTGTCAGTCATGAACTGTGCCACCTGCATGCAAAAGTGACCTGAGTGGAAGAGCTCAGGGCCAACACTGACATCATATCCCATGTTAGCTATGTAGGAGCTATGCACGGAGGCACAGCCAGTGCCTTTTAGGGGCTAGGGGAGAGTGGGAGACCCACACGGGAAGACCAAAGTGCCAGTTGCCACTCTGGCTCCTCAGGCCCTGGCCAGCCCTCTGCCCACCTCTGGTCCCTGTCTGTCCCACGCGGGCCTCTCCAATCTCTCTAGGGACACAGGGCAGGCTCAGCATGACCTGTCATCCCTGGGCCCTCCTGCTTCCTGCCTGGCCCCAGGCCTCTCATATGGCTGCACACGTAGGTTCTGGCCAAGAGCATGGATACTGTTGTTTATGATCTCCCGCTGTCTGTCTTCTCGCTTGGGTCTCGGTGCCTCCAGGTCAATGAGGGAGATGGCTTCTTCATCAGTGATCCCCTCCTCCAGGCAGAACTCAACCAAGTGTAGCACGTCTGGAGGGCATGCAGAAAGGGCTGAGGCAGCTAGCTTGCAAGGAACTTGCCACTGGGCAGGTGGGATGACCATAGAGTTCCTTCTCAACCCACTTGCAGCTTCTCCAAAAGCAAGAAGAGGCAGCAGGGGAAATCTCTTGTGTGTGCAGGGGTAGTGTCTGCATGTGTGTGTGCAGGGGCAGTCTGCGTGTTTGTGTGCAGGGGCAGTCTGTGTGTGTGTGCAGGGGCAGTCTATATGTGTGCAGGGATAGTCTGTGTGTGCAGGGGCAGTCTGTGTGTGTGTGCACGGGCAGTCTGTGTGTGTGCAGGGGCAGTCTGTGTGTGTGTGCAGGGGCAGTCTGTGTGTGTGTGCAGGGGCAGTCTGTGTGTGTGCAGGGGCAGTCTGTGTGTGTGTGCAGGGGCAGTCTGTATGTGTGCAGGGGTAGTCTGTGTGTGTGTGCAGGGGCAGTCTGTGTGTGCAGGGATAGTCTGTGTGTGTGTGCAGGGGTGGTCTGTGTGTGTGTGCAGGGGTAGTCTCTGTGTGTGTGCGTGTGTGTGTGTGCAGGGATAGTGTCTGTGTGTGTGTGCAGGGGCAGTCTCTGTGTATGTGTGTGCGTGTGTGTGTGCAGGGGTAGTCTGTGTGTGTGTGTGTGTGTGCAGGGATTTTGTGTGTGTGTGTGTGTGTGCAGGGATAGTCTCTTTGTGTGTGTGTACAGGGGCAGTCTGTGTGTGTGTGTGTGTGTGTGTGCACGCGCGCAGGGATAGTCTTTGTGTGTGTGCGTGCTGGGGTAGTCTGTTTGTGTGTGGGCAGGGGTAGTCTGTGTGTGTGCGCAGGGACAGTCTCTCTGTATGTGTCTGTAGCCTCTGTTCAGCTCCTGGGAAGGGGCTTCTGATCCCCTGTCAACATCAAAGGAGCTGAGCCTTGAAAACTGATCTCAGCCTCCTGGTCTAAATGTAAAGCCACTGGCCTCTTGTCCTGGGGCATTTTGTTATGCAAAGCCTTGTGCCAGGTTCCCAGAGTGGGTGCTTCAGCTTTGGGCAGCAGTGGGTCCTATCTCTGGGAACACCGACAGTGACTCTGTGTCAAACAGGTGGGTGTCAGAGTGTCCTTATTTCACAAACAGGGACATTCAGAGGCCTTTGGGCCTTGCTCAATGTAATGAGACCCGCAAGCAGTAGAGTGAGCCTCGCCGCCCATAGGCTGTCCCGCCCACATGCCCAGGGTGCAGGGACTCACCATAGGAAGAGGCAGAGAAGACGAAGGGCTGGCGGCAGTTGATGCAGACGTTGCCCAGGTTGTTCAGCAGCGGGTTGTTGGTGGAGCAGCGGTAGCACAAAGGCACCAGCTCCTACAAAACAACCACGGACTCCCGAGGGGCCAGGCTTGGGCAGGCATGTGTCCTCTTCCCCCTGGGGCCTGGCTGCCGAGAGGAAAGGCCACCCAGGTGGGCAGGCAGGGAAGGGGCACTGGGCCTGGGGGCTCCATGCTATAGGAAGGTAGGATAAAGGCCTGCCAATTCCCAAGCCCTGTCACTTGGGGCCCCCTGCCCAAGACACCTCCACAGACAGTGCTCAGCAGAACTCTTCCCCTGGCAGGAATGAAAGTGACTTGCCACCTTTGGCCAGCCACTTACCATGCTCCAGGCACCGTGCAGAGCACATGGCTTGTGCTGACTAATTTAGCCTCACAACTACCTGTGGGAAAGGGGGAAACCAAGCTGCAGAAAGGTGGAGACAGAGGTAGGAAAGCGTGGAGCTAGGATGTGAACCCAGGTCTGTCTGATGCAAGTCCTTGCTCTGAGCTTGAGGGAAGGGCTGTGAAACAAAGCAGCTGGCTGGGTTGAAGGAACAGGGGCTGGGCATAGACCCGGGCTGCAGAGAACATGGGGTAGATTTGCTGGAGAACCACAGAAAGGGCAGGGGTTTCTAGAATGAGGGTCAGCCCTGCAGCCAGGCTTGGGGTAAAGGCAGAGCCACTTGGGCACAGAGGTACAGGGCTTGCCTAGGGGAGGGCAAGAAACAAGGGAGGCCGGGCTGGGGCTGGTGCACAGTGGGCTGCAAGGAGAAGAGGAGGTGGACAGGGAAGCACAGGGGAGCTGGTGCGGCCAGGCTTGAGCTGAGGGCACAGAGCCTGGAGGGAGCTGCAGCCTCTCTCTTCAAATGGAACCCAGGCCAGGCAAGTGGTCATGAGATGGCCTCAGCGGAGTGGAGGAGAAGCCATCTGCCCAAGGGTGCTGTGTCCTAACCTCACTGTCGTGGAATGGCTTGGTGCGGATGGTCAGGGTACCCAGCTCGATGGACTTTTGGAATCTGGTGGGGATATACAGGCCTTGCAGCTTGTCATAGGCGTGTCGGGCCAGCCTGTATGCGCCTAGGGCCTTGCTCTGCTTGGCCAGGGTGAAGAGTATTTTTCTGCCATGAACAGGGTTAAGGACAGCAGGGGCAGCACCAGGCCCTGGAGCTGAGACCACCTATCCTTGGAGTGAGCCCCAGGCTGGAACACAGCTCATGCTGGTGCCAGGAGGGCACAGGATAGAGCGTGAGGAAGGCTCTGTGCACTTGTGAGAGGTGAGTGTATTTCTCGGACAGCAAGGCCCAGGGATTTTTCCAGAGATAAAGACAGTGTAGTTTCTATTAATAGTTTAACCTTGCTTAGCATCTCTGGGCCTGCTGATGGCTCGTCTTGTACCCTGACTAGGCCAAAATGGCTCTTCCTGCCTCACTGACCCTGCTAGCCAGGCCTTCCTAGGACACCTGGCACCAAGGGCACTCTGCTTTGGCCCTGCCAGGTGGGGCCTGGTCCCAGACTCCCTGAGGAGCCACCCTCTGCTCTACTGAGGCCCCTGGGTGCACCCTTCTGCCAGCCCGTCCTTCCTCTGAAGGCCTTGTGGGCGGTTTCTGAGCTGCAGCTTTGAAGCTCCTCGGCCAGAGGCTGACGAGCCTTTGTGCTCTCCTCTCAGGTCACCTCCAATGCCGGCTGTGCCCAGGCCCTCCTAGCCTTCCTCCCCACCTCCCTCCCAGTGCTCCTGCTCCTGTCCTCCACCCTCCGCCCTCCGCCCTCCACAGTGCAGCCCCGTCCACTTCAGCAGTTCTGTGGAGAGTGTCCTTCTGTGTCTCTACCATGCCTCAAAGTCAGGGACTGTCAGGAGTCATTTCCAGGTCCCCAGGGGATGGCACAGGGTGAGGCTTAGTGCAGGGGTTCCATCAAGCTGTTGACTCAAACTGAACTTGCTAGAAATGATGGGTACAGGTGCTCAGCCCCCAGAGGCATGGCACTGACTGCTCCTATGGGGCAAGACGGAGACACCTGCAGCAGGGGTGTTACTCCAGGAAGGCAACCCGTGATTTGGGGGTGTTTCCCCTGAAATGTAAATGATGGACCTGGAATCCCCCAGAGAAGCCAATTCTTAAAACAAGCAGCTCTGGGCCTTCTCCAGTGGAGTGGGTTTTCCTTACAGCGGGCAGGCGGGGCCGGGGCTGGGAAGGAGCTGAGTACAGTGAGGTTTAGAAAATAACAGGGACAATTATGTCTCATGACATCTAAGACCTTAAAGATCTGGATCACTGCCTGGTAACGATCCAGTATCTGACTGCACAGGCCCTTCACGCCCCTGTTCTATTTATGGCCCCACTGTGGCCCTCACTGGCTATAGAAGGAGAGGCAAACACAAAGGTAGGCCCTCAGGCCTCGGGGCCTGCTGCCTCTCCAGCCCCTCTCCTTCAGGGCCCCTCACCTCCTTCCACACACCTGCCTTGCCTCTCTACATCCTGGACTCTCCCCTGGAACATCGACTCGTCCACCTTCCCTGGCTGCCTTGGCCTGCATGACGGACAGCACCTATTCCAGGTAGCCTTCCTGGAGCATGGCCCTGACCTCAGCCTCATTCCACCCTGAGACACAGCACACATCCACCGGACCAGGCTCTAACTTGTGACCTCCACCCTTGATGGCAGCTTTGTCACCTGGCACCTGGTCTAGGGATTGGGGCACAGCAGCTGCTCTGTATACCTGGGCTGAACAAACGCTCCTGCTCCCCAGTCTGGGGAAGTACCCAAGATTCCAAGCCCGAAGGCCTGGTGCTTCTTCCATTACAATCTCTCATCTGTGAGTTCTAGGAGGGATTGGGACAGTGTGTTGGCCAGAGATTTATGGCTGGGCTCAGCTCAGAGAGCCCTGAAAACTCTTATTCTCTTGGCCCAGGCCCCTGGGCCTCCCTGCTGAGCCTCTACAGCCAAACAGCAGAGGGAGGGTGAGCTCTCTCTCTTCTCTTGAGGGCTGCTGAGAGAGGAAGGTTCTGCCAGGAATGTGCTCGAGAAAGAACTTCTTGGGGCCATCAGACAAGTGGGGTGGGATGGGGGAGGGGTAAGAGAAAGGATACACTTTAGAGATGCCGGAGGGGGTGTCCTTGGGCAGGCTGTGCAGCAGGAACCTGGAGATGTTGAAAAGAGTTTCAGGCCCATGGACACTGAATGGATCCTCCTGCAGTGAGAGAAAAGCAAACAGAAATTGAGTCCCTCAACTGAGCTGCTGCTGAGCTAGGCCAGAAGGCGGGCACCAATAATTCTGAGTGACATCAACAGCAGTGACCCTGATTATTGAGCACCTACTGTGTGCTGGGCACCATACAGCCACTGTCTCATCTGGTGAGACATAACCTTGTGGCATGCATTTTTATCCTCACAGTATTGATAAGGAAACTGACACCTAGATAGATGATTTGCCCAAGTCACCAACTAGAACAGAGCTGAGCTGCATTTCAAACACAGGTCTGATTACAAAGCCCAAGAATGTCTTCCAAGCTGTACTGCCTCTGGAGTTGGTAATGATTCCATTTCACTGAACTCAAGTTGTCTCCACTTAGCTCTAAAAGAGAGGACTTTCTATGCAATTGAAGACGTGATCCCTGATCCATATAAGCCTGACTTTCAACAGAAGCACTTGGCCCTCTTCAACATGAACTCACAGGCCTCTTCTGTGCTTTCCAATAGCAGCCTGGCTGATGTGCCACCAAACGAGCACACAAGTGGAGTTCTGCAACTGCTGACCCATTTCCCTGGCTCCTGGCATAGGCCCTAACAGGAGGTGCTTAGCACATGAGTGGAATGATTAGTCTTCTGTATCTAGAGGCTGCCAGAATCTCAGCAGACAAATAGGGAGTTTTCTGTGTGGGGTCATAAAAGGTTAAGAAGATCTTTTTTTTTTTTTTTTTTTTTGAGACGGAGTTTTGCTCTTGTTACCCAGGCTGGAGTGCAATGGCACGATCTCGGCTCACCGCAACCTCCGCCTCCCGGGTTCAGGCAATTCTCCTGCCTCAGCCTCCTGAGTAGCTGGGATTACAGGCACGTGCCACCATGCCCAGCTAATTTTTTGTATATTTTTAGTAGAGACGGGGTTTCACCATGTCGACCAGGTTGGTCTCGATCTCTCGACCTTGTGATCCACCCGCCTCAGCCTCCCAAAGTGCTGGGATTACAGGCTTGAGCCACCGCGCCCGGCTAAGAAGATCTTATTTTGAAGGCATGTGACAAACTGTCTATAAACTGAGATTGTCGATTTCTAATAAGGCTTTAGATGGTGAGGATTAAAGCAGCCCAGCCACTTCTCTTTCTTGTGAGCACTTACATGGTAATAAACTGATATTTCCTGAAGGATCTTGTTAGGCTCTACTCATCACTGAGCCACCAAAGCTTCCCCTAACTGGTCTACACTCTGAGGACTCACTTTGCTCCACACTTCTTCAGTTCAGAGCTTAGAATTTTCTCTGTAATTCCCACTTAAATTTCTATAGCTTCTGTTAGCTCCAAGAACCCAAGAAAACCTGAGATTATATCCTTTTACAGGGTAAAAACCAGGATGAAGTCTGCCTCTGGTTCTATTGCACTAGGTAGGGAAGCTAAGTAATGTCCTAGAGAGAACAGGTAGGAGGGGAGTCCTTTCCTCTGGGAAAGAAGCTATGTATCCAGGAAGGACCTGAAACTTCCCTTTCCAGTCTTGCCCTGAATCAGTGCTGCTCTGCTGGGCCCTGGATGCTGAACCACAAACTATCACTCACCTCCAGGTCTTTGCACAGGCTGTGACCTTTCCTTCTCCTCCTCCACTTCACTTGCCCCATTTTTACTTGTCTCCTTTCCCTGGTTGAGGGGCTACCTCCTCCAGGAAGTCTCTTTACAGGCCTCTAAGCTTTTCCCTTGAGGGACTGTTTTGTTTGCTAAACTAGGACTGGTTGCAGTGACAATGTTTTGTTCACCACTATGTTGCCAGGTCTCATCACAGGGTCTGTCACACAGTAGGCATTTGTTGAATAAAGGAATGACCCAATGAAGAAGATTCAGCTAAGAGCCAGGGCCCCAGCTGGTCTGAGGCCCCTTAGCTCCCAGCCCCATGTAGGTCCTGGAGCAGAGCTCAGCTGTTACGGAGAGGAGCCCTCAGCCTCATGCCCCAGGTGAGGAACAGGACAGGGAACAGCAGGAGAAAAGTCTGAGGGAGCCAGGCGCGGTGGCTCACGCCTATAATCCTAGCACTTTGGGAGGCTGTGGTGGGTGGATCACCTGAGGTCAGGAGTTCAAGACCAGCCTGGCCATCATGGTGAAACTCCATCTTAAAAAAAAAAAAAAAAAAAAAAGAAAAAGAAAAAAGAAAAATAAAAAGAAAAATCTGAGGGAAGGAGCTGAGAGCCAGGCTCCGGAGTGGCTTAGGCAAACTGAGGCTGAGCTGGGCCCTGACTTCTAGCCTAAGTTGACTCTGGGCTCCTTTTGTGGTAGCTTCTCTCCAGGTGAGCACCTGATAAAGATGAGGAACCCTGAGGGGGTCTCGTTTTGAAAGGTAAAGACTGTAAGGGAAGATGAGGTCCCTTGAGACCACTGACCCTGCTGTGGGTAGAGATGTGACACTAGATTGATGGTTGGCCTGCACAGAGCCTGTCACAGGAGTCCTTCTTGCCAGACCTTCCCAAGACGCAAAAAATACGCTGTGAGAGGTCAACACAGATTAGAGGGAAAGAAGTGCCCAGGGTGAAAGGCAGGGCATTCAGGAGGTCAAAGAACTGCAAGAAGGCTGGCTGTGGTGGCTCACTCCTATAATCCCAGTGCTCTGGGAGGCTTATGCAGGAGGATTGCTTGAGTCAAGCAGTTTGAAGCTGCCACGAACTATGATCATGCCACTACAGTCCACCTTGGGTGACAGAGACCTTATCTCTGAAAAAACAGAAATGCTAGATGCCCAGCCAGAGGAAGCAGTCCAGGGAAAGCTGGTGTGAAGCCTTGCCTGGAGCAGCAGCAAGGATAGCTGCCACCTAGGGTCACTCTGTGCTGAGTACTCTTCTAAGTGCTTTTCCAATATTAACTTGTCTAATCCTCACAACAATCCCATCAAGTAGATACTGCTGTTATCCCTATTTCATAGAGAAGGAAGCTAAAGGCCAGAGAAGATAAACAACACGGTGTCATCTGTGTGTGAGGGCTCTTGAGTTTATCCACTAAATCAACATACTAGCCTGCTCTCTCTAAAAGGACACAGGGAAGGAAAGGCTAGGAACATAAGCTCCAGTGCCAGCCTGCTGAGACTCACATACTGGCTCTGGAATTTGCTGTTTGATATTGGAATACATTCTTAAATGTGGTTATGTTATACATCATTTCAATGGGTATTTATTGCTTTGTTTTGCTGTTTATGCTCATTTTAGACTATGGAAATGATGTTAGACAAAATGCAAACAAGTGATTTTCTTATTCGAGTTCAAAGTGGGTCATAAAGCAGCAGAGACGACTGTAACATCAACAGTGCACTTGGCCCAGGAACTGCTAACCAATGTACAATGCAGTGGTGGTTCAAAACGTTTTGCAAAGGAGAGCCTTGAAGATGAGGAGCGTAGTGGTTAGCTGTCAGTAGTTGACAAAGACCAATTAAGAGCAATCATCAAAACCAATCCTTTTACAACCACATGAGAAGTGGCCGACTAACTCAACATCGACCATTCTGGTTATTCAGCATTTGAAGCAAATTGGAAAGGTAAAACAGCTTGAAAAGTGGATGCCTCATGAGCTGATCAAAAATGAAAAAATAGTCGTTTTGAAGTGCTGTCTTCTCTTATTCTACGCAACAAAAACAAACCATTTCTCAATCAGATTGATGTGTGACAAAAAGTGGACTTTATATGACAACCGGTGATGACCAGCTCTGTGGCTGCACCAAGAAGCAGCTCCAAAGCAGTTCCCAAAGCCAAACTTGCACCAAAAAAAGGTCATGGTCACTGTTGGTGGTCTGCTGTTAATCCACTACAGCTTTCGGAATCCTGGTGAAACGATTACATTTGAGAAGTATGCTCAGCAAATTGAGGAGCTGCACTGAAAACTACAACACCTGCAGCCAGCACTGGTCAACAGAAAGGGCCCAATTCTTCTCCACAACACCTGACTGCATGTCACACAACCAGTGCTTCAAAAGTTGAATCAACTGGTCTGCGAAGTTTTGCCTCATCCACCATATTCACTTGACCTCTTGCCAACCAACTACCACTTCTTCAAGCATCTTAACACCTTTTTGCAGGGAAAATGCTTCCACAACCAGCAGGATGCAGAAAATACTTTCCAAGAGCTCACTGAATCCTGATGTATGGAATTCTATGCTACAGTAATAAACTTATTTCTCACTGGCAAAAACATGTTGATCGTAATGGTTACTAGTTTGATTAATAAAGATGTGTTTCAGCCTAGTTATAATGATTTAAAATTCAGTCTTAAACTGCAGTTACTTTTGCACCAACTCACTGTGAGACCCCTTTGTGTAGTGCCTCACTGTCATCTGGTAAAATGAGGAGAACAGTCCTTTCCTTGGCCAGGCGCGGTGGCTCACGCCTGTAATCCCAGCACTTTGGGAGGCCAAGGCGGGTGGATCACAAGGTCAAGAGATCGAGACCATCCTGGTCAACATGGTGAAACCCCGTCTCTACTAAAAATACAAAAAATTAGCTGGGCATGGTGGCGCGTGCCTGTAATCCCAGCTACTCAGGAGGCTGAGGCAGGAGAATTGCCTGAACCCAGGAGGCGGAGGTTGCGGTGAGCCGAGATCGCGCCACTGCACTCCAGCCTGGGTAACAAGAGCGAAACTCTGTCTCAAAAAAACACAAAAAACAAAAAACAACAGTCCTTTCCTCAAAGTGTGGTTGAAAGGAGGAAATGACTTGATACAATGAATCCCTCAGTACACTGACTACTAGGTACTAAGTGCTCAACATCTGTTGGGTGATTGAGGAGATACAGTGGATGAAGAGGCTGTTGACAATCCATCACCTGTTCCCCATTGCCACGAGACAGATTTAAAATGGCTTTCTCAAAGGAATTAGGGAGTGACTAAAAAGAACTACTTCAGTTTCTGGAGACCAAGCCAACACTTGTTTCACAGAGAAGGAAACTGAGGGAAGAGAGGGAAAGTGACTTGCCGAAGAACCACTGGCAGGCCCAGGGAGGGAACTCGAGCCTTTGGTTAACCTGGGCCTTTGCCTTATTGGAGAAGAGGGCCTCATGGAACTCCCACTCCACTTGCTGGTTAATGCAGAATTTGCCCAAGTCGTCAAAGCCTGCACTGAGCAACTAGCAAGACCCATTCCAGCTCTGGCTTATAATTCAGAAGCCCACTGCGTGATGCATGGCAGACAAATAGTCAATCAAGGAAAACCAAACTTTTTCTGCCCAGAGGAGACCAAGATTCCTCAGCAGTTCACTGTGACCAGTGGGCTACTTTCCTTCTAATCTGCTGCTCTTTAGACACGCCTGGGGCCCCCAGCTCAGCAGACAGTACCCTTAGGTGCCAGTGACCCAGCCACCTTACCGTGTGGCGATGGATGGCATGGTAGCCATGGTACAGCTCTGCCAAACGCTGAAAGTGGTGGAACTTGCCAAGCATCACATCCTTCTGGGCAGGATCTGCTGTGTGCAGTGGGTGGGAGGGCAAAGTGTCAAAGAGTGTCTGTGGCTGCCACCTGGCCGCAGGAGGAGGGGGCCAGGCAACAGCACTTTGGCCAGCATCAGTTCTCCCACCACACAGTGTCTGTGCCAGGGTGAGGGACAAAGTATAGTGATGGGAAAGGCACTCTGCTTAGGAGTAGGGGCCACTCCAGGACGGTGAAGTCTTAGGTGGGAAGGGCATAAAGCTAGGGAGTTTCAGGTTATTTTTTCCAGATCTCACTGCACCCTCTCAGGGAGAGACAGCTGCAGCACGACCCCAGACATGCCAGAAGAGCCTGCTGGGACAAGGGCAGGCAGACACCAACTGCATTCATGCTCATCTCATGCCTCTTCCCTCTGCTGCTTCTATCAGAAGCATAAGCCACTGGCCAGAACAGAAAAATGCCACCTTACACCTGGGCTTGACAATTTTCAAACTGTAAGCATGGCTCTGTGAGGCTCCCAGCAACTTTACAAAGGGACTAGGACAAGGGTACTCCCACAGGGCAGATGGGCATGCAGAGCTCAGGAAGTACTGTGACTTGCTACAAGCCACCTGTGGCTTCCATTCCAGTGTTTTTCCCACCCCTGCATCTGGCATTGTCCAGTGGAGAAGAACATCTCCTTGTCTCTTCCATTTCCAGGACGCCCTCAGTCCATCATATTGTGAAAGAAAGCAACATTGAAACTGTTTTCTTGGCTGGGATGAGTAAGAATCTGGAGTGTGCTATTGTAAAGCCATCTCTTGTTCATCTTCTCCTTTAATTAAAAGATTTTAAAACCCAGTGCTCACCCAGGTCCAGCTATGGGCTCCCAGGTAGCAGGGGAGAGACATGTTCTGAATTAGCAATGCAGGGCTGGACCCGCCAACCGTAACCCTTAGATGGCCCTCATACCATTCTAAGGGGCAAACTGGAAAAAGATAACACACCACATTATGCCATTGCAAGGCAGGCTTATGGACAATACACCCAATAAACAACCCAGGGCTTTAATTAAAATGTCCCAGCTCTTCTGATGTTTATCTTGGTATCAGAGCGGGGCTTGGGGAAACAGTGGTCTGGCTGATGTTTACGCACCTTGAGCTATATCGAGGCACTGCATGGATAGCATCCAGTAATAATAGGCAGCATCATTAAACCTGCTCTCTGCCACAGCATTGTCTGTGAGCTGCTCCAGCACCTGGACTGCTTCTCTTTGTCGCCCAGCCTTGTGGAATGCTGTAGGAGGGGTGGGGAAGAGGACAAAGCACATGCAATTTAGGGAGGCACACAGGAGGCAGGATGGAGCTCTGTGGGGCTTGCATGGGCTGCTCTGGAAGTAGGACACTCACTGGAGCATCTGCAGTGCTTCGTTGCTGGGATGCTGCTTCTCTAAATAACCAAGGCTACATCCTGGAAAAAGTACAGTGAGATATATTCCTTTTTGGCTGGGAAAAGGCGACCGACTTTGAAAAGGATGGCAGAAAGGAAAAACTGGAGGGGCAAATTCCAGGGCAAAGTCTGGTGACTCCTAAGGTGACACAAACAGGACCTGCCACTTTACTGCACTTGGAGGTTTACCAAATGCTTTTGCTGCTAATCACCTCACTGGATCCTTGCCACAGACTTATATAGAAAGAAAATTATCCCCCTTTTTATGAGCAATGAATGGGCTTTGCAAGATGGAGGTAAAGTCACACCCAAGGTCCCAGAACCAAGCCCAACTCAAGTCCTGTTTGTCTTCAAATGACTGCTTTCCAATGACCACTTTGAAGGATCTGCCTCAGTTCTTACAACCATTTGTGAAAACAAGCAAAAAAAAAAAAAAAAAAAAAAAAATCTCAAATGTTCCTATACTTTTTAACAGATATTTTCTGAGTACCTACTACGTGGTCAGCCGCTTGAGATGTTGGTGGCTGCCAGTGAAGCACTTGTAGCCGTAACACTTGCCCTATGTGGGCACTCAGATGATACTAATCCTCTGCCTTCAGAGAAGGAGAAGGTCTGGCCTTTGTTTCATTCTCATCTACAGTCTCTTGTCTGAGTACCAAGTTACTATGGTGATGGATTCTTGGAAGGGCAGACACAGACAGATGGATAGGTTGATGTGTTTTGCCCAAACATGAAGATACTTCAGCAACTGGGTGCTCTGGAAATGCTGAAGCAGCAGAGAATACACTGTCCTTCAGTGAGGGCTTTTGGTTAAGGAGCTCCAACATGGAGACATTTGTTCTGCAATGTGTCCAGAGGTGGCAACTCTTACCAGAAGTGTAAATGAGATGCTATGGAACATGAAACACCCAACTTCAATTAGAAGGCTAAATAGGCAGCAAAACAGAAAAATCAGGTTCCCCAGTCAGAGAGGTACTGGTGCAATTCTGGCTCTGCTGCTGATTAGATTTGTGACACGGCATGGCACATTTAGTCTCTTCGTCCCTGCGTGGCTGTTGGCAATATTCAAGGTTACGTAGGTTAAGTGCTCAGCCAGGGTGTGACACAGAGAGAGCAGTCAACTTTAAAAAATATGATTAACAACATTAGCAAAAGCTCTATACTTGCTTTGGTTTCTATTTCAGATGCTGTTGTGTGTTGTATGCAGCCCATTTTACCAATGGAAATCTTGAGGAGCAGAGGTCACCTGTTTATCTAAGCTAGAAATAGAAGCTGAGTTTCTATTCATGGTAGAGGAAAGTAGAGGTGAGACCATGCCTTATACTGCGTGGCAGTCTCCACATTTTGTCCTCATGGCACCCTGGCTCGCCATTACCTTCCTGTCACTTCCTAGCTATGAAACTTAAGGCAAATTTCTTCACCATTTTACCCTTCAGTTTTCTTTTTTTTTTTTTTTTTGAGACGGAGTTTCGCTCTTGTTACCCAGGCTGGAGTGCAATGGCGCGATCTCGGCTCACTGCAACCTCCGCCTCCTGGGTTCAGGCAATTCTCCTGCCTCAGCCTCCTGAGTAGCTGGGATTATAGGCACACACCACCATGCCCAGCTAATTTTTTGTATTTTTAGTAGAGACGGGGTTTCACCATGTTGACCAGGTGGTCTCGATCTCTTGACCTCATGATCCACCCGCCTCGGCCTCCCAAAGTGCTGGGATTACAGGCTTGAGCCACCGCGCCCGGCCTACCCTTCAGTTTTCTTAACTGCAGAATGGGAGTCATAATGATGGTAGCTACACCATAGGGCTATTGGGAGGATTAAACGGGAAGATACACTGCAGTGCACAGCACTTTGCTCAGTAACCACAGAGGCTTGGAGATGAAGCAGCACCCCTTAAGGGCCTGTAGCAAGTGAGGAGATGAAGCAGCACCCCTTAAGGGCCTGTAGCAAGTGAGTGTGGCCTAGGAGGGTGTGATTCCAAAGCTCATGGTCTTTCCATGCTCCACAGTCTTTCACCACCAAACAGTCACATCCCCAGGATGAAGTCATCTATCTTGGGATCTACAGATGAGAAGGGCTTGTAATCTTCCTGAAATGTATGTCTTGGCAGTGACTTCTCCTGCTCCTTCTAGAAGGTGACAGTCTGTGTTGCCTACCTTGCTGGGCTTCTTCAAAGCGATCATTCTCTGCTAGCCACTGAGCATAGGGCACGTAGATGTCATCCTTAAACTCAGGATGCTTCTCACCTAAAGCAAAGGCCTGAGGAAAGGAGCAAACGAAGTCTTAATAAAGCTGCCCCAGCAGCCCCCTTGAAAACACTGCATTTGGCTGAATTCATTAGGGATGTCATATTTTGCCAGTCTTACAACTCAGAGGGGGAGAGTGCCTCCCCGCAAAAACTACCCACAGAAACGCAAAAACAAATCAGCTCTTCGAAAACAAAAGGCAATTAACAGCAATATGCAAGCGACTGGATTCAGTAACAACACAGTCTGTTTCTGGACCACAGAAGCGGCACAGAATCGGAAACATTTTATTTTGAGGTTTGCGTGGGCTCCTGTAGTGCTGCAAACAGATTTCTTTTAATTGCAAGCGACACCTAAGGAAACAGAATTGACATTATCATCATCACTACTTCTTAGCAGTTGTCAAAGATGACTGTGGCCTTCATTCTGTATGGACCCACTGACTGCTTCTCACCTAAGCCCCAGAACCACCTATCAGGCCAGGAGAACCGGATGTGAGCCATGGGCAGAAAGTCTGCCTGATGCACAGCCAGGTCTGAGTCGTTCTAAGATGCTCTAATCTATGCTGCTTGAGAAGTCTCCTAATAAATTTCTCTTGAGAAATTGCCCACCATTGCCTCTGTCCCTGGCTCCACCTTTTCTCATCAGTAACCTCATCACCTCACCAAATGGAGCCATTCAGAGGGCAGACAAGAGTCAGACCGCTCCTCCCAATGAAGGCCTTGCTTTCACTCTAAAATGGACCATGATGGGTAGATGAGTGAGTCAGGGGAGGATCCTGGCACAGCTCGTAATCCTCTCGGGGATGGATTTCTCTGCAGGGAACAGGGAGCTACTGAGCTGGAGAGGAGGGGTTGAGCCACAGAAGGGGCAGCATCAGCTGCTTCTGCCAGCCTCAGGCTGGCCACCTTTCTCACTGGCCTGGCTAATTCTTCACACCCGCCAACACCAGAGAGAGAAGTAGTGGGTTGTGGGAGGTAGAGGTGGAGAAGGGAGGGAAAAAACCCGGCCCTGAAATGGCTCTTGCAGTCTGGATCTGGAAAGCACAGATGGTGCTTTCTGCCAAAATACCACTCAGCAGGTTTGAAATGTCACACAGGTGCGTCTCCACATCAGCCATGTGTCTGAGCCTGTGGTGCTGGTCAGAGGCAGCTCAGCCCAATGACAAGCACTGGAGCTGTCACGTTCACACTCATCCCCGGTGCCTGTCACCTCGCTGGCACAAAGCTGGTGGTCAATAACAATTTTCTCAATGACTGAAGGAAGGAACACGTGGAAAGGCCCTCGATGATTCTCTGGTTCAGGGAATTCGAGGTTAAGTTGCCTGACTGCCAGCCCAGTGTTCCTTCCATCATGGGGACAGCTTCTCTCCACGTAAACCCCAAAGGGTCCCTGTACCCACCCGCGTGTCCCAGGGCTCAGGTGGGGCCCCAGCCCATGAGGCCTGCTTTCCTCTCACCTCATCCCAGCGCTGGGTCTCCACGTGCAGCTGCACCAGGGACTTGAGGTCACCCATCTTCAGGTAGGTCTCGGCAGCATAGCCGGGGCTGTCCAGCTTCTTGAGGTAGGTGGCGCACAGCAGCAGGGGCTCGCGCTCAGCCTTGTCCAGCTTGCGGGCGATGTCCATCAACCTGGAGAGGGAAGGGGCAGGAAGGAGAGGGACCCCTGTGAAGAAGCCGGACGGAAGGAAGTGGCTGGGGGGCTCTGGGTCTTGTCAAGGGCAGGCCGTACCTCCATTCATTCTGCAGTCCCCAGGGTTGAGAGTGTGCCATGGTCCCTGGGAGCTGCTCAGTGGGTAGTTATTAAGGGAATGAATACACACTCCAAAAACATCACCAGCAACCAGGAGGAGTGGCCTCTACAGGATACTGTCAGCTACCTCATGTGTCTTTCTCGGAAGTCACTGAGCTATTTAGCCGGACGTAGAAACAAATATCTCCTAATCCCTAACCAAGTACCCAAGATGGTGCCATGAGCTTTCCCAGGTGTGAAATCAGAATCTTCACCACCCTAAGAGGTAGGCATGATTA
Source organism: Saimiri boliviensis (assembly GCF_048565385.1). Lineage (NCBI taxonomy): Eukaryota > Metazoa > Chordata > Mammalia > Primates > Cebidae > Saimiri > Saimiri boliviensis. The sequence goes on from NC_133456.1 coordinate 22,484,177, forward strand.
CTTCCATTTCTTTCCATCTTACAGATGAGAAGACTAAAGTCTGGGGGGGAAGTGAAGCACCCAGCCCACGACTAAGCAGCCAGGAAGTGGCCCAGTGCTCTTTCTACCACTGGTGCAGGAATTCTTAAAGCAAAGTGGAAGCCAAGGCGTGAGAATTCCTCAATGAATGCCCTCTAAAGGAAGAAGTGAGTTGGGGGCTACTCTGAGCTCTGGACAAAAGCCTGCAGGAAGTCTTCCCTGTCCTCCTGGCCAATGTGCTGACCAAAGGGAGGAGCTGCAGGGACCCACTGGCTCACCACTGCTTCTCTGTGGCCAGCCGCCCTTTCATTGCTCATGGGGACATGAGGCCTGGATGGGGGTGCTTGCTCTCTGGTCAGGTTAGAATCTGGAGTCAAACCAATTCTCCCAAAAGAAAGGGTTCTAACCAGGCTAGTGTTGGTGAGAAAAGAAGGAGAAGCAGCTATAATGGATCCCTGTCTCAGAGGCAGGCAAGGCATGGAGGCCTGTCAATCTGCACTTAGAATAATAATGGCATCTAAAAATAACACTGTTCGGCAGAAAAAGGACACATTTTTAGGGAAAGGTGGCATAGACAGCCCTTGGAGCCTTAGAAATCTTCCCACCCATCATACCTAATGTCCCTGGAGGAAAGGCACTTTGTACAGCCATATCTGGGAAACGAACAGAACACACTTAATGTGTTTCTTGAATTACTCAAGTACCCTCAGGGTAACCTGATACATAGCACTTACAAATGAAAGTGACATTAAACACCAAAGGAGAGAACAGGGGACCCTAAATCTGCCTGGCTCTCTTCTATAGGAACCCCTTCATCTAAAAAAATGTGGTGAGCAAAATCTGTGCCTCTGTCTTAAAAAGCTATTGGACAAAAAAAAGATGGGGTGGTAGGTTATCCACCAAGGTCCCTTTGGGAGGGGCCCACATGCCAATTATTAATACACGGCAGTGCTCAAGGAAACAACTTAATCATTAACCAGCCTCCTCCGTGTCCCTAAGTCCTGGCCAGGCCACTGCTACCTGTAGACCACAATGTTGCTTCCAGAAGAACCAACATATTTTAGGACCCAGGCTGAGCCACGCTCAGAAGCTTGTCCTGTTATGTCCTTTGCCTGCTGCGGCAGCACGTGCAAGCGTGTGTGCACGTGAGTGAGTCCGAAGCTCACTGAGTAGGACAAAGCCTTCCCCATGGAGGTCTAGTGCGCTGAGTCCCAAGACTGAATCCATTCTGTCTCAGTGCTGCCCCACCCCAGGCCCCTTCTCTCCCTGTTGTCCAGTTCAGCGAATGGCATAACCCACCAGCAGCTACACAGTAAAGCCAGCCTGACACTCACCCCTGCCCCACCACCCTGGGACGGGTCCCTTGGTTCTAACTCTGCTACTTCTCTCTCATGCCCTCAGCTACCAAGTTCCCTTCTGCCCTACTGTACTAGCCAGTTATCTAGTCTCCATTCCATCTACCTGCCTGAAGGGGTGTCTGACTATAGGTGGTCACTTGCTATTGGCAAATCTAAGCATGTCGGTTTGGTATCAGAGGCCCTTCCAGCGTGGCCAGCACACTTTCCCCAATCCACAGCCCACGTCCTTCACCCTCTCGTTTCCACGCGCCTTTTATTCCAACCAGTGCTGACTCACTCTATTCCTGCTGTACTTCCTGCCTGCATATCCTTCCCCCATCTCTATTTACCTTTTGGAATTCTTTAACATCCCTTCATGGCAAAGAATGTCTCCTAAGAGAAGACATCCATGGTTTCTCCCATGAGAATTATTCCCTGATGGATTTGGAAATTGTTTTTGTTCCTACCATTACACACATAGTTAGCATTGACATTGCCCAGATCAGGAGCTAAAGCTCAACTCTACAACTTTCTAGCTACCTGGCTTTGGGAATAACTTGTCCCTTTAGCTTCTGTATCATCATCTGCAAGGTGGGTGGGGAGACAGGAGCACTGATGGCATGGGTGGAAAACCTAATGCCTTTAAGGCTATCACAGCACCTGGGTTGTAGTTAGCGCTCAGCAAACAGCAGCTCTGATGTCCTGGTGTTTCCACTTCCCTGGTCCCCACCAACCCTTCCCCTAGTGACTCCATAAGCTCCTGGAAGGCAGCCACTACCTTGTGCAATCTCTGTATCTCCTGAAGAACCTAGTCACTATCACATTGACTTTAGATAATTAGAGAAGCACGATTTGTTCCATTGTCAGTCAAAGACAAGAGGTGACATGTGATGACATTTTGCCAAATGCTTCTTGGGGCAGGGACCAAAACCTACGTGTCAACCCATCCATGGTCGCCACAGATCTCGATGGCCTTGACGTGCTCTCCAGCTGAGATGTACATCTCCACGGCGGCTTTGGGCTCCTTGATATTCCTGGCCCAGTCAGCCTGTTTGGTGATTAGCATCTTTGTTTCTTTGGGGTCTCCAGATCCAAGGAAATCCTGAGGAAGCACAACAAACAAAATCGCTCTGGATCAGGACTTCCCGTGCCAGCATTACATCAGGCTCTTCTAGCAGCAAGGGCGGGCTCCATGTGGCTGAAGCAGGCAACCAGGAGGCAGGTGGGGCCGTCCCTGAGAGGCTGAGTAGGGGGTGTCCCAGGTCTCGGGAAGAGCCATCTTGGGCTGCCCTGCAGGTATTCTGGGGGATCCTGGGACAGCGTCAAGAACCCTGGCCCCCAGTGCTTCATTTGTTCTGCAGCTAAACAATACTTTCTGGACTGTTTGGGGCACTGCACATGAAGTCTTCACGGTGAGGGGTTCACGGTCAGTCTCTCTCTCTCTCACATAGAGTCTGGCAGATACATGACTATTCCTAAACAGCAACGAGAAAACCTGGTGCACAACTCCAAATATCGAGACCTATCATCTGTATTCAGATCATATGGGTGACACCACAGGCTTCAGAGTGGGGCTGAGCATGGGTTCCCCTAAACGTACATAAATAAAATGACATACAGACTTTGCAGGCCCTCCGTGCCCTCCCTGAATCACCAGCACACTAGGAATGCCATTCACAGCTGTTTCCTGAAACATTCTGTGCCCTGAACTAGGGAATCATCACACTGTCTTTGCCCTAGATACTTGCCTGAAACAGATAACAAGCAAACCTCTCTCTGGGTAATTGCTTCTCACCTGAATGGTAAGGGATCCTGTCCTGAGGTCAGGTCTGCAGGGGTGAGGGCCTGATCTGATAATCAGGGAGGGCAGGAGGCCATGGGGGGATTGAGGCGGGGAAGAGGCTCAGGAGAGGACCTGAGAAGGAAGAGAGGGCTGGGGTCCTGGAGGCTCAGGGGTCAGGCCCAGAGCCTGTACTCCTTCGGCCACAGCAGGGGCCCTCTGAAGCGGTATGCCCAGCTTCTCTGGGTTGGTCCTAGAAAGTGTAAGAAACCACCTCAGATCATCACCTCTCTTCAGGGTAGTTACCCAAAATGCACACATGGGAGTTTGCCAGAGTTGAGGCAGCTTTTCAGGTGGAGCTTTTCAAAAAGAAAAACTGGGAGCACTTACAGCCAAGGCCTACATTACTGGTAAGAAGGGCTTTGTCTCAGGAATAATGTACCCTGCAGAGTGCTTTGTGTCAGCCTTACCTAGAATTCAAAAAAGCACTCCTTTCCCCATGATTAATGCTCACATGTCAGGAAAGTACAGTCAACTTATGCTAAAAACCCACCTGAACAATTAGCTTGCTTTTTTCCCTCATTTGCTTTCAGGGTAATTGTGTAGCTCCTGAGATCATGTTATTAGGTCAGCCTAATATATGATGTTTTAAGAAGGGGAGGAAAGGGCATTGTATACCCTGATGCTGGGGACCCAATAGAAGACAGGCCCCCTGGCTGGCCTTTGGTTCTCCTGGAGCTGACAAAGAGAATGAGCTTGGAAAGCAGCCACTGACCACGCCTAGTTTGGGCCTTTACAGACACACCTCTCCTCTTGGCAGCTGCTACGACACAGATTCTCTATGCCAACACGAAGCTGGAAACCCTGCCTACCTGGCTGGTGAAATCAGGGTGGCAGTTGGGGGAAACAAGCATCTTAGGAGACTAGAAATGTCCTCCAAAGGGACTTCAGTGAGTGCTGAGGGGACTAGGGGTGACCATGGCAAGAAGAGTGAAGTTGAGAGGGAACCATAAGCCTGGGTCGTCCCCTGAAAGAGACCATCCAGGCACAGAGCTCAGAGCCTGCAGAAGCCTCCTCCAGCCCAGCTGGCCCCTCAGGGAGGTGTGACTTCATTGAAGCTGGGTCTAAAAGCTTCCTTCAAGGCTCAGCAAAGTGGGAATTCAATGGCTTTTTGCTTCCCTGAATCTAACGTACACGTTATCTGGGGCAATGGCAAAGACTTGGCCCTGAAGTGGACAGAAAGAGGCTGTGCTGAGTGATGAATGAGACTAAACAGTGTTCTCATGCTTGGTGATTTTGATAAGAACATACTACATAAGAGTTAAGAGCATTATAATTCCCTTTATCACCATATAAACATGTCACTTATCCGGAAAGCATACAATTTATTTGTACGTGGGAATGTAATTTAAAAATTTTCTGAAAACCAGATTGAATCTTGGGAAGCAATTTTCAAGTAAACAAAAACATGCCATGTTAATCAGCACTGGATCTCCCCCACCCTCCACATAATGTGTATGTACACATTTCTCAAACTCAGACTACTGGGTGGGGGCAGGGGGGATTGAAATGGAACCAACCTACTTGGAATAGTGATCGAAAACTAAAACCAAAAACAAGTCCCAGAGTATTTACCTTCATAGAGAGACGGAGCAGATGGAGTGTGTAAATGGGCTGCAGTTCCAGTGAGAGGCTGTGGGCACACAAAGCCCACCAGAGTAAAAGGAGGGGCCTCAGAGCAGGGGCAAAAGTGGGGCCAGCCAAGGAGATCTGAAGATCCACTCTGTGGTCACGTGTGGCACCTCTCATCTTCCTAATCTTTCTACAACTTCGCATTTGTAATATGCTTTCCTATACATTATTCTGTGCAAATCTCAAAACTAAACTGAGCTGTGGCTATTACCATCTGAGGAGGAAAGGGAACTTGAAAAACTGAAGAGCCTTTCTCCAGCTCACCCCACAGGAGGAACCCACACACACACCAGCTCTGGGGCATCAAGGCTAGGCATTTTCTTATTTAACGTGGGTCTTGGTCTGTTCCCCAGGCTGTAGTGCAGTGGTGTGATGTTGGCTCACTTGCAACCTCTACTTCTGGGGCTCAAGCAATCCTCCCACCTCAGCCTCCCTCTCAGTAGCTGGGAATATAGGAACCAACTAAGTTTTTGCATTTTTGGTAGAGAATTTTTTGCATTTTTGGAACAGAGATCAAAAACTAAAACCAAAAACAAGTCCCAGAGTATTTACCTTCATAGAGAGATGGAGCAGATGGAGCGTGTAAATGGGCTACAGTTCTAGTGAGAGGCTGTGGGGACATGAAGCCCACCAGAGTATAAAGAGGGGCCTTAGAGCAGGGGCAGAAGTGGGGTGAGCCACTTCTGAGCACCAGCAGATGTTCCCCAGGCTGGTCTCAACCTCCTGAGCTCAAGCAATCTACCCACTTCATCCTCCCAAAGTGCTAGGATTACAGGCTTGAGCCCCCAAGCCTGGCCTGGCCAGGCATTTTCTGCTGCACCACAACTGCCTCCATGAGGAAGCTTCAGGGGTCCCAAAGTCTAAATTCTACCCCCAGGGTTTTGATCACTTAAGGGTTCATCCTGAGTTAAAGTTTTGTTATCCCCAGAAGCAGAGATTCACTGCCTCAGGTGATCTCAGCATGAATGTATTATGAAATTTTCTAGGTGTCTGTGGTGGGGTCTGGGAGAGTGCAGAGAAGGTGACAGAGAAATAGCAGAGGGTGCCTGAACTCCCTGGGTCTCAGGTATGGAGTGAAGAAATCACCAAGGTGAAAAAGACAGGCTGGTGCCCAGGAGCTCGTCCAGCTGCTGATGAGCAATAAGTCCCGGGCAACATCACCTTCAGCACCAGGATCAAACAGATAGTGGAAGAGCACAGCTGTCTTCAGGAATAGAAAAGCAGACAAAAGTGAGGAGGACTTTCCATCCTGAACTTGTGAGCTGGAGAATTACCATTAGTAGCCACTGATTGGTTGTGGCTGATGAGTCACTTCATCACATACTGAGAGCCACTTCTGACACTCCCAGAAAAGGCAGGTTAACAAAGCCCCTCTGTGGAAGGAAGAAAATCATTGCTCAATGCACCCAAGCCTCTTTGAACCTTGCTTAGACTGAACTGCAAATGTCTTGACTGGTCTGGGCTCCTTAGTGCAACTCGTTCCCACGGAAGCCATCAGGAGCCTGGTCTGGGATGTTCCTCTCCCACACCTGCCTTCAAAGGCCCAGCTCTGCTGGGGACTAGGATTCATGGGGACTATCCCAATGCAGAAGGGAATCTCTGCCATCACCCACTGCAACCACGTGGTAGCCACTCTGCAGCTGCCAGGTGTGAGGCATGCAGGGCTAACACGGGAGGGCGGAGGATCTGCCTGACTTTCCAGAAGCCCACTGCGAAGCCCTGGACAATTAGCAGGCACTTAGGGAACACTGGCTGGCGTGCACCACATCGTCCCGTATGATTGGCAGGACCGGCTCCCACCTGAAGACACCGATTCTTAGTGGCTCCTGACAAGGACTGAGAGGATTTGTGGGAGACTGCCCTGAAGCCCCGAGCCCTCGACTCAATGAAGGGATCGTGCTGGTGCAGACCCGCAGCCATCCATCTCTGTTGCTGACCAAGGTCTGAACTGCAATACTCTGCCCCTTCGGTGTCAGCCTTAAAGGTCAGTTTTAGGTGAGTTTCAACCAGTGGCTGTAGAGGGGTCCTTTGTTTACCCGTTTCCCGACATCCTTTCTGAGGCCATTGCGAGTTTTCTTCTGCACTACTCTTGGGGGAAGCAACTCGGACACTGCAGGTGGGAACACCAGTGGGCTCCAAGCCAGAGCTCGGGCCCGGGATGGGGCGGGTTACCTTGGCATACTCAAACATGCGGAGGTCGGTGTACATTTCAAGCGCGAGGCTCTCGTGCCCACTCCTCTTGTACAGTTTGGCGGCCTCATGGAACTTCCCCTGGTAGGAAAACACATCTGCCAGAAACAGGTCATTGTTGGTCTCTCCCCGCTTCTTCCTCTCCTGGAAAAATGAGAAGCACAGGAAATGGCCTCTGCAGCCGTGGGCAGGAAGCAGCCTTTACAAAGGTTAGATGTGGCTATTTCCAGTGAGCCCCCTGGGCCTTCCTACTGGAACCTGGGCTTGCTCCTGGCTGTTGCGTCTCTCCCTAGGTTTCCGCTGGGAATGCCTGACAACAAAAGCAGGTTTTTACCAGACAAGCAAAGATCAGAAAAAGATGCAAACCTTTGTTTGTTTAATGGAAATTCCTCAGGGTTGCTTTCCTGTGTATTCCAAGGCTACGACAGAATAGTCTGGATAGTGTGTGCTGCTGACTCTTCCGAGACCCCTGAGGATCTCCCAAATCCACAGGCCTGGTGTGGCTGAGTTGTGGCTCATGAGGATGACAGAGCAGGACAATGTTTAGGGTTTCGCCCAAGAGGGAGGCCAATAAACTAGGATGACAAGTCTTACTGTGTCCCTACTTCTAAAGAGAAGGTAAGAAATCCCACATGCTGACATCCACTAGGTTCTGGGTATATACCTTATACACACATGGCCCCTTTCTTCCTCTCAGTGACCCTCAGGATAGGTCTCACTACCCAAGTATTAGACTTAGAACGCTGAGACGCAAGAGGAAGAAAAGGTCGGGGTCAGACAGAGCCGGCATTAGGACACAGTTCTGTCTGACTCCAGATATTCCTTGTATCACACAATACTGTCTTCTGAAGCAACTGATGTCCCCAACCACACACACACACACACAGACACACACCCCTTAGCAGAGCTGAGGATAAAAGAGGAGTATCCTGCACACTTCTTCCTTCTGTGTCAGGGAACATACAGCTTGAGTATTTGGAAACAGGCATTAGCACCCAAGGCCTGAGCCCCACCAGTTTCTTTTTGCTTGTTTTCTAGCAAGAGTAGCATATTGGAGGACGATGAGACGTTGAATCAAGCTCTTAGACAAGCGGGTGAAAGTTTTAACAGCTGGAGGCAACATGCTTCCACACTGACAGAAATCATCTTTCTAAAAACCTGCACACAGCTCAGGCTCATCAGACAGACTAGCTCCTAGTAGTTGGAAATGAATTAAAATCTTGCAGTGAGATAAAATATTTTGGAGGGATGTGATGACTGATGCCTGTGATCCCTACACTTTGGGAGGCTGTGGCAAGAGGATCGCCTGAGCCCAGGAGTTCAAAACCAGCATGGTCAGTATAGCAAGACTATCCCTTCAAAAAAAACCAAACCACACCAAACCAAACAAAAAAAGTTTTACTAGGCATGAAAATGAGTCTAGGATGTCACCATGATGAATAAAAACGATCCATCGTACTCGCCAGGTACATGTCACCATGGGCAGGTTCTTTCCCCCTGTCAGCAGGACAGGGACATCTCCCTATCCAAAAGGCACCTCCTGAGGATCCACAGTTCTCTGCAATTATGCTGAGCACCCAGATGTGCGCAACTAAGGCCGCAGGCAGTCAACATGGAGCTCACTTGAAGGCACTTCACTTTTTTTTTTTAAGAGACAATCTTAGGAGTTTAACCTACTTCCCAGCTCATAGCACATGAGGAGCAGCAGACATTTTGACCTTGGTAAGTAACTAGTAATAGTTAGACCTCACAGCAACCAGTTGCTTTTGTAGAGAGAAAAATTATCCTCCTTGGTTTCAGGTGAAGACCCCTGGATCCCGGCCAGTTGATTTACAAGTGAGAGTCAGCAGCACTGGGCATTTCGGGCAATGGCTCCGAACAAGCCCATTACCACGCAGGTAGGTAAACCCCAAAACATACAGATGCCCCTCTTGACTCACGGGTGGGGAGGGTACGTGGCTGACAGAACATGAGCTTAGAAAACAGCGAGGGACTGAATTCCACCGAGCTTTTGGCTATGGACCCGTGGGAACGTGGCATAGCGTCGCTGAGCCTTAGCTTCCTCCTGCATGCAACAGGGAGAGCAGCAAGACCTGCCTCATCCAGTTAACCTGAGGATCTACAACAGCACTCGCATGGGTCACGCGTGGGGCACACAGCAGACTCAACACAGAGCACCTTATGAGGCTCAGCAGGCTGTGAGCTCCTGCAGGCGTCTCTCCCCTCAGCTCTGTGCCCACTGAGCTCGGCGCACGGGTTGGCCCATGACAGGTGTTTATTATGCACAACTGAGTGAGAGGGACAAGACATTTGCTGATTTCCTCACTGTTTCCAACCAGGAATTCAAATGTATCTCACATTCCCGTACCCTCCAATAAATCTGTTCAGGAGAAAAAAATGTGTGCACCTTTTTACACACAGCCAGACAGCATTAAGATACACAGAAATTACAGTGTCCAAGGGCCGGGCGTGGTAGCTCAAGTCTGTAATGCTAACACTCTGGGAGGCTAAGGTGGGCTAATGGCTTGAGCTGAGGAATTTGAAACCTGCCTGGGCAACATGGCAAGACCCTGACTGTGCAAAAAGTACAAACAATTAATAAGGCGGATGGCACATGCATGTGATCCCAGCTACTTGGGAGGCTGAGGTGGGAGGATCATTTGAGTCTGGGAGGTTTAGGCTGCAGTAAGCCATGATCGTGCTGCTGTACTCCAGCCTGGGGAACAAAGTGAGACCCTGTTTCAAAAAATTTTAAAAAAGCATAGTGTCTCCCACCACCCAGCAAATGGTGAACCTACAACCAGCTTCCTTACCCACTGCAGGCCTATTGGGTTGGGATGACAAGGCCAGTATTCTCAGCCAGGAACAGCAAGGCTGGAGGTTGCTCCAGAGCTCTGGGGCGCTCAGTTCAGACCGTGGCCCTCACTCTCCAGGTCCATTTCTGGGGGTGGAGCTCACCTCATGTGCATTTGGGAAACTCCTGCAACACTAGCAGATTACTGGAGTCTGGGAGGATGTCACTAGCTATCTGCCACCATGAGGATGCAAACCAGTTCCGGAGAACCTACTGAATCCTCATGGCAGCCTGCGAGCTAGGTCCCATCCCGTCCCTTTTCACAGACAAGAAACCCAAGCCTCAAGAGATCCGGAACTCGTGTGCCTCACCCAGCTGCCACGCGACAGCTCACACCGCCCACTGCTGTCTCCCCTGTGTGGCCACTCTGTCCCCGCAGCAAGGCTATGGCCCAGATGCCGGTGAGATCTGCTCCATCTTCTCAGGGCTCTTGCCTGCTAGAAGAGCTCCCCCTAAAACATGAACCCCGAGTATGCCTTCTTTGGAAAGAAGAATGATTCATCTTTTACCTCAATGCTGCTGATGAGTTCTAAGTATCGGAGGTCTTGTACTCTGATGAAGGCCTGTGGAGAAGCAATCAAGAATCAAATCAGCTGCCTTCTTGGCTTCAAAACTGGGTGACTGGCTGGGCCTGGGAAGTCAGCGCTATCTAGTTAGTGAGCCAGTAAGGAGAGGAGACAGCAAGCAAGGATTAAGCATCATGGCAGGGGTTATACCACCCAGTGAGGCGCAGCTTTATCCCTGGGACGGGACCATGCAAAGAACAGCAAAGACAACCCAGTTGCATCCGTCATTTTGGGATCAGGTAAAACAAAACCGTGATGCCACAGTCTGGGGCGGTGCCTCTTCGGGAGACTCTTGACCCAAAGAAGAACAAGCTGGTCTGACTCTCTGGGTTTGGGGTGCAGGCAGCATCAGAGCAGGAGCGGGTGAGATGCACAGATTGATGAGACTGCCTGCACATCTTGGCGACATGGGTAGAATGCAGGGGACAGCTATGCCTACCCAGTGGTGCCACAGACACAGGAGACCCAGAGCCCCTGGTACTGCAGAGGGAGCAGAGGAGGGGAAAGCTCACAGGACATAAAGGCAGATTCCGGAAGAAGGTGGAGGGGAAGGGAATGAATCCCAACAAGTCCATGGAAGGCAAACCCTACGTAAAGGCAAAATCCTCTAATTGCAGCCCTTGCCTTGAACTCACAGTAAAGCCAGAGACTTTAACTCATGGACTTCTAGAAGTTTCTGAGGAACAGGCAGACTGCTGTTAGCTAAGCTAGTTTTGCGGCTTTCAGATTCTGCCCAGTGTTTGGAGGAGCACGAGCCACCAGGTCAGGCCGTTTTCAGGTGGCTTTGCTGTCACCATTTCTCCCAGCTGTGCTTCTTTGCACTGCCCCATTCAAAACGGGCTGACCTGTGCCTGGAGGAGGCAGTGGCTCCGGAGCCCTTTGAGTCAAATGTGCAGAGCAGCCCTCAGCTGCACGGCATCCTCCCTCCTCTGGCTATCTCGTGGGTCGCCGGAATGCGACTTCATCTTTTCATCCTGCAGGCCCGGCCTCCTGACGGAGGCTAAGGACCAGGGAGAAACATGTCTTGGCCCCTGCCGCCCTCCACAATTCAAAGGCCCACATTCTAACAGGGGAGGCTGGCCAATTCCACAGATCATGACACCTCCTCCAGCTAAGAGCTCTCTGAGGATGAAGCAGATGCCTGGAGAACACGGATGAACCATCTGAGCAGGGGCAGGGGCGGGAGGCAGCGTCAAGTGAGGCGTCAGAGTCGGAACCTGGCTAACAAGTGTTTGTGAAGAGGAATCCATAGAAAAGGGCAATGTTGGCATCACATGGGCCAAAGGACAGAGGGCTAAGACTGCCTGTGTCCCAAGCTGCAGGTTTTACACACCACCCTCTAGCTCTGGGTTTCCTTAAAGCACTTTGAGAGGGTAACCCGCAAAGCCCAGCACAGTGGCCAAGAGGGAAAGGAGCGTTCGCGGTCTCAGTCCTTGCTCTGAGCCTACTTCTTCCCTGCCTCTGGGCTCCAGCCACCTTCTTTGTGGAAAGGGGCCTGCTAATGACACCCTCTCAAGGGTCTTTCCAGCTATAGCTCAGCTGTGCTGGGGTCTAGAATTTGCCCACTAAGAAATCTGTTTCTGAATGCTTTCAACACTGACACATCCTGCAGGGTCAGGGTGCTTCGTCAAAATCACAAGGCCCCCGAATGGGCTCAGCAGAAGGAAGCCTGGGAACAGGGAGGCACCTGAAGCTCTGCTCAGGGCCTGGCGGGAGCTCAGCAGCTCTTCTCTGCCATCTAGTGGGGATGGCAGTCCATCACTGGCAACCACCCTGTGCAAGCTGGTGAGCCTGAATGCCCGACACAGAGGAAAGAAAGACGGGAAATTCAGGATTTAGATGAAATAGCAACTTCTAGCCTATCTTCAATATCATGCAGATTTTTCAAAACAACATGTTGTACACAACGGATATATACCATATATATATAATAAATCTGGCCAGGTGTGGTGGGTTATACCTGTAATCCCAGCACTTTGGGAAGCTGAGGCAAAAGGACTGCTTGAGCCCAGGAGTTCCAGAAGCCTAGGCAACATAGTGAGTCCCCGTCTCAATATTTAAAGAAACATATATATATGTGTGTGTGTGTGTGTGTGTGTGTGTGTGTGTGTGTGTGTGTGAGAGAGAGAGAGAGAGAGAGAGAGAGAGAGAGAATCAATAAACACTTATATAAAACCTTGTGGCTTTATTACAATCCTTTCTGTTCTAGGGATTTGTCTTCTTCCTACTCCCTGCTGGCACTTCTGGGTGGGGCAGGAGAGAGAAGCTCCCTCCATGGAGATGCCTCCTCCCTCCTCTCAAATCTTACAGCCTCCTCCATCTCCACTTGACTACACTGAGGACATCTGAAAATATAATCTAGATCGTTGTTACACAACGATCACTTCCCTTGTTTAGTAATGGCTAGCATCTGTACAACCATCCCTGCTTTAAATTCCCCTTTACAACGTCTCAGTGAAGCCTCAGGACTGCCGCAGGCGTTCTCACCACCCCCATTTCACAACTGGGAGGACTGGGGCTCCAAGGGAAGCAGCTGGCCTGAGGTCCCAGAGCCCCTCATGTGGCATAGCTGGTTCTCAGTCAGGCTTCTGAGTCCTGGTCTGCTCCAGTCTCCACTCTCTTCATGCCTACAAGTCCTGACCTAACCCGAAGCAGGCATCACATCCCTCTTTGCCGCTCCTTCAGTATCAGCCCAGTAGTATGAACAAAATGAGCAGCTCACTGATTGACTGTGGGGAGATAAAGAGGGAAGGGGTAGGGGAGAGGGAGGTGGAAGCCATTCCCTCCTCCGTCTCAGGTTCTAGATGGAAACACAGCTCAGGAACACACCTGGGCTTTTCCTCATGTGCAGAAAGGGGTCAGATGTTTTCAGCCATCTCTCTAGTTTTCATAGACTAGGCCAGGAAAGGACACAATGAATCAAGTCCATGAATCCCGCCATGAAGCTACGTGGGAAGTGCGCACATTGCTGTCAGAATCGGAGACCTTGACCATCTCTCCCACCTTAGCTGGTGGATGCTAAGGAAAGCAGCATTGTGTAATACATGACCAGTGATTACACCAATAATAAAAGTCACCATTTACGGAGTGTCTCTGATGTGCCAGGGTACTAGCCAGGTGCTTCCCATAGATAACAGCTAATAAGAGTGACAGCCAGAATCTATGAGATGCTGCTTCTGAGTCAGGCTTTACAGGCATCTTCCCACTCAATCCCCACAGCTTTGTGAGGATGGAGCCTATCACCTCCCTACATCAACAGAGAAGCAGTCTTAGAAAAGGTGTCACCTGCCCAGGCCCACAGTGAGGAGTTGGCTGAGCCGAGATCCAAGCCCAGGTCAGCCTCACTCCAGAGGCTGCTGCAGTCTATGGCCTCTCCATACCACCTGGATCCCCGTCTGCCTTCTTAAGGGACCCCTCAAGGACCAGACTCCAGCTCCTGCTGACTAGATGCTTACCTTCTTTGCTGTTTCAAAATCTAAACCTTCTAGTGCTTCCATGGCCAGCTCGCGCCAATCAGTGTCTGTCACACCCAAGCAAGCAATCTGGTAGGCTTCCTTGAACATTTTCCTATCCAGGTACTGGTACATGGGAGCAGACTGCAGGATTTCATCAAGGGAAAAAAAGAAGACTGTTTTCAGAGCCATGGAAAGAGCCAGATTCATACAGATCCCTCCTGTCTCTATATGTGTGTGACAATTACCCATGCAATTACCCATGCCTGCGGAGCAGCCCTGCAGCTGTCAATCAGCACCCTGCCCAGCCTGTCCAGCCCACCCTCTGTGCTCTGTCCTGTACCTCTCTCACGGCAGGGCCACTGTGCACCACAGCACAAGCTCTCTGCCCACCTTCTCCTCCTTCCCACCTGTGGGCCTGCCTATCACAGGATGTCAGCCTCACCCCCTCCCCACTCTCCCTCTGGAAAATACATATTTGACTTTCAAGGCCCTATGGAAATGTCACCTCTTCTGGAGAGTCCTCCTGGGCCCCTCAAGCCCCTACCCAGGGGGAGCAGTCTCAGCTTCCTCTGCCCTTTGTCCAGATCTCAGGTTTTGCTGCAGTTACAGGCCTGTGCCCACAGCCAGGCCCTGCACAGCCCATGAGCAGTGGTGGCTTGTACCGGCCTCCCTCAGCAGGCCCCCAGTCTATGTTTGCTGACGGAATGAATCATTTCCTGGGAGGAAGGCACTGTGATAGCCTCTTCTTCTAGGGACTGACTCCAAGAAAGGTAAGTGGTTTGCTCTGAGTTACTCTGGAAGCCTCCGGAAACAAGTCTCCTACTCCCTGTACTGGGACCAACGTCCTCCTAGGAGATAGGGTTGCCTTGCTGTGAATGTCGTGAACAGTTCCTAACAAGTTCTCTTTCTTGGGTTTATAAAGGTCTGGGCTGTCCCCACAGCCCTGTGTAGTAGGTATTATTTCTCCCTGACTACAGCCCAGGAGACCGAGACTCAGACAGGACAACTGACCTGTCCCGTGACACAGCTGGCAAATGGAAAACCTCAGGCTGGAGCCAGAGGTGACTGGACTCTAGGTTCTGTGCCCTTTCCTGCCACGTGTGTGTGTGTGTGTGTGTGTGTGTGTGTGTGTACATGCAACTGGTGGAGGGTCTTGACTACAAGTCATCAGATTCTTGGTGTTTCCAACAAAGAATTGAACAAAATATAAAAACAAAACAACAAAAGCACAGATTTATTGAAACAAAAGTACACTCCATAGACTGGGAGTGGGCTTGAGCAAGTGGCTCAAGAGCACCAGTGGCAAAATCTTCTAGGGTTTAAGTACCCTCCAGAGGTTTCCCACTGGTTACTTGGTTACACCCTGTGTAAACGAAGAAATGGTCCACAACCACTCTGATTGGTTGCAGGAGGGTACCAATTAGAGGTACTTTTTATTTTGTATCTGCTACGCAGTGCGAAGGGAGTAGCCTGGGATCCTTTTGTTACTTGAGTGTGGACAGGTGAGGTTTTCCTTTTGATTCAGCTCTAGAAAGTCAGCGTGATTCAGCCTTAGGTTCCCTTTCTGCAGATCCTATTCTCCTGCATCATGTGGGTGTGGGAACAAATCTGAGTTGGGCCAGAATGTCTTTAACAGGAAAGGCCCTGCCCTTGTTTCAGGCCAGCCACTGTGCTTCAGGGCCGGCATCTCTCCTGGCTTCCTGGGCAGGGAAGAGCAATCAGCCAGAACCTCTGTGCTAATGGTTCCCAAATGTGGAACTTGAAGTACTGTTTTCTCCATTTGTGGCTTTTGTCTTTGAAATTTCTGGTCTCATTTTTTAGCTTTAGAGTTGATGAAATTTTTTTTTCACTTTGAGTCTGTCTACTCTCAGAGCAATACATGGTTGCTCCTATTTATCTTTCCCACCATGCCATCTCTCATCGGCACGTTAAGTGCTCCTTTTGCGGGGGCAGCAGGCACAGGCTAGGGAGCAGGTGACCCAGAACTCAGGCCAGGCTCAGCTACATCCTACGCTGGTGACTTTTTGTGAAAAGTAACCCAAAGAGTGAAATGAGTTGCTCTAGTTACAGCTGCTTGAGGTGACAGGGTCAGGACCGAAAGTTAAATCCAACTTCTGTTTAAATGCCCTGCCCAGCTCAGGCTATGGTGGGCAAAGGAGAGACGTCTCCAAAAATGATGAAGCACTGGGCAAAACACAGGTGTGATCATTACCTTCACTGTTTTTTCTCAGTACCAGAGCTCCTCACCATCTCCCAGGCTCTCTAGTCTTGTTCCTACCCCCACCTTTCCCTTTGTTTG
Organism: Saimiri boliviensis; assembly: GCF_048565385.1. NCBI lineage: Eukaryota > Metazoa > Chordata > Mammalia > Primates > Cebidae > Saimiri > Saimiri boliviensis. Next base: position 22,500,368 of record NC_133456.1, read on the forward strand.
AAAAGATTCCCTGCTTCACTCTTCCTTTCCAGACCTCTCAGGGCTCAGATCAAGTTTCACCATCTCCTGGAAGTTTTCTCAAACTCCTGAAAGCTTTTCTCTAAGCACACAATGAGCTTTCCTTTCTAAAGTCTGTTAGTTAAGTACAGCCTGTTGCAATTTAGTTGTGTTTTGTGGTTCTTGCTATTTTATGAGTCAGTAATAAGGAGAAATAATAACAGAAAGTGGGCTTGACGAAACCTGAAAGATGAGTATAATCAACCCCATTTCACAGAAAAGAAAATGAGCCCCCAAAGAGTGACATGAGTTGCTCTAGTTACAGCTGCTTGAGGCGGCAGAGTCAGGACCGAAAGCCAGTGCTCCTTCCTTGAACCGCACAACTGCTTGCCATGCTGAATGCCCTGTGAGTGGGACAGGCAATCAGACAGGCATATCACAGCTGAACATATGATGGATGGCTAACACTTGGCCTTACTTGGGAGGTACAATTTTAGTGGAGTTTTAAAAATAGACTCACCGAACAAATACCCTCTGAGCTATACTTTATCTTGCTGTTGCATTCCAAATATGAAGTCACCACTGCCTTGAGAAGCCCTTCTAGGACTCATTGTCCTACTTGGCAGCGCCAACAAACCAGTTCTTGCACAAGACAATGTAAATTTCGAAAGGAAATAAAAAATTCCAAGACTGGGTCTGATGCTTTCTCCCACCTCTCCGGGCCAAAACCACAGGATGGCCAGAGGCAGGGGCGAGAGATGAATAGCCTTTGTCTTGAGAATGCTTTTCCTAACCCTTGGCAGTCCTGACCTGCTGTGTCAGCAGGATGGGCTTGGTGTAGCCAGCAAGACTTTGCTGCTGAACCTTAAAGTCCGGGCAGAGGAAGCCCCAGGCCTCCCCTCTGGCTCCTCTTGGCTGGCTACAGTCAAGAAGCAGCAAACTGCATTTATTTTTGAGGTCAGGATGGCAATCTTGGGAGAAAAACCTTTTAATAAGCGAGCCGGTTTAGTGCAACTGAGGAAGAGCGAGTTCCTGGTGGATGTGGTGTGTGGGTTTGTGACAGGACAGACAAGGGTGGTGAGGACACAGTCCAGGAAGTGGTTCATGCCTCTTGTCCTGCTGCCACTTCCACCCACCTCATTCCCTTCTTCCTCTTGCTTTCTGGTCTTCTCTTTTGCCTCAGATCTGAATTCCACGAACATTTATTGAATAGCTGCTCTGTGTCAGGCATGGATGACGGGCATTTCCCCAGTAAGTCTTGTAGCTATAAGTTTTGAGAGTATCATGGGCTTAGAAGAAGAAATGGACTCTAGCCTAAAGCTGAGTTGTGTGGGGAAAGACACCAACTGACAGAGCCTAGAAGAAGGGAAACATGGAAATTTCCCTAAAAAGCTTTCAAAGGTACACACACTTTGATCCAGCAATTTCAATTCTAGGAATTTATGCCAAGGCGCCAAGTTGGGACAGATGCAAGGACTTAGCTAGAAAGTCCTGCTATTCACAATACAAAAAGTCTGCAAGCAGGAAGCACATCCAGCAGGACTGGTAAAGAAAGCTGTGGAATATCCATGAATCAGGATAAAATGCAGCCGTAAATACAATGCAGGGGGGCCTGGGCAGGAGGGAGTGGAGCTGGCTGTAAAAGGACAGTGCAATACCAGGCACCTTGTGGTGGTGGCCGTGTTCAGTTGCCATGACTGTGGGGGAGGTTACACATGCTGACATGGGTGGGAAGATTGTCCTAGAGCTTTGCACAGTGTTACCATTGGGGGAAACTGGGCAAAGGGTATAAGGAATCTCTGTACTATTTCCTACAACTTATGTGAGTCTGTAATTACCTTAGCATTTTGTCATACTGGATAAGAACATTTACTGACACAGAACCACGCTTCAGGAGATTGCTGAGTGAACAGGCCAGATGACTAGTTTACCGCCAGCACTTCCTAGACAGTGATGGGGCTGCCATAATGGAATGTGAGGTGAGATGAGAAGATGGCCATAAAGGAAAGGGATGAGAAGTCGTTTACAGGCCAGGCTCAGGGAATACAGGAAATCTGAGGTTCCAGCTATAGGTAGCAATACTTAGGCAGGTAAAAGTCATGAAACAGTATTTGCAGTGCAATTTCACTTTGGTTTAAAAATGTTCTTATGAAATCACATGCTCCTAGTTGTATATTAGGCATATATTATATATACACATAAAAAGCTCTAAGCAGATGTATTCCAACATGTTTAGGAGTGATTCTGTCCTGAGGATGGGATGCTGAGGGCTGAAGTTTCTTGCTGGTGCGCGTCTCTGTTTTATGGCAATCCTACAGTGAGCACCATCCGCGTCGGGTGCAGGAAGTGGAGGGGAGGCCAGCCCGCACTCGGGAGGTCAATCTCAGCCTCCGGTCTGCGGTGCTGCCCTCCCCCGTTCTGTGGCTTCACACTTCAGCACCCCATTTCTGTTCTAGCCACTCCTAGTTCAGGGGGCTTGTGCAGAGTCCCATGCTCCCTTATTGGCTCACAGACCTCAGGCCTCACCACCCACCCACTCGCTCTCTCTCTCTCCCCTTCTCTCTCGCACACACATCACCACCATCACACATGCACTCATGCACACACCCTGCTGGACTCCCGGCTTTGCTGCTTCTCCACTCGGCCCGACGTTGGGCTCTCTGCAAAACACACTCTGCTGACAACACTGCACACCCCTCCCATCCCTACGGAAGGGGGACCAGGAAGAAACTGAGGCTCAGGGAGGTTGAGCTGTTTGCCTCCAGTCACATAGGTCGAAAGGAGTGGAGACAGGGCTGCAGGTTCCAGGCCCAGACCGCCTCCCTCAACATCACAGCTGCCACTCTTCTCTCCTTGCTACTCTTTCCCCAAAGCACCAGCAAGGCGCCTGGTTTCCCTGGTCTTGTCGGCCTTGCCAGAGCTGAGAGTGGACAGGTGCCCCCAGTTACCTGCGGCACCTCCACGGCAGAAATGGAGAAGACGTGGAGGCAGAAGATCTTGGAGCCGTTGTAGCCGACCACAAAGCCCTGTAGCTTCTGCCGGTGCACAGGAAAGGTGCTGGCTTTGATGTTGAGGTAGCCTCCTCCCGAGAAGCAGAGCATGTCCTCACACTGGGTGTTCCAGGCCACACTGTTGGCGTTTGGCTCCTAGAGGACAGGGATGGTAGGGATCTGTGAGAACCACCCTGGGCGTGGGCAGTGCTTGCACATTTCACCCCAATATCCTTTTAAAGACTGAATCCCACTAAATTGCTTACAGTGGGATGGAGGGAAAGGGGATCGCAAAGAAATGAACAGAGGGAAGCCCCTCCATGCACCTGTGTGTTGTTGGAATATTTGAGCAAGCAAGCTTTACTTTTGAAAAAAAATTCCTCCTGAAATATGCTCATACCTTTCTGCCTAGGATCTTTTATAATGAGTGCAGATTGTTTTTTATGAGAGAAAAAAATATACAGCTGTTTTACGTGCAGGGGTTGGGGACAGTGGAGAAGAGGAAAGCCAGAAGGCAATGTCATAGGTGGGAATGTTGATGTCTCCTGGCAGGGCTGAGAATCACCTCCCCGAGTCTGCTACAGAGCCAGCGTTGGGGACAGGGGAGCACACACGCCCTTCCACACTTGTATGATTCTAGGCTCAGACACAGATTCACATTTCGGGCAGCTACCCTCCTCCATAGGTGGGAGGTGAAGCTGGGGAGAAGGGAAGTAACATGTCAGGCCCTATTTTGTGCCCAGCACTGAGCTAGGCACTGTGGTATCTTGTTTATTCCTGCAGCAATTCTGTGAGGGGCAATTACTAATCACATTTTAGAGAAAAGTAATCAAGGCTCAGAGAGGCTCACTAACTTGCTTAAGCTCACACAGTAAGGGATGCAGGCTGGACGCAAGCCCAGGTCAGCCTGAAGCCTGTGCTTTCTTCCCCGGGACCATTCTACTCTCTTACGGATAGGAGTGAGTTGAGACTGGTCAGGAATCACCTCCGAGCTAGAGGTGGCCAGGTAACCACTTCTAATTGACCGAGGCTGCTCCGAACTCCAGGCCCCTCCTGCTATTGATTCTGCCGCCGAGTACGAGGAGGAGCCTGGTAAGGGGACCGAATCTGCCTGTAACATCAGGAAACCCTGCGGTGGCCAAGATAACCAGTCAAGAGGGGCTCCAGCTTTGGGGGGAACTTCATCCCAGAAAACAGTCCTGAGCACCTACAAAGACCTAAAGAGCCAAAGAATGGCACGAGCCCAGCAGAAAGCCAGCCAGGCCCTGGGCATGGAGCCGCCAGGCTGCCTTCTCTTATGACACATTTCCTTGGCCATGGGGCTGGATGACACCAAACAATGCCTACACCCCCAAAGATCCAAGCACTTCGCATGCTGCTGGCTCTTCAAGCATTCTTGTGAATTAGTAGCAGGCCAGGCTTGCCCATCTCTTTTCCTCTTTTGGATGACAAAACTGATCCTGTTTCCTTCCCGTGCCATAGGTGAGCAGAGACACAAGCAGGACTGCAGCAGGGGAGACGCAGACTTCTACAAAGGAAGCGCATCCATCGCCCCATTCCCTGAGCGCCGACAACACGGCCTCCTCGGAGTCATCGCCCCCTTCACTGAGCGCCAGTGACATGCCCCCCTCGGAGTCACTGCCCCATTTCTTGTTCAGGTAAACGCTCAAGAAAGGCTCTCCTGGCTCATCTCATTGGCAAGGACACCAAAGTTAAAGAGGCCGGCCCAGGCCCTGCTGCTTGTGCCTGCACGGGAGAAGCAGGTTGTGGCCCAGCCTCTGGGACTCTGCGCCTGTGCTTGGCCCCTGCCCCTCACTGCTCCTCCCAGAGACCTGCCTGGGCCAGAGCAGGAGAGCATCCTGCAGGGACTGAGAAGCAAGAGGAGGATCTCTAATCAAAGGACGATGTCCCTGGGCCTCCTCAGGGACTTCACCTGAAAAAGCAGCTCCTTGGTGTCGATATCATATACCAAGCAAGTGTCATTTTCATCTACCACAGCCAGCTTCTTACGGGAGGCACTCATGTCCAAGCAGCGCACGGCTGTGGCCTGCTTCAGCAGGACGATCGCAAAGAGGTTGTCCACGAAGATCTTCAGGATCTGGCAGAATTTCAGAGAAAACAGTGTCAGTCACCATGGCAACAAGATCCTGGCCCAGTGCCAGGCCCCTGGAATCCCATGTGCTCTGCAAGAATAGCTCCCACTACCTTCACCAGAAGCTCTGTGCAGAGACAAGGACTCATCAAAAGAAAGAGGGGAGTGGGGGCGTTGGCTTATCCTTAGGAGGCCAGAAGTGAGGTTCGTCAGAGGCTGCAGAAGTAATGACAGCCCTGAGACAGGCCGAGCTCACTTTAGTGTGTTTGGACTGGGGATTTGTTAATGACATTACCCAAACTGCAGCGTTAGGAGACACCACCCAGCAGAGATCTGAGTCATGAACTAACACAGGAAAAGGCTGCTGTGAACACTGACAAGATGGGTGGTAGAAAATTATGATGATGACAGTGATGATGACAGCTACCATTTACTGATGTTCCTGGTTTAAAAAAAATCTTTTAAGGAGATAAGGTCTTACTATGTTGCCCAGGTTGAATGCAGTGACTATTCACAGGTGTAATCACATCACACTGCAGCCTCAAACTCTTGGACTCAAGTGATCTTCCTGTCTCAGCCTCCTGAGTAGCTGGGACAACGGGTACCATCACCATGCCTGCTTTAATATCCCTTTAATAGTCTTGGTGGTTTTTTTTTTTTTTTTTACACTGGCTTTAACTCCCAACCTTGATATCTGTTTTTGACAGCCCTATGAAATACGTGGTACTAAGCTCACGTAAAACCAGCCTCAGCGAGGTAAAATAACCCGCCCAGGATGTCAAAGCCAGTGAGTAGCTAAGTAAGAACATGACCTCAGGTCCACTTGATCCCAAAGCCCATGCTCCCATGGGAAGTGAGAGCTGACTGAGAAAGAAGCAGGCCCTTTCTCCCCTTGGCACTGCTGCTTGACTTCACCCACCGCTCCTATGTCCCATGACTTCCATCCCCAGCAAAGACCTGAGAAACCTTCGCCGTAAGTCATCTGCTGCACAGCTTGGCTCTCGGGCTAATGCAGCTACACTGTCACTTTCAAAGTTCCACTTAGAACTTTTCTTATGCTGAGCAAAGAACACGTGTGCATACGTACACACACATGCAGATATACACACATGCAGATACACATACATGCAGATATACACACACATAGAAATCTGTTTAACTTTATGTAACCTGCATTTCTCACATCTAATTGACCAAAGGGCCCAGTTTTCTATGGCATCTATCAGTGTCCTGTGGACCCGGTGTTCTCTAGGACACATGCTGGAATGCAGTGCCCTACTCACTGCCCTAATCGGGAGCTGACCTAGGTAATGATCTCTGCCTCCCTCTAGAAATCCACAGAAGCAGCATCTCTAACAAATCTCCCACCTTCTGATGACCTTAAGCCACTAATCCACTCTACACGTAGCCAGAGGCTATAGCTCAACTCTGCCAAAACACAGGCCTGCTATGAGTGTGAGGGCTACTGCATCTTTGGCCTGAGGCGGTCCTCAAAAAACTGAACTCAGGGCTACCCCATAATTCACCCATGGAGGACAGAAGTTTTCCTGCCCTGAGAACCCAGCTCAGGGTCATTGCTAGACGGGTCACTCATGTATGCGTGCAGATAATCAGCCTGACGGGAGACATGTGGGGCACTCACCTGTCCATTCTTCAGCCCCACTAACAGGCCTTCCCTTCCAGGAGGGCCACCGATCACCTTGATGTAACGAATTAGAGACTCCATCTGCCACTCCCGCTCCTTCAGTCCGCTGAAGGACAGACACTGCAGCCGTTTCTCCTAGGAAGCAAACCCAGCTCTGCATGGAAATTCAACAGAATAAATGCTCCTAGCCCTCCCCATGGAGGTCTTCCTGCCCCTAAGGGGTGAAAATGCCTACACATTCAGCATCTATCTATCTAACCCCATCCAAGATTCCATGCAAGGCTTCCCCACGGAGCCCACTTCAGCCTCAGGTCTTCAACGCAGACCTTCATCCAGGTAGCCTAGGCCAGAGGTAGCACTTGAAAGTACACATACTTGCCACACCTATCCTATAACTTGTGGCAACCCTAAACCCCTTTAAGTGCTAGACTTTATTTATTTATTCATGAGACAGGGTCTCACTCTGTCACTCAGGCTGGAGTGCAGTGGTGCTATCATAGCTCACTGCAGCCTCCAATTCCTGGCTCAAGCAATCCTCCTGCCTCAGCCTCCCAAGTAGTTGGGACTACAGGCGAACGCTACCACACCCAGCCAATAAAAAAAATTTGTAGAGATGGGGGTCTCACTTTGTTTTCTAGACTGGTTTCAAAATACTAGCCTCAAGTGCTCCTCCTGCCTTGGCCTCCCAAAAGTGTTGGGATTTACAGGCGTGAGCCACTGCACCCTGCCCAGTTCTAGACTTTGAGAGATTGTAATAGTATTTTACACTACAGTGATTCCTGGGAATTCTTCCCTTTTATTGCTTCCAACAGAACTATGTAAAGCAAAATCCACCTCTACTTCCAAGGTGCTGGGCTAGCCATCTCTCAAAGTCTTTCCAAACTTTTCTTTGACTTAGACACTCTCTAGAATCTTGAGAAAAAGTTTTTTCATTAAAAAAAATCTTTCAGGAATTAAAACTTCCTTGACAATTACTGAGCTGATACAAATTTTATGTATATATGCTTATCAATTAAAAACTACCTTCATTTTGTACAACACCAATTTATGTTTCAAGTCATTAAAATATATTTAATCCTACTATGACAAAATGTTTTGCAACAGAAAAAGGTATTCTTGGCCATAGTGGCTCACTAATCCCAGTACTATGGGAGGCTGGACAGGTCTCAAACTCTTGGGTTCAAGCAATTCTCCCACCTCAGCCTCCCAAAGTACAGCCTCGTGTCTCTACTAAAAATGAAAAATTAGTTGGGTGTGGTGGCATGCACCTGTGGTGCCAGTTACTCAGGAGGAGGACCACTTGAGCTTGGGAGGTCAAAGCAGCAGTGAGCCATGATTGTGCCACTGCATTCCAGCCTGGGCAACAGAGCGAGACCCCGTCTGTCTCAAGAAAATATATTTTTAAAAATAATAAAAAAGTATTCTCCAGTTTATCGCTCATGACTCGCTAATACAGTCTGGTTCATCTAGGTGCCAGGAAAATGAAAGGCAATAAGCAGCCACTTAAGTTTAATGGAAACAGACTTGTTTTCTAGTGACCAGTTTTAAAACCATGAGGTGGGCACCCTATCATTGGGGAGAGCACAAACGGAATTCAGTCCAACTCCTCTAACATGCTGCTGCCCACCTGGCACAGGATGATATGATTGGCACACACCACCAGGAGGTTGCACTCAAACTTCTTGACAATCCTCTCCTTTACTCGGTAATGCATGTCTGATGAGTCCTCTGAATACAACTCATAGATGAGGATTTTCTCTGGCAGTTGGATAGCTAATCGATTTCTGTAGATGGCAATCTTCTTGACGAGCTCTTTGCATTTAATCCGAACTGTCAAGGAAAAAAATATCTAGTTCTAGCAAGAGGTTGTTAAGTAAGGTGGAAGGCAAAGAAATTAAAAATCATTTACTTAATGCTACTGGCAATTAAATTGAGGTACTCTCATTGAAAAATCTTTAGAGTACCTAATATACACAATCAGCTCTGCTGAGCACTGGGATCCAAACTCCTATAGGACACAATCTTCATGTTCCAAGGCTGACAACTGAGTATGGAAAGAAAGTACTCAGTGTTACCATCACTCGCTGGATACAAATGTAAACTCTCTGCACAGCACTAGTGGCCCCTGGCAATCGGGAGCCTGCCTAAGCGACTGACCTGACCTCTGGCCATTCCCTGCTCACCTCCTTGACAAACAGAAAAGACACGTAATATCTGATGCATACCAGCCTCTACACTCCTACTACAGACCAGGTGGAGAAAATGTCCCTGAGGGGACACTTAGGAGCTGCCCAAGGGGCTCTGTCCCCACCACCACAGCCAGAATCTTCAAAGACATGGTCCCCCATGGGACACTCATCTGAATCTACAAGACAAGCCCCTACCTGGATCCCTTTACAAAGGCACCCAGCAGTGCACTATGGCCAGCACATCCCGATAGGAATACACCTGAAATAAGTGGATTCTGAGCCTACTTAACAGCACAGTTACTTACGTAGACAGAGGGAGAGACTGAGGTCTTAGAGCTTGGGCTGACTATGGTAGGCCTGGAACCATGATCTTCTGACTAAGCCTGTGCCAATCCAATTCCTCTGCTCATCTCTGGCAGAAGGACCTGCCAGGAGGCAAGTGGAGACTGGGCTGAGGGAGAAGCACCCCAGAGAAACTCTGACTGGAAAGGACAAAGGTCCACGAAGACCCATGCAGGTCAACCACTTGGCTCCAAACTGTCACAAATCATCCTCCCTCACTCAGGAAATCCATGTACTCCTTGGAATTATGTGCAAAATTCTGGGTTGGTACATTTTTCAGAGAGAGTTTATTGCTTTCATGAGATCCTCAAGGAGACTGACATCCCTACTTCCCCCACCAGAAAACAAAACAAAACAAAACAAACAAGACACAGACCCAGTGGCTAACATGTTTTCAAATGGCCAAGGAGACACCTTTCCTGTCATTTCAAGTGCCCTGTCACTAGCCCTTTCCACCTGCTTCCACTTGTCCCTCTTCCCAAGGTCTGCACCTGCCTCTTACCTTTCTGCTCAGTGATCAGGTGCTGCACAATGACATCAGTCATGCTATCCCTGTAGGCATAACGGTCCTTGTAGAGCCCATGGACTGTGCTGAAAATAAGCTGGTAGAAGGAAATGGTGCCATCCTGGCAGCCAACCACCTGCAGGGTAAGAGAGCTGTCAATTCCCAGCTCTATGGAGAAAGTCTGCACTCCCGTTTGTCAGACACAAACCCCAGATGTGACTCTCGAGACAGGGGCATTGCTCAGTGCCTCTCCAAGCCATGGCCCCACAGAACAAACTTCCTCTTCTTACCACGTAGTTGGAATCCGGTTTCACTCGACACGTCCACACCCAGGAGTTCTGCTCCCCAACAGTCCCAAGCCGTACTCCATCCTTGGTGAAAAGAGACACTTGCTTGTCTGAACCCCCCAGCAAAATATACTCCCCTTTAGTAAAGTAGCTGATGCAGCAGGGGTCAAAATTCAGTACCCGATCCTTTCCAATCTGAGGAAAGAGAACACACACCAAGGGAAAAACCATTTTCGAATCCATAACCATTACAATACAATTAAGGGCTTTTCCTGCCAACTTTAATGGAGGGAGTTGGGAAGACAGGGAGAGCTGGCCAGCCTTTTCTCCAGTGTCATCCCATGATAAACGGGGCTCTCCACCTTGGCATCTCCCTCCTCCCCCTCCACACAGCCCAATCCTCAGCTCCTAGAATCAGTGGCAGCTCCCTCCAGTCCCAAGTGCTCCAGGAGTGCGGGAGTGTGAGGGGCTCCTCAGCCAAGCTGGAGGCTGTGGGTGGTTTTGCTCCCAAAGGCCCCTCCTTCTGCAAATATGGTTCTTCCTATAGTTCAGTGGGTTCCCTCAGCTTTTTTTCTCTGCCTTTTTGAAAAAGTATTTTATAAAGCTGAGTTTATTCAGTTTAAAGACTGTCCTTCATTCTGCAACTACACCTATACTACTTCTCTTTATTTTTACATTTTTGTTTATTTCAAGAAGAGGTCTCACTCTGTCACCCAGGCTGGAGTGCAGTGGTACAATCACAGTGGCCTGTGATTCAAGGGCACAGCTCACTGTGGCCTTGAACTCCTGGACTCAAGCCATCTTCCTGCCTCAGTCTCCTAAGAAGTTGGGACCACATGGTGAGTGGCACCATGCCTGGCAAATTTTTGCTTGTTTTGAAATAGGCTGGACTGCAGTGGCACGATCTTGGCTTACTGCAACCTCCACCTCCCAGCTTCAAGTGATCCTCTCACCTCAGCCTCCCAAGCAGCTGGGACTACAGGTGTATGCCACCACGCCTGGCTAATTTTTGTATTTTTTGTAGAGATGGTGTTTCTCCTTGCTGTCCAGACTAGTCTCAAATTCCTGAACTCAGGTTATCCACCCACCTTATCCTACCAAAGTGGTGGGATTACAGGAGTGAGTCATAGCACCTGGCCTAAATTTCTTTTATTTTTAAACTCCATGTTGAACCTTTTTAGGAACTGCTACACTTTTCAAAGAGACTGTACCATTTTATATTTGTGTTAGCAGTGTATGAGGATTCTAATTTCTCCATTCTAGTGAGTGTGAATTATCTCATTGTGGTTTTTATTTCCATTTTCCTGATGGTTAATAATATGGAGCATCATTTCATGTGCTTATTGGCCACAGAGAAATGTCTCACTTTGTGGCTCAGGCTGGAATGCAGTGGTATGATCATAACCCAATGCAACCTCGAACTTCTGAGCTCAATCCCTCTGCCTCAGGCCCCCGCCATCCCCAGTAGCTGAGACTACAAGCATATAACACCACACCCAGCTAATTAAAAATCTACTTTTTTTAGAAATAGGGTCCCACTATGTCATCCAGTTAGGTCCTGAACTCCTGTTCTCAAGTGATCTCCCTGTCTCTGCCTCCCAAAGCACTGGGATTACATGCGTAAGCCACCATGCCCAGCCCTGTCTTTATAGTTCTTTATATATTCCAGATACAAGTCCCTTAACAGATATATGAGTTGTAAAACTTCTCTCATTCTGTGTGTTGCCTTTTCACTTTCTTGATGGTGTTTCCTCAGCTTTTAGGATGAAAGTCAAAATCCTGAGCTCAGCCCCCAAGGTCATTCTCTCAGCCAAAATGAACTTCTGGTTTCCTAAGCAGGCAATGCTTTTTCGGGCCTCCATGTCCTCACAGGTGCTGTACTCCACACCACCCCTAGACCTAGCCAGGAGTGCTCTTACCCTCACTTTGTCTTCCAGGTGTCATCTCTCCAGGAACATCTGCACTTCCCCATCCCCTCATCCTCCATCGTGCTTGTGCTCGCCTATCCCACTGTACTTCTCTAATTGTCTGAAGATACTGGGTTAAGCAGGTCTGCCCTACTAAATCCCAAGCTCCTTAATACCTCTGGAGTTTTTTTGCTGCCCCGAGGGTGTCTTTTGTGAATAAAAAGACTATTTATGATTAACATTATTAAACTAGTATTCAATTTATAAAAGAAATAACTCTAGGAACCTGGTTTCTTAAGTTTTTAAGTTCAATTTACAAATATTTTCCTATTTATAAAACTAGTTAAAGTGAACAGCCAACTGACTTTGACTGTTTAATGAATTCAATTTAGAACAGATTATAAAATCCCTTATATATCCAGCCCCATTTAAAACTTAAATTAATTCCCTTACACCAATTTAAGCTGCAATTAAAAGTTTAATACATTCAAATTTCCTTTCCTTTTTAGGACTTTCAAATGCCTAGCAACCAAAACTTTCCCTAGCACTTATCTGATGCTAGAAAATCTAATAAGAAAACTAAAAATTCTTATGAATCATGACATGGAAGGCTGGCAGCTTCTGGTAATAGCTCAGTAGTACTTATCGGACCAATCCTCCCAACAGCAGTAAACCTGGGACCAACTATAAACCACCACCATTGCAGGGCAAGCACAAGCAGGCAGGAACTGAAGATACATGCACATCTGGACGAAGGGAACAAACATTAGGCGGACTTCTCTTTCTTTTTTTTTTTTAAGGCTTTTGGCCCGAGGACAGGCAAAAACCCTTAGCACCATGCCGGGTGAATACAGAATTTGGGAAGACCACAGCAGCTAGAAAATGAGGTGAGAAATCCCAGGAAAGAGATTCGAAATAGGAGCTTAAATTCTGCACATAAACTCCACCAAATATCTGGAAACCTTGAACTACAAACTGTGACGAGATGCCAAGCAGCCTAGCTACAGCTAAAGAACTGCACAGAGATGTCAGCTGCTGACACCACTGAAAACATGGGGTTTTGATTTTGAACCCAGCAAAGTAAACTTCTTGCTTAAACATATATACACACAAACATACACAATAATCTTCAGAGGAACATGATGGAAATGACTCTAAGATACATCATTCATAATATTGAGTACAAGGCAAAATTCCCCAAAGCAGGAAAATGTGAACCATATTCAAGGGAAAAGAATCAATGGACACTGACCCCAGATGACCCAGATGTTAGAATTAGCAGGTGAATTTGCATTTGCTTTTTGGACACTGGTCTTGCTCTGTAACCCAGGCTAGAGTGCAGTGGCAAGAGTTCGCTGCAGCTCTGAACTCCTCAGCTCGGGGAATAATCCCGCCTCAGCCTCCTGAGTTGCTAGGACAATAGGTGTCTGCCACCTCGCCTGGCTAATTTGTTTGGTTGGTTTTAGTGATGGAGTCTCTCTGTGTAGCCCAGGCTAGTCTTGAACTCCTGGCTTCAAGTAATCCTCCCTTCTCAGCCTCCAAAACTGCTGGAATTACAGGTGTGAGCCACCATGCCCAGCTGCCGATGAATATTTTAAAACAGTAATTTTAACTATGGTTGAGGCTATAAAGGAAAATATGCTTGTAATGAATGAATAGGAAAAAAGAACCAAATGATAATTCTAGAAGAGAAAAATGCAATAACTGAAACAAATATGCCCTGGATGAGCTTAAGAGAAATAGAAATTGCAGAAGAGTCAATGAAATTTAATACTGAACAACAGAAATCCTTCAATCCAAAGATTAAAAGGAAAAAAAAAAAGAGATTTTAAAAAATAATAGGCTGGGCACAGTGTCTCACACCTAGAATCCCAGCACTTTGGGAGGCCGTGGTGGGTGGATCACAACGTCAAGAGATTGAGACCATCCCGGCCAACATGGTGTAACCTCGTCTCTACTAAAAATACAAAAATTAGCTGGGCCTGGTGGTGCACGCCTGTAGTCGCAGCTACTTGGGAGGCTGAGGCAGGAGAATTGCTTGAAACCTGGATGCAAAGGCTGCAGTGAGCTAAGGTCATGCCACTGTACTCAAGCCTGGCAACAGAGCAAGAAGACTCTGTCTCAAAAAAATAAAATAAAATAAATAATAATAATAATAATAGCAGGGCCTCTAATGTAAGTATAATTAGACTCCCAGCAGAAAGGAAAGAATAGAGAGGAAGAAATATTTCAAGAAATCCTGGCCAAATTTTTCCACATTTGGTGAAAGATATAAAGATATGAATGTATAGATTCAAAAAGGTCAGTGAACACCAAGCAGAAAAATGTTAACAAATTGCTTAAGCACCCCAGTATTGCTTAGGAACCTTAAATAATATATACTTTAAATATAATTCTTTTATCTTTCCACTTAAAATCAGAAGTAGGCCAGATATGGTGGCTCTCACCTGTATCCCAGCACTTTGGGAACTGAAGGCAGAACCTTGTGCCCAGGAGTTTCAGACCAGCCTGGATATCATAGGAGACACTATCTCTACTAAAAAATATATTTTTTTAATTAGCTGGGTTTGGTGGCACATGCCTGTAGTCCCAGCTACTCAGAAGGCTGAGGTAGGAGGATAGCTTGAGCCCAGGGGGATCAAGGTTACAGTGAGCCATGATCATACCACTGCACTCCAACCTGGGTAACAGGGTCAGACCTTTTCCCCAAAAATAAACAAACAGCCGGGCGCAGTGGCTCACCCCTGTAATCCCAGCACTTGGTGAGGCCGAGGCAGGTGGATCATAAGGTCAAGAGATTGAGACCATCCTGGCTAACATGGTGAAACCCCATCTCTACTAAAAATACAAAAATTAGCTGGGCATGGTGGTGTGCACCTGCAGTCCTAGCTACGTGGGAGGTTAGGGCAGGAGAATTGCTCGAACCCAGGAGGCAGAGGTTGAAGTGAGCGGAGATTGCACCACTGCACTCCAACCTGGCACCTGGGAACAGAGCGAGATTCTGTCTCTAAATAAATAAATAAATAAAAACCAGACATATAAAATTACTCAATTACAACTTTTAAATGGTCATTGCCAAGACTAATCTGATAGATATTCTAATATGAATTCTGGTACCAGTATGCCTGGGTTTCACCAAGGTAGACCACAGACTAACTGTGCCTTTGGGCAAATTATTGAATCTGTGAATTGAATCTGTGCTTCAATTTTTTTTTACATGTAAAATCGCAATGATAATAGTATTTACAGCCAGGCGTGGTGGCTCACACCTGTAATCCCAGCACTTTGGGAGGCCGAGGTGGGTGTATCACGAGGTCAAGAGATCGAGACCATCCAGGCCAACATGGTGAAACCTGGTCTCTACTAAAAAGTACAAAAATTAGCTGGGTGTAGTGGCACACACCCATAGTCCCAGCTACACAGGAGGCTGAGACAGGAGAATTGCTTGAACCCAGGAGGCAGAAGTTGCAGTGAGCCAAGATCGCGCCACTGTGCTCCAGTCTGGAGAAAGAGCAAGACTCTGTCTCAAAAAAAAAAAAAAAAGTATTTACCTCATTGGTTTGTTATAAGAATTAAAAAAGTTTATCTTTGTAAAGAGTTTATATAGTGCCTGAAATTCAATAAATGTTAGCTATTATTACTATTAAGCCAGATACTCTTAAGTATTACTAACACTTCAAATGACAAAAATAAACAAATTACACCTCAGGCTAACATAAAAGTATGGGTTTGATTTACTTCATCATCCTATATTTAATTCTAAATATTCCCAGATTGGGAAGGGAAGACACTGACCCACCAAGAAAACAATTTTACTGTACCAAACAACTTGGGGCTACCATCTCAGCAGTTTGAGGCTGCTTATTTTGCAGAAACTCTGGGCCACAACATGAGCTCTGGGGCTGCATACATGCAAGATATTTCCCACGGCCCTCCACCATGTTGCACTCTTTTTTACTGTGACCATAGCAACAAGACCCCATTACCTCTCAGAGTAGTATGGTTATTTGTTTCCAACAGTCTTCAGTACCCACATCCAGTGTGTCACAGTAGGTGTACCAATAAATATTTGTTGAATGATGATATACACACATTAAGTGGATGAATAGAGAGGGCCAGGGAAACTAGATGACAGTTAATTAAAATCAGAGTTTTAGGAAATCAGCCATGGGAAACAGAAAACACTTTATTATCTGCTCCCTTTATCTTTTCTTTACTCAAATACAAGACTTGACCAACGGTAAGGCAGGGGGTAGAAGAAATGGCCCAAAAGCAGGCAATATACATCTAAAACTCTTCCTTCTTGCATGACATGTTTTGAGGAATAAGGATGCTATGAAATTAGAGGCTTCATGCACAGGTTGCATTTCTCGATTGCTTGGCTGTGGTATGAAACCTGTACCCAGCACCTTTACTCTAATCTTTGGTTAGTAGGCAGGCCTACTAACAAGTCATCCTACTACCATGCTCTCTATATTGTAATCCGCCCTCCACAGAAACAAGTTATTCTTCTGAAGCAAGAATCTGTGACGACACTTTCTGCCACCTATGTCTCCTGAATACTTATAATACATGATGTTCAAACTTCACACTACTCAGGTCCTTTATAATCATGTCCCCATGTTCCTCTTCAGATCTATCTTCAGGCCACAAACTCTGAGATACAGTCACCCTGTACAACTCACCATTCTCTAAACTGTCATATATTTTCATTCCTTCCTGTCTTGATGCATGCTTTTTTTTTTCTGCCTGAAACGTCATTCCCAATGTCCTCAGCCTAACTCAAAGATAACCTGCTTAAAGATAACCTCTAATAAGACCTCCTATCTCTACCAAGTAGTGATGTTACCCTCTTTTGTGTCCCTAAAAGCTGTCTATCTGTATAGTTTTCTATCATGTCACACACCACACCACACAGGGGCTCTTTGCTATCAAGTATGTCTCTGTCAGCCTGTGAGCTCTTACAGGTAGAGGCTATCGCTTTCCCAGCTCTGTATCAGCAGCTCGTCTACGAAAGGGCTGTCCTAAGTGGGTAATCATAAATGTTGGTTGAATGGATGAAAACAAATAGAAGAAAGTAAGGTCAAGACTAAGAGCTAGACTTTAAAGTCAAACCAATCTGAATGTAACTCCTACACTCCATCATTTACTAGTTGTGTGAGATATTAGGCATATAATTTCACTGCTCTGAGTTCTGGTTTACTCATCTGTAAAAAGTTGATAAAGACAGTACCCACTTCATTGGGTTTTATGAGAATTAAATAAGATAAAGTACGCAAAGCAGAGAGCACAGTACCTGGTATCACAGCAAATGCTCAACAAGCAGGAACTAAAAATGATAACGTTTAATTAATAGTAACACAATCTCAGAAAATAAAAATAAAAGGCATGACTGCAATTGGATTTGTACAGGGCTACATACCTGTTTTCCACTCAGTTGGTAGAAGGAAAGTTTTTGTCCCCAGTCAGCCACAGCCAGAATGTCATTATGCTCCTCTCTAATCAACAGAAGACAAAGGAGGTTATGAAGGGCCTCGGCCTGCTGATGAGTGACGAGTATAGCTCTAAGGGCTTAAACAACAGGAAGAAAGCCCTGGGCTTTACTGAGGCCAAAAGTTGTAATTTGTGCCAACCTATCAATCAGTCCTATGGGATGAAGCAGAGGTGAGGTTCAGCCTTCCTGGGATCTGCTATTTCAGTGAATCTCCTGCCAGGAGCTTATGGTGCATTGCTTCTGCTGGAGAATAAAAACCTCTCATTTCAGAGCTTCCTGGGGAGCAACACTAAGACAGACAAGGCTGCAGTGTTGAGACTGCTTTTCTCTTACGTACTAGAAAACGTGGGGAGATGGCAGAGAAACATCCTTTGCCTTGCAAAGGCATTTTTTAATAGACAGAAGGGAAACTTGCTTGCTCTTCCTGAAGAAAGAAAATGAACACCTAAAAATAGGTTCTCTTACAGGTGGGGTCCTTACCCTGTGCAAGGTTGAAATGGTTTCTGACTGAATCTAATTTTCAAAAAAGAGACATGGGCTCTCTGAAAACCAACAACTGTCTTTGAAACAGAACCTACGGGATTCAGTGCTGTGGGGCTGGGACTGTAGGATAAGCACACAGGAGAAACTCCCTTGCCTAAGGCTGGGGAGTAAGCTACCTGGGAATCTAGTTTAAGAGAAAGGAGACCAAGGTGGGTGGATCATCTGAGGTCAGGAGTTCGAGACCAGCCTGGCCAGCATGGAGAAACCCTGTCATTACTGAAAATACAAAATTAGCCGTGCATGGTGGCGCGCACCTGTAATCCCAGCTACTCCAGAGGCTGAGGCAAAAGAATTGCTTAGAACCTGGGAGGTGGAGGTTGTGGTGAGCTGAGATCATGCCGCTGCACGCCAGCCTGGGTGACAGAGCAAAAATGTCTCACAAAAAAAAAAAAAAAAAAAAAAAGAGAGACAGAAAAGATTCCTAGTCTTTGAGGCTGGGTCTTAATCTACCTAATGTTGCCTCTGTTTATTTATTCCAGCTTTTCTGATTCCAGTGTCTTGTGGTCACCTGGAAGCACCACTGGATATATAGGCAGGCAAGGTAAAGCCTTGTTTATAAAACCCAGCCAAGAGTGGCTAATGTCACAGGCACTAACTGAAAACTAAGGGAGGCTGGACACGGTGGCTCATGCCTGTAATCCCAGCACTTTGGGAGGCCAAGGCAGGCGGATCACGAGGTCAGGAGATCGAGACCATCCTGGCTAACATGGTGAAACCCCATCTCTATTAAAAATACAAAAAACTAGCTGGGCGTGGTGGCGCGTGCCTGTAATCCCAGCACTTTGGGAGGCCGAGGCGGGTGGATCACGAGGTCGAGAGATCGAGACCATCCTGGTCAACATGGTGAAACCCCGTCTCTACTAAAAATACAAAAAACTAGCTGGGCATGGTGGCGCGTGCCTGTAATCCCAGCTACTCAGGAGGCTGAGGCAGGAGAATTGCCTGAGCCCAGGAGGTGGAGGTTGCAGTGAGCCGAGATCGCGCCATTGCACTCCAGCCTGGGTAACAAGAGCGAAACTCCGTCTCAAAAAAAAAAAAAAAAAAAAATACAAAAAATTAGCCAGGTGTGGTGGCACACACCTGTAGTTCCAGCTACTTGGGAGGCTGAGGCAGGACAATCACTTAAACCCAGGAGATGGAGATTGCAGTGAGCCGGATCGTGCCACTGCACTCTAGCCTGGGCAACAGAGCGAGACTCCATCTCAAAAAAAACAAACAGGCCGGGCGCGGTGGCTCAAGCCTGTAATCCCAGCACTTTGGGAGGCCGAGGTGGGTGGATCACAAGGTCAAGAGATCGAGACCATCCTGGTCAACATGGTGAAACCCCGTCTGTACTAAAAATACAAAAAATTAGCTGGGCGTGGTGGCACGTGCCTGTAATCCCAGCTACTCAGGAGGCTGAGGCAGGAGAATTGCCTGAACCCAGGAGGCGGAGGTTGCGGTGAGCCGAGATCGCGCCATTGCACTCCAGCCTGGGTAACAAAAGTGAAACTCCGCCTCAAAAAAACAAACAAACAAACAAACAAACAACAACAACAAACACTAAGGGAAAAGAGACAAAGACTGGAAGGAAATTAATAAGGAGGAAGCCTACCGATGATCTTTGTGTGACTGCCACAGAAGTCCAAACACAATCTAGGAGCCCAGCCCATAGTGAGCCCTCTTGGGGAGGTCACATATGGCTCTGGGATGGGCTCAGTCCCTATAGGCCCAATTGGTGGTTTTCAATCCCCTTTTTCCTCCTGTGGCAGTAGGACTCTTTATGAAACAAAACTCATGTTGAAAAATCAAAGGGACTGCTTTCACTGATGCACAGATGGGGACCCAAAGCCACACCTTCCTCCTTTACTTGTCCCCACTTCCAAGACTCCAATGACTCTGGAGTGGGATTCTTCTAGGGAAACTCAGGTACCATGGAAAACCATTTGTAAACTCCCAAGCTAGATCTCTATTGCCAATCAGGATATCCTGGCTACCCCAGCTTTCCCCACTCTGGCCTGCCCATGTTTTCTCTACAGGCAACCTCAACCAAAGAGAAGAAAGAATGCCTGGACAGCCAGGATTTGGGTGTAAGGACTTTGGCTAAGGTAAGGGCTTCCTCTCCGGTATGTAGCCTACAAAATGCAAGGTAAGGTAGGAATAGTGTGCGAACAGGCTAATAAACGTGTCCAGTCATAGAGGAAGTGTTGAATGACGGAGCATCCATGAAAAGGCATACTCTTTAGGCATTAAAATCATGTTCTTGGCTCGGCGCAGTGGCTCATGCCTGTAATCCCAGCACTTTGGGAGGCCGAGGCGGGTGGATCATGAGGTCAGGAGATCAGAACCATCCTGGCCAACACGGTGAAACCCCATCTCTACTAAAAATACAAAAAATTAGCCAGGCATCGTGGTATGTGCCTGTAGTCCCAGCTACTCAGGAGGCTGAGGTAGGAGAATCACTTGAACCCAGGAGGTGGAGGCTGCAATGAGCGGAGATTGTGCCACTGCACTCCAGCCTGGGTGACAGAGCAAGACTTCGTCTCAAAAAAAAAAAAAAAAAAAAAAAAAAATCCTGTTCTTGGAAGGATTTGTAATGTTACTAGAAAGTGTTCACACTATAATGTTACGTGAAAAAAAGCAGAATATGACTGAATTATATGAAGACACTAAAAGACTAAGGAGAAATACACTAGATGGCTAACAGTGGTTTCTTGAGGGGATGGGGTTTTATCAGAAAAGCTGAACTTTCTCCTTTAGACTTCTTCGTATTTCCTATAGTTTCTCACCGAATCACTTTATAACCCCCACACATTTTAAGGGTGTCTCCTTTTCTTGAAGGAGCTTTCACCCATAGTTCCCCCCAACCCCTGTACTGCTCCCCTTGGCCAAGGAGCTTAACATCTGCCCTGGCAAGTCTATGTGGGGCCTGGGCCCTTACCAGGAGGGTTCTCACTCATTGGGACACACTCACAAGTTGTCGTCTTCTTCCTCTGGTTCTTCCTCCTCTGCCTCACTACCCTGACTACTGTACACTGCTGACTTCAGAGTAGAAGGGATTTCCTGAAAACCTCTGTTGACAATGACATCCTCGGCATCGTTATTATCTCTGTTCATCCAGAAACTCTCCCATCGGCTGTAGACAGTTAAGTAGTTGTTCAAAATTACATTGCCTAGAACTACACTAAAACTATAATTTAAAATCCTGTCAAGGAGCCCCTGCGGGCTGGGTACGGTGGCTCATGCCTGTAATCCCAGCACTTTGGGAGGCCAAGGCAGGCTAATTGCCCAAGATCAGGAGTTCAGGAACAGCCTGGGCAACATGGTAAACCCGTTTCTACAAAAAATACAAAACATCAGACGGATGTGTTGGCATGTGCCTGTGATCCCAGCTACTTGGGAGGCTGAGGCAAAGGGATTGCTTGAGCCTGGGAGGTGGAGGTTGCAGTGAGCCAAAATCATGTCACTGCACTCCAATCTGGGTGACAGAGTGAGATCTTGTCTAAAAAAAAAAAAACAACATAATAAAAATAAAAAATTAAAGAAGCCCCTGAACCCTACCTGGAGGAAGACAGCCACCAGGTATACAGGGCATCCTGCTTCTCATGAATTAAAAATGGGAGCCTAGAGCCACAAAGTCTTCTGCAGCCACAAATCAAGCAGCAGGAACTTGGGGTAGGCTAATGGCCTTTGATGGCATTAGACATACATGGTACAGCACGAGCCGGCAAAATTATTCAGGAAGAAGCATAATAACCTTCTAAATAACCTTCTAAATCAAGCAGGCAACCACCTGTAAAATGACACTGAGCTGGTAAACAAGTAGGACTTTAATTTACCCTCAGTGGACTCTGTAAAGGATATTGATGGTTTAATAATATTATGGGATATATAGAGAGTATATAGGGCTGGGCGCAGTGGCTCATGCCTGTAATCCCAGCACTTTGGAGGCCACGGCAGGTTGATAACCTGAGGTCAGGAGTTCGAGATCAGCCTGGCCAAGAAGGTGAAACCCCAACTCTACTAAAAATACAAAAAATTAGCGGGGCATGGTGGCAGGCGCCTGTCATCCCAGCTACTCAGGAGGCTGAGACGGGAGAATTGTGCGAACCCGGGAGGCAGAGGTTGCAGTGAGCTGAGATCATGCCATTGCACTCCAGCCCGGGCGACAGAGTGAGACTCTGTATCAAAAAAAAAAAAAAGAGCATATGAAGCCATTAGTCTACTCTCAAAGTCACATGGACATAGTCTATAAAATTTGAGGAGGTAGGTGCCAACTGCTTGTGTATCTCTAGGCTTGAGGGACGTCTGTAGACGTAATTTCAACTTTCTGAAAAGGGCAGCAAAAAGGCTCGTGAAAAAGCTATTTATTAACAGGTGGGCACATATTCTGCCCAAACTTGGAGGAAAGAACTGAAAAAGGAAAAGGCAAAAATAAAGCCACACAAAGAGCTCCACTAATGATTCATAAGGAAATGGCACTCCTGTGTCATCACACCCTCCTGACACACACACCATATTCATGTTCATGTGCATGTACACATGTGTGTGCACATGTGTGCGTGAATACATGCCACACACACACTTTGGCCTGGCCTAAATAGCTCATCTGCTTTGCTAAAATCTCCAGGATTCATTCCAAAACTCAACTTTTAAGCAGGCTCTTAAAAAGTTCCTTACATTCTCAGGCAGCAGAACCGTTAAAAAAAAAAAATCCATACAAATGGAACAGGTTCTAAAACAGACCGTTCAAGTGAGGTGAGAAGACTTTGAATGCAGGGAGACCTCAGGAAGAAAGAAAGCCCTTCTTCATGATGGTGTTTGTTCTAGAAGGGGGACAACTTTAAGAGTACCTTGAAGGGTTCCAGCAGATGGACCATATTGGCGAGAGGGAGCCTCCCGGCCGCTCAATCTTCACTTTCTCCTCGCCATTTTTGTTCCGTATGCTGATGATCCCATTGAACATCCCCAGCGCCAGGTACTGACCATCATTTGTCCAGCTGCACACACAACCAACAAAGGGCATGGGGATAGGGGAAGCACCCCAAAGAAGGTAAAACTAATGAGGATGATGCCTTGGTTTGAAATAAAAGTCTGATGAGGCAGCAACAGCTGGGATATGGTTTCATTATTACTGGTCCTGACATAATAAAGTCAGAGGATCAAACTTAAAATGCTATTTCGTTCTGTAATCAACAGTGAGAAGTGAAGGCAACAGTGAGAAGAGAAGTCCATGCCTTTTTCTGAGCTCCCACAGCCCTCTGTACATACCTCTACGACAGGCCTTGGCTGTGTCTGCATCTCTGGGCCAGCCACCACTCCCCACTCTCCGTCTCAATCCCCTCCCACTTAAAGAGCACCTTAAGAACAGACTTGGTGTTGTCCAACCCCTAGAACAGAGCTTGTTAGCTTGCTCTATAGCATGTGCTCAACAGATGTTAACAGAAGGGCTATACTCCTAGAAGCTGGACAGCAAGAATAGCTACCATTCAGAGTGTCTACTGTACGCCAGGTGCTGTCCTGCATGCTTTATGCTCATGAGTTTGTGTGTATTTCACAATCCCATCAAGTCAGTATTTTTATCCCTATTTGTAGATGAGGAACATAAGGCTGCAGCTCAGAAAGATTTAGTAACTTTCCTGAGGTCACATGGCCTGTCAACGACAGAATCTGGATTCTAATCCAGGTCTAGCATCAAAGCGTGGGAAGGAAAGCTTTCTTCCCCACACATATTGCCTGGACAATGACAGTCTCACATTTTCAAAGACCCTCCACTCAGTACAGCTGGATGTTGAAGAGGCTTGTTGCTAGGTAACTGCATGAAGGCAACTTGTAGTTCTCTTTTGCTTGATGATCAAAGGCACAGGTCTTTCCCATCAAGGAGACCAAAAAAGAAGAAAAAAGGAAATATAGGGGCCTAAATCAACTACTTAACACAAGACCTTCTCCACTGCATGAAATAACTGATTTTTAGAGTCTGTTTGGAAGAGGAAGGAACATAAATCCTGTCAACAGAGCTACACTTACCTGCAGCAGATGATCTTGCTGCTTGATTTGTTTTTGGAGATAGACTTCTGTTCAGGAGACCACAACCCTTCAATGCACAATAATATGAAAGCAGATGGATTGGTTGGAATACTACCCAGCAATAAAAAGGAACAAATAATTGAAACATACAACAACTTAGACGGATCTCGAGGACTTCATGCTGAATAAAAAAACTCAGTCTCAAAAGGTCATATACTGTATTATTCCATTTATATATATATAATATTCTTGAATGACAAATTCATAGAAATGGAGAAAAGTTGTGGTTACCAGGGTTTGGAGATAATTGAAGGTAAGGAGAGTAGATATGATGATAAGTGGTAACTGCATGGTGATGACTTAGTTCTGTGTTGCACTGGTGGTAATCTACACATGTGATAAAACAGTAGAACTTCATAATATGCAAACTTTGTGTGCCAGTCTCAGCTTCCTCGTTTTGATACTGTGTAATAGTTACATAAGATCCACTGAGGAAACTGGATGAAAAGTACATAGACTTCTTGGTACCATCTATGTAACTTACTATGAATCTATAATTCTTTCAAAAGAAAAATAAGATAGATTAGTGAAGTTCTAGCCAAGTTTTCAGGGATTTAATTGCCAAAGAAATGAGTTTCACTGTTCTTAACTCTGACATTGCAACCAGAGTATAACCTAGCATTTAAAATGACAATGATGCTTTCTGAAAATCTACTTTTCTTTCATAAGTCTCAATCACCACACATGACCCTATCTGAGCTGTTCCTCTTCCGTGGAACACAGGTCACCTAAGGCTTGCTCCCTCCTATCCCAGATGCTCTGGCTCAGTGCCTCATAGCAACAACTGTGTCTAGACAACATAAGCAAATTCTATTCTTTGCCAAGTTGCAAAGTACACTCAAGAAAGTAACTCCAGTGCACAAATAGATTTATATAGTTGAGTGCAACATCAAACAAGTTATTTTTTGCCTTTCTCCTGGCTCAGAATGCTTCCTCCAAACATTTCGAGTTGTGCACATATTATCTGTGTTCCACTAAGCCTGCCTGCAGTCCCCAGCTAGAGGAAACTCCTTCCTCCTGGGCCTCCTTCAGCAGTGCTTAGCAGAGCAGGCTCTGTATGCAATGATCTGGCCTAAGGTCCAAGCCCTGGTTCTTCCACCTACCAGCTAAGGGACCTCCACTTCTTTTTCATCAGTAGGGTGGGAATGAGAATAACACCTGATACCTGAGGGGCTGTCATAAAACTCAAATAGGAATTCATTTCTAATCCTTAGCACAATGCCTCGCACACTGCAAGCATTCAACAAATACTATTACTTAATACTACATTTTTAAAAAACCCCTCCTTCCTCTAAGACCACAAGCTCCTTGAGGGTTGGGATTCTGTTTTGTCTTTTTAATCTTCCAATGTAAGCACACAGACCAGTGCTTCACATGAAGAAAATGCTATAAAATATTTTAAACAAATGATAGGCCTCTCTCCATTTATTTATACTATTGGCTTTCAATTCCAGTTTCTCTTTTGAACCTCAAAACTGTATCAGCAAAACACAGCAGCATGCTCCTTTTAGATAAGGAAACCAGAACTCCGAGGGATTAGGCCTCTGACTCCTCATCTAATGACTCCGTTGTATCCACTAGCAAGAAACACAGACTGACAGAGTTAGGAACACAGACTCATGGAGTTGAAAACACAATCAACCATTAATGGAAATAACCTACAAGCCTCTGCTCAAATTCACTCCCTCCCTCGATAAATTGACATTTTACTGACACCTCTTTTGTGCCTGTACTACTCCAGTGCCGTAATGCTGGCACAGGACCATGGAGAGGACGAACCCCTCAAGGTGTTCAGCCCCTCAGGGAGGACAGCTAAAGCCACCTAAACAAGTAATGATGACAAACTGCACAAGAGGTACAACTGCAACCGTGAAGAATTTCACATACACGCAGATATGGGTCGACACAAAGGTGAGGACAACTGCACTGTCCCTGCCAGGGTGAGTCAGGAAGGATTCCCAGAGGCAGCAACTACCAAGTCATGCCTGTGCCCTCCCAACCTTCTTGGAATTTCCTTTGCTGGGGCCCTTCTTGTAGTCTATGATGTCTTACCAGAGTAAAGGTCATCATGCCCTGTCTTGGTTTCTACACAATTTAAAGAATAACTGTCAGCCTCCCCTCAGCCATTAAAGGTAGAGAAGTAGTATTAACTCTCTCAGGATAAGATAATCATATATTGAATGCATTTTAGCATTTTTAGCCCAGATTTTCAGTTATTCCAAGACAGGTCATCAGGAATCAGAACCTACCAAAATCACTGGAGGAACAAGATGCCAGTTGATGAGTAACAGGATTGTAGGAGACACACTGTATAGAATCATTGTGCCTGGGAAGTAAACAACTGTAGATTATTATGCAGCAAACCACAAACATTGCAGTGGCTACGACTGAAGATTTTAATGATAAGCCCACAGCTTCTGACTATAGACCACATACTCTTTTGCAAGTGACCAATAAAAAGCACAGAAATTAATTCGCCTTCTCCTCACCCACTGTTTTCTTATTTATAGAGACAGGGACTTGCTATGTTGGCCAGGTGAGTTTTTAACTCTTGGCCTCAAGCAATCCTCCCGCCTTGGCCTTTAGGTGCTTTATGTATGGCTGTTACTCTTACTGTTTTGTGGAGGCCCAAAAATATAAGATGGAGGTACAAAGAAGGCATTACAGACAAGATCTGGAACCATGACAAATCCTTAGACAACAATGAAAACTGAGCAAATAATTTATCATGCATAGCATTTCAGCCACAGTTTTATTCCTTCACTTGTAGGTAATAATTGACTTACATCACTCATTCATTCATTCATTCCCTCAAAAATAGTATGTTGATTTGTACACCCATGTTCATAGTAGCATTATTCATAATAGCCAAGAAGAAGAAGCAACCCAAGTGCCCATCAACAGATGAATGAATAAAGAAAATGTGGTCTACACATACAATGGAATATTTAGACTTCAAAAGGAAAGAAGGCTGAGCCCAGTGGCTCACACCTGTAATCCCAGCACTTTGGTAGACCAAGGTGGGTGGATCACAAGGTCAGGAGTTCGAGACCAGCCTGGCCAACATAGTGAAAGCCGGTCTCTATTAAAAATACAAAAAATTAGCTGGGTGTGGTGGCAGGCGCCTGTAATCCCAGCTACTTGGGAGGCTGAGGCAGGAGAATCACTTGAACCTCGGGGGCAGAGGTTGCAGTGAGCAGATATCACGTCCCTGCACTCCAGCCTGGGCGACAGTGCAAGACTCCGTCTCAAAAATAAAATAAAATAAAAATCAATAATAATAATAAAGAAAAAAAAGGAAGGAAATTCTGACACATGCTACAACACAGATGAGCCTTGAGGACATTACATTACATGAAATAATTCAGTCACAAAAGAACAAATATTGTATGACTCTACTTATACAAGGTATGTAAAGCAGTCAAAGTCAGAGAGACAGAAAGTAGAATGGTGGTTGCCAGGGGCTTGGAGTAGGAAGGAAAGGTGAGTAGGTATTTAAATAGAATTTTAGTTTAGCAAGATAAAAGAGTTTGGGAGATTGGTTGTACAACAATGTAAATGTATTTAACATTATTAAACTGTAAACTTAAAAAGTAGTTAATATGATAAATTTGATGTCATGTCTATTTTATGACAATTAAAAAGAAGAGGTCAGCTGCAGTGGCTCATACCTGTAATCCCAGTATTTTGAGAGCCCAGGAGTTCAAGACCAATATGGGCAACAAAGTGAAATCCTGTCTCTACCAAGAAAAAATAAATGTAAAAATTGGACAGGTGTGGTGGTATGCATTTGCAGTCCAGCTATTTGGGAGGCTGAGGTAAGAGGATCGCCTGAGCCTGGGAGGTTGTAGTTCAAGGGAGCTATGTACTACTGCAGTCCAGCCTGGGATGGGAGAAAGAGAGGGGAGGGGAGGGGAGGGGAGGGGAGGGGATTGTTGAGTATCAATTATGGGCCAGGCATGGTAGCATGGTATCTAGGACACAAGAGTGAGGAGAAAAAAAAAAAGATGCAGTGTCTGACCTCATGAAACTTACAGGCTGATGAGCAATACTCATCAGTCACCAGAATAAATCTAAAACTGCGATTGTGACAAATGCCTCAAAAGAGACCTGCCCCAGTCTAGAGAGGCAGGAAAGCCCTTAGAAAGAAAGTGATATTTGAGTTTGAGATTTGCGGGCTAAGTAGGGACCAACTAGTAGAGGAAGAGGGGAAGAACACAGCAGATCCCCAACAGAGAGGAGGCCTGGAGCACACTCACCCCAGGTTTCTGACACTTGACACTGGGGGGATATAAGGCCATTCTCTGAGACAGGGACACTAGAAGATGACAGGTTGGGGGTAGGATAGAGTCTGCCATGTCAGATGAACTGAGATGAGCGATATGAAAACACCTAGACCAGTGCCGGCCACACCAGTAAGTGGCCAAGAAATATTCATTAACTTATTCACTAGTCAACCTTCCTATACCAACCACACACACCCACAACTTCATTTCTAGTTCAATTTAAGAAAAAAAAGTTTTCCCCTACATCACTTTTAATAGGCTTTTGCTGCAATTACTTAATAAGCATCAAATTCATAATACCATACACCCAAATGGTTACTTACGTGTACTTCAGAATGCCTTCCAGTTTTGATGTCCAGATAATAACGCTTTTGTCAGCTGATCCAGAAGCAAAGCGCTTGCCTAAAAGTGTTTTTAAAATGGGAAGTCTTACATTTATTTTAAACCAGCATTTCCCAGAGAGACTTCTTTAGAAAACTAGTTATTTAAGGTACCTAGTAAGTGTTAGCTTCTTTACTACTTATCAGTACTGGGAGGCAGGACCTTGGAGTCAAGATATCTGGGTTCCAAACCTGCTTTGTCTGACACTGAGTAAACAAAGACGTACTGGGGACCTACTACTTGTAGCGGTCATGTTCTATCCTAGAAATCAAGTAATGATTAAAACACACAGGATCCCTACTTTCATAAAGTTTAGTCTAGTGTACTGAAGCCTGTAATCCCAGCACTTTGGGAGGCCGAGGCAGGTGGATCACGTGGTCGAGAGATCGAGACCATCCTGGTCAACATGGTGAAACCCCGTCTCTACTAAAAATACAAAAAAATTAGCTGGGCGTGGTGGCGCGTGCCTGTAATCCCAGCTACTCAGGAGGCTGAGGCAGGAGAATTGCCTGAACCCAGGAGGCGGAGGTTGCGGTGAGCCGAGATCGCACCATTGCACTCCAGCCTGGGTAACAAGAGTGAAACTCTGTCTCAAAAAAAAAAAAAAAAAAGAAGTAGGCATTAAATTAAATTAATCTAACACAAACACAACATGGTAAGACACAGATCCTATGAAAGGGAATAACTGGGGAACCTGATTTACTTTTTTACTTAAATTTTTACTTTTGACAAATAATATTATTTAGGAGATACAATGTGATGTGTTATATATATATACACACACACACACACACACAAAGAATGATTAAGCTAATTAACATAACCATCACTGCAGATACTCACTTTTCATGGTGAGAACATTTAAAATCTATTCCTGTACCAGTTTTGAAATATACACTATTATTAACTATGGTCACCATGCTGTGCAACAGATCTCAAAAATGTACTCCTTTTGTCTGACTGAAACTATTCTTTGGTTGATATCTCCTGGGGGACCTAATTTAGAGGAGAGAAGGTTTCTCTAAGGATGGGATCCTTCAGTGGAGACCTAAAGGATAAGCAGAGCTTAGCCAGATGTACAGAGGAGAAAGACCCATCCACATGGATAGAACAGATGTGCAAAGGCCCTGAGGCAGGAAAAGCCTGGCATGTCTAAAGGAATGAGAGAAGTCAGCATGGAACTGAGGGAAGGGTGAGGTGGGTTGTGGAAGGATCTCTTGGGGTTTCAGGGACACAGTAGAGCCTTGTTCTTTATCCTAAAGCAATGGGAAGCCAAAGAAAGGTTTTAAGCAAAGAGTGATAGATCAGATTTGCATTTTCATACTACCTATGCTTTACGAAGGAACAGACTGGAAAGAGGCAACATATAACAAGTAATTTGTTATTAATTACACTGTTACACAATTAGAAGCATTTGGGGCCGGGCGCGGTGGCTCAAGCCTGTAATCCCAGCACTTTGGGAGGCTGAGGCGGGTGGATCACGAGGTCGAGAGATCGAGACCATCCTGGTCAACATGGTGAAACCCCGTCTCTACTAAAAATACAAAAAAATTAGCTGGGCATGGCGGTGCGTGCCTGTAGTCCCAGCTACTGAGGAGGCTGAGGCAGGAGAATTGCTTGAACCCAGGAGGCGGAGGTTGCGGTGAGCCAAGATCGCGCCATTGCACTCCAGTCTGGGTAACAAGAGCGAAACTCCGTCTCAAAAAAAAGCATTTGGAAGAGGATCATGGTATCATGGCAGCAAACAACAGGAGGTCTTCACCTACCCTGGTGAGAGATAAGGATTAAGAGGTAAGCATGGGTCACATTTTGTACACCTTAAGGACTTTTAGACTTTATTTGCAGGGCAAGTGAAAGGTGACCCTGGGCAAGTCACTGTTCTCTGAACCTCAATGCCTTCATCTGAAACACAGAGAAATATTATCTTCCTCAGAGTATTTTTGTGGGAGTTAACTAAGATAGTAACTGTAAAGTACCCTTTTGGTTTTTTTTGAGATGGTGTCTAGCTCTGTTGCCCACGCTGGAGTGCATTGGCACAATCTCAGCTCACCGCAAGCTCCGCCTCTCAAGTTCAAGCATTTCTCCTGCCTCAGCCTCCTGAGTAGCTGGGATTGCCGGTGCACACCACCATGCCCAGCTAATTTTTTGTATTTTTAGTAGAGACAAGTTTTCACTGTGCTGGCCAGGTTGGTTTCGAATTCCTGACCTTGTGATTGGATCACCTTGGCCTCCCAAAGCGCTGGGATTACAAGCGTGAGCCACTGCACCTGGCCAAGTACTTTTTACAGTAGTTGAAATAGTAGATATTAGGGTGAGCCGCAAGATATTGCTGCAAATACTAAATTATGAAACTGTTCTTATTATTTCCATCACTCCTCCCTCATCCTGGTAGGTAACAGGTGATGGTGATGAAAAGCACAAGCTTTGGGCTCAGAGTCCCTGGATCAGAATTCCTGGTGATCTCACTGACCAGCTGCATGAACCAAACAAGCTACTTTATAAAAAGCTCTATGCTTTCATTTCCTCATTTGAAAAATGGATACAATATTAGTATTTACCTCATAGTTGTTGTGAAGATTAAATGAGTGTATATATGTGTATACATACAGTTGACCCCTGAACAACATGAGTTTTAACTACATGAGTCCACTTTTATACGTGTATTTTCTTTTGCCTCTGTCTCCCTGGCACAGCATCACCAACCTCTCCTCTTCCTCCTCTGCCTATTCAATCTGAAGATAATGAAAATGAAGACCTTTATGATGATCCACTTCCATTTAATGAGGAGTAAATATATTTTTCTTTTTTCTCAATTAACATTTTCTCTAGCTTACTTATTCTAAGAATACAATAGATAATACATATAAAAATATGTGTTAACTGTTTATGTTACAGGTAAGGCTTCTGGTTAACAGTAGGCTATTAATAGTGAAATTTTTGGGGGTTCAGAAATTACATGCAGATTTTTGATTGTACAGAAAGTGGCACCCCCAACCCTATGTTGCTTAGAACTGGGCTTGGAATATAATCAATGCTAAAAAAAATTAGCTATTTCTGTTATTTTTTCATATTATATTGTTTCTTTTGAACAACAAAAAAAACGACTATGTCTTACATACTTTTATATCATGGTTGCTCATTAAATACTTATTAAACTTAAGGGAGAAATCAGAAACAAGTAGACTTAAAGAGCAAAGCTGGAATTCAGTGTACCTCAATCTTCAGGCCTAAGAGAAAAAAACCAGTTTTGAGGAGTAAAAGACTTCTTAATCATTATAAAGGTGTCATGAAGAGGCCGCATGATGCACTAGAAAGAATGATGACTCTGCAGTCAGAGGAACGGGGTTAGGCCTGTCTCTGCCACCATCACCTGTACTTGCTCCAAGTCTATCTTCTCATCTTTGAGCAGAGATAAGAGTCCCCTTGCTGCCTGCTTCAGAGGGTTGTTGGATCAAATGAGATACATGTGACAGGAATCTGCAAAGTGCTGTGCAAATGCCACTACTGACAGGTCACACTCTGACATCCTCAAGTGCCTTAATGGTGTTGCAGGTTAAAGAGCCCTGCTATGCTTTTAAACACCAGAGGCCCAACAGCTTTCTGTACCTACTGGGCCTTATACTGGGCCCTGGACTCGCCCACGTTCCTCAGCAGCCACTAGGATGACGCAGAAACACTTCAGCTCTCCAGGCTCCCTCCTCACAGGTCTCCTGAAAACATTACTCTAAACTTGAACTCAAACATGCACACACAAAAAAATATATGAATACCATGGTATAGCACACCTGACTATGAAGCAAGAAATTAGTTTTGTCTTTGGGCCATGGCCTTGGCAAGACACATGACTTGTCTTTTTTTTTTAAAGACAGAGTCTCACTATGTTGCCCAGGCTGTGTCAAACTCCTGCCTTAAGCAATCCTCCCAACTCAGGTTCCCAGATTACAGTAGGATTATAGGCATGAGCCACTGTGTCCGGCTAATTGTGTCTATCTTTATGTAGGGTAAAGTGAAGAGAACGGACTAATCAGACTAAAATTATATAACAAAATTCTGCATATACATGAACAATATGCATTTTTCTAGAAAGTGGTCTAAAGCTTCCACCTGATTCTCAAAGAGGCCCATCAGCCAAAAGAAGTTAAAAACCTGGGACTGGAATAACCTCCAAGGTTCATTCAAGCATTGTAACATTACAATTTTACGACTTCTTGGCAGTGGCTACAGAACGCTATCTATAATCCTATATCCATTTGACACATGAGGAAATTGTGACTCAGACTCAATAATCAGCTCAAGCTCACAGAATTCTGGTTTTGCGTTGGGATTGGAACTCACAACTGTCTCATTCCAAAGCCCATGTTCTTCCCACTAATCCTATGGTGTGGGGTAGCATGGATTTATTTGTTAAAAAAATTTAAATCTCAATTTCATGCACCCATTCCCTGACTACCACTTCCCTTCCTTCCCAACCTACCTGGTACCCTAACTGCAATAATCCTTCAACCCGACTACTACCACCACTACTACTCCATTGCTGTCATCTCTCCCCTCATTATTCAGCCAACAGTTCAAGGTTAATGTAATTATTTATTTGTATACACTTTCTGCTCCCTTGCCCTCCTACTTCAGCTTCAAATGTGCTTGCAAA
The DNA here is from genome assembly GCF_048565385.1 of Saimiri boliviensis. Classification (NCBI taxonomy): domain Eukaryota; kingdom Metazoa; phylum Chordata; class Mammalia; order Primates; family Cebidae; genus Saimiri; species Saimiri boliviensis. The sequence continues at coordinate 22,533,740 of NC_133456.1, forward strand.
ACCACCTTTGGTTAAATTCACTTCTTCTGCCACTATGCAGCTCAAAATGGCTGGAGAAAAAGACACAATCACACCAACTAATCTCATTTTCAATTCATGATCACAATCTTCAAGACGACCCTTTAAGTTACTGGGGCTCCCACTATACCTCCTGGGTCCACTCACTCTCCCATTGTCTAAGGCAGTGATTTCACACTTTTTCCTTTCTCCTCAACTCTCTGAAACCTCCCTTCCCCATTGTTACTCTCAGCTGATGTTGCTTCCTACTTCACTGAAAAAAAAAAAAAAAAAGGGAAGGAATTGAGAATTTCTATTATATTCCTACTACCACACTGTCCCCATCTGCTGACCTCTGCAGTTCCTACTATGCCCCTATCTAAAGCAAATACCCCGTCTATGCCCTAGATCCTATCTCCTCTTGCCTACTCAACAACTCTGTTCCAGCAGTTCTCTCCCCTCTCCTACACCATCAAACTTCTCAAATTCAGAATATGTAAAACTGAATTCCTGATCTTCAACTACAAGTTTTCTCTACCTGCAGTCTTTCTCATTTCAGTGGTGGGGCATCCTTTTAGTCCTCAGGTCAAAAACTTTGCCCCTTTTTTCTTCGCATCCCATATCCAAGCTGTCAGGCAATCCAGTTGGCTCCACCCTCCAATTATATCCAGGGTCTGATCATTTCTCACCATCGCCTCTGCCCCCATAGAGGTCTGAGCCACCCTCACCCCTTCTCTGGATGATGCTTCCTCACTCAGATGCCCCAACCCTCACCTCTTGCAGTCTGTTTCCAACTCAGCAACTAGAGGGATCCTTTTAAAATATAAATCAGATCAGATTCTTCCTCTACTGACAACCTTCCGGTAGTACCCCCATTTTGACTGAGAATCAAAATCTTTATGATGGCTAGCCTGATCTGACCCATTCCATGTCTGTTACCGCTTTATCCTCATCCCCTGTAATTCCCCTGATTCTCTGATCCAGCTCCTAGCAGGCACAGCCACACCTGAGGGCCTTTGCAATGGCTCTTCCCCTGCAAGGAGCTCTCTTCCCAGATGCCCACTGGCACAATCTCACTGCCTCCTGACTTCAAGTCTTTGCTCACCTGTCCTTATCTCGATGAGCTCACCCTCACTAATCTAATTCAACACTGCATCCAAACCCCTGCCCTGCCCAGCACTCTCAACTCCCCTAATTCTGCTCTACTTTTTCTTCTTCTATAGCACTTACCACTTTCCAGCATACTGCTTAATTTACCTATTTACTATGTATACTGTATGTCTTTCCTCATATTCTCTTCCTCCCTCACTCCTCACCACCACCCCATGAAACATAAGCCCCATAAGGGGAGGGACCATTGTTTTTTTCTCTGAAGTATCTCAAGCATCTTGAACAGTGCTGGCATGTAGATGCCCGCAATAAGTACTTGCTGGACTGAATGACTGAATTGAAGTCTAAGCAACTTCACTATCTTCTGAACTTGCAAGTTGTATTCTAGCTTATTACAAATAATTAAAAAGTGACTAAGGAGGCCGGGCGCGGTGGCTCAAGCCTGTAATCTCAGCACTTTGGGAGGCCGAGGCAGGTGGATCACGAGGTCAAGAGATCAAGACCATCCTGGTCAACATGGTGAAACCCCGTCTCTACTAAAAATACAAAAAATTAGCTGGGCATGGTGGCGCGTGCCTGTAATCCCAGCTACTCATGAGGCTGAGGCAGGAGAATTGCTTGAACCCAGGAGGCGGAGGTTGCGGTGAGGCGAGATCGCGCCATTGCACTCCAGCCTGGGTAACAAGAGTGAACCTCCGTCTCAAAAAAAAAAAAAGTGACTAAGGAGAAAAATGAACAATGATGAGGCCATTATAGAGATTGAAAACCCAGAGCAGTCTTTTACCATCCTTTGCATATGCCACACAGTATACAGTATCTTTGTGTCCCTTGAGGGGCTGAAGTAAGGTGCCATCAGAGGTGTCATAAACCTGGCAAAAGAGACAAATACAGAGTATCCATGTGATATCTATTAGTCAGAATTCATACAGGGTTGCTACTGCTATTTTTGTTTTTATAACACTACATGTGTCAATACTCTAAATTTGTATCCAAGAAAAACTACACTGCAAAACCAGAAACAATGTGACTTAAAGTTGGGTAACCAAGAAGTAGAGGTCCCAAGTTTATGTGACCAGGAATATACCACAAATCCTTGAGAACCAAAGGTTCAGTTATCCACTCCATGAAAATTCTTTACACTCATCCTTACCTGAATTTGGATATATGACCAATCAAGGAAGGCCCTCCTAAATAAAACCAGCCCATAAAAACAGCCAGCTACAACATGATTAAATTTTAGTGCCAGCCATGAACTACAACAACATAATAGAGAGATTTGCTACCAAGAGTTTGAAAGTCACAGAACTCTGGGTTTTCAAGTAGGAGAGAATGTTATAAAACCCAGCTGTAGGCCAGGCATGGTAGCTCACGCCTGTAATCCCAACACTTTGGGAGGCTGAGGCAGTAGGATTGCTTGAAACCAGTAGTTTAAGACCAGCGTGGGCAACAAAGTGAACCCCATCTCTAAAAAAAAAAAAAAAAAAAAAATTAATTTAAAAATTAGGTTGGCAAGTTGGCGTTTGTCCACAATCCTAGCTACTCAGGAGGCTGAGGTGGGAAGATCCCTTAAGCCCAGGGGTTTGAGGCTGCAGTGATCTATGATTGCGCCACTGCACACCAGCTTGGGCAAAAGAGCACAACCCTGTCTCTAATAAATAAAACTCAGCTGTAATACGGATTTAAGATATTTGATAGCTTTGTGATAGCTATCACTACGGAGATTTTAAAAACACACCATCTGAGAAATCAAGGCAAAACTTTCCAAAACAGTTAGAGTGTTGGAAAAGATAATCTATGAAGAAAAATTAAAAGGGTTTGAATTGTTTACACTGGAGAGAAGTCTGTAGAACAATTTAACTATGTTTTAAGATTATGTAGTTAACCATACAAAGAATGGAGATTAATCAATCTTCGTTATCTAGAGACAACAGAGAAGAGGAAGCAGACTTAGGCAGAAAGAGAGATCATACAAAGGTTTTTAGGTCAAACTTAAGGGTTTCTCCGAAAATTACTTTTATACACCTGAATAGGTTCCAGAGGAAGCTTATGTTCTTTGAAAATATGAAAAATAGGACAACATTCATATGGAATTATTTAGGTAGGCCAATGCCTAAAAGTTGGGGTCAGCCTATCTGACTTTTCATGGACAGAGCACCTTCAGTCCTGTTGCTTGAATTTTTCTAGGGGACAAAATATAAACTGACACCAGTCCAGTTTCAAAGGCATGGTGATTAATTGTTTTCAACTCTTTCATTGGTGTCTCAAAGTAAAAGGGAAAAGATTAATGATCTCAAAGGAGGTATTATTTATTCCCAGCTTCCTATCTGATAGTTTACTTGCCTGCTTTAAATAGACCATTTCTTTCCCTATTAAAAAGTAATAGGGAAGGTTTTTTCACCCTGGCCTTTTTTTCACCCCTGGCCTTTTTTATCTCAAAAAAAGGGTCAAATTTCAGAGTACTTATAAGGAGGAGGTGGGGGAAGTACTTTAAGAGGAAACTAAGACAAAATCCTACCAGCAATCTGCTTCCAGCAGCCAAAATCAGTTGAGTTCCATCAGGCTTAAATGCGATGTCATTTATACTAAACAGGAAACAAGACAAAAAGACAATTAGGAACCAAAATGATGAAGTCTGCTAATGGCCAGGAAAGTAAACTTTATTTTCATTAAGAAACACTGTGTGTGTGCTGAGGAGAAAAAGAATGACTAAGAAGTGCATTTGTTGCAAATTCCATTGAACCGCTACACCACAGCAACCCATTCAATCATGATCCACTCAGTAGTTAGCTCTTTGTTCCAATTTCCCCTTGTCCAGAAGCCAGACATAAAAAATTATTCAAAGGGTCGACAGTTGAGGGTACTAACTCTTATAATAATGCCATGAAAGCTAGACAACCTGAGAGACCGTGTGAGGGCCAGTAAATCTACAGATACTGAGTCCCTCTTAGGTGCCATGCACCAACAGATATGAATGAATCATAGTCTCTCCCTCCCCTCAGGGAAATTTACCATCCAGAGAGGTGTGAATCAGACACTTTCACAAAGAACTACCATATGTCATCAATTCTAAAGCAGACATTTTTCGTTTCACATTTTCTCATCTCCAAGGTTAGGATGTGTCTCTTAATTGATGTTTCACTGTTACTGGCATTTTTTTGCTTTCTTATTGATACACAAAACAATAGTATATTATAATCAATGACCTATTAGATTGAATGAAATACAGAATAGTACTCTGATAAAAGGCTTTAAGAGATACACGAAAACATATAGGATTCTTTGGAGGAAGGCACAGTGATACAGGAGCTAGAAAGAAATTATTTAGGCAGATAGTGAGAGTAAGAGAGTCTTCGGTGGAACTTTCCTTTAACAAAAAGCAGCCCAAAAAATTATTTTTTCTAACAAACAGCAGCCTGAAAAATTGAGCTGCAAATATAGATAGGGAAGCTGAGGCCAGGCACTGTGGCTCATGCCTATAATCTCAGCACTTTGGGAGGCCAAGGCGGGTGAATTACCAAGTCTGGAGTTCAAGACCAGCCTGGCCAACATGGTATAACCCTGTCTCTACTAAAAATACAAAATTAGCCAGGTGTGGTGGCAGGCGCCTGTAATCCCAGCTACTCAAGAGGCTGGAGGCTGAGGCAGAAGAATTGCAGAGGTTACAGTGAGCTGAGATGGTGCCACTGTACTCCAATCTGGGTGACTAAGCAAGACTCTGTTGGGGGGCGGGGGGACAAACAAACAAACAAGAAAAAACATTTTACAACCTATTCTCTCTGAAGCCTAGTACCCAAAGGCTTCCTCTGTAAATAACATGGGTCTCCACAATACATTATCTTAACTAGACATTCCTTTTTGTTGATCCCAAGTTTTTAAACAAACTCAACTAATTGTCAGCTAAAAAATGTTTAAATGTACCTATAGCCTGGAAGCCCTCACTTTGAGTTGTCTCACCATTCTGGACCAAACCAATGTATTTCTTAAATGTATTTGATTGATGTCTCATACCTCCCTAAAATGTATAAAACCAAATTGCACCCCAACCACCTTGGGCACATGTTCTGTGATCCTCCTGAGGGGTGTACTCATATTGGGCTCAGAATAAATCTCTTAAAATATTTCGCAGTTTGACTCTTTTCATCAACACAATTAAAATAATCTAATTTGACTGAAACGTCTGGCTATGTGCAAGATGTTGCTACAACATGGAGAGATGAGGCTAGAAAAATGGGCTGGAGCCATATTACAAAGATTCTCAAATGCCCCAGGCAGAGGATTTCACTGGTTCCAGGGACTCTAGTAAGACTGTGTCAAAAACGTGTCAAGTCCTGTCAAAACAGACTATTGTTAAGGGTGTACTTACTGCTGAAGTTGCTAAAAACAAAACAAAAAACCACACAAACAACAACAACAACAAAAACCCAACCTATAGTAAAAGTTTAGCATAGGATAAACTTGCCGATGTCAACAAGAAGAATCAAACTCTGTAAAACATTTGAAGAGATTTATTCTGAGCCAAATATGAGTGACCACAGCCCATGACACAGCCCTCAGGTGGTAGTAAGAATATGTGCCCAAGGTGGTCAGGGTGCAGCTTGGTTTTATGAGACTTCAATCAAATACATTTAAGAAATACATTGGTTTGGTCCAGAAAGATGGAACGACTTGAAGCAGGGGGCTTCCAGCTTATAGGCAGATTTAAAATTTTTCTGGTTGATAATTGGTCAAGTTTATCTAAAGTCCTGGGGTCAACAGAAAGGCATGTCTGGGTTAAGAAAAAGGATTGTGCAACCCAAGTTACTATTTGCAGAGGAAGCCTTGAGGTACTAGGCTTTAGAGAGGACAGTTTGTAAAATGTTTCTTATCACACTTAAAGTTGGTGTTGATGTTAATGCCAGGGAGGTATACTGAGGCATATTTGACCCCCGTTTCCATCATGGCCTGAAACAGTATCTCAGGTTAAATTTATAAAAGAGCCCTGGTTGAGGAGGACGTCCATTCAGATGATTAGGGGTGGGGGACCTTTGAATTTTATTTTTGGTTTACACCAGTAATTTATAAACCAAATTTTTGTCAGTAACCTAAAAGTACACACTCAGTGACAGTACTTTAAGCTCTTATTCCAAACAGCACCTGCTGAGCTCTTAAAATGTATTATTTTATTTCATCTCCACAATAGTTCTGTGAGGTAGGAACGATCACTGTTTTGTAGATGAGGATACTATGGCCCAGAGAGGTCAAGTACTTTGCCTGATGTCACACAACTAACAAGTGCCAGGGCTAGGATTTCAACTCAGGTCTGACTCTAGAGCAGGTGTCCCCAAACTATGGCCCACTGCGGGCCGAATGCGGCCCCCTGAGGCCATTTATCCGGCCCCCCGCCGCACTTCAGGAAGGGGCACCTCTTTCATTGGTGGTCAGTGAGAGAAGCACAGTATGTGGCGGCCCTCCAACGGTGTGAGGGACAGTGAACTGGCCCCCTGTGTAAAAAGTCTGGGGACGCCTGCTCTAGAGTCTGTGCTTGTAATTACCATGCTATGCTGCCTTCTGCTTCATTCAATTAAACTGCCGAGTTTATCAAATCTGTTATCCTTCATACTTTAATAATAAGTGTCTAACATTTATTGAACACATGTATTATTGTGTATGCCAAGTACTGTTTAAATGCTTTACATTTATTAACTCATGTTAACCTCAAACCAACCACATACTTGTTTCGCAGATGAGAAAATTAAGGCACAGAGAAGTTAAATAACTTGCCTGAAAATAAAGTGCTACTGAATGGAAGTGGAGCCAAAATTCAAACCAAGGCAAATCTGTTGTGTTTTTTTCTGTTTTATTTTTCTTTTTTGTGAGGCAGAGTCTTGCTCTGTCACCCAGGATGGAGTGCAGTGGTGCAATTTTGACTCACTACAACCTCAGCCCCCCTCTTACCAGTTCTAGCCATTCTCCTGCCTCAGCCTCCCGAGTACCTGGGATTACAGACACCTGCCACCACACCCAGCTAATTTCTGTATTCTTAGTAGTAATGGGGTTTCACCATCTTGGCCAGGCTGGTCTTGAACTTCCGACCTCGTGATCCACCCGCCTCGGCCTCCCAAACTGCTGGGATTACAGGCGTGAGCCACTGCGCCCAGCCAACAAATATATATTGATCTTGTATTTATTTTATATAGAAACTCAGAATTGGAAAGGACTCTAGACCTTGTCATGCAGTCCAACTGCCCCATTAGGGAAATAATTCCTGATAGATAGCCATCTATCCTCTGCTCGAATACTCCAGGGCTGGGAGCTCACTCATTTGCAGGCAGTCTATTCTACTGTAGGATGGTTCTCTCTTTCCACCTGCCTCTCTATATAAAAAACATATATTGTCAAAAGACACACTGTCAGATTCCATTGCAGAGATACAGAGGAATCCTGCAAATTGTCCTCTGACAACCCTGCACCCACCTAACTGTAAACTGAAGTCCCATAGTGCCTCTCCAACTCCTGCATAATCTGACCCAGCCCCACTTAACTCATTTTGTAATCTTAGGCAAATAATGTCACCTCATTAAATCTCAATTTCTTCATTTGTAAATGAGATAAAAATTCTAACCTCACATGAGAGATTAAACATAACATGTATAAAGATATGTAGCCTATAGCAAGTACTCAGTAAATACCTGCTGGCATGAATGAATAGTTACAGCAGATGCTAGCCTGACTAGAATACGGTAGCCTAGCCTAATAAGGCATCCTGGCTGAGACAAACCTGGAGCTGTAAATTTAAGGAAGAAAACGAGGGAGTTCATAAAATAAGGGAGCATCAGGGAAGGATCTTTGGGTAGGAAAATAGAGTTTTCAGCTCAACCTAAAAATATAAATTTAAATGTTGCAAGACTGGGGAGGAGGGTCAGGAGGACCCTTTAGCAAAATGCACAATTTGACATGGAAAGTAATTGGGAATCACTCTAGGTTTATAAGCAGTAGAGTAACAGGATCACAGCAGCAGGTCTTGAAAAAGAGAGTTCCTACTGCTATGTAAAGGTTAAAATAGAAACAAAGGAGCAGACTGGGAGACAATGGCTGGTTTAGTTGTTGAGGACTAATCGTTGACATCTAGGATTTTTTTAGTTCTATTATCTATTTTTTTAGTTTTTTGTTTTGTTTTCATTCTGGGCTATCAGCTGGTGTATCTGGCAGCCATCAGGATTGATGGTCTACAGAACCCCTGCATCCCTTATCCTAATAGGTTGTTTCAAACCTGAAACGGGCCAAAAACCAGACAACCAATCTTTGTTCATCATTCATTCACTCACTTATTCATTCATTTATGAATATATCTACCCACAATATTTCATTTATATATATATATACATATACATATATATATATACATCTCTAATATTTTATTACTATCCATAGTAACAACCACCACTGACCTGACTAGACTCTGGGATAATTTGGAAATGAGTAAGACACAGCCACTGCCTTTAAAGGGTTTATTAGACTTCTGGAATAAACAGATTTTAAAAATTAACATACACTAAACAGATTCTGAAGCACCACAAGAGAGAAATGAACAAAATTCCAGGCCAGGGGTTGAAAACAGAGCAAATCAGGCGGCATTTAGCCAGCAAATGTTTTGTTTGGCTCACATGGTGTTTTATTTTTTTTCAGAGTAGATGCTAACATTTAAAAATTTGGCCATTTCACATAAAAACCCAGATTTCTAGCTTCTGGTAAAAACAGGAAGTGCCAAGCACACTAGGCCAAATTCCTGCACGGTGGTAATTGGCAGGAGCTGAGCAGCAGCTGCCCCTTTCAGGGCAAGCATGAGCTCTGCAGTTTGCCATGCTTCCTGCCACTCTATTACTCTCTGATATTGAAGCCAAATGTTCAGCTACCAGCTATTATCAGCTTGTGCTACAGGTACATTTATAATAAATTAAAGGCAAAATGATTTTTAAAAACTCAAATCTGGCCGGGCGCGGTGGCTCAAGCCTGTAATCCCAGCACTTTGGGAGGCCGAGGCGGGTGGATCACGAGGTCGAGAGATCGAGACCATCCTGGTCAACATGGTGAAACCCCGTCTCTACTAAAGGTGCAAAAAATTAGCTGGGCATGGTGGCGTGTGCCTGTAATCCCAGCTACTTAGGAGGCTGAGGCAGGAGAATTGCCTGAGCCCAGGAGGCGGGGGTTGCGGTGAGCCGAGATCGCGCCATTGCACACTCCAGCCTGGGTAACAAGAGCGAAACTCCGTCTCAAAAAAAAAAAAAAAAAAAAACTCAAATCTCTGTTAGAAGTAGAAATAAAAGACGCACTGGCAGGGCTGTGTTGTTTCAAGAAAAACGGGGTGTAGAATACGAGACTATTCCTAGGGAAAACATACAATTCCTAGTGTTTAAGATGCAAACCAACATCTATTTATGTTACCTGCCTGTCTCCTACAGACATCTGAGTTTGCCATCTCTGTAACATAAGGAAAAATTACTGTAGAGGCTGAGAGCATTGACTTTGGAGTGGGGAAGACCTGAGCTTGAAAGCTGGCTCCACCGCTCACTGTGTGACCTTGGCAAATTATCCACCCTCTCTGTGCTTCAGTTTCCTCATATATTAAATAGAGGAAATCATAGTACCTCCCTCAGAGACTGGTGAAGAGACAACAAGATAAAGGATATGAAGTGCTTAGCCAGCGCCTGGCACATAGTGTCGGCTACCACTAGTGCCAAGCACAGAAGAGAGGACCCATCTCCAACGTAAGCCTTGAAGATGTTCAGGATATCCGTGCGAGATGAGAAGAGACAGCCTGCTTTACACAGAGAAAGAGACCTTAGAATGCACAGAACCAAGACAACTAACCTGCTCCAGTGGCCAAAACAGAGGCTTCACAACGATGCTGAATGATTTTCAAAGTCAGGCCGAGACCTATCCAATAAGTAAGGATATGCCAAAATAGACTGTTATGTGACAGATTTAGGCGGTAACAATGGAACAGGACATTAAATGACTGAATCAAAAGGTGACAAGATCATTCGCCTTCAATTCTTTCCAAACTTCCCAATTAGCAGAGACTGTGTTTGATGCTCATTTTGAGCACTTCTCTGATCTTACCTGCCATTCTCCAGTTTTAGAGACTTCAGACCTCTAGTTTAAAGGCTCCCTCGCAACAAGAGCTAGTTTCTTCAGTTTTCTTTCTCTCTACTTTAAGTTTTACTTTTACACTTAGAGCAAGGGACGCTGATTTTATCTTACACTTAGGTCAAATGACACCGTTTTTCACAATGGAGTAATAAAGTTTCCTTGTAAAATGTGAAATTATAATCAAGATAAAATAAATGAGACACTTGAGAGAAAAACGTCAAGTAAACAAATGTATGGGCACTAGGTGGATGTGGCAAGAACTGTGAAGTTTGAGCAGCTTCGTGCTGCGTCGTGGGTGTGAGATGAACCCAAGGCAGCGACAAGGCCAGACCGTGAAGGCAGAGATGCCTCCACCGGCCACTACAGGCGTGATACCTCCCTTTGCCGCTCTCTAAACCTCGGGATTTTCTCCAACCTCCAAGGGGTGGGAGGGTGACCCTGCAGTCTTTCAAGCCGGGGTTCAGGGCCCTCGGCCCAGGCAGCAGGCCCGCTGCCCGCCTCAAACACGCTGCAGCGGTTCGCGCAGTCCCCGCGGGGACTCGGCCTCCCGCTCCTCGCGAATCGCCCCGCTCCTCACCAGTGCTCGGCTTTATCTCTCCACGTCAACACGGCCCTCATCGCGGCTTCCCTCACGTCTCGGGCTCCTCCTCCCCGTCTCTGAAACAGTCTCCGCAACCTCCTCAGTAACTAGTAACAGTAGCCATTTCACAAGCCACTTTGGCTCCGTGAGTTACCCCGGCAACGCACATGCGCATTAAGCTGCGCGCGAGCGCGCCTTTCTCCGACTGCGCAAGTCCGGAAGGGAAGGCGAGCAGAGGAGCAAAAGCAAAGGTGGAACCGGAGCCGAGAAGGCGTCGGCGCAATCGGAGCGCGCGCGATTGGTCGGGGCGTGTGGGGGCGGTGCGTCTTCATCAACGATGGATTTGATTGGTGGAGCGTGGAAATGGCGGCTGTAGCGGAGTGGGCGGTCGAAAAGCAGCGGCGGCGTCGGGGCGCTTTCGAGATCTTCAGAACTCGGTTGCATCCTAGCGCCGCGCCTTGAGGTTTCACATGTAACTCCGCCCTGCATCGTAGCCCTCGGCTACTTGCTGCAGCACGGCTGGGATGGAGAGCCTGAATCTGGGGGACCGCGGAGCTGCCCCCGCAGTCTCCTCCAGTGAGCACCTAGTCGCAGACCCGCCGAGTGACCTCCGGCAAGTTACTGTCTCCTTTCGGGCCTCAGTTTACCACCTGTAAAATGGGATCGGGAGAGTGGACTGTGTGTGGGCCTTTCTAACCTTTGACAGAGGGTCGGCAGAAACCTTAAGGCCCACCGGTTTAGTTACTAGGAGCTGGGACTGCAGCTCAGATGCTCTTCCTATGGGATCAGCCCTGGGGTGCGCCCAACTTCCTCATCCAAGATGACTAGGGAGCTGGGGGAGCCGGGAGGTTTTGTGCAAGAGGTACGCTTGGGTTGGAGGATCCTAGGAAGTCATTTGAGAACGTGTGTGATAGGAGGTTCAGATTTACCTACGTTTTTCAAAATGTAATCCTCAGAACTACCTTGAAAGAGGCATCACCTTCTTTTTACAGTTTTTTTACAGAGACTTTGAGACGATAAGTAACTTGCTGTTAGACTTACACAGCTGGCAGAGCTGGGATTTGAGCCCCAGTCTCTTAAGAATTTTTGCTGATTCCACCGGGCTTCAGTATCTTTATCTCTAAAACTGTAAACAATATTATTTCATAAGATCTATCAAAGGCCGGGCGCGGTGGCTCAAGCCTATAATCCCAGCACTTTGGGAGGCCTAGGCAGGTGGATCACGAGGTCAACAGATCGAGACCATCCTGGTCAACATGGTGAAACCCTGTCTCTACTAAAAATACAAAAAAATTAGCTGGGCATGGTGGCTCGTGCCTGTAATCCCAGCTACTCAGGAGGCTGAGGCAGGAGAATTGCCTGAACCCAGGAGGCGGAGGTTGCGGTGAGCCAAGATTGCGCCATTGCACTCCAGACTGGGTAACAAGAGTGAAACTCTGTCTCAAAAAAAAAAAAAAAAAAAAAAATCTGTCCAGCTCCTCAAAATTATTTTACCCCAAATTACAACAGAAAACCTTGGTTCTAATTCTAGTTCTTGCATAGTTTCCCTATTTGTAGAAAGTAAGTTGGGTTAGATGATCTCTCCAGAACCATCCACCACCTTTTACAAGCTGTAGTTTAGTGATTAGGATACATTTGACAGAAATATTTCTTTTTTTCATTTTTAAATTATGTTTTCATCATAGAAGATACACTGGAACTTTAATGAAGTTTTAGTTTAGTTTTTTGGTGGGTTTTTTTTTTTTTTTTGAGATTTTTCTGTCACTCAGGCTGGAGTGCAGTGGCACAGTCATAGCTCCCTGAAGTTTTGACCTGCCAGGCTCAAGCAATCCTCCTGCCTCGGCCTCCTTAGTAGCTGGGACCACAGGCATGTGCCACCATGCCCGGCTACTTGTTTTTTTCATTTTTTGTAAAGACAGGGGTCTCCCTGTATTGCCCAGGTTGGTCTCCAACTCTTGGGCTCAGGTGATCTTCCCATCTCCTCCTCCCAAAGTGCTGATCTTACAGGCCTGAGCCACCTTGCCTTGCCAGCTTTTTTCAATAATAGTATGTGGGAGAAGTATTAACCAAGATTTGGTAGACCTGGGTTCTGGTGTCTGTTTTGCAAGTAATTTAACCTTTCTGTCCATGTTATCAATTTCACTCAATTTTATCAATAAATTGAGAGTAAACCTTATTATACCTACAAGGTTACCAAGAGAATCAAGAATGAAGGAGATTCAAAAATTCTGTATCAGAAATTATTTACCTTCTGGAGGGTTACATCTGATGAAAGTGATAGACACTCTCTCCCAGAAATTTTACATTATGTAAAACCTTTACCTCACTTATTTGCAGAGAAGTCAGCATGACTGACTGATATATTTAAGCATTTTCTGTTGCTTAAGAGCTCAGCTATTGGTTCATATTCTCAAATTTATGCTAAGTAACCCCAGAAATCTTTATAATAGCCCTACTCAGTGATTAATCCAAAAAGTTTCTAGCTTGACCTTTTTGTTGTGCAGAGATTTCCAACACTTTTTAACCTGTGCTGTAGCATATGGGAAGCTTTTGGAGGATAGGAAAATACTCCCATAGCATAAGACTGGTCCATACTGACTTTAATCTCCCCCATTTTATTTAGTTAGTTAGTTAGTTATTTTTTGAGATGGAGTCTCGCTCTGTCACCCAGGCTGGAGTGCAGTTGCGGCACAATCTTGGCTTCCTGCAACCTCCACCTCCTTGGTTCAAGCAATTCTCCTGTCTCAGCCTCCCGAGTAGCTGAGACTATAGGCGCCTGCCACCACCACACCTGGCTAATTTTTGTATTTTTAGTAGAGACGGGGTTTCACCATATTGGTCAGGCTGGTCTCGAATTCCTGACCTCAGGTGATCCACCAGCCTCGGTCTCCCAAAGTGCTGGGATTATAGGTGTGAGCCACCACACTCGGCCAGTCTCCTCCATTTTAATGTGAAAAATCTGTATGGTTCCCGAATTGTCATGGATTAAAACTGAGCAGGCAGTTGAAGATAAATTTTAAATAAGTTAATCACTTAGATGTTATTTTTCCAGCAAGGAAGATGGTGCTATGGAATTGGAAAGAGTGGGAGAAGATGAGGAACAAATGATGATGAAAAGAAGCAGTGAATGTAATCCCCTGCTACAAGAACCCATCGCTTCTGCTCAGTTTGGTGGTACTGCAGGGATGGTATGCCATAAGTCTGCCCCGTGTGGATGGGAAAGAGTTGTGAAGCAAAGGTTATTTGGTAAAACAGCAGGAAGATTTGATGTATACTTTATCAGGTAAGCATATAAGATGGTAAAGACAGTACAGCCAAATAATTTTGTCTGGGCAGATAATGGGAGCATAGTAGGAATCTTGGCTTCTTTATATTTTTACCATAAAACATTTGCAGATTCTATTCTTTCAATGTCGCTATTTAATTATATCAAGTAATTTGGTGAAAATTACATACATTTTGTCCCTCATTACTGTGAATGGTTAATGGGTAGGTTGCATTTAAGTTATATTTTTAAATTATTTTATATCGTCATAGAGGAAACCATTTAAAAGTGCCGTTTATCACTCTTTTTCATTTTTAAATAACAGATGCCCATGGCAACATTTGGAAATTAATTTGAAATCTGAAATGTGATCCAGTTTTTTAAAAAGTCCCTTCTATTTGCTAGCAGTAAGTTTCCTTTAATATCATTTTCTAGCCCACAAGGACTGAAGTTCAGATCCAAAAGTTCACTTGCTAATTATCTTCACAAAAATGGAGAGACTTCTCTTAAGCCAGAAGATTTCGATTTTACTGTACTTTCTAAAAGGGGCATCAAGTCAAGATATAAAGAATGCAGCATGGCAGCCCTGACATCTAATCCTCAAAACCAAAGTTCAAACTGGAACCTCAGGACGCGAAGCAAGTGCAAAGAGGATGTGTTTATGCCGCCAACAAGTAGTTCAGAGTTGCAGGATAGCAGAAGACTCTCTAAGTTTACTTCCACTCATTTGCTCTTGAAAGAAGATGATGATGTGCACTTCAGAAAGGTTAGAAAGCCCAAAGGAAAGGTGACAATTTTGAAAGGAACCCCAATGAAGAAAACTAGAAAAGGAGGCAGGAAGAACCATTCAGGTGTTGCTCCAAGTGAGAGCAAAAGAGAATCTGTGTGTAATAAAACAGATGCTGAAAGTGAGCCTGTTGCACAAGCAAGTCAGCTTGATAGAACTTTCTGCATTTCTGATGCTGGAGCATGTGGTGAGACCCTCAGTGTGACCAGCGAAGAAAAGAGCCTTGTAAAAGAAAGATCATTGAGTTCAAGATCAAATTTTTGTTTTGAACAAAAAACTTCTGGCATTGTAAACAAACTACATTCAGCCAAACACGCAGAACACAACAAGAAGTATGAGGATACCTTTTTAGAATCTGAAGAAATCGGAACAAAAGTAGAAGTTGGGGCGAGGAAGGAACATTTGCATAATGACCTTTTAAAACATGGCTCTGAAATAGACAACTGCCCACCAACCAAGAAAGACTTTACTGGTGAGAAAATATTTCAAGGTATCCACTGCGTTCAAGCACTGTTAAACATTATGTGATGAGGAATTTATAATCCTGCCTCTTGTATTCATGCCTGTACATGGTTAAGGTGGGAAAATAGAGCCAAGAAATATGGCCAAATATGAGATACTTCCTACCAGTTGATCCTAACACTTTATCTAACTGATCTTCTAGCAGTTTTCTATGGCAGAGAGAAAATCAGCTGACTACAGTCATGATGTCACGGCAAAGGAGAGTATTACTGTTAACAGCTGCCGTGGTCGCTTTCTGGTGCAGCAGCTGGGACTCTCCTTAGCAGCGCTTTCCCTTCTTCCCATTCTCTTTCCAGCCAATGATCTTAAAACTTGAGGGAAAATTAAAAGTCTTCACTTGTGAAAAATTTAGGGAAGGCTTATATACATAAATGGGTGGAGACTATTTGGTGCCTTCTGTTCACACCCCAATTACTACTAAGTGTGACTTCCAATATAATTTTGTATATATCATAGTAATTTTTATCTTCTATTATAATGTAATGCTTCTCTAAAATGCTTTAGAGCTCTAAATAATTCAAAAGTATAATCACATAGTTCATCAATTATTTGTAATATGCTCTTAATACAGAATTCAGAACTTAGCAGTTTTGTCTTTATAATACCTCAGTGAGTAAGAGATAAAAAGGAGACCTTTGAGCTGCCTTGTATTAGGTATTCATTATGCCATTATGGTATAATGAATAACTCCTTTAAAGAATAATAATTTTACTTAAATTCCTGTGGGGAAACAGCCTAGACACATTTGTGAAGCAGATTAGATTTGATTCTTGCTCCCAGTCCTACCAATGATTTTATGTCTTTTCTGTGCCTGGAATTTCTGTGCTTTTAACACAAGATGGCCATATATACCTAGAAACTGTGTAAGAATTCTTCAAGTCTGCATCCTAAGCACTGAGCTGCTTTTTTTTTTTTTTTTTTTTTTTGAGATGGAGTTTCGCTCTTGTTACCCAGGCTGGAGTGCAATGGCACGATCTCGGCTCACCGCAACCTCCGCCTCCTGGGTTCAGGCAATTCTCCTGCCTCAGCCTCCTGAGTGGCTGGGATTACAGGCACACGCCACCATGCCCAGCTAATTTTTAGTATTTTTAGTAGAGACGGGGTTTCACCATGTTGACCAGGATGGTCTCGATCTCTTGACCTCGTGATCCACCCGCCTCGGCCTCCCAAAGTGCTGGGATTACAGGCTTGAGCCACCGCGCCCGGCCTGAGCTTCTTAAAGAAAGCTTTGAGGTTTACGTAGATTTATTGCTAGCAAAATGGACAAATTAAATATTTAAAACTTTCTTGTGATAAGATGGAAATAGCATATTCATCCTATACTTAAAGGAGTCTAATTCTCGGCCGGGTATGGTGCTCACACCTGTAATCTCAGCACTTTGGGAGGCCAAGGAGGGTGGATCACTTGAGATTGGGAGTTCGACACCAGCCTGACCAACACGGAGAAACCCTGCCTCCAAAAACTCCAAAAATTAGCCAGGCATGGTGGCATACGCCTGTAATCCCAGCCACTTGGGAGGCTAAAGCAGGAGAATCACTTGAACCCAGGAGGTGGAGGTTGAGGTGAGCTGAGATCACGCCATTGCACTCCAGCCTGGGCAAAAAGAGCGAAACTCCATCTCAAAAACAAAAAAAAAGTCTAGTTCTCATCATGAAATGAAGTACTCTTACGTTACTAGGTGTCCCATGAAATAGTAAAAACTCCCATTGGCTTAGCTAGAAATTGCCAAGTAAACTTGGCATAAAGGAGACTAGTTGGTAATTATTTATAGGAGCCCAGAGAAAATGTTGTCAAATAACTAGTCAGAGCAGTTTCCTTTGTTCTGTTTTTTACTCTCTACTGAGCTTTACCTATTCAAAGTAAAAGGGCAAAAAAACACTAGTCTAATTATCTGGAGACCTGGATACTTGTCCAAGTTTATAGTCAATCCCATTATCATTTTGGGATGATTGCTTAATTTCAAAGCCTTAGTTTCTTCATCTGTAAAATAGAGGTAACCACACCAAAAATACTGTAAAATAAAAAGAGAAGTGAAAAAGATGCTATACAAATGCAAGGTATTATTAACCGATATTCAAATTGAGAGGGTATGGCTAAGGAGTATTACATGTGATTTTAGAAATTTGAGAAGTCTGGTAACACTGGTTCTCAGTAGATAGAGGTTCTCAATAGGTAGTTGTCTCAGGTGCTCCAGGGTTTTTCTGTAGACTGTTTTGTCTGATTCCCTCTTTTTTTTTTTTTTTTTTTTTTTTTTGGTAAATGTAAAAGTAAGTATTTGCTGCAGAAATTTTGGAGAATATAGAAAAGTAAAGAAGGAAAGAAAAATTAGCACTTAGCAACAACTGTCATATCACTTTGGTTTATTTCATCCTTAACCTCTGTTTTTATTTATATATATTTCCCCTTTTTATAAAATTGGGATCATATGTAGACCATTGCTTTTTTTTCACTTAAAAGTTAATGGGAAAATACACATAATAGTGTCTCAAAAATATTTTAATGACCACATTATACAAATGTATCATAATTAAATATATTCCATACTGCTTTTAATTTTTTTTTTTTTTTTTGAGACGGAGTTTCACTCTTGTTACCCAGGCTGGAGTGCAATGGCGCGATCTCGGCTCACCGCAACCTCCGCCTCCTGGGTTCAGGCAATTCTCCTGTCTCAGCCTCCTGAGTAGCTGGGATTACAGGCACGCGCCACCATGCCCAGCTAATTTTTTTGTATTTTTCGTAGAGACGGGGTTTCACCATGTTGACCGGGATGGTCTCGATCTCTTGACCTCGTGATCCACCTGCCTCAGCCTCCCAAAGTGCTGGGATTACAGGCTTGAGCCACCGCGCCCGGCTTAATTTTTCAATACTATGAACTCTGAATGTAAATTGTAAAGAACTAGTGTCACAGAGTGCTTAAGGGTGAGGACTCAGGAGCCAGACTGCCTGGATTTGGATTTTAGCTCTGACACTTAATATCTGTGTGACCTTGAGCAAGTTACTTAGCTCCTCTGTGCTTCAATGTCCTTATCTGTAAAGTGGAGATAAAATAGTACCAAGTTCGTGGGTCATCAGTCAGATTAGTTGGGTAATTTATGTAAAGGGCTTAGAGTTGTGCCTGGCATACTTTATAATAGCGTTGATATTATTATTTGCATCCCTGAATATTCCTGTAAGCTAAACATAGACTCAATAAAGTGTTCACTTTTCCTTTTCAGAAGATGCCATCCCACGAACACAGATAGAAAGAAGGAAAACAAGCCTGTATTTTTCCAGCAAATATAACAAAGAAGGTATCCCTTTCCCAATCAGAACAGCGAATTCTAATTCTATTTTGGGTTTTCAATTCTGATGCACTATGTTTGTTTAGCTCTTAGCCCCCCAAGACGTAAAGTCTTTAAGAAATGGACACCTCCTCGGTCACCTTTTAATCTTGTTCAAGAAACACTTTTTCACGATCCATGGAAGCTTCTCATCGCTACTATATTCCTCAATCGGACCTCAGGTTTGGGGATTATTATCATCTTTGTCTTAGTAGAGACAGTGTGGTAAAGAGAAAGCACTGAATTGGCGCCTGGGTTCAAAGTCCATTTTGAGTGTGTCACCTGGGATAAGGCATTCCCCCTTTACCCTGAAACTCTTCACCTATGAGGAAGTTAGACTAGATGATATCCAACAGACCTTTTAGAATAAAGAAGTAGATTTTCATTTATTTTCGACTTCCAAATTAGTTTTGATGGCCAATGAAAATCAGTTAACATTTCTCCACCCTCTGTTGTGTGTGTTTAAAAGTATCTTTTTTAGTGAATGTACCTTGTGTTCTATGTGCTTCTACTCTTATTATCTGCTGATCTGATTATTTAAAAGCTAATCATGCAAGGCCAGTTTTCAGCAGAATTTGGACTGTTAGCCCAATATAGTAACAGTGTTGGCATTAGATTCTGAAATGGTTACTGGTTCAGATAATGGCTTCTCACCAGTGGTTTTTTTTTTTTTTACCCTCTGGATGAGATTTCTAGATGAGAAACTACTTGAACGTGAAATCAGCCCATCTAGAGTCTTGTAAGCATACAGTTACTTTTACTTCCCAGGCAAAATGGCAATACCTGTGCTTTGGAAGTTTCTGGAGAAGTACCCTTCAGCAGAGGTAGCAAGAAACGCAGACTGGAGAGATGTGTCAGAACTTCTTAAACCTCTTGGTCTCTACGATCTTCGGGCAAAAACCATTGTCAAGTTCTCAGGTACTTTCCCATATACCCAAAGGAAAAACATAATACATTGTGCCTATTGAAGAGAGCCACACCTTAAACTTTAATGTCCTCAAATACTATATTAATGGAGGTTTTTCAGCTCAAGCACCGAAGGCATTTTAAAAAGTCCACTTTCCCCAAATCACAGTCTCCCACTGACCCAAACAATAAATCTCTGCCCGATACTAGGTCAGGCATGTGAGCAGAATTAGGGGAAGAAGTCAGTGAAGCAGAAAGCCTAGTTCTTGACCTCAAGGACATAACCTCTATCTCGTTAGCACAGCACAAAATAGTGGTTAGGAATTGGCAAATGATATGGGTGCTGCAGGAATTCAGAAGGAAGAGCAGTCACAGCTGGGGTTGCCAGGAAAGAGCCTTTTCTGCCTTTTCTGCTATTCTCTCCATCCTGCCCCATCACCACATATTTTGGGAGGGTATCTTTAGAAGCTGACCTGATATGTGGGATGTTGTATTCCCCAGATGAATATCTGACAAAGCAGTGGAAGTATCCGATTGAACTCCATGGGATTGGTAAATACGGCAACGACTCTTACCGAATTTTTTGTGTCAATGAGTGGAAGCAGGTGAGGCCCACTCCCATCCATAATTAAGCACATTTAGTCTCTGAAACAAAATAAGTCCACCATTATGGTTAAAACTATTTATTGGACACAAATGCTATTACAGTCGCAACCGATTTTGTTCCTGGCTGCTGGGAAGCGGGTGGCATGGGGATTTTGGGGTTTTTGATCTGTAGGCACTCCCAAGTCCACAGGACCAGTCCAGAGGCCCGGCCTCTGACTCCTCTCCAGTGGTTTGCAGCCTGTGGCCCTCCTACTGTCCGTCCCCATCTGTGTGCCGTCTCTAAGCCCGACATAGTTTTCCTTCTGTCAAAGGTACACCTCTCTAGGAAATTAGGAAGTTTTGGGCCTAGGTTATATGCTTGTTGGGTTTCTCTTAGTGGTCTCAGACTACTTTTGTGATGACTAGGTCCTACTTCAGCCCTCTTAAATATGCCCAGCCCTCATGCTGGTGGCATCCTGGCAGCTGGTGGGTGGTCTGGTGTCCTGCCCACTCAGCTTGAGACTCACCTTCATGCATTGAGCCAGTAGGTCTGGTTGAGCCTGAACTGAAGGACCACGGTCCTATCCCTGCTTCATCAGAGCAATTTATTGTGACCATTTAACCTCTTAGGGTCTATAACTTCCTTCTGGAAAGTGGGAGGTACTTGGCTCATGTCATCACCACCCCACACTCCAGTTCATGGTGTGTAGTAATTTGGACAGTACTTTGTAAACTTTATGGGATTACCTTAACATAAGGTATAACTTAAAACATTCAAGAATCCCATGAGGTTAAAGTGTGTGTTAGGTATATTATCATAATGTACTGTCCCCCAGCAAACATTTTAAAAGCCCATTTAAAAAAATATATTTCTGACTAAGTTACATTAAGGTCTTTGCCTCCTTGTGTGTTGTATTTCTTCCAGGTGCACCCTGAAGACCACAAATTAAATAAATATCATGACTGGCTTTGGGAAAATCATGAAAAATTAAGTCTGTCTTAAACTCTGCAGTTTTCAAGCTCATCTGTTATACATAGCATTGCACTTCAAAAAAGCATTATTCAGTACAGCCAACCATCTTTCCAGCCGTTTAGATTTTAATTAGCGCAACTAGAAGCCTAGTGTGTGTGCTTTCTTAATGTGTGTGCCATGGTGGATCCTTGCTACTGAATGCTTGAACATGTTTTGAGATTTTTTAAAAAAATAAATGATTTGACAACAATCTTAAAAATGTCTATGGCTTTTCCAATAATGAAATGTAGTCAAAAGGTGAAAAATACCTTTCTAAACTATCAATAATGCAAAGCAAATTTCTATCAACCTTGCTAAAGGAAGGGTCTCACTAAATATTTTTATGGCAGGTGTGGTGCTGTACTGTAATCTAGGGAGGCTGAGGCAAGAAGATCATTTGAGCTCATGAGGGCCCAGGAGGTCCAGGCTGCAGTGAGCTGTGCTCATGCCACTGCACTCCAGTCTGGATGAAAGAGAAACCCTGTCTCAAAAAATACATATTTTTTTAAAAAGCTAACTCCTAAAGACAAATAAGATTCCTCTGGCATTGTGTATTGTTGACAGCTCCACCCTGGCCCTTAGGAATTGTAGATTCCATCCCAGCATCCGTTTAATACCCTAATGTGAGTGTCTGTTGCTGCTCCATTTCAGCTCACTTGCTCTGCCTTTTACCCTGGTCCCTGTGTGAAAACTCATCTCTCTTCCATTTGGAGTTTTATACCATTTCACTAGGCACAGTGGCTTACACCTATTCTAGCACTTTGAGAGGCTGAGGCAGGAGGATTGCTTGAGCCCAAGAGTTCAAAACCAGAGTGGGCAACATAGTGAGACCCCCATCACTACAAAAAAATTTTTAAAAATTAGTCAGGCCTGGTAGCACACACCTGAGGTCCCAGCTACTCAAGGCTGAGGTGGGAGGATCACTTGTGCCCAGGAGATTGAGGCTACAGTGAACTATGATTATACTACCGCACTCCAGCCTGGATGACACAGCAAGACCCTGTCTCAAAAGAAAATAGTAAGTCTTATGCCATTTTTATTACAGGTATTGTTATAGTTAAAATACCAAAGCATTTACTATTAGAAAGAAACCAAGCGAAAAAACTAGTTATTAAGTCTTAATTAGCAACTACCATTTTAAGGTATAATTTCAAAATTAAATGGATCGAATAAGTGAAAAATAAACAGTTCAAAAAACTGCCTTTGTTGTAGGGCAGTGTGGACCAAATCGGGCTGCAGCGTGATGCAGAGGTAGTTGGTTGTTTCCACTTTAGTGTCAGGTTTTAGAAGGATGGGTTTTGACCAGAGAACAGGGAAACTGGCCGCACCTCCCTCTCCTCTAGGCAAACATCTGCTTTATAATTTCTAATCACACTCTCATTTAACAAACATCCAAGTCGCATTCACAAAGTGCAAAGTCCTGTGCTAGGGAGGGGCACAAAGATAACCAACAGTTCTGTACAGACCCTCACAAAGAGAAAGAAGGGCACCCGATAATGGAAGGAAACAAAATGGGTAAGATGTAGGGACAAGACACCCAAATATGGCAGCTAAGGGTAGAGAGGGACCTCTGAAATCTTGGGCCTAGCTGGGGCTGGAGAGTGTGGGGCAAGCTCAGCGTATCAGGTGTGGCTTCGTGGCACGGCTGGTGGTCACATCCCTTCCTTCTCCCCAGCATCTCCATGGGGAGAGTGGGCCTGTGTGAACGCAGGAGGCGAGCTCTGCTCCAGTGGAGCTCAGGACACAGCCAGGTTGCTCAGGCTATAGGCCTGGCTTTTCCCCTTTCTTGCAGGTGAGGTTGCCTGACCTCTGTACCTGTTAACTCTTCTTTGAAAAATGGGATTGTGGTGTCTACCTTACACAATGATTGTAATTATGAAGTTTAGACGTGCTAAAATGGTGCCTGGCTTGCAAGAGTGCTGTGTCAATGTGGCCCAACCGTCTCAGGTTGAGAGGCTCACAAAGATAGCTTGTCTGAACAAAGGAATAAGTGCTCAGGTGTTTAAACTTTTTAAAAATTGAGCTAAAAGCCATCATATAACCATTTTAAAATGTACAATTCAATGGTTTTAGTACATTTACAATGTACAGCCATCATCACTAATTCCAGAAGTTTGTGTTTTTTTCCACTCCAGAAAGAAGCTCCCCACCTGTTAGCAGTCACTTCCAATTCTCACCACCATCTCCTGGCAACCATTAATCTGCTTTCCGTGTCTGTAGGTTTGTCTATGCTGAACATTCCACATAAATGGAATCATACAGCACGTGGCCTGTTGTGTCTAGCTTCCTGCTTAGCATACTATTTTTAAGGTTCATCCATACTGTAGCATGTACTTCATTCCTTCTTACGGCCATCCTATGGCTATACCTCATTTTGTTTATCAGGTGATGCACATTTCAAGGGTTTATTATTCTCCGGTCCTCAGGTTCTGTAATCCAAACTACGGCACCCTGCCATAAGTGAGGCAGAACATACCAAACACCCTGCCTCTATCTGGCCACAGCTCACTTTGGTTCTTCCTAACCCTTTGGCGGAGGCAGGGCCTATTTTTCCCATGAGAAAACTGAGGCTTAGAGATAATAGAGACCTGCGGAAGACCCCATACTTCACGGGAAACCCGGGAACTTTCTACACCAGAATCAGGGGCCACTGGGCCGAACAAAGAAATCGCGCCTTTCATCAGGCCCAGAACTGAGCACAGAGTGGATTGGCTCGCCGCCTCTTCCAGAATTGGACGGAAAAGGAGGTGGGGTCACCAGGCGCTCGGCGGGGAGGGCTCGCTCCTGGCACGTGGCAGCGTCCAGCCAATCGGCGCGGGGCGTCCGTAGCCAAGGCAACAGGTTGCTTCTGCCGTCCGCACTGAGCGCCTTTCGCAGGACTTGGGGTTACTGTATTTCTGGTACCCCGGTACCCCCACGTGAGCAAGCCCACAGCAACACACATTTACACACACCCTTCAGCACCCCCTCTCAGCACCGCGACCATGGACGATGACTATGAAGCGTACCACAGTCTGTTCTTGTCGCTGCTCGGTAAGTCCCGGGAAGCAGCGTCTGCAGAAAGCGCTCAGTGCCCTCGGGACGTGTGAAAGCGCGGTGAGGGCAAAAACTAGGCCACAGATCTCATTGTGTCGTCCCCCTGCGGATGAGGGGTTGCCATGGAGTCGGGGGCAGGTTATGTACATTTCTGAGATTTCACCTGGGCCTAGTTGGAGTAGCAAGGCAAGTTGCCTTGCCTTGGAACCAGAGGCCCGACCCATGTGACGGGAGCCTTCCAGATCGCCCTGTTTCTCTGCGGGACATTAATGTATTCAGTACTGGAGGAGAGGCATGGAGATGTCAGTCTTCAAAGTTTTGACAGTAATATGCTAGGGACCAAGTTCTTGGCAAAGCAATGCAGCTTCACAGGTAAAGGACAGAGATGAATGGATAATTACAGGATAAGAAGGGTGAATGCCGGGCCCAGGGATGACATCCAGGAATAAAAGATGTGCTGAGGGTATAGGATGGGGAGGAACAGTTCGAAGCTCCTGGAAAAGATCTTTACAGGGGAGCTTAAAGGATAAAAGGGCGTTCTCCAAGCCAAAAGGAGAAGGAGAAGCATTTCGGGCAAGAAAACAGCATGCCACAAGAGGTCTAGTGTTTGAGTGTCTCTGGAAATGAGGTGAGGGAGGTCAGAAAGGACAAGATCATGAACGAACCTGCAAGCCAGGAGATGGAGAGGCCATTGGGAGTGGCAGAACTGGATTAGGAGCAGTCAGCAAAGGCCTGACACTGAGTTGGTAGACTCGGAATGTTGGTGTGGGGAGAGAAGAGCTGGGGCTGTAAAGCTTGAAGACTGAAGGTCTTCTCCATGCCCCTTCTCCAGCACTGAACACATCAATGCCCAGTGGAAAAACGGGGCGAGCTGGAGAGCCTGGCCACGTTCCCCAGGCACACAGGTCAGGGCTCTGGTCAAATGCCCAGGCTAAAGATGCTGGGAGGTGAGGGAGAAGACCCAGGCTAGAGGGTACTACAGGGACTTAGGGCCTGGTTGGTCAGGGAACACAGAAGAGGCAAATAAAGATAGTGCTCCAGTTGGCAGCTGGGGGACCTGGTAGATAGAGGTGTCGTCCACAGAGATAGAGAACGTACTCACAGGACCCAGTTAGTGGGGGCAGGAGCACAAAGACAAATCTAGTCTTGGTTGGTTGAGTTTAAGATCCTTGTCAGTGGCTGGGCACAGTATCTCCCGCCTGTAATCCCAGCACTATGGGAAGCCAAGGCAGGAGGATTGCCTGGGCCACATAGTGAGATCCCATCTCTAAAAAATTGTTTTTAAAAGTTAGTTGGGGCCGGGCGCGGTGGCTCAAGCCTGTCATCCCAGCACTTTGGGAGGCCGAGGCGGGTGGATCACGAGGTCAAGAGATCGAGACCGTCCCGGTCAACATAGTGAAACCCCGTCTCTACTAAAAATACAAAACATTAGCTGGGCATGGTGGCATGTGCCTGTAATCCCAGCTACTCAGGAGGCTGAGGCAGCAGAATTGCCTGAACCCAGGAGGCGGAGGTTGCGGTGAGCTGAGATCGCGCCATTGCACTCTAGCCTGGGTAGCAAGAGTGAAACTCCGTCTCAAAAAAACAAACAAAAAAAAAAGTTAGTTGGTTATAATGGCATGCACCTGTAGTTCCAGCTACTCAGGAGGGTGAGCTGGGAGGAGGATCATTTGAGCCTAGGAGTTCAAGGCTGCAGTGAGCTGTGATTGAGCCACTGTACTCCAGCCTGGGCAACAGAGCAAGACCTTGTCTCAATTAAAAATAAATAATAAAAAGAGATCTCTGTAAGCCATCCAAGGGGAGATGTTTTAGGAGCAACTGGAGGTATAAACTTGAAGCTAATTCCAAATAAAAATTTGGAATCAAAAATATTGGTATGGGTATTCCCAGCATATAGAAGGTCATAGAAACATGAGAGTGGAAGGGATTATTTGAAAAGCGAAGAGAGCCTGGGTATAAGCCTGGAAAGCATCAACCTTTAAGGAATAGACAGGAAAAGAGGGACCCAAAAACAGTAGCCAGAGAGGTAGAACTGGACTTAGCGAGAGATTGAATCAAGCCAAGAGCAGGGAGAATTTCAAGAAAGAGTGGTATTATTTCCAGA
The DNA here is from genome assembly GCF_048565385.1 of Saimiri boliviensis. Taxonomy (NCBI): domain Eukaryota; kingdom Metazoa; phylum Chordata; class Mammalia; order Primates; family Cebidae; genus Saimiri; species Saimiri boliviensis. The sequence continues at coordinate 22,560,094 of NC_133456.1, forward strand.
CACCTATAGGCTGTCCGAGAAAAGAGAGCACAAGTGTGTTTCCTGGGACCTCCCTGAGGAGGACCAGAATCAAGGGGTAGAAAGTCTAGGGAAACAAATTCTGGGTCAATGTAAGGAAGTATTTTCTAGCAGTCAGAGCTCAGTGCCCACCGGGTTAAGTAGAAAGCTCCACGTCACTGGAGGTGTATAAAGGGAGGCAAAGTCTGCCAGTGGCACTGAGGAAAGCGTCCCTGACCTGGGCATGTGATTGAACTAGTTGACATCTGGGAGCTTTCCTCGCCAATTTCCTTGGAACATTGTTACACTGTCTCTATCCGTAACTACACAATGACAGCTTCTTTTAGTAGAAGAGCCCACTTCCCTTTCTGTCAATGGACACAGGACTCCAAAGAGGACTAGAATGAAGCTCCCTGTGTTGGGCAGGCACCCTTGGAAAGGGTGGTCAGGAGCTTGTGCAGGTTTAGAACTATGTAAGGAGAAGGGCTCGGCCAGGGGAAGCCCTGGAGAATGCAGTGCTCTTCAGAGGGCACAGCAAATGCAAAGAAAGGAGTGAGGCGCCTCAGACAACAGAAAGGAGGACAGTGCAGCTGGGACCGCATGGGGGTGCTGGGAGCTTACAGGGAAGAGTGGGGAGCAGGGCCAGTGAAGGCAGCTTTGCAGGCCACAGAAGGAGGCAGGTATTTATTCAAAGAGCACCAAGAAGCCATTGAATGGTTTCAAATGAGGAAGGGACATTCTGAATTTACATTTGTAAGGCTCTCCTGGCTGAGGGCGGAACAGGGATTGGGGATCCAGGAAGGATGCAAATGGGAGCAGCAAGACTGTGCGGAGAGCAGGTGTTCTGTTCCCGTGGTCTACAGGGCGAAGTTTCAATCTCTTAGCCTGGCATTTGAGATGACGCCAACCTTGTTTTCCACTAACCTCCTCCTTTACACAGTGTGCTTCCAACATGTGGAACTGTCTGGTGACCCTAAAATCCCTAAATCCCACCCCTGACCTTTTCCCATCCCACCCCTCCACCCCTTGAAACCAGACCATTATTGAAGGTCTACATCAAAGACACCTCTTCCTTGATGCCCTCCCAGTTCCCACAATCAGAGTTTCTCCCCCAATTGAGAACATCTTGTTGCCCTCTGGGTGCCCCACCTTGTTCCATTGGGTGCACTGGGATTGGGTGAACCATGGTAGGTGCCCAGCCTGGTTTAATCTGCACCTGGTAAAGCACCAAGCCCTAGAGGATTCTCAACATATACTGGTTTGATGACTAACTACATTCTCAGTCATCCCCTGCTGGGAGTGGACTTTTTTGTGTGGTCAAAGTAACGATTCTCGTGATGTTTAGAAGGGCTCACGTCCATCCCTATCGATGTGTGATAGTCTGTCCTCACATTGCAATAAGGAACTACCTGAGACTGGGTAGAAATGAGGTTTGATCGCCTCACCGTTCCTCAGGCTGTACAGGAAGCATGACTGGGACGGCCTCAGGAAACGTACGATCGCGGCAGAAGGCAAAATGGAAGCAAGCACATCTTACATAACCCAAGAAGGAGGAAGACAGAGCAAGGGGAGGTGCTACGCATTTTCGAACCAACAGATCTCGTGAGCACTCACTATCTTGAGAACAGCAAGGGGGACATCCTCTCCCATGAGCCAATAACCTCCACTAGGCCCCTCCTCCAACAGTGGGGATTACAATTTGACATGAGATTTGGGCAAGGACACAGATGCAAACCATGCCATGATGTTTACTTTTGTTGTTTGCTGACTACGAAAGGAACACACGGGCCTTCTAAAGAGACTTAACAAATGTACTGAATGTCCACTTTAGGCCAGGCTGGGCACCAAGGACACAGGGGGAAAAAAGACACAGTCCTTGACACTGGGAAACTCACAGGCTGCTGGGAAAGAAAAATGCAGAAAGTATCTTCATTTCAGAAAACTATGGTAAATGCCATGATGGGACTAAGTATAGGGGCTATGGGACCCAGAGGGACCATGAGAGAGGGAGGGGGAGGGCTTCAAGGGGCCTGGGATGCCTGATGAGTCTCACAGGATGAGTAGGGGATCAACAAGTGAAGAGGGAGGGAGAAGAGCATGTCACACGGCTCGTGTGTGTGTTGGTGGGGCCAATCTGTTTGGATACAAACGCAAGGGAAGGCAGAAAGGGCCAGAGAAGGAGCCAGAGAAATCAGAGAAGCTGGCAGGGGTGAGAGGACCAAGTGGGACCAGGTTAAGGAGCTTGATCTTTATTCTAGAGGCAGTTGGGAGCCATGGACAGGTTTTAAGCAAGGGAGTTTGGGGAGTTTGGGTTTTAGGAGGAAAATGACAGTGACAGTATTTCCAATAAGAGTGTTATATCCCTTCTGAATTTTTTAATTTTTTTGAAAAAGGGTCTCACTCTGTTGCCCAGGCTGGATTACAGTGGGGGTAATCTCAGCTCACTGTAGCCTTGACCTCCCAGGCTCAAGTGATCCTCCTACCTCAGCCTCCCAAGGAGCTGGGACCACAGAGGTGCACCACCACGCCTGGCTAGTTTTAAAGACTTTTTGTACAGATGAGGTCGCACTATGTTGCCTAGGCTGGTCTTGAATTCCTGGGCTCAAGCAATCTTCCCACCTCAACCTCCCAAAGTGCTTGGATTACAGGCATAAGCTACCATGCCTGGCCCCTTCTGATTTTTTAGAACACTTTCAAACTGTATCTCATTTGATCTTCATAAAAACTTCAAGAGGTAGATAAAGCAGAGTTTATACCATTTCGTAAGTAAAATACTTGAGACTTAGCAGGATAGGATGACAGCCTTAGGTAATATCAAGTAACAGCTGACAGCTGAACTCTGGAGCCAGACAAACTGAAGTGCGTGTCTCAGCTCTGCTACCAATCAACTGAGTGACCTTGGGCTTCTCTGGGCCTCAGTGTCCTTATCTGTAAAATGGGCATAATCATAGTACCAGCATCATAGGTCTGTCCATTTGCCACTCACCAAATATTTACTGAGTTCCCATTATATGTAGACACTAAGAAAGTGTCAAGGCTCCAGTAGGGAACAAGAGAGATAGGGTTACAGTCTTCATAGAGCGCATAGTCTACTAGAAAAAATAAACATCAACCAAGTAATTGCACCGGGGGTCTCAAAGGCAAATTGCTGCCCAAACCAGGGACTTCATAAACAAAAAGAACTACCTGTGAGACAATAGGGAATGGGGGAGCCTGTGGCAAGGTGAAGAGGGCAATACCTCAGCCTAAAGTAGCTCAGATTGAAAAATACCAAGCAAGGTGTCAAACGAAACAAGACCTCAGCCCTCATTCAGCATGAGGGCCACCAGTTTTCAGCCCTTGATGTATCTGGTTGTGGTAAGTGGTCTGAAGGAAACTACAGGTTGTGATGCAAGGATGGGCTCGGGAGGATGAGGAGGGTCGGGGGTATGGAATGGTCGAAGCACTCATGCTGGAAGGAGGAGCACGTGCCAGCCAGTACCTAGTCAGGATGAGGCTTGGACCACTCAAGAAACAGAGAAGCCCAGGTGTCCAGGACATAGTAAGGAAAGAGAGGCAAGGGATTAGGAGGACAGGTTGACAGAAGAGGGGCATGGGACTTCATTTTGAGGGCTATAAAAAGTCATGGAAGGGCTTCAAAATGAGTGAATAGTGAGTATATACCAATAATAGCAGATAAATTATGTACAAACAACACTAATAAATTGACTGCAATAAAACAGGTTACCATCATTATACCCATTTTACCAACGAAGAGGTTGAGACAGAGAAGTGGCTTACTCGAGATCACGCAGCCAGTATGTGGCAGGGCCAGGCCTCAGACGGAGAAGCATTCTGGCCCCAAAGCCTCTGCTCTTAGTACTGTGAATAGAGAAGACTAAGTAAGAGAAAGCACATAGAGCCCTTAGCTTGCTGCCTGCTGTGGGGAGGACTCGGTCACATTAGATAATCCTTATCATTACAGCAAGACAATGAGAAAGCTAGGCCTGGGATCCAGAGCTCGACGCCCAGCCTGGAGCAAAAGCAGTTTTCCTTCCTGGCTCCTTTTAGTCCTTCCAGAAAGAAACTCACCTTTTAACTCTCTTTCCCCAGGACTCTGCCCGTCTAAGACTTCCTTCAATGAAAATGCCAACAGTGTCTCCGTCTTTGATCCTGAACTGGTCACTGGCCACTGCTTCAAGCAGTTCAAGCAGAAGGACCTCCGCCTGCCTCAGAGCCGCCGGCGAATCATCGTGGTGCCTCGCAAGGAGGATCAGATACCCATTAATCCTGCACCCCAACCTCAGGCCCCTCCAAAGCCCATCCCCAGCTTCAAAGTCCAAGAAGCTAGAGATATCCAAGAGCAGCCAGAGGACAGGAAGACCTGGCTGAGCCGGAGGGCAAAGCTGCGGCAGGAGCTGGAGTCCTTTGGCGATGTAAAGAGGTGGCTGGAGAACAAGCCTAGCATCACGCCTTCGGAGGCCAAGGTCTTACACATGATCCTCAAGGAGCACAGTGGATCCCTGCCAGATGCCTCCCTGGCGACTACCAGGACCACCAGGGTGAGCAGCCCCATCTGCCAGATGAAGACACCAAGGGTTTAGGGATGCATCGTCATTTCATTCTCTTGGTTAGGCTGGATAGGGATAGTTCACCCCATTTCACAGAGGAGCAAACAGAAGTCTTGAGAGGGAGGTGTATCTAGTTATCTATTGCTGCATAATAAACACCCCAGAATGACTGAAAGCAACAAATGCTTATGATCACACACAGTTTCTAGAGTCAAGAATTGGGGAGTAGCTTTGCTGGGTGGCTCTGGCTCAGAGTCTCTCATGAGGTTACAGTCGAGATGCTGCCTGGGCCACAGTCATCTGAAGGCTTCCAAGCTGGCTCACCCACGTGGCTGTTGGCAGGAGGCCTTAGCTCCTCCCAACACGGACCTCTCCATAGGGCTGCTTGAATGTCCTCACAGCATGGCTGCCGACATCCCCCAGAGTGAAGGGTCCAAAAAAGAGAGCAAGACAGAGGCTGCAGTGCCCTTTAGGACATAGCCTCTGAAGGTCTCAGTTTCAGAAGTCTCACACTATCACTTCCAGCACATTCTCTTTGTCAGAAGTGAGTCCTTGAGTACTGCCCACACTCAAGAAGGCAAGAAGACTCCATCTTAGGAGGAAAACCTATGTCCTCCATCTTAGGAGGACATACCTCAAAACCACTCAAGAAGGGATCATTCCTGGCAGTCCATCTTAGGGGATATTTGTAAAATACCCATCATTCATTCATTTGTTTACTGACAAATGAATATTAGCCAAGGGCTCCATGTAGCAAGCAGGTGTTCACAGGTCTGTGAGGATGATGACTGTGAGGTTGGGAGGAAAAGGAGGGTCTCCTTTTACAAATGTGAAAATAGAAGCTCAGTGAGGCCAACATTTGTCCAAACATACAGCCACAGTAAGTGATAAGGGCATTACCAACTCCTTTTCTCTCTGTGACATTTCCTTAGGGTAAGAGGTCAGATAGGTTGGGTTTAAACATAGCTTTGCTACTTCCTAGCTGTATGATCTGGGCCTTAGTCTCCTCATCTATAAAATGGAGATAACCATTGTTCCTACCTCCTGGGGTAGCTATGATGTCTAAATGGATTCAAGGTGTCTAGAACACTACTGGGCACACAGTGAGCACTCAAACCTGTTTTCCATCTGTATTATTACTGTAGTCTCACAGGTGTCCTTTGGGTTGGTTGGCCCAGAAACTTCAGGGTCAGTCCTTGCTGTTATTATAGCTAAAACCCTAATTTCTTTTTTCATTTTTTATTTTTTTGAGACAGAGTCTCGCTCTGTCACCAAGCTGGAGTGCAGTGCTGCGATCTCAGCCAACTGCAACCTCTGCCTCCCAGGTTCAACTGATTCTCCTGCCTCAGCCTCCCGAGTAGCTGGTACTACAGGTGTGCACCACCAAGCCCAGCTAATTTTTGTATTTTTAGTAGAGATGGGGTTTTACCCTGCTGGCCAGGATGGTCTCGATCTCTTGACCTCGTGATGCACCCACCTCGGCCTCCCAAAGTGCTGGGATTACAGGCATGATTCACTGTGCCCAGCCCAAAACCCTAATTTCATGGGTCGCACACACCATCTTCTGCCAGCTGCATGGTGTCTATGAATAAGAACTAGGCTTGGATTAGAAAACCAGCTCTACTGCTTACCTGCTGTGTGACCTTGGGAAAACCCTTCACATCTCTGAGCCTGATTCCTTATTGTAATTAGGTAGTACCTCATACCTAGGGCCTGGACTTTGTTCAGTATAAGGGTGGGAGATGGGGATACATTGTAAATAAGACATGGTCTTGCTTCCAAGGTGTCTTAGTTGGGCTTCTCTTGCCATCACAGAAGACCGGAGACTGGGTAATTTATTTAAAAAAAGAAGTTTTTTTGGCTCACAACCCTGGAGGATGAACGTCCAAGAGTGGGCAGCCACATCTAGTTGGCCTCTGGGAGGGCCTCGTGCTGCATCCTAACATGGTGGAAGGCATATCAGGGTGAGGGGGTGCACGAGAGGACGCCAAACTGGCTTTTTTTTTTTTTTCGGGGATGGAGTTTCACTCTTGTTCCCCAGACTGGAATGCAGTGGCTCAATCTCAGCTCACTGCAACCTCCACCTCCTGGTTTCAAGCGATTCTCCTGCCTTAGCCTCCTGAGCAGCTGGGATTACAGGCACATTCCAACACGCCTGGCTCATTTTTGTATTTTTGGTAGAGACGGGCTTTTATCTTGTTGGTCAGGTTGGTCTCGAACCCCTGACCTCAGGTGATCCGCCCACCTTGGCCTACCAAAGTGCTGGGATACAGGTGTGGGCCACCGTGTCCAGCCTCAAACTGGCTTTTATAGCAGATCCCACTCATGATAAACAACCCACTTCCATGATAACCAATTAGTCCATTAGCCTGTTAATCCATTAATCCATAAATGAATTAATGGATTCATGAGAGCAGACCCTTCATTGCCCAATCATCTCTTAAAGGCCCTACCTCTTAATACCATTTTGTTGATAACAGTATTAAGTTGCTTCTGACCCAGCCCATCTATGGGACATCAAAAGTTGCTGCGTTTCTAATGAGCTCCTGATGATGCCCGTGGTACTGGTCCATGGAGCACACTTTTACTTTCGCTAGCTATTTAATAATATAAATTAATTGTAAATTTTAAAATCCAGTCCCTCAATCACACCAGCCACATTCTGAATGCTCAATAGTCACATGTGGCAAGTGGCTTAACAAAACTCAGGTTTAAACATGTGTTATGGAGGGGACAAACATTCAAGCCATAGCACAAGGTGTTTACATGTTAGTGGGGGAGGCAGACACATGGGATTAATGGCTCTACGGTTTGCTACAGGCCATTAATAGAGGTGGGTCTCGGCTGGGTGTGGTGGCTCACGCCTGTAATCCCAGCACTCTGGGAGGCGGAGGCAGGTGGATCACCTGAGGTCAGGAGTTCAAGACCAGCCTGGCCAATATGGTGAAACCTCGTCTCTACTAAAAATACAAAAATTAGCCAGGCGTAGTGGTGGATCCCTGTAGTCCCAGCTACTCAGGAGGCTGAGGAAGCAGAATCTCTTGAATCTGTAGAGCAGAGGTTGCAGTGAGCCTAGATTGTGCCACTTTACTCCAGCCAGGGTGACAGAATGAAAGTCTGTCTCAAAAAAAAAAAAAAAAAAAAAAAAAATAGAGGTGGGTCTTTATTATACTAAGCACGCTGGGAGGAGCACAGAGAAACAATACCCTAGGGAACGGGAAGGCCCTTTGTAAACTGTCCCGTGCCGAACCAAGGTAAAGGATTATTATCATTACAAAATATGCCCTTTCACCTGGAATTGGAAGAAGAGGATTTGGACAGACAGAGAAAGAGGGGAAAAGTCTTTCAGGCAGGAAGCCTATATATAGCAGATGCAAAGGCTGGGGGCGGCGGTGCCTGGCTCCAGGGAAGGCTACAGCTTTTGGTGCATTGAGAGACCAGACCCGTGGGATCACAGATACTGACTGTTTGACAGGAGAGATGTGGATAAGAATGAAATTTTAGTTCTTATATTGTCCAAGTCTTGTGTTTCAGATGTGAAAACCAAGGCTCAGAGAAGCAAAGTCTCCCAGGCATTCTGTGCCAAACGCAGTTGCGCTGAACCCAGTGCCCTTTGCACTCTATTCTGTTTAGAGTTGCTCAGCCTCTCCTTACTCCCTAACTCTGGGGACCACATCCCACTGGCCTGTCTCCCTTGAACTCTCTCCTCTGCCCCACCCTTTCGTCTCTTCCAGAAGAAAGCCCCCTGGCTCTCCCACCTGCCGGTGCCCCAGCTCCAGCTGCCCAAGCCCCCTGCCCTGTCGGCCATGTACTCCTACCTGCACCGTCGCAAGATGAAGATCCTGGAGATACTTCACAAGGTGGGCCAGGACAAGAACCAGAGAATCACCAGGGAGGAGTTCATCATGGCTGTCAAGGCAGTAAGTGCCACCTGCTTTCCCTGGATGGGCCCAAGTGGACAGGATGCCCATGTATTCCCTCTTGCCCTGTCCCACCACCGGGTTCTGGTTTAACTGAGAAGTACACACAAGGAGTGAAAATGGTCAGTCTTATTACTTGTAAAGCCAAATTGGAAAATACGGATTAACCTGTGGACAAATCAGATCCTGAAAATCTATCCTGCACCAGTCTGACCTTGGAAACCCCTGCCTGGGTTGAAAGTCTGCAGAGTTAACCTCATAACCAGCCAGCTACCTTGGGGAATCCCTATCTTGCACAGCAGACCCCAAAACCGAGATCAGAGAAAGCTGGTAGAGTGTCTCCAACTCACTGGCATATAAGTTACATGGAGGTCCTGTCGAAATGCAGCTTCTGACCCAGCACATCTGTGGATCATCAAAAGATGCTGTATTTCTTACGAGCTCCTGGTGATGCCCGTGGTACCGGCCCACGGACCACACTTTTACTTTCACTGACTATTTAACAATGTAAATCAATTATAAATTTAAAACTCCAGTCCCTCAATCACAACAGTCACACATTTTGAGTGCTCAGTAGTGACATGTGGCAAGTGTCTTCTCCGCTGGACTGCACAGAAGTAGAACATTTCCCATCATGAAAAGTTGTATCGGCCTAGCAGAGGTCTGCAAACTGTGGCTCACGAGACAAGTCCAGCCTGCTTTCATTGGAACACAGCCACACTCATTCATCCTTGAATTGCCCATGGCTGCTTTCATGCTACCATGGCAGAGTTGAGCAGTATGACACAGATCGTATGGCTAGCAAAACCTAAAATGTTTACATCTGACTTTTTTATAGAAAAAGCGTGCTAACCCCTAGTCTACATGAACTAAGCTTTTATATCTTTTTTTTTTTTTTTTTTTTTTTTGAGACGGAGTTTTGCTCTTGTTACCCAGGCTGGAGTGCAATGGCGCGATCCCGGCTCACTGCAACCTCCGCCTCCTGGGTTCAGGCAATTCTCCTGCCTCAGCCTCCTGAGTAGCTGGGATTACAGGCACGCGCCACCATGCCCAGCTAATTTTTTGTATTTTTAGTAGAGACGGGGTTTCACCATGTTGACCAGGATGGTCTCGATCTCTCGACCTCGTGATCCACCCGTCTCGGCCTCCCAAAGTGCTGGGATTATAGGCGTGAGCCACCGCGCCCGGCCCAAGCTTTTATATCTTTTTAATGCAAGATACTTTCCCCTGGCATGATGGCTCATGCCTGTAATCCCCCAACACTTTAGAAGGCCAAAGTGAGAAGATTGCTTGAGGCCAGGAGCTTGGGACCAGCTTGGGTAACATAGTAAGACCCCCATCTCTACAAAAATTTTAAAAAACTTAGCCCAGTATGGTGGCACATACCTGTGGTCCCAGCTACCTGGGAGGCCCAGATGGGGAGATCACTGAAGCCCGAGAGTTAGAGGCTGCAGTGAGCTCTGATCACACCACCACTCCAGCCTGGGTGACAGAGCAAGATCCTGACTCAAAAGAAACCCAAACAACAACAACAAATACCTTAAACAACTTTAGGAAGTTGACTGGGATGTCTTTGTGGTTTTGAATTATCAGTTTTCTCATACATGTTTTATGACATGTAATTATCTCAACAACACTTCAAAGCATTTAAAGATAATGGTCTTTAATCTCTGTAACAGAAAGGTGAAATATTAAGTTCTTTAGCACTAGGAGAGTTCTTTTTTTTTTTCTTTTTTTGAGATGGAGTTTCATTCTTGTCACCCAGGCTGAAGTACAATGGCACAGTCTTGGCTCACTGCAACCTCCACCTCCCTGGTTCAAGCAATTCTCCTGCCTCAGCCTCCCAGGTAGCTGGGATTACAGGCATGTGCCACCACGCCTGGCTAATTTTCTGTTTTTAGTAGAGATGGGTTTTCACCACGTTGGTCAGGCTGCTCTCAAACTCCTGACCTCAGATGATCTGCCCACCTTGGCCTCCCAAAGTGTTGGGAATACAGGTGTGAGCCACTGCTTCCAGTCAGCACCAGGAGAGCTCTGATCTTACTTAAGGAAAGTTCAAGGTCACGCACAGTGGCTCACGCCTGTAATCCCAGCACTTTGGGAGGCCGAGACAGGAGGATCACTTGAGGCCAGGAGTTTGAGTAAAGTTCAGTGAACAATGACTATTGTTTAAAGAAACTGAAGAACAAAATCATATTTCCTTTAAAACTTTTCTTATTGAATATCCAATGTTGCTGGCAAGCATTCTATACCTCCAGAGTTGCTTGAGGTATATGGTATTCTAGATCCCATCTTACAGGAGTTAAGGGAGATTTATGCGTTACTTGTGGACAGGGATGATCCACATGTGAAATCATGCTTCCAGCGTGGTAGATGCTGCCATTGAGACTGGTAGGAAGTGGGGTGGGAGCCTAGAGGAAGAAGTAACCCACTCTACAAAGATGGTGACCTCTGGACTGGACTTTGAAGGAGGGATAGGAGTTTTTCAGGCAGAGACGGAGAACTGCGTGAGCAAAGGCAAAGGTAGGAAAGTGCAAAGCTTGTTCGAGGCCCGGGAAAAGGCTCTGAGCTCCTGCAGCAGGGACCTTGGGTATAGTGGGGAGTGGCTGAGAATGAAACTGGAAGTGGGATGGGGGTCTCAGGTAGCTGGTAAGGCCTTGGCCGTCAGAGCAGGACGTTGGATGGGAGCTGCTAGTCTCAGGGCCTTCTCTCTCCTCAGGCCGGAGTCCCTCTGAAGAACCAGGAAGTGGAGGATGTGGTGATCTATCTCAGCTCTCTTGGGAAGCACAACACCATCACCATGGATATCCTGGCCAAAACCTATAAGCAGTGGTCTATGGCTCGGCGAAGGAGCAGCCTGGCCACTGCCAGGGAGCGTGCGTACCCCTCCCCGTCCTGTGCTTCCACCTTCCCGTCCTGGGAGTGAGCATGGTGTAGGCAGCCTTGGCTTCTTTTCCAAACTCACTTCCTCAATGTGCTCCCCAGTTTGGCTGACTGTAGTTTGGTCAAGTCTCTGGAAATTTTCAGGCTGAGAGATCAACTCATTTCCTTGAGTGCCCAGCTACCACTGTGTCCATTCAAAGACAAAGAAGTCCCAGCCCTTTTACTTAGAGGAGGATGCTCAGCCCACCAGAGCCTACCTAAGAGACTGAGAACTGACCCAAATGGCAAGCCTTTCCAGAGACACTTATGTTATGGGGGTCCAAGGCCTCCTCACTATTAATCCATAGCTTATTGATAAAATTCTTGTTCAGAACCAGAGTTAGCATGTGTTTAGAGTTTACTGGAAAGTATATTTGGGTATTCTGTTATCAGGCGTATTATGGCTGGGTTTCTGTGAACAGTTGTAAAGGTTGTGCACAGCTCAAGTTCCATCTGCCAAGCAGTATTCTTGTAGGGCCACATTTGTCCAGACAAGGCACAGAAGCAAATTAGAAATGGACTTGCTAAAGCTCTGGCTGTGAATTTAGTCTACAACACAAAGCTGCATTGTATAATATTTCTCTATATGTTAGTGCCATTCTTGTTGTAAACAAACAAAAAACCAAAATAATTACAACTACCCACCCATTCCAGCACCCTCCTCAAATATAGATACAGCTTTGTTTTTCTAAATGAAACAAATCTTGCTTTGTTTCCACCCACCAGCTTGGCAGGAATTTAATCTCACACATGACTGGGGCCTCCTTGTCCTCCCTAAGTCACATAGGAGCTCTGGAGGAGGAAGTGGAGAGGGGTTTCCTTACAATGGTAATAACGATCCAGGGCGAGGCCATTGGAGTTCATGGTCACATCAAGTGGAGTCACTCAGCCTCTTCATTGGAGTGGCTCATTTGGGGACAGCAGGCAGCTCAGAGCACATGTTCCTCAGTCCCCCAGGAGATTTTCAATGTCCAGTCTCCAGCAGCTGCCCTGCAGAGTCGCCATCGCCTCCCAAGCAGGGTCTCTGCCTCTCTCAGAGGTCAGGGAATCTTAGCACCCCAACAGTCACCTCCTGCATGTATTACCACCCCAACAGTAGTAATCTTTACATTCAGCACATTTTTAAGGTCACCTCGAGTCGGGCATGCTCTCCCTCTATCCTGTTTGTTCCTTTTTGTTATAAATTACCAAGCTCATCACTATCTGTGTAGCTGGCTGTGAGTCATTTGAATGACCCCCGTGTGCTGTGATGCACATTCACAGCAGAGGTATTTGGGGGCCTGTTATTTCCCAGAAGGTAAACACAAAGCCAAGAAGCAGACATTTGCTCTCATGATGCTATTTTTGTATCATCACTGAGTTCTTTTTCCCTGGGGAGCAACAGCGGGTTAGATAGGTAGACTTGAGTGTGTAAGAATTAAAGAAAGAGAGGCCGGGCGCGGTGGCTCAAGCCTGTAATCCCAGCACTTTGGGAGGCCGAGGCGGGTGGATCACGAGGTCGAGAGTTCGAGACCATCCTGGTCGACATGGTGAAACCCCGTCTCTACTAAAAATACAAAAAATTAGCTGGGCATGGTGGCGCGTGCCTGTAATCCCAGCTACTCAGGAGGCTGAGGCAGGAGAATTGCCTGAACCCAGGAGGTGGAGGTTGCGGTGAGCCGAGATCGCGCCATTGCACTCCAGCCTGGGTAGCAAGAGCGAAACTCCGTCTCAAAAAAAAAAAAAAAAAAGAATTAAAGAAAGAGAAAAGAAACATGAAAGGTGGCTCAGCAGTCAAGACAGGTTTATCTTCGAGAAAACAAACCTCAGAGGGGCTTCTGGTTGAATTAGGTCAGAGCCACACTCTCTTACAGACTACAAGTTTTTAAGGATTCAGGGTAGGGGAGTTTATCAGTGGCTTAGGCTGCTTCTGTGTCTCTTTGTTGTGCTTATCTGGGAGGGAGAGTTGTGTGTCTGTCCCCATACATCTTTCTGTAGCTGCAGGGGTACTCCCCAGAGTCTGCCTTTAGCTTCCCTGTCTTAGTGCACCTGAAGGGAAAGGAATGTGCTTCTTAAGGCCCACTGTTTTACTGGGACCCACTGCTTTACTGGGACCCACTGTGTGAGCATGAAGTTCGCAGTTACCCAAGAGACCTTCCCCCACCTCCCTCTGTGCCCAAGCTGTCTTATCTGTGTTTTACTGTCTGCTCTTTCTGGCCGCTTATAGTTAGAAGAGAAGAGATTTCCTTGAAATGCATGAGGCCAGAAAGGGAGCTGGAACTTAAGTGGCGGTGTTTGTCTGAGATGACGGTCCTGCTGCTCTGTCAGGGTGTCTTTCACTTTGTCTAAAGAGGCAAGAGCTTGAGCATCTTGGCAGGGATGCCTTCTTCCAGTAGTTCTTCTTGCAGTCGCTCTTTTTCAGTCTTGCAGAATGATCTCAGTTTATCCTTCACGTCCCCAGAGGTCAGGGTTGCTATTCCTGCTTTATGAGGAGGAAGCTGGAGCTCATAGAGGCTGAGCCACTTGTTCATAGCCTCAGTAGAAGCTGGTAAGGTCAGGATACTACTTCAGCTTGAGACAATGAAGGTCGGAACCAGGCCAGGGACAATGGGATTCTTTCATTTCTTAGCATCTTTGTTGAGCACCCACTATGTGACACTTCCAGAAACTGGGAACACAGTAGTGAACACAGTAGTGAACCAGCTTTTAATGAGCTTGCACCTAAAGGTCTAGCGGTCAGGGAAGGCCTCTCTGAGGAGCAGACATCTGAGTGATTAACAGGAACTAGTCTTGGGGAAAGCACATTCTAGGCAGATGGAACTGCAAAGGCAAAGGCCCTAGGGCAGGAAAGCTTGCAAGAGATAGAAGGTGGTCAGGGTGGCTGGGTGGAATGGGTAAGGGGTGAACAGTACACCATGGACCAGGTAGGAAGGTAGCTGAGGCCAGATCGTGCAGCAGGGTCTTGTAGCCCAGAGAAAGGACTCTGGGTTTTGGTCTAAGTGCTGTGGGAAACCAGGATAATGAGGTGATCTGGTCTGTCTCTTTATCTATCCACATATATATTCAGCAATGGGGCCTCATTATATTGCCCAGGCTGGAGTAAGTGGCTATTCGCAGCTGTGATCATAGCTCAAATCCTGCAGCCTCAAATTCCTGGGTGTAAGTTATCCTCCCACCACAGGCTCTCGAGTAGCTGGAACCACAGGCATGCCACTGCACCCTGCTCTCTATATTTTGGGGGGACAGAGTTTTGCTCTGTCATCCAGGCTGGAGTGCAGTGGCACAATCTCTTCTCACTGCAACCTTTGCCTCCCAAGTTCAAGCAATTCTCCTGTCTCAGCCTCCTGAGTAGTTGGGACTGCAGGCACACACCACTGCGCCCAACTAATTTTTGTATTTTTAGTAGAGATGGGGTTTCACCATATTGATCAGGCTAGTCTCGAACTACTGCCCTCAGCTGATCCACCCACCTCGGCCTCCCAGAGTGCCCTGCTCTATATTTTTTAAAGATCCGATTTGCTGCTTGGTGAAACAGGGTGACAGAGGATGAGAGTGGCTGCCGGAGGGCTGGGGTTAGTGCAGTGTGGGAGGCCATTAGTGGAGATGGCGAGGAGGGGCACATCCACGGTACGGCTCAGGTGGGCACTGCCCAGATGTGTGGGCAGGGAGCAGAAGGGTGGCCTGGTATCTGCTGGTTGACACTGGATAACTGCTTGGCGGGCACCCTCTTAGTCCACCTCCCTTCATCTCTTCCCTCCTACTCTAGGTCATATCTTGGCCAAGCACAAAGGTTCCCTGAAGAGTCTGCTCAAGAAGCAGGAGGTAGATTCAGCCCCACAGCTTCCCAAGGTGGACCTGCTGACGGTGCCTGCAGTCGACACGCAGATGGAGGCGCGGCCCATGACCCTGGAGGAGATGGAGGAAGTGGGCAAGCGCTACCGCGAGCAGCAGCGACAGCTCAAGGTACCCCCCAGCCCAAGGAGGGCACAGGCCTTGGGGACTGGAGCAGCTGGGGTTCAGGTCACCGCGGCAGCACCACCTGCTGGCTGCAGAACCCTGGGGAGGGAGGTCTTCACCTCTACAGCCACCCGCTCTTCACATCTCTCAGCTGTAAAATCAGAACAATACCTGCCTCATGAGGTTTTTGTGAAAATGTACTAAGATTCTCTTTCTTTTTTTTTTTTTTTTTTTTTTTTTTTTTGAGACGGAGTTTCGCTCTTGTTACCCAGGCTGGAGTGCAATGGCGCGATCTCGGCTCACCGCAACCTCCGCCTCCTGGGCTCAGGCAATTCTCCTGCCTCAGCCTCCTAAGTAGCTGGGATTACAGGCACGCGCCACCATGCCCAGCTAACTTTTTGTATTTTTAGTAGAGACGGGGTTTCACCATGTTGACCAGGATGGTCTCGATCTCTCGACCTCGTGATCCACCCGCCTCGGCCTCCCAAAGTGCTGGGATTACAGGCTTGAGCCACCGCGCCTGGCCTAAGATTCTCTTTCTAAAAGTATCACGTCCCTCTCTTCCTATTCTTTAATTATGACTTTTCATCCTGAGACCAGGCCTGCATTTTCATCACAGCTGGAATCCAGGCACCTGGCACAGGGCCTGGCACTGGGTAGACTCTCCAGAAATACATGGCAAGTGAAGGAAGGAAGGACTGATAGTATGAATTAGCTTGTCCAGTAAACATTTATTGAGAGCCTACCACATGCCAGACACTATTCTGGGTATTGTAATAAGCGTAACAGCCCCTGCCCCTAGGAAGCTGACAGTCTAGCAAGGGAGGCAGACAACATCAATACAATAATACATATAAATATTCATATATAATACAGGCTGGGAGTGGTGTCTTGCACCTGTAATCTTAGCGCTTTGAGAGGTCAAGGTAGGAGGACTGCTTGAGTCCAGGAGTCCGAGGCCATCCTAGGCAATATAGGGAGATCCTATCTCTACAAAAAATTTAAAAAGTTAGCCCGGCATGACAGCATGTGCCTGTGGTCCCAGCTACTTGGGAGGCTGAGGTAAGAGGATTGCCTGAGCCCAGGAGGTTGAGACTGCAGTGAGCTAAGATCACACCATTGCACTGGGGTAAAGAGCATGACCTTGTCTCAAAAAAAGAAAAAAAGATTATATACAGGCCAGATGCAGTGGCTCATACCTATAATCCTAGCCCTTTGGGAGGCCAAAGTTGGAGGATCACTCGAGGCCGGGAGTTTGAGACCAACCTGGGCAACATAGCAAGGCCCCGTTTCTACATGAAAATTTTTAAAAATTAGCCAGCATGGAGTCATGTGCCTGTGATTCCATCTACTGAAGAGGCTGAGGCCAGAGGATGGCTTGAGCCTGGGAGGTCAAGGCTGCAGCGAGCTATGATTGTACAACTGCACCCCAGCCCAGGCTACAGAGTGAGACCGTGTCTCTAAAAAATAAACATATATATAATAAAAATACATATTTGTATTTATACCTATGATATTTTTATATTTGCACATATAATAAAATGGTAGATATTGCTAAGTGCTATGTCAACTTAAGATTTGATTCAGTTGCATGACAAGAAAACCCAAAATGTTTGAGCAGGGACCAGCAAAGTTCCCCTGGAAAGGGCCAGAGAGTAAACATTTTAGGCCTGGCGGGCCATCTGTTGTCTGTTGCAACTGCTCAGCTCTGCTGTTGCAGCAGAAAAGCAGCTGCAGACAGCATCTAAACAAATGAGAGTGGTGGCGCTCCAACAAAACTTTATTTATGAAAACAGGTGTTGGGCCAGATTCGGCCCATGGGCTGTTTGCTCTTTGCTGATCCTCGTGTTAGAAGCTTTAAAATATAGGGTTTTTTTTTAAAAAAAAAAAAACAAAAAAACAAGAAGGTGGTGGCAGCCAGCAAAAGCAGCTACCTGCTCCGCCAGCCTCCTCCGACCTTATCTCATGACTTTTATCTCAAGATCACAGATGGCTGCTCCTAATTTAAATTCCCATGCAGCCAAACACTCAGCTATCATTTTTCTTTTCTTTTTTAGAGACAGTATCACTCTACTGCCCAGGCTGGAGTGTACTGGCTTGATCTTGGCTCACTGCAGCCTCAATTTCCCAGGCTCAAGCCATTCTCCCACTTCAGCCTCCTGAGAAGCTAGGACTACAGGCGCGCACCACTATGCCCAGCTAATTTTTGTATTTTCTATAGAGACAGGATTTTGCCATGTTGCCCAGGCTGGTCTTGGACTCATGGGCTCAAGGGATCCTCCTGCCTTGGTCTCCCAAAGTGCTGGGATTGCAGGTGTGAGCCACCTTGTGGTCCTGCGAATGTCGTTTTTCAATAGGACGCCTCTAGGGCGTGTGTACTGTGTTTTACTGTATATATATTACACAATCATGTGTGCACGCTGCACACCCATCTACAGGGCTGTGACTTCAGAACCTGAGCTTCCAAACCTGAAGTCAGTTGAAGTCTTCACCGACTTCAGAATCTGAACTGCAGCCCCACTGGACATTGGTTGCCATCACCCCTCATAGGGACCTTGTAGGGGAGAGGTTGATGAGGCACTGCATCTGCCTTCTGACCAGAAGGGACACAGGCAAGAGAAGAGTGAACCCCCCTCTGCTTCCTTCACAGCTCACGATCCCCTCCATCCAATACACGGAGCAGTGCCGCATGGTGCGCTGTGGGAATCAGCACTTTGACGAGCACTGCCTCCCATCCACCATCCACGGGGACATGAAGGAGCTCATCGACTCAGCCCGCAGGCACACCTTTCTGGTCTACCTGCAATGCTGGAAGCTCTGTGAGTCCTATGGCATCCCGCTGACGGAGGACATCCTCATGAAAGGTAAGGGCCTGGGTGGCTGGCTCTAGGAAGATGCCAAGGGGACCCCAGAGCTGGGACAAAGGTGATGCCACCCAAGGTACCCATGCAGCCATTCAAGCCAGTGTGGTCTCTGGTGGGGACATTGGGAATAAGGCAGAGTGGGGGCATGGAGGAGAGGAGGAGGAGCCCAGTCTGTTTTGCTGCTAGATGGGATTTCTAGAACACAAGGCTTAGAGGTCTGGATTCTGGAACCCTGAGCTTGGTGAGCCAGAAGCTCATTCTAGAGTAGAAAGCTCCAAGGACAGGAGTTCTGAGTGAGAAAGCCCTGAGGTTGAACATTAAGGAAGAGGGAGGTTTGATAGAAACGATAACTGCTGTCAAAACAAAGCCTTTCTCTAGGCCAGGCTGTTGCTTGGTTCTTCTGTAACAAGGAGTATGGTGCAAATGCACCCAGAGACAGGACTGGCTGAGGCCCTTTGAGCAGAGAGCACTCAGACTCCGCCCTGAGATTTCCACACTGCTTTTGCCCTCTGCTTGGGTGGAGAACGTGTTTTCATACATTCAAGCTATTCTGAGCCCACTGCGTCTCTGTGGGCGGGGGGGGGCGACCATTTCTAATAGGTGGGGGTAGAGAAGGGTTCAGCTCCTAGATGACAATTTAGCAATGTCTGCATTCCAAACTTATGAATTGGTAAATATAAATTTGTTTTGTTTTGAGACAGAGTCTCACTCTGTCACCCAGGCTGGAGTCTAATGGCGTAATCTTAGCTCACTGCAACCTCCAATCCCAGGTTCAAGCAATTCTCCTGCCTCAGCCTTCCGAGTAGCTAGGACTACAGGTGCACACCACCACGCATGGCTGATTTTGTATTTTTAGGAGAGACAGGGTTTTACCATGTTGGCCAGGCTGGTCTCGAACTCCTGACTTCAAGTGATCCACCCACCTCAGCCTCCCAAAATCCTGGGATCACAGGCATAAGCCCCCACACCTGGCCTGGTGAATGTATAAATTTAATGGGCAGCATCCTCTCTGTGCTTTACAAACATGAAGGAGCAAGCTGTACCTGGAGGCAGAGGTTTTCGCCTAGGAACCGCTACCTAGGGAGGAACTGTGGCCATACTGGGAAATGCGGCTTTCTGAGAAAGGAACACATCACACAGGCAGTGGTGTGACTTATGTGAGAACTAGACTTTACAGTCACAATGGATTATTACCATCTTTTTCCCAAGAGGGAGGGAAACAAATGCTAAATGTGTAGGCCCTGGGGTCTTCTTCAATCACTTTGCTAGGGCTGCCATAACAAAACACCAGTCTGTGGACTGGGTGGATTCCACAACAGGAATTAATGTTTTCACTGTTCTGGAGGCTGGAGGTCCCAGGTCCAGATGCCAGCAGGGCTGGTTTCCAAGGCCTTCCAGGCCTCTCTTCTTGGCTGGCAGATGACTGCCTCCTTGCTGCCTCCACAGGGTTTTTTCTCTGCACGTGCACACCTGGTGTCTCTCTTGTGTGTCCACATTTTCTCTTATAAGGACACCAGTCAGATTGGATTAGGGCCCACCCATGGACAGCCTTGTTTCAGCTTGATCACCTCCTTAAAGACTTTATCTCCAGGCTAGGCACAGTGGCTCACCTCAGTAATCCCTGTGACTTACCCCAGAAATCCCAGTACTTTGGAAGGCCAAGGCAGGAGGATAGCTTGATCCCAGGAGTTCAAGGCTATAGTGAGCTATGATCATACCACTGCACTCCAGCCTGAGTGACAGAGTGAGACTCCGTCTTAACAAAACAAAACAAAATCTCCAAATAAAGTCACATCCTTTTTTTTTTTTTTAAACCTCAACTGTCACATTCTAGCAGGGTAAAATGGCCCACGCCTGTAATCCCAGCACTTTGGGAGGCCAAGGCGGATGGATTGCTTGAGCCCAGGATTTCCAGAACAAGCTGGGCAACATCACAAAACCCCATATCTACAAAAAAATACACAAATTCATCAGACATGGTGGCATGTGCCTGTAGTCCCAGCTACTCAGGAGGCTGAGGTAGGAGGATCGCTTGAGCCCAGAAGGTCAAAGTTGCAATGAGCCGAGATCACACCACGGCATTCCAGCCTAGGTGACAGAGCAAGATCCTTTCTCTTTCTCTTACACACACGTGTGTGCACGCACACACACACACACACACACATATCACATTCTAAGGTACTAAGGATTAGAATTACAACATACGAATTTTGGGGAGACACAGTTTGGCCCATAAGAAATGTGTACAGGGGAATGTGGTCAGAGGCTGTCAGGAACACAGGCAGGCAACTTCAGTGGTCGTTGTCTCCCACACATGCTGCCTGGGCTGGGAGGGCAGAGCCAGAGGGAGAGCCTGCAGCTCTGGCTGCTGACTTTTCACCGAAACGTCTCTCCTTCCTCCTTCCTTGGGGAGCCTCACATTTCCTGATTATTTACCCCATGGTCTTATGCAGTAGTAGAGCTGCAGCTCTCTTCTAAAATGCAGGCTGGCTTGCCATGCGCCCTGGACTGCTCACTATAGTTCAAGGCTATAGTGAGCTATGATCATACCACTGCACTCTAGCCTGAGTGACAGAGTGAGACTCCGTCTGGAGGCACACAGGTTAGGTCTTTCCCTGTGTGCCTCCTTTGTCTGTCCTCACCAGAACATTGAGCCACTGTTTTTTTTGTTTTGTTTTGTTTTTTGTTTTTTTTTTAGAGATGGGGTCTTGCTTTGTTGCCCAGGCTGATCTCGAACTCCTGGGCTCAAGTGATCCTCCAACCTCAGCCTCCCAAAGTACTGGATTATAAGCGTGAGCCACTGCATCCTGCTTTGGACCACTGTTGATTCTCTCCACCCCTGGTTTTTGCTAGCTCCTGGGTTCCTACATGGGTGAGCTTCAGCTGTCTGCAGGATCTCACATTCACGGGCACGTGGAGCATCCTATGGCTGGGACTAGGCCCTAATCCATCTCTGACCACTGTCTTGGCCGCTGTCTATTGGGTATCTTTATGACAGAGGCCTATCTCCTGTAGGTAGAGAGGCTCAGCTATCAGGACTTCCAGCTCTGAGTTCTAGACGAGACACTGGTGACACAGACTCCAGGCCTCAAGCTCAGGAGCCAGAATTCTAAACAAGGTCTCCCCTCCCTTGTGAATACAGCTTTATTGGCTTTCCACCCTGGTTTTGGCGATAATGCTTGCTCATTTGAATTTTTTGAAAACATAAAAATCAAAATTCCCCCAGCCTAAGTTGGCCATTGTGAATATTTTAGTGACCATCCTTTCACAAATCTCTTTTTCTCATTTACAGAAAATTATTTACAGAACTCATTTTAAAATCAAACTTTTTTTTTTTTTTTTTTGAGATGGAGACTCACTGTATCGCCAGGCTGGAGTGGTGCAGTGGCGCAATCCTGGCTCACTGCAACTTCGGTTTTCTGGTTTCAAGCAGTTCTCCTGCCTCAGCCTCCCAGGTAGCTGGGATTACAGGCATGCTCCACCATACCCGGCTAATTTTTCGTATTTTTAGTAGAGACGGGGTTTCACCATGTTGGCCAGGATGGTCTCAATCTCTTGACCTCGTGATCCACCTGCCTTGGCTTACCAAAGTGCTGGGATTATAGGTGTGAGTCACTTTTAAATCATACTTTAGAAAATCATGTATACTTTTTGAAAATATTGATGTTGGGCCGGGTGCAGTGGCTCAAGCCTGTAATCCCAGCACTTTGGGAGGCCGAGGTGGGTGGATCACGAGGTTGAGAGATCGAGACCATCCTGGTCAACATGGTGAAACCCCGTCTCTACTAAAAATACAAAAAAAAAAAAAATTAGCTGGGCATGGTGGCGCATGCCTGTAATGCCAGCTACTCAGGAGGCTGAGGCAGGAGAATTGCCTGAACCCAGGAGGCGGAGGTTGCGGTGAGCCGAGATCGTGCCATTGCACTCCAGCCTGGGTAACAAGAGCGAAACTCCGTCTCAAAAAAAAAAAAAAAAAAGAAAATATTGATGTTACATATCGCCCCTTCCCTCTCCTTCCTTCTCACCTCCACAGCCCTTTCCAACCCCCAAATAACCAACACTGACTAGCTAGAGTGTAACTTCCATCACTTTTTCTAGAACATAAGATTTCATGTGTTATCATCTTAAGATGAGCACTGCTCAATAGTTGCAGGAAGGTGGAGGCCCTGGCTCAGTTCTTTTTATATTTAGCACATCTTAGAAAACTCTCCTAAGGATATCCGTGAGATTAATTCAAACATGGAGAAAACCACCACCAAACAAATCTAAGTGGGCCGGGTGCAGTGGCTCACGCCTGTAATCCCAACGATCTGGGAGCCAGGGTAGATAGGATGGCTTGAGCTCAGGAGTTCCAGACCAGCCTGGGTAACATAGCAAGACTCCATCTCTCCTAAAAATTTAAGAAATTAGCCAGGCATGGAGGTGCATGCCTGTGGCCCTGGCTACTCAGGAGGCTAAGGTGGGAGGGTCGCTTAAGCCCAGGAAGTTGAGGCTGCAGTGAGCCGTGATCTGTACTTTAGCCTGGGTGACAGAGTCAGACCTTGCCTCAGAAAAACAAAACAAGACAGAAAGCAGGTCTAAGTTACCCGAGTGAAGTGTTGATGAAATTCTCCTGCCTCCTCCCAGGACAGCTCAGACCTCTTTGCACCCAGGCCTTGGGTCCTTTGTTGACCTAGTTATGAACCAGCCCCCTCATCGCTAGTCCCCTCAGCCCTATTGTCCCAAGGCCCCTTTCCAGACATCACACTACAGCTGGATGCCATGTCGCCACTGGGGCAGCGGTTCAAGGGAGCCCTCTGCAGTGTTGTTGAAACTACCAGTGAATCTACAACTATTCGACAATAAAAAGTTACTAAATAGATAAAAGAAAAGCTTTTTTTTTTTTTTTTTTGAGATGGAGTCTCGCTCTGTCACCCAGGCTGGAGTGCAGGGGCCCCATCTCAGCTCACTGCAACCTCCGCCTCCCACGTTCAAGCAATTCTCCTGCCTCAGCTCCTGAGTAGCTGAGGTTACAAGTGCATGCCACCACATCCAGTTAATTTTGGTATTTTTAGTAAAGACGGGGTTTCACCATGTTGGTCAAGCTGGTCTCAAACTCCTGACCTCATGATCCATCCATCTTGGCCTCCTCCCAAAGTGCTGGGACTACAGGTGTGAGCCCCTGCGCCCGGCCCAGAAAAAAACTTCTTTATCTTTTTTTTTTTTTGAGACGGAGTTTTGCTCTTGTTACCCAGGCTGGAGTACAATGGTGCGATCTCAGCTCACCGCAACCTCCGCCTCCTGGGTTCAGGCAATTCTCCTGCCTCAGCCTCCTGAGTAGCTGGGATTACAGGCACGTGCCACCATACCCAGCTAATTTTTTGTATTTTTAGTAGAGACGGGGTTTCACCATGTTGACCAGGATGGTCTCGATCTCTTGACCTCGTGATTCACCCGCCTCGGCCTCCCAAAGTGCTGGGATTACAGGCTTGAGCCACCGCGCCTGGCCTAGAAAAAAAGCTTCTTAAATAAAAATGTGAATTGAAAACAACATCAAACATCATCTGACCCCAGTGGCTCAGGGAGGGACGGGCGGTCCGGGGTGATGGCGGCAGATGTTTCTCTTGCTATCCCCAGCCTTGCTGTACCCAGGAGACAAGATCATTTTCCAGAAGGACGAGGTGCGCCCTATCCGGCAGCCGGGAGGCTACTACTCTGACTGGAAGGTCTTTTCTCCAAATGTGGCTCTGCTCCAGTCCCAGGGCGCTGGC
Organism: Saimiri boliviensis; assembly: GCF_048565385.1. Classification (NCBI taxonomy): domain Eukaryota; kingdom Metazoa; phylum Chordata; class Mammalia; order Primates; family Cebidae; genus Saimiri; species Saimiri boliviensis. The sequence continues at coordinate 22,584,033 of NC_133456.1, forward strand.
GAGTCTAAGACTGACAAGCTGAGTTTCGGACCCCCTTTCTCCCTGCCCTGGCCTCCTGCCCCGTTGCCGTCCCTTCAGTGTGGGGACTGGAGGCTGCCATACCTGGGGCTCCATGCCGTGCCCATGTACACGTCCTAGGGCAGCATCCCCCACCTGACTGCTCACTGCAGACTGGCCAGTCCCGAGTCACCTTTGGTGCATGTCTCAGGATCACAGCCTGCTGGCCTCAGCTCCCACACAGCTACCCTCCTGACCCCAGTCCTGTACAATCACAAGGTTTCTGGAAAAGATGAAAAGGAGGGCCTTCTTAGAGAACAGGGCTGGAGTAAGGGCCTTTGCAAATCCCCAACTAAAGGTCAGGGCCCTGCAGAGAACAGCGGGGCAGCCCTTTCTCGGCCCTGCCACCTTGCCTCTGACACCCCCCTTCTCTGGCAAGAGGTGGGCTTGCAGCTCCTGGGAGGAGAAAGGAACATTTCCCTGGGCCCTGTCCCTAGCCCTTCCGGAGACCAGCCTGAGTCCTCTTTAAGAAAATGGCCTCCTTTGGTACTCCAAAGCCTAAGCTTCCCAGATTTGAGTCAAGCAGCAGGTGACAACCCGTGGGCAGCATCAGTGGGTGACTGCAGAGGACCAAGGCAGCATCCCTGCAGAGGGAGGGGCCCAGCAAGGGAGGAGGAGAGCCCAGCTGGCCGGATACCATGAGGTGGAGGGGCCTGGACCTGCCCCTGCCTCTAGACCCCTGCCAGCTGCCCTGTGTGTGGCCAGAATGCCTGCGGTGGGATGCAGCAGGGCCTTGTAGAGATCAGACAGCCCTCTGGTTAAATGGATAAAGCACTTCCCTGAGCCTCAGCATCTTCATGTGTAAAGGGGCCTAGCCGCTCCTACTATAGACTAAGAGGATCAGATGACAAAGAGTGTCAAGATCTTAGCAGTGACAGCACTCCATCAATGATAGTCGTTATTTTACCTTGCTCTGGTCCGGGTAGGCCCGACGCTGTTCTCAAGGGCAGGAATAGGCCCAGGCCTGCAGGTGGGTCCCGGCCACAAAATTGGCTGTGACTGCCTTCCAGCCCCCAGATGACCCAGGAAGTGGCTGGCAATCTAGGAAGGAGATTTTGGTCCATGCTTAGGTAAGTTATAGCTAATAAAGGATAAAGAGAGGTCTCCTAGGTCAAGGAGAGACCGCCACTATTTAGGGTTATGGAAAATTCTGAGGCCAGATGGAGGCTCGATGGAAGAGTGTGGTGAACGATTAGTGATGTCTGTGAGGCTCGGGGTTGTGAGGTGGTGTGGGAGGGGGTTAGATTTCACCGCCTTTGTCCTCAGGGCTGGGTTAAGCTCTGGAGTGGGGAGTGGGAGCCAGGGACCCCAAAAGGATTCAGCAGTGACTTAGGGAGCCTCTCTCATGACTACCCTGAGAGCTCTCTGTTGTCAGCCATGAGAGAACCGAGGATGAGAAGGGAAAGTCACTTGCCCAGGTCACCCGGCCAGATTCTGAGGCTAGGTCCGACTGCCCCAAGCCCACTGTGTTCCCTGGAGCCAGCACGGAGTCAGGGCCCGCCCCAGGTGAAAGACGTTTTTCTTTCAGTGCTCTGCTTTGAGACTTAGAAATGGGCCCACCCCTGCGGCCCCTGACCCACTCCCTAAAGCCCCAGTGGCCTGGATTTCCACTCTCCTCACAAAATGCCTCTCTCTCCTCCACTAGGAAAACGCCAAAGAAAATCAAGAAAATGCAGTTTAAGGAGTTTGAGGAATTTACCAGGTCTGTGGCAATCAGCTCACTCCATAAGGAAGGAAGGTGGGAGGAGGGGCAGCTTCGCCCGAGGCACCTGGGACTCAGTGCTCCTGGCACAACAGCTGGGGCTGGGGCCCTGGCCGGAGAGGCAGCGACAACACCGGGAGGGCCAGGGGGCATTGCTCTGGGGCTTTCCATGTGTTCACTCACCCCAATCCTCCCAACAGTGTCCCTCCTATGAAGGGACACTGAGCACATTCATTTCACACAGGGGGAAACTGAGGCGCAGAAAGGGTCCATGTCCTGCTCAGAGTCACACATCAATGAAGTGGTGGAGTGGGGATCTGAACCCAGCTAGGGTGACTCCAGGGACTGTACTCCAAACACCGCATTAAAATGCCTCCGGATGACATACGGCATACGCTTAAGACTCTGGATTCTAGAGGCGTTGGACAGGGAGTGACGCCTGCACTGGCCGCTTGCTCGGTGTGTGTCAGCCTCTCCAGGCCTCTGGGTCCTCACAGGTGAGGTCGACAGGATAGCAGAGCCGACCCTATGGAACTGTGGGGAGGAGTGAGGCGCTGAAGTGCTTGACACAGTGCTAAATTTCCACTTGGTCCCAGTTAGTGGGCTCTGGGAGAAGCCTCAGCCCTGGCCTGACTGCCATGACGAGCATCCCTGTGTCTTCTTGTTTTCCAGGAAGCTGAAGGCGAAGAGGGCCAGTGGTCTGCAGCAAACGCACCCCAACTCCTTCTGGCCGGGTCACCTTCTGGATAAGCTGCAGCTCTACTTGCCCACTGTGGCCACAGACCGCAGCCTGGCGCTCTTCAGCTGTGTTCAACACCAGCCCCATGTCTACCCAGCCACCTACCACCCCGACCACTGGTGGCCCCTTCGGAACAAGAACTACATGACCCGCGCCTATTTTGATGCCGCCAAGGTGTACTACATCAACTAGAATGGGCCGGATGTTGCTGGACCTGGCCTTCCTGGGCCAGGGGCCAGTGCAGACAGCGGCCCAGAGCCCAGACACAGGAGGAGTGTCAAACAGTCAGACGAAAGAAATCCTTTCAGTGGGATGCCACAGGCCAGTTCCCTCTGGATTCAGTGTCCAGTGTCTCAGACGGTAGATGTGTCCAAGGAAGGACGTGCAGTTTTTGACTATTTCCCTCCCCTGAACTTTCCCCTTTCTAAATAAAGCAGGTTGGAGTTTTTCTCACGTCACCTGCAACCCAGCTGATGTGATTTCTTGCTTAGGAGTTGTAGCGGGGCTGGGGGGTGGGGGGGTGAGCTTGTCCGGGGAATACAGCAGGCACATTCCCTGGGCTGTTCCAGGGATGACTGCAGGCCACCTCCAGCCTCTTGTCCGGAGACCCCAGTAACCACAGGGAAACAGTGTGGGTACCCCTGTGGCCTCCGCTGAGAAGTGAGGAGGCCACAGTGCAGTGATACAGTCTCAGCTCACTGCAACCTCCGCCTCCCGGGTTCAAGCAATTCTCCTGCCCCAGCCTCCCAAGTAGCTTGGACTACAGGCTCACCCCACTACACCTGCTTAATTTTTTTATTTTTAGTAGAGATGGGGTTTCACCATGTTGGTGGTCTCGAACGCCTGATCTCAAGTGATCAGCCCGCCTCAGCCTCCCAAAGTGCTGGGATTACAGGTGTGAGCCACCACGCCTGGCCTTCTCGGTGAGTGTTAATCTGCGTTCCTGCAGGCTTCGTCTGGCCCCATGGTCAGGAGGCCTTTCCTACCACTGCACGGTAGGTAGTATTGTGATAACCTGCTTTTTGCCAGCTAAAATTAACTCTCTCAGACTAAAAGCTGTTCAGGCTTCATGTTAGCTTCTTAAGCCAGACAGACTCCATCTTAGCTTCTTCATTTTAGCTATTTTCCCACCATTAAGTATGTAACTAGAGTAGGTAGCTGGGGCAGGCTGACACCGGGCACCTCCAGGAATGCATCTGTTAATAAGAGGCCAAATTAAGTGGTACCAGCAGAGCCCGGGAATGCAGGTGCTGTGGAGCCCCCAGAACCCTCATGATCTATAAGTGGGGCATTGTTTTATTTCTCCCACCTGGCAGTTTTATTTCTCATGTCCTAGTTTATCTTTTAACTTTTTGCTTACTCTGCTTCTGTGAAAAATTTACTTCAACTAGGTTCCCCCTCCCCTTTAAAACTAAAGTATAAAAGACCACCTAACTTTTTCTTAGGGGCCGAGAGAATTTTGGGCGTTAGCCACCTCTTGGTCACCGGCATAATAAAGGACTCACAATTCAATCTCAGAGTGTGGCGCATTCCTTAACTTGCTTGGGTACAACATTTTGGAGGCCCCAGTGAGATACTGTATTTTTTGTCGCCACCGGGTGTAACCGGGCTCATTCTGGCCTTCCCCAGATGAACCTGTAGAGGCGCCCCCTGAGATTTTTCAGGGACCTGTAGCCCACTGCTGTCTGGAGGGAAACGAATTGACCACCGGAGTGCTCGCCAAATTCGGTTCCTGCATCCTCTGTCTCTGGTCCCAGGAAGGTAAGTTAAAAATCTGACTCTGTCTCTGGGAGGGAATCGGCCCTGACGAGTGCCTTCCCTCATAACTTTGTCAGCACTCCAGAATGCTGGAGGACAGAGTCCTGGTTTCTGTTAGCTCTGCCAGCACTCCAGTGTGCTGGAAGGCAAAGTCTCGGTGTCTCTTAGTGTCTCTGGTTTCTCTCTCTCTTTCTTGTTCAATTTAGAGTGGGCTCTATCTTAAAACGAGTATAAAAAGTGCAGTAAACTCTGTGTAAGTGGTGAGTGCATGTGTGAGTGAATGGGGAGTTCAAGGGCGTGCCCTTGAAATTCCAGTTTGTAGCTCCACAGCAAAAGCTGCAGAGCTCAGAGCTCGAGAGGGCTGTTACCTGCGTTTCCGTGGCTATCTCATAAGGCTAATGGCAGTGAGCTCAGCTCGGTCCTAATCAGGGATTTATAACAATCTGCTGATGCTAAGAGGAGCCCAACATCTCCGTCAGGGGAGCGGCCAGGGGGGCATGTGACTAATCCCAACACCGGACTCTCTGTTTGTGTGTCCCAGTGGCTGTTGTTCTGTTTGTAGTCTGCTGAAGTCTGTGTGCCTTGCCGCAGCTATTGGCCAAGGTGGCTAGGGGAAAACTTCTTTAAGGTGCTTAGTACAGATTCCTATCTAAGGAGGTAAAATGCCTCATTTGCTGGTTGGGCTGGCCATCCCAGTCCTGCCTTTTCTGTCAAACACAGATCAGGTGTTGTTACGGGGAAAGTTGTAAAAACATTCGCTAGTCTGTAAATTGTGGCACGACAAAGATTGTTGGCATCTGAATTGTCACACCCCACACCCCAACGACTGGGTACATCTTTTTTCTCAAAACACTGGTGGATTCAAAATAGCCATCCTGCAAACCTCCTTGCCCACCTTTTCTGTCACCCCACAACTTTCCCAATGCCCTTAAACAGGGCACTGTATAAAAAACCTATACCCATAATGCTCTACTTTTCCTAAACACCTACTACCTTCCCACGTGGGTGCTCTCTCATCTTTTAAAAAATTCACATGGCCCTTTTCCTCCTCACCCCCATCCTTCACCCCAAATGTGTCATTCTGTCCAGTCTCTTTAAGAACACCGAAGCAGGGCTCATGCCTGTAATCCTAGCACTTTGGGAGGCTGAGGTGGGTGGATCACCTGAGGTCAGGAGTTCAAGACCAGCCTGGCCATCATGGTGAAACCCCATCTTATAAAAAAATAAATAAATAAAATTAAAACAAAACAAACAAACAAAAAAAACACCGAAGCAGCAGTGCCCAGCCACAGTGGCACACCAGCCGAATTTAAAAGTGCAGTTTTTTCCTGCGGGAGCCCGGGCGGCAAAGCGAGCAAGCACTGCCCCCAGGACCTTTCACTCCTTGCAGGCTGGGAACTTCCCAGCCCCAGGCAAGCCAGAAAAAACAGCGGGGAGGGGCAAGGTACAGCTGAGCCTGCAGGGAACCAGGGAGCACAGTGGCCTGGTGCTTGTTTCTGGCAAACCTCTCCAGCGTTCCCCAGTCCCAGGCAGCAGCATAAGAAGCCTCCCTGGGTCATTAGGCTTCTCCCCATAACTCAAAGCTTAAGAAAACCCTATGTGGCAAAAAGCAGTGGCTATAACATTATTCCTACTTCTTCTGGTTATAATCTTCCTGTTTTTCCAATTCTCCATGCCCGCAGGCTGTAAATACTTTTGTCCATGCTGGGTCTGACATCTCTGCTTAAAAATCCTGTTAACTATTGCTTTCAAAGATGGGAAACTCTTCCTCTCAGCCCCAGTCGCTGAGCCCCCAACAGTATGTTAAAAAAAAAAAAAAATTCTCTTTAGGCTTCTCAGAGGACTACAGAGTCCACCTTTAAAAAGGCAAACTTCAGACTCTCTGTAAAGTGGAACGGCCAAAATTTAAAACCGGTGGCCCTCAGAAGGGTCATTAAACCTCACAACAGTTCAAGCTGTATGGCAGGTCGTTACCAGAAAGCCTGGACATCCTAATCAGTTCCCTTATATTAATCAGTGGTTTAGTTTGGTTCAGAACCCTCCCTTGTGGCTCCAATCTTGCACTGTTCATAACCCCACCTCTAAGGTTCTTCTAAATAAAATCACCTCCTGGCCCCAACCTATTGCTGGATCGGCCCCTTCTGCTCCCCATGTTGCCTTCCTCTGAGGAAGAGGAAAGCTATCTGCACCCATTACCCCCACCTTATAACCCCCCGTTCCCCAAGGATCCCCCACAATTTCTTCAACACCACCTCCTGCAGACCCTCGCCACCTCTACCCCCTAAGCCCTTGTCTCTGGCAGTTTCTCCACCCATTGCCTTACAGCTATGGCCGGTCAGAGAAAGCTACCCGACTCCTCCCCTTAAGGGAGGCACCATCCCCATCAGGCAGTGAGCGTTCTGCTGCTCCATTTTTAGTCTATATTCCATTTTCCACCTCTAACCTGTACAATTGGAGGGCTCAAAATCCTCTGTTTTCTGAGAAGCCCCAGGTCCTAACTACACTAAAGGAGTCTGTGCTCCAGACTCATAGAGTGGGTAACCCCCCATATAGGTAGCGAGGAAGGAGAACTAAGCAGAATCCTGGCACAATTAAGGCCTGAAGAATATCTCAGTTTACAGTGTCACTACTCAGTTACTTCCTTTTATATAATCCTTTATATAATCATATATTAGTTTATAGAATTAGGGCTTGGAGAATATCTCAGTTTTCAGTGTTACTACTCAGTTATTTCCGTATATATATGTATATATGACTACATCTTAGTTTATAATTGGAGGAATATCTAGAGTAGATACAGTATAGAGCGTGAATTAAAGAATAAGCAGCTTATAATTGGAGGAATGCCTAGAGCAGACACAGTACAGAGCACGATTTAAGGGAAAAACAGTTACAACAGAAGAATCCAGGGCCCAGGCGGCAGCGTTCAGTATCGTAAAGATACCTGTTGTATGGCAGGTTTGGGGCAAGAGCCACTCTCCTGATAAAGGAGTTGTAGGACCTTGCTCCATTTCTTGTGGAAGGCTGCCCTCGGAGCGGCAATCGCCCCTTGGTGACTGTGAACTTTATCAGCTCTTGTTACTGTGCTGCTGGAAAAGCATTCCCCTATAGAACTCATTGGAAACTGCAGGCAGGTGGCGTAGACCCTGACAGCTCTGTCACTGCTATGTGACTTAAAGCATCCTCCTATAAATCTTCTTAGCTTGTCCATAGATAGAGGTATTGCACACTGCACCCTCTTCACTGCACACAACCCGCCTCTCAGCCTAGGTGACCTAATAGGGGTGGACCCCTTGTTTTATTGCTCACAACCCTATCATCACTATCCTTAAAGATGACTTCACTCACTGCCCTGCCCCCTTACCTATACACAATAAATACTCACACTTCTGGACATTCAGGGCCTCACCTGACTCCGCTCATAGGTGGCGTGGCCCCTGCAGTCCAGCAGCGTTTTCCTTGTACTTCTGTGTCCTGTCTCTCTATTTCTCGGATCCTGCGCCTCAGCACAGCATAAGGCACATCCCACGACCCTGTGGGTCATTGGCCCTACATCATAGGCCCACCTAGATAATTGCCAGCAACTCCTTCTTACCCTTTTCACCTCTAAAGAGAGGGACTGAATTAGAAGGAAAGCCAAAAACCATTTCCTTAGCTCAGAAGGAAAGCCTAAGGAGGAAGCCCAAGACCTCCTTAAGGCGGCTTTTCATTCTACCTGACCTGAGTGGGACCCCAACACCTCACGGGGAAGGAGGGCTTTGGAAGATTTCCACCAGTATCTCCTTGTGGGCATTAAAGGAGCCTCCAGGAAACCTATGAACTTGTCTAAGACCACTGAAGTTCTTCAGAGGGCCAATGAGTCACTGGGACCGTTCTTAAAATGCCTCCAGGAGGCCTATCAAATTTACACCCCGTTTAATCCGGCGGCTCCTGAAAATAGCCATGCTATAAATTTGGCATTTGTGGCCCAGGCAGCTCCTGACATTTGGAGAAAGTCACAAAAATTGGAGGGTTTTGCTGGAATAAACATTACTCCGCTTTTAAAAGCACCCCAGAAGATTTTTGATAATCGAGAAGCTAAAAAACAAAAGCAGGCAGCTCAAGCCGCTGACAGGGCAGCCGATGGGGCGGGGGAAGACAGGCAAAAATTATAGAGGCTGCCCTCCAGAGAACCAGAAGGGAAAAGCCTCCATCACAGAGCACCAGCCGGAGGACCCGGACCCCTGCCAGAAAAGCCAGAAAGCTTGGTATCAGGTCTCAGCCAAAAAGGCCCGCTTTCTTTCCAGGGCCTACGGCTTGGGATATAAACTAAACCAAGGGAAAAAAGCACTCACCAGTGCTCAAAAGGAGGCCATCTTACAAATCCCCACCCCCGCTACCAAAACACAGGTACATACATTCTTGGGGGCTGTGAATACCTGGGTTCGCAGGAATTGCCAAGCCTCTGTACACCTCTACAGGAGAAAATGGCCCTTTAGTTTGGACTAACACGGAAGAGCAGGCCTTCCAAAACTTAAGGCACTAACTGAGGCCCCTGCTTTAGCCTTTCCAAGCATCTCAAAACCATTTCACTTGTTTGTCCATGACAATCAGGAAGTGGCTAAAGGGGTGCTCACTCAAACCTGGGGGCCACGGCGACGCCCAGTGGCATATTTGTCTAAAAGGCTGGACCCTGTGGCCTCTGGGTGGCCAGGTTGTCTGCGAGCAGTTGCGGCAGCGGCAAGCCTAGTTCATGAGGCTGAGAAGCTCACTCTGGGCCAGAAGTTAACGTTACCGCATCACGTGCTGCAGAGACTCTGCTACGAGGCGCTCCAGGCAGGTGGATGTGTAATGCCCGCATCCTGCAGTATCTGTTTGCTGTTAGATCAGCCTCGCTTAACTTTCTCCCTGACAAGGTGTTTCAATCCAGCTACTCTGCTCCCCGATCCAGACTTCACCACCCCTATCCAAAACTGCCAGGAATTACTAGAAACTACAGAGACAGGTAAACCTAATCTCCAGAACGCTCTGGAAAAGGCAGATGCCACTGTGTTTACAGACAGTAGCAGTTACCTTAAGCGGGGGGTGGGCACGGAAAGCTGGTGCGGCCATCACCACAGAGACCAACGTGCTATGGGCCCAGGCACTGCCAGCTGGTACCTCTGCGCAGAAGGCTGAGTTAATTGCCCTTACTCAAGCCTCCAGTGGGGTAAGGACAAACGTGTCAACATCTACACTGATAGCAGATATGCTTTTGCTACTGTACATGTTCACGGGGCCATCTATGAAGAGCAGGGGCTACTCACCTCAGCGGGAAAAACTTAAAAACAAGGAGGAAGAGGTTTGAGCGCTGCTCAAGGCTGCCTGGCGCCCCCTACAGGTGGCTGTGACTCATTGCATAGGACCCCCGAAGGAAATCCTGCCGCTGCCAAAAGGCAGACTGTGCCCCCGTGAGGCTGCGGTTCTCCGCGTTACACTCCACTAACTCTGCTTCCAGCCATCTCTTTTCCACAGCCTGATCTACCCGACCACCCAGCGTACTCTTCTAAAGAAGAAAAGCAGGCATCGAATCTGCAAGCCAGTACAAATCGGGATGCATGGTGAATCCTTCCCAACACCAGAGTCTCCCTGCCCGGGGCCCTCAGAGAGGCCTTCATCAGCCACCTCCCCTCTTCCACCCACTTGGTAGAAACAAAGTCGGCCCAACTTTTAAGAGGCCGTTTTAAAATCCCACCCCTCCAGGACTTACCTAGCCAAGTGGCCTCCCGACGCACGGCTTGTGCGCAGGTGAAAGCCAGACAAGGCCTGAAGCCTGGGTTGGGCCATCTTCTCCGAGGAAAGAGCCCAGGAAAGAGGTGGGAAGCTGAGTTTACCAAAGTGAAGGCACCCCGGGGAGGGGATAAGTACCTCCTGGTGTTGGCAAACACCTTTTCCGATAGACGGAGGCTTTTGCCACTAAGCACGACACTGCCACTACAGTAGTAAAGTTCTTACTCAACAAAAGTATCCCTCTTTATGGGTTGCCTGTTGCTACAGGGTCTGATAATGGGCCGGCCTTCACCTCGTCCATAGCTCAGTCAGTCAGCAAGGCATTAAATTTTCAGTGAAAACTCCATTGTGCCTACCAACCCCAGATCTCTGCACAGGTAAAACGCATAAATTGTACCTTAAAAAATACTCTTACCAAATTAATCCTGGAGGCTGGTGAAAACTGGACAAGGCTCCTTCCTTTAGCCCTTCTTAGGGTCAGGTGCACTCCTTGCAAGGCGGAATTCTCTCCTTTTAAAATCACGTATGGGAGGGCCCCACCTGCTTTGCCTTAATTAAGGGATACCCAATTAGCAAAAATATCCCAAGCCAACTTGTTACAGTACTTGCAGTCGCTCCAACAGGTTCAAGATATTACCCAGCCGCTTGTCCGGGAAGCACACCCTAATCCAGCTCTTAATCTGGCAGAATCCTGCCACCCGTTCCATCCAGGTAACCTGGTATATGTCAAAAAGTTCCAGAGGAAGGTCTCATTCCTGCTTGAAAAGGACCTCATACTGTCATCCTTACTGCACCCACAGCCCTGAAGGTGGACGGTATTCCTGCTTGGATTCATCACTCGCACATCAAAAAGGCCAACAGGACACAGCAAGAAACATGGGTCCCCAAGCCCTGGTCAGGCCCCTTAAGACTGCGCCTAACTCAGGTGCAGCCATCAGACTGGTTCTTTTTGTCTACTTTTCTTGCCTGTTCCCGGTCGTTCAGCCCTCTGCCCCCTCCTACTCCTTTCTCCTTACTTCTTTTGCAACAGGCAAAGTGTTTGCCAACATCACCTGGAAAGAAAGTACCTCCAATAAAGTTTCTTTTTCAATCAGTTTATGTGTTGTGTTCCCAAAGCCCAGCTGTTCCCTCTAGGACCAGCGAAGTTTGCCCCCGTGGGCAGGAGCGGGACTCGTTAACCTTGCTGCAGGGTTCGGGCACACTGGAAGTGAAAGTGGATGCGGCAGCTCAAGGGGTGCAGAAAAGGGTCTCCAGTGAGTAAATTTCACCTCTGTCCTGAAGACCACCCTGATGCTGCCTGCCGGGATAGTTACAAGTTTTCCTGCCCTTTTTGGTCATGTGTAACCTTGGCTACTTACCCGGAGGTCGGTGGTGGGGGGGGCAACTCGGTCCCCAACCCTTTCCATAGCCCAGACCTCTCATTCTAGACCATGTACCGTGGGAGCCTGTAATCCCATTACTGTAGCTGTCCGTAACCCTAACTCAGTTCAACGGTACTACTGTATAACATGGGGACTGCAACTCTCTATCAAAGGGTTTAATCTTAAAACTCTGTTTACCATTCAAAAGAGGATCCTAATCCCCCGGAGCCCACCCCCAAACCCACTGGTCCCTTAACTAATTTAGAAAACCCTATGTTCCGCCCACACCCAGATAAGGTCAGCCCCATTGGCCCAACTGTCCTATGGCCAGTCCAGACTCCCCGACTCCGGCTGCCACCCCAACACCTCCAGCCCAGCTTAATGTCCATCTTAGGGGGAGTGCATCACCTCCTTAATTTACTCAGCCTAAATTGGCCCAAGACTGTTGGTTATGCCTGAAGGCCAAAACTCCGTATTATGTTGGACTGGGAGTTAAGGTCAAGTTAAATACTGGCCCTCTTCCGTGTCATGCTCATCCTTGCTTCCTTACATTAGGGAATGTTTCAGGAACCGCCTCCTGCCTAGTCAGTGAGGGATAGAACCTATCCGTTTCCCCTTTTCAGGCCACCTGTAATCGGTCTCTGCTTACTTCCCTAACTACTTCAGTCTCCTACCAGGCACCAAATGACACTCGGCTAGCTTGCACCCCAGGCCTCACCCGCATTGACGGGACTAAACCCGAACCTCTCCTGTGTGCGCTAGTTCACGTGCTGCCCCGGGTTTATGTGTACAGGATCAGAGCGACAGCTTCTCATTGCCCCTCCTAAATTTGTGCCCCAGGGTCTGCCAGGGTGCCCCACTCCTAGTGCCCCTTTTGGCTGGCCTCAGTGTGGCTAAGTCAGCAGCAATCGGCACAGCAGCGTTGCTCTGAGGAGAAGCTGGACTAGGGTCCCTAACCCAGCAAGTAGATGCAGATTTCAGAGCTCTCCCATCAGCCATAAATACACGGCATGCCCAGGTAGACTCCTTAGCTGAAGTTGTTCTTCGAAACCGCCGTGGCCTGGACCTAGTGTTTCTCTCCCAACGGGGTTTATATGCAGCTTTAGGGGAAAGCTGTTGTTTTTGTGCTAACCAGTCTGAAGTCATAAAGAATACTCTTCAAAATGTTCAAGAAAATTTAAATAAATGCCAACGGGAACGAAAAATAACACCCCGTGGTACCAAAGCCTGTTTAACTGGAACGCTTGGCTAACACTTTAATAACTGGATTAGCAGGACCTCTTTTTCCCCTCCTGTTGGGGTTAACTTTTGGGCCCTGTCTATTAAATTGGTTTGTTAATTTTGTAAAATGGCACACAGCTTCTGTCAAACTTATGTATCTTGAAACCCAATATAATCCCCTCGCTGTAACTAAGAAATCAATAATTTAAATCCCCAAAAACACAAGTGGGGAATGTGATAACCTGCTTTTTGCTAGCTAAAACTAACTCCTTCTCAGGTTGAGAGCCGTCCAGGCTTTATGTTAGCTTCTTAAGACGGACAGACTCCATCTTAGCTTCTTCATTTTAGTTATTTTTCCACCATTAAGTATGTAACTGTAGTACATAGCTGGGACAGGCTGACACCGGGCACCTCCAGGAATGCATCTGTTAATAAGAGGCTGAGTTAAGTGGTACCAGCAGAGCCTGGGAATGCAGGTGCTGTGGAGCCCCAGAGCCCCCATTATCTGTAAGTTGTACGTCTTTCATGACAGCTTTACCCCTCACACCTGGCACTGTTTTATTTCTCACGTACTAGTTTATCTTTTAACTTTTTCCTTACTCTGCTTCTGTGAAAAATTTACTTCAGCTAGGGTCCCCCTCCCCTTTAAAACTAAGGTACAAAAGACCACCTAATTTTTCTTAGGGGCTGAGAGAATTTTGGGCATTAGCCACCTCTCGGTCGCTGGCATAATAAAGGACTCCTAACTCAATCTGAGTGTGGTGCATTCCTGAACTCACGCGGGCACAACAGCATCTGTGGGTACTGTCGGCTGGCTGGCGCCGGTACAGGAACACGGTGAAGCAGGCAGCCGGGGCAGTGGTTGGAATTTGCATCTGTTGACAGAGTCATACTGTGTAAAGTATTTGGAGAGATTTATTTCGAGTCCAATATGGGTGACTATGGTGACGCAGCCCTCAGGAGGTCCCGAGAACGTGTGCCCCAAGGTGGTTGGCGTGCAGCCTGGTTTTGTACATTTTAGGGAGGTGTGTGTGTCAGGGGCCTGGTCCAGGCCATAGGTAGATTTGACAATCGGTTAAGTTTGTCTAGAGACCTGGGATCAACAGAAAGGAATGCCTGGCTTCAGATAAGGGGTTGTGGAGAGCAAGGTTCTTATTTACGCCGATGAAGCCTCCAGGTATAGCAGGCTTCAAAGAGACCAGATTGTAGCTGTTTCTTATCAGACCTGAAAAGGTGCCATACTCTCAGTGGAGTCTCTCCTGGATCAGGGAAAAGACCTGGAAAGGGAGGGGGATTCACTGCAGAATGTGGATTGACCCCACAAGAGACAGCTTTACAGGGCTATGTGAAAATGTCAAGGAATGTATTTTTGGGTGAAGTACTTCTGTTTCAGGGCCTGCTGTCTGTCCTGTAATGCTACACGAGAGTCAGGTCGGAATTCGGTGTCTTCTGGCTATAAAGTCTGTTTAGTCAATCTTGAAATGTCTTGTAATGCTAATGCTCGTCAGCTGTGCCTGAATTCCACAGGGAGAAGGGCATAACGAGCCAAGTTCGACCCCCGCATTCCCATTATGGCCTGGGCCCAGACTCCCTGAGGAGCCACCCTCTGCTCTACTGAGGTCCCTGGGTGCACCCTTCTGCCAGCCCGTCCTTCCTCTGAAGGCCTTGTGGGCGGTTTCTGAGCTGCAGCCTTGAAGCTCCTCAGCTGACGAGCCTTTGTGCTGACTGCTCCTATGGGGCAAGACGGAGACACCTGCAGCAGGGGTGTTACTCCAGGAAGGCACCCCGTGATTTGGGGGTGTTTCCCCTGAAATGTAAACGATGGACCTGGAATCCCCCAGAGAAGCCAATTCTTACAACAAGCAACGCTGGGCCTTCTCCAGTGGAGTGGGTTTTCCTTACAGTGGGCAGGCGGTGCCGGGGCTGGGAAGGAGCTGAGTACAGTGAGGTTTAGAAAATAACAGGGACAGCTGGATGTGGTAGCTCACGCCTGAAATCCCAGCACTTTGGGAGGTTGAGGCAGGTAGATTAAGAGGGCATGAGTTCACGACCAGCCTGGCCAACAAGGTGAAGCCCTGTCTCTACTAAAAATACAAAAATTAGCTTGGTGTGGTGGTGTGCACCTGTAGTCCCAGCTGCTTGGAGGCTAAGGCAGAAGAATTGCTTGAATCCAGGAAGTGACAGAGCGAGACTCCATCTCAAAGAAAAAAAAAAGAATAAGGACAATTATGTCTCTCATGAATCTTTTTTTTTTTTTTTTTTTTGAGACAGAGTCTCGCTCTGTCACCCAAGCTGGGGTGCAGTGGCACAACCTCAGCTCACTGTGATCTTCACCTCCCGAGTAGCTACCAGCCATTTCCTGGTAGCTCAGGCCCTTCATGCCCCTGCTCAGCTTAAACCTCCAGCAGTTTAAAAGCAATTCAGTGCTTTGAAAACAAAAGGCAATTAAGAGCAATACGCAAGAGACTGGATTCAGTAACAACACAGTCTGTTTCGGGACCACAGAAGAGGCACAGAATCTGAAACATTTTATTTTGAGGGTTTGCATGGGCTCCTGTAGTGCTGCAAACAGGTTTCTTTTAATTGCAGGCGACACCTAAGGAAACAGAATTGACATTGTCATCATCACTACTTCTTTTTTTTTTTTTTTTTTTTTTTTGAGACAGAGTTTCGCTCTGTCACCAGGCGCCAGGCTGGAGTGCAGTGGCACCATCTCTGCTCACTGCAACCTCTGCCTCCCAGGTTCAAGCAATTCTCCTGCCTCAGCCTCCTGAGTAGCTGGGATTATAGGCACACCCCACCATGCCCAACTAATTTTTGTATTTCTTAGTAGAGACTGGGTTTCACCATGTTGGTCAGGATGGGCTCAATCTCTTAACCTCGTGATCCACCTGCCTCAGCCTCCCAAAGTGCTGGGATTACAGGCGTGAGCCACCACACCTGGCCTATCACCACTTCTTATCAGTTGTCAAAGATGACTGTGGGCTTCGTTCTGTATGGACCCACTGACTGCTTCTCACCTAAGCCCCAGAACCACCTATCAGGCCAGGAGAACCGGACGTGAGCCATGGGCAGAAAGTCTGCCTGATGCACAGCCAGGTCTGAGTCGTTCTAAGATGCTCTAATCTATGCTGCTTGAGAAGTCTCCTAATAAATTTCTCTTGAGAAATTGCCCACCATTGCCTCTGTCCCTGGCTCCACCTTTTCTCATCAGTAACCTCATCACCTCACCAAATGGAGCCATTCAGAGGGCAGACAAGAGTCAGACCGCTCCTCCCAATGAAGGCCTTGCTTTCACTCTAAAATGGACCATGATGGGTAGATGAGTGAGTCAGGGGAGGATCCTGGCACAGCTCGTAATCCTCTCGGGGATGGATTTCTCTGCAGGGAACAGGGAGCTACTGAGCTGGAGAGGAGGAGTCGAGCCACAGAAGGGGCAGCATCAGCTGCTTCTGCCAGCCTCAGGCTGGCCACCTTTCTCACTGGCCTGGCTAATTCTTCACACCCGCCAACACCAGAGAGAGAAGTAGTGGGTTGTGGGAGGTAGAGGCAGAGAAGGGAGGTAAAAAAACCCGGCCCTGAAATGGCTCTTGCAGTCTGGATCTGGAAAGCACAGATGGTGCTTTCTGCCAAAATACCACTCAGCAGGTTTGAAATGTCACACAGGTGCGTCTCCACATCAGCCATGTGTCTGAGCCTGTGGCGCTGGTCAGAGGCAGCTCAGCCCAATGGCAGGCACTGAAGCTGTCACGTTCACACTCATCCCCGGTGCCTGTCACCTCGCTGGCACAAAGCTGGTGATCAATAACAATTTTCTCAATGACTGAAGGAAGGAACACGTGGAAAGGCCCTCGATGATTCTCTGGCTCAGGGAATTCGAGGTTAAGTTGCCTGACTGCCAGCCCAGTGTTCCTTCCATCATGGGGGCAGCCTCTCTCCACGTAAACACCAAAGGGTCCCTGTACCCACCCGCGTGTCCCAGGGCTCAGGTGGGGCCCCAGCCCATGAGGCCTGCTTTCCTCTCACCTCATCCCAGCGCTGGGTCTCCACGTGCAGCTGCACCAGGGACTTGAGGTCACCCATCTTCAGGTAGGTCTCGGCAGCATAGCCGGGGCTGTCCAGCTTCTTGAGGTAGGTGGCGCACAGCAGCAGGGGCTCGCGCTCAGCCTTGTCCAGCTTGCGGGCGATGTCCATCAACCTGGAGAGGGAAGGGGCAGGAAGGAGAGGGACCCCTGTGAATAAGCCGGACGGAAGGAAGTGGCTGGGGGGCTCTGGGTCTTGTCAAGGGCAGGCCGTATCTCCATTCATTCTGCAGTCCCCAGGGTTGAGACCGTGCCATGGCCCCTGGGAGCTGCTCAGTGGGTAGTTATTAAGGGAGTGAATACACACTCCAAAAACATCACCAGCAACCAGGAGGAGTGGCCTCTACAGGATACTGTCAGCTACCTCATGTGTCTTTCTCGGAAGTCACTGAGCTATTTAGCCGGACGTAGAAACAAATATCTCCTAATCCCTAACCAAGTACCCAAGATGGTGCCATGAGCTTTCCCAGGTGTGAAATCAGAATCTTCACCACCCTAAGAAGTAGGCATGATTACTTCCATTTCTTTCCATCTTACAGATGAGAAGACTAAAGTCTGGGGGGGAAGTGAAGCACCCAGCCCATGACTAAGCAGCCAGGAAGTGGCCCAGTGCTCTTTCTACCACTGGTACAGGAATTCTTACAGCAAAGTGGAAGCCAAGGCGTGAGAATTCCTTAATGAGTGCCCTCTAAAGGAAGAGGGATGTGTGGGGTCTGCTTTGAACTCTAAATACAGGCAATCTCTGTGTCTCCCAAAGAACCCAGTCGCTCTCACATGTGCGTTAAATATTTAGAGAAGCACGATTTGTTCCATTGTCAGTCAAAGACAAGAGGTGACATGTGATGACATTTTGCCAAATGCTTCTTGGGGCAGGGACCAAAACCTACGTGTCAACCCATCCATGGTCGCCACAGATCTCGATGGCCTTGACGTGCTCTCCAGCTGAGATGTACATCTCCACGGCGGCTTTGGGCTCCTTGATATTCCTGGCCCAGTCAGCCTGTTTGGTGATTAGCATCTTTGTTTCTTTGGGGTCTCCAGATCCAAGGAAATCCTGAGGAAGCACAACAAACAAAATCGCTCTGGATCAGGACTTCCCGTGCCAGCATTACATCAGGCTCTTCTAGCAGCAAGGGCGGGCTCCATGTGGCTGAAGCAGGCAACCAGGAGGCAGGTGGGGCCGTCCCTGAGAGGCTGAGTAGGGGGTGTCCCAGGTCTCGGGAAGAGCCATCTTGGGCTGCCCTGCAGGTATTCTGGGGGATCCTGGGACAGCGTCAAGAACCCTGGCCCCCAGTGCTTCATTTGTTCTGCAGCTAAACAATACTTTCTGGACTGTTTGGGGCACTGCACATGAAGTCTTCACGGTGAGGGGTTCACGGTCAGTCTCTCTCTCTCTCACATAGAGTCTGGCAGATACATGACTATTCCTAAACAGCAACGAGAAAACCTGGTGCACAACTCCAAATATCGAGACCTATCATCTGTATTCAGATCATATGGGTGACACCACAGGCTTCAGAGTGGGGCTGAGCATGGGTTCCCCTAAACGTACATAAATAAAATGACATACAGACTTTGCAGGCCCTCCGTGCCCTCCCTGAATCACCAGCACACTAGGAATGCCATTCACAGCTGTTTCCTGAAACATTCTGTGCCCTGAACTAGGGAATCATCACACTGTCTTTGCCCTAGATACTTGCCTGAAACAGATAACAAGCAAACCTCTCTCTGGGTAATTGCTTCTCACCTGAATGGTAAGGGATCCTGTCCTGAGGTCAGGTCTGCAGGGGTGAGGGCCTGATCTGATAATCAGGGAGGGCAGGAGGCCATGGGGGGATTGAGGCGGGGAAGAGGCTCAGGAGAGGACCTGAGAAGGAAGAGAGGGCTGGGGTCCTGGAGGCTCAGGGGTCAGGCCCAGAGCCTGTACTCCTTCGGCCACAGCAGGGGCCCTCTGACGCGGTATGCCCAGCTTCTCTGGGCTGGTCCTAGAAAGTGTAAGAAACCACCTCAGATCATCACCTCTCTTCAGGGTAGTTACCCAAAATGCACACATGGGAGTTTGCCAGAGTTGAGGCAGCTTTGCAGGTGGAGCTTTTCAAAAAGAAAAACTGGGAGCACTTACAGCCAAGGCCTACATTACTGGTAAGAAGGGCTTTGTCTCAGGAATAATGTACCCTGCAGAGTGCTTTGTGTCAGCCTTACCTAGAATTCAAAAAAGCACTCCTTTCCCCATGATTAATGCTCACATGTCAGGAAAGTACAGTCAACTTATGTGACTAAAAACCCACCTGAACAATTAGCTTGCTTTTTTCCCTCATTTGCTTTCAGGGTAATTGTGTAGCTCCTGAGATCATGTTATTAGGTCAGCCTAATATATGATGTTTTAAGAAGGGGAGGAAAGGGCATTGTATACCCTGATGCTGGGGACCCAACAGAAGACAGGCCCCCTGGCTGGCCTTTGGTTCTCCTGGAGCTGACAAAGAGAATGAGCTTGGAAAGCAGCCACTGACCACGCCTAGTTTGGGCCTTTACAGACACACCTCTCCTCTTGGCAGCTGCTACGACACAGATTCTCTATGCCAACACGAAGCTGGAAACCCTGCCTACCTGGCTGGTGAAATCAGGGTGGCAGTTGGGGGAAACAAGTATCCTAGGAGACAAGAGATGTCCTCCAAAGGGACTTAAGCGAGTGCTGAGGGGACTAGGGGTGACTGTGTTAAGAAGGGTTAGAGGCTGAGAGGGAGCCATGAGCTTGTGTTGTCACCCCAAGGGGACCATCCAGGCACAGAGCTCACAGGCTGGGGAAGCCTCCTCCAGTTAAGCAGGATGCTCAAGGAGCGGAGACTTCATTGAAGCTGCGTTTAAAAGCTTCCTTGAAGGCTCAGCAAAGTGGGTTTTCAAAGACTTTTTGATCCCGGAATCTAACGTAAACGTTATCTGGGGCAATGGCAAAGACTTGGCCCTGAAGTGGACAGAAAGAGGCTGTGCTGAGTGATGAATGAGACTAAACAGTATTCTCATGCTTGGTGATTTTGATAAGAGCATACTACATAAGAGTTAAGAGCATTATAATTCCCTTTATCACCATATAAACATGTCACTTATCCGGAAAGCATATAATTTATTTGTACGTGGGACTATAATTTAAAAATTCTCTGAAAACCAGATTGAATCTTGGGAAGCAATTTTCAAGTAAACAAAAACATGCCATGTTAATCAGCACTGGATCTTCCCCACCCTCCACATAATGTGTATGTACACATTCCTCAAACTCAGACTGCACCACAGCTGCCTCTGTGAGGAGGCTTTAGGGGTCCCTAAGCCTAAATTCTACCCCCAGGGTTTTGATCACTTAAGGGTTCATCCTGAGTTAAAGTTTTGTTATCCCCAGAAGCAGAGATTCACTGCCTCAGGTGATCTCAGCATGAATGTATTATGAAATTTTCTAGGTGTCTGTGGTGGGGTCTGGGAGAGTGCAGAGAAGGTGACAGAGAAATAGCAGAGGGTGCCTGAACTCCCTGGGTCTCAGGTACGGAGTGAAGAAATCACCAAGGTGAAAAAGACAGGCTGGTGTCCAGGAGCTCGTCCAGCTGCTGATGAGCAATAAGTCCCGGGCAACATCACCTTCAGCACCAGGATCAAACAGATAGTGGAAGAGCACAGCTGTCTTCAGGAATAGAAAAGCAGACAAAAGTGAGGAAGACTTTCCATCCTGAACTTGTGAGGTGGAGAACTACCATTAGTAATGGTAATTACTAATAATGGGTTGTGGCTGATGAGTGACTTCATCACATACTGAGAGCCACTTCTGACACTCCCAGAAAAGGCAGGTTAACAAAGCCCCTCTGTGGAAGGAAGAAAATCATTGCTCAATGCACCCAAGCCTCTTTGAACCTTGCTTAGACTGAACTGCAAATGTCTTGACTGGTCTGGGCTCCTTAGTGCAACTCGTTCCCACGGAAGCCATCAGGAGCCTGGTCTGGGATGTTCCTCTCCCACACCTGCCTTCAAAGGCCCAGCTCTGCTGGGGACTAGGATTCATGGGGACTATCCCAATGCAGAAGGGAATCTCTGCCATCACCCACTGCAACCACGTGGTAGCCACTCTGCAGCTGCCAGGTGTGAGGCATGCAGGGCTAACACGGGAGGGCGGAGGATCTGCCTGACTTTCCAGAAGCCCACTGCGAAGCCCTGGACAATTAGCAGGCACTTAGGGAACACTGGCTGGCGTGCACCACATCGTCCCGTATGATTGGCAGGACCGGCTCCCACCTGAAGACACCGATTCTTAGTGGCTCCTGACAAGGACTGAGAGGATTTGTGGGAGACTGCCCTGAAGCCCCGAGCCCTCGACTCAATGAAGGGATCGTGCTGGTGCAGACCCGCAGCCATCCATCTCTGTTGCTGACCAAGGTCTGAACTGCAATACTCTGCCCCTTCGGTGTCAGCCTTAAAGGTCAGTTTTAGGTGAGTTTCAACCAGTGGCTGTAGAGGGGTCCTTTGTTTACCCGTTTCCCGACATCCTTTCTGAGGCCATTGCGAGTTTTCTTCTGCACTACTCTTGGGGGAAGCAACTCGGACACTGCAGGTGGGAACACCAGTGGGCCCCAAGCCAGAGCTCGGGCCCGGGATGGGGCGGGTTACCTTGGCATACTCAAACATGCGGAGGTCGGTGTACATTTCAAGCGCGAGGCTCTCGTGCCCACTCCTCTTGTACAGTTTGGCGGCCTCATGGAACTTCCCCTGGTAGGAAAACACATCTGCCAGAAACAGGTCATTGTTGGTCTCTCCCCGCTTCTTCCTCTCCTGGAAAAATGAGAAGCACAGGAAATGGCCTCTGCAGCCGTGGGCAGGAAGCAGCCTTTACAAAGGTTAGATGTGGCTATTTCCAGTGAGCCCCCTGGGCCTTCCTACTGGAACCTGGGCTTGCTCCTGGCTGTTGCGTCTCTCCCTAGGTTTCCGCTGGGAATGCCTGACAACAAAAGCAGGTTTTTACCAGACAAGCAAAGATCAGAAAAAGATGCAAACCTTTGTTTGTTTAATGGAAATTCCTCAGGGTTGCTTTCCTGTGTATTCCAAGGCTACGACAGAATAGTCTGGATAGTGTGTGCTGCTGACTCTTCCGAGACCCCTGAGGATCTCCCAAATCCACAGGCCTGGTGTGGCTGAGTTGTGGCTCATGAGGATGACAGAGCAGGACAATGTTTAGGGTTTCGCCCAAGAGGGAGGCCAATAAACTAGGATGACAAGTCTTACTGTGTCCCTACTTCTAAAGAGAAGGTAAGAAATCCCACATGCTGACATCCACTAGGTTCTGGGTATATACCTTATACACACATGGCCCCTTTCTTCCTCTCAGTGACCCTCAGGATAGGTCTCACTACCCAAGTATTAGACTTAGAACGCTGAGACTCAAGAGGAAGAAAAGGTCGGGGTCAGACAGAGCCGGCATTAGGACGCAGTTCTGTCTGACTCCAGATATTCCTTGTATCACACAATACTGTCTTCTGAAGCAAGTGATGTCCCCAACCACACACACACACACACACACATACACACACCCCTTAGCAGAGCTGAGGATAAAAGAGGAGTATCCTGCACACTTCTTCCTTCTGTGTCAGGGAACATACAGCTCGAGTATTTGGAAACAGGCATTAGCACCCAAGGCCTGAGCCCCACCAGTTTCTTTTTGCTTGTTTTCTAGCAAGAGTAGCATATTGGAGGACGATGAGACGTTGAATCAAGCTCTTAGACAAGCGGGTGAAAGTTTTAACAGCTGGAGGCAACATGCTTCCACACTGACAGAAATCATCTTTCTAAAAACCTGCACACAGCTCAGGCTCATCAGACAGACTAGCTCCTAGTAGTTGGAAATGAATTAAAATCTTGCAGTGAGATAAAATATTTTGGAGGGATGTGATGACTGATGCCTGTGATCCCTACACTTTGGGAGGCTGTGGCAAGAGGATCGCCTGAGCCCAGGAGTTCAAAACCAGCATGGTCAGTATAGCAAGACTCTATCTCTGGAAAAAAAAAAAAAAAAAAAAAAAGTTTTTACCAGGCATGAAAATGAGTCCAGGATGTCACCATGATGAATAGAAACAATCTATGGCACTCAGCAGGTGCATGTCACCATGGGCAGTTTCTCCTGCCTCCCTGCCCTCTGTCAGCAGGACAGGGACATCTCCCTATCCAAAAGGCACCTCCTGAGGATCCACAGTTCTCTGCAATTATGCTGAGCACCCAGATGTGCGCAACTAAGGCCGCAGGTAGTCAACATGGAGCTCACTTGAAGGCACTTCACTTTTTTTTTTTTGAGAGACAATCTTAGGAGTTTAACCTACTTCCCAGCTTATCGTACATTAGGAGCGGCAGACATTTTGACCTTGGTGACTAGTAATAGTTAGACCCCACAGCAACCAGTTGCTTTTGTAGAGAGAAAAATTATCCTCCTTGGTTTCAGGTGAAGACCCCTGGATCCCGGCCAGTTGATTTACAAGTGAGAGTCAGCAGCACTGGGCATTTCGGGCAATGGCTCCGAACAAGCCCATTACCACGCAGGTAGGTAAACCCCAAAACATACAGACACCCCTCTTGACTCACAGGTGGGGAGGGTACGTGGCTGACAGAACATGAGCTTAGAAAACAGCGTGGGTGGCTGGGCGCAGTGGCTCACGTCTGTATTCCCAGCACTTTGGGAGGCTGAGGCGGGTGGATCACGAGGTCAAGAGATCAAGACCATCCTGGTCAACATGGTGAAACCCCGTCTCTACTAAAAATGCAAAAAATCAGCTGGGCATGGTGGCGCGTGCCTGTAATCCCAGCTACTCAGGAGGCTGAGGCAGGAGAATTGCCTGAACCCAAGAGGCAGAGGTTGTGGTAAGCCGAGATCGCGCCAATGCACTCCAGCCTGGGTAACAAGAGCGAAACCCCGTCTCAAAAAAAAAAAAAAAGAAAGAAAAAGAAAAAAGAAAACAGCGTGGGCTTGAATTCCACCGAGCTTTTGCCTGCAGACCTGTGGGAACGTGGCATAGTGTTGCTGAGCCTTAGCTTCCTCCTGCATGGAACAGGGAGAGCAGCAGGACCTGCCTCATCCGGTTAACCTGAGGATCTACAACAGCATCCGCATGGGTCACGCGTGGGGCACACAGCAGACTCAACACAGGGCACCTTATGAGGCTCAGCAGGCTGTGAGCTCCTGCAGGCGTCTCTCCCCTCAGCTCTGTGCCCACTGAGCTCGGCGCAAGGGTTGGCCCATGACAGGTGTTTATTATGCACAACTGAGTGAGAGGGACAAGACATTTGCTGATTTCCTCACTGTTTCCAACCAGGAATTCAAATGTATCTCACATTCCCGTACCCTCCAATAAATCTGTTCAGGAGAAAAAAATGTGTGCACCTTTTTACACACAGCCAGACAGCATTAAGATACACAGAAATTACAGTGTCCAAGGCCGGGCGTGGTAGCTCAAGTCTGTAATGCTAACACTCTGGGAGGCTAAGGTGGGCTAATGGCTTGAGCTGAGGAATTTGAAACCTGCCTGGGCAACATGGCAAGACCCTGACTGTGCAAAAAGTACAAACAATTAATAAGGCGGATGGCACGTGCATGTGATCCCAGCTACTTGGGAGGCTGAGGTGGGAGGATCATTTGAGTCTGGGAGGTCTAGGCTGCAGTAAGCCATGATCGTGCTGCTGTACTCCAGCCTGGGGAACAGAGTGAGACCCTGTGTCAAAAAATTTTTAAAAAGCATAGTGTCTCCCACCACCCAGCAAATGGTGAACCTACAACCAGCTTCCTTACCCACTGCAGGCCTATTGGGTTGGGATGACAAGGCCAGTATTCTCAGCCAGGAACAGCAAGGCTGGAGGTTGTTCCAGAGCTCTCGGGCACTCAGTTCAGACCATGGGCCTCACTCTCCAGGTCCATTTCTGGGGGTGGAGCTCACCTCATGTGCATTTGGGAAACTCCTGCAACACTAGCAGATTACTGGAGTCTGGGAGGATGTCACTAGCTATCTGCCACCATGAGGATGCAAACCAGTTCCGGAGAACCTACTGAATCCTCATGGCAGCCTGCGAGGTAGGTCCCATCCCGTCCCTTTTCACAGACAAGAAACCCAAGCCTCAAGAGATCCGGAACTCGTGTGCCTCACCCAGCTGCCACGCGACAGCTCACACCGCCCACTGCTGTCTCCCCTGTGTGGCCACTCTGTCCCCGCAGCAAGGCTATGGCCCGGATGCCAGTGAGATCTGCTCCATCTTCTCAGGGCTCTTGCCTGCTAGAAGAGCTCCCCCTAAAACATGAACCCCGAGTATGCCTTCTTTGGAAAGAAGAATGATTCATCTTTTACCTCAATGCTGCTGATGAGTTCTAAGTATCGGAGGTGTTGTACTCTGATGAAGGCCTGTGGAGAAGCAATAAAGAATCAAATCAGCTGCCTTCTTGGCTTCAAAACTGGGTGACTGGCTGGGCCTGGGAAGTCAGCGCTATCTAGTTAGTGAGCCAGTAAGGAGAGGAGACAGCAAGCAAGGATTAAGCATCATGGCAGGGGTTATACCACCCAGTGAGGCGCAGCTTTATCCCTGGGACGGGACCATGCAAAGAACAGCAAAGACAACCCAGTTGCATCCGTCATTTTGGGATCAGGTAAAACAAAACCGTGATGCCACAGTCTGGGGCGGTGCCTCTTCGGGAGACTCTTGACCCAAAGAAGAACAAGCTGGTCTGACTCTCTGGGTTTGGGGTGCAGGCAGCATCAGAGCAGGAGCGGGTGAGATGCACAGACTGATGAGACTGCCTGCACATCTTGGCGACATGGGTAGAATGCAGGGGACAGCTATGCCTACCCAGTGGTGCCACAGACACAGGAGACCCAGAGCCCCTGGTACTGCAGAGGGAGCAGAGGAGGGGAAAGCTCACAGGACATAAAGGCAGATTCCGGAAGAAGGTGGAGGGGAAGGGAATGAATCCCAACAAGTCCATGGAAGGCAAACCCTACGTAAAGGCAAAATCCTCTAATTGCAGCCCTTGCCTTGAACTCACAGTAAAGCCAGAGACTTTAACTCATGGACTTCTAGAAGTTTCTGAGGAACAGGCAGACTGCTGTTAGCTAAGCTAGTTTTGCGGCTTTCAGATTCTGCCCAGGGTTTGGAGGAGCACGAGCCACCAGGTCAGGCCGTTTTCAGGTGGCTTTGCTGTCACCATTTCTCCCAGCTGTGCTTCTTTGCACTGCCCCATTCAAAACGGGCTGACCTGTGCCTGGAGGAGGCAGTGGCTCCGGAGCCCTTTGAGTCAAATGTGCAGAGCAGCCCTCAGCTGCACGGCATCCTCCCTCCTGAAAAGACCTCGGGAGATGAGCGAGGCCTCAGCCTCTGGCTATCTCGTGGGTCGCCGGAATGCGACTTCATCTTTTCATCCTGCAGGCCCGGCTTCCTGACGGAGGCTAAGGACCAGGGAGAAACATGTCTTGGCCCCTGCCGCCCTCCACAATTCAAAGGCCCACATTCTAACAGGGGAGGCTGGCCAATTCCACAGATCATGACACCTCCTCCAGCTAAGAGCTCTCTGAGGATGAAGCAGATGCCTGGAGAACACGGATGAACCATCTGAGCAGGGGCAGGGGCGGGAGGCAGCGTCAAGTGAGGCGTCAGAGTCGGAACCTGGCTAACAAGTGTTTGTGAAGAGGAATCCATAGAAAAGGGCAATGTTGGCATCACATGGGCCAAAGGACAGAGGGCTAAGACTGCCTGTGTCCCAAGCTGCAGGTTTTACACACCACCCTCTAGCTCTGGGTTTCCTTAAAGCACTTTGAGAGGGTAACCCGCAAAGCCCAGCACAGTGGCCAAGAGGGAAAGGAGCGTTCGCAGTCTCAGTCCTTGCTCTGAGCCTACTTCTTCCCTGCCTCTGGGCTCCAGCCACCTTCTTTGTGGAAAGGGGCCTGCTAATGACACCCTCTCAAGGGTCTTTCCAGCTATAGCTCAGCTGTGCCGGGGTCTAGAATTTGCCCACTAAGAAATCTGTTTCTGAATGCTTTCAACACTGACACATCCTGCAGGGTCAGGGTGCTTCGTCAAAATCACAAGGCCCCCGAATGGGCTCAGCAGAAGGAAGCCTGGGAACAGGGAGGCACCTGAAGCTCTGCTCAGGGCCTGGCAGGAGCTCAGCAGCTCTTCTCTGCCATCTAGTGGGGATGGCAGTCCATCACTGGCAACCACCCTGTGCAAGCTGGTGAGCCTGAGTGCCCGACACAGAGGAAAGAAAGGCGGGAAATTCAGGATTTAGATGAAATAGCAACTTCTAGCCTATCTTCAATATCATGCAGATTTTTCAAAAAAAAAAAAAAAGGGCACATGTTCTTAGGACCTCCTGAGGCTGTGTCACAGGCCATGGCCATTGACATTGGCAAAAGAAACCTAAGGTGGTGTAGACTTGTGTCAAGTAGTTTTTGGTTTATAGCCATTTACCCTCTGACAGCAAGACGTGGCTGCTCCTGAGAGCTTATCTTTTTCACTGTGTCATCCTTCCCACCTTCCCCTCCTATAGGGGCAGCAGGCATGGGCTTGGGAGCAGGTGACAGCTCAGCTACATCCTAGGCTACTGACTTTTTGGGTAAGTCCATTAACTTTTTCTTTTTCTTTTTTTTTTTCCAAGAGGGAGTCTCATTCTGTTGCCCAGGCAGGAGTGCAGTGGCATGATCTCAGCTCACTGCAACATCCATCTCCCGCATTCAAGTGATTCTTGTACCTCAGCCTCCCAAGTAGTTGGGATTACAGGCATGCGCCACCACACCAGCTAATTTTTGTAGTTTTAGTAGAAACAGGGTTTTACCTTGTAGACCAGGCTCAAACTCCTGACTTCAAGTGATCAACCCACTTTGGCCTCCCCATGTGCTGGGATTACAGGTGTGAGCCACCATGCCCAGCCTAAATCCATTAACTTCTGTTTGGATGCCCTGCCCAGCTCAGGCTACCGTGGGCAAACAAAAGAGGTGCTCCAGAAATGACGAGGCACTGGGCGAAATGCAGGCGTGATCGATACCTCTGTAAATGGACCCAGGTTCAGCTATGTGAGCCAAACACGAGAAGTGAGGGCTGGTGGGAGGAAAAGTGGGTTTAATTGGAGAGCCGGCAAATGGAAAAGATGAACTATGTTCTAAAGGAGCATCTTACATTTTATAATTTACCATAGGGGTTTTAAAGCGAAACTTGGCATGGGAGACATGGGAATGGTGCAGGGCACAGAGTCTTTGTCCCCATGCTGTCTCTGGTAACTGCTGGTCTGGAGGTCTGATTGGCCCGATGGGCTGAACTAATTGTTCATGACTCCCCCTAAGCAGGAGTATTCCACAGGGGCTCCATTCCTGGTTTGTTTCAAGAGCAGCCTCTGCGATTTCTTAAAGAAGAGCATAATTAGATAAACATGCATTGCCGGAGAAGCGTGTCTAGAGAGGAAAGGAATGAAGGTGTGAGAGTGGAGAGATGAAAGAAAAATAAAGTGGGTGATTTTTAAGACTGAGTTCTCAGCAGCCAAACAGCACTGGCCTCGAGATAAACAACATTAAAACCACTTACACTCCACTAATGTCGACTCACT
The DNA here is from genome assembly GCF_048565385.1 of Saimiri boliviensis. NCBI lineage: Eukaryota > Metazoa > Chordata > Mammalia > Primates > Cebidae > Saimiri > Saimiri boliviensis. Next base: position 22,612,297 of record NC_133456.1, read on the forward strand.
GATCCCCAGCCCCATTCTACCAGCCACAGCGACAGCTTTAATCAGACAAGAGACTGATTTCAGTAACTTTCCCCTGATAAAAAGACCACCAACCCGTGCCCTAGTTCTGGCCGGTCTGCAAAAGTCACATACTTGCATGCCTTTGTGTCCTGAAAAAACCTTTCGACGTGTAGGGTCTAATTGTAACACATTTAAATGGTCTCCACCCCAAACTGAACATGGGTCATATGTCACGTGCATAGTTGTTCAATACACATGTCAGGACCACCTTCATGAGTCTCCATAGCTTCTCCTATAACCTGTTAAATATGTATGATTAGTCAACCTGTCATCAGATCCCCACAGGAGCTCTGGGTACAATTGACACTGGGAAATGTGCACCATAATTTTGACTGACCAACCTGGGCAACAAAGTGAGAGCCCATATATATAAAAAATTTTAAAAATTAACCCGGGCATAGTTGCACATACCTGTACTCCTAGCTACATGGAGGCTGGGGCAGAAGGATCACTTGAGCCCAGGAGGCTGAGGCTGAAGTGGGCCATGTTCATGCCACTGTACTCCAGCCTGAGTGAAAAAGTGAGACCCAGTCTCAAAATAATAATAAATTTTTAAAACACTGAATGTTGGCAGGTGCGATCGCTCATGCCTGTAATCCCAGCACTTTGGGAGGCCAAGGCGGGAAGATCACAAGATCAGAAGTTCAAGACCAGCCTGGCCAACATGTTGAAACCCCATCTCTACTAAAAAATACAAACATTAGCTGGGCATGGTGGCTTGTGCCTATAATCCCAGCTACTTGGGAGGTTGAGGTAGGAGAATTGCTTTTTTTTTTTTGAGACGGAGTTACACTCTTGTTACCCAGGCTGGAGTGCAATGGCGCGATCTCGGCTCACCACAATCTCCGCCCCCTGGGTTCAGGCAATTCTCCTGCCTCAGCCTCCTGAGTAGCTGGGATTACAGGCACACACCACCATGCCCAGCTAATTTTTTGTATTTTTTAGTAGAGACGGGGTTTCACCATGTTGACCAGAATGGTCTCAATCTTTTGACCTCGTGATCCACCTGCCTCGACCTCCCAAAGTGCTGGGATTACAGGCTTGAGCCACCGCGCCCAGCTGAGAATTGCTTAAACCAGGACCCAACAGGCCAGGAGGTGGAGGGTGCAGTGAGTGGAGATTGTGCAAGACTCCATCTCAAAAAAAAAAAAAAGACTGAATGTTGTGTATACTTCCTGGATAACTCCAGAAACATATTCAGCAGGACCTTAATCATGTGTTAGCCTCCCACCTAAAAGGAGGGTGCAGCCCCAGCTTTCAAGCCCTCCCAATAGCTCCAGCCTTCCAGGATTCCAGGATTTCTATATGCAGAGGCTGGGGACCTTCCCAAAGCCATGGTGGGGGCAGGGAGGCAGAAGTGACCTAGCACCTCCCTTGTGCTGAGTTCCAGGCACAACTATGGTGCTCCCAGGTGTGCAAGGCCTGGGGCAAGGCATGGGCGGGTAATGTCTGGACCTGGCTGTGACTGATGAGTCCTTGAAGTTGGGATCATTTCCTAGTCCCATTAGTCCCTGGGGTCTGGCTTAGCGCTAGGTATACAGCAGATGCTCATGGAATGTAGAACGAATGAATCACAGGTGTGTGCATGAATGAGCTGGCTGGTGACAGGAAAGAGAGACTGAAATAACTCATCTGAAAACGACTTAAACAATTCAAAAGGGGCTGCTCTCCAAGGCAACGGGGTCTTTACGGGGAGGTGAGGGAAGCCTGTGGACGAGGCAGCATGGTGGCTGCACTAATACACAAGATGCTTTTCACATCTCATGGCGGGGGTGGGGGTGGGGGAAGGTAAAAGGTTTTTAAAAATGTTTCATGGAAGCTGGAAAATGAAGTTCATGTGCTCTGCTTCCTCCTGCTCATGCACGGGTGGAGGTGAGGGGTGGCCCCAGGCCCAGAGGGGCCTGTTGGGGAGACCCCTGACTGCCACCCTCAAGGGTGTGCACTGGGTCCTGCAGGCAATGGGGAGCCACTGAACATTCTTGAGTGAGGGTGGCCTGACCAGAACAAGCTTCATCATGACTTCTCTGGCAGCAGGTGTGCAATGGGGGGAACCCGGAGGAAGGAAGGCAGCCCCGGCCCCACCTCCACCCCCAGAGGCTTCTACACGGATGTGTTTGTTTTCTCTCTCCTAGTCACTCCAGGCACAGCAACTGCTCATCAGAAACTTGAAACATGGCTGCAGCCCCAATCCAGGGAACTGTGCAGCCACTGTTGCAGAATTTTAGAGACTGGAGAGACCACTGAGGTTGCAGAAGGAGTTTATTTTAGCCGTACACCGGCCCAGCTCCGATTTGCAGAAGTGGGACTGCTGGATCAGATGGGAATTGCATGTTTAACTCCTTCAGGAAACACCACACCGGTTCCCACAGTGGCTGCGCCACTTTACGTTCCCACAGCAATGGAACCACAAAGGTTCTCATTTCTCCACATCCTCACCAGCCAGAGAAGGGTCTCTCGCAGCAGATGCTGGGGCAGAGCTTGGTGGGAGGCCGTCGAAAGCACTCCAAGGTCAAACGGGCTTGGGAAACAGCGAGCACGTTTCTTTCCCACAGGACTCCTCAGAGCGCTCGATGTGCCAGTGAGCTCAGGACCCACAGAGGGCAACGTGCATGGAGACCCAGACCCTCTGCTTCCCTTAGGGCGGCTGAGGAACTGCGCAGAGAGGCAGCCTGGGGACTGGCTGGTCCCCCGTGGCACAGGCCCACAGCAGGGTCAGCTCAGAAAGCGAGAGGCAGCGTGCAGACCCCCCTCCGGCCCCTCAGTGCCCCGGCATCTCACGCGGGAGTTTCTATACCTCAAGGTGTCAATCGTGATGGATGGGAAATAACAAAAAGGGGTCTTTCATCAGACAGGTTGAGAACTGTGGTTCCAGAAGGCTCTGCCATCCAGGTTTGGGCAGAGGTGGGGGAGGCGTGACCCATCCAGACCCCTGGCCTGGCTGGCCAGTGGGCATGTGGCAGCCGCTCTGCCTGACTCTCCACACTCCCTCAATAATGCCCCAGAACGTCAGTTCTTCCTGGAAAAGTCAACGCTTCCTTGCAAAATTGGCTTTTTCCCAGTTAGAGACCTGGGCTCTGGGAGACAATCACGGAAAGATACAAGCTCAGGTTTAGAAAAGATCCCAAAGGCCCAACCCTCCCACGAGGAGGGAGATTCTCCACATCGCAGGGAGTCCCCAGGGTCCCTGCTACCCCACCTCCAGGGACAGGAGAGCGCCACCTCTGGCAGCCTCCACCCCCGGGGGAGTGGAAAAGCTTCTCTGCACACCCAGCAGAGTCCTCCCTGCTTCAGAGGGAGTCCTTGAGGCAGAACTCCTGTCAGAGGGAAGCTGGGGATGGGGGACAGGCAGGCAGGTCCCACCCTCCCAGCAGAAGGGTGGGAAAAACTGGCCTCCAGGTCCCTGCACCCACCTTCCGCAGGCACCCGTCAGCCAGATCTGAGAATGCAAGCTCCTGCCCACAAGAGACATACTGGGGACACGCAGGGACCGTGGCCGGCTGCAGAGAAAGTCAAAACTAAGGCGTTAGAGGGAAGAGGAAAAGCTGATTCATTTTTGGACTGCATTCCAGACTTGACACCTGGCCCATCTCAGCATTTTCTGAATGGACAGACTCAGACAGAGGACGGAAGGAAGGGGACATCTGGTGCCCCAGAAATTCACTGCCCAGAGCTCCCTCCTAAGGCGCCGTTGGTTTGGAGTCACAGGACATTAATGAGCTTTGGAAGGGAATGTTGGTCAGTGCAAAGCAGAGCCTCGGAGCCAGGCTCTGAGCTGGGGGGTTGGGACTGAGTCCTCCCTCAGCCCCAGAGCTGCTGGCAACCTTGAGCAAGTTGCTGAATCTCCCTGAACCTCAAGTTCCTTATCTGAGAAATGGAGGCGATGAGGCGGCAACCTCGGGAGAAGGCTTCGGGAGGCGTCAGCGGCAAAGGCAGGAAGACTATGTAATCCAGGGCAGGCACAGAGTGAGAGCCTGCAACAGGGGCCAATAGAGCCGACACTGACCTCCCCGCCTGCGCTGAGGGCCCTCTGCAGCCCAGACCAATCAGGAGGGAGAAGACAGAGGTCCTGCCCGAGCCCAGGAAGTCAGCAGGCAGAAAGACGCCCCCACACCCAATTATCAGGCCCCGAGAGGTAGGGTGGAAGGGCCTGGGAGGAGAATGACTTCTGCCTTGGGGATCAAAGTGGGCATCACTGGTCTCCCAGTTCTGGGCCTGGGCCCAGCCCAGGCAGGGATCACCTGCTCTCCAGGGCACAATGGGAGAAGGGGTGCTGGGCAGGCTGCCAGCGGTCTTCAGCCTCATGACGTCCTCTCAGCCAATCCACTTTTCTGTTACCCTCCTGTGTGCTGGAGCAGCCCCTGCGCACTTCCTCCCCAGGCCCCCAGGACACCTGCCTCACCCAGAAGCACCCCTTCAGCTTGGGCCTGGCTGAAAACCCACTCCTCACTCAGGCCTCTGAGGGGACCACTTCATGCCACTGTTATCAAAAGCAACAGAAAAGCCAATGCCACACTAGACAGCCAGGAGCCCAGCAGCACAAGTGACCCCCAGAGGTGCTTTGGGGACCACACTCCCACCACTTTCACCCCAGCACAGTCTGGTTCCCAGGACTTTGGGATCCTGCTGGGAACCTCTCAGCATGATTAACACAGGCAGACGGGACCTGAAGGGGCCGTTGGTCCTCCTGAAAATGCTCACCAGGCAGTGTCAGTGTGGGGAGGCCACACGCAATTTGTGGGACCCTGCCCTGCACCCGCTCAGAACCTCAGCCCTTCAGAGCCACTGGGAATGATTTGCTGTGGGTGGGGTCAGCCTGATGCTTCTCTGAGGTCTCTTTTCCTTTCAGTTTTTCTGAGTAACTGCGCGGACCACATGACTGCGTGCTGAATAAACTAGGGTGTGCACAGCCCCATCCCGGGCAGGCAGTGCACAAAGCGGCAGAGTGTCTGTGACCCACCTCCCACCTTTCCAATGCTACTACAAGATTAGAAAGAAACAGGTCGGGCGCGGTGGCTCACGCCTGTAATCCCAGCACTTTGGGAGGCTGAGGTGGGTGGATCACGAGGTCAAGAGATCGAGACTATCCTGGCCAACATGGTGAAACCCTGTCTGTACCAAAAATACAAAAATTAGCTAGGCATGATGGCGCACACCTGTAGTGCCAGCTACTCAGGAGGCTGAGGCAGGAGAATTGCTTGAATCCAGGAGGCGGAGGTTGCAGTGAGCCGAGATCACGCCACTGCACTCCAGCCTGGCACCTGGCGATGGAACAAGACTCTTGTCTCAAAAAAACAGAAAGTAAAGAAAAGAAAAAAAGAAACAGTCATTTATCAGGAGCCGTCTTTATCAAAAAAGATAAAACAGCTGGGCGCGGTGGCTCAAGCCTGTAATCCCAGCACTTTGGGAGGCTGAGGCGGGTGGATCACGAGGTCAAGAGATCGAGACCATCCTGGTCAACATGGTGAAACCCCGTCTCTACTAAAAATACAAAAAGTTAGCTGGGCATGGTGGTGCATGCCTGTAATCCCAGCTACTCAGGAGGCTGAGACAGGAGAATTGCCTGAGCCCAGGAGGCGGAGGTTGCGGTGAGCCGAGATCGCGCCATTGCACTCCAGCCTGGGTAACAAGAGCGAAACTCTGTCTCAAAAAAAAAAAAAAAAAAAAAAAAAAAAGATAAAACAGAGCAGGGCAGGAGAGAAGTGCTGCAGGAAACAGTCCAGGCTCTGATGCTGCTCCAGGAGGGGTGGAGGGGCCCTCTGGTCTCCAGGAAGTTCCGGGCTGCCCTTCAGTTCACCCCTTTGGATAGGATGCCTTTGAAGGCCACAACAGTGTGGGCATCTTGCCTGGCTCCTACCTGTAGCCACTGGAGTCTACAGATGACCGACAGGTTTTAATGTTCTTGGACCTCAGGGCCTTCATCCTCTCCACTGTAAATGCAAAAAGACATTTGAAATGGACTCTCTCAGGTGTTTTGCAATATCCAGTATATTTCCATTGACTCTGGTCACCCTGCTGTGCACTGGATGTCAAAACCTCTTCCTCCTGTCCATCTGAGACTTTGGTCCTTTGACCAGCAACCTTCCATTCCCTCCCTGTGCAGCTCCCCAGCTCTTGTCACCACTGATCTACCCATGACTTCTATGAGGCCAGCTTTTTCCAATCACCATTTCCATGACACCATGGGGAACTGGTCTTTCTAAGGTGGTGGTGAAGCTAAGTAGCTTGATTTCATCATTCCATGGTGCACACATCCATCTAATCATCACATTCTACCCCATAAATAAATATGAGCATGACTTGCTAATTAAAATAATACTAATAAAAACATAATAAGTAAAACGCAGGAAGTGCGTCTTGACCGCCCCGCATGCTTGATTTTCGTCTTCACCACAGTCATCCCACTACTTCGTTGGGGTGAGCTTATTTGCAAGAATTTTCTGTGCTGGGCACAAGCAACGCATTTGTAGAAGAAATGAAAGGCATCTTCTGGCAGCCCTGTGGCAGCCCTGGTTTCTTGTCGATGAGGCTGACTTCACCACCTCTGGCTGCCCAGCTTGGAGGAAGCTGGCTTCCTGTAGTGCCTGTCGCTGGATCAAGGTTTTCTCTGGCTCTCCTCCACCACTGCTGGTGCTCGGGGTAGAGGAGGAACCTACAGGGTCATGCTGGAGGCTTCACTAAAACTGGCTTCCTTTGCGGGCCGGCAGGTGCACTGGCAGGAATGGTGATCTTCTGCCCTGACTTCTGGCCCTCCTTGGGCAGCTGACTGTTAAAATCGTGACAAGCTGGCTCGCTGTGAGCCCTTTTCGGTGGGAGAGGGAAGGCGGAAACTTCGGTGGATGAAGAAGGACAGGTGGGAACCCCAGGAGGAAGGGGTAGTTCTCAGATGGCACAGTGCTTCCTCTTTAGTTTTGGGTGCTCTAAAATGAGGTAGGTGGCCATGGGATAGGTGAATTTTCTTTGTACAAGTGACACGGAGATGCTCTCAGCTTGGAATCCCATGGCCACTGTGAGCCGGGTTGTTGGGGTTCAGGTGGTCTGGGAGCGGCTCCTTGAGATGTCAGTGGCATCTTCTGGCCACTGTTCACCCACAGCTCCCTCACTGGTTGTTCCAGTAGGGACCACTCCCTAATGTCTAGCATTAAGTACTAGACAAAGATTTCAAATAAATCTTTGAATTTTAAGAGGGAAAAATAGTGGGGAATAGTATCATCCTGTGATCTGCCAGGTTCCCTGAGCAGAAGGGCAGGGCCCCAGCCGACATGGAATACAGAATGATATTTAGGCTCCTTGGGCTGCTGGATTTCTGAAGAAAAGGTGGGAAAGGCCACAGAGAAGACCTTTTTCACCAAACATTCCAGCCTTTGACTCTCCTTTGGTTGGACAGAAAGGATGGACTTAACTTTGGGGGATGGGGAAGGTCAGTGGGACCCCCAGCATTAGGTAGGTGGCCGTGGAATAATCCTATTTTTTTCCTCATCACATTCCTCGATGTGCCTAGAATGTCATGGCCACCTTGAGCCAGGTTGTTAGGGGGCCCAGGTGACCAGAGAGTGGCTGTATGTGTGGCTTGAGCATTTCCTGGCTGATTTATAAAAAAAGAATAAAGGAAGGAGACATGTTTTGAGTGGCACTTATATCAGATTCTAGACTAGGTATTGGTTTGGTGTGGTTTGGTTTGTTTTTCTGCAAAACCTGAGTTCCTTTTTTTTTTTTTTTTTTTTTAACGAAACCTGAGTCCTGACTAGGGCCAGGAGTTAGATTCCAGTTTCTACATTTTCATCATTCCATGTTGCACAAAGATATCTAGGTGACAGAGGGACAGATTATTAGCAAGTAAATTAAAAATGAATTAGCCAGAGAAAATGTAGCAGAAAAGGAATCAGGGTGAGGGGATTAGAAATGGCAGAGAAGGAGGTGGAGGAGAGTGAGTTGGGGGCAGGGCTGGGACAAACAGAAAGGAGGAGGGGAGGGGGCCAGAGAAATAAAGTCCCAGAGGTCAGCAGGGACCAGAGCCACAGTGGGGGCCTCAGGAGAGCAGGAAGCTGCGTCTGCCTTGGAAAGGTGGAGAGAGGACTGCAGAGAGCCGGCGGGGAGGAAGGGGGACGGGGCAGGGCAGAGGAAGCAGGGGACAGACAGGAGGAAGAAATGGGGCCCTGGGTGGGGGGCGGAGGGGCCCTCTGGTCTTCATGAGGCTCCAGGCTGTCCTTCCCTTCCCACAGCTCCATTCTGGCTGCAGGAGGCTTCCAGCTCCATCCCCTGGGAACTGAAGAGTCGGGGAGAAGAGCCCAAACTGGGCGTTTCTGCTTATCTTCCCCAACTAGAAGTTAGGTAAAGACAACCCTTTAGACAGGGCCTACTCACACGGTCGGTACTCACAAGGGTTTCTTGTTGAAGAGATTTACTTATTCTGTTGTCAAATATCAGTCCCTGTTGTGGGCCAGCCCCTGGACCAGGCAGGTAAATGGGAAGCCCCTCCTAGAGAGAAGACGAAGCGACACACAGTGGGAAAGGGGCGGCTCTGAAGATGCGGCTGAGGAAGGGGTGCCTGGTCTCTCCAATGGGAGGAGAGATGTTTCAGAGGAGCTGCTTCGCTGGGTCTGGAAGGAGGAGGGGCTGGGGGAGGGCACTGAGACCCTGGGTAGGATATGGGCGCCGAACCAGGAGAAGCCGAGATTGCACCAGCCTGGGTGACAGAGCGAGACTCCGTGTCTCAATTCTCTCTTTTTTGTTGAGACAGAATCTCACGCAGGCTGCAGTTCAGTGGTGTGATCTTGGCTCACTGGAACTTCTACCTTCTGGGTTCAAGAGATTTCCTGAGAACGAGCTCAGTCAGGAGACCCCCACCCAGGCAGCGCTGAAGGTATCTGAAAGGCAGACACCCAGGTAACACAACAGAGTGGATCTATCTGGGGACCAACAGCCTGAGAGCCGGCGGGACTGACAACTCTCCAGACTCCCCAGCAGATTTTCATCCACGTATTTATTTACCCTTTGACAGGTGAGTCTCATTAAGACACAGGTGTTCCACATATACACATAACTCAAGAATATACCAACTAGGCAGCTGTTACCCACCTACCACTAATTACAAACTAAAAGTATCTTCCACAAGGGAACCATGGGGGCAGGGTAAACTTAATGTTCCTCCACAGAGATTCTCCTGCTTCAGCCTTCTCAGTAGCTTGGGACTGCAGGTGCCTTTCACTACACACTGTTAATTTTTGTATTTTTAGTAGAGATGGGGTTTTGCCATGTTGGCGTGGCTGATCTTGAAATCCTGGCTGCCAGTGATCCACCCACCCCAGCCTCCCAAAGTGCTGGGATTACAGGCATGAGCCATCATGCCCAGCTTCAATAATCTGTTTCATAAAAATAATAATAATCCAGCATGGTGGTGCATACTTGTAGTCCCAGCTACTCAGGAGGCTGAAGACTGCTTGAGCCTGGGAGGTCGAGGCTGCAGTGACCTACAATTATGCCACTACTTTGCAGCATGGGCAACAGAGGGAGACCTTGTCTCAAAAAGCAATAACAAACAAACAAAAAAGAGTAGTTTGAACTTGCAAAAGAAAGGATTAGCATACTTGAAGATAGAGTGATAGACATTATGCAATCTGAAGAACAGAGAAAAAAGACTGAAGAAAAATGGATTCACATGGAAACATGGGACCCTACCAAGTTACACAATGGGAGAGCACAAGAGAGGAAAAAAATACTAAAAACAACAATGGCTCAAGTTTCTTAAATTTATTTTAAGACATTAATGTACACATCCAGGAAACCCAGTGAAATCCACGTTAGATAAACTCAAAGATCTACACAAATAGAACATCCCTGGGGTCAGAACAAATCACAAAGACCTTCCTCAGAAACTATCCCTTCAGAAGATCCTGAACTTGATTGGATCTGCTGTGTAAACTAAAACACGATTTAAACAATATTTAAAGCCAAAGGCTGGGAAGAAATCTTGAAAGCAGCAAGAGAAACATGACTCATCATTAACAAGGGAACTCCCAAAACATTAACAGCTGACTTCTCATCTGAAACAACAGAGGCCAGAGGGAGTAGGATAACGCCATGAAGGTGCTCAAAAAATCCAAAAACACTCATCAACCAGGAGTCCTATATACAACAAAGTTAACTTAAAATGGATCAAAGACTGAGACCTAAGAGCAAACACTATGAAATTCTTAGAAAAAAGTATAGGGTAGCCAGGTGCAGTGGCTTACACCTGTAATCCCAACACTATGGGAGGCTGAGGTAGGCGGATCACCTGAGGTTAGGAGTTCAAGACCAGCCTGGCCAACATTATGAGACCCAATCTCTACTAAAAATACAAAATTAGCTGGGCATGGTGATGCATGCCTGTACTCCCAGCTACTCAGGTGGCAAGGCTGGAGAACTGTTTGAACCCGGGAGGTGGAGGTTGAAGTGAGCTGAGATGATGCCACTGCACTCCAGCGTGGGCAACAAGAGTGAAACTCTGTCAAAAAAAAAAAAAAAAAAAAAAAAGCATAGGGTAAATCTCCATAAATTCAGATTTGAAATGGCCTCTTAGATATGATATCAAAAACATGAGCAACAACAGGAAAAAACAAAATTAAACATGCATGTGCTTGAAAGGCCGGGCGCGGTGGCTCAAGCCTGTAATCCCAGCACTTTGGGAGGCCGAGGCGGGTGGATCACGAGGTCGAGAAATCGAGACCATCCTGGTCAACATGGTGAAACCCCGTCTCTACTAAAAATACAAAAAATTAGCTGGGCGTGGTGGCACGTGCCTGTAATCCCAGCTACTCAGGAGGCTGAGGCAAGAGAATTGCTTGAACTCAGGAGGCGGAGGTTGCGGTGAGCCGAGATCGTGCCATTGCACTCCAGCCTGGGTAACAGGAGCAAAACTCCGTCTCAAAAAAAAAAAAAAAAAAAAAGAAAGGACACCACCAAGAAAGTAAAAAGACAATCTAAAGAATGGGAGAAAATACTTGGAAATCACATCTGATAACTTGTTTCTAAAATATGTAAAGAGCTTCTACAACTTAAGAAGGAGACAAAAGCAGTGGAAAGGATTCACACAGATATTAGTCCAAAGAAGAGTTATAAATAACGAAGAAAAGATGCCCAGCATCATTAGCCACCAGGGAAATGTAAGTGAAAACCACAATGAGATGCCACTGTCACCCAATAGGATGGCTCCAATTAAAAAGCCTGATAACAAGTGTTGCCAAGGCTGCGGAGATATTGGAATGTTCACACACTGCTAGTGGGAATGCGAAATGTGTGGCGACTTGGGAAAACACTCTGACCATTTCTCAAGAAGGTAAATAGAGAGTTTCCACATAACTCCAGCAATTCCACTCCTGTGTATATACCCAATGGAAATGAAAACATGTCCCCACAAAAACCTGTACACAAATGTTCATAGCAGCATTGTTGATAATAGTCAAAAGGTAAAGACTACCCAAATGTCCAACAACGATGAATGAATGAACAAACTGTGGCAGAGCCATATGATGGATTACTATTTGGCCATAGAAAGGACTGAAATACTGACACACGCTACGACGTGGATGAAACTGGAAAACCTGTGAAGTGCAGGGAGCCAATCACAGAAGACCACACCTCGTAAGATTCCATTTATGTAAGGTGTTCAGAATGGCCAAATCCATAGAGACACGAAGTAGATCAGTGGTTGTTCAAACCTGGGACAGAGCACAAACACGTGTATATCTGTGTGTGTGTGTGCACAATAACAGGGAGGTGACAGCTGGAGTGAACGGGTTTCTTTGTGAGGTAACGGAAATACTGTACAAGTGACTTGGTGCCCAACTCTGTGAATGCACTAAAAAGCCCTGAACTGTATGCTTCAGGTGTGTGAATTGTATGGTGTGTGAATTACCTTAATACAGCTGTGATTAAAACAACAAGAGAAATCAGCTAGAGGTGCACAGTGACTGGCCTTGGACCTGGCCCGTGCACTCCAGTTTGCCACAGTCCCCACCACCCCGTTACTCCCGACACTGCACCTCGGAGCCAGGTCCATTTAGCACAGCACTTCCAGCTGTATTTCTCACACCCTGCTGCCTCCCCTTAGACTTTACACCTGTGCGGGCCCAGAGGAAGTTAATTTGGTGACGGTCTATGTGAAGACAGTCAGTAGGTGCAAAAAGCCAGAGAAAGGTCCCTGGCTGTGTTTCTCAAAGGAGACTCTGGGACTTGATCACTGCAAAGGCGAACTCCGACTCTGGTCTTTCCTGCAGCCAGGAAGTTGTTTCCCGCTGCTGCGAGCCTGCGAGGGCTACCTCCATGAACCAGGCAAAGCTGAGAGCAAACCTGGGCATCAGGATGGCAGGAGACTCACCGTCAGCGCTCCTCTAGCCTGTCCACAGGGCCGCACCGTCTGAGTCCCCACCACACGACAAGCCCCGAATCAACCCAGGCCTCGCTGGGTCCGGGAGAAGTCTCTGAAGCTGGCCTGACTGCAGCACTCCTCAATCACGCGGAACCTCCCCTTTTAATGGAGGAAAGCAGGTCTTGGGCTCAGAGCCGCTCAAAGGCCACAGCACAGCTGTGATTTAATGACGTGCTGGGGTGGGTGTCATCACTAGGTCATTTTCATTATTGTATCAGCCCCAGGTGCTTTGGATTGCCATGGGGTAATGACTTAGGGAGGGTTTCTTACACTTTATGTCTTAAGAGTTTCCTTCTAAAGTAAGTTCCGTATTTGTGATTGCATTATAACCTGTCGTGCAGATATGCAGACATGTCTGATAGTGTTTGTTTTTATTCCTGTCATTCTATGATTTCCTATATTTTTGAAAGAACAAAAATGTTTCAACCATCCAAACACTATTTAGAGAGAATGTCTAAAGTACAAATGACGGCATAAAAATAATCAGCTGGCCTCCATAACAACATGGAGAAACAGAAAAAGCGAGAATAAGATAATGGAAAACAGCAGAACACTAAATTCTTCCATGCCACGAGTATAGTTAGGTCAACACTTGCAAGAATAGGGAGAGGGTCAAGAAATCAACCCAGGGAAACAGAAAGGTGCAACCTCTTTTAAAAGCCATTTTCTTTAAGGTTGTTAGAGTGCTGCTTATGTAACAACAGTTTAATCTTAATGGAAAGATTGAAAGGAAGCCATTAGGTGACAGTGTGGGTAGTTTGTGGACATAAAATGAAAATCACAAATGACGTAGCCTGGGTGTGAGGGTCACGCCTGTAATGCCAGCACTTTGGGAGGCCAAGGCCGGCAGATCTCTTGAGCCCAGGAATTTGAGACCAGCCTGGGCAACATGGTGAGACCTCGTCTCTACAAAAAATACAAAAATTAGCCAGGTGTGGTGGTGTGCACATGTAGTCACAGCTACTTTAGCAGCTGAGTTGGGAAGACCACTTAAGCCCAGGTGGTGGAGGCAGCAGTAAGCTATGATCCTGCCACTGCACTCCAGCCCAGGCAACAGAGTGAGGCCCTGTCTCAAAAAACAAACAAACAAAAATCACAAAGGTAGCATGAAAATGACTAAAGTTGTAGAATAAATCAGACTCTGGCCGGGCGCGGTGGCTCAAGCCTGTAATCCCAGCACTTTGGGAGGCCGAGGCGGTTGGATCACGAGGTCGAGAGATCGAGACCAACCATGGTCAACATGGTGAAACCCCGTCTCTACTAAAAATACAAAAAATTAGCTGGGCATGGTGGTGCGTGCCTATAATCCCAGCTCCTCAGGAGGCTGAGGCAGGAGAATTGCCTGAACCCAGGAGGCGGAGGTTGCGGTGAGCCGAGATCGAGCCATTGCACTCCAGCCTGGGTAACAAGAGCGAAACTCCGTCTCAAAAAAAAAAAAAAAAAAAAAAAAAGAATAAATCAGACTCTAACTGCTTTGCTAGTTATAGTTGATGAGATTAAGTAACAGCTTTTAAAACACCAATCTATGAAACTCACAATGGTCCAGATGAAGAATGAAAATTACCCCGGGGACCAATGGACCAAACTTACCGTGGCGATGGCCCTGGCCTCCTGGTAGGCCATCTTGACATCATCCGCAGCACTGGTGTTGAGGAAGAAGTCGCCTGAGTCTTTCCTGAGGCGAAGCTCCACCTGCAGGAGGCAGACTCAGGGAGAGTTGGGCTGTGTGTGTGTTGGAGGGCGAGGGGGTCCCCCGGTTGGTCTTACCCAGGCAGCCGGCAGGGCAAGGGCTGTATCTAGAAGCAAAGACGGTTGTAGATGGTCACCTCTTCCAGGCTCACCCTCACGTCCTCTACCAGGACGAGCTCTATGGAGGCCGATGAAGGCACTGGAGGGTCATGCTGAAAGGCAAGGCCAAGGCCATCAGATGCAGGAAGCCATGGGACACCCGCAGGCCAATACCAGGCCATCCTGCAGGCCACCATCAAGAAGAGCAGGCCCAGAAGCCCCAGGGCCTGGCCTTGCTCTCAGCCACAAGCCCTGATAAGCCCCTGGTGCTCCTGAGCCCAGTGGAATCGCCACGGCCTCTTTGAGGCCTCCCATCAGCCCCCCAAGGTGGAGTGAGTTGCCAGCTCCTCCACTCCAGACCCAGGAGTGGGTTGGCAGCAGTCCTGCTTAGATGCCTTCCCACCCTACCAGGCCCCAGCGGTGGGTGACTCTCACACACACCCTGCCCTACAGGACCTCACAGCAAAGGGCCAGCTTCAGAGCATGTGACAGACACCACTCCAGGCAGGGACAAGAAGGCCACTGCCGGCCAGGCTAGGCAGTGGGGGTGGGTCCCCTGGAAGAGTGGCCAAGCCTGGCTCACAAGAGAACAAGGACAGTCTTCATCCCCTAGGGCGGCACATGACCCACAGAGCTCTGCTTCCTGTCTTGTGTCACACAAGGGAGCACCCAGATCCGAGGCCCCCGGGGAGTCATGTGTTTGAGCACCTCCTCGGGGCCACGGTTGTACCAGGCAGTCAGGGTGCAGCAGCTGCCCTGAGGGAGAGGCGACTCCAATGCACGGATGGAAGAGCAGGAGCAGGCCAAGTGCGGTGGCTCCCACCTGGAATCCCAGCACTTTGGGAAGCCAAAGTGGGAGGATCACTTGAGCCCAGGGGTTCAAGACCAGCCTGGCCAACATGGCGAAACCCCGTCTCTACTAAAAATACAAAACATGAGTTGGGCGTGGTGGTGCACACCTGTAATCCCAGATACTCAGGAAGCTGAGGCAGGAGAATTGCTTGAACCCAGGTAACAGAGGCTGCAGTGAGCTGAGATCACACATTGCACATCAGCTTGGGTGACAGAGTGAGACTTCTATCTTGAAAAAAGACAAAAAAAAAAAAAAAAGAAGGAGAAAGAAGTGCAAAATCCTGGGAGGAACATGTTGCGGTGTTCAGGCGCCAGGCAAGAGGCCATGACGCCCCCCATTCCCGACCAAGGGATTCCTGGTGCCATGAGGACTGAGCAATCAGGGACAGGCACAGGGAGGTGGCTCCTTCAGTGGCCACCTCCCTCCAGACCAGCCTCCCCAGCACTGCCCCCATGAGCCTCAACCTCTTCCAAAGCTTGCTCCCCAGGAGGCAATAGAAGCGCCTCATCCTGGCATTTAGGGACCCTGGGAATCCAGCCCCACCTTCTCCTTCGAGCCTGTACCTGCTGCCTCCACCTTATTCAAGACCTACATTTCCTGGTAGCCATGCCCTCTATGGGGTGGCTGTCATCCATGCAGGGCTATTCCTGGGGAGCCCTTCCCTTCCCTTCCCCACCTCCAGTGCACCTACGGGGCCCCCACTATTAATAACAGCACCTCTGCCTGAGGCCCTCGAGAGGCTGGGGTGGAAGAGGGGTGGTCCAGCAGGCAGCGATCCATGTCCCCAGATGGTGGCAAGTGTGTGTGTGTGGTAGAGGTTTCTGCACCGTGGCAGAAGGAAAACAGAAGCAGTTCTGGGATCCAGGGCAGAAGAAGCTCCTCTGTGTCTGGGGCTCAGGGATGCTCCTCAGAGTGCCAGATATCTCAGATATCTGGGACTGAAGAGACCGGAGGGCACCCAGTGCAGGAGAGTAAGGGGGGCACTCCAGACAGTGGGGACTGTGTGTAGGAAACATGACGGCTTGACCCACTCGGGCACACAGGGTGGTCTGTAAGGCAGGGCCGTGGGGAGAACAGGCTGCCCAGGCGAGCCCTGGTGGACAAGGAGGAGGGCTTTTCCTTGAAGGTCTCAGGGCCAGCAGGTGGGTGGTGGACCTCAGAGGTGGTTTTTCCTTGGATCCCTCTGGGAGCCTGAAAGGAGGGGCGTGGGTGGGGGAGGCTGGAGGCAGCGAGGCTGGCGAGGAGGCGAAGTTCAGTTGAGCCCACTCCCAGGTCAGGAGCAGAGTCAGGGTCTGAGGGCTGTGGCCCAGCGAGGGGCTCAGAACGATTCCACAGCCCCCCGGCCCTGGAATACAGGCTCAGCCTCTGTCCTGGGACTCGAGCGCTCCCAACCTGGCCCCAGTCACTCGTTCAGACTAGCGCATCCCTCCAGAGAGCCACCCTGGGTCATCCTGGGACTTCGCAGAGGCTACCCTCCTGCCCTTGTCCCTACTCACTTAGGCGACCCCTCCTCACACCGCAGGGCTTAGCGCACTGGCCTCCAGAAAGCCCCGCTTCCTCCCTCGCCAGCGCCGACCTGTGGCCCAGGCCACTCTTCTCTGGCCCCTGCTTCACCTGGTGCTCCTCACGCTGAAGGAGCTTCAGGGCTGGGGGGCCTTCCTGACGAGGCTATGGGCTCGTGGAGGGTAGGGTGTGTCTGTTTCTTCCGTGTCCATTACATAATCTCAACCACATGAGGAAGGAAAAACCCTACAAGGAAAGGAAAATATTCTCTCCCTTCTCAATGGTTGAGACCTACCATTTAGAGTTGAAAGAAAAGGAATTGAATATTTTGCATGTAGACATTAGGAGATCTTCAAAATCCAAAAGCTATTTCAGATTTTGAAATTACAAATGATTCAAAACCACCATGGCACGTGTAAACCTATGTAACAAACCTGCACAATCTACACATGTACCCCAGAACTTAAGAGTATAATTTTAAAAATTATAGAAAAAAACTACAAATGAAAATGCTGTTGAAGTGTTGTACCAGTTTAAATAGCTAGGAAACTAAATATCAATCTCTATAACCCATCTAGACAAAAGCACTTTTCTTTTTAAAAGAGGAAGATGTTTTGGGGACCAAAAGTGAGAAAACCTCTGTGAATGATCCCCAGCCATGACTGGCCCCTGCTTTGCTCTCAACTCATGAAAAGCCTTTGTGATGGAATCACACACAGGGTCTATGTAAGGCCCTGGCTGGGTCATGGTTTTTGGTCCGATATATCCCTGGAAGCTTCTTTGGTGACCTGTGGACTCAGACCAGTTTAGCGATTTCAAGTTGTGTGGTGTGTGTGTGTGTGTGTGTGTGTGTGTGTGTGTGTGTATGTGTGTGTGCGTGTATCTGTGTGTGTTTCTGTGTGTGGAGGGGGTTGGGTGAGGGGGGTGTTTGGGGTAGGGGAGGGTTTCTGTGTGAGGGGCGTTGGTGTGTTTTTCTAGTTAGCATTGTTAGCGTAGTTAGTATAGTCAGTATCGTTGCTTGGTATTTTAGCGTACTTTGGTATAGTCAGTATTGTTGCTTAATATTTTAGCATAGTTAGTATAGTCAGTATTGTTGCTTAGTATTTTAGCGTAGAGTATTTGTGTAGTTAGTATAGAGAGGTGTCAGGCACCATGGGGCAGGGATTGGCCACCACCTCACCTGACCAGGAGCTACGGAATTATGAAATGCTGGACTTCATTGGCTGTGGTGCCTTCAGTGAGGTCAAGCTGGCCCAGCACTTGCTGACTAGGACCCAGGTGGCCGTGAAAATCATCCGCAAAACTGGCTCCTGCGCCATCACTAGCCACAGAGAGATGAATATTTTAAAGTCTGTGCACCACCCCAATATCACACAACTATATCAAGTTATTGACACCACAGACGTATGCCACTTGATCATGGAGTACGCATCAGGAGGAAACCTGTACCAGTGGATGTGCCGCAACCTTGTGACGGAGAAGGAGGCCCGGGCCTTGTTCCAGCAGATGCTGTCGGCCGTGCAGTACTGCCACAGAAAACGAATAGCACACAGAGACCTGAAGCCGGAAAACATGCTGTTGGACGGTGAAGGAAATGTAAAAATTACAGATTTTGGCTTAGCAATAAATTACCGTGAGGGGCAGAAGCTGACAACATGTTGTGGCACCCACGCCTACATGGCCCCAGAAGTCTTCCTAGGTCAGGGCTACCAATGCCCCGCCATGGATATTTGGAGCCTAGGAGTCACTTTGTACCAGATGATGGCCAAGGCTCTGCCCTTCTTCTCAGTGAGTACTATCGTCCTCAAAGAAAAAATTAAATCTGGAAAGTACGTTTGCCTGGCCTCCTTTTCAGAAGGCCTTAAAAACCTAATGAAAAAACTGTTAACGCCAGACCCGAGGGAGCGGCCCACGGCAGAAGAAATTGCGAGGGACCCGTGGGTGAACAACGGCCAGGAGTTGCCTCTGACAACTTACGAAGAGCAAACCCTGGACCACCCGAACCCTGAAACAACCCAGCTCTTGGTGGCCATGGGATTCCAGGCTGAGAATGTCTCCAAGGCAATTAAAAAAAACTTATTCAATTATCCCATGGCCACCTACCTTATTTTAGATAGAAAAAGAAAGCAATCCACTAACACACTACAGTCCCTTGCTCCTGGGGATCCCACCTGTTCTCTGTCCACTCAGGTTGCCAGTTCACCTGCTGGCCTGCAGAGGAAGCCAGAGAGTTTTAATCCAGACCCCCAGCATGAGCCCATAGCCTCCCCGACCATCGAGAGCTCCAGCAGCAATTGTGGAGATTTAGAAACCTTGGCTCAGCAAGCCCTCCAGCGTGACCCTGTGGCCTCCTCCAATGGGAGTCCCATCAGCAGTGGTAGAAATTTAGAAACCTTGGCTCAGCAAGCCCTCCAGCATGACCCTGTGGCCTCCTCCAACGGGAGTCCCATCAGCAGTGGTGGAGATGTAGAAACCTTGGCTCAGCAAGCCCTCCAGCATGATGGCGTGGCCTCCTCCATTGGGAGCTCCATCGGCAGTGGTGGAGATTTAGAAATCTTGGCTCAGCAAGCCCTCCAGCGTGACCCCGTGGCCTCCTCCAATGGGAGTCCCATCAGCAGTGGTAGAGATTTAGAAAACTTGGCTCAGCAAGCCCTCCAGCGTGACCCCGTGGCCTCCTCCAATGGGAGTCCCATCAGCAGTGGTAGAGATTTAGAAAACTTGGCTCAGCAAGCCCTCCAGCGTGACCCCGTGGCCTCCTCCAATGGGAGTCCCATCAGCAGTGGTAGAGATTTAGAAAACTTGGCTCAGCAAGCCCTCCAGCGTGACCCCGTGGCCTCCTCCATTGGGAGCTCCATCGGCAGTGGTGGAGATTTAGAAATCTTGGCTCAGCAAGCCCTCCAGCGTGACCCCGTGGCCTCCTCCAATGGGAGTCCCATCAGCAGTGGTAGAGATTTAGAAAACTTGGCTCAGCAAGCCCTCCAGCGTGACCCCGTGGCCTCCTCCAATGGGAGTCCTATCAGCAGTGGTGGAGATTTAGAAACCTTGGCTCAACAAGCCCTCCAGCGTGACCGTGTGGCCTCCTGCATTGGGAGCTCCATCGGCAGTGGTGGAGATTTAGAAATCTTGGCTCAGCAAGCCCTCCAGCGTGATCAAGTGGCCTCCTCCATTGGGAGCTCCATCAGCAGCGGTGGGGATTTAAAAACCTTGGCTCAGCAAGCCCTCCAGCGTGACAGTGTGGCCGCAGCCTCCATCAAGTGCTCCATAGTCAGTGAAGATTTGGCTCAACAAGCCCTCCAGCATGACCTCTTGGCCGCCTCCTCCTCCCAGAGCACCACCCAGAGCATCCTCCAAGCTAGGCAGCCCGAGGCTGTGTTGGCCCGGCCAACAAGAAGCTGGGGCTGCCGCAGGGCTGCCAGGAGATGCATTTCAATACTAATGAGATGCTTCTGCCTGTGCCCACCCAAGAGAAAGAGTAAGATACCGCCAACATAGTTGGACAGCTGATGAAATCAAGTAGGTGGGGCGGTGAAGCCGCACTTCTTGCATTTTACTATATTTATTCTGTCTTTATTAGTGTTGTTTTAATTGACAAATCATGCTTGTACATTCCTGGGGTACAGTGTGAGGATTAGATAGATGTGTGCACCGTGGAATGAGGAAATCCCACTACTCAGCATCTCCATCACCTCAGAGAGACCAATTCCGCATGATGCCCTGGAAGTGTTGATCTAAACAGGTTGACCCCATTGAAGTAGCCAGTAGACGGATGGTGATCCGGGGCCAGAGAGTGGCAGAGGAAGGGAATGGGGGGTGTCGGTCAAAGGACCAAAGTCCGGACAGGAGGAAGAGGTTTTGACTCTAGTGCACAGCGGAGTGACCAGCGTCAATGAGAACGTATTGCATTTTGTAAAACACCCGAGACAGTCCATGTCAAATGTCTGCATTTAGATTGGCGAGGACGAAGGCCCTGAGGTCCAGGAACATTGAAACCTGACAGTGGACGCCAATGGCTGCGGGGAGGAGCCGGGTGAGATGCCCACACTGCCGTGTGCCCAGCAACGTTGGAGCCTGTAGCACTTCTCCCCTGCCCTGCTCTATTTTATCCTTTTTCATAAAGATAGTTCCTGATAAATGACGATTTCTTGCAAATCTTGTAGTAGCATTGGAAAGGTGGCAGGTGGGTGGCAGACACTCCGCTGCTTTGCGCCCTCCCTGCACAGAATGGCGATTGTGCACACCCTAGTTTAGGTGGCATGCAGTCACGCGGTCCTTGCTGTTACACAGAAAAACTGAAACGCAGAGACCTCAGAGAAGTATCAGGGTGACCCCACCCACAGCAAATCCTTCCCAGTGTCTCTGAAGGGCTGAGGCTCTGAGCGGGTGCAGGGCAGAGTCCCACACATTGTGCATGGCCTGCCCACACTCACACTGCCTGGTGAGCATTTTCAGCAGGACCAACGGCCCCTTCAGGTCCTATCTGCCTGTGTTAATCAGGCTGAGAGGTTCCCATAGGGAAGGAGCTCCAGGCACCAAGGCAAAACCCACAGTCAGACGAAGCCCCTTCCAGGGTCCACCCAGGCTGGGCCTCAGGAGCCATGCGACCCTAGATGAGCAACCTTGACTTGTTCATCTCCCTTTTTGGCCAATGACATCCTTTTTGTGGGGGTCCTTCTCTGGAGGGACTGACAGCCATGGAGACAGGGAACAGGCCTGGCCATGGAGCAGGGTCAGGCGGTGGGGGAGCTCCAGCTCCACCATCCAGGTGAGGAAACAGACTGAAGAGAGATCGGGTAGCATCCCAAAGCTATCTGGCCAGGAAAGGATGGCAAAGATTTGCTGTTTACCCCGTCCCAGGCCGCCCGGCACCCACCCAGCCGCTTCCCAGTACTCTGCTTTGTCCCCCTTCCCAGGTTCTTAAGTCACCCTGTTTTACACCTGTCATTCCCACTGGAGCAGGGTCCCTGCCTCCCCCACAGCTGCGCAGGCCTCACACCCAGTAGGCCATAAATCAATATTTGTGGAATTAGTGAGATAGGATTCAAGCCCAAGGTGTGTCTGCAGAGCATTGGAAGTACAGTACTGGGGCCCCGAGGCCACCGGCAGAGGGGTCCTGGGGACCAGCAGGGGCAGCGAACACCTACTATGAGTTTGCAGAAGGCTGGTGTGACTGTCACTAAGTTTATTTGCTGGTCCAATTTTGGGGATCCTGAAGTTTCTACGGGGAGAAGCCAGGGTTTTCCAGTTCAGCAGGGGTGGTGGACACCCCGCCCAGGGCATCACCTCCAGGCTTTCCATTTCAGTGACGAAAGCCAGACAATAATGGTGGTAAATAGAAATCACATGTTGTCTGTTCGATTGGAAATGTGCTTAGGAGAAAGATCCAGCTGGGGTGGGTGGGGTGGGTTGGCGAGTTAGAGTGGGAGCAAAGACTTAAAGGAAGTGAGCGAGTGAGCTGTGTGCACCTGGAGGCCCACAGGTGCCTGGCTCGTTGTGGAAATGGCGAAGAAGCTGGTGTGGCGGAGGAGGAGCCAGGGGAGGGGAGGAGGAGGGAGGACTCTCTGAGCTCCCTATCAAGGGAGCAGAAGTTCACACGGGGCCCTGGAGGACCCTGCTTTTTACCCCAGTGTGGGGAGCCTCTTCCGAGCAGAGGAGGAACATGATGGGGACCTGAAGCCCTCTGGATGCTGCATGGCCAGGGACCCAGGGGCGGGTGGGTGGAGGGAGGGAGCCCAGAAAGTCCACTGCAACAATCCAGGCAAGTGATGACAGTGGCGGGACCAGAGGGGTGGCAGCAGGGGTCGGGGGAAGGGCTAGGTTCTGGACGTCCCTTGAAAGTGGGGCCGACAGCACTCACTGACAATTGGCCATCAGACATCACCATGGCGCTGTTGTTCCCACGGCTGTCACATCAGGTCCCAGGTCCCGTGTTTGTCCTAGCCTCTGTCATCCCGCACAGGGTCAGTGCTTCCTGGGTGTGTGGCTGAACCTCAGCTGTCTTGCCCACTTGGTTCCCACAACATCCGGAGCCAGTGAACGAAAAGCCGCCTGAATTCTGCTCAGAATTCTGTTAAATGGTTACCAGTCATTATTCCGGAGGTCACAAGATTTGCAACTTCTCCAATTCACTATTGTGGAACCTAAGATTGGCCTTTTGAAATGCAACCCTTTCATTTCAACCAAAATCCTTTCCGAGTTTTGCATTTCTGACAACCAGATGGTCCCACCCGGACCCTCAACTCTTGGCTCAACCAGTCCTGTGGCCCCACCAAGAAGCAGATTCAGGGAACAAGGAGCATTTCCCACACCCCTCTGACTGCATCCCTAACCAGGAAGCAGCACCTATTCCTCTAGCCCCCGCCCACCAAACTACCCTGGAAAAAATCCAGCCTCCACATTTTTCAGGGAGGTTGATTTGAGTAGCAACTCCATCTCCTGCGTAGCATGGCCAGCCGCATGTCAGTTAAACGCTTTCTTTTTCTTTTTTTTTTTTTTTTTGAGACGGAGTTTCGCTCTTGTTACCCAGGCTGGAGTGCAATGGCGTGATCTCGGCTCACCGCAACCTCCGCCCCCTGGGTTCAGGCAATTCTCCTGCCTCAGACTCCTGAGTAGCTGGGATTACTGGCACGCGCCACCATGCCCAGCTACTTTTTTGTATTTTTAGTGGAGACGGGGTTTCACCATGTTGACCAGGATGGTCTCGATCTTTTGACCTCGTGATCCACCCGCCTCGGCCTCCCAAAGTGCTGGGATTACAGGCTTGAGCCACCGCGCCCGGCCCTAAGCGCTTTCTTTATTGCAATGCCACAGTCTCAATGAATTGGTTTTGTCTGTGCAGTGGGCAGGAAGACCCCATCAGGCAATTACAAACTATGAAGGAAGGTCAAGATTTTTGATGACCATTCTGATTCTTAGGAGCTTCCTAACTTAAAAAACAAAAACAAAACAAAACCCACCAGTATGCACAATTTTGGAAGGCAAAGTGGGAAGAAAAAATAATTCCACACCCTTTGGCTCAGTAAACCTGCTTCTAAAACCAAGGAGAAAAAGGCCAGGGGTAGAAAGGGGTTCACCATAGCACTGTTTGCCAATACAAAGATGAAATGAATCTCAAAACAGATCAACAAGACTCAGGCCCCCTACAAGGTCACGGAAGTGTCAGAGTTAGGCTACAACATCACAAACTGTCTTGCAAAATGCTGCTGGGGAGGTGCAGAGAGACAAGAGCCAGGAACAGAGGCGCAGTCTGGTAAAGCTCCCAGCAGGGGTCTGATTAACGGGTGGTGAAGAAGAAATGGGAATCCACCAGGAGGAACAGGTGTGTGGGGGGCTCGGGCAGAGGAGGAGGGGAAAAGCAACAAAGAGAAACAAGATGTGAAGTAGGAAAAAGGCGAAGAACAAACAGTTCTAACCTACGATGACAACTGTAGAGAAGTTCCATGCAATCTCTGTATTGTTTTATTTGCTAAAAGCACTTTAACTTTCAATTTGTGGTTTGCATTAGCAAAATATTGTCAATAAATCTAAATCTATCAGAGGAGTGGCTAAATCAGCTCTGGCCATCTGTACTATGGAGCCACTGAGGGAAGAATGCACAGTTCTACAGGAGTTCATGTGAATTGATCTCCAGAATATATTAAATCAAAAGAGGAAAGTAAAAGACCGTGTGATCAGAATAAGCATGTGTGATGAATGTCTATTTCTTTTCTTTTCTTTTTTTTTTTTTGGAGACAGAGTTTCGTTCTTGTTGCCCAGAATGAAGTGCAATGGCATGATCTCGGCTCACCTTAACCTTCGACTCGCAGGTTCAAGCAATTCTCATATCTCAGCCTCCCAAGTAACTGGAATTACAGGCATGCATCACCACGCTGGGCTGATTTGTAGTAGAGACAGGATTTCTCCTTGTTGATCAGGCTGGGTCTCAAACTCCTGACCTCATGTAATCTGCCCACCTTGGCCTCCCAAAGTGCTGGGATTACAGGCATGAGCCACTGAGCCCAGCCTGTGATGGATGTCTATTTCTTATTTACATCCTTCTGTGTTTCTGAAAGTACACACAAAAACAAGATGATGTTTGCTTCTGAAGGAATCAGATGGGGTTAGATGAACAATTGTGTTTACCCTTTGGAACCGCTTAAATGTTTTACCTCATGATATATTTCTTCTTCACACACATACAGAGTTGAAAAATCGAAGCCAGATATAAAAGACTGTATGCTCCATAAAAATTTTCTAAAAATGTGTTTTTAATTTATAAAAATAGAAATAAATATTAAGACAGTATGATATTTACATGACATTTTAGAAAATTCTATTTACATGACTATAAAGGGACAAATGGCAGCTTTTGGGTGGTTACGGAACTATAAATTTGCCAAAACTTATTGAACCACATACCTGTAAATAAAATACAGTTTATTGTATATAAATTAGGTCAGTAAACTTAATGTTTTCAAAGATGTCAGGTTTTTTTTCTTCTTTTTCTTGGAAGATAACCTGCGTAAAAGATTTCAGTTTTTAAAATGATGTGCACGTGCCAGGCATGGTGGCTCACAGCTGTAACCCCAGCACTTTGGGAATCCAAGGCACTTTAGGAAAACGAAGCAGATGGATCTCTTGAGGCCAGGAGTTTGAGGCCAGCCTGGCCAACATGGTGAAACCCCCATCTTTACTGAAAATACAAATATTAGCCAGGCATGGCGGCACACGCCTGTAATCTCAGCTACTTGGAAGGCCAAGGCACGAGAATCTCTTGAACCTGAGAGGCGGAGGTTGCCGTGAGCCGAGATCATGCCACTGCACTCCAGCCTGGACGACAGAGCAAGACTCCATCTCAAATAAAATAAAAATAAAATTATGTGCACAAGGGCCGGGCACGGTGGCTCATGCCTGTAATCCCAGCACTTTGGGAGTCCGAGGCAGGTGGGCTGAGGTCAGGAGTTCGAGACCAGCCTGGCCAACATGGCAAAACTCTGTCTCTACTAAAAATATAAAAATTAGCTGGGCATGGTGGCAGGTGCCTGTAATCCCAGGTACTTGGGAGGCTTGGGCAGGAGAACGCTTGAACCTAGGAAGCAGAGGTGGCAGTGAGCCGAGATTGCACCACTGCACCCCAGCCTGGGTGACAAGAGTGAGACTGCCTCAAAAAAAAAAAAAAAATGTGCACAAATATGGACAGTGCTGCCGAGAAGTGTGGCAAAAACACAAGTGGTTCTCTCGTTTTGTGCTCAGATATGTGACTTTGCCCTCACAGGCCCCTGGGATTTAGAATCTTCCTTCTGAAAGGCGTCCTGTGCACTCCGGAGCACCAGCTTGAGCAAATGAAAAGGCTCAGCCGAGGGGCTGGGACACAGCCCACCTTGATGACAGCTGCTCCTGGCTGTGCAGGGACTCTAGGAAAGGCCACTCCCCGACTAGGACCAGCAGGCCCTGCGGAGGCTGGCTCTCCCTTGCTGTTTGGACTCTTCCCTCCCCAGCCCCAAGCCTCATCAAAGGCTGCCCTTTCCTGTTCACTGACCACCGCTGCTTTGACGCCATTAGCCCTTGAGCTCCTGGAAGAAAAGGAAGAACCTTGTTTTCCCTGGGCTCGGTGCCAAGAGACTGTGGGCAGTTGCTCAAGATTCACTTATGAAACTCCAGATCTCAGGAGGACGGAAGCTTGGGACAAACACCGAGCCTCCCACCCCCACTCTAACTCTGTTTCTGAGCACTTTACAGGAGGAGCAGGTAGGCCTGGCCGCAGTTTCGGCAAGGGTGGACGGGGATAGCTTCTGTCCGGGGCTCAGGGATGCTCCTCAGAGTGCCAGATATCTCAGATATCTGGGACTGAAGAGACCGGAGGGCACCCAGTGCAGGAGAGTAAGGGGGGCACTCCAGGCATTGGGGACTGTGTGCAGGAAACATGACGGCCTGGCCCACTCGGGCACACAGGGTGGTCTGTAAGGCAGGGCCGTGGGGAGAACAGGCTGCCCAGGCGAGCCCTGGTGGACAAGGAGGAGGGCTTTTCCTTGAAGGTCTCAGGGCCAGCAGGTGGGTGGTGGACCTCAGAGGTGGCTTTTCCTTGGATCCCTCTGGGAGCCTGAAAGGAGGGGCGTGGGTGGGGGAGGCTGGAGGCAGCGAGGCTGGCGAGGAGGCGAAGTTCAGTTGAGCCCACTCCCAGGTCAGGAG
Source organism: Saimiri boliviensis (assembly GCF_048565385.1). Classification (NCBI taxonomy): domain Eukaryota; kingdom Metazoa; phylum Chordata; class Mammalia; order Primates; family Cebidae; genus Saimiri; species Saimiri boliviensis. The sequence goes on from NC_133456.1 coordinate 22,639,071, forward strand.
CAGAGTCAGGGTCTGAGGGCTGTGGCCCAGCGAGGGGCTCAGAACGATTCCACAGCCCCCCGGCCGTGGAACACAGGCTCAGCCTCTGTCCTGGGACTCGAGCGCTCCCAACCTGGCCCCAGTCACTCGTTCAGACTAGCGCATCCCTCCAGAGAGCCACCCTGGGTCATCCTGGGCCTTCGCAGAGGCTACCCTCCTGCCCTTGTCCCTACTCACTTAGGCGACCCCTCCTCACACCACAGGGCTTAGCGCACTGGCCTCCAGAAAGCCCCGCTTCCTCCCTCGCCAGCGCCGACCTGTGGCCCAGGCCACTCTTCTCTGGCCCCTGCTTCACCTGGTGCTCCTCACGCTGAAGGAGCTTCATGGCTAGGAGGTGTCCCTGATCAGGCTATGGGCTCGTGGAGGGTAGGGTGTGTCTGTTTTCTTCTGCGTCCGTGGCATGATCTCAACCACATGAGGAAGGAAAAACCCTACAAGGAGAAAAACATATTCTCTCCCTTCTCAATGATCAAGACCAACCATTCAGAGTTGAAAGAAAAGGAATTGAATGTTTTGCATGTAGACATTAGGAGGTCTTCAAAATCCAAAAGCTATTTCAGACTTTGAAACTACAAATGAAAATGCCGTTGAAGCATTGTACTAGTTTAAATAGTTAGGAAATTAAATATCAATCTCTATAACCCATCTAGACAAAAAGCATTTTTCTTTTTTTTTCTTTTTCTTTTTTTTTTTTTTTTGAGACAGAGTCTCACTTGGTCACCCAGGCTGGAGTGCAGTGGCACGATCTTGGCTCACTGCAACCTCCACCTCCCTGGTTCAGGCGATTCTTCTGCTTCAGCCTCCCGAGTAGCTGGGACTACAGGCGCACACCACCACGCCCAGCTAATTTTTATTTTTATTTTTAGTAGAGTCGGGGTTTTGCCATCTTGGCCAGGCTAGTCTCCAACTCCTGACCTCATGATCCACCCACCTCAGTCTCCTAAAGTGCTGGGATTACAGGCATGAGCCCCCGCACCTGGCCAGTACTTTTCTTTTCAAAAGAGGAAGATGTTTTGCAGACCAAAAGTGAGAAAACCTCTGTGAATGATCCCCAGCCATGACTGGCCCCTGCTTTGTTCTGAACTCATGAAGAGCCTTTGTGATGGAATCACACACAGGGCCTATATGAAGCCCCGGCTGGGCCATGGTTTTCGGTCCGATATATTCCTGGAAGCTTCTTTTTTTTTGAGACAGTGTCTCGCTTTGTCGCCAGGCGCCAGGCTGGAGTGCAGTGGCACCATCTCGGCTCACTGCAACCTCCGCCTCCCAGGTTCAGTTCTGCCTCAGCCTCTCAAGTAGCTGGGACTACAGGTGCACACCACCACGCCTAGCTAATTTTTGTATTTTTTGTAGAGACGGGGTTTCGCCATGTTGGCCAGGATGGTCTTGATCTCTTGACCTCATGATCTGCCTGCCTCAGCCTCCCACAGTGCTGGGATTACAGGCGTGAGCCACCATGCCTGGGCCTGGAAGCTTCTTTGGTGACCTGTGGACTCAGACCAGTTTAGCAATTGAGAGTTGTGTGCTCTGTGTGTGTGTGTGTGTGTGTGTGTGTGTGTGTGTGTGTGTGTGTGTGTGCATGCGTATCTGTGTGTTTTTCTGTGTGTGGAGGGGGTTGGGTGTGGGGGGTGTTTGGAGTGGGGGAGGGTTTCTGTGTGAGGGGCGTTGGTATGTTTTTCTAGTTAGCATTGTTAGCGTAGTTAGTATGGTCAGTATCGTTGCTTAATATTTTAGCATATTTGGTATAGTCAGTATTGTTGCTTAGTATTTTAGCATACTTGGTATAGTCAGTCAGTATTGTTGCTTAGTATTGCAGCGTACTTGGTATACTCTGTATAGTTGCTTGGTATTTTAGCATAGTTAGTATAGTCAGTATTGTTGCTTAGTATTTTAGCATACTTTGTATAGTCAGTATTGTTGCTTAGTATTTTAGCATAGTTAATATAGTCAGTATTGTTGCTTAGTATTTTAGCATAGTCAGAAGTGTCAGTATTGTTAGCATAGTCAGTACAGTTAGAGTAGTTGTGTAGTTAGTGTAGAGGGGTAATTTATGCTTATATTACATTAATTCACTGTGAGGTGTGAACTTTCTCAATGCACTGCCATGTATCAATCACTTTCAGAGTCAATCATGGGTAGCTGTATGGACCTCACCTAGCAGTAGAGGAAAGCAAAATCCAAGACACAGCTTTTAGGAAGGTCTGGAAAGTGCCTGATCTGGCCGGGCACAGTAGTGGCTCACGCCTGTAATTCCAGCACTTTGAGAGGTTGAGGCTGGCAGATCGCTTGAGCTGAGGAGGTTGAAGCCACCCGGGCAACATGGTGAAACCCCATCCCTACAGAAAAGTATATAAAAATTAACTCTCTGTGGTGGTGCACACCTATAATCCCAGCTACTCAGGAGGCTGAGGTGGGAGGATGGCTTCAGCCTGGGAGGCAGAGGTTGCAGTGAGTTGAGATCGCAGCACTGCACTCCAGCCTGGGTTACAGAGCAACACTCTGTCTCAAAATGAAGCAAAAAAAAAAAAAGCAGGCAGGCAGGCAGGCAGGCAGGGAGGGAGGGAGAGAGGAAAAGGGAAGGGAAAAGGAGGGGAGGGGAGGAGAGGGGAGGAAAGAAGAAGGGAGGGGAGGGGGAAGGGAGGGAAAGAAGCTGATTTAATTTTCTTTCTTTCCCTTCCTTCCTCCTTCCTTCTTTCTCCTTCTTTCTCTCTTTCTTTCTTTCCTGTCTTCCTGCCTTCCTTCTTTTTTGTTCTCTTTCTTTCTTAGAACAAGAATTCAAGGAACCCCACAAAGAGAGATTTCAGAGAAAGTGGATTTAGTATTAAACTTGTTACAATGAAGCTAAGAGGCTACAATTAGGACTCTTAGTAATGAGGGGAATCCAAACGCTTATTATGTCAAAAACCTAAGTAAGCCAATTACATATTCTACTACAGTGGATCTGTGCTAGAAAGTCAGACCAAATCTGAAACCAACTGAAGCGAGGCATGACTTTAAACACAGAATGAGTGATAAATCTAAACACCCGTTTCCACAGGAAGCAGTCTGACGCAGGGCTGGTATGGATTCATTGTGTCCAATCTTAGGTCTTGGATCCATAGGGGGAAGTTACCTAGTGATATTTGCCTAAATGCTAGTTATTTCTTTTACTTTTCTGAATCAGCGCACAAAGCATGAAAAGCTCAACTGGATTTACAGAAAAGATAAAAATGAAACAATTTAAACACGCTATAGTTGACAGAATTTGGATAATTAGGTGGGCAAAGGCCATGTAAAGCTGTCAGTGGGGTCTCGGCCATACCACCCTGAAGGTGCCCAATCTCGTCAGGTAAGCTGTCAGTGGCTATGGGACTCATGAGTGGTACACGGATGTCATTTCCCCATGATGGCTCCTAAAACAGAGCTGAGAAGACAGGTACAGAGTTATAAAAGTGACCTCTAATGAAGTTCACACAGGAGGCGAGAAACAGTTACTGTGTGCAGCCAAGGCATGGTAAAAGTGCACTGAGTATCAGGCAGGTTTTCAACATCACAAAAGAGCTCTGCTTCTGACTTCTGAGGATGGCATGGAAGTAGGTAACAGACGGTTTACATTGGGTTTGCAGGTGGGAACTCTACGTCTAGCTTAGTTTCCTGATTGTCAGTGTCACTAAATGCAGCTTCTGAAAAGCAATTCAATTTACCACCAAATGAAACTTTAAAATGTTTCTCAACAACCATTCCTCAACTTTCATGAAATTGTAAATCCAGAAGTAGGGGGGCTTACTCATGTTTAGAGGTTTGAGAAACTGCCAGAAAAATTAAAAGCAGAAGTGACTGAAAATATTTAAGTGTGTTTCACGGAATGAGTACTTCACGTGGTGCTGGCTGAGTCTTCTTAGGGAGGTGGTGTTGGAGCAGAGGCCTGCAGGGAGTGTGGGAGTCAGCCCTGTGGGGCGCTCTGGGAACAGTGACAGCTGCGTTCCTCCCACAGCCAAGTGCAGGGTGCGTTTCAGGTCAGCAAAGAGTGAGGTTGGTCCAGGAGGAGCCAGTGGGAGAGTGATAAGAAACAAGGTTAGGAGGTGGAGGTTGCAGTGAGTCGAGATTATGCCATTGCAGATGGATTGCTTGAGCCCAGGAGTCCCAGATCAGCCTGGGCAACATGAAAATACCCCATTTCTACTAAAAATGCAAAAATTTAGCTGGGTGTGGTGGTGCATGCCTGTAGTCCTGGCTACTCAGGAGGCTGAGACAGGAGGATCACTTGAGCCCCAGAGGTCGAGGCTGCAGTGAGCTGAGATAGTGCCCCTGCACTCGAGCCTGAGTGATAGAGTAAAACCCTGTCTCTGAAAAAGAAGGAAAAAAAGAAAGAGCACTGAGGAGAGCAGGCATCCGTGCTGCATCCTCGCTTTGTTCAGGGCGTTATGCTGAGGCTGTCTCTGGCTCATCCCGTGGAGTTCATGAAAGTGGCAGAGGCGGTCCGGGCACGGTGGCTCACGCCTGTAATCCCAGCACTTTGGGAGGCTGAGGCGGGTGGATCACGAGGTCAAGAGATCGAGAACATCCTGATCAACATGGTGAAACCCCGTCTCTACTAAAAATACAAAACATTAGCTGGGCATGGTGGCACGTGCCTGTAATCCCAGCTACTCAGGAGGCTGAGGCAGGAGAATTGCCTGAACCCAGGAGGTGGAGGTTGCTGAGCCGAGATCGTGCCATTGCACTCCAGCCTGGGTAACAAGAGCGAAACTCCACCTCAAAAAAAAAAAAAAAAAAAAAAAAAGAAAGTGGCAGAGGCTTGGGAAGCTTACCCAGGACATTGGGCTCCATCTCCTGCCCAAATGGAAATCTCTCTCCACCCAGCCACCACCTCTGTCACAGGTGAGCACACAGAAGTGAGGATGTACTATGGACAGGCCAACTCCTGACTTCAAGTGATCCACCTGCCTCAGCCTTCCAAAGTGCTGGGATTACAAAAGTAAGCCACCACACCAAGCCCAGTGTTTCTAATAGAATAGAAAATAGGGACAAACAAAATTTCCATCACCAGGGAAATAGATACACAAATAATAGTGCACTGAATATCAGGCAAGTTTTCAACATCACAAAAGAGCTCTGCTTCTGACTTCTGAGGATGGCATGGAAGTAGGTAACAGACGGTTTACATTGGGTTTGCAGGTGGGAACTCTACGTCTAGCTTAGTTTCCTGATTGTCAGTGTCACTAAATGCAGCTTCTGAAAAGCAATTCAGTTTACAGCCAAATGAAACTTTAAATGTTTCTCAACAACCAGCTCCACTTGTTTGGTATCCCATGTATCCATTCACCTGCCTGCCCATCAGTCCAGCCTTTCATTCATGGATTTGAGCGCCCTCTGCTGAGCTGACAATCCGTCCCTTAACTTCTCTCTTCCCAGTTACATACTGTGTTCAGCAAATCATTCTTGATTGTGATCATGCATTCATCTCCAGTTTCATCCCAACCTTATTTATTACTGCTCTCCACAGTGCTCCCACCAATCCATCCATGCAGGTTTATTTACTTCCCCCCATATACCAAGCTCCTATTTTTCAATCCTGGCTTTTTTTTTGGTACCTATGTTCCAAAAAGAAAAAAAGAAAGAAAGAAAGAAAGAAAGAAACCTAGGATTTCAATTTTTCTTCCTTCATGACAATTTCTCCAACAGCCACTCCCATGGGCTCTGTGTATACTTAGTACTTTTAAATAGTAGGTCTGCTTCAGCGCTGGAGAGTATGTTGTCTTGAGCTGTACGCTAATTGTTTTGTTTGTATTAATTCTTCAATTTGGAGGCATGGTCAATGCTTGCTACTCCTTAGGATTGTTTATATCAGTGCTCCTGAGTAAGACTGGCTTATAATCTGTCTTTACTTTACTTAGTATTGTTAGGTTTGGAATTAAGATCATAGTGGTCACAGAATTTATAGGATAGTAGCCCCTCATGTCAATTTTATGGGGGATTTTTTGGTCTTTTTCAAAAAATCAATTTCTTTTTTTAATTTATGCAAATGGGGTATTTTTTAAAAATTAGAATGATTTTGGTATTTAGACAATAATACCATTAGGGCTGTGTGTGTCTGTGTGTGTGTGTGTGTGTGTGTGTGTGTGTGTGTGAGAAAGAGAGACGGGCACGAAGATGCACTTCTTAACTAATGATTAAATTTCTATAGTGGCTGTTGAGCTACTTAGGATTTCCAGTTTTTCATAAATCAATTTTTTAAGTTATATTTTTAGGATATAAAATTGGCCTTATAACTTTTTATTTATTTATTTATTTAGAGATGGGGTCTCACTCTGTCACCCAGGCTGGAGTACAGTGGTGTGATCTCAGTTCATTGCCACCTCTGCCTCCCGGGTTCAAGTGACCCTCCTGCCTCAGCCTCCCGAATAGCGGGGATCACAGCCAAATGCCACCATGCCAGCTTATTTTTGTATTTTTAGTAGAGACAGAGTTTTGCCATGTTGGCCAGGGCTGATCTTGACCTCCTGACCTCAAGTGATCAGCCTGCCTCGGCCTCCCAGAGTGCTGGGATTACAGGCGTGAGCCATCACACCCGGCCAGTGTCTTCATTTTTAATGTATTTTCCAAGATCATGGCTCAAGGATGCAACAAGAAAAGATCACAAAGGATTCAAATACAGGATACGCCAGAAAAGTCACCTGTGTGCAGTTAAGGAAATCTACTGCCCGCCCCCAGAAGTGGTTCAGCAGCACTGCAGTGGGCATTCAACCAAAACACAGGGGAGAGCCACAGACATCTGCCAGCCACTGTACTGAAAGGACGGAGGAGGTGAAGCCATTAAGTAGGGTGGGAGCAGGGGGTGCCCACTCAGAGCCAGTGCAGCCGCTGCCCCTTCTCAGCCAGGTCTGGGTCTAAGCTGCTCAGATCCACGGGCAGTGAGACCCTGGGGGCTTACAAGCTTCATTCATTGTCCACCTAAGCACCAGCGCAACAGGCCTCTCTCTCAGTTACATCTTAGCTGCTCATCATCCCTGTTTCATCTGCTAAAGCAAAGCTAGCTGTTTTCTTTTTTCTTTTTTCTTTTTTTTTTTGGTACAACTGTCATATGGGCAGTAGTTCTAGAATATTCTGGATTCTGAGTCAGTTGGGAGACAAGGAGGCTGCTGATCATTCAGGGTGGTCACTAGACCACAGGGCAGGTCATAGAGTCCAGTCCCAGGGCAGATGGGCACCAATTTGGAACTTCCTGGTCCTTTAGCAGGGATCCATTTGGGGGGAAAAGCATTGCATTTTGGGTCAGGGATTGAAATGTCAAGCCGGGAGTCGCATCAGGATTTGGGCCCTTCTCTCGGGGCCAGGCACCTCCTCCAGGGCATGATCCTGCAGCAGTCCTGGAGGAGGGAGGATTTGGAAGGAAATGAGAAGAGGCCTTGGTCCAGCATCCAGGGTGTGGTCTCCCGGTTCCAGATGGTCAGGCATGTCTACTCCCAGGGAACCAACTATATTCTCTGCCTTAAACTTATTATTCATCAGTGTGTTGACTGTGGGAAAGTCACTGAATCTCTAAATTGTAGTGCCCTGAACCATCAAATAGGAGTCACAGCCCCTCTTCTGCCCACCTTCTACCCTCAGGGATAACAGATTTGTCCCAGGAGCTGTGAAGCACCAGGCCCACACCTTCGTGGAGGAGTGAGGCCTGGTGCCCCCGGCCTGCCACCTTCCACATTCCCTATCTGCAAGCCATCAGTGCTGCACGCCTTACTTATCTTCCCAGACATGCAACCACCAAACACTGGTGTAGGCAGCACTTAGGCAGGACCAGGCATCTTTCTTCAGGCTTCTCAGTATCAACTTATCCTTAGCCTCATAACGTAACAGTAACAAGTGGGCCCTAATTCACATTTCCACATGCTGGAACAGGGAACTGAGGACAGAGGGGCCAGGTCGCATTTTCAGGCACAGGTGGCTTTGATTTCAGGCCATCAGGCAACAGCACCCACACCCTTGGTCACTGTGCTGTGTTGACTTTCTACATAGTCTCTTCTAAAGAAAATGATTATTCCCCACATGCAATCAGTCTGGGGGGCATTTAAATGTACACCAAACTGCAAGAGCTTCCCAAGCCCTACTTTGATTCAGGGGCTCCTCTAGGCAGCTAGTGATGAAGAGATTCTAAGTTTGGCCTGAGAATAAATTATTTTTTCCATGGTCTTTTGACGTAAAGATGTCAACAGCTCTCTCCATTGTGAATGCATTTCCAGACTTTGTTGGAGGAATACAAAAACGACAAGAAAAAGACAATAATGGATTCAAACAAAGGTTGCACATGGGGACTGATTCTCAGTGAAGAAAATCTGCTGTCTGTCCCTGGGTGTCCTTCAGCAGCCAGCATCAAAATGAGAAACTGGGCTGGCTTCGGTGGCTCCACCTATAATCCCAGTACTTAGGGAGGTCGAGGCAGGAGGACCGCTTGAGCCCGGGAGTTTGAGACCAGCCTGGGCAATATGGCACAACCCCATCTCTATAAAAAATTTGAAAAATCAACACCAGGGCCAGACGCGGTGGCTCACTCCTGTAATCCCAGCACTTTAGGAGGCCAAGGCGGGTGGATCATGAGGTCAGAAGTTTAAGACCAGCCTGGCCAACATGTGAAGCCCCATCTCTACTAAAGAAACAATTTAAAAAATTAGCCAGGCATGGTGGTGCACACCTGTAATCCCAGTTACTCAGGAGGCTGAGGCAGAATTGCTTGAACCTGGGAGGTGGAAGTTGAAGTGAGCCGAGATCGAGTCATTGCACTCCAGCCTGGGCAAGATTCTGTCTCAAAAAAAAAAAAAAAAAAAATCAAGGCCAGGCTCATTGGCTCATACCTGTAATCCCAGCACTTTGGGAGGCGGAGGCGGGTGGATCACCTGAAGTCAGGAGTTCAAGACTAGCCTGGCCAAGATGGCAAAACCCTGTCTCTACTAAAAATACAAAAACTAGCCAGGCATGGTGGCGCAAGCCTGTAGTCCCAGCTACTTGAAAGGCTGAAGCAGGAGAATTGCCTGAACCCAGGAGACAGAGGTTGCAGTGAGCCAAGATCATGCCAGTGCACTCCAGCCTGGGTAACAGAGCAAGATTCAGTCTCAAAAAAATAATAATAAAATAAATAAAAAATCAGCCAGACATGGTGTCACACACCCGTGGTCCCAGCTACTTGGGAGGTTAAGCCAGGCAAGCATTGGAGCCACTCACCACGTGAACAAATGTTTGTGTCCCCACAAACTCATGTGTGGAAACCTCATTCCCAAAGCAATGGCATCTGGAGGTGGAGACTTTGGGAGGTGACGGGGTCAGAAGGGTGGTCATAAGACCCCCTAATGGTATTTTGTCATGGCAGCCCCAACAGACTAAGATGTGTGACTGTAAGCGCTGAAAATGCAGCCGGTACCACATGTCAGAAGTATAATCTTTGCCATGTGTCGGGTAAATCACATATATTATTTGAATAACTTGTTACTTTGTAAAATATGGCCTGTCAACTAGGGATTTAAAAATAGGGAGGAACAAACAGAGCACAGAGGACTTTTAGGCCAGTGGCACTATTTGGAAGGATACTGTTATGGCAGGTGCGGGCCATTATCCATCTGTCCAAACCCCCAGGATGTGGGATGCTGTATGTGCACCCTCCTGTCAGCTGGGGGTTCTGAGTGATTGTGAGGTCACAGCAGGTCGTCCTGTCGTAATCAATACACCACTCTGGTGGAGATTCGCGTGGCGGGGAAGCTGTGTATGTGCTGGCAGGGCATGTATGGGAACTGCATATTTTCTGGTCAGTTTTGCTGTGCACCTAAAACTTGTGAAATCAAAGTTTAATAAAAGTTATTTTCACCTGCCAGGCGCCGTGGCTCATGCCTGTAATCTCAGCACTTTGGGAGGCTGAGACGGGTGAATCACGAGGTCAAGAGATTGAGACCATCCTGGTCTCAATGGTGAACATGGTGAAACCCCGTCTCTACTAAAAATACAAAAATTAGCTGAGCATGGTGGCGCACGCCTGTAGTCCCAGCTACTCGGGAGGCTGAGGCAGGAGAATTGCCTGAATCCAGGAGGCTGAGGTTGCGGTGAGCTGAGATCGCGCCATTGCACTCCAGCCTGGGTAACAAGAGCGAAACTCCGTCTCAAAAAAAAAATTATTTTCACCTGTTACTTTTTGACAGAAAATGGAAACGTGGCCTGTGTTACATGTCGGTTGTGCAGGGCTATCTCAGGCCTGTATGGGTCCTTAATGCAGCCCTGCCACATTTGTCACAGTAAGAGGTCACCATTGGTACCTGAATACACACTGAACTCCAAACGATTTCAGCTTCACCAGCTCTTCCACGAAGCTCCTTTTTCTGTCCTCAGATCGAATCCAGGTCTCCACGTTGTACGGATTTGTGGCCTCTCCTTAGTCTCCTCTGCCCCGTGTACATTCTCTAATTTGTCCTCCTTTCGCACTCTGTTTTGTGTGCTCGTGTGTGGGAAGTTTAAAGTCCTTTGAAAAACACCACAGAACCCCAGTGCTATCAGCAGTTGGACCGAGTGTTTCCAGCCGGTGTGGGGCGTGTTCACAGGCACCTGCTTCCCGTCTCCCGTGTGCGCTCGTGCCTGCTTTACTCTTTCCGGAGTCTGTGCGTGTATTTTCTTGGAAGAAATCCACGAGGGGCCACAGACACACTTCCTCGAGGGTGTAGATTGCTTTCCTTCCCTGATGGGTGTGGCTCATTTTTTTCTTTTTCTTTTTTGAGACGGATTCTAACTCTGTCGCTCAGGCTGGAGTGCAGTGACATGATCTCGGCTCACTGCAACTTCCGCCTCCCGGGTTCAAGCAATTCTCCTACCTCAGTCTTCTGGGTAGCTGGGACTACAGGCGCATGCGCCACCACCTGGCTGATTTTTTTTTTTTTTTTTTTTTTTTTGAGACGGAGTTTTCCCTCTCGTTACCCAGGCTGGAGTGCAATGGCGCGATCTCGGCTCACCGCAACCTCCGCCTCCTGGGTTTAGGCAATTCTCCTGCCTCAGCCTCCTGAGGAGCTGGGATTACAGGCACGTGCCACCATGCCCAGCTAATTTTTTGTATTTTTAGTAGAGACGGGGTTTCACCATGTTGGCCAGGATGGTCTCGATCTCTTGACCTCGTGATCCACTCTCCTCGGCCTCCCAAAGTGCTGGGATTACTATTTTTAGTAGAGACGGGATTTCACCGTGTTAGCCAGGATAGTCTCCATCTCCTGACCTCGTGATCTGCCCGCCTGCACTTCTCAAAGTGCTGGGATTACAGGCATGAACCACCGTGCCCAGCCAGGTGTGGCTCATTTTCTGTGAACTTCCAGTAGGCTTTAAAGTCCATCTGCAGGCCTCCTGCTGCCGCCCAGCGTGGCCAGGCGGTATCGGAGTGGTCGGCATGCTCAGGCGTGTTGGAGAGACCCCTGTGCCAGCCTGGCCTGGGGAGACACTTGGCATCCAGCCAGAAGGCGGGACATCTGCCTGGGTGTGTTCCATACCATTGTTTTTTGACACCAGGCAGTTTCTGACAAGTCTCCTTCAGAATACCCATGGCTGTGGATGTGTTAGTGAGTTTAGGCAAAGTTGGGAGGACGAGGAGACCCCCGGCATGTCTGTTCCGTGTTGGGTGCAGCCCCAAGAGACGAGTGCCAGGCACTGCACAGCGGCCCCTTCTGGGACCTTGGCCACACTGTACACTCTCTGTGGCCCTGCCTCACCCCGGGTCCTGCATTCCCTCAGAGACCACACACTCCACCTGTGCACCAGGCCTGAGTGCCCTTCTGTAGACAGCACGTGCTAGCTGGGCGCACCCAGTGTGGAGTCTGCTGTCCTCTGCCACTCGTCCCCCTCTCACCTGGGCCCAGGGCCATTAACACACTTCACTTCCTCCTGTTATCCCCTCTAGTAAAATTGGCTCACAGAATGTTAGGCTCATTTGCGGATATGTTTATTTGTCTGTGTACCTACCACGGCTATAATATCTGCTTCACAGGTGCGGGGAGCTCGTGATTGTGGTTATCATTACAGGCAGTGATTTTCAGGATTAGTAGAATCAGCTGGGGTTGGAAGCTGATGCCCGAAGTCTGCTGTGTGCCTGACCTGGGCTAGAGGTTGGCCGAGATGTCTGTGCTCCCTCCCTGTGCCATGTGTCCCTCATAGGACCCCTTTCCTGCTGATATTGAATGACTCCCATGTCTGCGGGAGTCTTGGACGGTGGCCATCTGTTGAACCTTGAGTTCCTTTCCAGGTCTGAGGTCTCCTGTTTGATTTGCTCTATGGGGACTGTGTGCACAGGGTCCAGGGCCCTCAGCTTGTGGAGGTCTTAACTGGAGGAGCCTCGGCAGGGCCCCACGTCTCCTCTGGGTTTGAAGCTGGTGTTAGGCTGCCCACCTCAATTCTGTCTTTGGGTCCAGGACAGCATCCCAGATGGGAGCCACAGACTGGTGTCTGGACCCCGCTGTGCCTTGCAGCACAGCTCCAGAAAGTAAAAGCTCTCTTCTTCCACTGCAGGTTGTCCACCGGGCCAGAGGTGGCCAGCATTGAGCTGCTGGGCCCGGATGAGCAGCAGTGTTCCCAGAAGGCGGTGGTGCAGGCCCGCCTGACCCAGCCTGCCCACCTCACCAGCATCATCTTCGCAGAGGACATCAGTAAGGGCTGAGTGCCCTTACAGGCATGAGCCACCTTGCTCAGTCTATTTGTAAGGCTTTTGATACATGGGACTGTACTGTTTCCCAATAAAACAGTGTTAACAATGCACAAGTATTGTTATATGGTGCCTGGAGAACAGTCAGAAACATTTTTTATCCTACTGCTATCCCTACATTTGAGAATTCCCCAGGTAATGCCATTTAAGTACCTTATTTATAGAGCAAGTAAAAAAAATGCGTATGAGTGTCCATGCGCCCCTTCTATAATATACTTGGTAATCATATAAATACACCAGCATAGGCCAGGTACAATGGCTCACACCTGTAATCCTAGCACTTTGGGAGGCCAAGGCAGGAGAATTACTTGAGCCCAGGAGTGTAAGACCAGCCTAGGCAACAAAGCAAGATCCTGACTCTATAAAAATGTTTTCAAAATTAGGTAGGCATGGTGGTGTATGCCTGTGGTCCCAGATACTAGGGAGGCCAAGGCAGGAGAATCACTTGACCCCAGGAGCCACTGCACTCCAGCCTGGTAAACAAATTGAGACCCTGTCTCAAAAGAAGCAAAAATAAACAAACGTGGTTGGGCATGGTGGCTCAGGCCTATAATCCCAGCACTTTGGAGGCCAAGGCAGGTGGATCACCTGAGGTCAGGAGTTGGAGACCAGCCTGGTCAACATGGTGAAACTGTCTCTACTAAAAATACAATCAATCAATCAATCAGTCAATCAATAAAAATAAATTAGCCAGAGCATGTAATCCCAGTTACTCGGGAAGCTGAAGCAGAAGAATCGCTGGAACCTGGAGGTGGAGGTTGCAGTGAGCCAAGATCGCAACATTGCACTGCAGCCTGGGCGGAAAGAGCAAAACTTGGGTCTCAAAAAAGTAATAATAATAAAATAAGAAAATAAACAAAACTACCAGCGTAATCCCTAATCTCGGTGAAGGGCCAGGGCTCTCATCTCTGGGATGGGAACTCTTCAAATTGCAGTCCTTGTCACTTCACTGAATGGTCACACCCTGAACAAAACAAAGTTTTCCTGGAGTTTCCTTTGCCCACAGCTTTACATGCTGGTGCCCCGCTGGAAAAGCCGGAGCAGGTGGTGACGAGGCCCCCACAGCCCTTCCTTTCTGGAAGTCCCTGTTAACTTTCAGTGGGCTGTGTGCAAGGCAGCTGCTTGGCTTCTGAGGGTGAAGTTGGTGGTCACGGGGGTCTTTGCCAGAGTGTAAGCCTGCAAGGCTTAGAGGTAGAGCCAGGGGTGGGGACTGTCTTTGGTGCTGACCCTCCCTGGGGTCTCTCCAGCCACAGGCCAGGTCCTGCGCTGTGACGCCATCGTGGACCTCATTCACGGCATCCAGATTGTTTCCACCACCCGTGAGCTCTCCCTGGAGGACTCCCCGCTGGAGCTGAAGATCCAGGCCCTGGACTCCGAGGGTAAGGACGTCCCCCTGCCTGTTTGTCCTCTGCAGCCCATGCCAGACCGTCCCCCCACCGTGACCCTGGCCTCTCTGCATTCCCCTCTTCTCTGGTGTCCAGCCCTGCAGGTCCCCTGGAGGGCAGCTCCAGTCAGGGAGGTGAAGGTGCTGCTAGGGGAGGTGCTGAAGAGGCAGAATTCACCTGCGAGGTGGGCCCCAAGCCCTCAGTGGCATCGAGCCATGGCCACTCCTGGCACTCAGGGGCCCCTGCAGTGGGGCCAGTGTGCTCAGAGCTGTGGCAGTCCCTGGAGCCAGACCCTGCTGGTCGCAGCGCTGGTCCTTGGTGCAGCAGTCTTGGGGAAGCCAGCATTCTCAGCACCAGTAGGAGGCTGGGAGAGGCTGGCTGGGCCATGCCTCCTGCTCCGGCTCTTGGGGCAGGTTTTGCTTCCTGGTCCAGAACTTAGATCCTGTGTGCCAGGCACGAAAGGTCCTTTCATCCTGGAGGAGACTGAAGCATGGAGCAGGGTGAGATGCATGGTGTACAGGGTCCTGCCTGTTGGCATGAGATTCACCTTTTTCTCAAAGCAGAGGGAAGCTAAGGAAGGGGTAGGTGCAGGAAGTTATGGAAGCTTGCATGCAGGGTTTTTGGGAGCATAAGCTGTTCTTGGGAGCAGAACGGGCAAAGTTTGAGTCCACCTTGCAGCCAGGCCGTCCTAGGAGCACTTCGCACGCCCTAGCTCATTTGCCGCACAGCGACCCAACAATGCAGGCACAGAGTGAACACACCCACACGCTCACCCGAGTGTGCACACACACACAACAGATGCAGAGCTCGCAAGCAGCCGAGCCTGGCCCCAGAGGTGACCCTTTGGTGGAGGGCTGGATGGAAATATTGTGGGCTTTCCTGGCCATATGGTCTCTGTGGCAACTATGCAGTTCTGTCATTGTCTCACTAAAGCAGCCATAGACGATGCAGAAGTGAATGGGCATGACTGTGTTCTAATAAAACTTTATTCATAGAAATAGGGGGCTAGATTTGGCCCAGGGGCTGCAGTTCGCAATCTCTGTTCATAACTACTCTGTTCTGTTTCCTGCCTTAAGTCACTTTTTAAAAAATAGCTGTTTATTTTTATCAAGATTTATATCACATGAAATTCACCCATTTCAAGGGTACAATTCAGCACTTTTTGGTAGATTCACACAGTTGTGCAACCATCGCCAGTGTCCAACTTCAGAACATTTTCATCACCCCAAAAGGAAGCGCCACACTCATTGCAGTCACTCCCCATTCTCTCCTCTCTCCAGCCCCTGATGACCACGAATCTGCGTTCTGTCTCTTTGCATTTGCCCGTTCTGGACATTTCATGGGAATTGAGTCACAGTGGGTGTAGCTGTATACGACCATGTGTGCAGTCTTTTGTGACTGGCTTCTCTCACTGAGCACGTTTTTCAGAGTTCATCTGTGCTGTTGCGTGTATCCACACTTGGTTCCTTTTTGTTGTTAAGTAACTTTCTATTGCAGGGGTCAATGGCGTTTTGTTTCTCTGTTCGTCCTTTGATGGACTCTGCATTGTTTTCACATGTTGGCGGTTATGAATAAAGCTGGTGAGAGCATTTACATGTGGACGTGTATTTTCCAGTCTCTTGGGTCGACACCTAGGAGTGGAATTGCTGGGGCATAGAATAACTCTGTGTTTAACTGTTTGGGAGCTGCCAGGCAATTTCCCAACTGGCTTCAGATTCCTGGGGGCAGTGTGTGAAGGTGCCATGATCTCCATGTCTTGGCCAGCACTTGCTATGGCTCATCCTATGGTTCTAGTTAAGCCCCTTTAAGGTGACTTCTTTCCTAAGTGTGCGTCCGTTCTCCCCAGCAGGTTGTGGGCGATGCTGGGATTGGGGAGGTGCCTGCTCTGGGCCTTCTGTGACCACTGTTATGCCAGGACATCCTGGCACCCCTGGATAGTTTCCTCTCACACTCCCCCCAACTCCTGAAGGGTTGATAGCCCCCGCAGCCAGTTCCAGAGTAGAACATTATCTGGTCTCCACAGCCTGGGTCATTTACCAGCAGCCCATGTCAAGGGCCCACCTTTGCAGCAAGGAAATGGTTAACTCCCTTCCTCACCCACCATGAGGGCGTAATGCTTTCTAAGTGGTCCTCCTTGCCCCAAAATACTTTGATGAGTACTTTCATCATCCTTTTGCCTTTTTTCTGAGCCTGCAACCCCTCTTCTGGTCAGAGTCTTCACCGTGAAGATGAACTTGTCCCTTGGAGGCTTTGAGTGTATAGCAGTACCAGAAAGAATGTGCCTTATCCAGACTGATGAATGTCCAGAAAGATAATTGCTCAACAAACAGTGGCACCCTGGCTGCCCATGGGTGCCAGGCAGTGTGTTGTCCTTAGTAAGTACAGTGTCTTATTGTGCTTATAAATGGTCTGATGCCCGCTGTATAGACGAGGAGGCTGAGGTTCAGCTTCAGAAACTTGCCCACAGTCACACAGCTCGTGGGTGCCGAGCAGGGGCTGGGATCCAGGATGTCTGACTGTTGCCTGAGCTCTTTTCCGCCCGGACGCACGGCCTGTCTCCTGCTGCTGCATTTTCCTGGGCATTGGGGGCCCTCCCCATGTGGCTGGGATCTGCCTTTTTGGCCAGAGGCCGCCTGCAGAGTGCCTGCCTCCAGTGAGTGTTCTCACAGCAGAACTGGACTAGCTCAGGGTTTCCAAAGATGCCCCCTCCTCACCTTTCCCTATGTTGCCTCTTCTACCTGGAGCACCTTCCCCTCCTGCACTCTACTTTCAGAAGCCATGCTTCCTCTGGCATTGCCTCTCAGGTGTCCCCTCCTCCAGGGAGCCCACCCTGGCTGCCCAAGGTGGGACTTGTTCCTCCCTTCAATGTTCCTCAGCTCTTCAGTGGACCCTTCAATGACCCTAGGGTGCAGGACATTTTCTACTGCGATTTGTCAAGGTCAGCACTCGGAGGACAAAACTGGGATCAGTTCATTCTTCTGGACTCTTTTGTGTCTGACACTGGACTTTGCCCAGCTGGCATCAGGTAAATGTTTGTTAGGTTGAATTGCTTAACATTTTCCTGCAGCCCTCCTGCAGGACAGGGGAGGTGGATCCTCTGGAAACTGGACCGCTGGCTTTCCTGGTTAATATCTAAACTTGGCTTCAAGGCAGACTTGCCAAGGGTTCAGAGCATACACCTGCCGAGGGTTCAGGGCGTACACCTGCCGAGGGTTCAGATCGTAGACCTGCCGAGGGTTCAGAGCGTAGACCTCCTGGTCCTTCCTGGGAAAGGAGCCCATCTTCCTCTGCAGGGACCTGGGCTGCAATCTCTTTTCACTTTTCTTGGGGTACTCGGTGCTCTGGAGGCAAAGGCTGTTTCCTGGCTCCATGCCCCTGCCAGCCTTCCCCCAGAAAACCCATCCAGGCTCACTGTTTCCTCCTCTAGGGCTTATTTCTTCCTCTCTAGGGCTTATTCCCTTGTCAGGGTAACAAAATGGGTGTGTGTGTGAAAGGGGTGAGCTGGAAAAAAAGGAGAGGCACGGCCAGCCCTCACCCAGAGAAGCCTGCTTGGGCCCAAGGCCACAAATGCACCCACCCACCCCCTTGTCAGGGCCTCTTGTTCTGTCCACCTGCAAATGTGCCTGTTCCTCCCTCTAGGAACCACAATTCACCAGCGTCCTGTCCCCACCCCCCTTACACCTCCATCGCTTTCCTATGCTGGGCCTCAGGAGACTGTTTGCTGCCTGCACCCCTGCCACTCCCCAGCCCCAGCCCCACTCCTGTGCCCTACATCACCTACCCGCAAAGGGGTCCCCTCTCATACCCAAGCATCTCACCCCGGTCTCAGCTTCCCCAAGTGGAGACTGCACTGGCTTCAACAAAAATTGCCCTGTGCCTCCTCTGCACCCCCAATACTAGGGTCAGCAGAGCTTGGGCCATCAGGCTTGCTCATGTCCCTCGGCGAGGGTAGAGCCCAGGACCACTCTCCAGGACCCGGTCTCCTTTGCTGTGTTCCCGCCAGCATCTCCCTGCTCTCAGGAGAGGGGGAGGGGTGCGCCCAGGAACTAAGAGCAAGTCCCTTCCCCATCCTCTCACAGGAATTCCTTCGGGTGTCACAGCCTCACCCCCGCCCACCCTGTCCCACCCTGGAGTCCCCATTCGGCTTTGTGGAGACCTGCAGCAGCTACTTGTACCTCACAAAATGAGGCCCTGGGAACATCGGCGGCGACCGGGTGGGGGGGAGCGGCGAGGCTGTGTCCCCAGAGAGGCCCTGTCGTCGTCCTCCATTCTCCGGGTTGTGCCCAGGTCCCCAGAGGCACAACCAGACCCCATGGGTGCAGCTGGAGGGTGCCTCCCATCCGCCATCCCCTTTGGATGGGCCGGAAAACCCCCAAGGAAGTCCTAGCGCAGTTCACGTTGCCCCAGCCGACCACGTGAGGGCGCGCCCTGTGTTAGTTTGGACAAATTAAAGCTCCTCTAGCGGGCAGGCCTGGAGCCCCCCAGGCCGGGCCAGTGCTCGGGTGCCCGTGGCATTCTCTGGGCTGCCGGCCGCCAAGCTCCTGGCCGTGGGTCCTCCTCTGGGGCCCGCGCTATTGGCCTCCAAACGAGGTGCCCCCCTCCTCTCGCGCTCCCGCAGCCTAGGGTGCACCTCTCCGTTCGCCTTTGCTGAGCTGTTCCAGGACGCAAGCCGCCTCTCCACTGCGTTGGGAGCTCAGGCCCCGTTTGGGGCGCCCCGCTGCGGGCGCAGTGGCGCTGGAGAGGCGCGGTCCGAGCAGCCAGCGGCCAGAGAAGGGGCTCCAAGAAGCACAAGTTGGCGCTGGCCCCGGACCAGGCTGTTGTTGTTCTCAACGTGGTCCGCCATGAACCTATAAAAAGCCGACAGACTCGCTCTCCTCTCCAGAGCGCACCGCGCACGCTCAGCGAGCTCCAGAGGCGCCAGTGGAAACAGCGGCCGCCGCGCGCGTTCGGCGGGATTCCTCTTCTCTCCGGCTCGGCCTAGGTCTGCGTCCCCAGCTCCAGCCGCCGGCTCGGACTCGATCTCCGACCCCAACTCGGTCCCCTAACCCGGCCCCGGCTCCGGGCCCCCAAACCCTCGCTCCGGCCCGGCCCGGCCCCCACCCCAGCCCTGCCGCCCGGCCCCAGGCCCGGCCGCGGCCGCTCCCGCCTGGAGCCGCCGCGCGCCCCCAGCCCCCCTGCACCCCCTCGGCCCCTCGCCTTCCTCTTCCCGGCGCGGCCCCCCGGCTTCCGCGCGCCGCCCTCCACCAACCCGCTTGCTACCATGTCCGTGGAGCTCGAGGAGGCCCTGCCGGTGACGACCGCCGAGGGGATGGCCAAAAAGGTGACCAAGGCTGGCGGCTCGGCGGCGCTCTCCCCATCTAAGAAAAGGAAGAACAGCAAGAAGAAGAACCAGCCGGGCAAGTACAGCCAGCTGGTGGTGGAGACCATTCGCAGGCTGGGCGAGCGCAACGGCTCGTCGCTGGCCAAGATCTACGCCGAGGCCAAGAAGGTGCCGTGGTTCGACCAGCAGAACGGGCGCACTTACCTCAAGTACTCCATCAAGGCGCTGGTGCAGAACGACACGCTTCTGCAGGTGAAGGGCACCGGCGCCAACGGCTCATTCAAGCTCAACCGCAAGAAGCTGGAGGGCGGCGGAGAGCGGCGCGGAGCCCAGGCGGCCGCCACCGCCCCAGTGCCTGCCGCGCACAAAGCAAAGAAGGCGGCCCCGGGCGCGGCCGGCTCCCGGCGCAGCGCAGACAAGA
The DNA here is from genome assembly GCF_048565385.1 of Saimiri boliviensis. NCBI lineage: Eukaryota > Metazoa > Chordata > Mammalia > Primates > Cebidae > Saimiri > Saimiri boliviensis. The sequence goes on from NC_133456.1 coordinate 22,658,927, forward strand.
AGCCTGCCAGGGGCCAGAAGCCGGAACAGCGCTCGCACAAGAAGGGCGCTACCACCAAGAAGGACAAAGGCGGCAAGGCTAAGAAGACGGCGGCCGCCGGGGGCAAGAAGGTGAAGAAGGCGGCCAAGCCCAACGTCCCCAAAGTGCCCAAGGGCCGCAAGTGAGCGCGCCGGCCCGGTCTCAGTGGCCGGCGTGGGCTTTTTAGTGTTTTTGTTTTTCTACCCCAAGTGACGTAGATTTTGTAAGGCTTGCCCCGGCTGGGGCCGCGGGCCCTGTCTCGGCCGCAGGGAGGGGCCCCGAGTCCTCTTCGTCCCTCCCCTCCCCCAACGATGTAGCAGCGTTTTTCGTTGTTTGCTTTAGGTTTTTGAAACAGCCCTGGCGACGCCTCTATTGGCTCTCGGCCTTGGCAACGGCCGTCGTCATGGTTACCGGCCCCTAGGCGCCAATATCCGAGGCCGCGCCTGCCCACCCGGGCGGGGGCCGCTGGTTGGCCGGGCCCAGGCGCGCGGGTACGCGGTGGCCGCGCGCGCATCCCTTCCTGGCTTCCCCATCCTCTCTGCCTTTGGGTGCGTGACAATCGCACCGGGCTCAGGGCTGCGCGGCGCTTCCTTTCATTCCATGGGCCTTTTTTGGGCACAATAAAGCGTTTAAACCTTTTAACCTCTTGTTTAATGTGAGTGGAATATGGATGTGTGCCTCCCGCACGCAGGGTTGGATGGGGGGACCCCTCGGATCTTAATACCCCAATCTGTTGACCAGGGTTAAGCCTAGAGCCAGGGGCCTTAAGCAAGAGGGGAATTGCTGGCCTGTAACGAACTTTTAGAGTAACCTGGGGCAGGGAGGTAGACAAGTTCTGTCCCTTGGGAGGGATAGGCCTGTTTGCCCTCACACTGGTCCATCAGCCATTGGGGGGGCGGCGCGGGAAGAGTGGGGGCTAATGGGTTTTCATGGTAAATGGTCAGGGCCCTGCCGGGGAGCTCAGCTTAGCCTCCAGCAAGGGAGGTATTACGAAGTCCCACCAAACTGGCCCTTTACAGAGCTTAGTTTTTCTGACTACAGTGAGAGACTGAGATGTGACGGGGACAGGTGTGGTGGCCAGAAACAGTGGAATTCCCAAGCATTCACCTCGCGCGAGGACAACCCAAAGTGTCTCAGAAGGGTGTTTGCCCTCTTTGAGCCTATTGGTTAATATAGAGTACAGACAGAACCCAAAGGATTGCTGGGAAAATTAGGAGCAGAATGATCCCCAGCCCTGGGACACCCTGGTGTCCAGCATATGGAATAGTTGTCCGTCCAGTTGGGTAGTAGACCAAGGTCTATTCTAACAGATGTCTCTAAGAATGGACAACTACAAAACAGGCTTCTAGGGGCAGTGGAAAAACGAGGAAGGTTCTAAAACAGTGGGTACATAGTCTTCAGCGTGAGTGAGCTTGGGCTGGGTTAAGTGAGAATGCAGGAGAGCTCGTTTTACCCCCTGTGTAAGATACTCCAGAAACTACAGGTGGGGGCAGGGCCTCCTGGCAATAGACTGGAGGGGAGGGAGCATTGCTGGAGAGGAGCCCAGAGGTAGCCTGCTGCTACTCCTGATCTGGGCCTGGCAGACCTCTCTGCCACCTGGGTGAGTGGCCACTTCACTCCCTCTGCAAGTCTTCATAACCCCTTGGGGGCTCCCCAGCTGTTTCCTGCCTTACTGAACTGCAGAGCCAGGCGCCAGTGGGATTTCTACCTGCCCTGTCCTGGGCCAAGCACTGAGGACACAGCAGTGGACAAAACCAGCCCAGGTGCCTGCCCTGCCCAATCTTCCTGGCTAGTGTGGAAACAGTGAGTGATGAGGACAGAGGCACCATCATAAAAAAACAGACGACTGTGGCTGTTGGGGATCTGGGGGCCCATGAGCACCTGGGAGTCAGGTAGGCCTAGGCCGGCGGCTCCATCCCTGCTGCCAGCTCATGTCCAACTAGGAGTTGTCCAAATCTGAATCTCTCGAGCTGGGCCTGGGAATCAGCCTTCTGACCAGCTCCTCAGGTGGTTCTGGGGTTGAGAGAGGGCTGGGAAGGGCTGCAACAGGGACCATGGGCACCAAGGCCTCAGACATCTGTCCTCTCTGGACGCTGCTCCTTCCTGCCTGCGTAAGTGCTCCATGACCATTGAGTTTTATTCCTCCCTGAACCTCCCTCCCTAATCAAGGCCTCCACCTTGCTAACCATCTGTCCTTTGAGGATAACCCATGATGTCCAAGTGCTAGCCCAGTCCTGTCCCATGCTGCTTGCAGGGCCAGCCAATAGGCCGCCACCAGCAGCTAGGGTCCAGGAGAGACCTTGGCACTCCCAGGATTCTAAAGAGATGACGCTGCTGGCCAGCTAAATCCAGTGCTCCAAAGTGCCCTTCGGGCTGTCATTCCTCATTGTCTTTCCATCTACGCTTTGCTGTTCATATCACCTGCCTCCACTAGTGGCTTCCTCCTCTGGTGCTGCCTCCCACCCCTGCATCCTGTCACCCGCTCTGCATTCCTTGGCATGGGCCCCAGCTTGCTGTCTTCCCCACCCTGAGGCTTGCACCCTCCTCCAGGGGCACTTAAGACCAGCCCTCAGCAGGACGGGCCTTCTACTTTGCTGATATTGTGAGTTTCCCTTGGGGACTCAGCTTCCCTTGGGGACTCAATTGGTCACATGACTCAAGACCTGGCCAATAAGCATTCAGTCAGTTGTTCACTTAGCCACAGTGATTAGGTCAGAAATGGGTTCTTGATCCAGTGGGTTCAGTGCAAGTCAATCCTGGGACTTCTCCTAGAACTGCTGAGAAACAGGTGCTCTTTCACTGGGATCACTGAATGTTAGGGACATGGGTCCAGAGTTGCCAGTGACTATCTTTGTCAACATACAGGAAGATCCCCCCTGAATAATGAGCCAGGACAGAGAAAGTTGGAGCCAGAAAAATGGACAGATGCTTAATGACATTAATGGAGCTTCTGGATCGAGCCATGCCTGAAGCTTGGAGAGCCGTGACTATTCTGTAAGCCTATACATTGCTTTTTGTATACATTAGAGTGGGGTTTCTGTAGCTTGCGTCCTGGTCTCTCACTCCTTTGGCTCACCTTACCCTCCCCACATGCCCATCCTAGACCTTGTCATCCTTTCAGATTGCTCTTCCTCTGAACCACCCTTCTAGTGTCCCATTCTTTGCCCACAGACCCCTCCCCTCCCTTTTTCCTAGCTTGGTCACTTGGCCCCTTCAGCTGGGTGGCTTTCTGACTTTATGGAACCTCTGTGAGTAGGTCCCATGTCCCTGAGAGGTGCCCTAAGTTGAAGCCATATGACCACAACCAACCACACCTGAGTACTCACTGTCTGGTGCTTTGAGGACTCACAGCCCTGATCTCAACCTCAAAACAATCCCAATCTTGAAAAAGGGTGTTTAAGAGCCAGTTTTACTGATGCAGTTGCTGAGACTCTGGGAGGCCACACAGCCAGTAAGTAGCCAGGTCAGGATTCAGACCTGCTCTATGCAGCTCCAAAGCCTGTATTTTTCTGCCCTGATGCTCAGCTCCTACAGAGGCCTGGGGAGTCCAGGATCCACCATTTACTTACTGTGTCTCCTGGACTTGGCCTCAAGGAGCCTCACTTCCAGTTGAACATTGAAGGCACTTGACACTGTGAGGCTAAGGAGGAGGGCTTTCTAGAGGAGGTAACCCCAGCAGCGCAAGGAGGCAAAGAACTTGTGTGTAAGACAGCCCGGGCTTGAGCTCTCCTCTTCAGGCTAGTGTGGATTAGTATTAAATATCAGGAGGGGGCAGGTGAGAGCAGGCCTGTGCTAGATGCTACCATAGTGGGCCTATCTCCACTATGATCCTTGGGACTGAGGCAAGATTGTTCTCCCTAAGTCTCATTTTCCTCATATGTAAATGGTGCTAAGACTTAAAACTCACTCATCTGCTAACTAGGCAGAGTCTGATCACACAGCCTCTGGCCACGATCTCCAGCCTCTGCACCCCCAATCCCTTGTATCCCCCTGTGGTTAGCACCCTACCTATCACCAGGGCTACTCTGCTTGTGATGTTGCCTCCTCCTTGTGAGCCTCCTCAACATCTCTTGTATGCCTTCTGGGTCCCCCAGTCTGCCTTCTCCCTGGCCCCAGGACGCCTCTGCAGACTGCAAAGGCCCCATCCCAGGGTGTGTAGCCTTAGTGACTGGTAGAAGGGGATCTCCACTCAGTCAATGTTCCTAGACCAACCTGACCTAAAGCTGTGTCTCTGCCAGGGCAGGGTTTGGAGCTGAGCACAGGGCCTGTTAGGGAGGGTCTGAGCTCCTAGCACAAGGGCTGCTACCATCTCACTGTCCCAGTCGTCAGATCTTGGGTGATGTGGCCCAGGGCATATTAGCTCTTCCAACAGCTCCACCAGTTATGGGGAGGGAAAGAGGTCCTGGTTCTTCCCATAGCAACTGCTGTTAGGGCTACTTGCACTTGCAAGCTGGGCAGAGGTATGGGAGAACAAAACATCTCATACGCCAAGGGCTTAGTTCACAGTCATTCATTCAGCACCTACTGGCTGGGTCCCCTTCTCTTGGACTGTGCCAAGCTGGGGGTGAATGGGAGCAGAGGCAGTGATGGGACTCGGCCACTTGCAGAAGGACAGATAAACCAGCAGGTTCCTGGTAGGGACATTCCAGACTGGAAACCCCACAGTAGCACAGGCCGCTGGTTTTGGGGAATGGTGAAAGGTGTAGTGGTAAAAGCAGTGAGGGAGATGTGACAAGGCATGAGGCCAGAGAAGTCAGCAGGGCTTCAGGTTCCCACGTCAACTCAATGAAGAAGGAAAACCAGGGAACTGGTTTGCACAACTGTAGGGGCTGATTAAGCAGTTTCTTTAAGGCTGTATCTCCAGGACTGATGGAGCTTGAAGTCCACTGGCAGGTGGTTAGGAGAGGAAGACCATGAGCTCATGAGCATACTGAAACCCCACTGATGAAGATAGAAGCTGGGACCCTTAGTCACAGAGCTAAACATGCACATACCTGGCCCAGGAGTCAGGAAAACTGAAGGAGAGTCCAGGGAAAGTACAGCAATTGCAGGTCGAGGTGGTGCTTCATGCCAATCAGGTGCGTCAGCAGATCAGCAATCCAAATGGTTGCTTCCTTCCAAATCTGGTGAGAATCTGCCTCCTGGCCCACCCTAATGGAAAACATGACAGTCAGGGAGTTCCAGAAAATATGGTTCAGCTGGGCCAAGTTGGCACGTTCCAAAGCCCTCCCAATTCCACAATTAAAAATGGGTGTGGTGGGTGGTGAGGAGGGCTCCAGACCAGGTAGAGCATTCTGGCCACCTGGAAGACACAGACCACCTGAAGAGGGGCAGTGACTACCCAAGTCCTACTGACTCTTTTCAGAGCGTCCCAGTTTTCCAAATAATGTTGGAAGAAGCACCTCCTAAAAATTTGGAAGGAGGTTGGGAGTGGTCTGGCCATCCAGGGAGGTTTGGGGAGGCTACCTCAGCGTAGCAGTGGTCCTACATGGGGCCTGGTTGTCCGAGGCACCTCCCCCAAATTTTTCAAAGTGGAAACTATTTTCTGAAATTTCCCATTCTTTTAAAACATGGGCTTAAAAAACAAATACCTCATACCCATTAGAATGGCTACTATCAAAAAACAGGGCTGGGTATGGTGACTTATACCTATAATCAAGGCCAATGCAGGAGGATCATTAGAGCCCAGGAGTTCAAGACCAGCCTAGGCAACATAACGAGACCCCCATCTCTACAAAAAATACAAAACTTAGCCAGGCATGGTGGTGTGTACCTGTAATCCCAGCTACTCAGGAGGCTGAGGTGGGAAAAGCACTTGAGCCCAGGAGGTGGAGGTTGCAGTGAGCCAAGATTGCGCCACTGCACTCCAACCCGGGCAACAGAGCCAGACTCTGTCTCAAAAAAAAAAAAAAAAAAAAAAAGACCACAGAACATAGCAAGTGTTGGCAAGGATGTGGGGAAGTTGGAACACTTTTATACTGTTGTAAGGAATGTAAAATGGTCCAACTGCTATGGAAAACAGTATGGCAGTTTCTCCAAAAATTAAACATTATTACTGTGCAATCCAGCAATTCCAGTTGTGGGTAAATACTCAAAGGAATGGGAAGTAGTGATGAGAAGAGCACATCCATGTTCACAGTAGCACTATTCACAACAGCAAAGAGGTGGAAGCAGCTCAAGTGTCCACTGACAGATGAGTAGATTTTTAAATATGTAATTTACCCATACAATGGAATATTATTTGGCCTTAAAAAGGAAGGAAATTCTTACCCATGTTACATCATGGATGAACCTTGGGAATATTATGCTGAGTGAAAATAGCCAGTGACAAAAAGACAAACACCGCATGATTCCACTTAAATAAGGTATCCAGAGTAGTCAAATTCACAGGGATAGAAAGTAGAATGGTGGTTATCAAGAGCTAAGAGGAGGAAAATATGGGGAGTTGTTTAACTTCTACTTTTGCAAGATGAAAATGTTTCAGAGACTGGTTGCACAACAGTGTGAATACAATTAACAGTATTGAATGTATATTTTTAAATGTTTTGCAGGGCACAGTGGCTCACGCCTGTAATCCCAGCACTTTGGGAGGCTGAGGCAGGTGGATCACCTGAGCTCAGGAGTTTGAGACCAGCCTGGCCAACATGGCAAAACCCCATCTCTACTAAAAACACAAAAATTATCTGGGCATGGTCCCAGCTACTCAGGAGGCTGAGGCAGGAGAATCGCTTGAACTTGGAAGGTGGAGGTTGCAGCGAGTTGAGATCGAGCCACTGTACTCCAGCCTTGGGGACATCTTCTGTCTTTAAAAAAGAAAAAAGAAAAAAGAAAAAGGCTAAGATGGCAAATTTTATGTGCATTTTATCAGAATTTAAAAATAAATAAATACTGTATGGGTCAAACAAAATCACTGTGTGAGCTGAATGTGGCCTGAAGTTCACCAACTTTGCGATTTCTCAACTGGATCTTCTTTGAGGGCCCTTCTGGCCACTTCACAAGAAGCCCCAAATGGTAGTGTCCTGAAGGAGACTGAACCAAAGGAAGTCACCAAAAGCCAGAGACTTACCTGCTAGTGCTGAGTGTCTACACCTGGGTAACAACCTCTCCATAGACGGTTGTCATTTGGACCCCAGAGCCTTGCCCAGTGCACCCTATAAATATGCCCTCCCAGAGGCTCCTTTTCTTGCTCACCTCTTCTTGCCTCTCCCAACCCCTATCCTTCTTCTGGCTGCCTTGGTTAGGAACTGTGAAAGACTGCCTTTTACAACTTTCTGTGGTAGAATGAGGGTGTTGGGTAGTGCCATGGTTCACACCTTTAATCCCAGCACTTTGGGAGGCTGAGGCGGGAGGATCGCTTGAGCCCAGGAGTTCAAGATCAGTCTGGGCAACACAGTGAGACCCCCATCTCTATAAAAAATATGAAAATTAGCCGGGTGTGGTGGTGTATGTCTATAGTCCCAGCTACTTGGGAGGCTGAGGTGGGAGAATCACTTGAGCCCAGGAAGCAGAAGTTGCGGTGAGCCAAGACCACACCACTGCACTCCAGCCTGGGTGACAGAGCAAGACTCTGTCTTGAAAAAAAAAAAAAGTTTTGTATGTCTGAGGACCCTCCCAGGCAGAGGGTCCTCAGAGGAGCCTGAGCAACAGCTCCTATCCCCAGGGAATGAGGTTCAACCCTTCCCATCACTTACTCTTCACTCTCGCTAAGAACGAGGCCCAGGTAAGAAGGGGGAGTTCCTACAGGCCCAGGAAGGAATCTAGGAGTCTGAGGCCTCCCTTACTAGCTCTGGTTCCCCCCTGCCCCCAACACCCACTCTCTGAGTCCTTCTGGGCAACGAGCAAGATCTCATCCAACTTCCCCAAGCTGATATGCCCCTCCCAAGCCAGTAGTCCCTTGGATTTGTCCTTAACTTTCCTATGTCAAGGCATATGCCCTTGCCTGGGTCTGCTTCCACCTCCACACAAAGCAGGTTCAGCTTTAGGCATATAAGCCTTGCATGAGACAATGGATCAAGATGGACTGCAGATAGGACTGAGGGGCACCTGTATCCATCAGAACCAGAAGTCCCAGGGACCCTTTGCCTCCTGGAAGGCTATAGTGCGGGGAAGCATACCCTTAAGGCTTGGAGCCAAGCTGGGTCACTGCTAGAGGTGAAAGGGAGGGAGGTGGGAAGGACTGCTATCTGGGAGCCAAGCAGAGGGGCCAGATGACCACATCCTAGGCCTGCCCCCACCTGCTCCAGAGAATGGTAGGGGGCTTGGCTCCACCTGGGCACACTGAGACAGGCAGGTGGGAGCTACCGTTTGGTCCCTGAGATTTGACTAAGAACAAAAGACAGGGAAAGATGCTCTGTTGCTCTAGTAAACAGGATTAAATGTTGGCAAGGTGGGAAAATGAAGATTCTTTTTTTTTTTTTTTTGAGACAGAGTTTCGCTCTTGTTACCCAGGCTGGAGTGCAATGGCGCGATCTCGGTTCACCGCAACCTCCGTCTCCTGGGTTCAGGCAATTCTCCTGCCTCAGCCTCCTAAGTAGCTGGGATTACAGGCACGTGCCACCATGCCCAGCTAACTTTTTGTATTTTTAGTAGAGACAGGGTTTCACCTTGTTGACCAGGATGGTCTCGATCTCTTGACCTCGTGATCCACCCGCCTCGGCCTCCCAAAGTGCTGGGATTACAGGCTTGAGCCACCGCGCCCGGCACTTTTTTTTTTTTTTTTAATGGGGTTTCACCATGATGGCCAGGCTGGTTTTGACTCCTGACCTCAGGTGATCCACCCACCTCGGCCTCCCAAAGCGCTAGGATTACAGGCATGAGCCACTGCGCCCGGCCTAATGAACATTCTTATGCACCTGAAATACATGAAAATTTGGAGACCAATTTGGCAATACTTAGTAAAGCCGATGACTTAAGAAAAAAAAAGTTGCAGAATGCCCAAGATGATAGCATTTATGCAAACCTGAAACTCATAAAATGGTACTGTATGCTCTCAGACATAAAGATTCGCTGCTTCTTCTTTCTTTTTTTTTTTTTTCTGAGACAGAGTCTAACTCAGCCACCCAGGCTGGAGTGCATTGCATTGGTGTGATCTGGGCTTACTGCAACCACCATCTCCTGGGTTGAAGCCATTCTCCTGCCTCAGCCTCCCGAATAGCTGGGATTACAGGCACCTGCCATCATGCCTGGCTAATTTCTGAATTTTAGTAGAGACAGGGTTTCACCATGTTGACCACACTGGTCTTGAACTGGCCTCAGGTGATCCGCCCGCCTCGGCTTCCCAAAGTGCTAGTATTATAAATGTGTCACCGCGCCAGGCCAGGATTTGCTTCTAACGTCACATTTATATGAAAGTATAATAACCTGAATGAAAAGGAAACATGCCCCTGCAGGCATTATATTCTTTCCTGTTAAAATGAGAAGACCTCAGCAAAATAATTTGCAACCATGAGAAACAGTGGGGAGATGATAATGAAAAACAAAGGGAATTTCATTTTTGTCATTGAACTGGAAGCAAATATGACAAAATAGTCATACCAGTAAGTCATCTTAATTTTTAAAATCTCTTAACGAAACAACCAAATCCCACACATATCCGCCCACAAAGGGAGGCCACAGTGAAAGAAGCCCCCGCCTTCACAGCGCAGGGTTACAGACTGTATACGGGTTAACCCCGCCTCTCAACCGGAAGGGAGGGCATTCAAAAGAGGAATTTAGAGAAAAGGAGGGGAGGGCGGCCTCGGGCAGTGGTCGGGGTGGAAGCCCTACCTTGGTCCCCACCCTTCCCGAAACCAGCGGAACGGCCTGTGGCGTGGCACTGCTGTCCCCCATTAACAGTTACACCGCCAAGGCTTTCCGCTGATTGGTGGAAATTCCGATCTTCTGATCCCTGATTTGCATAGAGACTGGGGCCTGCACCCCGCAACCAGCCCCTCGATCGCAATCGCAATCGGCTGCATGCGCTGTGCCAGGAGCGTTCCGGGCTCGGCGCTGCCCTGTCTTCCTGGTCGTCTCTGGGAAGCTGCTTCCTTGCAGCTGCCTGGGACAGCTTTTGTGAATGCCTCCTTTCTGGATGCTGGAAAGAGGACTGGCCCAGACGCTGCTAGAGACTGGTCCTTTCCTTCCCACCTTAATACCTGGAAAGGCCCCCTTCCACCTTGTCTTCCCCAGGGTTTGCAGGAGAGAAGCCTAGCCTAACACCCCCATCTACCAAAGGAGCTCTCTCCATTGGTCATAGCCCTTCCAAGCATACACGTGCAAGTAGTTAATTACAAGGTGTGGTGTCTGGTTAATTAGTACCCATCAGTTCCTTGCACAGGGCTGGGCATGGGTAAGCACGCAAATTCACCGGACATGTATTTGCACACCTACTAATATTGGGAGAAAATAGTGGTGGTCTCTGCTTTCATGGAACTAATGATCTGGGTGGGGAGACAGACAACAGAAAGGCCCCAAAATAAATACCTAATTTATAAAGTGATTCATTGCTAGGAAGGAAAGGCAAGGAAAGCTGGCAGCACAAATCATAGGAGCTCTGGCCCAGGCTGGGGCAGGTGCTCAGCCCCAGAACCGCCTTAGTTCCAGGCCCTTGGAATGAAGCCCCCAAGCCCATGTCATCGTCTGTGCCCTGCTCTTAACAGAAGCCAGGTGTCTTTCCAGAGGCTTCTCACCTAGATCTAATGCTCCCTGCAGTAAGGACAGGCTTTGCTATGGCAAGCACTCAACTCAGGCTGGTTTTAAGCCAAAGGATTCAGACAACTTCCATGTATCAAGAGTGAAAGAAAAAGAGGCTAAATAAGGAGCCCGCCACCAAGACTTTTTGTAGTTACTTCCTCAGAAAGCCCCATGCCCCGTTTGTGATAAAATCCATTCCTGACGACATATTCTAGAAAAAAAACAAGACAGACCCAGAAATTTCCCCACCAGCATCATTTTCCAAAATGCAGGCAGAAGTTCATCAAATATAATTTATTCAGGAAAAAAAAATACATTTTAAGAACTTACTCAAGACAGAAATAGCCCAGTGGCTGAGCAGAAAACAGCTTACTGTGAGGAATACCAGGTCAGGGCAGAGACTTCCCAGCTGGGTAAGGCATGGTTTAAGGGAAGACTCCACCAGCCCTGCCAGGAAAGAGCAGCAGGCACAGTGCCCCTATGGGGCCCACATGGCTGGTGACAAAGCATGACACCTCTTCCAAAGCTGTCCGCCAGCCCCACTAGGGGCTCCTACTCATGGCAAGGAAGCCGACTTCCCCATGAGCCCACAACTGTCAACTAACACTAAGCTACCTCCTCCCAAAGCAAACACACACACATACAATTTAAGAACCTATTATCAGAACAGCAGTGCAGTAGACCCTGGTCTTGGTCTCTGAAAGTCCTGTGTCACTGGCTGTAAGGACGCTTGGCCACAGGTTCCTCCTCCTTCTCTCGCTTCAGCCATTGCTCTAGGAGTCCTGCAGTGCCTCTCTTGGTGGGGAGTGAACTCTTTTGCAGGAACTGGCTGGACCACTGAGGAACATCTGACTCTTCCTTTTTGGGTGTTTTTGAGTCTTCCTTTTTGGGTGACTTTGTGGCCAGCCACTGCAACATCCTCTGGCTACTGCCACTTGCCTTGAGCTCCTAGGAGAAGGAGGAAAAAGCTCAAACCATTCAGCTCAAGTTTTTGGGAAAAGGTGAAGTCCAAAGGAAGAAACAGGGGAAGAGCCATTAGGTACGGACCCAGGCTTGGAAAATGTTATTAAGGGCCACCTGGGGCCCACCAGTCAAGAGCGGGAAGAGAGGAGTGTGTTCTAAAGGGCAGGAAAGAAGCTCTTAGAGGCCGGGCGCGGTGGCTCACGCCTGTAATCCCAGCACTTTGGGAGGCCGAGGCGGGTGGATCACGAGGTCAACAGATCGAGACCATCCTGGCCAACATGGTGAAACACCGTCTCTACTAAAAATACAAAAAATTAGCTGGGCATGGTGGCACGTGCCTGTAATCCCAGCTACTCAGGAGGCTGAGGCAGGAGAATTGCCTGAACCCAGGAGGCGGAGGTTGTGGTGAGCCGAGATCACGCCATTGCACTCCAGCCTGGGTAACAAGAGCGAAACTCCGCCTCAAAAAAAAAAAAAAAAAAAAAAAGCAGCTCTTAGAGAAGGTTTCACAGAGGAGTGTGTGGGACCAGACAGAGAAGACAGCTGAAAGGCATTCCAAATGTGCAGAGAATGAAGCATTCTCCGGGAAAAGAATGTAATTCAGCATGATCTGGGGGGAATGTTGGAAAATGAGACTGGAGCAATATGGAAGAACTTCCAACAGCCACTGTGATTAGGCTAAATTGTTTCCTCTTTGTGCAGACAATCTGGACAATCTCTTGACCGTCACTCCTCCCTTCTGCTTCCTGTATATCACACCCCAATCCTGAACTGAAAGGTTCTGAATTAGCACAATGCCACCTCTCCAGAATGTGACATCTTTTGTAGTAAACACCATAGCAGGGATAGGTGGAATGGTGCATGCCCGTAATCCAGCACTTTGGGAGGCTGAGATGGGAGGACTGCTTGAGCCCAGGAGTTTGAGACCAGCCTAGGAAACAAAGACCCTATCTCTATTTAAAAAAAAAAAAAAAAAAAGAGCAGGGCATGGTGGTACAAACTTGGTAGTCCCAGCTACCTGGGAGGCTGAGGTGGGAGGATCATTTGAGCCCAGGAGTTTGAGGCTACAATGAACTATGATTGTGCCACTGCAGTCTAGCCTGAGAGACAGAGCATGACCCGACCCTATCTCTAAAAAAAAAAAAAAAAGAAAAAGAAAAAAGACCATTGTAGAAATGCGGCAGTGTCTAGGCCAAAATGAATATAGGTTGAGCATTCTAACTTTGAAAATCCAAGATCCAAAATGCTCCAAAACCTAAACTTTTTGAGTGCTTACATGATTCTGAAAGGAAATGCTGATTTGGGATATTAAGCTAGGAAGTATATAATGCAAATCTTCCAAAATTTGAAAAAATCAAAAATCTAAAACACTTCTGGTCCCAAGCATTTTGGATAAGGAATATTCAACTGTATATATAATTAGTTTTAGAGTTATCTAATTTTTAAAAAGTGCCACCATTGCAGGAGTTTATCAGAATTGACAAAAGAAAAAAAGATGACACTGACTGTGGGTATGGAAAAAAACTTTAGAGAGGGAGGCAGCTGTTCTTGCAATCATCCTTAACACAGCATTCTAAAATGTCTATTCTTGGAACATTCCAAGTATGTCCTACTTCAAGTTCCTCTATGCCACCTAACAACAATCACTCCTCCTAAACCCTTACCCTCAAATGTCAGTGGGGGCCAGCTTTTTGCTCTGGAACTTCTCTTACCACTGCAAGCCTTCTGCTTATTTGCCTTCCCTCCCTAAAATACACCCTCTGGATCCTTGCTAATTCTAAGTTAACATTCATGGTAGGAATGCTCTCAAATCCTCCTAAAGGAAACTAAGGACTGGACCTCCTCCAACTTGTAGTTGGGAAAGCAAAGAGACACCAAAAATCATAGTTGAGGATGGAGCCACAACATGGTCAAGGGCTCCTTTGTCTTTCTCACAATCACTGTCTAGGTTAGGAGTCCTCAAACTTGGTTTATCAGCCTCACCAAAGAAGCTTCCCCCCAGCCTTTTTTGTGGAGAATGGGGTCTCACTACATTGCCTAGGCAGGTCTGAACTCTCGGGGTAAAGCTACCCTCCACCTCTGCCTTCTAAGTGCTGGGATTACAGGCATGAGCCACTGCACCCAGATGAAGCTTCTTAATTATAGAGAAGCCCAAGTCTAGCTCTAACTGTTGATTCTGAATGTCTGGATAGGGTCCAGCATTTACAATTTGAAAGAGGTCTCTTCCTGGGGACTCTGAGACACAGCCAGGTTTGAGAATTGCTGGTCTATACTAATTTGCTGTGTACAAGGAGTATGAGAGCTTTTGATGGTCCAAATTAAAGGGACGATCATAAAAGGCCACATCCTAAAAGAAAGGGCACACTGACAGAAGACAGAAAGCTCAAAAAGGACTGTACCAGTCACAGGCCCCTACCTTTTTGACCACCAAGTTAACAGGAGCCAGACACTCAGGAGAGTTGTTTCGTGAATTGTTCACCACAGAAGAGACTGGATGGAAGGTGATGTTCTCTGTTGGGTGGATTAATTTCAGAGCTTCCCGAGTTGAGACTTCACCAAAGTCAAGCCATTTAGAAACTGCCTCCTCCCCATCTAATATGGCAGGCATCCTGGCCAGGGAAGTCCAAGACAATGGTTGGGAGAGGGAGTGTGAGAATAAGCAGAGAAGGGAGAGAGACTTGAGTCAGCTGATAGCTCAAAATATCATTAAGGGGAGCTTGCCCTACCTCTACGCCTCATATGCTAATTGCTGCCACGTGCTCCCTGAGCACAGGCTGATAGGACACCAGATTCAACACCTGAAAAGCCGTGTTATAAAGTTTCATGGCAAAGACAGCGAAGAAAGAGTACTATGACTGGTCTAGAGTACTCCAGTGTCCACTCTAGCAAATCAGTAAACTTTCTATGACACCCCAGCCTAAAATGAAGGGAAAATACATCTTGAACACTTGTCTATCAACAGCAATCTCAAACCTCACCACTTCTAAAAGACTTATAGTAAGAAAATTGTGAACCAAAGGAAACCATGAGTCAGAAAAGCAGAGAAGCTGTCAAACATGACTCCTGGTACCCAGTAGATATAAGGAAAATATACTAGGTTTAGCTTCCAGTTTTATGTTTCAGGCCAATGCAAAGTATGGCACACACTTTATTGGGTGGCACCAGATACAGACAAATGTTGATTTGTCTCCTAAATATATATACAACATATAAAATAATGTTAAATACTGTAATGTATAAAATAATGGCACATTTTTAAATGAATGGTGATTCAGATTAAATGAAATAGAATTTTTAAAGATTAATTACTGGAAGAGAACTACTATATCACATGAAAGCATATTTTCACAGATACAGCCTAGGACAAGAGTAAAGCAGGTAATACTGATAGGTGTCGCACTGCATTCTTTTCAGTAGAACTCCAAAAAATCACTTCAGGGAGTACTTAGCTCTGGCAGAAATTATAAAGGTACAATACAAGTAAAGTCGGTTCTGCCAATGCTTGTGTTTAAAATGCAAATCTGTTCCAATGCAACTGACATATTAGAGAGAAATTGGAGCATAATGCAAATTTTGTGTTTGCTTTTGCACAACTTCATCTCTGAGAAACACAAAGTGAACACAGAAAATTGCACCCAGCTGAACTGTGCCTTGTAGAAATACACAAAATGCACACATCTCAAACACTGACCACTACTTTGGCTCACTGCATACTATTTTACAAAATTGTTTTTTACTATTCTTTTGCCTTTCTGAACTTTTCTATCTATATAAAAAGACACCCATTTAACATCTCAAACATGCCTAAGCTTCCTGGCTCAAAACATGGTAGGCAGTGCATGTGAATGGAGACATTTTAAATATTGAAGAGAAGTTTGAAATAGTAAAGGATCCTGAAAGAAAAACGAGAACATGTGATTATTTCCTAAGGGGTATCAAGGGGTCCACATCAGTGATAATGCTTCAAAAAAAAAAAAAAGAGAGAGAAATGGCCATGGCTGGAAAAACTTCAAGAAGTACTCTGAAGTCAACACTGATCAGGCCTAAAGGAATAAAAGCGATGAAGAGATTCTTTAGCATATGGCAGAGTGCCCCCTACAAAAAAAAAAAAAAAAAAAAAAAAAAAAAGTGGAACCTTTCTCACAAAGAGAAAGCACTTATTTATACATAAATATGCAGCTTTATTTGATCTCTGCTCAGTGACTGAAAAAATACATAAAAATAATCACCTAATTAGCCGGGTATGGTGGTGTATGCCTGTAATCCCAGCTACTTAGGAGGTTGAGGCAGGAGAACCACTTGAACTCAGGAAACGGAGGTTGCATGGGCCGAGATCATGCTACTGCACTCCGGCCTGGGCAACAAGAGCGAGACTTTGTCTCAAAAAAAAAAAGCACTTATAAGGTCCATATAAAAAATATAAATAAGGCCTATATATAAATAAGGCCTTAAATACCACAAGTGGCTCCTTTTAGTGCCAGTAGTGGTTAGTTTAGTGGTTTCAAACATGGCTACAATTTTCAATGCTTTCTGCTACTGGGAGAAGCCACATGTACAGATGAAAATGCCACTAAGGAAGATGAAAATGCCACTAAGGAATTTCTAGCAGTGATACAGAAGTTAATTGGAGGAGAAGGCTATACATTGAATCAAATATTCAATTCTGATTAAATAGCACCTATTATAAATGCATGCCTCAAAGGAAATACATTCAAAGGAAGAAAAATGTGCCCTAGGATTTAAGACTGCAAAAGATAAAAAAAAATTTTACATGGGCCAGGCACAGTGGCTCATGCCTGTAATCCCAGCACTTCGGGAGGCTGAGGTGAGTGGATCACGAGGTTAAGAGTTTGAGAGCATCCTGGCCAACATGGTGAAACCCTGCCTCTACTAAAAAATACAGAAATTAGCTGGGTGTGGTGGCAGGCGCCTGTAGTCCCAGCTACTTGGTAGGATGAGGCAGGAGAACTGCTTGAACCCAGGAGGCAGAGGTTGCAATGAGCTGAGATTGCGCCACTGCACTTCAGCCTGGTGACAGAGGGAGACTCCATCTCATAAAAAACAATTTTTTTTTTTTTTTTTTTTTTTTTTTTTTTTTTTGAGACGGAGTTTCGCTCTTGTTACCCAGGCTGGAGTGCAATGGCGCGATCTCGGCTCACCGCAACCTCCGCCTCCTGGGCTCAGGCAATTCTCCTGCCTCAGCCTCCTAAGTAGCTGGGATTACAGGCACACGCCACCATGCCCAGCTAATTTTTTGCACCTTTAGTAGAGACGGGGTTTCACCATGTTGACCAGGATGGTCTCGATCTCTCGACCTCGTGATCCACCCGCCTCGGCCTCCCAAAGTGCTGGGATTACAGGCTTGAGCCACCGCGCCCGGCCAAAAAAAAAACAATTTTTTTTACATAATCTTCCTTCCACAACTTCACAGTAACATAAGATGCAATTCTTCCAACACTCACTTCCACAACCAAACTTGAGGTCTTTTTGAGGTAAAGTGCTGTATTTATTGCAGTATTTATTTATTTCTTAACCACCTAACATGAATAAAACAGTGCTACTGTTTTATTGGGTTTCCATTATTTTTTAATGTGTCACTGACAAAATTTTAAGTGTTGTCTCCTTAACCCCACAATTCCCCAAAGTTATGTGCTTTTTATTCTATCATTTTGCATAGTACAGTGATTTTTAGGAATGCATGTCACGTTAGAGTCAAACTCACTGTAACTCTACCTTGTAAAAGACTTGGTTTCCTACTCTCTAAAGCGACCTAAAAGCAGAAGACAAACTTTCCTTTGGATCCTTTTGGATTCAGGGGTAAGAAGTATGACTTGCCTGGGGTGGATGTCACTCAAGCCTTTGCAGGAATCCACTGTGATGATAGTATAGGAATACAAGACATCACCTCCCTCTGGGGGCTCCCAGCAGTCAAAGATCCCAGCCATTGTCAGCAGCCTCCAGTTGTCCCAGACTTTCTCCCAGTTTTCAGGACTATCTGCAACACCAACACTACCTGACTGGAAGCAAAATATATGGGCAGATTAGATGCATTCAGCAGCCTTCTTCTACATGCAGGTTGGGTACTACTTGAGACTCAAGAGCATGGAAATCATTTTAAAAGTAATTTAGTCCATGTCTTATTAACCCCTCTTGATTCACTGTCACCAAAAGAAAGAAGGTTGGTGGCAAACGCCAACTGAAGCTATAGATTCATGGCTCCTTAATACTTTCAGAATTTAACACCTTCACTGGACATTTAGGCATTCCATGAACTGGCCCACCATTGTAGCTATCACTCACATTGTTAATTTGAACCCAAACCAGCTCTTAGTAAATGAAGCTCTCATGAAATTTCATGCACCTGTGTCTTGCTGAAGCAACCTTCCTCTGCCCAAAATGTCCCTCCCACTCTTTCTTAAACTGAAGTACATGTCATGCCAATTCCTACTAACCATTCAAAATTCAGTTCAAGGGCTAAAATGTAGAAAGCCGGAAAAAAAACATCACTTCTAATAGAAAGAAAAAAGCTGGGCTAGGTGCGGTGGCTCACGCCTGTAATCCCAGCACTTTGGGAGGCTGAGGTGGGCAGATCACCTGAGGTCAGGAGTTTGAGACCAGCCTGACTAATATGGTGAAACCCCATCTTTAAAAAAAATAAAAATAAAAAATAAAAATAAAAATAAAAAAGCTGGATAATATGCAAAATCATAACTTTTCTTAAACTTATCAGGTGAGGTCATAGGGAAATCAATTTCCCTGAAATTTAAGAAAAGACAGAGATGGGACACAAGTACTGGCTTATTGGCAGCAACAGGAGGAAGACACAGCCTTCATACAACCAGGTAAGAATTCAGATAATGTTATTATCACATTTCCACAAGCGGATTATGGGCTAGCAGGATATTGGAGCTGCAAACCTCAGAGGAGTTTGCACCACTTCACAGGCTCTTCTCCTTGGACGTTGACAGTGCAACGGTGAGGAGTGCAACTGGGGACAGGGCAGGAGCCTGGAGGAAGCCATCCTCACTGTTGCATACCTTGAAGGCAAGCTCCTCTGCCTTACCTAATCACTTTTCCCCTAAGGAGCAAAAGTCTTAAGCTGCCAGGGAAAGGGTAATAATCCCTTTCATGCCTAAGATACAGGTAAAGACCCACAGAGGCTGGGGAAGGAGAAAAAGCAAAAGCCTCCTACCCCCTTGGGGAAGACTGAGCCAGAGAGCCAGGCCTGCCTAAGACAGACTGAACCAAGAACTGCCTCCATCCCTGTTTAGATGACAAACATTAAGCGACAAGCAGAAGCAGTCTACTTCTGGAGGAGGGAAAAGGGCACAGCAAGACCCTGTCTAAGGAACAGGCTCACAGGAAAATCCAATAACTGAAGAGAGCAGGGATGCTGAGAAAACCCTCTAGAAAGTAAATTCTTACCCTAAACACTGGGTAACACCGGAGGACTTGAAATCCTGTGGCCAAGAAAGGCACTGTAATGACAACAAAGCCTACATCCAGTTCAATTCCTGACAAGACTGACTTAACCTCATACATTAATGGCCTAATAGAAAAATTTCCAGACACAGATATTATTAATTTCAGTCTCTGTCCTACATATCATCTCTGGCAACAATAAAAAATTACAAGGCAGGCCGGGCGCGGTGGCTCAAGCCTGTAATCCCAGCACTTTGGGAGGCCGAGGCGGGTGGATCACAAGGTCAAGAGATCGAGACCATCCTGGTCAACACGGTGAAACCCCATCTCTACTAAAAATACAAAAAATTAGCTGGGCATGGTGGTGTGTGCCTGTAATCCCAGCTACTCAGGAGGCTGAGGCAGGAGAATTGCCTGAACCCAGGAGGCGAAGGTTGCGGTGAGCCGAGATCGTGCCATTGCACTCCAGCCTGGGTAACAGGAGCGAAACTCCTCCTCAAAAAAAAAAAAAAAAATTACAAGGCACACAAAAAAATGCTAAAACAGTCAGCCATAAAGAGATATAAAAATTAATAGAACCAAACTCAAGAGATTACATTTCCCAGATGCTGAAATTATCAGAGAACTTAAAGTAAGTATAATTGGGCCGGGCACGGTGGCTCAAGCCTGTAATCCCAGCACTTTGGGAGGCTGAGGCGGGTGGATCACAAGGTCGAGAGATCGAGACCATCCTGATCAACATGGTGAAACCCCGTCTCTACTAAAGATACAAAAAATTAGCTGGGCATGGTGGCACGTGCCTGTAATTCCAGCTACTCAGGAGGCTGAGGCAGGAGAATTGCTTGAACCCAGGAGGCGGAGGTTGCGGTGAGCCGAGATCGTGCCATTGCACTCCAGCCTGGGTAACAAGAGTGAAACTCCGCCGGGCGCGGTGGCTCAAGCTTGTAATCCCAGCACTTTGGGAGGCCGAGGCGGGTGGATCACGAGGTCGAGAGATCGAGACCATCCTGGTCAACATGGTGAAACCCCGTCTCTACTAAAAATACAAAAAATTAGCTGGGCATGGTGGCACGTGCCTGTAATCCCAGCTACTCAGGAGGCTGAGGCAGGAGAATTGCCTGAACCCAGGAGGCGGAGGTTGCGGTGAGCCGAGATCGCGCCATTGCACTCCAGCCTGGGTAACAAGAGCGAAACTCCGTCTCAAAAAAAAAAAAAAAAAAAAAGAGTGAAACTCCGTCTCAAAAAAAAAAAAAAAAAGTAAGTATAATTAATATGTCAAACGCTCTTATGGAAAAGGTGGACAACATACATAAACAGATAAGGAATTTTAGCAGAGAGATGGAAACTGTAAGAAACTCACTGAACTTAAAGATAGGTCAACAACGGCCAGGTGCAGTGGCTCGTGCCTGTAATCCCAGAACTCTTGGAGGGCAAGGCAGGCAGATCACTTGAGGTAAGGAGTTCGAGACCCACCTGGCCAACATGGTAAAATCCTGTCTCTACTAAAAAAGAAAAAAAAAAAAAAATCGGCCAGGCGTGGTGGCTCACACCTGTTATCAGAGCACTTTGGGAGGCCGAGGCAGGCAGATCACGAGGTCAGGAGATCAAGACCATCCTGGCCAACATGGTGAAACCTGTCTCTACTAAAAATACAAAAATTAGCTGGGCCTGGTTTTGAGTGCCTGTAATCCCAGCTACTCGGGAGGCTGAGGCAGGAGACTAGCTTGAATTAGGGAGTTGGAGGCTGCAGTGAGCTGAGATCATGCCACTGGACTCCAGCCTGGTGACAAAGCGAGACTCCATCTCAAAAAAAAAAAAAAAAAAAAAAGATTAGCCGGGCATGGTGGTGCGTGCCTGTAGTCCCAGCTACTTGGAAGGCCGACGCAGAATTGTTTGAACCTGGGAAGCAGGGGTTGCAGTGAGCCAAGCTCGCACTACTGTACTCCAGCTTAGATGACAGAGCAAGACTCCATCTCAAAAAAAAAAAAAAAAAAAAAAAAATGAAAATTTTCCAAACTGAGAGAAAAAAGAAAGAAAAATAGAGTGAATATCCAAGAACAATGGGACAATTAAATCATAACACATGTGTCATTAGAATCCCAGAAAGAGAAAATGGGGCAGAAGAAATATTTGAAGAGGAAAAACTCAAGAAATTTCCATAAATTATGAAAGATATCAAACTGTAGATCCAAGCAGCTAAGAGAACAGGCCAAAACACATATACACAATGTATTTAAACAGCTGCCCTAAGAGAAAATCTTAAAGGCAAGGGTGGAGGGAAGTGGACAAGGCGGTGAGAGAAGTAAACATTTATGCATTACATGCAAAAGAAAAAAAAGTCAGTTACACTCGACTTCTCAAAAGAAACTATGGGAGCCAGAGACAGTGAAGTGCATTTTTTTTTAAAGTACTGAAAGAAAATAAAACACCACTCACCCAGAATCTTATACATTTTGAAAATACCTCTCAAAAACAAAGACAGCCGGGCACGGTGGCTCACGCCTGTAATCCCAGCACTTTGGGAGGCCCAGGCGGGTGGATCACGAGGTCAAGAGATCAAGACCATCCTGGTCAACATGGTGAAACCCCGTCTCTACTAAAAATACAAAAAATTAGCTGGGCATGGTGACGTGTGCCTGTAATCCCAGCTACTCAGGAGGCTGAGGCAGGAGAATTGCCTGAACCCAGGAGGTAGAGGTTGCGGTGAGCCGAGATTGCGCCATTGCACTCCAGCCTGGGTAAAAAGAGTGAAACTCCGTCTCAAAAAAAACAAAAAAACAGACAGTGGTTGCCAGGGGTTAAAGGCAGGAAGGTATGAAAAGTGACTGCTAATGGGTATAATTTTATTTAGGGTTGGAATTAGATAGTGATGATGGCTGCACAACATTTTGTGGGGTTTTCTTTTTTCTTTTTTTTTTGGAGACAGGGTCTTGCTCTGTCAACCAGGCTGGAGTACAGTGGTGTGATCTTGGCTCATTGCAACCTCGACCTCCTGGGCTCAAGTGATCCTCCCACCTCAGCCTCCCGCATAGCTGGGACCACAGTGCAAGCCACCACGCATGGCTCATTTTATAGGTGTGATCCACCATGGCTGGCTAAGGTTTTGAATACACTAAAAACCACTGTACATTTTTAAAGGGTGAATTTTATTATATGTGAATTGTATCTCAATAAAAAACATCATTTTTTTTAAATGGACTTTTTCAGACAAAAAGAAAAGCATTCATTAGCAGCAGACCCACATTACAAGAAAAATTCAAGTCCTTCAGGTGGAAGGACTATAATATCAGACAGAAAACTGGATCTGTACAAAATAAGTGAAGATCCACGGAAATGGCTAAAATGAAAATACATGTACAAAGACTTTTCTTATTTTTTACCACTCTAAAATATAATTAACCATCCACAATAAAATAATAGCAATGTATTCTAAGTTTATAGCATATGCAAAAATAAAATGCATAATAGTAGCCCAAAAGACAGAAGCAACTTAGAGAATACTATTGTAAGGTCTTTTCAATAGTAATGTAGTACATAAAGACAGAATGTTATTAATTTTAAGATGTATACTGTAAGCTGTAGGGCAACTACTAAAAACATTTTTTGAAGAAGTAAAAACAATAAGCCAATGATGGGGATGAAATGCAATCATAAAAGATTATTCCCCAAACAGATAGATTAGGAAAAAAAGAACAAAGAGTTGATGGAACAAATAGAAAACCAGCAAAACAGTGGATTTTAACCCAATCACATCAATAATTACATTAAATTAAATGTTTTAAACATAAATTAAAAGAATGACTGTCAGACTGAATCAAAAAGGAAGACTCAACTATCTGTAGTATAAAAATTCAGTTCAGGCTGGGCGCGGTGGCTCAAGCCTGTAATCCCAGCACTTTGGGAGGCCGAGGCGGGTGGATCACGAGGTCAAGAGATCGAGACCATCCTGGTCAACACGGTGAAACCCCGTCTCTACTAAAAATACAAAAAATTAGCTGGGCATGGTGGCGTGTGCCTGTAATCCCAGCTACTCAGGAGGCTGAGGCAGGAGAATTGCTTGAACCCAGGAGGCGGAGGTTGCGGTGAGCCAAGATGGCGCCATTGCACTCCAGCCTGGGTAACAAGAGCGAAACTCCGTCTCAAAAAAAAAAAAAAAAAAAAAAAAATTCAGTTCAAGGCCAGGTGTAGTCACTCATGCCTGTAATCCTAGCACTTGTGGGGCCAAGGCAGGTGGATCACCTGAGGTCAGGATCTCAAGATCAGCCTGGCCAACATGGTGAAACCCTGTCTCTACTAAAAATACAAATATTAGCTGGGCATGATGGCACACATCTGTAATCCCAGCTATCTGGGAGGCCAAGGCAGGCAGGAGAATCACTTGAACCCAGGATGTGGAGGTTGTAGTGAGCCAAGACCCCACCATTGAACTCCAGCCTGGGCAACAAGAGTGAAACTCCATTTCGAAAAAAAAAACAAAAAAAAAACAGAATGTATATTAAGCCAATACACATTAAGTTCCTAGACAGAGTAACTGACTTATACTAAGTGCTTAATATGTGCTATTATAATTGGTACATGTGGCTGGGCGTGGTGGCTCATGCCTGTAATCCCAGCCTTTTGGGAGGTCAAGGCGGGTGGATCACAATGACAGGAGTTCGAGACCAGCCTGGCCAACATGGTGAAACTCCATCTCTACTAAAAATACAAAAATTAGCCAGGCATGGTGGCAGGCGCCTGTAGTCCCAGCTGCTCAGGAGGCTGAGGCAGGAGAATCACCTGAACTCAGGAGGAGGAGATTGCAGTGAGCTGAGATTGTGCCACTGTACTCCAGCCTGGGTGACAGGGCAAGACTCCATCTCAAAACAAAACAAAACAAAAAAAGGCCGGGCGCGGTGGCTCAAGCCTGTAATCCCAGCACTTTGGGAGGCTGAGGCGGGTGGATCACGAGGTCAAAAGATCGAGACCATCCTGGTCAACATGGTGAAACCCTGTCTCTACAAAAAATAAAAATAAAAATAATTAAAAAAAATAGCTGGGCATGGTGGCACGTGCCTGTAATCCCAGCTACTCAGGAGGCTGAGGCAGGAGAATTGCCTGAACCCAGGAGGCGGAGGTTGCGTTGAGCCAAGATCGCACCATTGCACTCCAGCCTGGGTAACAAGAGCGAAACTCCGTCTCAAAAAATAAATAAATAAATAAATAAATAAACAATAGATAAGATGTTTTTATAAATTAACCTTGTCTTGAACCAAATCATTTGTTCAAGATTGGCTAGACGGGATTTTCTTTTTAATTTATATTTTATTTCAATAGGTTTTTGGGGAACAGGTGGTGTCTGGTTACATGAATAAATTCTTTAATGGTGATTTATGAGATTCTGATGCACGCATCACTGATAGGGGATTTTCTGAGGGTGAAATAAACTCTCTTGACTATTGAAATTGTGCCCCAAAAAGTTACAAAAAAACCAATGACTAAATTCTTGGGCTTACAGGATAGCACAGAAGAAAAGAAACAACTTGCTGAAACAGTAAGACTCCCTCCGCCTATAAAATAACAAAACTGGCTGAATTGGTTGGAACCTATATATAACCGACTAGAGTATATGCAGAACAAGCTTGCTTATATCACAGCCTGAATTTCCACCATGTTTCATACTAACTCCCCCTGAATTTACACGAGACCTATATGGAGGCAGGAAGAGATAACTACACATACCTGAAGACTTTCCAGACCTCCCCTTTCCTTCCACGAATCACCTACTAATCCCAGAATCCATTTCCTAAACCTTTTTTAAAATAAAAGTACTGCCTTAAAGCAAGCTAGGGAAACAGAGCTGGACTCCTGTATTCTTGCTAGTCAACTTGCAATAAAAAACTTTCCTCTGTCACCCAGGCTGGAGTGCAGTGGTGCAATCTTGGCTCACTGCAACCCCCACCCCTTCAGGCTCAAGCTATCCTCCCACCTCAACCTGCCAAGTAGCTGGGACCAGCTACTCAGTGTCATGGTATTGGCTTTTAGCACATTTGGTAGCAAGCCCCGAAATGAGATGACAGCTGAATAAACAATTCCCAGTTTTAACAAGCAAACTGCAGTAAGAACTTGGGTGCTTTAGCAGTGTCAGACTAAATAATCTAAAAATAAAATATGATGTTGGTATGTCTGATTTGTTTTCAATCTCCTGATAATGTTTTAACATTAACAATTCAATTTATGTCTTAGGGCGAAAGGGTTTTTGTTTTGTTTTGTGATGGGGTCTCACTCTGTCACTCAGGCTGGAGTACAGTGATCTCGGCTCACTGCAACCTCCACCTCCCGGGCTCAAACCATCTTCCCATCTTAGCCTCCCAAGTAGCTAGAACCATGCCCAGCTAATTTTTTGTATTTTTGGTAAAGATGGGTTTTTGCTATGTTGCCCAAATTGGTCTGGAACTCCTGAGCTCAAGCAATCCACCTGCTTTGGCCTCCCAAAGTGCTGGATTATAGGTATGAGCCACCATGCTTGGCCTGAGCCACTGCATCCAGCCACAATTAAAGTTTTATGAGGGAAATGTTAAACATAGAGCTATGATATGACGTAGCAATTCAACTCCTAGGCCTCTAACCAAGAGAGATGAAAATATAATCCATGCAAAAACTTGTACCTGAATGTTCATAGCAGCATTATTCATAATAACCGAAAAGCAGAAACAATCCAAGTGTCTATCAATTGATGAATGAATTAACAAAATGTGGTCTTTTGTATCCATACAAAAGAGGAATAAAGTGCTGATCCATGCCAAATATGGATGAATCTTGAAAACATTACGTAAGTCAAAGAAGCCAGTCACAAAAGATCACATATTCTATGATTCCATTTTTATAAAACATCCAAAATAGGCAAATCCATAGAGATGGAAAGTAGATTGGTGTTTGCCAGGGGCTGGGCATAGTGGAGAATGAAGAGTGATTGCTAATGGATATGGAGTTTCCTTGTAGAGTGACAAAAATATTCTGAAATTAGACAAGAAGTAATGATTGCATATTCTGAATATACTAAAACATTCCTGAACTGCACATTCTAAAAAGATAAATTTTATGGTGAATTATCCCTCAATGAGCTATTACTTTATTTTTTTTTTTTGAGACAGAATCTTGCTCTGTCATCCAGGTTAGAGTGCAGTGGTATGATCATAGCTAACTGCAGCCTCTATCTCATGGACTCAAGCAATCCTCCCACCTCAGCTTTCTGACTAGCGGGGACTACAGGCAAACACCACCATGCCCAGCTGGTTTTTGTATTATTTGTAGAGATGGGGTTTTGCCATGTTGCCCAGGCTGGTCTCAAACTTCAGGGCTCAAGCAATCTTCCTGTCTTGGGCTTCCAAAGTGCTGGGATCACAGGTGTGAGCCAATGTGCTAGGCCAAAGCTATTATTTTAAAATAAATAAATAGAACTATGAGGGAAGGAAAAAAAAATGTCCTTTGGATTGTTTCCCTGTACCTTTCCAAATATATATTGTGAATGCTGATAATGATACCTTCTCTGTCTTGATTTGAGGAAAATAGATGAAGTATGGCTGCCTCTGGCTTGTTACTTGACATCGCTGCCACTCATAGAATCCATCTGCTAAAACGACACAGCGTCTTCCCTTTCCCAGAGGCACCTGAGGGAAAATGTGAGCAAGATATGGTCTTAGTGATACAATCATGTTTCACAGGCTGCCATTACTTGGAACTTGAGTTAAAATCTGAGGACTGGGCCAAGGGTTATGGCTCATGCCTGTAATCCCAGCACTTTGGGAGGCCAAAGTGGGAGGATCACTTGAGGTCAGGAGTTCGAGGCCAGCCTGGCCAACACGGTGAAACCCCATCTCTACTAAAAATACAAAAATTAGCTTGGCATAGTGGTATACACCTGTAGTCCCAGTTACTTGAGAGGCTGAAGAACAAGAATCACTTGAACTTGGCAGGCAGACGTTGCAGTGAGCCAAGATCATGCCACTGCACTGCAGCCTGGGTGAAAGAATGAGACTCCATCTTTAAATAAATCACAAACAAACAAACAAATAAATATAACCTGAAGTCTGCCAATATGTAATCTTAAACGTTAATTTATCTGTACATCTTTTTTCATATATAAAAAAAGTCACAACTCACACAGATGTTGAAAAGATTAAATAATGTACATAAAAGCAACCACCTCTTTTCTAACAAATAGGTATTTGTGATAGCTAGTCTTCAAAGGTGGCTCCCCAGTGAAGCATGCTTCCCAGTATTCACACCCCATGTAGATCCCTCCCATACTGAATTTGGGCTGGCTCTGTGTAACCAAAAGAACACAACAAAAGTAGGCTGGGCATGGTGGCTCACACCTATAATCCCAGCACCTTGGGAGGCCCAGGAAGGAGGATCACTTGAGCCCTGGAGTTTGAGACCAGCCTGGGCAACATAGCCAGACCTTGTGTCTATTTAAAAAAAAAAAAAAAAAAAAAAAAAGGCTGGGCGCGGTGGCTCAAGCCTGTAATCCCAGTACTTTGGGAGGCCGAGGCAGGTGGATCACGAGGTCAAGAGATTGAGACCATGCTGGTCAACATGGTGAAACCCCATCTCTACTAAAAATACAAAAAATTAGCTGGGCATGGTGGCACGTGCCTGTAATCCCAGCTACTCAGGAGGCTGAGGCAGAATTGCCTGAACCCAGGAGGTGGAGGTTGCAGTGAGCCGAGATCGTGCCATTGCACTCCAGCCTGGATAACAAGAGCGAAACTCCATCTCAAAAAAAAAAAAAAAAAAAAAAAAAATTTAAATAACAATAAAAAAATGCAGTATAAGTAATGCTGTATGACTGCCAAGATTAAGTGATACTATAAGACCAAGACTTGTATCTTCTATCCTGCTGTTAGATCATGCACTCTAGGGTAAATGAGTCACCATGACAGAAGCCTGGCTATCCTGACACCCTCCAGCAAGGCAAGTGGAAAGCCTTCTAGTTGTTCTAGTCGTCCCAGCTGAAGTGTCAGATGTGGGTGAAGAAGTCATCTTGGACATCCGGCCTCAGCTGCCACGTAATTACAGCATGAGAACCTCTAAGTGAAAACTACCTAGATGAGCCCAGTCAACTCAGAGAATATGAGAGATAATGTTTATCATTTTGTTTCACACTACTAAGTTAAGTGTAGTTTGCTATGTAGTAACAAAACAGCATTCCACATTAACAACTGGGAACATTCTTTTTTATCTTATTTATTTATTTTTGGTTGTCCTCTGTAGGCTAGGATGGAAACTCCCTTGGAACCTTATTTTATTTCTCAGGTATATAAGGCATTAACAGCTACCAGCCACCTACCTTAAATGACCGTTTCTCCATTATGGTATCACTACGACAGTTGGTAGTATTGAACTGCAGCTTGGAAGGATCACTTTCTTTGAACCAAAAAGGGATCAAGCCCCAGCGCATGGGAGCAATGATGCGCTCAGAGGAGTCTGCATCCTGCCATGGAAAGAAGATCTAGTGAGGAGATCAAAATGAAATTCTAACCTAATTTAACATATGTATTTATTACATTATTTAGTAGTATTGAAATATAAAGAATTCAAGATTATTTTTAAAAAGGGAATCTACTTGAAAACAATTTTTTTAATCTTTTTTGATATAAGGTCTGGCTCTGTCATCCAGTTTGGAGTACAGTGGTGCAATCTTGGTTCACTGCAACCTCCACCTCCTGTGCTCAAGACATCCTTCCACCTCAGCCTCCCAAGTAGCTGGGACTACAGACACATGCCATCCCACTCAGCTAGTTTTTGTATTGTTTATAGAGAAGGGGTTTCACTATGTTGCCCAGGCTGGTCTTGAACTCCTGGGCTCAAGTGATTTGCCTATCTCAGCCTCCCAAAGTGTTGGGATTATGGGTGTGAGCCACCACACCCAGCCAAAAACAATTTAATGATTTATCATGATGTAGGTAACTTTAGTTCTTTAGCAATCATATTTCCTAGAATGTAAGACATTCTGCTTGATAAGGTAGAAGGATGCAAAGAAGACAGGCTTCGCTCTGTTGCCCAGGCTGGGGTGCAGTAGCACAATCATAGCTCACTGCAACCTTGAACTCCTGGGCTCACATGATCTTACCGCTTCAGCCTCCCAAGTAGCTGAGACTACAGATACACACCACCATGCCCAGCTAATTTGTTAATTTTCTGTAGAGATGAGGTCTTACTGTTTTGCTCATGCTGGTCTTGAACTCTCATACTCAAGTGATTTTCCTGCCTCAGTCTCTCAAAGCACTGAAGGACACTATTTTTAGGAAAACCTATATACAAGGCTGGCCCTCGATTAACATCTCAGAACTAGATTTTGAGAGTGTTCCTACTTTTCCCCAACTCATAAGTGTGGATTATTTTGCCTAGTAAACAATAAAGTTTATGCCAAACACCTGTTTTCCTTCCGGGAGTCTGAAATTTTGGTACCTGCTAGGCAGAGTGCCTACCTAATGAGCCTCCAGTAATGATCTTGGACCCTGAGTCTGTAATGGGTTTCTCTGGGCATAAACACTGTACATACTAGCCTGGGAAACATGGCAAACTCCTGTCTCTACAAAAAACAAAAACAAAAACAAACAAACAAAAAAATCCCAAAAAATTATCCAGGTGTGATGGCATGCACCTGTAGCTCCAGCTACTTGGAAGGCAGAGGTAGGAGGACCACTCGAGCCTGGGAAGTCGAGGCTGCTAATGAGCTGTGATCGAGCCACTGCACTCCAGCCTGGATGATAGAGTGAGACCTTCTCTCAAAAACAAAACAAACAAAAACACTGCAGATACATTACATTTTTTTCATTACTGAAGAAAGTAACATGCTTAGAGTATCTTCCCACAAGAAGGAGAACATAAGGAAACCTGTGCATTATTTTTTCCAGATTTCTACTAGTATCTTTTTCCTTTGCTGATTCTGTTGTGTCCTTTCACTAATAAACCTTAGACACAATATGCCTTATATGTTTCTCCCCTAATGAATCTCTAAATATGGCGGCAGTCTTGGGGACTCCCAATGCATGGTTGTCAAACTTTTTTTGAATAAGGGGCCCCTTGATAACTTAATGAAATCTACAGATTAAGAAGCACATATACATTATTATGCATGGCATGGCATAGTACACTCTGGGTTGGAAGACACCGGTGAGCAGAGAGTGCATTTTGGGGTGTTAGTACAATGGTTCAGGGGTCTGGTAATGGCAGTGAGAATAACAGTGACATCTAAAAGATTTTTAAAAAATGAAATTGTAGTACAAATGGATTTGTATGAAACAAAGCGGGGATGATTAAGTTTTCAAGCCTAGAAGAGTGAAATAATGATGGTACTACTGAACAGAGAAGAAAAACAGCTTATGAAAGGTTTCATCAGTTGATGAAAGGTTTTATGATGATCATGTGTTGAACTTCTGATACTAGTGAGAAGTCTCCGGCAATTTCAAAAAATGGTTGCAAAATCTGACTCTCACTGAGAGTTGGAAATCTATGTTCATTCCTCCTTGAATCTGAACGGGCTTGTAACTCACTTCCCCTTTAATCTGGATGCGCTTGTAACCAACAGAATCTGGCACAAGTGATACTATATGATTTATCTCATAGTTCTGAAAGCTGGGATTAAGGTGCCAGTATATTTGGTGTCTGGTGAGGGTCCACTTTCTGGTTCACAGATGGTCCTTCTCGCTTTGTCATCACATGGTAGAAGGAATGAGCTAGCTCTCCGTGGTGTCTTTTATAAGGGCACTAATCCCAATCATGAAGGCTCTGACTTCCCAAAGGCCCTACCTCCGAATACCATCGTCTTGGGGGTTAGGATTAACATATGCATTTTTCAAGGACACAGACACTCAAACCATAGCAGCTGTGATCTAGTAAAACTTTATTTACATAAACAGGCAACAGGCCAGATTTGGTCTGAGGATCGTAATTTGCCAATCTCTGTTATAGAATAAAGAGCAAGTTCTTTGCAAGGAGATCCTGGCTCAAAAATCCTTTCTCTGAGCCAGGCATGGCAGCTCACAACTGTAACCCCAGGACTTCGGGAGGCTGAAGCAGGTGGATCACTTGAGGTCAGGACCAGCCTGGCCAACATGATGAAACCCCATCTTTACTAAAAACACAAAAATTAGCTGGGTATGGTGGCGTGTGCCTGTAATCTCAGTTACTTGGGAGGCTAAGGCACAACAAGAATCACTTAAGCCTGGGAGATGCAGGTTGCAGTGAACTGAGAATGCGCCCCTGCACTCTAGCCTGAGTAACAGAAAAAAAAAAAAAAAAAAAAAAAAATCATTTCCTGCTACTTATCAGGTTGGACTAGTCTCAATTTCTTGGGCCCTCAACTTTCCTAATCCAAAAAACAGAATGAAATACTTACCTTGTAGTACAATTTTCAAGAATGAAAGATAACATAGTTAAAATCTGTGGCATAGAGTAGGGACTCAAATTGTAGTATAATATTTTTCTAAGGTAAGGATTAAAAACAAATCATAAAATTATCTATAAAAAGATGATTATTAATGCCATGAAGATAAAGTTTCTTAGAGGGTGTATCATGCACAGGACTTAACCTGTGGGTACAAAAAATTTTGTTAAAAGAAGAAATGAAAAAAATAAAATATAAAAGAAGAAATGACGGTAAAGGCAGAGTACTAAGTAAAAGTACTACTAAGATAAAAGTAGAATGAAGAAAGTCAGGAGAAGATGGAATCTGGAGAAAGGAATCACCAGTACTGGAAGGTTCAGGAGAAGGGCTTCCTTTTGTTTAAAAGCTAATCCCTCTACTATGCTCCTGATAAAATCCAGTCCTGCTTCTTCCAGAATCCTGCCTGCTGTATACATTAATTATCTTTATTTTGAGATTGAGTCTTGCTCTGTTGCCCAGGCTGGAATGCAGTGGCAAGATCTCGGGCTCAATACAACCTCTGTCTCTTCGGTTCAAGCGATTTTCCTGCCTCAGCCTCCCAAGTAGCTGGAATTACAGGCATGCGCCACTATGCCTGGTTAATTTTGTATTTTTAGTAGAGACAGGGTTTCACCATGTTGGTCAGGATGATCTCGAACTCCTAACCTCAAGTGATCCACCCACGTCCACCTCCCAAAGTGCTGGGATTACAGGTATGAGCCTTCATACCCGGCCTGAGCTCAAGAGTTTTGAGACCAGCTTGAGCCACATAGTGAGAACTTCCCCTTAAACCACGAAAAGGCAAAGCCTGTGATCCCAGCTGCTGGGGAGACTGAGGCAACAGGATTGACTGAGCCCAGGAGGTCAAGGCTACAGTGAGCCATGATTGGCCCACTGCACTCCATCCAGCCTGGGCAACCCAGTAAAATCCTGTGTCCAGGAAAAAAAAAAAAAGTCTTCTAAGCAGAAGGACCCCCAGCTCAATGCATAAATAGTAACAGACAACATTACACAATGGTCAACTAAATGATCTCTCATCAGAAACTTCCAAGACAATACTGAAAAAATCTGTGGTTCTCACTACAGGACAACTCTGACACACTCCTCCCTATCATCCGGAGACTTTTGGCAATTAGCTGGAGATATCTTCCGTTGTTCTGATCTGGGAGATGCTACTGACATCTAGCTGGTAAAGGATGTTGCTAAATGCTCTACAATGCCCAGAATAGCTTCCTATAACAAAAAATTATCCTGGCCCAAACTGTTAATGGTGTTAAGGTTGAGAACTCTGTTCTTACAAATTCCACTGATCCTCTTTGAGAGTATGCACTTGACCACTGTAAACCAAACCCAAATGTGAGAATCATCATAGAAAGTAATTGAGAAGCCAAAATACTAAAAACATTGCTCAATATTAGTCATCTTTCCTCTACCCTTCTGGACTTCTGAACAGAACAGCTGGTAGCACTGAAGTGGGTAAATGAAAGAGGAAATAATTTGTAAATCTGTGGTTTCAAATGAAAATGCTGCAATCTATATACATATGCAGGCCGTTGATGATTTGAATGAACTACTAAAATGGTTCTAATTTTTCTTTATAAGTTTGAGAAAATGAGATACCAAATATTATCAAAATTAAGAAACGCCAGCAATCTTAACAAAACCTGTTAGAGATGTGGAATCAAATACTACTCAGCAAATTCATACCACTGACCCAAATGAGGGCTATATTTGCTAGGGGCTCCACCTTCCCCATTCCTGGTTCCTGCATGCCTCCACTGGAGTGGGGACGGTGGTCTGGATCTCAGTTCTAGCTCTGTCCCTCACTGATTAGGTAACCTAGGACAAGTTATAATCTTTCTATACTTCTATCTTTACATCTGTTAAACAAATTTTTCTTCCAGCTAACTTTCTATAATTCTAAGGAGGTCATATAAATGACTAAGGCTCATTTTTTGTTTGTTTGTTAAAAACAGGGTCTCATTTGCGCAGGCTGGTGTCTTGAAATCCTGGTCTCACGTAATCCTCCTGCCTCGGCCTCCCCAAAGTGCTAGGATTACAGGCCTAAGCCACCAGGTCCGGCTAGGCTCATACACTTAATACTGCTCTCTATTCTCACTCTAAATTATGCCTTCCTTTGAAGTATGTTTTATGCTCTCTTTTCCCCTTCAAGGGTCACCAGGATATTCTGATTCCTCTCTCATTTAAAATAAAAAGCTTTAATAGGGAAGTATGTATCCTCTAAAAATGACTCAAAAATAAATATTTCATATAAATGGCTTCATTCAACCAAAGAGATTAATGTTATTTGCTATCTTTTTTTTTTGGAGACTGAGTCTCGCTCTGTCGTCCAGGCTGAAGTGCAGTGGCGCATTCTCGATTCACTGCAACCTCCACCTCCCAGGTTTAAGCGATTCTCCTGCCTCAGCCTCCTGAGTAGCTGGGACTATAGGAGCATGCCACTATGCCTGGGTAAATTTTTCTGTTTTTTTCCATAGAGACAAGGTTTCACCATGTTGGCCAGGCTGATCTTGAACTCCTGACTTCAAGTGATCCACATGCCTAGGCCTCCCAAAACGGTGGGGTTACAGGCATGAGCCACTGCACCCAGCTGTTATATGTTATCTTTATTTATTTATTAGACAGAGTCTTACTCTGTTGACCAGGCCAGAGTGCAGTGGTGTGATCTTGGCTCACCACAACCTTTGCCTCCCAGGTTCAAGTGATTCTTCTGCCTCAGCCTCCCGAGTAGCTGGGATTACAGGCACCCACCACCACAGCTGGCTAATTTTTGTATTTTTAGTAAAGACAGGGTTTCACCATGTTGGCCAGGCTGGTCTCGAACTCCTGACCTCAGGTGATCCACCTGCCCCAGCCTCCCAAAGTGTTGGGATTAGAGGCACGAGCCACCAGGCCCAGCCTGTTACCTTTATTTCAAAATAATGTGATTCCCTATAACGCAGAAATTAGTCCTTTTTTTACTATCATATTATCAGAAAAGTTCTAAAGAGTATGTACCATGTTGGGTACAGTGGCTCACACCTGTAATCCCAACACTTTGGGAGGCTGAGGCGGGCAGATCACCTGAGGTCAGGAGTTTGAGATCACCCTGACCAACATGGAGAAACCCCATCTCTACTAAAAACATAAAAAAATTAGCAGGGCATGGTGGCGCACGCCTGTAATCCCAGGTACTCAGAAGTCTGAGGCAGAACAGCTTGAACCCGGGAGGTGGAGGTTGTGGTGAGCTGAGATAGCACCACTGCACCCCAGCGTGAGCAACACGAGCCAAACTCTGTCTCAAAACAAAACTAAGAATAAGTACCAGAGGTTTAATCAACTTTATAAAGTGATTTCAGCATTATGGATCAAATAGAGTAAAAATTCAGGAAGGAAACAATCATGATTTTTAAAAACATGTCAAGGTCATTTAAAATATTTAAGACATGGAGAAACTATTACTTTCTAGAACAGAGCATTTTATTACACACACATACACACACACACACACACACACACACTTTCAGGAGATAAGGCAAAGAACAAAGATACGAATGTAACTGACCGGTAATTCCAACCCTACAGCATTAAATACTATAAACACAATGACTGCAATTAAACCTCAGATAACCAAACTAAATACAAGTTTCTAGCTTTAGTAAAAGACAAACATAAATAAGACTGAAAACACAAGCAGAAAGGATAAAACTTTTCAATGTCCAAAAAACATCAGAAGTGTTTTAAATTAACTGATCTTAAGCCTGTCCTAGGCCTACAAAATCTGATTCTGCTGGCTTGGTAAGGGGTATAAAGATATTAATTTTTTAAATTTATTTTTTAGGTAGGGTCTTGATCTGTCAGCCAGGTGGGAGTGCAAGTGATACAACCATGGCTCATTGAAGCTTCGACCTCCCCAGCTCAGGTGATCTTCCCGCCTCATTTTTAAATTTTTTGTAGAGATGGGGGTCTCACTATCTTGCCCAGACAGGTCTCGAACTTCTTGGCTCAAGTGATCCTCCCACCTCAGCTTCCCAAAGTGCTGGGGTTACAAGCATAAGCCTGCGCAACTGGCCTTAATTTTTTTTTTGTAAAGATACTCCAATGACCCTGATGATCAGTGAGGTATGAAAGCTGCTATCTTAAAACACAAAGCTTATATAAATTTGGCATATATTAAGGCTAGTATGCCTTGCATAGAAAAGGCATTTAAATTAAACCTGAAAAACGCTGAAAAATACATCTTTATCAGTGTTAGAAGACACGGATAAAAGTTCTTGCATGAGGTCAACAGGGATTCTCAACCGGAAGTCAGGATGTATCCGTCATGGCTGGTTTTTAATGTCATCCCAAGAGGCTGAGCACAGACCAAACCAAATGGGAGATGACGACCGTCTGGGCGAGGGGCTAGCATGGTGCCAAGCTGGTTACCTTCTCAAAGTGCAGTCGAGACAGCAGCACCGGGCTGCTGGACTGAGGACTCTTGTTGTAAGAGGGGCAGTACTTCTCAGGGTGCCTCCATTCCGGGAGCCGCTGCTGGCCGCGCCGATCCCGGTAGGCGCACGCTCTCGTGAGAACCTCTACGGCTAAGTGACAGGACGTTCGTCCACACATTCTTCGACACCGCCCCTCGAAACCTTTTAATCACAAAACGTAAGGAAAAGGGTTATGAGGTACCGTTCCTTCAGCGGCCTTCTCTCTCCGTTCCCACGGCGCCCTGCCACTCCGCGGCCACCGTCGAGTCTTCCCCGAGAAGTCCCACGATGACAAGGGTGCACCCGTTTGCTTCGCTCCCGCGGCCCCGCCCGGCTCCGCGCAGGGCACGGAGGCGAGCCCCGGGAGGAGCCCCGGGAGGAGCTCCGCAGCCCGCCCGAGCGCGGGAAGGGCCGCCGCGGACCGGGCTTCGCGCTTCAGCCAAGCAGGGCAAGCGCAGCTAGCAGGGGTCGCCTCCTCCGGGGACTGGGCGCCCCCAACGCCCTGTCCTTCCCCGCCATCCCCGCCGGGGTCAGCGCCCCACGGCGGCCAGCACCCGCTCACCCCGAGGGCGGCCACTGCACAGCCCCGGAGCGGCCCGCAGAATCCCCGCCTCCCGCCCGCGCGGCCGCAGCG
This sequence comes from Saimiri boliviensis, assembly GCF_048565385.1. Taxonomy (NCBI): domain Eukaryota; kingdom Metazoa; phylum Chordata; class Mammalia; order Primates; family Cebidae; genus Saimiri; species Saimiri boliviensis. The sequence continues at coordinate 22,695,516 of NC_133456.1, forward strand.
CCGCCGCGCCCGACCTGTGAACCTGCGGGCCGCGGACCCGGCTCCGGACTCTGCTCCCCGGAGCGCGGCCGGCTTTCGGGGAGCAGGTGGCTCCTAGTTGCTGGCCGCGACCCCTCGCCCCTCTCCGCGTCGCCTCCCCTCCGCTCCGGCCCTCAGGCTCTGCCGCCCCGCGTCGCCTCACTTCGGCCCAGGCCGCCCTCTCAGCGTCCCCTCGTGTCCGCTCGTGCCTCCGCTCCCTTCGGTCCGCCAGCGTCGCTTCCCCTCCTCTCCGCTCCCCAACACCCCGACCGCTGGCGTCGCTGCTTCTCCCCTCACCTCGCCTCAGCCTCCCTCCGCGCCGCTCACCTCCCCTCAGGCCGCCCCTCGCGTCACCCCGCCTCCGCGCGCGCTCCCGACGCTAGGCCCCGCCCCCAGGGGCCCGCGGCGCCCGACGCGCCCCAGGGTCCCGGATGCTGAGTCTTCTCCGCTCGGGTTTGGGATGAGTGTTCTCACATTTCCCCGGGAGATGGTGACTGCCTTGGAGGACGCTTCGATCTCAGGCTTCTCGGGGCTCCACTTTCCTCCATATTGGCCGGTTCCCCGGCGGGGTTAACCTTCCTCCCCGCCCCCAGCGCGAGCCCCAGGGCCGGCGGGGAAGGTTCCCGCCGCGCTGACTCCAGGGCACAGGGTCCTCGGAGGCGGGAAACCAGGAAACTCCACTCCTAACTTCACAGCCCTTCTCACAGTCCTTCCAGCTGCCTCACAGTGCGAGGCAAAAATGCAGGAACACTGGAGAAGAAATGGAAGTCAGGAGAACTTCCAGGAATCGCGCACATCGCCCTCAAAACGATGGTGGGCACCACTATGGGCCTTTCCTGCCCCTTTACTCTCCACCCCGCCAGCTGAATCTCTAAGGGTGAGGCCCAGTTTTTTAAGTCTTTAGAGGTCTACTTTGGCCTCAAAGTTGGTAAAATAACCTGGCTTGAGTTTATAAGCTTGCTCCCCTGGGGACGGAAACCCAAGATTTCTTCTTGGCAACCCACAGGGAATGCTCTGGAGGGCTGTTCTTCGCCTATGCCGATTCGCTGAACAGGGAGCAGAAACCCCAAGGCACACTCCACGGGGGACCTGAGGCTGGACCCCAGCCCTTGGGAGCCTCTATGCGTCGCGAATGGGAGGGAGTGTGAACTCAGCGCCTGTTAGCTGATTCACTCAACCAACTTGAATCGCTCCCACCCCGGGGCTTGGTGCATGGACAGCGATGACGGGGAGGGGGTCCGGCCTCACAGGACTACAACAGCAGAAGGGCTGTGGGTACAAGGGGGACAGGGCAGGTGTTCTGTGGGAGGCCTTGAAGGGGAAGGTGGAGCCCTGAAGCATGAGTCCGCAGAAGTAGCAATCATTCAATAAATACATGCGAATTTATTACAGGGATAAGATAGTTTCTTGGGGGATAAATTCAAGAGGAGTTGAGAATGTTTTATTCATTTACAATGTCCCTTTCCTGGAAGGAAGGACAGCAAGATTTAGGACAAGCTAAAATCATCCCCTATTAAACAAGCAAACAAAAAAATCACTCCCAAATAGTCCCAGGTAGGGGGACAGAATAAAAAAAAATTTATCTGCAATGATTCCTAATTGTTTTTGAATACAGAACCTTGGGAAGGGGTTTCTGATAGTTTCATGAGAAAGGCACAACTACCCAGATAGTATTGGGGAAGGGTATAAGGTCCTATGCAAGCTGGTCCCTTAGCCCACAGATGCCAAGATGATGTCTACTGGCAGCTCCTCCAAACTTCTGGCTGTCACTTGCATTGTAACTGTGTCCAAAAGCAGCAGCCGGGCACGCACCAGGATGTCATGCCCACCCCGGAACACACCTAGAAGGGAAGAGAGAGTACAGGTTTATAAGGCAGAAGGGACTGTACAGGTCAGGCTGAGGATGGCATTTACAGCTACCCATCAAGGCAGCTCTGGTGTAGTGAAATGGGCAGGAGAGCTGGGCGAAATCCCTGAATGAGGGATTTCACTATGCAAGTCACTGTCTCTCTGGGCTTCAGCATCCTCAACTGCAAGTGGAGGGGATGAGAATACCATATTTCAGGCTTCTGCCAAGTTCGAAAGAATTGATGGACATATAAGGCTTGTATCTGATGTCACAGAGGCTCTCACACCTTGGCTAAATCTTAAGAGCACAAATGAAGGGAACAACAGCCCCAATATGAGAAAACCGCAGGACAGGTGTCTGCAAGACCCAGGGGACTGGGTTGCTTCAGTGTGGCCACAAACTGTCAGCTGTAAGCAGGGCACTGAAGCAGAGCCTCCTTTTTTTTTTTTCTTGAGACGGAGTCTCACTCTGTTGGCCAGGCTGGAGTGCAGTGGCTTGATCTTGGCTCACCACAACCTTCGCCTCCCAGGTTCAAGTGATTCTCCTGCCTCAGTCTCTCGAGTAGCTGGGATTACAGGCGTCCGCCACCACGCCTGGCTGATTTTTGTGTTTTTAGTAGAGATGAGGTTTTACCATGTTAGCTAGGCCGGTCTTGAACTCCTGAGCTCAAGTGATCCACCTGCCTCAGCCTCGCAAAGTGCTGGGATTACAGGAGTGAGCCACCGTGCCCAGCCCAGAGCCCCTTTCAACCCTGTTTGTAAACAGCCAAAAAAAAAAAAACCATTCCATTTCCTTTAGTTAACTGTTTTAGGTATAATTGTATTGCCCTTTAAAAAGGGGAAGTGGTCATTCTCTTAGAGAAATACACAGAAACAGAAGGATTTACATACAAAATGCTATTTCCGGAATTTGTTAGTAAATAATCTGGAAAGGAGAGTAAGTGTGGATACACTCAACCCTGTAGAAAATCAGTCAAAGGATATGAAAATGATCAGGAAACACAAATGCTCAACATTTGAGAAGATATTTAAATGGAAAATAGAAAAACTACACTATCATTTTCCATACAGACAGGCAAAGGTCATAAAGTGTGATAACACTGTGTTGTCCACAGTGTTGAAAGAGAAGTATACAACTCCTGTGGAAGGCGACTTGGAATTATTTATCAAGACGAGAAACACAAATCACTTCGACCTAGTGATGCCTTGGGAAATTTATCCTACAGATATTCTCAGTGCACATATGCAAAGTAAAGTGTGAGAGAGTGTGTGTATGTGTACACAATTATTTACTGTAACATCTGTAACAGCAAGAGATTGAAAACTAAATGTTCATCAGTAGCTGCTGTTCCATAGAATATGTGGTGCATCCCCACGCAATGGAATACTAAGCAGCTATTAATCAAAAAAAAAAAAAAAAAAAAAAGTGGGTTCTAAAGGCCGGGTGCAGTGGCTCATGCCTGTAATCCCAGCACTTTGGGAGGCTGAGGTGGGCGGATCACAAGGTCAGGAGTTTGAGACCAGTCTGACAAACATGGTGAAACCCTTTCTCTACTAAAAATACAAAAAAAAAAAAAAAGTTCTTGAGACGGATGGTAGTCATAGTTTTACAACAGTGTGAATGTACCTAATGCGCTGAACCATACGCTTAAAAATGGTTAAAATGGTGAATTTTATGTTATGTATATTTTACCACAATTAAAAGAAAAACAATGAGGAAGCTCTAGATATTGACAGGGAAGATCTCTAAAATACATTGTAAAGTAAAAAGCAAATTGCAGGGTAATATGTATATATACCATTTGTACATAAACATTTGAGTTAAAGGAAATGTGTTTGTTAGCTTTTATAGCCATAAAATAACTGCAAGGTTATAAACGCACTGTTTATAATAGGAACACTGGTTGTTTCTTGGAAGGGAATCTAAATGGGTGGCAGCCAAGGTAGGAAGGAAACATTTCACTGCAGATTATTTAATACTTTGCCAATTTTAAATGCTGTGAATTTTGACTCCCCATATTTACAATGGAGTCCTTAGCCCAGGATCCAGTGACATCTAGACCATAAGCTACCCAGGTCCTCCCCACCTAGAAATGCCACTTACCAGCCAGGAGCAACGTGTGGGTGTTCTTGTTATCCGGCACTTTGTCTGACCTCTCACAAGGGTGCATTCCCAAGAACTTCACAATATTACCCACAGCCTCTGTAGAGAGAAATCCCAATATTGTTAAGCCATATATCTTGTCTGCCCTTTGTGCCACCACCACCACTCCCCCAGGTTCTGAAGGGCTTTGAATGAAGTGGCATTTGACATATGTGCTCCAGACATGGCCCTGGATCCTTGGTGAGAAGAGGGATAAGCACTTCAACAGTAGCCAAAGATCTTAAATGGCAAGTAGGCCAGAGATGGCATTCCCAGGATTTTACCTTCAAGTGTCTTGATGGTAGATAAGGTGAACGTTTCCTCCTTCTCAAATTCATCCCCTACCTCATCCCAGGCTGCTTCGAAGTTCAGTTTCATGACCTTTTGAATGTGATCAGCTACGGTAACTTCTAGATCTTCCAGCTGGAGAGATGGAGGTAGAAATAAGGCACCCATCCACACACCTCTGGGCCTCTGCTCTGAACTCATCAACACATCCTTTCCTCCAACTCTTACTGCAGGTGCTTGCTCAGTGCTGAGGACTGCTAGACTCTGGGGACACAGAGCAACTTGACTAGATACCTATCCTTGAGGTGCCCACAGGCAAGTGGTATGCCTTCAACAGAAAACGCCCTAATCCCAAGTACCAATCTACTAACTCATCCTAGAGCTGCCTGCTGTTAAATCACATCTCTTCTAAGCCTGCCTAGTATCAGTGCTTCCACGAACTACATAGCATTCTCAGAGGTCTGCTTCCTATGCCTGTCACTCCTAGGGGCCAATGAGCTCCTAAGGAGCAGCAGCTGTTTCTAGGTCAGCAGAAACTAGCAGAAACCTCCAACCCCAGCTGTGTCCTCTGGATTTGACAGATTCCAAATCTTTATCTCCATTTCCGCTGTGTCCTCCCTGAATTTGACACACAATACTCCCACTGAGCCTACATGAAGGTTCCCCATTCATTCTCCCATCAGATTTTCAGAGGCCCTACTCTTGTGGATATTTACAGTGTATACAAATATGACTTAGATCCAGCTTGCTCTCTCTTTTTTTTTTCTGCTTGCATCTCTGGGTGGGTTCTAACAAACCCAGCTCTCTTAAGGAGCTCATTTGGTCTTAGAGCAGCTCCTGCCTCAGGGTCATTTCTGGCTCAAGGAGGCTCCATCCATCCTCAACTGTGACTCTAGGACAGGCGTCCCCAAACTTTTTACACAGGGGGCCAGTTCACTGTCCCTCAGACCATTGGAGGGCCACCACATACTGTGCTCCTCTCACTGACCACCAATGAAAGAGGTGCCTCTTCCCGAAGTGCGGGGGGAGGGGCGGATAAATGGCCTCAGGGGCCGAATGCGGCTGGCGGGCTGTAGTTTAGGGACGCCTGCTCTAGGATGACACAATGGTGAATGTCAGTTGGATTTCACAGTAACTGTCCCTCTAGTCAGGAGGAGCTCTAACAATCCCCAGCCATAGCTGAGCACAATGGTCTACACTGAGATGGCCCTGAGCCACTGCCCCAAGGTCAGACCCCAGAAGGATCCTGTACTTAGTTCCATTGAGCTAAGATAGGAGAATTTAGAAGGGTTATTCCAGTGCATGAACAGACTGCCCAGCACAGCAAACAGGTCCAATTTATCCAGAAAGCATTTGACAAAAGGAATCAAAATGTCTTAAATTTTGACATTAGCCCTTTAACCAAATTATTCTCCTAGGAATCTATCCTAAGGAAATAAGCTGAAATGCAGATAAAAATTTGTACCTAAAGGGATATTTAATGCAGCATTATAAATAGTAAAAACATGGAAACCCAAATGCCCAACATTAAAGGAGTGAAAGACAGGTTAACTGAATTTTGATATAGTATATAACAGTATTTTAAACCTACTAAAAATTGTGTTTATGAAGTATTTGTAACAACACTGGAAAATACACTATAGTTTTAAAATAGCAAGGTCTATACTGCAAGAATGATTTCAATTATACCACTGCCACCCAAAAATAACTCTAAGGATTATGAGTAATGTTTTCCTGTTGTTCATACTTTGTTTTATATTTTGTTTTTGTATTTCCCAAGTTTTCTTTTTACACATGAACATGTATTTCCATTAGTTAAAAAAATTGTTTTAGGCCAGGTGCGGTGGCTCATGCCTATAATCCCAGCACTTTGGGAGGCTAAGGTGTGTGGATCACCTGAGGTGAGGAGTTCAAGACCAGCCTAGCCAACATGGTGAAACCCCATCTATACTAAAAATACTAGAAATTAGGCAGGTGTGGTGGCGGGCACCTGTGATCCCAGCTACTCAGGAGACTAAGGCAAGAGAATAACTTGAACCCAGGAGGCAGAGGTTGCAGTGAGCCGAGATCGTGCCATTGCACTCCAGCCAGGGTAACACGAAAGTTCATCTCAAAAAAGAAAAAAAAAAAAAAAAAAAAATTTAAAGAGCTAAAAAAGCCAAAAACAGCAGAAAAGGACTCCGGTCTGCACAGGCTCAGCACAAAACTAAGCCTCCTAACACCAGGCTCTTACCACATACTCATCCTCATAGCCTTCGTCATCGGTCTCCCCAGTGGTGGGATCACAGTCCTTGACAGTAAACTTCATCATGCAGCTGAATGTGCAGGCCACTATGAGGAAGAGAGGCTAGGTAGTTAGGATGTCCCCAACCTGCAGGGGATAAGCTCCTCCTGCTTATCAGGGGACGATCAGGAAGGGGTCACAGCTTGCTTTCTAGGCCCCTGCTATATTATTAGTAGTAGCAACATGCTATCCAATCCGACAAAGCTGGACAGAGGGCACCACCTTGTAGGACAGAAAAGTCAAGTAGAGTTCTAGTGAGATCCTATCACTTAAAAAATTTTTTTAAAGAAGATCCTAGCACTTTGGGAGGCTGAGGTGGGTGGATCACCTGAGGTCAGGAGTTCAAGACCAGCCTGGCCATCATGGTGAAACACCATTAAAAAAAAAAAAAAGACGACCACTTCGGATTCAGCTATTCTTTTTGGGACTGAAATCAAGGAGCTGAAGCTCTAATAGAAGACAAATAGCTGGTGCCCAACTACCCACCTCCTCCTGATCCCATGAGCTCCCATGAGGATAGGGTGGTATCTAGAGAGGGGCTCACCAGCTGTGGGGTCATCTTTGGGCAGTGCCACCAGTGTGTAGCAGGTCCCAGGCTGGTTGTAGGGTAGGCTCCGGGCAGGCACGTAACAGAGCACCTCATAGGCCTCAGTGGGCTCCATCTGCACTGTGACATTCTCCAAGGTCTGGTCATTGAGTGTGTTTGTGCAGTCAAACTGAACAAGGAAGAGAGGGGAGCTTAAACATTGCTCTAAGACCATGCCATGCTACAGAGGAAGAGCCAGGAGGTCCCACCAACTCTTTTCTGTTGACCAAGTTGATTCCCATCCCAGTCCCCCTGGTCCCAGGTTCCCTGTCTCCATCCTGACAATCAGGAGCCACAGAAGTCCTGGGTCAAGAGATATGAGAGACAGACCTGTTGGGGACAGATTCTGTCCTCAAGTTGGGCTCCTAACCAATGCAGTGTGGGGAGCCAAGATACTATAGGACCTGCCAGACCTGGGACCACTCCCTGGGCGCGTGCCCCAGCAGGGCTTCAGCCACCTTGCTCACCTGAAACACCATGTGGTCTGTGAAGGTGTGTTTGGTGCAACGGATGACATACTCAGTCTCTGACTCGGTGAGGGCCACAGGCTCAGGCGAGGACTTGAAGAGGGGCCCAAGTCCCCGGAACTCTGGCACCGCTGCCAACTGCTCTGAAACCCACAGGCCAAATTTACTCAGCTTCTTGATCCCCAGACCAACCTGTGATGGTTCCTAATAAATTCTCATGACCATTCTCATGGTGTTACACCCTACCTTAGATAGATATGTTTACTCAACTGGCTATTCATCATTTCCTAAATATACCCATACATTTTCTCATCTCTCTGACTTTGCTCATGTGGTACAATCCCCGACAAATACTCTCCCAATGTCTGTCCCATGAAAGATCTCAAATCTGTTTTTTGAGACCCCAAAACCCTAAACCTAATTGGAGATTCCACCAGCTTTAGAAGGTTAGTAAGGATTTCTGCCCCCTCCCCCAGCAAGGATTCTTAAGGTGACAATTAGGAAAAAAAGATCAATTAGGAGAATAAGATCAATACTGCTATAGCTACAAAATCAGACAAAAATAACAAACGGATCATATATATTTGTCAGTTAAGAAAAATGGCCAATAAAGAGATATTTCAGAATTAGAGTGTTGCAAAAAACCCAAATTAAAATGGTCTGTGTCTGGTAAGACCTATCCCTGTACCTTATGGCCAGATTCAAGCACTGGATTTAAGCACAGGCCCATGGAACCCCATCCTGGCTCGTCCTGGCATTCCTTGCAGACTAAAGGGAACAACTGAAGTGAATGAGGCACCTGGCAGATGTGTGCACATGGTGTCCACCTATGATGGCTACAGCTGCCACTCCTGTACCTATTCTATGGCAGGATTCCTCACACTATGACCACGGATCACCTGTATCAGAATTACTAGGGGTTGGCAGTAGAGCTTACTAAAAACTCAGACTCCTGACTCCATCCCAAATTTACTACATCAGTATCTCTGGGTTCAGGATCAAGGAATTTGCATTTCTAAAATCTCAAATTACTCCGATATATACTGATTATTTGAAGACCAATACTGCTCTAAGATTTTCAACATGTCTTCCCAATTAATTGAACTCCATGAGAACAGGAATTGTGCTTTGAGGCCAAGGATCTGCTATTTTTCCCTATACTTAGAAGGTACTCAGAGCCGGTCACGGTAGCTCACACCTGTAACCCGAGCACTTTGGGAGGCCGAGTCAGGGGAATCATGAGGTCAGCAGTTTGAGACCAGAGTGGCCAAAATGGTGAAACCCTGTCTCTACTAAAAATACAAAAATTAGCTAGGCATGGTGGCAGGCGCCTGTAATCCCAGTTACTCAGGTGGCTGAGGCAGGAAAATCGCTTGAACCCAGGAGGCAGAGGTTGCAGTGAGCCAAGATCACACCATTCCACTCCAGCCTGGGCAGTCTCAGCTCATTTTTTGAGACTATGTCTCAAAAAAAAAATGAAAAGAAACGAAAAAAGGTACTCAATTCATGTTTCAGACATAGAGAAAGGTAGGCCTTATTGTTATTGTTTTGCTTTTTTTCCTCCATAAAAAGTCTATGTGACTGCTTCAGGCCTCTGCAGCCTGAAGACTGTTATCTAATGAACATGCAGGCAATAAACAGCCCAGAACAATCCAGGCTAAATATTAAGAGGAACTTTTGGGCCACCATGACTATCAACCACCAGAGCACTTTTCTACAGATCTTATTTTCTTGGGAGTCAGAGTTTTGGGCCTGATACTTACTACCTGGGGGATTCTGTTGCTAGAGTTTCAGACTCTTCATCAGTAAAACTGATACAATTACCTTGATCACAGGATTGTTGTAAAGACAAATGAGGCAATAAATGTCAAGGTCTAGGAAAGTTCTTGGAACTGAACATGTGATCAGTAAATGTGAGGCTTTTGGATGATTGTTGAAAAATGGAATTGTTACCCTTTAAGAGGCTTAGGAGACTTCCTTGAAAGGTGTGGCAAAATAATGACCCCAAGATGCCCGCAGGCTAATTTCGAGAACCTTCGACTATGTTACCTCACATGGTAAAAGGGACTTTGCGGGTATGATTAAAGTAAGGATCTTGAGCCAGGGGGTTATCCTGGATTATCCAGGAGGGCCAGGCGTGTGGCCTCTTCAAATCACTCTACTCTGACCTTCTGCCTTAGAAGGTCCCTTAAAGAAGGAGGTAGGGGCCTTGAGTCAAGGATATGTGCCACATCTAGTAGCTGGAAAAGGCAAGGGGGCAATTCTACCCTGGAGCTTCCTGAGGGAATTCAGCACTGCTAACAAATGAAACCCACTTTGGACTTCTGTCTGCAGAGCTATAAGGTTATAAACGTGTTAAGCCAGTAAGTTTGTGATAACGTGTTACAGCAACAACAGGAAACTGGGAAACTGATACAAATGAAAAGTTTCATGTTACAATGATCCCAATTAGCTCAGTATTCATGTTATATTGATAGAAGACATGATTCTGAATGGAATGGGGAAGGGAGGATTTCATTTAATTCAACAGTGATTGGGAGCCTACTGTGAGGAAGGCAGGCACTGGACTAAGTGCTGTAATAGACACAGAAAATAAAAGAACATGTGAAGAATATTTAGCACAAAGAACTGTTTAAGAGACAACAGAAGAGCTAGGAAGTGAGGGCCCATGAAGGAAGAGTAGTCTATGTTAGTCCCTGAGTAGGAATTCAGTGGATAAAACAATCTGCAATTAGACACGCAACCTCTCTCCTTAAAAAATGAAAAGACAGGCCAGGCACGGTGGCTCATGCCTGTAATCCCAGCACTTTGGGAGGCCAAGGCGGGTGGATCACGAGGTCAACAGATCGAGACCATCCCAATCAACATGGTGAAACCCCGTCTCTACTAAAAACACAAAAAATTAGCTGGGCATGGTGGCGTGTGCCTGTAATCCCAGCTATTCAGGAGGCTGAGGCAGGAGAATTGCCTGAACCCAGGAGGCGGAGGTTGTGGTGAGCTGAGATCGCGCCATTGCACTCCAGCCTGGGTAACAAGAGCGAAACTCCGTCTCAAAAAAAAAAAAAAGAAATGAAAAGACCAGGCCAGGCTCGGTGGCTCACACTTGTAATTCCAGCATTTTGGGAGGCCAAGGTGGGTGGATCACAAGGTCAGCAGTTTGAGACCAGCCTAGCCAACACAGTGAAACTCCGTCTCTACTAAAAATACAAAAATTAGCTGGGTATGGTGGTGGGCACCTGTAATCCCAGCTACTAGAGAGGCTGAGGCAGAAGAATCGCTCGAACCTGGGAGACAGAGGTTGCAGTGAGCCGAGATTGCGCCACTGCACTCCAGCCTGGGTGACAGAGCTAGACTCCATCACAAAAAAAAAAAAAAATCGACCAGAGGGTAGATGGATGCCTGAAGAAAACCTTACAGGACAATGTGGACAGAACACATGTGGAACCCAGCAAAAAGCATCAGTGTCTTTGAACCCCAGCTCTGCTCTCTTAGACATTCTGAACTGGCCTGGGCTCCAGGGACCTGCACCCTCCAAATTGAGGCCCAGTGGCAGCACTGAGCCTGTTTGATCTGGATCTTAATTCTAGCCCCTCCTACCACCTTCTCTCTGAACTTGTAACTCCTCAGATATTAAAGGAACCTAACAATCACCACCTGAGGGTCAAACATGATAGTAGATCTAAAGCACCTCTGGGGCCCAGCCCTCAGAAGAGACAGTTCTTACTCTTAATCCCCCTGAGGAAACCGAGTCCAGGTCCCAAACAACCCCCAACCACTGTGACTCACCCTGGAAGATCTCCTGCCTGGTAGCTGCCACTTTCTCAGGCTGTTTGACTGCTGTGATGGGGGTGCTTTCTGCAGGAGCAAATACACATGGTGACCAACAGCTGCTGTCATGGGGCAGTGTAGTGTTGACCCCAGTGCTGCTGCTCAGTAATTATAAATACCAACCCTCCTGAGACTGGGAAGCATAGGACATGTGAAAGAGCACATGTCTGTGTGTATGTGTGTCTTTATTTCCTGAAGCCAGAGGTGGAAAGGATCATTTCCTCCTCCCAGCGTAACTACCACCTGTCCCAGTTACGTTTAGTGGATTTGCAGCCAATACAGACCCTCTGACAGAGGCCTGGCCTTGATGGCCTCTGGGAGGAGTGTAAGCGTTACCTGTTCTCTGCTCTGCCATGGGTGCGGTGGCCAGGGGCACAGACTTGAGGTCAAAAGGCTTTTCTGATGGTTCTAGAGTGTACTGCTGCAGAGCCCTCTCCAGACCAGGGATGGACACAGTCAGACCTACAGGCCAGTGGAAGAGAGGTTACCGTGCTCCTAGGCAGAGCAAAATGCACGCCAGGGACCATCATGGAGGCCCTGGGGTCCTGAAATTACAAGTTCTAGGTGGTATGATCCTGAGCAAATAACTTAACTCTCTAAGCCTCTGCATTCTCACCCACATCCTCCTTTACGGGACAGATATGAGGAGTAAACATATATACAAAGTAAAAACAAACAAAAAAACATATACACAAAGTCACTTGTAAAGGGTAAAATACTGTAAAAATAAAAAGTTTGTATTAATGATGAGCATTTCAATTCACTGGATAACTTCCACTCACACTTGTGTGACCTGAATGACCTGGGACCTCCTGAAGTCACCATGATGCCATGAGGTTGCCAGGCAAGTCCAGCGAAGAGCATCTTACCTCGGATTTCCCCTGCCCAGGCAGTGATGAGAAGAACCACAGAGCCAGTAAGCTGCTGAGTCCAAGAAAGCTAGGGAATGACTCACCATTTAGGATATAGCCTGCATTGAGGGCCTTCTGCTTCTGCTCCAGGACATTTAGATAGAAGGTGGCTCGGTCCCTTACTTCATTGTCATCATCCATCACACACCTGCGGCCGGGACACAAGGTGGTCCTGACTGGGGCCCAGCAGGGGTGGCAGGAGGGATCCTGCAGGGCTTCATCAGAGGCAAGTCCATGGGGGTAACATGTAGACTAGTGGTGGCCCAGGCTAAGGGTGGAGGGAGTAAGGAGAGGCCACTCTCAAGAACATAAGAGTTCTTTCTGGGATGAGGAAATGTTTTAAACTTAAGATTGCGGTGATGGTTCCATTAACTCTGTGAATATACTAAAACCCATCAAACTACACATCTTAAATGGGTAAACTGGGCCGGGTGCGGTGGCTCAAGCCTGTAATCCCAGCACTTTGGGAGGCCGAGGCGGGTGATCACGAGGTCAACAGATCGAGACCATCCCGGTCAACATGGTGAAACCCCGTCTCTACTAAAAATACAAAAAATTAGCTGGGCATGGTGGCACATGCCTGTAATCCCAGCTACTCAGGAGGCTGAGGCAGGAGAATTGCCTGAACCCAGGAGGCAGAGGTTGCGGTGAGCCGAGATCACACCATTGCACTCCAGCCTGGGTAACAAAATTGAAACTCCGTCTCAAAAAAAATAAATAAATAAATAAAAAATAAAAAATAAAAATAATAATTAAAAAAAAGGAAAGAAAAAAAAACCTTAAAAAAAATGGGTAAACTGTATGGTACGTGAATTATATCTCGATAGAGCTATTTTTTTTAAATGGACAAAATAATTGAAGTTACCAATTGTCACATCTGGTTGGTGTGATTCACACAGCATTGTTTTTATGCTTTTCTATGCTTTTTTTTTCTACAGTCAGTAGCTGTATAATTTTTCTCTGCCTTTTCAGCGAAGAAAAGTAAAGACAAAGGAAAGCTGCTTGGGTCCAAAGGAACATTGTCCCCATTAGGACCCCTGGGTCTAGTCTCACCTCTTCAGCAGCACCAAGATACTGGGTAACATCTCTTCATTCTGGGCTCCAAACTTGGCCAGGGCACTCACAGCACCTGTGTTTAGGAAGCAAATGTGATTTACCCCATGCACCCTGACAACTCACTGTTTGGGCACTTCCAGTGCTTAGAATGGGTCTTCAGGTAGAAGAGCCTCAGAGGCAAGAAGTCTCAAGCCAGGAAACCCAAAGTCACTACCAACACAGTGAGTGGCTTTGGGTGGATCTTGGCGCCATCCCAGGCCTCAACTTCCTTATCTATTTAATGGAGAAGGGAGCCAGATAGGATCAACAGCTCCCATTCTAGGGTTCCAGAAGCTATTTTCAAATTAACCATGATGAGGTCACAGAAGCTGGATACAATGTAAAGCTCCTCACCTTCCATATCCAAATGGTGTCAATTTGCAATTAAGTCTCGGAATAATATAAATGAGAAAAGGAACAATTACTTAAGGATTATCAATTGCTGAAAAGAAGAAAATCTGTCCTGTGGGGGCACGTGAAAAGAAATTAAAAATAGGCCGGACCCGGTGGCTCAAGCCTGTAATCCCAGCACTTTGGGAGGCCGAGGTGGGTGGATCACGAGGTCGAGAGATCGAGACCATCCTGGTCAACATGGTGAAACCCCGTCTCTACTAAAAATACAAAAAATTAGCTGGGCATGGTGGCACGTGCCTGTAATCCCAGCTACTCAGGAGGCTGAGGCAGGAGAATTGCCTGAACCCAGGAGGCGGAGGTTGCGGAGAGCCGAGATCGCGCCATTGCACTCCAGCCTGGGTAACAAGAGTGAAACTCCGTCTCAAAAAAACAAAAAAACAAAAAAACAAAAAAACAAACAAACAAAAACAAAAAAAAACAAAAGAAATTAAAAATAAAGAATAAGATGATTGCTCAATGAACTGTAAACTTATATAAATGGGTGAACTTTATGGCACGTGAATTTTATCTCAACAAAGCTTTTTTTTTAAGCTAAACATCAACATATAGTGAAATTTAAAAAAAAAAATCACTTAAGGCAGGGTACAGTGGCTCTGTAATCTCAGCACTTTCAGAGGCTGATGCGGGAGAATCGCTTGAGCCCAGGAGTTCATGACCAGCCTAGACAACATAGAAATACCCAGTCTCGATTAAAAAAATACTTTAAAAAAAGCCAGTAAGAGGCCAGGCGCGGTGGCTCAAGCCTGTAATCCCAGCACTTTGGGAGGCCGAGGCGGGTGGATCACGAGGTCAAGTGATCGAGACCATCCTGGTCAACATGGTGAAACCCTGTCTCTACTAAAAATACAAAAAATTAGCTGGGCATGGTGGCACGTGCCTGTAATCCCAGCTCCTCAGGAGGCTGAGGCAGGAGAATTGCCTGAACCCAGGAGGCGGAGGTTGCGGTGAGCCGAGATCGCGCCATTGCACTCCAGCCTGGGTAACAAGAGCGAAACTCCGTCTCAAAAAAACAAACAAACAAACAAAAAAAAGCCAGTAAGCCAGGCGCAGTGGCTTATGCCTGTAATCCCAGCATTTTGGGAGGCCGAGGCGGGTGGATCGGAGGTCAAGAGATCAAGACCATCCTGGTCAACATGGCGAAACCCCGTCTCTACTAAAAATACAAAAAATTAGCTCGGCATGGTGGTGCATGCCTGTAATCCCAGCTACTCAGGAGGCTGAGGCAGGAGAATCGCCTGAACCCAGGAAGCGGAGGTTGCGGTGAGCCAAGATCGCACCATTGCACTCCAGCCTGGGTAACCAGCAAAACTCCGTCTCAAAAAAAAAAAAAGCCAACAATTTACAGACATTAAGAACCACGGCCAGGTCCGGGCGCACTTTGTGGCTCACATCTATAATCCCAGCACTTTGGGAGGCCGAGGCGGGTGGATCCATCCTGAGCAACGAGAGTGAAACTCCGTCTCAAAAAAGAACCACGGATGGGCACAGTAACTCATGCCTGTAGTCCTAGCACTTTGGGAGGCGAAGGAGGCCAGATCACAAGGTCGAGATTGAGACCATCCTGGCCAACATGGTGAAACCCTGTCTCTACCAAAAATAAAAAATTAGCTGGGCATGGTGGTACACACCTGTAGTCCCAGCTACTTGGAAGGCTAAGGCAAGATAATCACTTAAACCTGGGAGGCAGAGGTTGCAGTGAGCCAAGATCGTGCCACTGCACTCCACTCCAGCCCGGCGACAGAGACTCCATCTCAAAAAGGAACATTCAACTAGATGACATGTAAAGTCCTGCCTACAATATTATGAAAAACGGCTTGTGTAGCAACAACATTGAGTGCACGTGTCCCCCGTGGAGGCTCAGGTCCCTTTGCTGGAACATTCATTCAAAAGCAAGCTAAGCTTCCAAGTTTAGCCCTGGCTTAGACCTACCTGCCCGGACTTCCTCATGCTCCAAGACCACTCGGTTATAGATGAAGCGGATGTACTTTGAGGGGTTGGTGGTCTTGGGCCCCTCCTGGCCCAGGAGATGCAGAATACGGGTGGCCAGCACTGTGAACTCGCAGTCTTCAATGAACTCGCAAAGATGTGACAGCCCTGTCTCCTTGCTCTCTGAGTTTTCCTCAATGATGCTGATGATACAGTCCACAATGGCGCGCTTATACTCAAAGCCACCCTGGAGAGAGAAGCTGAGCTGAGCAAGGAGATTGCTCTCTCCAGGAAGGAGTTGAGGACCTGAGCTGGACCAAGGACAGTGACCCAAACACAGAACTTGGAGACAGGGCATTTGTTTCTCTGGGACTCTATCACTCTCTCCTGTCAAACAAAAGGCTGGTCAGGTGCAGTGGCTCATGCCTATAATCCCAGTACTTTGAGAAGCCAAGGTGGGCGGATCATTTGAGCTCAGGAGTTCGAAATCAGCCTAGGCAACATGGAGAGACCCCATCTCTACAAAAAATTAGCTGGGCATGGTGGTGCGTGCCTGTAGTTTCAGCTACTTGGTGGTCTGAGGTGAGACAATCGCTTGAGCCCAGGAGGTGGAGGCTGCAGTCAGCCATGATGACGCCACTGAACTCCAACCTGACAGAGCAAGACCCTATCTCAAAAAAAAAAAAAAAAAGTCCAGGCACAGTGGCTCATGCCTATAATCCCAGCACTTTGGGAGGCCAAAGTGGGTGGATCACCTGAGGTCAGGAGATCAAGACCAGCCTAGCCAACATGGTGAAACCCGTCTCTACTAAAAATACAAAAATTAAGCAAGCCCGGTGGCGGGTACCTGTAATCCCTGCTACTCGGCAGGCTGAAACAGGAGGACTGCGTGAACCCAGGAGGCAGAGGTTGCAGGAAGCTGAGACCTCGCCACTGCACTCCAGCCTGGGCAGCAGAGCAAAACTCCTACTCAAAAGAAAAAAAAAAGACTGCTGTCATGCATACAGTGTCTCCAAAATGCCAGGCCTGACCAGGCATGATGGCTCACACCTGTAATCCCAGCCCTTGGATAGCTAAGGTAGGAAGATCACTTATAGCCAGGAGTTCAAGACAAGCCTGGGCAATACAGCAAGACCCCATCTCTACTTAAAAAACAAACAAGTCGCCGGGCGCGGTGGCTCAAGCCTGTAATCCCAGCACTTTGGGAGGCCGAGGCGGGTGGATCACGAGGTCGAGAGATCGAGACCATCCTGGTCAACATGGTGAAACCCCGTCTCTACTAAAAATACAAAAAAACTAGCCGGGCGTGGTGGCGCGTGCCTGTAATCCCAGCTACTCAGGAGGCTGAGGCAGGAGAATTGCCTGAACCCAGGAGGCGGAGATTGCGAGCCGAGATCGCGCCATTGCACTCCAGCCTGGGTATCAAGAGCGAAACTCCATCTCAAAAAAAAAAAACAACAAAAAAAAAAAAACAAGTCCAGGTGCAGTGGCTCACACCTGTAATCCCAGCACTTTGGGAGGCCGACACAGATGGATCACAAGGTCAGGAGATTGAGACCACCCTGGCTAACACGGTGAAACCCTGTCTCTACCAAAAATCCAAAAAAATTAGCTGGGTGTGGTGACATGCACCACACACCTGTAGTCCCAGGTACTTGGAGGCTGAGGCAGGAGAATTGCTTCAACCTGGGAGGTGGAGGTTGCAGTGAGCCGAGATCATGCCACTGCACTCCAGCCTGGGCGACAGAGCAAGACTCCATCTCAAAACAAAAACAAAATCACCAAAGTGCCCGGCCCATTAGCTGACGACTCACTCAACATTACTGCCCTTCTGTAACATTCTTGGGAAATCCAAAGACACTCAAGGCAATGGCTCCTCTACTGCCCAGTTGAAGGACCACTCTGGGCTGGGTGAAAGGGGTACCATGTAACTGGGGAACAAATCTACTCCAGGAACAGTTGCTATTGTTCCTAGGAATTAACCCTTTTTGTTGAGATATCCAAGAAAGGTGGCATAAATGAATCAGTAATTCACATCAGGAACAGAAATAGAACCAATGTTGCATTACTGGCACCAGTTTCACAAGAATCCACCCACAGAGCTCGTGGAATGGTCCAGAATATTTCTGCACTAGCGTCCACAGAAAAGAACATGCATTTTCCAATCTTCTGCACAAGCATTACCTCAGGACATCCAATTTTTAAAGTCAGGCTGGTGAATCACTTATTACCATAATTACTAGCAACTGATGCGTGTTTACACATTCACAAGGAGCTTAAAGGGCCGCAGGCACCAAGAAAACCAGCTGGTTAACAGGCTGACATGAACGCACTCACAAATCTGAGCATGGAGCCCAGTGGTCAGGTCACTCCCTGCACCAGGAGACCTGACACACCCCAAAGGCCCCTGACTCTTACCTCTTCCCGAAGCATGGTGAACAGGAAGTTCATGAGGACGGCGTGTTTGCGAGGATACTTCTGACACAAGGCACTGATGGCCTGGACAACCACCACCTGCATCAAATAGACATGCATGAGCAGCAGGCTCTGCCACCAGGATAAGGTGACTCAGTTCCCTGAGTGCCAACTGAGTCCTTCCTTAGGCAAGGCCAGGCCTTGCGCATGACACAAGGGCAAGGAGACCAGAGGAACTCAACCCCACACTTGGGAGCACACAAGCCCTGAGGGTCAGACTCTCAGACTCTGGGTCCCCCAAACTCTGCTCTTCTACTCAGGCTTCTTAAAAGTCTCTGAGTTCCCTCTACCCAACCTGTCCTGCTTGTCCCCCGGCCCCTGGCTCCCACTGATGGTTCCCATCCATCATCTCCTCTGGTTCCTATTTGGTCAGGCCTGTCTCTTGTCTATTCTGTCCTTGGCCACTTCTCTTCTCACAGTCTCTTCAGCAATCTTATCCCGTTCCATGGCTTTAACCACCTCTTATACGCCACTGACTCCAGTATTTATCTCCTGTCTGAGCTCAAGATCTGCCATTTCCAATGGCCTGCCAGACAACTCTACCTGGTGCCCACGGCACTTCAAACTCCACGTCTGCAGCCACAATAATCTGCATCTCCTTCTTCCTTCATCAAATACCCATCTTTTCCTCCTCCCGAAAACTGGTCAAGAGCACCACTGTCAGCTCAAAGTAGAAAACAGTATCATCTCTGTTGACATCCACCCCTCAACCCTCACACCAACCCTGCCAACAGGCATTATTCCTCAAAAAGGTCTTGCACTGTCCCTCCTTTCCTACTCCCGCTGGTTCAGGCACCAACCTCTCCTTCTGAATTACTCCAACAGTCTCCTTACACCCAGTCATCCCACCACTCTGCTCCAGAAAGGCTTTTTTATTTTTCTGAGACAAGTCTTACTCTGTCACCCAGGCTGGAGTGCAGTGGCACGATCTTGGCTTACTGCAACCTCTGCCTCCCAGCCAGGTCAAATAATTCTCCTACTTCAGCCTCCCAAGTAGCCAGGACTACAAGTGGGAGCCACTACACCCAGTTAATTTTTGTTTTTTAGTAGACCCAGGGTTTCACCATGTTGGCCAGGCTGATCCCAAACTGCTGATCTCAAGTGACCTGCCCACCTCGGCTTCCCAAAGTGCTGGGATTACAGGTGTGAGCTACCACACCCAGCCAATTTTTTTTTTTTTTTTTTTTTTTTGAGACAAGGTCTCACTCTATTGCCCAGGCTACAGTGCAGTGGCATGATCATGGCTCACTGCAGTCTCAGACTCCTGGGCTCAAGTGATCCTCCTACCTCAGCCTCCTGAGTAGGTAGGACTACAGGTGTGCATCACCATACCTGGCTAATTTTTTTTTTTTAAAGATGGGGTTTCACCATGATGGCCAAACTTGTCTTGAACTCCCGACCTCAGGTGATCCACCCACCTCAGCCTACCAAAGTGCTTGGATTACAGGCGTGAGCCACTGCGCCTGGCCCTGGCCAATTTTTTAAAAAAATTTCTTGTAGAGGCAAGTTCTCACTACGTTACCCAGACTGGTCTCAAAATTCAGGCCTCAAGTGATCCTCCCTCCTTGGCCACCCAAAGCACTGAGATTACAAGCATGAGCCACCATGCCCAGCCCCAGAAGGATCTTTCTAATATGCAAATCTCACTGTGTCATTTCAGCCTACAAAGCATTCTTGTAACCCACAGGCAGAGTAGACTGCTGCCTACTTCACATAATCCACACTACAGAATTTACCACAATATATTATTCATATTGTTGTCTGCTCTTATTAAAACTCTCCAGTGACATGCTACATTGTTCTATCAATTAACAATTGTGAAATAACAGAATTACAGAAATTGAGAACAAATTAATGGCTGCCAGGGGTTAGGGACAGGAAGATAGGAATGGGCATGGCTATGAAGAGATAACATGAGAGTCTTCTGGAGATGGATAGTTGAGTGTCTTCACTGTGGTGGCAATTTTGAAAGTCTCCATGTGACAGCTTTCATAGAGCTTTCCACACACACAGGAGTTGCCTGTGTAGCTGGTGAAATGTGAATGAGCCCTACGGATCGTGCCAGTATCACTTTCCTGGCTGACACTGTCCTGTGCTTGTGTGGGTTGCTGGCACTGCAGGAGAGGGTTGATGCAGGGGTGCATAGGACTTCTCAGTATATTTCTTTGTAACCTCCTATGAATTATTTCAAAATAAAAGTTCAAAAATACTCAGATCCTTCTCCCTGCCCCAAAAGAATACCTTTCCAATGTCTTCCTTGCAATCAAAACTCTTTACCTGACCATGGGCTTTACGTAATTGAGCCCTGTCTATTCTGACTTTGCCACCTGCATTGGCCCCACAGCTCTCCCACCTGCTAGCCTTCTCTCTCCTTGACTTGCTCCTGCCTTTCCTCCCAGGTTTTCCCATGGCTAGCTCTTTGCACCTATTCGGGTTGGAGCTCAAACATCACCCTCCAGAACGGCCTTCCCAGACAGACCATGCTTCTCCTGGGATCACCCATGCTGTATTTCTATACTCTTGACTGCAGTACCCATGCCTGAGACGATCCTGTCTACTCCTTTCTTTACCTGTTTACTGTTTCTCTCCCATCCCTAGAAAGGATGCTCCGGGAGGGCAGGCACCTGCCTGGTTCACTGCTATGTTCCCCTCTGATCACTCTACATAGCAGACAGCAAGTGCTCAAGAAATACTTGGACAAATCAATGAATCCTTAACTGGCCTGGAAACTACTGTTCTGTCAGTACTAGAGGACAATAGAGATGAAGGCCTGGAGGCAGGACTGCACACATTTCTCTGAAGGCCAAACCTCTGCAGAGCAATGTGCTGGCCTCCTCTGAGTCCTCAAGGCTGACCAGCCCCTCAGGTAAGTCCTGCCAGGAGGGCTGTGGCCACAGTGAGCAGGGACAGAGCTCCCTCCTTACTCTGGGGTCCATGGGTATCCCAGGGGTAGCGGGTACCTTGAATTCATCTGAGATCTCTGACATGAAGGAGGAGATCTGCTTCATGAGGCGGTCGATGCTGCTCTCGCTGCCTGTCTTAAGAAGGGTGGTGATGGCCAGCGTGGCGATGCTGCGGTTTGAATCTGTGACCAGGTTTTCCAGATCCAGATTGCAAGCTGTCACAGCTGACGGATGCTTCATGGCAACCTGTTTTGGGAGGACAGGGACAGAGAGGGCAGGACCTCAGTGCTGTCACTTTATTTGATGATTTGATCCAGTCAGATCATCTCACCATCCAGAAGAAAGTAACTGTGACCAGGGCTACATCTTGCCCAGCCAGGTCAGAGGCAAAGACGTATCTCCAGTTGCATTAGACAGCTTCTTCCAACCCCCGACCTGGACTCTTACCTTATTAAGGGTGCGAACAGCAGCGTAACGGAGAGCAGCCTTGGGTGAGCTGCAGAAAAGCTGGAGCACTGTGGGGAGATGGATGTCACATGTCAGGTGGTCTTCACTCTGGGCAGCTGGCAAAACTGGGGGCAGCTGTTCTGACTCAAATCCTCTGCTCAGCTCATTTCCCTGCTGACACCGCCGCCCCAATCCAAGACAGAGAGCTCTCCTCAACCTAGGCGCCTAAGCCATGAACAGAGTTCACAATGTCTGTGAGCACCCAGGGGTTCCTGTGAGGACTGTTATTCACTGGGCATCTGCTGTGTGCCAGGTGCTGTGCTACACAGTGGACATGCCTCACTTCTGTAGCTTGCAGCTCCACTTTACAGGTAAGGAGACTGAGGCACAAAGGGAAAGCAAACAGACTTTAGGTTGGCAGCCAGTAACTGGCAGAACCAGAATTAAATTCCAAGACTGCTGGCAACTGCAGCCTGAGCCCTTAACCTCTGTGAAGTAACACTCCACTCCTCTCTCCTATTGTGTCTACTGAAGCCAACAGAACTTCCCCCCTCAGCACTGAGTACTGCAGAACAAAGTCCTCTCTTTTTTTTTTTTGAGACGGAGTTTCGCTCTTGTTACCCAGGCTGGAGTGCAATGGCGCGATCTCGGCTCACCGCAACCTCCGCCTCCTGAGTTCAAGCAATTCTCTTGCCTCAGCCTCCTGAGTAGCTGGGATTACAGGCACGCGCCACCATGCCCAGTTAATTTTTTGTATTTTTAGTAGAGACGGGGTTTCACCATGTTGACCAGGATGGTCTTGATCTCTCGACCTCGTGATCCACCCGCCTCGGCCTCCCAAAGTGCCGGGATTACAGGCTTGAGCCACCACGCCCGGCCACGAAGTCCTCTTAAATAAATGGTTGATTTTTTACTACATGAGAGCCATTCGGGTACCGTATCTCCCTTGCCCTGGCTGCCAGGAAGCTCAGAGCTAAATTGGGCACTGAATCATACAAGTAAAGATGACTACTTAAAGATGCTACTGTTTTCTAGAATATCTATGCTCCTTTCTTCATAAGTTGGCTTTTATTCTCTAACACTTAAAAAAAAATTTTTTTCTTAATGCTTTTTTTTTTTTTGAGACGGAATTTCGCTTGTTATCCAGGCTGGAGTGCAATGGCGCAATCTCGGTTCACCACAACCTCTGCCTTCTGGGTTCAAGCAATTCTCCTGCCTCAGCCTCCTGAGTAGCTGGGACTACCGGTGCGCGTGCCACCATGCCCAGCTAATTTTTGTATTTTTAGTAGAGACAGGGTTTTACCATGTTGACCAGGATGGTCTTGATCTCTTGACCTCATGATCCACCCACCTCGGCCTCCCAATGTGCTGGGATTATAGGCATGAGCCACTGCGCCTGGCCTCTTTTTTTTTTTTTTTTTTTTTTTGAGACGGAGTTTCGCTCTTGTTACCCAGGCTGGAGTGCAATGGCACGATCTCGGCTCGCCGCAATCTCCGCCTCCTGGGTTCAGGCAATTCTCCTGCCTCAGCCTCCTGAGTAGCTGGGATTACAGGCACGTGCCACCATGCCCATTTTGTATTTTTAGTAGAGACGGAGTTTCACCATGTTGACCAGGATGGTCTCGATCTGTTGACCTTGTGATCCACCCGCCTCGGCCTCCCAAAGTGCTGGGATTACAGGCTTGAGCCACCGTGCCCGGCCCCTACGCCTGGCCTCTTAATGCTTATTTTGAAAACCCTACTTTATTTACATCTTTCATTATTCTGAAAATGTTGGGGATATAACAAGAATGAATGAAGGCCGGGCGTAGTGGCTCACGCCTGTAATCCCAGCACTTTGGAAGGCTGAGGCGGGCGGATCACCTGAAGTCAGGAGTTCAAGACCAGCCTGACCAACATGGTGAAACCCTGTCTCTAAAAATAAAATAATTTAAAAAATAATGAATGAATACCCAAATCAGTGTATGAATTCATTAGTTCTTTTTTTTTTTTTTTTGAGATGGAGTCTTATTCTGTCACCCAAGCTGGAGTACAGTGGTACAATCTTGGCTCACTGCAACCTCTGCCTCCTAGGTTCAAGGGATTCTCCTGCCTCAGCCTCCTGAGTAGCCAGGATTACAGGCATGCACCACCACACCCAGCTAATTTTTGTATTTTCAGTTGAGACGGGGTTTCACCATGTTGGTCAGGTTGGTCTCGAATTCCTGACCTCATGATCTGCCCACCTCAGCCTCCCAAAGTGCAGGGATTACAGGTGTTATCTACCACGCTCAGTAGTTCTTTTTTCATTTCTAAGGAGGAGGGGAGATTTCTCTCTCCAAACATGAACTCCATCTGTCTGCCTGACCAAGTTTTATACTGTTATAGCAGAGAATAAGAAAAATAAGAGGCCCAATCATTTCTCAAAACCTGCAAATCTAACTCTCCCGCCACAACATCTTTGCTTTCCAGGGACCTGTTCTAAAACACACCCCACTTCTCTTCCACTCTTAATCTAGGTTTCTCACCCTGAGCACCTCTCCTTTTCTAGCCTCTCAACATACCCACTTTCCAGTATCAACCACTTTCCATCTCTTCATAGGCTTTCTCCTCCCTGACAGGGGGATTCCCATACCTTGTGTAGGGTGCTGCACAGAGAAGACTCCAGGACTCAAGGCTGCTAGACTCCCCTTAATAACAGCAAACAACGGCTGGGCGTGGTGGCTCACGCCTGTAACCCCAGCACTTTGGGAGACCGAGGCGGGTGGATCACAAGGTCATGGGTTCAAGACCAGCCTGGCTAATATGGTGAAACTCCATCTCTACTAAAAATACAAAATTTAGCTGGGCATGGTGGCGGGCACCTGTAATCCCAGCTACTCAGGAAGCTGAGGCAGGAGAATCGCTTGAACCCAACAGGCAGAAGTTGAAGTGAACCAAGATCATGCCACTGCACTCCAGCCTGGGCAACAGAGCAAGACTCCATCTCAACAAAAACAAAAACAAAAACAAAAAAACAGCAAACAATAAACATGTTGCCTTCTAAGCAATTTGTCTAGATCCCACATTTTCTGTCTATAAAACCCTATGTAATGGGCATGACCTATCATCCACATCTGAGAAAAGAAAGGGAGACATGGAGAGGATGGGTGGCCTTGCCAGGCTCACCCAGTTGGTAAGGGGCAGAGCCAGGGCTCTAACACAGGCTGCCCTGCTCCACTGCTGTAGCCAGAGGCTCAGAATGACCCTCTATACCAGGCGTCCCCAAACTTTTTACACGGGGGGCCAGTTCACTGTCCCTCAGACCGCTGGAGGGCCGCCACATACTGTGCTCCTCTCACTGACCACCAAGAGGTGCCCCTTCCTGAAGTGCGGCGGGGGGCCGGATAAATGGCCCTAGGGGGCCTCATGCGGCCCGCGGGCCATAGTTTGGGGACGCCTGCTCTATACTGTTCTCTCTTTCACCTGGAAAAGCTCAGCTCCAGGTCACAGGCACCAGTTTCACAGATCCTGAGTTCCTCCACCAGGCCTCGTCCTGTGGCCAGCCAACCCGACAGGCTCCAGAGTGGACCCAAGCCTTACCTCAGCCTCTTCAGCGGACCGACAGCCCACCCCCAAAATGTGACACACATGGGGCTCCAGCATAGTGTCTGGGCAGGTGCTTCCTAGGTATGGACTCCTTAACACCAGTCTGTGGCCTATTTGAGAGCATTTTCTTTCTTTCCCCCAGCCCCTGACCCAGGCCTAGTTCCTGGCAAGCATAAACATGTGAGGCTGGGGGAAGGAATGCCCGGTGACCTGACACAGCTGGGGCCAGCTCTTTGGCACTGCAGCCTGGCAGATTGACGATGGCCGAGGCGGCTTCATACACGACCATCTCGTGCTTGTTGCGCAAGCAGCTCTCGATGAAATCAAACAGTGGGCTGTCACGGCTACAAAAGAACACAGGGTGACAAGTAAAGCTTGGGGGTGGCCCAGCATGGTAGGGTAAACGAGGCGTCACCTAGCTAGTGAGAGACGAGAGCCGTTACCTGCCATCCTCCTCTTCTAGCTGCTTGCTGGCCACGCGGATCATCATGCAGTAGGCAAAGGGAGACTTAAGGCCGTGCCGAGTGACCTTGCTGATCATCTTATTGACAGCCAAGCGGTCATTCTTACGTACGTGGTACAGGAGCCCTAGTGCGTGGTACTATAGGACAGGAGACAGTAACAGAGTACAGATGTATGACTTTTGGGTATACTGCCCGTATACCCAAATGGGCATGACCTTCAGCCTTCTCATTTCTAAGATGAGCACAGTAGCAGCCAGCACACAGAGTGGCTGTGACAACCGCCCCAGGTACTCTATGTATACAGCCCTCCATACAATGCTTCACAAACCACAGGAGTGTATCTGTGGTTCTTGTTCCCACCCCCACTTCGGCAAGAGCCCTAACAGGCAGCATAAATACAAGTACGGAAAGGGACAACAAACAGTACAAAGATGAAAGCGATGTGAGACACCTAGCGCTTTCACTAGGAGAGACAGAAGGCGGGAGCCAGACCTTGAGCGTGGTCATGTTTGTAAGTCACTGTGTGGGACACCTTAGCTACGAAATCTTGCATTACCCACAACAACCCTGCAGGTAGACAGTTTTATCTCTGCTGACTTGCCTGAAGACTCCTGGCTGGTACTGACAAAGCTAGGTCTGGAGGGGCAAAAGTCCAGCGACTCCCTTTCTAAAGATGTGAGGTCTCATAGTTATTTCCTGTCCTCAATACTCTTTTGTTTCCTAAAGGAGCGGCATTTGCGAGCAAAGATATGGCAGCTGTGCATGCCTTCTACGTGGGAGGCTTATCCGGCCTTCAGAAGTGTTTTGAGGGGCCACAGCTGGCCCTGAAGACAAGAATCACACAAAGGATTAGAAGGCAGATGAGAGATGAAGAGAATATATAAACACACAGGGAGTGCCGATAGGCAGGCCCCAGATGGGTCACATGTTACACACATGATCTCAGTTCATCCTTGCTGCTTTGTGAGGCAGTAACCATTCACATTTTACAGACAAGGAAACCAGGACTCAGAGTAATAAAAGGAAGCGTGGCCTAGGTCACTGAGGAACCGTAAAGTAGATGGAAGCCTCACCAAGGTAATTCTACACATCATAACAAAGCCAGGTTGGCAAAGGCCTAAATTTAGGCAGCCCTCTGCCTGCTGTGGCCAAGTTTGCCACATCATATGCTCTAAAACAACATTCAGCTGGTTATCAAAACACTTCAATAGCCGGGCGCAGTGGCTCACGCCTGTAATCCCAGCACTTTGGGAGGCCGAGGCGGGTGGATCATGAGGTCAAGAGATCGAGACCATCCTGGTCAACAAGGTGAAACCCTGTCTCTACTAAAAATACAAAAATTAGCTGGGCATGGTGGCACATGCCTGTAATCCCAGCTACTCGGGAGGCTGAGGCAGGAGAATTGCCTGAACCCAGGAGGCAGAGGTTGCGGTGAGCCGAGATCGCGCCATTGCACTCCAGCCTGGGTAACAACAGAGCGAAACTCTGTCTCAAAAAAAAAAAAAAAAAAAAAAAACACTTCAATAGTTCAGCACCAGCTGGTAACCAGTCTCTAACTCAAGCTCTGCAAGTGGTACCCTGAATTCTCTAACCCAAGACCTCCCAATTCTTCCCATGATCCAATGACAAACGGATTAAAGGCTGCTATGGCCAGGAGTCACCAAGGATCCCAGTGGCAAGCGTCCGTGCCAACTGGCCAGGGCCTTACCACCTGCCTGAGCGTTTTAAATATCACTCCCTTGCTCACATCTCACCTGGACCATGATGTTATCACTGGATGCCGCCTCCTGAGCCTCATTCACCCAGCGCTTGACCACATCAAAGCTGCACTTCAGCAGGTGCTATGGGCAACAGGGCATATTAAGGGGCAGGTAGGAAGTGTCCCCATCACATCTTCTGGGCCCAGTTCTAGTCTTCCCTCAGACACAGCTCAGGGGCTCACCACTGTCCTAGTCCTGAGAGACCATGGACAAACTCAGGATGCTCCCACCCTCACTGTGCCTGCCCAAGGCATGGGTCAAAGGCCATCCACCCACACCCTTCTTCAATCACCCCAGAGTTCGTCAGCTGTCTTCACTGAGGAGGGTGGGACTCTCAGGCTTGCAGATACATAAATATATTCTTTTGGCCAGGTGTGGTGGCTCATGCTTGTAATCCCAGCAATTTGGCAGGTTAAGGCAGGTGAATCACTTGAGGTCAGTAGTTCAAGACCAGCCTGGCCAACATGTGAAAATCCCATCTCTACCAAAAATACAAAAATTAGCCGAGTGTGGTGGTGCACACCTGCAATCCCAGCTGCTCAGGTGGCTGAGGCACACAAATCGTTGAGCCAGGGAGGCAGAGGTTGCAGTGAGCCGAGATTGCGCCACTGCACTCCAGTCTGGGTGACAGAGTGAGACTCTGTCTCAAAAAAAAAAAAAAAAAAAAAAAAAAGAGAGAGGCTGGGTGCAGTGGCTCACCCCTGTAATCCCAGCACTTTGGGAGGCCAAGGCCGGTGGATCACAAGGTCAGGAGTTCAAGACCAGCCTGGCCAAGATGGTGAAACTCCATCTCTACTAAAAACACAAAAATTAGCCGGGGCAGTGGCAGGTGCCTGTAATCCCAGCTATTTGGGAGGCTGAGGCAGGAGAACCACTTTAACCCAAGTAGCAGAAGTTGCAGTATGCTGAGATCGCGCCACTGCACTCCAGCCTGGATGACAGAGTAAGACTCTGTTTCCCAAAAAAAATAAAGAAATAAATATTTTCTTTTTCCTACTAGAATGTGACTCTGATATTTTCTTCAATTTTCTGCTCCATCCCTAGCAGGACTCAGCAGCAGATACACACCAAGGAAGACACGAGAGCAGAGCTGGAGACACTGGGCACCTTGTCCACAATGGCCTGTTTCATGTAGCGCTCAATAGCCTGCAGCATCGTGCTCTGTGGGGACAAGCAGCAGGGTGAAGGAGACCCAGTCAGTCTTTGACAACTCTCAGGAGTGCAGGAATGGGGGCAAGGAGAAGTATGAGATGGAAATAAGTGTCTCGTGCTCCTGCACCACCCCCACCCCACATCACCTGGCTCAGTGAGATAGGGAAAACCCAAACCAAGCAAAAGTTGAGGCTGAGCGCCTCCATGGAGAGGCCGGGAAGCAGGGAGGGACTGGCATGACTCACGTCGGTGATCTGGCAGAGGGCTCGCACGGCCGGGCCCCGGTAGTTGTCTTCTTTCCCAGTCATGTCTTTTGTTAGGCTGCGGGGAAGGCATTGTCACTAAGCAGAGGGCCTGGGCCTGCTCACTCCTCTCCAGCTCCCATCACCACCCTTGTCCCAAGTACTACACCAGCCTCTTAACCAGTGCTCTCCCTTTATTCTTGCCCCTCCAAGCCTAACTCCACACAGCTGCTGGAGGGAGTTTGATAAAACTCAAAACCAAACAGGTCATCCCCCTGCTTTTGCTAAAAAGTTTCCATAGCTTCCTATTGCCAGAGGTCTGAATATAACTCCTTGAACTTCCCCAACTGGCCATGTTCACTCCTCTCCAGCCTCTGCACGTGCTGTTTCCTCAGCCTATAGCACTCCTCACCCCTCACCTCCACTCTGCCCTACTCTTTTTTTTTTGAGAGGAAGTCTCACTGTCACCCAGGCTGGAGTGTGCGGTCTCAACTCATTGCTGAGACCCGTGTTCAATCTCTCCTGCCTCAGCCTTACAAGTAGCTGGAAGGAATTACAGGTGTGTGACACGATGCCAGCCTAATTTTTGTATTTTTAGTAGAGACAGGGTTTCACTGTGTTGGCCAGGCTGATCTTGAATTCCTGACCTCATGATCCACCCACCTCGGCCTCCCGAAGTGTTGGGATTACAGGCGTGAGCCACTGCACCTGGCCATTACTTTTTTTTTTTTTTTTTTGAGATGGAGTCGTGCTTTCTTGCCCAAGCTGGAGTGCAGTGGCGCGATCTCAGCTCACTGCAACCTCCACCTCCCCAGTTCAAGCAATTCTCCTGCCTCAGCCTCCCAAGTAGTTGGGATTACAGGCACATGCCAACACACCCAGCTGGTTTTTGTATTTTTATTAGAGATGGGGTTTCACCATGTTGGCCAAGCTGGTCTCAAACTCCTGACCTCAGATGATCCACCCATCTCGGCCTCCCAAAGTGCTGGGATTACAGGTGTGAGCCACTGCGTCCAGCCTGTCCTACTGTTTCTTACTAATCCTTCAGGACTCCACTCAGATCATTCCTCTAGGATGACTTTCCTAATCGAAATCAAGCTGGATGCTCTTCTGGTCTGCTCTCACAGCCCATCATACTTCCATGATAAACCGTATTACGCCCTACCTTAATGACCTAATGCCTGGTTATTTCTCTGTAAATTCTGGGGCTGAAGAGACCATGCCTATCTTTTTTGTTGCTACATCCCCAGAGCTACATACAGAGACTGACAGGCAGGACAATCGCTTGAACCCGGGAGATGGAGGTTGCAGTGAGCCAAGATAGTGCCACTGCACTCCAACATGGTGACAGAGCAAGGCTCTGTCTCAAAAAAAAAAAAAAAAGAAAGAAAGAAAAAAGAAAAGAAAAAAGAAAATATTTGGGAAAGTTCTAGGCTGGTTTGGCTAAGAGAAATCAAGGAAAAGAAGAGTTTGTATCCAAGTCAAGGCCAGAGAATTAAAATGGAAACAGCACACCTGGAGGCTGCCATGGAGTGGGCAGCAGTAACTGAAGGATAAGGGAGACACAATAGGAAAGGGCAGCTGGCAACATGCAACCAAAAGCCTCACTGTCTGGTACACACAAGAAAAAATGGACTTTCAATGGAACCCATCAGAGGAGCCACCCACAACCCCATGACTTGCCTGCTGGTGACAATGATGACATCCTCTGCAATGCAAGACATCTCCTTGATGGTCAAGTAGCACATTCGACGGAGCGTGGGCTGGGAGATAGGTGGGAAAAGCCTATCAGCCCAGGCTTACTGAGGGCCAGAGCTGGGAGAAGAAATCTCCTATCTACACAAAGGCAGCCTGCACTGACTGGTGGGGCCAGCTTCCCTTGGCCCCCCATCACCTTGTCACAGCTGCCACTCTCAATAAAAAGCTGCGTCGGGGCACTTACATCATTGGACTGAAAGAGCTTGGTCATGGCAAAGAAAGCCTCGGTCGCTTCCGTGGTCCCCAGGTGCTCCCCCTGTGTTAATCAAGAAAGAAGTCTCAGCTTGGGACAGAGTCATCAGATAGCTCTTCCAACAGGATCAGCCCACACCAGATCCTGAGACCCTAAAGAGGCTCAAAGGCAACACATGAGACTTGGATGCTGAGGGGACCCAGAGCTGCGCTGTTGTCTACAACCATACAGAGACCGTCCAATAGCCTAAGAGTGATCATGATTTGTCCACTCCCCTCCAATCCCCCAGCACCATTCTCCCTACCTCCAAGCCTCACCCTGTTACCTGGTTTATGAGATAAAGAATCTTGGTGAGAATGTGGGCACATTTCCGAGGGTTGATGGGAGTTTCATTAAATACACGGGCCTATGAAGAAGTAACCAAGGATGTTATCTTCCAGCCTAGTTCATTTCCCTTCAAGTATATTCAATGTCTGAGAAGTCTCAGGGTAAACAGACTTGTCTAAACAGGGCTTTCTGGGTATGCAACAAGCTTCTTTACATAAGGAGTTTTTTTTTGGTTTTTTTTGTTTTCTTAACTCAACTACTAATTATTCTTAGACTCTTGTGTAAATATTAGTTAGGGATGTGCTAACTTACCGATTAGCAGATACTTAGCAAATATCTGCTAACTGGAAAGAGAAACAATGAATGACAACAATAAAGAAGTAACTGGCTGGGCACAGTGGCTCACGCCTATAATCCTAGCACTCTGAAAGGCTAAGGCAGGTGGATCACCTGAGGTCAAGAGTTTGAGACCAGCCTGGCCAACATGGTGAAACCCTGTATCTACTAAAAGTACAAAAATTAGCCAGGAGTGGTGGTGGGTGCATGTAATCTCAGCTACTCAAGAGGTTGAGGCAGGAAAATTGCTGGAACCCAGTAGGCGGAGGTTGTAGGAAACTGAGAACGTGCCATTGCTCTTCAGCCTGGGCTGACAACAGGGAGACTCTGTCTCAGAAAAAGAAAAGAAAAGAAAAGAAAAGATGTAAGCATAACTAACTGTCTCCAGGAACAAAGTATTCCTGTCTTCCAGGCACAAGTTTTCTCCCGTGTTGCTCTTCAAAACAATATTTTGAATGTGTTGGTATTTCAGTTGCACTGATGGTGAATATTTATGATGGAAGCTAGAGGTGAGCAAAGGTCACTTGCCTCCTGGAGTACCGCACTCTTCTCAAGGTGCTGGAATGGGTTGGAGCCTCCACCTACAGTCAAGGACAATGGAGAAGGCAGGTTGTGATTCTGAACTTCGAAACTCTCCCAGACAAAGATAAAGGGAAGATGTCCTTTCCTAGTAAATCTAGTAAAGTTCAAATTCATCAGCAATGGCAATCAAGGCTCTATAATCTGTCTAGGGATTCTACTAGTCTCCTGCAATCAGGTGGGCTCCATTATACCTCAAACCACTCACAGTCTCCCAACAGTCCTGTTAGAGTCTTATGCTTCTCACGGTGCTGTGTCTTGCGTTCATTTATATAACTCGTAATTTACTAAGTCCCTAAGTGCCAGGGACCACCATCTTCCTGTAACCAGTTCCTTCATAGCAGACGTCACATTTGCAAATAATTTCAATTACAGACGTCACATTTGCAAATAATGAGATTATCTGGTTGATGTCCATCTCCTCCACCGTGTGTGTGACCATTCTAATATTCCCAGATCAGTCACTGAGTGTTCTACTTGCTCTGTTGCAGTATCCAGGACACCATACGGTGCCTGGCATACAGTAACCGCTCAACATACTTTGCTGAATAAATGAATGATGGGGTCAGAGTTCCCAGCCACAGGACACTGGCTCCGCAAATTACACCCCAGTTTGGCAAGCACCAACATAGCCCCGGCGAACCTCAAGAGGTTGGAAGAAGAAAGTAACAAAAGACCATTCGGCCCGGTGCCCTCCTTCGAAAAACGGGCAAACTGAGGCCTAAAGAGGGGCGTGACGCACCCAAGGTCACTCAGAAAATTGCAGTCCGGGCTTACAAGCGCTGAGTCAGCCGAGCATGCTCGGGCTCTCCGAGGCCTGCCACTGACGAGCTGCGGACCCTGGCACAAGCTCCTGCTCCTCTCTGGGCCTCAGAATCTGGGTCAGGGCAGAGGCCCCGAAGGAAGGCTCGGCGAGTGGGAGGTCCGGCCTCCCCTCAGGCCCAGGCCTGGCCCTCTCACCTGACTCCTCGTCCTTCTTGTCGAATTTCTTCAACATAGTGGAGCCGGTGGGACGCAACGCAGCAACGCAATGCTCGACCAGCGCGGCAAGGAATAGCGGTGCGACGGTGGTTCTACAGGGACCACTTCCGGACTCCCACTCGCCACGTCGCCCTGCACTCTGCGCAGGCGCACTCCGCGCTCTGCGCCTGCGCTGATTCCGGCCGCCGCAGCCTGTGGGTCTCCGCCGGAGGAGTGGGGAAAGCCGGAGGGAGGGGCGAGGGCCTAAGTAGGAGGGGCGACGGCGAGGGGCGGGGCTTACTGACTAGCGTAACTCTGCGCCGTACGTCTCTTTTCGTGTGCTAAGGGAAGAGGAGAAGCCCCTGCCTCACTATGTTGTGGTGTCAGTCTTTGTGGCTTTCGCGTGTGAGGTTGGTGGCACACACTGGCCCGCAGTAAACACCCAGTCGATGTGACCGGTCTATTACTGTTATTGCCACCTTCCGAGGGAGACTTGCCAGCCCCTCCTCGCTTTCAGTTCCTTTCACCCGCCTGATTTCCTCCCTAGCTCGAATTGCCATTTAACACGCTTTATTTTTGCTTTCTGGCATTTAATTAATTAATTAATTAATTTACTTACTTACTGAAACAGGGTCTTGTTCTGCTGCCCAGGCTGTAGTGCAGTTGCACGAACTCGGCTCACTGCAGCCTATACCTGCCGGGCCACCGCACCAGGCCACTTCCTTGCTGTTTTGTTGTTGTTGTTGTTGTTGTGTTGTTGTGTTGTTTTTGTTTTTTTTTTTTAAGACAGGGTTTCACCACGTTGGTCAGGCTGGTCTTGAACTCCCGACCTCAGATAGTCCGCCCGCCTTGGCCTCCAAAGTGCTTGGATTACAGGCGTGAGCCACCACGCCGGGCCGCTATTTCTGTTGTTGTTGTTTGTTTGTTTGTTTTGTCTTTTATTCACTGTAGTGGATAATGTTGTCACATAGTAGTTGCTCAGTGAGTTCTCCTTGAATGAATGCATGAAATTGCACTTTTATCATATCCACCCGGCCCTAGCTCATCTGCTCCTGATGCAAATTGTCTTGTAAGTTATCAAGTTTAAGGGATCTAACTAAACAGCATGGAACTTCAACGTTGTTTTGTAAATACTTAGGATAATTATAGAGTGCCAACTAGATGCGCTGCCTACACGGAGAGGTGGGGGGGGGGGGCGCGAGGAAAGGAACGGAAAGGAGAAAATGACACATCACCCAGGGTTTATCTTCCTGGGGACCTGCGCAGGACACCCTGAAGTTAAGGTAAACACAGTGCACGCCAACGAGCCAGATTGCATTGGCAGTGGCAAAGTTGCAGTAGCCAAGGCTGCAACGCGTAGCCCGTAGCCCCAGCTTGCCCGGGGAGGGGAAGCCTGCAGTCCTGTGGGCAAGAGGAGTGGGCTGTGGAAGGCTGAGGCAGCGGCCCCAGGTGAAAAGGGTGACAGCAAAGCACTAGGAGGGAAGATGGGGGAGAGGCCAGACCTTAGGGTCATGGCTTTGCAGAGGCTAAGGCCTGGGGCAACAGATCTTGTGGCAGGTAAAATTGTGAAGAGCCAAAAAGATATTCAAAATCTTTGATCAGTAACCCTACCCCTAATCATGAGGAAATTGTTCAGAAGAAGAAAATGAGTCTGGTCAGTGGCTCAAGCCTGTAATCTCAGCACTTTGGGAGGCCAAGGCAAGTGGATCACCTGAGGTCAGTTGTTCCAGATCAGCCTGACCAACCTGGTGAAACCCCATCTCTTGTAATTCCAGCTACTTGGGAGGCTGAGGCAGGAGAATTGCTTGAAGCTGGGAGGTGGCGCTTGCAGAGAGCCGAGATCATGCCATTGCCTCCACCCTGGAGCCTGGACAACAAAAGCAAAACTCCGTCTCAAAAAAAAAAAAAAAAAAAAAAGAAAAAAAGAAAAGAAAAGAAAAATGAAGTTGCCTGCTGCAGCGGTTTGCAGCAAAATAATTGTAAACACCCTAAATGTTTATCAATAAAGGAATTATTAAGAACATCATGGTACATTGAGGACTAAACTGATTTTTGTCTTGTCCCAGCTACTCCAGGAGCCTGAGGTGGGAGAATCTCTTAAGCCTGGGAGGTCAAGGCTGCAGTGAGCCATTATCATGCCACTGTACATCCAACCTGGGCAACAGAGCAAGACCCTGTCTCAAAAAATATACAAGTGTACAATTCAGTGGGTTTTAGTATATTTTAAAAAGTTTGTGCACCTGTCCACACTAATTGGAGAACATTTTCATCACCCCCAAAAGAAACCTCTTTATCCATTAGCAGTCACTCCCCAATCACTCCTCTGCCCAGTCCCTGGCAACCACTGTTCTACTTTCTGTCTATATAGATTTGCGTATTGTGGATAGTTTGTTTAAATAGAATCATATGCTATGTAGCCTTTTGCGTGTTTGGCTTCTTTCAATTAGCATGTTTTCAAGACCCGTCCATGTTATAGCATGAATCAGTACTTCATTCCTTTTGTAGCTGGATAATATTACATTTTATGGATTTACCATATTTTGTTTGTTAAGCAGTTGATAGACGTTTGGGTTGTTTCCAGTCTAGCTTTTGTGAATAAAGCTGTGAATGCTGTGAACATTAATATACAAGCTTTTGTGCGACCCCGTTTTAATTTCTCTTGGGTCTATACCTAAGAGTGGAATTACTAGGTCATATGGTAACTATGTTTAACTTTTTGGGAACTGCCTAAATACTTTTCCAAAGCAGCTGCTCCATTTTACATTCCCACCAGCAGCGTATGAGGGTTTCAGTTTCTTCACATCCTTGTCAACACTTATTGTCTTTTTTATTATAGCCATGCTAGTGGGCATGAAGAGGTTTCAAGTTGCACTTTCCTGATGGCTACTGATGTTGAGCATCTTTTCATGTGCTTATTCGTCATTTGTAAACCTTCTTTGAAGAAATGTCTGTTTATATCCCTTGCTCATTTTAAAATTCATTTATCTTTTTATTAGAGTTGTATGAATTCTTTATATATTCTGGAGTCTAGACTCCCCCCTCTCTCTTTTTTTTTTTTTTTTTTTGGAACAGAGTTTTAGTCTGTCACCCAGGCTGGAGTGTAGTGTCTGGAGTGCCCTTGTCTCCCAGGTTCAAGCAATTCTCATGCTTCAGCCTCCCTAGTAGCTGGGACTACATACAGGCGGGTGCCACCAGGCTTGGCTGACTTTTGTGTTTTTGGTAGACGCAGGGTTTCACCATGTTGCCCAGAACTGGTCTCCAACTCCTGGCCTCAAATGATCTGCCTGCCTTGGCCTCCCAAAGAGTTGGGATTACAGGTGTGAGCCACCACGCGCAGCCTCTAGACACTTACTAGATACACGATTTGTAAATATTTTCTTCCATTCTATAGGTTGTCTTTTCACTTTCTTGATAGCGCCCTTTGAAGCATGAAAGCTTTTAATTTTGATGAAATTCGATTTGTCTAATTTTTCTTTTGTTGGCTTTTAGTGTCATATCTAAGAAATCATTGTTTAAGCCAAGATCAGAAAGATTTACTCCTATGTTTTCTTCTGAGAGTTTTATGGTTTTATCTTTTACGTTTAGGTATTTGATCCATTTTGAGTTAGGTTTTTTGTTTTTGTTTTTTTTTTTTTTTTTTTTTGAGACAAAGTCTCACTCTGTTGCCAGGCTGGAGTGCAGTGACATAATCTCCGCTTACTGCAACCTCCACCTCCCAGGTTCAAGCGATTCTTCTGCCTCAGCCTCCCAAGTAGTTGAGACTACAGGCATGTGCCACCACACCCAGCTAATTTTTTTTGGATTTTTAGTAAAGATGGGCTTTCACCCTATTGGCCAGGATGGTCTTGATCTCTTGACCTCGTGATCTGCCCACGTCGGCCTCACAAATTGCTGGGATTACAGACATGAGATACCATACCTGGCCTGAATTAGTTTTTATACATGGTGTGAGATAGGTGTCTGACTTCTCATGCTTTTATGTGTGAATACTAGTTGTTCCTGTATGGTTTGTTGAAAAGACTCTTCTTTCCCTCATTGAATTGTGTGGCAACTTTGTTGAAAATCAATTGACTGACCAGGCATGGTGGCTCAGGTCTGTAATCCTAGCACTTTGGGAGATCAAGGCAGGTGGATCACCTGAGGTTAAGAGTTTTAGACAAGCCTGGCCAACATAATGAAACCCCATCTCTACTAAAAATACAAAATTAGCCGGCGCGGTGGCTCACACCTGTAACCCCAGCACTTTGGGAGGCCGAGGCGGGTGGATCATGAGGTCAAGAGATCGAGACCATCCTGGTCAACATGATGAAACCCCGTCTCTACTAAAAATACAAAAAATTAGCTGGGCATCGTGGCGCACGCCTGTAGTCCCAGCTACTAGGGAGGCTGAGGCAGGAGAATTGCTTGAACCCAGGAGGCGGAGGTTGCGGTGAGCCAAGATTGCACCATTGCACTCCAGCCTGGGTAACAAGAGCGAAACTCCATCTCGAAAAAAAAAAAAAAAAAAAAATTAGCTGAGCGTGGGCAGGCACCTGTAGTCCCAGCTACTCATGAGGCTGAGACAAGAGATTGCTTGAACCCAGGAGGCAGAGGTTGTAGTGAGCCAAGATCATGCCATGGCACTCCAACCTGGGCAACAGAGCAAGACTCCATCTCAAAAAATAAATAAAATAAATTCATAAATGTATGGGTTTGTTTCCGAACTCTTGATTCTGTTCCATTGCTTTATGTGCTGTAGTTTTGCAAGATGTTAATATTGGAAGAAACTGGGCAAAGGGTATAAAAGATCTCTCTGTGGCCGGGTGTGGTGGCTCACTCCTGTAATCCCAGCACTTTGGGAGGCTGAGGCAGGTGAATCACCTGAGGTCAGGAGATCGAGACCAGCCTGACCAAGATGGTGAAACCCCATCTCTACTAAAAATACAAAAATAGCCAGGCGTGGTGGCATGTACCTATAATCCCAGCTACTCAGGAGGCTGAGGCAGGAGAATCACTTAAAGCTAGGAGGCAGAGGTTGCAGTGAGCTGAGATCGCCCCACTGTACTCCAGCCTGGGCAACAGTGAGACTCCATCTCAAAAAAAAAAAAAGATCTCTCTATATTATTTCTTATAACTTCATGCTGATCTATAATTACCTTAATAAAAATTTATAAACAGTAGAGTTTTTTTGGTTTGTTTTTTGAGACAAATTTTGCTCTTGTTGCCCAGGCTGGAGTACAATGGCACAGTCTCGCCTCACTGCAACTTCCGTCTCCTGGGTTCCAGCAATTCTCATGCCTCAGCCTCTCGAGTAGCTGGGATTACAGGTGCCCACCGCCACACCCATCGAATTTTTTGTATTTTTAGTAGAGACGGGATTTCACCATGTTGGCCAGGCTAGTCTTGAACTCCTGGCCTCAAGTGATCGGCCCACCTCAGTCTCCCAAAGTGCTGGGATTATAGGCGTGAGACACTATGCCAGGCAGTAGAGATTATTTTGATGATACCTTCTAACCACCACCACCACCACCGTTCTTATTCTAAAGGTTTCCCCAGCTCTCCTCTGAGATGCCCTTTCTTGCCCTCCAGGTGGCACCAACTCTCTTTTTTTACTTCTAGTTTTTCAGAAGCCACAGATGGAAGAGGCTCAAGGCCCCCATGCTAGACCCTGTCTGTCCACTAGAGTGACCCAGGGCAGTTTCAGAGTCCAGGGGCTAACCTGAACATCCCCTCAATATAACAAGAGACTCGGATACCTTTGCTTTAGGGACAGCTTCCAGCCTCATAAAATGAGTTTTCCAGTCAAAGAAGCAGTCACCTGTTTTCTTCTCCACTCTCGCCCCCTTTTGAAACTATGCCCTCCCTCATTCGGCATTTGTTGAGCTCTCACTGTTACATAATACTTGTAAAAATAGCAAGTACTCTATACATATGAGCTGTTGTTAACAAAAATTAGACTTTTTAAGGACGAGATCAAGAATATAAGCGCCCCGCCTTTGCAAACCGTGAAGAACAACATTGTGCTGAGGTATGATCATTGTTGGGAAGGACCGCGATACAAGTACTAGCATTTGTGGAGGACTTACCAGGAGAGAAGCAATTCATGTGTTTTATCCTGAACCCACCCAGTGAAAGTTCAAAGTAAACATCATGCTGATTTCACTGGCACAAACCCGAATCTCAGAGACATTATGCACATTAATGAAGGACACACGCCAACTGAATGACAAAGCTGAAAATCAAACCAGTTTCCTGGGTTTCCACAAACTGCTGCTTATATTGAACCACAGCCATCAACTAAAAGGAGAACTCGGGGTGAAACCAAGGTTTGACCTGGACACGTGGTTATTAGACAACCTGAGGGTCCCATTAGCCTTATCAACATATTTTCCTTATACCATTTCTCTTTTTTCCCCCCTTTCATTTATTTATTTATTTTTAAAAAAATAGAGACGGGGGCCAGGTGGGGTGGCTCACGCCTATAATCCCAGCACTTTGGGAGGCCTAGGCTGTGGATCACCTGAGGTCAGGAGTTTGAGACCAGCCTGGCCAGAAAGCTGGTGAAACCCCGACTCTACTAAAAATACAAAAGTGATCTAGGCACGGCGGTGCACGCCTGTAATCTCAGCTACTCAGGAGGCTAAAGCAGGAGAATCGCTTGAACCCGGGAAGTAGAGGTTGCAGTGAGTGGAGATTGTGCCATTGCACTCCAGCCTGGGCAACAAGAGAGAAATTTCATCTTAAAAATAAAAAAGAAAAGAAATAAAGATTAAAAAAAAAAAATAGGTTGGAGAGGTGGCTTACACCTATAATCCCAGCACTCTGGAAGGCCAAGGCAGGCAGATCACGAGGTCAAGAGATCGAGACCATCATCCTGGCCAACATAGTGAAACCCCGTCTCTACTAAAATTCAAAAATTAGCTGGGCATGGTGGTGCACGCCTGTAGTCCCAGCTACTCGGGAAGCTGAGGCAGGAGAATTGCTTGAAGCCGGGAAGTGGAGGTTGCAGTAAGCTGAGATCTTGCCACTGCATTCTAGCCTGGTGTCTGGCGAAAGAGCGAGACTCTGTCTCAAAAAATAATAATAATAATAGAGACAGGGTTTCACTATGTTGCCCAGGCTGGTATCAAACTCCTGGACTCAAGTGATCTTCCTACCTTGGCCTCCCAAAGTGTTGGGATTACAGGCATGAGCCACCAAGCCCAACCTATTACACCATTTCTCTGAGCATGCTAACGCAATTCTACTGGTAATGATTCCTTAACTTAGCAAGAGGCATTTCCAAGATTACTTAATATAGGCCAGGCACAGTGGCTCACGCCCGTAATCCCAGCACTTTGAGAGGCCGAGGTGAGAGGATTATCTGTGCTCAGGAGTTTGAAACCAGCCTGGCCAACATAGTGAAACCCTGTCTCTACTAAAAATGCAAAAATTAGCTGGACATGGGACATACACCTATAATCCCAGCTACTCAGGAGAGTGAGGCAGGAGAATCGCTAGAACCTGCGAGGTGGAGGTTGCAGTGAGCCAAGATTATGCCATTTCACTGCAGCCTGGGCAACATAGCAAGACTCCATCTCGGCCGGGCGTGGTGGCTCACACCTGTAATCCAAGCACTTTGGAGGCCAAGTCAGGTGGATCACCTGAAGTCGGGAGTTCAAGATCAGCCTGACCAACATGGTGAAACATCTTCTTATTTGTAAAAAAATTAAAAAATGAAAAGAGACTCCATCTCAAAAAAAATTATTTAATGTATTTCTTTTTTTTCTGATTAGAGAAAAAAGCATCTATATTTGGGGGAGGGAACTCTAGGAACATGCAGCAAAGTAACAAGAAAAGCAGAAAATCTGCCAGGTGTGGTGGCTCACATCTATAATCCCAGCACTTTGGGAGGACGAGGCGGGCAGATCACCTGAGGTCGGGAGTTCGAGACCAGCCTGACCAACATGGAGAAACCCTGTCTCTGCTAAAAATACAAAAAAAAAAAAAAAAAAAAAAATTAGCCAAGTGTGCTGGTGGACACATGTAATCTCAGCTACTTGGGAGGCTGAGGCAGGAGAATCACTTGAACCCGAGTGACGGAGGTTGCGATGAGCTGAGATCACACCATTGCACTCCAGCCTGGGCAACAAGAGTGAAACTCCTTCTCAAAAAAAAAAAAAAAAAAAAAAAAAAGGCAGAAAATCAGCCATTTTTTTTCCTTTATACATTTTTAATTTATACTTCATTCAAACAAAGGAATATATGTCAACATGTGTAAATTTTAGACCATAATGGTGTCATGAACTCCCATAAACTCAACTCCCAAATGCAGATCCAAAACGTTACCAATAACCAGAGCTTCTGCCCTATGCCATCATGCAATGCCCACCTAGAGGTAATAACATCTTCAAATTTTAATTTATTGTCTCCCTCCCTTTCAGAAAAAAAGTCACACATATAGACATGCTTAAACAATGAATTTAGAAAACAAAACAAAAATAATAAGAAAAAAATGAGTTTAGTAGTTTTAGAGCTTTATAAAAATTGTATCATACC